>NC_140030.1:13378091-14822198 GCF_963513975.1 Fringilla coelebs | reverse complement strand
TTCTACTGAAGTCAGCAGAACTGTCTCATTTTAATTTTAAGGCTTTTTACAAAGTGGTGATTTAGCTGAGCCAGTAATACAATGTCAGAAGTAGATTTTTAACAAAGCCATGCTCCTGTGTGTTCCTCTTATATCCTGATCTTTTCTTCTTTGGGTTTCTTTCTTTGCTATAGCTCCATATCAGCTAGATTCCCAGACAAAATTTCATTTTCTCAAAACTGATCTTGCATTATTTTCATGATTTGTCATGAACTGCTCTCAATTTGAGATGTTTGACCACAGTTGTAGCTCTTCTTCAGAGTTGCAATGTCTTACACAGCCAGCACATTTGCAGCTCTTTAAACTCATCTTTATCTATACAGGCCAGGTTGCCATGTTATTTTTTCATACAATTAATGTATTTCTCTTCATTACATGTGAAGAGATCTGCAACAATACTTGCTGTTCTTATCATCAGATGACACAGTAAAAAACCTTTTCAAACCTTCAGATTGAAAACACCACAAACTTTTCAATATTATGAACTTTTTTCCAGCAAAGTCAAGCTTTTAAATAATACTTTTCAGAATCCTTCTCTTTAGACTAGAAAAGTTCAGGTGTTCATTCCTCCTCTAGATGCACCTGCAGGCCTTGGGAGGACACAAGGAGTTTTTCTCTGACCTTAGTGCCTTCTTTACATTGTTCTCTGAAAGTTTGTTCGTTGTCAATCTACCCAAGAGCAAAACACAATACTCCAGTTCTACTTCACAGCTAAACAATGGCATTCTACTAACTTCATGAAAGCAGAGAATTCCAAATAACTACTATCAATAACCATTCAGAAAGAAGTTCTGCATATCTGTTGTATGAAACAATACTATCTCACCATTTTATGTGAAAGTATTACATTTACCACACAATTTCAGTTGTAATTCTGTTATAAACATTTAACTTCCATATGCTGCAAAGAGTTTTTAGTAAGGATGACTGCATAGTGGAATTTAACAGAAGTAGGCAAGATAACTGAAAAATGCAGTCAGTAAAATGTCAAATGTTTCATAGAAATATTATTGAACAGCACTTCAAAAACTTGACTGGGGAACAGAAGAGGATCTAGCCTGGCACCATCTCTGAAGGAGGCACACACCACTGCATAAACCACTGGGGTTTCATCAACAGAGCGCCTGGGTGGCTGTGCAAAGTTGGACCTTCACATTCATTGTATTTATTTTATGTAATTTCTTGGAATGCAGTTTATAGCTTAACACAGAAATCTGTCCAATCTTTTAGTTTCAGCTCTGGGATGTCATTTAATCTCTTTAACAAGATAGCAACTTTCAGACAATTAAGTCCTTCATGAAAAGGTTATGTAAATGAGAGCATTAATATATTCTTTCCATGACATTAACAGTAATGCACCTACTAGATTTATAAATAAACTCTGTGCACTCTATGATGCCTCCTACATCATCTACCTCCACGTCTCAACACCTCAAAATATCTGGCTTACACATAACAAATTTTCACAGGTATTGCAAACACTAACTATACAGAATGGTACTTTATAATGACACTTTGAAAAAAAAAAAAGTTTAAAAGTCTGAAACTCATGCCTAAACATATTAGAGTCAATTAAAATAATTTAAACAGGATTGTCTTAAAGGTAAAATGAGAAAAAGCCTAGTTGTAGTGAATGACCCTTGGTACACATGATGAAGTAGTTATTTGCTACATCTTTTGCTACATTTGCTAACAAAGCCTGAAGGACTTCCACAAATAACAAGTGTTGAAATGCTAAAACTCTAAAACATGTTGGTAATTGCTCCATTTCAATTCACTGAAGAAAAGCAATCAAAAATAGCTCTGTCGGAGGAGTTTTGAGATGGAAATATGAACAGCTCATACTTTTCATTAAAAGTGACCAATTCTTACAATTTTAATATAAAATAATTACTAATATATGGCATTCAAGTATACATGCTGTATCAAGGACAAGTGTGAAATAACCTTTTGAAGCTTGTTTCTTTTCATTTGTCCCAGACTGCAAAAGACAGCCATTACGTTGTTGACCCGATTAAGAAGCAGTTGAATAAAAACCACAGAGAAATGGGAAGCTCGAGCCTTGCTATTGGTGATATCCACAGCAGTCAGGATGGATGTCTCAAGAACTTACTCCACCCAACTCTTCCCAAAACAAACTTCGGAAGCAGGTTAACACTAACATTTGCTTCCAAAGCTGTGTGTTGCAGGCACCTAACAATGAGTAAATAAATTACAGCAACCCACAGTAATTTTCAGAGCTGCAGAGTAACCAGTCAAGCAGCTTATGTTTGCATACAGAAGTGATCTATTCAAGGTCTGAGGATGAAGTTCCAGGACAGTCTAAACCAGTCTCCTTATCCCCTAAACAAAAATCCCCACCCCTCCTTTGCCTCAGCAGCTATGTCTTTCTCACACTGAGCAAGCCAGTTTAGGGAGCCAAACTGGACAGGTCTTCTGCTGTTTTCATTTTTGGCCATTTATCCCCTTAAACCTGCTCACTGCAGGGTCAAAGAAGTAAAATAATCAGTGAAAAGGCAACAGAAAGAATATAGCAACCAAGGCAGATCAATCCCATGCATAGGGAATTACTCCTGAGAAAATGTCATTTCATTCAAACCTGAAACACAGAGAGGGGGAAAAGCAGTAACAAAACAAGAAAAAGCTGTAAAGAACTTCTTTCTTCTATTCTACCAATACAGCTTCACTTGAAAAGAAGCTGTATATCTTTAGAACTATTTCTTGGCATACTAATCAGTCTAATCAGAATAGAAAATACTTCCATAGTTCTGTAAGAAAAATATGCTAAGCATACTATCAATAGCAATTAGTTTATCCACAGAAAATATTTTGTTTCACTAAGTTATGGTTCACATCCAAATGGACAGATAGACCTCTCAAGAACAAAACACTCCCTACATATTTTAGAGCAATCCAGTAAGTTCATTTTTTCACTTCCTGCCAAACATAAAAAGAAAGTCAAAATGTCAAAACAGTGAATTTTTACGTAACTATATAGAAAACTCTTCACACATGCAAATAGTACCTTCTTTGCTTAGGAAATAGATCTGTAAATTTAGAGAGAGTGAAAAAGTGGAAGCTAATTTTTAAGAAAATCATACTGACATACGGCACAAGGGTCCCCTTCAGCTGTAAACACAAAGAGCTAAATTAGTAAGGAGATATTTTGGGAAAATATTAATCATAAACTATTATCCTCTACAGAGAAATGGTAACATCACTTCACCTCTTCAAGTAATTTTCCTTTTTTCATTCTATTTAAGACAATGGTCATGACCTCGCTCATAAAAGTGTTGTTTGGATTTATATAAAGTAGTTTGAAAGAATGTTTATCCCGAGTTTCATGTATCCGCACTGTCAACTTGAAAATCTCTTTCCTCCCTAACCTTAAAAAAAACCCACCCTGCAAAAATCTGAACGTTTTTCCTCCTCAACTTCCTATCCCATACTGCAGATAAGCCTTACTTATTCAGCTTATCTTAAATCTTGCTGGAGTGCTGCCATACAATTTTATGGATGAAGATTTCTGGAGTCTAGTCCTGTTGTACCAAACACTGCAGCGTTCCTCCAGAGCCAGACCAGCGGTCTCAAAGCATTTGCCTTTGGCTCCTGTAGTAGATTTAGACTTTGCAAATCGATCTCAGCATTCCTTGAGGACCACAGAGTTCATCAACTGACCCTTACATTGTCACCACACCAGTGAAATCTCTCACCTGAAGATTGTGGTATATAATTACAACACTTCTTTGCTCCTCTTGAGCAAATAAGATTTGCAAAACAGAGATGACTTTTACCATCTCTATTTGGAAGCCTGAGATTTTGAGAGGCTGGTCCAAAATTAGGCAATGAAATTCCACAGAATTAAGGACCACAGAAAAGCTCACCATCTCTTCCAGCACAAGCTGCCTCTTTCCTAGTCATCTGCTACATTTTTCCTGCAGGGCTTTGTCTCCAAATACCACAGTTGAGGAAGCCGGCATAACAACTTAGGGAAAAGTGAATGTAATTCCCCAAACTCTAAACCCAAAGAGAGCTTGCAGCTCTGAGGGCAGCCGGTGCTGAGACAGACTGCAGTTTTCTTCACTATATCAAACTCATTTTTTAAATACATTTCATGACACTGAAGTGTGTTCTTTCAACAGCATTTGAAGCTTGCTGCAGAAAGTTTCTCCTACAAACGCTAAACAGGTTAGCAGTTACCACAATCACTTACAAAATTAGTGATTAAGAAATACTACAATTTATCCCAAAATTTTGATATATATTTATTCTTTTTAAGATGACCGGTGTGTATTTGGAGAAACAGGGGAGAAAAAGTTGATAGCTGGTTATTTTTTGACAGTTTGGGTTGAAACTGCTTTTCAAAGACAAGCCTAGCAAAGGTAGTACAGTTTCCAGCAAAATGTGCAAAGAGTGTATAAAAGCAAAGTAAACGTCACTAAACGCTTGGCAAAATGAGATAAACATAAGAAAATATCTGCCAACCAATATCACCTGATTAAACTTACTGAAACACTCAGGGGAAAGAAAAGATAGGTAGTATATATATTTCCTCACTAAAAATCTTGAAAAAATACTCATTATTTCCAGTGTTATATATTCATGTTTGCAAAAAAGGTTGAAAATTCAGAAAATAAACACTTAGACAATCGTAGCAGAAATGAAGAGTAACACATTTTTGTAACTACTCAAGTGAGGCACATGAAACAAATCCCAGGCCAAAACTCACTTTCAGTAAAGAAATACTGTCTTCCAATTACAGACACACACACACACATATATATACATACACAGACACCAAGAAACATTGTAGATGCTGACCAATGATCTCAAAGAAAAGCTGATAGCACCATGGGAAAAAGTCAATGTTTTTCTGACATTGTCTTTTATAAAAATAATTAAAAGGTTCTATCAACCTGTTCATATTTAAAGATGTGACAAATCAGTAATTTTAATTCTGTGATTTTCATCACAGTGGCACAGTTGCTAATATTCCAGTTATGCTCCAAGTTCCACCTGGATATTCTAGTAACAAAAAAAACCAATATCTGGGGTCTGAAAAAAATAAAATAAAATCATCAATGGAGCCAGGACATCTGCCCTTTCCTCTTCCTCCAATTATTCCTCCATAAAGCATAGAAAACTCCCTCCAAAAACACAATGAAATACCTGAGAAAGAAGGGGCAGAAGTGCACGGAAATGAGTTGAATGTATTACTGAATGCATGACTAAATTTCATGTACAGTAAACTCTTTGGCTTCAAAGTAGTAATGACTAAGCTCACAGAACTACATGCTAACAGAACACACATTCAAACATTAGCTCTTAGATGCCAGGAATCCACTTAAACAGAGCATATTTTTATTAGGAAATAAACTTCATCTGTTAGCCTCAACTGAAATGGCTCCATGTTGCTCTAAGATGAGAAGAGAGATTAGAATGAAGTGGGTACAAGAAGTATCTTACATATCAAAGAGATGACAAAGAAAAATTACACAGTCCTGGCAACAACCACCCAATCCACAGCTCTGTGGACTGAAACAACCTTATGTCTAATTCTGGGCCTATAAGTAGTCCTACCTACTTAATTGTATTTACTAAAATGTTTTAAGCTAAACACGCATGTAAGGGCTTGCAAAACTGCACTCTAATAATGTTTCTGAAAAACACTCCCCCTGCCCCAAAGTGTTTTTCAAAAGACTTCCAGGAATCCATCTGTCTAGGATCCATTTCGCTTTCATGATTTGTTAAGTAATAATTTTAAAAATCCATGTCTGACTATTCTGTTTACCTAGGGGGAAAGAATTCAAACAGCCCAAGAAGCTTCCCACTATGACAGAGAAATCTGTATCTTTTTTTTTTGTGAAGGGATGATATATTCATGTTTTGACAACATCTGAACAAGTATAACACCACAGATTTTTGATTAGCTGTATTTGATTTTTGACTTTAGTGTTGTCAAAAAAAGGAAATTGTATGAAAGTAACTATTCCCTGGGACCCCAACTTCTTTGAAAGAAAATTGTCTTTAGCTTATCTGACCAGGAGATCCAGTATCTACAAAAATTCATCCTGCCATGGCTCCTGCACTCTAATGGTGAAAAAAACATTTTTGACACCCTCAGTCTATTACCAAAACAGAGCTCTGAATTGCTTAGCATGAGGCTACAAATCTGAAACAAACTGAATGTAAAACTGACTGCAGTGACACTGCAAGTGGCTATTCTCTCCATAAATTGTATTTGACATAGTTTTCCAAAATTTTCAGGAAAAAAATCAAGAATGCCAATTCCAGTTACTGCAGTAAACTATTGCCTGCTTCTTCATGTGAACCTTATGAAGTTCAACAAGGCCAAATGCCAAGCTGAGGACATGAGCTGGGGCAATCCAATCCCCAGACAGGCTGGGGAATGAAGGAATTGAGTGCAGAAGAACTTTGGGGTGCTGGTGGATGAGAGGCTGGACATGACCCAGCCATGTGCCATTGCAGCCCAGAAAGCCAAATGTGTCCTGGACTGCATCCAAACATTGGGGGCAGCAGGTGAGGGAGGGGATCCTGCCCCTCTGTTCTGCCCTGGTGAGACCCCACCTGCAGTGCTGCATTCAACCCTGCGGTCGCCAGCAAAAGAAGAACATGGGCCTGTTGGAACGAGTCCGCAGGAAGGGCACCAAGATGATGAGGGCTGGAGCACTTCTCCCATGAGAAAAGACTGAGAGAATCTGTTTTGTTCAGCCTGGAGAAGAGGCTTCAGGGAGACCTTACTGCAACCTTTTAATACTTAAAGGGGGGTAATTGGAAAGTTAAGAGGCCTTTTAGCAGTGCCTGTAATGACAGGAGACAAGGGGTAACCTTTTCAAATTCAAAGATGGTAATTTATAATGGACATGAGAAAATCTTCACAGTGAGGATGTTGAGACACTGGTTGTCCTGAGAGGTTGCAGATGCCCTGACTCTGGGAAAGTTCCAGATCACTTTGGATGGGATTTTGATCAATCTGGTTTAGTGAACAATGTCCCTGCCCATGGCGGGGGGGTTGGAACTACATTATTTTAAAAATCCCTTTCAAGTCAAATTGTTCTGAAAGAAATTCTGTAATTCTGAAAGAATTTTGTAATCAGTACTAAAAATTATACATCAATAATCAGCTATTTCCTTAATTTGTAAATGGTACCCATCATTAAAAATACTTCTTTCTTTTACCAACTGTAAAATTAAACATTTATTTTCTGTGGAACCTTCAGAACAATTCTGTCTATTATAAATACATCTACCTCTCCATCAAAAACCTAGAAGTAAAACCTTTGTTCTTTAAACAACCTTGTTTCAATGCTAACACCACTGATGTAGTTGATGTTGCCCTGATGTAAGAATATAAAATCAGAAAACTGTATAAGTGTAAGGTTAAATTAGTATTGATATAATTTAATTCAGTCAGGTATCAAAGCAGGCTGCAGTGGTATCAGTCTGCTTTGTGCCCGTGTAACAGGCACAAAGCCCATTATACTGGAGATGGAGCAATAATAACATGGCACCAAGAACAACTTTTAGCTAATCACTGGCAGCTAACAACTGAAATTAGTCATTTGGCATTTCTTATGTTGATGGATTCCACTATTTCCAGAAGAAAATATGAGCCAGTATTTATCTTTAAAACAAGCATGTTTACTCACAGATTCCTGCTTTTTCCTAAAAGAACAGATTAAAACAATAGACTAAAGCACAAGAAATCTGTTTAAATTACCTAAATTCAAACACAGGCAAGTACTAATCAGAATTGACTTTTTACTAGTTATTTTTTGGAAAACAAACCCCTTCCAGTTTCTACAATTTTCTCTGTACACAGACTAATAAGACAGTATGATACTACTCCTGAATGTGATAGCAGAATTTATTTTATTCTTTTTTTCTCATTCTCTTTTCTCCTAAATTTACATTAGCATATTCTAGCTGAACTGAAGTGTTCTCTGTAATCTGAAAGAAGCTACAGTATTTGCAGAGCACTGCACAAAATTTTTTTCTTGGACCACGCTCTCCTCAAAGTTTCATTACCAACACTGTGGTAGGACATGCAGATGATGGCCTGCATTCACAAAAAGTAGGCTGCATCAATAAACAGACCATTCACTTGGAACCCACCTCTTTGGAGAAAGGAGATATGCTGTGGATTTTTAGTTTGCTTTGGAGAGGTTCAGAATTGTGGGCTGTTTGGTTTTTCATGTTATTGTGACAGTTCATAGACTCATAAGAATATGCTGAATTGTAATAGACCCACAAGGATCATTGAGTCCAACTGCAGGCCCTGAAGAGGACACCCCAAGAAACCCACCATGTGCCTGAGAGGATTGTTCAAATGCTTCTTGAGCTCTGTCAGGCCAGTGCTGCAACCGCTTCCCTGGGGAGCTTGTTCCAGTGCCCAACCACCCTCTGGATGAAAAACTTCTTCCTGATATCCAACCTAAACCTCCCCTGACTCAGCTTCATGCTGTCTCCTTAAGTCCTCTCACGGGCCTTGAAAGTGAAAAGATCAGTGTCTGTCCTTCCTCTTCCCCTCACAAGGAAGTTGTAACTGCAGTGAGGTCGGCCCTCACACCAAGTGACCTCAGTCACTCCTCACACGCCTTCCCCTCAGGGCCCTTCCCCACCTTTGTTGCCCTCCTTTGGACACTCTGCAGCACTTTCATCTCCTTCTGACATCCTGGCACCCAGAGCTGCCCCCAGCACTGGAGGTGAGGCTGCCCCAGCTCAGAGCAGAGAGGGACAATCCCCTCCCTTCCCAGTTGGCCGTGCTGTCCCTGATGTCCCCAGGACAGGGATGGCCCTCCTGGCTGCCAGGGCACTGCTGGCTCGTGTTCACCTTTCTGCTGACCAGGACCCCAAATCCCTTTCCACGGCACTGCTCTCCAGCACCTCATTCCCCAGTCTATGCACACTACTGGGGTTGCCCCATCCCAGACACAGAATCCAGCATTTGTCCTTGTTAAACTTAATATGTTTGGTGATCATTCTACAAATCTGCCAGGATTAGCTGAGAAAGTGATTCAGGCTAGTTTTAATCCAGGTTAGGTACTCAAAGCAATCCACAACACACCAGCACAAATATTGTGTCACCACCAAGGTGGTGCCTCAGGAAGCAGGTGGAGCTACTGCTCTAACTGATAGGGAAACTATTTGTGCTGGCCATTTGTTTTTAAATGGATTCATATAGGAGAAAGACAGGGGTTAAAAAGTTTCTGAGATCACTGAGGCTTAGCTTCTCATACTGAAAAACTTCTCTGTTCTTCAGATTTCTGAATATTTCTTGTTCTTATTTTAAAAGCTGCTTGGTGTCTTCATCTAACACTGCACAATTTTATTGGTTAATTTACAAATTCTTCCAAGACAGATGTATTTTTGTTAAATACATAAAAATTTGATTGGCACTACCCTTAATGATGGAAGCACTTAAACAAATCTAGACTATAAAAGCATAATCCAGAAAACCTTATTCCAGTTATCAAGACCACAGAAGAATAGACCATGTCTGTTCCTCTTCTAAATGTGCTAGTCCTAAGGCAGAAAAGTTAAGTTGCTGCCATTAATAATTACTGCACATGTATCTGAGAACACATCTGTCCTCTGCTGTGCCCACCTTTTCCAAAATTTTTTTTACAACACCCCCGCTGTTGTATCTTCCTTCAGAGCATTACAGACTACCTGAGAATATTTAAGCTTGTCTTAATTACTGCTGCATTTACATCCACATTATAGACCACAGTTATCTGACCCAAGCATGGTACTTGCCCATTTACTAAGTTTGTGTCTGCAAAATCTCCTCTCTTTCTGCTTCTAGAAGTAATTCAGAAACAGAGACAGCATCCTACAGCATTTTTAGGCTCCCCTCTATCATGGCTGATAGAGGTCTTCACAAAGGAACCCACATCCTCAGGAAATTTGGTCTCAATCTGACAATAAAGTACCTTGTATCTTCAGAATGGTAGGGCAATTTCAAGCCTTTTCAAGGTAAAGGCTCCTGGGCACTGTAAAACTTGAACCAGATATAAAATATTCTTTCCAATTAATAACAGCTCTGCAAGGTAGTGGTATTATCTTCATATATGCAGGCAATGAAATCCTGCATTTTCACCTTGTCAGAAGATACACAGGACTGCTTTCATTGAGACAGTTAAATTAAAACTCTATCAGAATTTGTTTACAAACTGGTATTAAAAATATCAGCTGAGATTATGGCAGCAAAAAAGAAATTTTAAAATAGAAGAATATTTTCCAGTTTATTTAGTTTATTCCACCATAATCACTTTCCTTTTTTTAAGCAAATACATCTTTGGAATACAAAAAATTTTAAAAACCCACAACTGTTAAATAAAAATATGACAAAAAATTCAGAGCTAAGTGAATATCCTTAATTAATTGGGAAAGCAAAGCAAAATAGAAAGTAGATTTCAATTTCCTCATGGTTTTATAAGTGGAAAATTATTTTCCCACAGACAATAACTCAATGTTTCCTAAATTTTTCTTCAGCTTTGGCAACAAGTGATTCTTATATGGAAAGTCAAGAAAATACTTGACTAAGACCTGAGCAGGTTAATGCCCACAAGAGCCATCTGCATCAGCTGCTTCCTCAAGGAATCACAATTTTTACATTTGGAGAAAAAACTTGTGCATAAAGACCATTAAGGTCAGGAGAAGTGTATGCACTTGGCTAAAGATTGTGGGGAAGAAAAAAAAAATTACATAGGTCTCTTGTAAGAATATTTCTGGACACATCCTGTATGAATATACACAGGTAGAGAGTACACAACCTTGACCTAACCAGAAACAGGACAGCCACAACAGCATGGCACCACCCAACAGCAAGCAGAGATCACTACTAACTCTCTACTAAAGCAGGATTTAAATCTGGGGATACAAATCCTTTTATCAACAAAAAACAGTTTACAGCTTCACTGCACATTGAGTAGGTAAGAGCATGACCCTGGTGTTTCAGGCCATTCTAGACATGATTGGTCCCTAAATGATTTGAGTTTCTTGTCATTTCTTATTACCCTACATAGAAAATGTGCATACGACTAGCTACATGCACCTCACTGTCAAAGGAAGCTCAGACATACAAAAAAACTGATTATTGAATATGTTCACTTACTCAAAGACTAGCATTTTCAGAAATAACTCAGGAATAAGATGAGATAATTGGCGCTGCTCTTGTTTCACTTGCTGCTACAGATGTGGCCTTGGAAACCATCATTCACTCTGAGCACTGGCAAGGTTCATTTTAAGCCTAAATTGCAGATCATTCTGCTGGTTTTGACTTAAATCACAGATTCACAGAAGGATATACAGAATATTGTCAGTTGCAAGGGTATTCTGGTGAATCCTTCTGTGAAACAAGAGCAGCACCTGAACCTCTGTGTGAGGCCTCCAGTCCCTTGTGATGTTTCTGGACAACCTTGGGCCAGGAGCTTCCCACTAGGGACAGGGCAACACCACACCAGCTACAGGGGAGAACGCTGACACAGCCTGACCTACAGTTATTAGATATAAACTTACAGATGACAGTGACATTTTACCACAATAACAACTTTTTCATTACTTTTTTACATGCAAACACAAAGAAGATAAAAATGTTATGCTTCTCTCACAATCCATATGTGCTTTCAGCATCAGTGACCCTATGATATTACAGCTTCAAGCACATTTGTTTGTCCCCAACTTCCATTTTGGAGGAAAACTGACCCAACAGTGCTAAGAGTTCACACATGAGGAAAAAAATCAAGGCATGATGGCAGTAAAACCAAATTCAGAAATTTAGTCTGTGTATAAATCCAAGAACAATTCCCATGTGACAAGAAAGGAGTCCAATTACATGGCAGCCTCTTCTGATAAACTCTAGAAAATAAGCTTGAAATCAAAATAGAACTAAAAAGTTCCACCTCACAATAAAATGCATCTAAGACTATTCTTCTGTCCTGCTTCCTGCATACTCCAAAAAGGCAAAACAGCCATTCCTCTCCCCTGTGACATTCAGCATCCATTTGATGTAAAACACTGATAAACAGAAAGAACTTCAGTGTACATTCACTTGGTTTAGATTTAACAAAAAAGAATTTGTATAGCAAGTATACTGCAATTTTATTAATTCCCATCTGTCTGTAAGCCATACTGCACATCTTCCCTCACAAATTTAGACAGTGTGATTTCAAAACATGAATACCATACCACCACACGTACTTTTACCCAACACAGAACAAACATTCTTTCAACAATATGGCAGAATAAGCAGAACAGTCTACTCTAGGTAGAAAATGTAAAATAAGCTCTGCAGTTGGGCTCAGTGCTGTCTCTGATTTTCTGATTCAGTGAAGTCCTGCAGTAGAGTCATATAAAATAAAGCTAGGAGCTTTTTAAATAATGAACAACCTCATACCTTACAAAATTTTTAGTTAGATTTTCCACTTTATATCTGTCAAAATTTGCCAAAGATGTTTTCACAGGTAGAGAGGGGACATTTGGGACTTCTGGCACTTGAGAAACACTGCAAGGCACATGTAGGAACAAATCTGGTATTTCTTCTAAAAAATGAGAGCACTGAAATAGTTTATTTTGACACTTAAATTGCCTTTCTTCAGAGGCAGCCAACCATTAAAATAGATGAAATGATTCACACCTCATGGTGCTACTGTTTCAGGCTTCTACGCACATAAACTATTCTTTATCACAAGTGTCCACATTTAGAGGTTTTCTTTATAATCGGAGTAAAAATAATTTCTAAACCAGAGACCTAGCTACATGTCTATGATTAAAAGGAATTGCCAACATAATTTTTTTTTCAGGAGATGTAGCTTATATTAGTGTATTTATTATTTATCTTTTAATACAAGCTTAAAATATTTCTGACACAGAACACCACGTGCATACAAAACAATGTTCAGGCTGCCTCATTTGCTGTTACATTCAGGTTTTACCAGCAGAATTCAGACAACAGAGTTCTGCTGCTTCCCACCCTCACTGTCAATAATGCCACATTTGCAGAGTCAAGACAAATCCTTCAGTTCTGGGAAGATGACAAGTGGGGAATAAGGAAAATAACTTAAAAATACAATAAAAAATAACCACATTCCATATAATTAAACTAATACTGAAAAACTAATTTGAAAGCAATTTAAAAACCAGCTTTATAATACTTAACAATTTAGTAATAGGACTTTTTTTTTGAAAGTGCAGCTATTTTCAGCTTTCCCTATCAGATCTATAGTTCAGGTGCTTATAATACCAGCATGGATGCAACTCTTAAGTTTAACAGAATTATTATTTTGTACTCATAGAGAAAAAAAATTAACACAGAATAATGTTTAAATTAATAGCAACAGCTGCAATACAATCATAAACTGTCAGTACCTCCTTGCCAGTTGAGTAATTCAAGCAGTTGTTCTCAGTCACTTTTCATATAAAAGAACATAAAATAAAAGGAGGCTATTTTATAATCCAGGTTTATACACCCTAAAGAGGTCATTAAATGGAACAGGCCAAGAAATAAAAACTATGGCTTAGTGCCTAAGTGGCCTAACTTTTACTGCTGGAGAAGGAGGTCCCGAGATGTTCCCTAAAGGAAACAGATCATGCATGCATACCCCTGGCATTGGAAAGGTTTTCATTACTCACTCACTAAGTCAACAGCTTCTAACATGCTTCTAACATGCTATTATTCCCTGTTCATCTCCATTTTCCTAAACTATTAGAAGGAATAATTCTATTCCTAAATTGAGAGATTTCATGGTTATTTTATCACAAAAGTTTAAAATTCCACAAAAAAACCCATAATTCAGAGGTCAAGCATAGTTATAAAATTGTGCAAAGGGTGCAACCAATATTTAGTAACCTCACAAGATCTTTTACCTATCTACTGCAGCTTGTTTCCAATGACTTTAGCTGCACATTGTAGAAGCCTATCATAATATAGCCTTCCCCATATGGCAGATGGTGCTAAAAGTCATTTACAAATAAAAATCTGTGTCCTAAACATGCAATAAATGACAAGGCTTGTCTCCCTAATCTTGTACTTAAATGATCAGCACTAAACTGAAAACCAAGACTAGAACAAACTAGTTACAGTAGCCACAAGGAAAACCAGTTTAAGACTATTTTCTGTATGAAACAGAACATTTTTATAGCATAGGCAAGCCAAACGTTTGTATATCCCTCAACCAAAACCTGTGCTATTGCTGTTTCTAGAGCATAAGCTCTTTGAAAGTATGCAGATACACAGTACTGTGAATTTATCAACGCAGCACTCTTCATTTCAAACAAAAGAAATACAAAGAGGATCAATCAAGTTGTACAGTAGCAACAAACACAAGCAGATTTCCAAGTTCAGAGCTCATACAATAAAAAGGAATTCCCAAAGAACCTGAAGACCCTTCTCTCTGGTCCATACTAGGGTAAATCTATGCTGTTGACAGAACTATGTTTGATATTTAATCAACAATTAAGCTATAGACTTTGGACGGCTACCTGTAACAGCAGTGGCACGGACAAAGAACAATGATGCTTTACAGCCTTTAAATAGTAATCAAGACTTTAGTTAAACTTTAAATAGCATTTGGAAGAAAATGTGGAACTCAGGCATTTTTTTCTTCTAGTTATTTATTTATTTGGTGAGAGTAACAGCCAACATGATGTGTTTTGAGATTAAAAAAAATAAGAGTATTTGCTAAAGCTTAACTTTTCTTCTTTCATAGTTGTTTAAGCCTACTTTCAAGCCTGTATGTGACCTCCTCTTCCTTTCCTCCTGAAGAAAAGTACAAGAAAATTCTTGTGTTTGGATGAGTCACCCAAACTTTATCTAGCTTTATGTAGGATCCTGTAATTCTCTACTTTAAATACAGACTAATAAAATCAGTACCCTTGATTTAGAACAGTCAAAAGGCAATAGAGCAATTACTTGATTACCTCAATCCTCAAGGTTCAGAATTAAACACTTGGACATAGCTTACTTGTGAATGGCTTTTTTAATCACATAAGTCTATTCTAAATATTAAATTATTTTCCAGTACATCTTAAAAATAAAGCTTCATCATCTCCATTTCATATAATTGAAAATGAAGAAAGATTTGTCCGAAACCAAAAAGTGATATCAGTAGATTAGGATTCCAACCCTCCTACATACCATTTTTTTATTGTCTGTACCATCTGAACAACACTATCCTAAAACAAAATTAATGAAATGACTGGAATTAAAGTAACAATGCTGAACACTAACATCAGAACTCATTAGTCTCCATCTGGGCACACAAAACACAAAGCATGTGATTGGCTA
Organism: Fringilla coelebs; assembly: GCF_963513975.1. Lineage (NCBI taxonomy): Eukaryota > Metazoa > Chordata > Aves > Passeriformes > Fringillidae > Fringilla > Fringilla coelebs. The sequence continues at coordinate 14,806,849 of NC_140030.1, read as the reverse complement.
TTTTTTGCAAAAGATTTGACTTAGGTAAGTCATTCTACATGAAATAAAATTAATGGTAGACAAGCATAATCAAAACCACAGTGTATGTCACACCCAGATTGTTTTTCTTCTTGTGTCTATCACCTTCCGCGGCACGTTTCACATGACAATGAAGAAATCTGTGTCCATCCAACAACAAAACTCCATGATACTTCACAGACAAAAAAGGGCCCCTCTCTCAATAGCTGTAAAAGTAGCAGATGAACACAGAGAAAAAGTTAAGTCTGCACCACAAAAAGCACCTGTTACAGACTGAGACTATCCAGCATGGCGAAATCTGGACAAAATCACAATGTTCCAAATATTGCAAGCCATCAGCACATTAGAGGCCCAATCACTGATTGAAGCATACAGTCTTAAAACTCTGTTAGCAGGTAATGAATATAATGTTGTCAAGGAAGGATGCAGGTGATGCCTCACCTGCGCTCAGGCAGCCACAGGCACAGGCACTCTGAGCAATGCGGGGCTCTTTGGGCACTGCACTGCTGCAGGAGCTTCACGCACTAGCTATGGCTGGGCAACTGAGCACTACATTCAATCTTGTGTTTACATTGCCAACAGCTCATTAAAATTAGTTTATTACTAGCCAAGTCTGCCAATATAAACACTGTATTCTTGTTCTTAACCAATGGGATGTACCAAGAAAAAAAGTATTTTAAATAAATTTGTTACCAGAAACATTTGCTGCTTTACAGTGTAACACTTTAGAAGAAACCTTGGACACAATATTGCATTCCTCCCCTCAAAACCCCTCATGTTTATGAGTTATAAAAATACACAGATTTAATTTCTTTAAATCTTTCATTATGTAAAACTCTACTACCCAATTTTAATCACTTTCAGTTTTAAAATCCAAAGTCAGCTCCTCTGTGACATTGATACAATTCCAGTCATATTTTGTAGATCAAACACTGGCAAGAAATCATCAACTAATTGCTGTGGAGATTGGCTACTGAGGTAGCACTTTCCTTTCTTTTGAAATGAGGCAGCTTTTGTTATGAATGCATTACTAGACAACAAGCCAAATGCTTTGGCACTGCTCTGCCATTAGTTAGAACTGAAAATGTACTTTAAAAATCAGGTTCTAATAAGCAATTCCACACATTTCAACTGAAACTGAGACTACCAATATTTGGAAAAGTGAAGAGTTCCTGAATTTTTATTCCTGCACACATAAAACAGAAGAAAACTCTGCTAATTTGCTAGTGTAGGTGTATTTATGTTTCTCTTAAGTTGTTACAAAGATTGAACAATTAAATGATACTAATGACACACTCTGCAATCAACAGAGATGAAATACTGGGAGTGAACATACCTATTGTGAATACACACACACAAAATCTGCATGCATCTCGTGTAGCAGTAAAAAGACCTGAAGCTGAGCAAAATGTTCTTTCTGCTTTCTCAAACCACTAGTGAAACACTTTAATCCAAGCGTAGAATAAGTCAGAATACAAAAACACATAAAGCTGTCAGAAAAGTAAAACTATCTTTTTCCAGCTAACTATACTGCTATATATAAATCCATCACAGGGGAACAATGAACAAAAGACAATTCAGTTTCCTTAAGGATCATAATTTTTAACTCTACAGTAGATGTTCTAAAATTACAGATCAAAAATAGAACATTTATAGAAAGAGTCAGAAACTAAGAGAGAAATAACAGTACAGGAAATATAGCAAACAAGAAAATGTTATTTCTTCAAGAACAGAGAATCATCTGGCCTTCAAATTACTTAGTGGGCAATGAATTTTAGATCAGATCCTCCTGACTGCTACATATGCATCTCTTCCCTGTACTTGCTGGCTCAAATTAACACAACAGATTGTTCTTCCTGATTCAAAATTATGTGTGGCAATAAATTCAGGAAAGTGAAACAACTTTCATATTAATTATGAAATACTTAGAAAGTTCCTAAGGCTAAAATCCTGCAAAGGAATACATTGTATCAGCCATGATGACCTGGAGACCCTGAATTAACAGAGCTCAGCCTAGTGATCTGCTCAATTAACACTCTTGGCACCTACTCAGTTGATGAGATCTTTATTGACAGATGCACCTACTGAAAGAATGAGAATCACAGCTGTATCTCCAATCCACTTTTCATTAAGAATAAAATTCCAGGGTCTTGATGGCAATGATCCATGTAGATGAACATCTATTCATGTTCAAACTAGTTTAAATACACAGCTTATCTGTCAGCTTTATTTAAAAAAGAAAGAAATGGCAAATTAGTTAAGTTTTGGTTTGCGGGTTTGGGTTCTAAGCCATGTGTATTCTGAGACACTTGAGCACTCTCCTGCTAATCATCTCTCCATTTCTCAGTCCACCATGCTTGCATGCCAGCATAGCCCAGCACTGTGCTCACAATTTCACTGATGCACTGCCTAATTAACAGTTTTAAGAGCTCCTTCTTTCAAAAGCTGACACAACCATAGAAGAGCAGCCAGAATATACTCAACATTTTACACCTCCAGTGTAATGCCAAACTTCAAGCTTAACACTAAAATCCCGAGGCTTGCACTGAATGAGTGAGTCCAAGGGCAAACACCAGCACCTTTCTCTGGACAACTGCACTCAAGCAGCTCCAGCCCTGGCAAAGCACTGCAGAAAGAGCATGGTAAGATTTACCAGAGCTGTTCATCACCACCACACAACTCAAAAGTTGAGTTCAGCATGTGCTGAAGTGATACAATTACACATGGCAAGGAAGTGGAGGTCTGGATTAGTTTTACACAGCCTACAGTGACCTATCTGCTCTTGTTTTAGAGAAGGTAACACTTGCCAACGCAGCCCTAGATAATGTGTACGAAATGCTATCAAAAATAACTCAGTTCATACTGTAGATAGAGCTTATGTGCAAAATCATAAATGCCCAAATGTATTTGAGCACTGTTAAGCTCTCCTTAAATGTAGCTGTCAACTTGGAACTATTTGGTAGGAATGTATTTATAGAAGGGTTTCTTATGGATCAGCCAAGGTCAAATGCCATTAAGTGCTATCATCCATGTGTATATGCAGTACACATAAAAATGTCACTTCATTAAATTAGTGGGTGACACAACTGGCAGAAAAGCAAATAATAAAAATAATGGTAGCTTTACAAAGTAATCTGCATGATCTAAATGTAATACAGAAAACAGGTTTTCATAATCACTAATGCACTGTTACATGCCCAAAAAGAGTAAGACTGTACCATAGAAAGCTGTGACAATATCAAAATTATTTATCTTAGCATAGGCAACCTAACAACAAGCTTTCAACAAGACACAATGAGAGAATGAGCACTCAGCCAATGCCTCAATGAGGTTGCAATAACCACTTCCCTTTGTGGATGCCTTTGCTGACACCTATCACGGCACCGAGTACACAGTTCTAGCATTCCTCTCTCCATCTCTTTATCAGACCAAAACCAGAAGAACCCCACCAAGTGCTGGCTGTGCATCTCATCTATGCTAATGAGTAGAAAGTCCTCCCATGATTTTTTTTTTTTTAATTTAGAAAAAAAAGGGTGGTAATAACATGCCACACATTTTGGTTGGGTTGTTTCCTGGGACGTTTTATTTTGCCTTCATAACTGCCTATGAGAACAAACTAATACAGAGTTCTCCATCTCATAATGCCTCTGAACTAAGAATTAATAGGTCTTTTCTGAAGATATGCTTTAAGCAAACATAAATAATTATGCTCAACACAGGCATTAATAATTGTTAAGGCACACAAGTTAGCAAAAATATCTAACAGTCTCTCCTGAGCTGCGAAGGGGGATGGGAGGAACATAATCAATCAATGTATTTGGCTTCATAGATTCTCCTGCTGAAGAAACAGATGGATGCGGTCAGCCATCCTGTGGTCAGGAAGGTATGCAAAGAAAGTCTCTTCATTTAGAGCCACTGAATAAAACATCTCTTGATGACACTGGAATTGCTATCTAGAGAAAGACAGCTTATTACCTCAGCTTCTCACGTCTTTCAAATTTACACCATGTGTTATAGATCAACAGCTACTTTTTCACTTTTTATGGCTTCCCAAAAATAAAGCATGCACACAAAATACAGAATAGCAGCTGTTTATGACTTTTTACACTGTAAGGAAATGAATTCCATTTTGAATTCCATTCCACATTTTTAGTTTTGGTTATGTTATTTTTGGAGGATGGAATAGTGGCATTCCAGCTAGTCTTTTTAAGATGCTTTCCCTGACTCTCAGTTCATGTTGCTGTATTTCTACTTTTAACTGAAAACACATTTCCACTTTTGATAATTTACATTGCAAGGGAGCTGGTTAGTAAACAAGTAAATTTTTCAATATGAATATGCTTTCATACTCAGACTATTTAGCAGCACACCAATGCAAAATTGATGTCAAACTGCATAAAGCAACAATACCAGAGACCAAAAGAAAGCGCTTTTACATGAAATCTGTTGCAAATTTCCTACATAAGAATAATAAAAAGTCCATTATTTCATACACAAATATGTAGACTGCAAAAGCTAGGAAATTTGATTGATTAGCATTATATTTCACTTGCTGCTAGTTTTTTAAACAATACTTACAGACAGAGTGTAGAGAACAGTGATGACCTTTACTGTAAAAAAAAAATGCATTTACAATCCAGCTAACACTCTCCCATGGTTTGCTTTCTCAATGTATTACATGAAGCAGTCTACATTGCTAGCATATAAAACAAACAAAAAAATCAAATTCTAAGCAGCCCACTCTCAATTTTGTAGCTAGGATTTCTCTTCAGAAACATAAACGTATTTTAGTGTATTCAATCTACGTCCAAGGCATGTGAGGTGAGAGAATAAAATAATCATGCATATAAAAGTATAAAAGCAGAGTGTGAAAAAGTCTACTGGGGTTAAGCATTAACCTGATGCATTTTTCAGAACGACTGTACTATTTTTAACTGCTCTTTTTTGGCCACAGGTCAAAGTTTTCCAAGCAAAATACCAAAGTGAAAATGCTGGGAGCGAAGCCCAGAGGCAGCTCTCTCTGCTTTGGCCTAGGCAAAAACTTATCTGAATCCAGTCAGATATGCAGCACTGTTTCCCACCCCCCTCCATTGACTATGGCTGTCATTATGCCTCTGAACATGTATGAGAGGAGTAACAGCACCACAGCCTCGGGAAGAACATTTTTCAGATGTTATAGGAAATTCCTATATTCTCCACACAGCACAGGCATACATTCTGTTCAGTCAGTTCCTGTATTTTTGGCCAAACAGAACTGAGTCATTTGAAAGCACAAAAAAACCCACAGTGTTATGTGCCTTGAGCAACTGTTGGAAAGACTGGGATTTATTCCCCCTTTTTCTGCTCCTCATAACTGGGACACATTGGAAATGTTGGGGCAGACTGGAAATATAAGATTTGAAGACCCTAAAGTTTAGTTAAAATACTAATAATTATAATACTAATAATGAAAATAATAACAGTGATAACAATAATGATAATGATCTGTCTTGGCTGCCTTTCTAGAGTTCAGACGGTTAAATGAGAAAATCTAACCCCTTTCACACTTCTTCGCAAGGGCATAGATTTCTCACTAAAGTAAATTGTATTTCATACACTCACACGGAAAAATGCTATTTGAAACAGGACACAGACGAATCAATTTGCCCCAATGAAAAATCAACGTGAAGGGTCACTGGACCCCCCAGTTACATTTCTCCCTTAGGCGTGTCCCCTTTTCTGAATTATTTCCACATCACACGGCAACCTCAGCTTCACCAGGGGACGTTTCACAGGGGTGAGCGATGGGTGCCCGGCAGCGCACACAAAGGCAGGTACTTTGGGGACGGACACGCTGAGATTCCCAGGCGCGAAAGCGAACGGTGTGAACGATGCTGGGAGGGAAAACAAGGCGCTTTCCTCTCCCTGGATCAAGTCTCGTCAGGGACGTCTCTCTCTTTCCCCCAAATACGATGCAGCTAATCGGGGACCGCTCGCTTTCCTCTCACAGCGCCGTGCCCGTCCCCTCGCTCAACACCGTCCTGGGGGCGAGGGCCGCTCCCGCCACCTCCCCGCTGCCGGTTGCCCGGCCGGGGGCGTGGAGACGATCCTTCGTCCTCCCCCAGGAAAGCACTTTCAGGACGCGGGAGCCCTTTCCTTCCTTCCCGTTCCCTCCCGCCCGCCTGAGGCGAGGGCAGCGCTCCCTTTGTTCCCCCGCCGAGCGCTCCCCCCAGGCGCGGCCGCCCCTCACCAGCAGGCTCTCCACGTTGACCGGGGAGCGCGGGTCGCGGATCATGGACTCCAGCTTCCTCTGGCGGCCCTCGAGCATCCCCGCCGTTGGCTCCAGCGCCTCGGCCGCCAGGGGAGCCGCCGACATCTTCCCTGCCGGCTGCTGGCTCATCCTCCGGCTCGCCTAGTGCCGGGCCCGCGGAGGGCACTGCGCGGGGCCGCCCGGCGGGCCTAGCGCGGCGGCGAGCCCGGGAAGGGCGGGGGCGGCGAGGCGGGAGCGGAGGGCAGCGCCGCCGGCGGCCGCCGCCCGGGCATGAAGGGCGAGGGAAAACGGCCGCTGCTCCGCCCGGGCGCGGGGAGAGGGAGGGGAGAGGGCTGGAAGGGAGGGACGGAGCGCTTCCCGCCGTGCTCCCGCCTCTCCCCGCTCAGGGCGTCCCTTGGCGGCCGCCGCCTCACTGCCCGCTCCGCCGGGACATCGCTCCGAGGGCGGTGGGAGGCGGGGAGCGAAGGAGGAGCGGCTGTCGCGGGGTCGGGCTCAGAGTGCAGCTCTCTCTGCAGCGCTCGCCGGCTGCTGGAGCGGGAGCCACGATCCCTGCCAGCCTCGCTTTCCCTCGCCGCTCTCCGCGTTCCGCCCACCCCCGGACCGGCGCGGCCTCCCGCTCCCCGGCCCCGCGCAGGCCGCCTCCCCTACCCACAAGGCCCCGCTGCGAGCGGCGCATTGTTCGGCGCTCGCTCGGCGCCCGGCTGCAGCCCTGAGCTCGCGGGGCCGTGCCGGGCCTGGGCAAGGCAGCGGCTCAGGGACGGGACTGTCTGCGTTTCGGCACATGAGACCTCAGCCTGCCCGCATGGCGGCAGGCACACAGGAAAAAAAAAGGAAAAATATTTGAGAAGGTGGGAGAGCAGTGTTTCCGATAGGGCAGCAGTGCTCACGGCCTTAATCAGAGATGCGTGGAATGGTTTCGGTTGGAAAGAACCATAAATATTGTCTAATTCCAAGCCCCCTGCCGTGGGCAGTGGCAGTTTTCACTCGGCCAGGGCTCCCTCCAGCCTGGCACTACCACGTCAGGGATGGTGCACCCAGAATTTCCTTGGGAAACATATTCTAGTGCCTCACCACCCTCATGGTAAAGATTTTTTTTCCCCCATATCTAGTTTAAGCCTACACTCCTTGAATTTGAAACCATTCCCCCTTGTTTTGTCAATAGTTTTGCCCTATCTTTTCTATAATTCTCTTCGGTATTGAAAGGCCACAATAAGGTCACCCCAAAGCCTTCTTTTTTCCAGGCTGAACAGTCCAAATTCTCTCATAGGAGAGGTACTCCATCCCTCTCCTGTGTGTGTATCCTACATGTATGAGAGGGAGGATGAAGAACTAGGCAGAGAGGGGCTGTGCTGGGGAAGGTGCAGGCCACCCTCATGCCCCCTGAGGAAGATGAGCCTCCATACTGTGCTGGAGATGGGTGCAGCCACCTTGCCCTGCTCCATGGGCACTTTGAGGGGACAGGATGCTGCTTATCAGACCCAGGCAAGAGTGGCTACAGCAGGGAGAGTGTCACTGATGCCTGAGCTGTGGCTGCAGGGATGGAGGTGGGGAATTGGATGGTAGGGATGCTCCATGGAATGGCATGTGAGGTCGTGGCCAAACTATGGTTCCAGCAGCCCTGACATGTGGCTGCTGGGTGATGTTCTGGGGCAGAACAACACAGACTGTGGAAGTGTCATTCACTAAGGTGGAGGGACCTCAGGGAGGAAAGGTTAACATTTTACTGTGTTGACTTTCAGCTGATAGCTGGCTGGCAGTGAGGTGATGTCAGAAAAGTGGCTCAATATTTTAACTTTAAAGGAAGAGGAGAGAGAGTCAGAGAAGTAAATATGTGAGTCACTTGCATGGCTTTGAGCGAGATCACACTCAGTGATATTCTGAGTCAGGGCCCTGGTGCTAAACAACTCCCAACTTGAGGGAAGGTCTGCTCTGAATATCCACCCAAACTCCATAACTGGATTCTGCTTTTACAATCCACTGAGTCAAAATCCTCAAGCCTCACAGAAACACACACACGCAAGAACATTTTGAAAAGTCAATATGGGCGTTATCACTCATGCTTTACAGTGAACCACACTGAGTTTGTGAGATTTCTGAAGGAACTGGTAAAATCTGTTTGGGAGAGGTGCTGGTTATTTATATCTTAGGACTACTTCATCTTCAAAACAGATCAGGATCTGCTTAACTGCAGCACCACCAAAAAAATATCACATGTTCTCCTTGAACAGTTTACTTGACTAGGAAGTAAAAGAAGTAAGTGTGAGAATGAATTGGGTTGTTACTAGGATTATATATGGGTACTAACTGGATCATGAAGTTACAAAGCCTTGCAAAACAGCAGTTCAAAACTCTAAATTGCCTAAAATAAACATTTCTTCACTTACAGCCTATTAATTGGCTAATTTTTATAAGTAGCACAACAAAAATGTTTTGGCTTTTTAAAAGGATTTAAAATAGGTTTGGACAACAGACCAAACATAATTAGTGTGTCTCTAGTGATCAATAAGGAGCTTGTGCTAAGTTCTGTTACTGTGAACAACAATTTTGGGGGTGATTTCAGTGAACTCCGAGTTGGATCACTAGGTGATCTGATGATCTAAGCTCCTAGTTTCCTCTTAGCTATAGGCAAGGTGCTTCTTTTTTCTTCAGTTTTTCTTATCTATAAGCTTTGTAATAACTGATCTTTAGCTTATGTGATTTAATGGCATTGTTCAGGGTGCTATCTAAACAAAGGTAACAAAGAAAATCTTAAACAAACATAACAGCCCTTTTTATGTAGGAAAAAAAGTGTGATTCTGACTTCAAAAGCAAGTGTGTAGAAATAGTACCTTCTTGAAATTCTTGCCTAGTAGATCTATTCTTCCACCCTTCAGGACATACCTGTTTACTAGCTAAACAAGTTTTACTCTGTTACAGGGACACATTGACAACGGTAGTCGCCTGAATTCCTTTGTACGACACAAATCCTCAACAAAATCATCAGCAAAAGATTTATTGCTGGTTAAAAGTGACTAAGTAACAAAAATAGTGCTCAGAAAGTCCAATTCTTCTCTCAGTGTTTGCAAAAAACTGTTTTAGCATGCCCTCGAGGAATAATAACACCACCTTCTGTGGTCTTTTTACAGTACCATCTTTTCTGCCTTCAGTGGTGTAAATCTCTCAGGGTATCACCTGTTCCTGGAATGACCATCTAAGGCAGAACTCTTCCTACTCTCTCTGTGTATGCTAGTTTTGAAGTCCCATGCAGTGAATTGTCAAATGCTATTTACTGTGTTTTGTAAGGCAAAGTCCAAGCCTTCCAGTGCGTCTGCTGTAGCTTTAAGGGTAGGACTCCACAGTTGGATCCTTCATCTTTCTGTCTGCTCCCTGAAATGCTGCTGAACTCTTTAGATAATCTGCAGTCCAAATATGTTTTAGGTGTCCCAAGGCAGTAGGGAATTCACTGTTGATCATTTTCACAACTGGCTACATTTATAAGTACAGATTTTTAAGATTTGTATGTGGGGCTTATTGGTTAAAAGCCATTAGCTTCAGGTTGTACCTTTAGGGTATTCTAGAGTCCCCAAGCCTATTCAGGGAGTAGAGAGATTTGGCTTTGGACCTCAGGCATGCTTTCACTCCTATTGCAAAAGAAGCAAAAGGAGACAAACTACCCATGTGTGCATCTGTTATAAGAGAAGGGGCTGTGCTTTTAGCACTTGCTGCTGGCTAAGTAAAGCTTTTGCAAATCCTCTTTCTTAGGCTCCCACTCTGAAAATATTTGAAGAACATAAGAGCACTGCCAACAGGGGAGCTGATTCTCCTAATAGCTAAGTTCTCTAAAATTTAGGTTTAGCATCTCATGGATCTAGTCCATCTTTGTGTTTTGTATATGAGAATAGATAGAAGAGCTAAGTGAGTTGCCAGAGATATCGTGGACTATCTCTATCCAGTGACCTGTATCAACTCTGTCCCAAATGAGAAGCAAATTGTGACAACAGAGTAAGAGGGACAAAACACCTGTCAGTAGTCCAAGCAAATACAGTCTTTGAAAGCTGCCAAAAGTAAACCATGTCAGACTGCTACAGGCAAAGGTGTGTAACTATTGTCACTTGCTCAGGATGCTGCACTGACGTGGATCAGTGTTGTTGTGATGGAAATAGGACAAGTAATTTTTTAGATAATGAGGTCTTGAGACTTTGGAGGGCATAGCTAAAGATCATCATCCTACCTCCAGAAAATAATGTAGATTTATGTCATTAGTACAGGAGTTTCTTTTATATTCATAAATACAAACTAGGGGTGAAAAGCAATATAAGTTTATTGTCAGTTTTGGTTTTTTTTTGATTTTCCTTTCTCACAAGCTACTGTTCAGTCAGCCTAAGGGTTAATAAATTATTTTTTCTGGATTAAAAGTAAACTTCTTATTTTAAGTTAGTGAAAACAGACAGGAAGACAGGTACACAACTTGTGTATATAGGAGTTACGTTTTTGAAGGACTTGCAAAGTCAGTCGCAATCTTTATAGTTGATTACTGATTCCAGTGTTGTCTTGGGACAAATAGTACAGTTATGTAAAGTCCACAGGAAAAAAAACCCAACAGTGTTTAACATTCTTTCATTTAATTCATCTCTTGCATTGTAAGGAGAGGCTTTAAATACAAGCAGCTTTTCAAAACCCATGCATTTCCAAACCAGTCTCAGTAAGACTGACACTACCACATCAATTACTAGCACAGGCCAGCTATAAAATTACAAAACCACTCAGCCATCTGTATAATTAAATGCAAACCAAAGTAATCAAGCAAATGCTAAAGAAAATGTCTTCATCTGGTAAGCTTTGTAGGTAAAGGCCTATATCTACTGTTCTGCTTGGAAAGGCATGTACCTTTGTCTCCGAAGGTGCGCCAGGCAGCTGCTTCCCATTTTTTCAAACAGCATATATAGCTGATAAATACAGATTTATTAGTTGGGTACTGTCTGTTGCTGTGTTAAAGTCAGTATCTTAAGCACAAATACCAAAGAATCAAGAAAAGGAGGTGTGAATCAAAAGTGGCTGTGTAATGTCTGGGTGTGTCTGATAACACAGGACTTGGTCTCTGCCTGGCTCTTAATTGCTTACATAATTCTCCCCAGCTAAATAGCATTGCTTTTGTTAATAAGGTAGTCTCATAGTTTCTTGGATGCCTTGAGAAGACAGAAGTGAAGCTGTGAATCTAGGTTAATTGAAATGCTTATGTGATGGTGATGTGCCAGATTCTCTGCTGTAAGTCTCAGGAGGAAACTTGCAGTAAGTGTAGCTTGTAGACTAAGGACAAAGTGACCTCGAGTTTTCCTTTGCTGCTTTGTGCATTTAGGTGAAGCTTAGGGCTCTGTGGCCCATAGGTGTAAATCACAGCAGTTTGAGAGACTGCTGTGATTTATGAAATCCTTGCTGTTATGCTGTCAGTAGGCTGTTTATACCTCACAATACCTTGGAGCAGAGGAGAGTTTCTGTTGCTCTTCTTTCTGCTGTGAGAATTATCTCCAGCACTTCCTTTACATGACACATTGTAAAGGTTGAAGTGTTGGAAATATGCAGGAGTACAACACTGCTGGTCCTTTGGAAGTGCTGGCCAGAGCTTCTCAAAGATGTCTCTGTCTCCTTTTAATTTGACAAGGGGATTGATTCAGACCTGTCACTTGTATGCCTGTAACAATCTCTTCCAGTGAACATGTACCTGTAAGAACAAAAGCATTTCTGATAGTTTATTCTGTATTTAAGATCAAACATTTAAACATTAGATACCGAATGGGAATTATGAGAAATGTGGCCAAAGTCCCATGTTTTCCTAGATGAGACATAATCTGAACCAGCATGTTCATCTTGATCTGATCCAGAATTCTTTAGCAGAACAAGAACCCATGTACACATTGTCCTTTCTCCATCCTGTGGCAATTCATGTTGCACAGTACACCTCCAAATAAAGTTCCTAGATACTATCTTGCAGGCTGGTGTGTGGTGTTGCAGAAAATTGCATTAAGAAGAAAGGGGATGCCAGGAAGAAAAAGCTTTGTAGCCTTTCAATGGGAACACTCAGCAGGATGGAGGCAGAGAGGTAGGTGGCAAACTTAGTGACCTTCGCAGTTATACAGCTATTGAGATTTTTTGAATTGTCATCTTGGACTTTGGTGTAAGAACCACTGGAGGCACCTAATCAATCTTTCTTTTGATCTGGCCTTTTGCCATAAGTATTGAAGAACTGGCTTGGAAAATGACAGTAAAACTCCAGGCACTGAATGCTCCCTGCAATTAGGGGGAAATGCCAGTGGAAGATGACTTGGATAGAGCAAGCTAAAAAAAGATGATTAGTGTAGAGGTTCTGTGTGTGTCTCTGAATACCCACATTATGTGTCTCTGCATTAGCACTGTCATTCCTGTGATCTGCTTTTCATCAAGACTTAGCTACTGTTAATTGTGGGGAAACCAAGCCAGTCCAGCTGATAGCGGGGTGTAAACAACTACAGCTGCTGGGCCTGCTCTCAGGGAACTTGCAGCGCTGTTAGATACAAATAAGAACAGTTGTGAGTGCATGAGTGGAAACACAGCTTTGCATATAAGGGTTTACTGTCTTCGAGAAATGACATCACTTTGTATTTAAACAGCATCAGAGTCAAGAAGGAAGGAAGGAAGGAAGGAAGGAAGGAAGGAAGGAAGGAAGGAAGGAAGGAAGGAAGGAAGGAAGGAAGGAAGGAAGGAAGGAAGGAAGGAAGGAAGGAAGGAAGGAAGGAAGGAAGGAAGGAAGGAAGGAAGGAAGGAAGGAAGGAAGGAAGGAAGGAAGGAAGGAAGGAAGGAAGGAAGGAAGGAAGGAAGGAAGGAAGGAAGGAAGGAAGGAAGGAAGGAAGGAAGGAAGGAAGGAAGGAAGGAAGGAAGGAAGGAAGGAAGGAAGGAAGGAAGGAAGGAAGGAAGGAAGGAAGGAAGGAAGGAAGGAAGGAAGGAAGGAAGGAAGGAAGGAAGGAAGGAAGGAAGGAAGGAAGGAAGGAAGGAAGGAAGGAAGGAAGGAAGGAAGGAAGGAAGGAAGGAAGGAAGGAAGGAAGGAAGGAAGGAAGGAAGGAAGGAAGGAAGGAAGGAAGGAAGGAAGGAAGGAAGGAAGGAAGGAAGGAAGGAAGGAAGGAAGGAAGGAAGGAAGGAAGGAAGGAAGGAAGGAAGGAAGGAAGGAAGGAAGGAAGGAAGGAAGGAAGGAAGGAAGGAAGGAAGGAAGGAAGGAAGGAAGGAAGGAAGGAAGGAAGGAAGGAAGGAAGGAAGGAAGGAAGGAAGGAAGGAAGGAAGGAAGGAAGGAAGGAAGGAAGGAAGGAAGGAAGGAAGGAAGGAAGGAAGGAAGGAAGGAAGGAAGGAAGGAAGGAAGGAAGGAAGGAAGGAAGGAAGGAAGGAAGGAAGGAAGGAAGGAAGGAAGGAAGGAAGGAAGGAAGGAAGGAAGGAAGGAAGGAAGGAAGGAAGGAAGGAAGGAAGGAAGGAAGGAAGGAAGGAAGGAAGGAAGGAAGGAAGGAAGGAAGGAAGGAAGGAAGGAAGGAAGGAAGGAAGGAAGGAAGGAAGGAAGGAAGGAAGGAAGGAAGGAAGGAAGGAAGGAAGGAAGGAAGGAAGGAAGGAAGGAAGGAAGGAAGGAAGGAAGGAAGGAAGGAAGGAAGGAAGGAAGGAAGGAAGGAAGGAAGGAAGGAAGGAAGGAAGGAAGGAAGGAAGGAAGGAAGGAAGGAAGGAAGGAAGGAAGGAAGGAAGGAAGGAAGGAAGGAAGGAAGGAAGGAAGGAAGGAAGGAAGGAAGGAAGGAAGGAAGGAAGGAAGGAAGGAAGGAAGGAAGGTAGGTTACTGCTTGGAAAAAATACGACTTTTCTATCTGTCCGTTTGTCCAGCATGTACAGTATGTTTAACTACTGTTATTTCTAGACTTGGCTGTCAAATACTAAATGGGATTAGTGTATGAAGAGGCTGACATAGAGATGATCTCAGTTTTGCCCCAGTCTTTGGTGATGGGGACAATATTAAAATGAAACACTACACATGGATAAGAAAAACATATCTTGTAACACTTTAATTTTCCATGTTTATGGATAAGAAAAATTAAGGTATTAGAGGAGGCAATTGCAAATTGGAAGAAAACTTGGAAGATTTTGATGTGAGAAAGCTGAAGTTATTGGGAATTATTAGGAGATGTTTTCGTGTACCATTTTTATAGGAGAATAAAACCTTCTGAAGGATATCACGCTACTTCAAAAGTAAAAAGAACTCACTTCATGTAGGATAGCGATGCCTTATGGGGTGAAATAGAGAGGTAAGTATTAGTCAAATCCTTGAAGATTTGGATTGGTAGGAACTACAAGGACCAGTCCTGGTCCCACTTGTTTAACTTTTTGAAATTGGAACCTTTTTGTTTACCAGCATGAAATCCAGGACTATGCTATTGATGCTGTTTGCATCAGACAACATCAGTGGAGAGCTGAGGGTTGGGATATTGCTCAGAAGATCTAGATCAGCTCAATGATGGGATTGATAGAAACAGGACATTATTAAATGGTAGAGTCTATAGAGGGAGTGCCCTTGGGGACTAGTAAAAAATTCTGATGTAATGTGGGAATTTACCACTTAGAAATAGCTGAGGATAATTACTTCAGGCTTACGTTAACTAATGAAAATGCAGAATTAAAAAGCATAAATGGAATTGTAAAATTTAACAAAGATACTCAAGTGAGATAGGATAGGACAAGATCCAGTGAGAACACTGGGACATAAATAGTTCCATTCCTCTGATTGGAGAAGAGGAACTGAAAATGGGAATTTGGCAGAGATTAAAGGAACAAAGCAGCCTGTTTTATGTGAGGTAGCTTGAATAACTCAGTTTTCTAGATCCAGCAGAGAGGTGAATGAGAATATGGTTGTGTCTAAAGATACACCAAAGACAGTAACCAAGGAGTTTAAGAGCTGTACATTACAGAAGAATGCTGGCAGAAGAGCATATGTGAGTAAACTGGTCACAGATAAGCACAGATGGGAAATAAGACTGTTTCTAGTTATGCACAATGTGGGGTTAGTACAACCTTTGTCCAAGTAAAGGCAGCCAGAAAATACCTACCTGCCGTATATCAGTGCACTTTGAAAGGGCCATAAGATATGGTGTCTGGCACCACAGGGACTGGAGTCGGGAGCTCTCAATGTCATTTTCAGCTCTTATGTGGCTGCAGACATAAGGGTTTGTAAGAAGCATAGGGTAGTCTGGATGAAGGTTATCAAACTATTTCATGATCAGTTAAAGACCTGGTGGAAGTTACGTTTTTGTTCAAGAACTGCAGTGAATGTCATAAAAATCAGCACAGTGTGGACATAACTAAACTGGCTGCTTTTCTTTGCTGAAAGAAAATAACCTGGAGGTTATTTCTATGTGTGAACCATTAAATATTATGTTTTTCTCTGATGCAGAAAATTTGTTTTGGATGCTTGAAAGAATGTCATAGCATGGATATACTTAGGATGAGGAAACCCTACTCAAGGGAACTTGAAGCAGAATTCTACTTCTTAGAAAGCTGTCCAAGGACTTGGTATCCATGAAGCAGGACAAAGGGGAAGTTCTTCCTCACAATGAAGCTGGTGACCTGCACAAAGGCACCAAGTTTGTTGGGTCACCAAGGAGGAGCATGAGAATCACAGCTTCCTACTCTGGGAACCAGCCTGCTCCTTTGGGAGGTGTGTCCCCATCCCTCACAACTGGGACAAAATCAAAGTGGTCACAGGAAGGATTGAGCGTAGTCCACCTCAACAGAGTCTCTGTTAAAGGGTCTCTGCTACCTAAGTAAATGCTCTGGTCATTGAACTGTTGGGTAACTGGGGACTTTCTTCCAACACAGTTCATCCCCTTCTTTGTTTTTTTTCCAGCCAAAACTATTCATCAAATTTGAAGCAAATAGTTTAGACATGACTGAAACCACATTTTCCAGGGAATTAACTATTAAAATAAATAAATAAATCACCCAACTCTAACTATTACCTCTTTTAAAATCCATGATGCTTCTTTTCCACATAAATTGAAACTTTTTTTTTATTAGTATATGTAGTTAAATGTAACAGTTTGACCCATCTATCCAGCCAGGGTAGTAAATTGGGGCTCCTTAGTAATGCTGTTCTGGAGTGCACAAGCTGTTTTATAGCACTTACAACTAATGCTTATTTCTTCAGTTTACTCATATTTTTCTTTTTTTTTCTGCAGCCCCTTTCATCCTATCAGTTCCAACAGTTGATCACTGTAGGAGAGGGAACTCTTCTCTATTACATTTTCACGCTTTTCTGGTCAACTAATTTAAACTAATAGAAAAATAAAATACTTTTTGCAGTGAGCCTTGTGCTAACTTGTTGATATTTTAAATAGATTATGCCATTCCACTAGATACAAGCTAAACTATTGAAAACAAATCAAATAAAAGGATATAACTAGATGTAGTTTTTAATAGTGTTAAAACTATTCAACCAGAACAAGATGGGTTGGAACTAGATTATCATCGAGGTCCTTTGTAACCTAAACCATTCTGTGAATCCATGCCTTTGTGATTTCTGGTCTGCTGTCTTGGACCTTGTAGCACTCCAAGCATTGCATCTCATCTTTCCAACTGGTAGTGTCCAAATACCCTCCCTAGGCCGCGGCGAGCAGCCCTCTGATGCATCCCGTACAGCATTTCTAGGGACTGTTGGTTGCCGTGTGCGATTTGCAGCTGGCCAGGAATGTGAAGTGGCGGTTTGCTTCAGAAGCCATGAAGGATGGTTGTAGACACCCCTCTAGTGGCCCCGCAGCGTCCGGGACGCCGGGAGCAGCTCTGGCATCCCCGGGCTCAGCAGGGGCCGATGTGCTCCTCTGTGCAGCTGGGTCCTCTGCGGGGCTGGGGAAATGGCAGATAATGTCAGCCTTTTTCCATTTCACCAAAGTTTCCCTGGAAACTCTGTACCAGTTCAGGGTGTTTAGAGTGTATGTTTCACACAAGCCTTGATACTTCAAGGCTGAACCCATTTCACTGGCCACTGTAAAAAAACATGTACTGGGAGGTGGCATGAGGAAAAGGTTAATTCTGTCTAAGTTTTTTTAAATGTCAGTTTATTAACCCAGAGTGAGAAAAAACTTTGTCATCATTGAAAAAAAAAGGCAAGTTATACTTGAAGATTAATTAAATTTCAGATCTTCTTGTCTCTTTAATACAAGACTGATAGAATACCAAAGGGAAAAAGAAAAACCAAAAAATCCCAAAGTATATGTGAAATAAACATAAGGAACACTTATTTGTATATGTGTACAGTTCAGCTTCTCAACTGAAATTGCCAATAAGATGCTAATTATGTTTATGTGTTTGGAACATTGAATTTATTTTGTTTTTTAATTTGTTAAAGGACATGCAGCAGAAATGAGAATCCTGAGATAGCAACTTTAAAGATAGTGAAGACGTCTCCAGTACTGTCCTCAGAAAGGGCGCTGTCCCAGGGCACCCACTGTGGTTACTTCATGGAGAACAGCATGTCTGGGAATTGCCCTTGTGGTGCTGGTGCTGGACCCCCCTATGGAGGATCCCGGGAAAGCTGGCACACTGAGGAGTCACTGCAGAGCAGAACTGATCAGAGTTTGCAAAGGAGATCAAGACAGTCCCCCCTTTTTGCAAATGGGCACAACACAGAGGAATGATTTGTTCCAGAGGCAGCAAGCTGCCTGACAGCAGCAGGATGTGGTGTTGAAAGGAGATACGGGTTTATACGTAAGTAAAACTGTCCTTAAAGGACAGCCCACACTGAGATTTTCCCTGTATGGAAACAGAAACTACAGTCTCATCCTTCTGATAATGGTAGTTCTGTATCTCAGTAATTCACCTGTACTACCAGTACTACCATTGTGAATCCATTATTACTTTTAAATAAGAATTACCTATACAAAAATATCATAGTGCAACAATTAAGTAAATTATACTTAGAGCTGAACTCAGGCTCATTTCAAAGCCAGCATTTGCTGTCAGTAAAGCCATGGCTGAATGAGTATTTCTGGTTGAACCTTGATTTTGTTAAACTGATTGGAAGCAACTGACTGAACACAACACACTATCCTGATCAGGTTTTGATTTCAAAGGTGGTAAAAAAACTTTTTAAGTTGCATTAAGGAGACTTCCCCCCCTGCCCCCTTTAGCTCCAACTTATTTTCCCTCCAACTTATAAACCCTGCTTTGCAGACTTCCCTTCTTACAACCCAAAAATAGCTCCATGTGTCAATTTAAGAGATGGACAATTGGCATAAAGTCAGCAGAGAGAGCATAAATGCCTGAGAAGTTTTTAGGCGACATCTCTGTAAACAATTGCTGTTGTCTTGTTTTCATTTCCAGGCAACTGATCCTCAGAGACACATAGAATACAGACAACAATATCTGGACAACTTTCCAATCCCTTCTTTCCAAGCAATTAATACTTTCTCTGTGTATAAAGGAACAGTATTTTACAGATTTGGAGTAAAATATATATTGATTGGAAAATTCTTGTTTTAAAGAGTCTAATCATCATCTAATATCACAAATTTAAAGTCTTTTTGAAAGAAGTAAAATTCCTGAGCTTCAACCTGCAGTAAATTTTTAATACAATCTAGAGCATTTCAGACCAGGAGAAACACATAATAATCAATAAATACACATTAATCCACATTTCCCTCTTCTGCTGCACAGTGGGCCAGGGTTGTCAATGTTTTTTTGAGTCAAAACTACTAATCTCTGCATGAAGACTGACAGCCAATGTGTCAATTTTGGCAATTTGAAAGACTAGCATTCGTTTCTATCCCTTTATTCAGTTCTTTAAGATAAATCTGCAATTAAGTCTTTTTTATCTCAAAAGAAAGGCAATGCTAATGCTTTCACAGTATTTTGCTTTTACTTTGCTTTATTTTAACCTCTAATCATAGGAAGAATTCATCCTGTATCTCTATATTTCCCTCATTAATATTCTCCCAGGACAGGATAATATTGCATAATTTCAAATGTGTTTGTTTTCTCTTCAGCTGAATAAATACAGAAATCACCTCCAACAGCTTCTTGTCAGCCTGAAGACAATGTCGCACACATGGCTGGGCAGGGAGATTTTTCTCCTGAGAAATTGTTTCTACACAAAGTATTACTGGCATTGATGGTGAGAATGTTGCTTGGTAAAAAGGTTCTCTGATGATCTGTGGGGAGTAGCATTGTCAAGTTCTAGCTCCTGACTGAATTCTGTGCAACCTGCTTTAGCGTATAGGATGGAGGCACTGTGTGGATATTGTCCTGTTTTTGTAGGTCTTTTAGGGATTGTGAAAAGATCACAACTAACTTCTGGGAACCTTGATTTGATCCCTGAATGCCCAGCTAGCAGCAGAGTGTCTGGTATTGGCCACAGCGCACTGCGGTTCAGGAGAGCTCCAAGGGTCTCACTGTGGCCTGGTGTTTATAGGGTCACAAGAGAGTTGGCTTTAGTCACAGTAATTTTCCATCCTGGCCACAATTCAAGTAGGTAACTTTCTTTGAAAATTTGATAACAAAAGTTTTATTCCACTTAGGTTGTTCAGGACACAAAAATAAGTTTTCAAGGCTGTTCATTAAAACAGGAGCTTGTTAGACAGAAAAAGTTCCTGGAAGAAAAGAGTGTTTCTGGTAAGCTCAAGAGAAGCTCAACTAGCTGCTCTTTGTCAAGGCTGATGAGCATTTCTGGGATCATAGTGTGGCTGGGGTGGGGGGAATGCACCACCATAGTGGCCTAAGAGAAGCGAATAAGAGTTGTGATGTGCTGAGCTTGAATCTTTGAATTTGCTGTTACAGCTTCTAGGATTGTCTTCTATAACCCCATCCCTTAATCTAGAGTCAACTGGAAACACCCCTTCATTCATGATCACAAGGTGAGGAGCTTCCATCAGCCCATGTCCACATGATGGGTGTCTGGAGAGCACAGCTCCAGACCCTCAGATCAC
Source organism: Fringilla coelebs (assembly GCF_963513975.1). NCBI lineage: Eukaryota > Metazoa > Chordata > Aves > Passeriformes > Fringillidae > Fringilla > Fringilla coelebs. The sequence goes on along the minus strand of NC_140030.1, from coordinate 14,786,632 downwards.
TCATGGTCTGCCTGCACGGGTGGCAGGGAAGGAAGGAACCAGGCTGCCCTTTCTCTGCAAACATTAAATTTCCTTCAAAACGCAGATCATGCTTTTTGACTAACAAGTATCCGAGTCCTTCAGTAAACATCTACAAACAGTGAGAAGCCTCCTCTAGATTTATATAACCTACACAACCAAGGATTGCTTATATGATTTTAGCCTCAATGCACTTTCTCTCAAGTTACTCCAGGCAGATCAGAAGTGGAACCAAAAATAGCAGATTCGTGTTCCTGATAAACACTTCAGCAGTTACTGAGGTCCCAGCAGGGGGCAAGGGCCAGCCCATGCCGGGATCATGGAACACAAGGCTTTAGAGCTTGCAGCCAGCCCAACATGCTGGGAGCAGCTCATGGGCTGGCCAGCAGGTGAACCTTGCCACTGACAAGGACAAGCTAAAATTACTTTTGAAATCAGTGTTTAATTATGCTTATAAAATTAGGCTCTTCATACACACCAAAAAGATTATTCAAAATGAAGAGAACTGCTGACTTTCAAATGCTTTCCAACAGACAATAATTTGCAGGAATCTTCTCTCTTCTTAAAAAATCACATTATTTAAAACTGTACTTCACATCTGAAAACTCTGACAAGTGACTTCCCATACCAAGTAAGGGCTGAACTGGGAACCTGTGGTGCTTTTTACTGTAAGAATCAGCAAAACCAGGTATTTAATTATTATGGGTCCTGGCTGTTGCTATTGCTGATTGATGCATTAACATGCTTAGCCATTCTTACTGAAGGGAAGGCAGAAAGAGTACTAGAAACTTTTAATTTATCAGAATCCTCAAATAACCAAGAGAACTTCTTACACATACAAATGTACTGAAAATGAACAGATGTAGAGTCGGCAAAAATAATAACCTTTCAGAAAAAAAAAATCAAGCATTACTATACAAATTCAGAGTAAGGTCCTGTCACATTTACAAGTGAGCTTGTAACTTGTGTCTAAGTTCAGCATCACTTGGGAATTTCTCAAGTCCAAGTTGAATCTTTTCAGCTGGTTAGTGCACTGAGCTTATACACAACATTGTTTTCCAGCATCACCAATGGGTAATACTGTATGTAATCAAGTAGCAAAAGCAGTGGTTTAATCTTCAAAAGTCCATTCATTCTGCTGAAGGTGCACTATTAAAACAACAGATGTATTTTATAAAATAGTAGCAGTATAATTGTCATATTACAGCTTCTTCCATTTCACGGTGACAATTGTGTGGCTAAAAACATTAATTATACTGCTAGAAAACCTGTACAAATGAGTGAGGAAAAACAATCACTAGAGATTTGTTCAAAATGAACAATCCAAATGTTTCATTTAAATGGATTGTTCCACTGTTGAAGATAAACTTCCTCAACATTTTTAAGATGGTTGTTTTGTGAAAATGTACTTCCTTACTCTATAGATAAGGTAGGTAATGGCTAACAGTTAGAGGGTCAGTTTAGATTAAGTATTAGGAAAAAATTCTTTATTATGAGGTGGAGGCACTAGAACAGGTTTCCAAGAGAAGTTGTGGTTGCCTTATCATCTCTGGAAGTGTTCAAGGCCAGGTTGGATGGGGCTTTGAGCAACCAGGATGAGAGGAAATGGCCTCAAGCTGCACAAGGGAGATTCAGGTTGGACGTCAGGAAGAATTTCTTCACTGAAAGAACTGTGAAGCACTGGAAGGTGCTTCCACTGGGAGGTGGTGGAGCCATCATCCCTGGGGGAGTTCAAGGAATGACTAGATCTGAAACTCAGTGCTATGGACTACTTGACATTGTGCTGTTTGATAGTCTTGGAGGTCTTTCCAACTTAAATAATTCTGTGACGTAGGGGAAGCTGTCCCTGCCCAAAGCAGGGATGTTGGAATTATGTGACCTTCAAGGTCCCTTCCAACCCTAACCATTCTAGGATGTTATGATCATGTAACAAAAACCCACCCCAACACAGAGCATTCAGAAATCGTTAGTGTTGGAAATTTTTATAGGTTTTATGGGAAACATTGTCCTGAGTTGCTGAACTGGTATAGGGGGAATCAATGCTTCTCTTCAGCACAGACCTCCCTGCCCCACCAAAACAGAACAGCTATGTAAAACATCAAATAGAGTTTGCCATCTGAACAGACGCCAGTCACTGAAGGAAAAGGACAATTTTCCTGTGCAAAAAAATGCTTTCTTCGTTTTAACCCTCATTCCCAGCTTCACTGGAGGAGCAGCACCTTCCTCATTTTTACCATGTTCTATGTATTAATTGTGCTGTCACTTTTCTTTTATTTATTATTATTACAGCTCAGCTTGTGGTTTGAATTTCATAGACAAAAAAAAATAGCATCCTATTTTTTCCAGAAGTCCTGTATTCTGGAGCCAGAAGTTGATAGGACAGATACAAAAATTCAAGATTACTTTCTGACACAAGATTGCACTTGGTGTTTTTTCCCCCATTTGCAAAGTATACTACTATTTATTTTGCAGAATTAGGGACCGTTGTGGAAAACTGCATTAATTCTCAATCTGTATTTAGGTACATTTATGCTCATCAGTGTCACCTGTGCCACCTTATTTGTACTGTAAAACACAGGGCATTTAATTTCAGTGCACCTGTCTAAAATAGCTGTAGAGCTGCTGGCTAGAACATGCAGGGTTTAATTAGCTTTGATGGTCTCATTTGTGAGTAGATGTATAGTTGTCTATACTGTGTGACCCAAGGACTTGGGACTTCCCATTTAAAGCCAAACCTGCCAACCCACCCCTACAGAAACCATACTGGGATTAATTGAGCCCATGCACAGCATTTGTGCAATGACAGTTCACTCCCTTAGAAAATCCAGTATACAAATTCAACAGCTTTGTTTTATGGATACGAAAGATGGATAATACAGACACAGTCCTAAAGTATTTTACCTATTTTTGCAAGCTGAGCCACAAAGACGGCACAATACTCAGCTAAGGTTCTGCTGTATGTAAACTCCAGAAACTGGAATGGACCAATTTAAGTAGTTATTGATCATTCTTCTGAAAATTGCTGAAGTACTGTGGCATCACAAGATCCAGATTTAAGTGTTATCTGACAGTACCATGTAAAACATTTTAAATTTTCACAGAATTTTAATTGCTTGTAGTTACTCAGTGAACTGCAGCAAAGGCAACCCAACATGTTTCATTACACTATTTCACATTTTGTAAGCTTATTTTATTTCTTTGCTGTACAGAGGCAGAAATGCAAACCATCTCAATAAATGTACATCAGTAACTACCTAGAAATTATACAAGTATATACAAAGCCCAATTATTTCACTTCAGTGTTGGTACCATAGTTCATGTAGAGCTGGATGCAAACAGCACTTACACAGTGTAAAGCATAACTCTTGGGATATTTACATCTTGTTCTTTATAGCAAAGGCTTCCAATACACCAGTTCTTTGTTACACTTGTATTTGACAATCCTGCTTAGTAGTGCCGCCTCAGAACTGAAAAGTGCATTTCTTCATTTTATACATTCTCACGCAGATTGTGGACCATTCCAGAAATTGTTCTCCAACTTCAATTTTTGGAAGTAATTGATTATCTTTGTTTTCTGTCAATTAAAAATTTAAGGTAAAAAACTGTTTTCCCAAAGCTCTGTAGGTCATATGCAATTAAGAAAACAAAGCTCCTAAACACAACTCCAGAAACTGCTGTCTTTTGACTTGGGAAGATAAGCAATCCTGTGAAAGCACTCAACCAATCCACTGCTGGATTTTTAAAACATTTTGGAACATTTCAGGTTACAAAACTTGCAGATCCAAGCAGTTTGGAAAAGCCCTATTACAGAGATATTTACATTCTCTATCAGATTTTTGTGTTGTAATTAATCTGGCATCTCAAATGGTTTTCTCTTCCATCGGAGATCTCACTTTAAAAAGAAAGTAAAAAAGGAATATGATTACTCTAATTGTAGAAAATACAATTTTTAGTTATTCCACAAGCAAAATGAATTAAAAAAAATGCCTGGGATTAAAAAGCTAACTCTTCCCTTCACCTATAAAGCAGCACTTCTGAAGAGAATTTCTTTCTTTGTATTCTGAGCTACTGGAATTCCTGCCACATTTATTTTTAAGCCACAACATCCTGCAGCACTAGGGTTCTTCAGAATCTCTATTCCATCCAATCTTCTTTTAGGAGATTAAAATACTATGTTCCCTCTTCTGTCTGCCCTCCCTTAGGGCAGGAAAAAGCAGTAGCACAGTCTCATTTAAAACAGCATCATAACTCTCATGGCAACAATCTGAGCTGAGCAGGACTCTGTAGTGCAGCAGCTGATAGCTGACACACGGAGCTGAGAGCTCCATCCATGGAGTGCAGCTCTGACAGGAAACCAGCAAGAGCAAAGGAAGGAAAAGGCCAGGGAACAAGAGTGCCTTGCTCTGTGTGCACGGTGCCTGACTCTCTGACCTCCTCTTGCTGTGAGGTAACACAACAGCACAGACTTCTCTTCCAGGCGTTTCCTATACTCCCACACATCTTGGCCCATAATCTACGCTCCGAAAATTACACTTCAACAGTACAGCTTCAGCTTTATCAGAATGATATGATAATCTTAAGAAAACAAAAAAATACACGTGGATAAAAATGTAAAAGGAGGATGTTACCTTATCAGGATAAAATGATGTCTCAGTTTCACTAGATATGAACAGTATCCATATCTTCACAAGTTTCAGCACCTGGATTCTCTTTTTCCACCTCACATAGATACACATCAATGGGTCCTTTTGTGCTCTTCACATGTACTTCTATGTGATCCTATAAAACAGCGACTTGTATATAATTCAAAGAATAAATCTTATACATTCTTTATCTATTTTTGCACTTATTTTAAAGACAATAGATTAAGAACAGAAAAAATGCAGAAATGGTATAGCTATAAAACTGTGTTAGTGCTTCCACATAAATTATGACTATTACATACATTTGTAGGACAACTATTATGCAGAATTAAGCTAACAAGCTTTCATTTTTAATGAATGTGCAACTAAGTTATTTGTTTAGTCTTTCTACTGACCTTCAGATATATGACCAAGAATTACTTATATGCTTAGGAAGAGTAACAAAATTTAAAAACTTGATAAAACATTGCCACGAATCATGAACAAACTGGAGCACATAGCTTTAACAAAATAGTAAAGCAATGAATTCTTATCGCTTTTACTGCTTTTCTTCCACAGACATCACGTTGCAAAACACAGAGCAAATAAATCTTAATGCACAACGGAGAAAATATTCAGTTCTAATGTAAAACTTTTTAAATTCTGCCTTTTTATTGTTCCAGGAGGCATCTGGAATTGTATCTTTTTCATCTCCACTGGATAAGAGACATCTCCTTTGACCAGGGAAACTACTGGAGATCTATGCAGTGGATCTAACTCTCTGGTTCTACTGATTCATTTCCTTTTTCTAAGATATCCCATCTTTCTGTCCACACAGCAAGGCAACTTCAATGACTATGTAATTGGGAGGATTATCAAAAATGCTCATGCAAAAAAGAAAATGGAATTAAAGTTCTGTTTGTTATCTTAGGCTGTCTTCCAGGATTTGCCCTCTCAGAGCACTACCAACAGTGGGTTCCCAGTACACAGACCCCACTAAGCAGCTGCAACACTGCTGGGTGCAGGGGGTAAAGGTCTAGCTCCTCTCTCAGACAAGAATGGAGCCTGTGTATTGCACTGTGGGGTGAGGACAGGGACAGCCCCATTCCATGAAAAATCCCTCTAGATATCATCTACTAGAGTGACAAAAGCTTTTCTTTTTCCAACCATACTGTACATTGCATACTTTATAACAGCTTTTCCATTCTCTCTAACAAAACCAGGTAACTAAAGCTCAGATACATTTATGGCTTAGTAATTTAGGCAATAAGAAAAATACAGAAAGTAAGCTTCTAAGACTATTATCCCTGCAGCACTGTTCAGTGGAAAACAAGAACATTTATCTACCACTATCTGCATAACAGAGAAACTGGAAGTCAATTACTGACTGCTGCTGCAAAAAAATCAAATTTAGAAACTTTTGTTTCTTTAGGAGAAATGTATAAAACTTACATCTTTAGGAACAGGTATTTCCAATTTGGTTTCCTCTGGAGCTTTGATTGCAATCACAATCTGTTCCTGAAATGCCTGAATGCTTCGGATATCTTGGTACGTCACGTAAGCTAGTGTATACATTGGTCAAGGTCAATTGTAAAGTAATTTGCTAATGGGCAAAAGCAAGAGTGTGATGTCCAGATATGTTGAGGCAGAATACCAACTTCAGAAAATTGATCAACAATTCAGGAGAGATTAATGTTAGCTTTGTAAAATGAAGTATCAGCTAATGGTAGAAAAATACTTTTCCGTATTTCCAGGAAGGAAAAAAAGCTTTAAAAAATATATTCAATGTTATAAAAAAACCCCAAACAGTCTCCACAGATGTTGTCATAAGTCTACAAAGCAGAAGGAATACTGTTCTTCAGGAATTACACTATGTTTTCTAATAGCATGAAAATAATTTCCTGAGACACTGTAGAACTATTTTCTTAACCAGTAAGGTATAAAGAATATGAGTGTATTTCAGTTGTGCACGCACCTTAACATCTTGCCAAACAAGGGAGCTAAATAATATTGTATTGTAACCCAATACCAAAATTCAATCTTTATGCCATATATTAAAATGAATTTTTCTTTTCTATTGTCAAAACCCATCTGAAAGTCAGAACTGCACTGGAATCTCTTTCAAGAGAGAAGAGTATTACAACATAACCAACATACCATTATATCTCCTTGTTGACAGACCACTGGGACTCCATTCTGAGTCCTCTCTGTCATCTCACTAAGCATCTTCAGCTCCCTCATGGGTCAAAACCTGCCCCTGAGACGACTCAAACGGAGAGAACAGGGTGATGGTGAGGGTACTAAGACTACTGCCCCACTTCATTCTTCTGCAGTGGAAAGGTCACACAATCAGCATTCCTCTGAGGACAGGCCAGACTGTCCATGATACTGCAAAGCAAGGCATAGGACTGGCATTCTCAAATGCAAAATAATCAAAAAGTCTGCTATTATAAAACTCATTATCAAGCAGTACTGCATACCTGTGGTATCAGCCTACACTTCTTACTAGATATGTGAGTAGGTGCAACCAAAATCATGTGTTAAAATAATGCAAGAGTTGAAAGGATATTTTGCATTTTCTTTGTCATCTGTTAGTTCAAATATCTGATGAGCACAATTCTTGATTAATTCATCCAGAGCTTCTTCCATGGCTGATAAGTCAGAAAGTTCATCTTTAAGGTTCTGCTGCTCTGGTGCTTTTCCAATAAGTTGGTCAAGACTGTTACCTCTAAAAGAATATGAAAATTGTCTAGCATGTTTGTATAAATAAAAGCCTGTTTATTAAATATCAAGTATACTAACAGCAAACAGTAAGAAAGTCTGGCATCCTTTATTCTGCTGAAATATGCTTCCATGTACTTATGCACTTGATACTTGTTAACATATTAGGTAATTCACATAGCATAAGGAAGGATACAGAACGAAAAATATTATCTACAAGAAGTAACTTAATATGCTTAAAGATACTCTCAAAGTTATAAACATTACTCAGCACTGTTAGGATTTACTGTTTCAGAAACTAGAAGCTTCAAAGCCAACTCACATCCACTGGATATGATTCTTAGATCTTTTCTGAATCAAGTCGATGCCATCCAATACATTGGTGATGTCATACACTCTTCGTTTTCGTACTCCAAGTGTTGTTGCTACTTCATTTAAATCAAGGACACCGTCCGGAGCTTTTCTGAGAAGAGCCATAAATTTTCGTGTCAAAAGCACCAAGGATGCATCAAATCGAGGCCTTTTGACATCCACAGTTTCTGTAAAGTTTTGGTAGAATATTTAGGGTAAGCTACTATACAAGCATGAAGTAAAAAAAATTATAGTGATGAAGTAACAATGAAGGTAAAAGTCTGAAAGCACTGTAGTTTTTAATGCTTACATTGCAATGGCACCATATAAAGCCTATTAACTACACATACCTTCATCTCTTTGCAATGATTTTATCTGAATAGCAAGCATACATTTTTGTGCTTTCAACATTCATGACTCCACACTGCTAGTATGGATATTAATAACTGAGTAACTGTATGCTCTACAGGACATGGGATCAGATCACTGACCAAATACCAATGAAACCTTTGGTTAACTATAGACAGTGCTGAGGTGCTGCCAGAGAAACACAGCTCTATCTCTGCTGCATGACACTATTAGTGTATTTTTTCACATCTTTTTGGTCCAGTTTAACCAGCAGACCTCACATGTAACCATTAGGCATGGTTCACAAGCCAGCTTGGCTTGAGGACTGTTTCAGCCTGCACAGGACCTATCGGCTCTGGAACTGAAGAATTTAGTATGCAGACAAACTGTTTGCACTATCTGGTCTCAGGGCAAAAGAACTAGTCATTCCTTTGTTTGATTTACTAATACAACAAAGATCTACAGCTACCTGGACACCCTGGTCTAAGGAGATCCCTGAGTTACGTGTATTCACTACCACCATATTTGGAGAAAGAGCAGAAATCCCTGATAAATAACTTGAGATTGTTATTTATGTATGCAAAAAGCACAAAAAAAGCACCTACTTCTGAGTCAAAAGTCATGATATGCACACACTCATTTAATGCCAGCCAATAAAAGACTGTCAAATTCAGCTGTTACTTGTCTTTTCTCCTGTAAAGCAAACCAGGTATTTAATCTGGTCAGCCTGTGTCCCCGAGCAATACTGCAGTCCAGTGCTTCAAAGAAAAGGTGAGTGTGTAAACAAAGTACCCTAGACAATACTTCAACGATCAGTATTTTTCCCAAGATGAATGAGATACACACTTTTACTCATAAGGTATCACACCCATTCCATGGCTGCAAGTTTGTGCACTCCTTAACAAGAAGTGACAGGTTCAACAACTCAGTTTTGGACTGTGTTCCTGTGAAAGGTGTGAAGCAATTCAGCTGGTGAGAAAATAAACAACAAAAAAAACCCCAACACCCAGAAATTCACTCATGTTTCTTTCCACATTTATTAAGACCAGTTGAAAGGCAACATTTGCCATTATGTTGTTCCAGTTTTCTCTAACTCATTTTTCCTGTGCACTATTTTCTATATAGCAATGGGAAGGTATACTTGCAACAGATCTGAAGGGAAAAACTATAAAGAATGTAGTGCTTCACATCTGTTATTTCAGTCAGTTTTCAGCATTTTTCCTGCTCTGCTGATATTAAATACAATTTTTCACTCGTCTACAGCACTGTACTCACATTGTAAAAAGGCATGACATACTGCAAGATTAACTTTACACGACACATATCAACTTACTTTTCACAAGCTGTGCATCCTTGTGCCCATTCAGGTCGACCATTGGTGCCTGAGGAAATAAAAAGGGAAAAAACCAACTGTCATAAAATGCTCTCTACAGGGGGAGCGTCTTCAGAAGAAATCCTCAAATGTTCTTTAGATGTTACAGCCATCACAGCTCCGACAACTCAACAGCTATTACTATCAAGTGTCACTAGATAAAAGGAATACATGTTTCTTAATTCCTGCCAGAACTTTCAGTCCTTCATCTCAGCACAACTCACTCTGTTTTCAAAAACAGGAAACCCCATTGAACTCGCTGATGCTCAGACAAGCTGCAACCTCTCTTGCTTCTTCTGCTTCAATTTGTGGCCATTTCCTTTCAGTTGTCCATGATGTACAACTGTGAAATATCTGGTAACCTTTAACGTACTTAACTTGCTTGAAAGTATGGAATGAAACTTGTCAGGGGAAATCTGGGTTAGATATTAGGAAAATGGATCTTCACTCAGAGGGTGGTTGGGCACTGGAACAGGCTCCCCAGGGGAAGCAGTCACAGCACCAAGAGTTCAAGAAGCTCTCGGACAATGCTCTCAGGAACATGGTGTAACTCTTGGGATTGTCCTGTGCCGGGAAAGGAGATGGACTTGATGATCCTTATGGGTCCTTTCCAACTCAGGATATGCTATGATTTTACTGAAGGGCTGCAGTGGCTTAACAAATTCTCTCAAGAGTTTATTAACAGCCTTCCTGTACTAGTGGCCTAAAACAGGAACAGCATTATTCCAAGGGCAGTCTAACCTATGTCAAGTAAAGAAAAAGAATAATTTCCCTCAATTTACTGTTCTCCTGCTAAGACAGCCTCATATGCCTCAATGTCAGGACGCAATTTAGCCCACTGTCCATAAGGACCCCCAAGTCCTTTCAACAGGGTAGTCCCCAGCCTGTATCACTGCAGAGTAAAGGCAAGGCTTTAAGTCTTGATTTTCAACTTCCCAGGTTTATGAGGTGTTAGATGACCCCTTCCTCCAGCCCATAAACCTCACATCCTCCATCTAACAACAGGCCCAAGGATAGACCCTGCCAGGCATCCACCAAAGCTGCTCTATCACTCCCCTCCACAAGTGGTCAGGGGAGAAATGTAACAAGAAGTTCACGAGTTGAGACAAAGACCAGAACAGATCCCTCCCAGAATACCATCACGGGCAAAACAGACTCAACTTGGGAATATTAATTAAATTTATTACCAATAAAATCAGAGCAGAATAATGAGAAATAAAACACATCTTAAGAAAACACCTTCCCCCCACCCCTTCCCAAGCTCTACCTCCTCCACACCAGCAGCGCAGGGAGATAGGAATGGGGGTTATGTCAGTTCATCAAATGCTGTTCCTGCTGCTGCTCAGGGTGGGGAGTCCTTCCTCTACTTCCCACAGAAGGAAGCTCCCCATGAACTTCTCCAATATGAGTCCATCCCACAGCAACAGTTCATCAACTGCTTCAATGTCCATCACTTTTCCTCAGGGTGCAGTCCTTCAGGCACATCCTGCTCCAGCATGGGTCAAGGATCACAAGTTCTACCAGAAAGCCTGCCCCACCATGGGCTCCACAGGTCCTTCCTAGGAACCTGCTCCAGCATGGGCTTCCCACAAGTTCACAGCCTCCTTTCATGCATCCAACTGCCCCAGCCTGGGTCTCCTCCATGGGCTGCAGGTGCATCTCTGCATCCCCATGGTCCTCCATCGGCTGCAGCTTAGGCTGCAGGGAGTCTCTGCTCCAGCACCCGGACCACCTCCTCTTCCTCTTTCTCCACTCACCTTGGTGTCTGCAGAGTTGTTCCTCTCATATATTCTCACTTCACTCTTTTCTGGCTGTAATTACAACTGTATAATAACTTTTTTTCCTCTTCTAAAATATGTTATCACAGAGGCACTATTACTGTCTCTGATGAGCTCTGCGTTGGCCAGTGACAGATCCATCCTGGAGCTGCCTGGAATTGGCTCTGCAGGACATAGGGGAAACTTCTGGCAGCTTCTCACAGAAGCCACCCCGCAGTCCCCCACCTGCTATCAAAACATGACCACAAAACCCCAATACAAGTTTATACAAGCCCAAGGTTTCCTTTGTTTGGGGTCCCTGTTCCAGCTGCTGTACCAAGAGTAAGTTATTTTAAGGATCCAAATGTCTGAGGCTCTGCTATGGAAAACCTGGGGTCAATCTGGTGAGGGGACCTTGGGTGTGCACATGTGGGGGTGCAGCTGCAAAGGGGCCTCGGTCCCAGCTCAGGTGGTGTGAGAGTGACTGACAAGAGTGGCTCTTGAAAGGTCAGACAGGGAAATTTCTTCAATATTGTGACCTTTGACATTCCTTGCCAGTTTCAACACTATGACTCTGGCTTTCTAAGCATCGTATCTGCATGTCCAGGAACTTTTTATCCTTGTTCTTTAGTCTGTCCTTTAAGTCTGTCCTGTTCTTTTTGCCATGAGTGTCATGATGAAATGTGTTTCTCCTTACTGATCTCAATCTCTTCAGCTCCTCCAGCTTCCAAAGCTGCCTTCCCAAAAATCTCAACCTACCTCTTGGCAGAATAAGCTGGAGTCTTGAAGACTGAGTAAGCTGGAATCCAGGTTCTGCACTTTACTACTAACCTTCCTTACTAGTAGGCTGAGGGTCTAGAATATCCCACTGTTAAGAAAACTTCCCAGTCTGACCATTCATGAGATTCCCCATAAGTCTCATGCTGTCACTGCTGGGACTGAAGCCTCTTCATGGTTGGACTGCCTCAGTGACCTATTGGGAGGCCCACTTGACTCCCTACACACCACACTCATGCAGTCAGGCCACGTTTCCTCACTGGTTCAACCCCTGGTTTCCCACTGCAGAGTCTCAGAGGTCTCTCCATAAAGCAATTTATTCACAGTGAACAAAGAGCCCAAGCTGGTACCTCCAGAGGGATGCACAATAAAGGAAGCTCTCAATTTTTATACTCTCATAGTCTACTCAGGTAAATCTTCCCCTGAGTCCTCTGCTCCTGCTATGTCTCCTCACACGTCTCTCTTAATCCTCCTCGACACCATCTCTGTGTCCTTTTGTTACCCAGAGAGTTGGTAGTTTATGGCTTCTGCTGCATCCCTCAGTTTCCACTGACCTGATCAGTATCACCTTCTTCCTGCCCTTTGTTATCCCAAGGGTTGGGCAGTTCATGGCCTCTTGCCTAGGGATCCCACCAATCTGCTGTCTGCAAACCGAGCTACCTGCAGTAGATGTAATTCCCATCCACTATTCCATAGCCATCACAAGCAAGGGCTGTTAATGATTACCACATCTTTGAACCCCCTGTTTATAAGAAGCTGATTCAGGAAAGTATCACCCATTGTAAACTCATCTAAGTATCTACATAAAGAAGCTGCGCCAAACACTATTTGCTTCTTACAATCTTCACTTCAATTACCCACCAAAAAACTTATGTGAACTCTTTCATGGCTTTAAGAAGTAAAAGTACTACCAAGTAACCTTTAGCTCAACTGACAAGATTAATTTAAGGAAAAAAGTAATATATTTAAAATATATCACAAAATTAAAAGCATGCACCATCAGGATTAACTAAAAACATGCAACTTTTTTTAACGTTTTACAAAATAGACTTTTTTGCCAACTACTTCATAGCATTGCTAAAGGTAATGGTGGCAGCTGCATGTAAGATGATCACAGATTTTATGGGGAGAAAACACATTGTAGTCCCCTTTTCTCATATTTAGGTACACCATATTTAGCTCGATTAAGAGGCCATAAGTAACAGGCGAGAAAAACCGTCCTTCTGCATTCTAGCACCTTTCCCGGGAAGCCCGCCCCAACGCCACGAGGGAGGGAAGCACCCCAATGCTCAATTCAGCTACCACGCTGCCGGGCCCGTCGCATCTTTCCCGCCCAGAGACGTAGGACAGGCTTTCGGCCGCCCCCTCACCAGCTCCCGCGGCGGCAGCGCAGCTGCAGCGCCGTCCCGCCCTCTCCGCATCCACAGGCAGCGCCCCCCGCCATGTACCTCACCCACACGCACCGCGTCCGGCTGCAGCGTCTTCAGGCGCTCCCACTTATCGGGGCTGGCCATGTCCGCCCGGCCCCGCGGCGAGGCGCTGGAGGAGGCAGAACGCACAGACGCCCTCACGCCGAGGCTCCGAGCCGCGGCCGGGCGCGGGGCGCCGCGGGGCCGCTCCCGCCCTCATCGCTGCCCGTCATGGCCGCGGCTCCCGCGCGCGCCTGAGGCGGCCGCTGGGGCGGGAACGGGCGGGAGCCGCGCACGCGCCCTCCCCTCGGCTGCCGGGGCGCGCGCGGCGCCGCCGCCTTCTCCCTCTGTTACCCATCGGCCCCCGCGGCGCCTTCCCGCCCTGCCCGGCTTCTCCCGGCTTCTCCCGCCCCCCGGGACAGCCCCCGCCTCTCCCAGCGCCGGCCGGAATGCGCCAAATCAGCTCCTTTCCTCCCCGCCCCTCCCGTCAGCCCGCCCGACCGGCGCAAGGAACAATCCCGTCGCCGCCGTCCTCGCCTTTGCGACAGCGGGAGCGCACTGAGCGCCGCAGCAGCTAGCGTGCGTTAAGGGAGGAGTCACAGAATATGCTGAGTTCGAAGGGACCCACATGGATCCGTCGAGTCCAGCTCCTAGCTCTGCACAGGACGCCTCAAGAGTTACACCATGCGCCTGAGAATGTTGTCCAAGGGCTTCTTGAGGTCTGTCAGGCTGGTGCTGGGACCACTTCCTTGAGGAGCCTGTTCCAATGCCCAAGCACTGCTTCTCCGGGTGAAGAACCATTTTCTAATATCTAACCTAAACCTCCCCTGACACAACTTCAGAACTTTCCCTCGGGTCCTGTCCTGGTCACCGAAGAGAAGGTCGGCCCTCCTCCTCCCCTCAGGAGAAGTTGTACCCGCGGTGAGGCCTCCCCTCGGTCTCCTCCAGGTGACCTCAGGCGCCCTCACACGGCTTCCCCTCAAGGACAGGGTCCTCACTCGTTACTGCCAGGAGGGAGATTTCTCTTTCCTCTAGGTAACAGCATGAACTAGGAGAGAGCATTCTGGCTGAGCATTGCCATGCAAGTGTGTGTGAGAGTAATTAGTATTGACTCTGTGCCAAATTACCTGGTTTTGTCAATAACTGCTAGTACAAGGCAGCCAAAGCTGTGTGTGTTGCTCGCAGGAGAGATATGGATAGAATGCCCATGTCAGGTATAAGTTAATTACAAGAGGTTTGTGAGTGAAGGGCAAGGTATATTCCTCTAGGGCCAGACAGGAACTATCAAATGTGACATGTCCAGTCTAATCCTATACATTTACCTTGCAGCAATATCCTTTCCCAAGTCCCAGTTCCATTGCTCCTGCCCTTTCCTCCATACTTCTGATAATGTTTACAAGCACTGATGCCTTGTCATTTGCCAACCTCAGCAGTAGTCTCAAAATTTCCTATTGCTTACATAACTTCTGTTTGTCAGACAAAATCATCTCTTTAAAACACAGGTCCTTGTTAGGTAGTCTGTTTGTTGCTTGATTGCTCTTTATGACAATTAAGTCTCTTCTACAGCAGGTAAGTCTGTCATGGAGTTCTTTTGCTTTAAGAATTAAGAACTTTTTTGCTTCTCCCACCCACATTTCAAGTGGAATTTCTAGTCCTGATTTCATCAGATGTGTAAAATTGCTAGTCTGGTATGAGGAATTCAAAGCCATGAAGAACTTTGTTCATCTTCTGTCAGACCAAACAAGTCAACTAACACTCTATTATCTTTATTAAATACTGAATTAATTTTCATTTACCATGTGTTTCATAGTCCTTCCAGTTAGATATTTCTTTAGAGTAGCTTATGGTATCACCAATGATGTATCAGATACCTTGATAGAGGATGGAGTTTTCTTCATAGCCACCAATTTTTAGTCAAGTACTTGCATGGTAATAATTGACCTTGTAGAGAAGTGTAGAACTAAGGTGTGTTGTTCTTGTGCTCTAATGAAGCAACCAGAATAAAAGAGGGAAGGATATATCACAGCTCCTCAAAGGCAAGATGTCTGTGTTTCAGGAGATTTGGAGTTGTGCATTTAATGATGTCATGCAAATGCTGCTTGTCAGTATTGTAAGGCAAGGTTAGACTGCTGCAGGTGCAGGTTTTCCTATCATGGAAGGGACACATGATTACACCAAAATGTAAAAATGCTCATTTTTACTGTGTGTGCAACATAACCTAATTGCTAACTCCTCTGTGATGTGTGTAGTTCCATGAGGAATGAATATTTGTCACTCTTTTTTGTATTCTGGAAGATGTATTTTATCATTGCAATTACAGATTGTATAAACCCAGTGTGATAGAGCAGGTTTTTTCCACCTGGAACAGCAAAATGGCTTGGAGTAGATGTTTAGGACCACATTAGTTTGAGGTGATGTGAGGAATGTGCTGAGCAGTATTAAAGTCATTGAATAGGAATTGGTGGCTGTTGGCTGGTCAGACATTAGGAGGATGTTAACAACTCATAATTTGAGGATTAGGATACATGAATTCCTGTATTAACCCATGTGGAAAACATTGCATCAACATTTAACTATGCTGTTGTTCTAGCCAGTCATAAGATCAAATCCTGTTGTTCCCATGCTTCTCTGTCCTTGCCTGCTGACATTATCTCACGAAGCAAAGAAGAGCCCCACAGGGATTCAGATTCAGGAAGTGTTTTCTATATTTATATGAAAATTAATAAGACTTATTGTTCTTTTAAATGAAAATTAGATGTTGAAGTAACTCACTTGATTATCAGGAGTTTTTGCTGTGGTATTCTGCTGTTCAAGAGTTTTATTCTAGTATGTTATTATTTGCATTTACAAAGCTGATCATTAAACATCACACAGAATCATCTTGTAGATGAAAATGTAAATTATACCCCATTTACTGTTATCTTAATGCATATTAAAATGGCTGTGCATTCTTTTACACCTCCAGACATTAATTGTACAAAACATGATTCTTAAAATAAAATATTTGATTATTTATTTGTAATCGGTTTATTTTTCATTACATTGATTCTTAGTGTGCCACCAGGGGGCAATAATTCATTTCCTAAATCATCTTTTACCATCAAAACCTGCCAGAACAGTGGATTTATTAATATTTTTAAATGACTCTATGTGAAAGGCAAAACATAAGTTTCTTAAAAATGCTTCTTAAATTCTTGTGTAATTTCCTATTTTACCGTGCACTACTTAGGTTTTACTTTTATCTTGAGCAGCTGAAATTTGACTGCTTTGAAAAGTTTTTACTGATGAACTTTAGGCAGCACTGAAGTGATGAATGGTTTGTGTTTCATGCAGTGTGAGATTTTTTTGGTGGTTTTTATATTGCCATTGTAATATTCAAAATTTGTTTAAATCATATTATTTTCCCATTCTTTTACTTTTTGCTGCACTAATATACTATGAATATTTATTAGCCTATATATGTGATCCTGAAATTGAAAATACATCCATTAAAAAGTACCTTATATCCTTATATGATTTTTTTTTCTTTCTTTATGTACATGGTGGTTACAGCATTCTGCAGTTAAAGCCAAGGCTGCCATCTGTAAAAGGCAGCCTTCTCTACAGCTCTGTATCAAATACACTCTTTCCTTTCAAGACAATTATCATGCAATTGGATCTTACATTAGGTGCACATGTGTTGCTGCAAAGATGAGCCAGAGGAAATATATTCCTGGAAAAGTGCAAAAGTAAAAAATCATGAAAGATGGCAATAGCTGTAAATATCTGTTTGAACTACATGGGGCTATAGAGTTATCCATTTTTTTGTATATTAATATGTCAGTCTGTAGAAGCTTCCAGGCCTCCCTAGGGTCCTCACCACTGCATACCCATTAGGCATAAAGGTATGCATTTTATGCTGTACAATGTAATGACTTAAATCTGTTTCTGGCAATAGTAGAATTTTTCTTCATGTGCTCAGCTTAATTTGCCTGAAAAAAATTCTTCCTGTACACATGGCAAATAATCATCCTTTAGACTAAGAAGGCAGATCTCTTATTTCTTCACTTTGTTGTGTATGAGGAAG
This sequence comes from Fringilla coelebs, assembly GCF_963513975.1. Taxonomy (NCBI): domain Eukaryota; kingdom Metazoa; phylum Chordata; class Aves; order Passeriformes; family Fringillidae; genus Fringilla; species Fringilla coelebs. The sequence continues at coordinate 14,769,191 of NC_140030.1, read as the reverse complement.
ATTGAGTCAGTTAATCAGCAGCACAGTGCTAAACAGCATTTGTTTTTGTCATGTCCTGAATGACACTTAAAAGTCATGGATGTGGTATCACATTGGAGACATAGGGTTTAGTCCAAGATATAAACTGAAGCTCCTGCTTCTTTTACCTGTAATTCAGAAAAAAAAATATATAGATGGAAAAAGGACCCTTAAGGTGATGTTAGGGCTGTGTAAATAGCAAGTACTTGCTGTATATGAACACCGGTGTCTTACTGAAAAAGTTCAGTGAATATTGTGTTCTTAGAAAGGTTTGGAAATTTGGCAGTAAGCCGTCCACCATGGTCTGACAGAGCCTGGGGGTTTCTAGGCAAAGGTCTTTACAGAGCCTGCTGGATGTTTTCATCCATGCTAAGGAATTTATCAACAGAAGAGGATTCCTGTTGCAAAAGGTCATTATTATATTTTTTGTTTGTATCTTTTCTGTGGCAGAGGAGGTGCAAAATTCCCTGATACATTTAATTTTGTCAACTTTAAATGTATGGAAAAGTTGAAGTATGTCCTTGTAAGGTGGTTGTCTTTATATCATGGGTTTAAGTGTCCTTGAAGTTAGTTGGGTTTTTTGGTTGTTTTGGGGTTTTTTTGGTTTTTTTTTTTGTTGTTGTTGTTGTTGTTGTCTGTTTGGGTTTTTGTTTGGGGTTTTTTGTGGGTTTTTTGTTTGGTTGGTTGGTTTTGGTTTGGTTCAGGGGTTTTTTTGGGAATTTTTGGTGGGATTTTAAAGATTTATTTTATTATTTAATTTTACCTTACAATGTGAAAAAGTGTTACACAGTACCTACCTGAAATAAAGGTAGCTCGCTGTTATGTGTGCAGTGAGATTTATGATTTAGCACATTCACTGATAGTGGGATTGTCAGGATGTGTAGAAGTAATTCAAGCCTAACATAGAACTATGTTGGTCACTTCCATCCTTTCCTCCAGTTTCTCACTCTCTAATAGCAGTGAGAACTTGAAATGGATGAGAAAGGGGCACCTGTTTGTGCTGAGGGAAGGTGTAGGAGAAAGAGATTCTGCGAAAGTGAGTTAGTTACCTGCCACTGCAAGGCAAGCTGTAGACAGATGCTGGAAAAACAGAAACCACTGGAAAAACTCAGTTACTTGTTTCCATTTTTGAGGTATCTGCATTCCTCCATGCTCTGCTAGTCCAGCCCCAGTGCTTCCATGTCTTACCATCAGGGAGTAACACCCCTTGTGAACAGGTCCCAGCAAGATGAGATCACCTCCATCCCCAGAGAATTAAAGTTAAGCAGACTTTTCTGCCTCTCTCCTCATCCTTCCCTTCCTCTCACATTTCCACCACAAGCAAAATGGAAGGTAGCTGTTACCACTGAATGGTAATACCATTGTTTTACCATTACTCATTGTTTTACCATTGAGGAATGGCAAAATGCAGTTTTACAATACTGAGGAACCTTAGAGATTCATTTAGGTTGGAAAAGACCTCTAAGATCCAACCATTAACCCAACATAGCCAAGTCCACCACTAAACCATGTTCCTGTGTGCATGTTGGCACATCTTCTAAATACCTCCAGGAATGGTGATTTAACCACTTTCCTGGACTGCCTGTTCCAAAGCTTGACAACCCTTTTGGTGAATAAGTTTCCCCTAATATCCAATTTAAACCTCCTCTGGTGCCACTTGAAGCTGTTTCCTCTCATCCTCTCTTATTACTTGGAAAAAGAAACCCTCATTACAACCTCCTTACAGGTGTTTGTAGAGAGTGATATGGTCTCCTTGAGCCTCCTTTTCTTCACCTTGAGTTGGTTCTGATCAGAGGGCAAATTCTAATAAATAATAATAAAAAATTATTAATTGTAAATGACAGCTTATGACAGGAAAGCAAAAATGATTAGTTTTTACAGCAGTGATTTCTATAATTTTAACTTGTTAGAAAAAATGAAGTAATTCTTTTTCAAATGTGTTCCTTCATCATGTAATTTGGTACTCTGCAATTCCTGTGTTATGGGAAACTGGAAGAATTTCTTTTCAGTGTGCTTTTTCCATATTATTCTCAACAAAATATCTCAATAGATATTTATCAGCTCAGTTACCAGTTTTCTAATTTGAAGACTCTTAACCTATGTAATCTGTTTTATGTGGAAGTTATTTCAAATCTCTAGGCACTCTTGTATGTTGCTTTTCTGTTCTGCTGTAGCCTTTAAAAATGTGATATTTGACAGGAATAACATTGTAATCTGAAAGGGAAAAAAAAGGGGGGAAGAAAGGAAAATTTTCCCCCAACATGAGAACAATAAAGCTGTGGATCAGATTGTCTAGAAATGTTGTGTAGTCTTCATCCTTGGAAGTTTCCAAGACACAACTGGATAAAACCCTCAGTAACCTTACTGCATAGCTTGTCTTTGACTGTGAGATTGGGTTAGACACAGCAAGTGGTCCCTTCCAAGAAGCTACCTAAGGTCCCATGATCAGATACCCAGTCAGGGTACAAGAAGTCTTAAATGTAGTCTTAACGCAATGCCAAACTGATGTTTTCATCTTTATTCTTTTTCTAAAACATTGTGTGTGCCTTTTTGCCAACTGATGAGCATTGAGCTGTTTAGAGAAAACTGTCTATGGTGCTCAAACCCCCTTTACTGAGTGGGTAGGAGACCATTATTATGCACTTAGTTGGCAGTTGCAGTGAAAAGGACTGCACTTCATGCCACTGGCATGTCTATTGCCCCTGGTATGCTCCTGCACTGGAGAGACTCAGCAGAGCTGGACCCAGTTTTAGTTCCCTGACCATTCTACTTCCGCTCTCTGGCTAGGTGACTCTTCTGGCTAGCTGCTTTTGTTCTTCCACTGATCTCCAAATCTCTGTAGAGTACCCATACTGTCAGCATCTTGGCGCTGAGTTAGAGCCACAAGGCAGGTATTTTCTTGGTGCTTGTTAGAGCCACAAGGCAGGTATTTTCTTGGACATGCGTTGTTTTTCATTTCTTAGTACTTGATTGAACCTGGCCTATCAATAATCCACTGTTGTGAGATATGCCTGCAACATTTCACTGTCTGTATTTGTGTATCCTGAATAGTTTTCTGTCACTTCAGTGTTCTGTGCTGTACAAGGTATCAAGCTTCATTAAAGCTGTGTTCACCTCATCAGTCAGCCATGGGTGATCTACTCTTACATAGCACTCTTCTACTACTGAAGTTGGTTTAAGGTATATATATATAGGTCTTAATCTTTTAGCTGGTAGTTCAGCAGTTTTATATTTAGTGTAAAAAAACCTCTGGTCCTGGTGATATGTTACTTCCAAGTGATCTGTCCATTCTAAAGCTTCCTCTGCTTTAGAAAGAAGTTCTGACCTTCAGAAATTGTGCTGACAGATGTGACATCTCTGGAGTGTTCTAGAAAAGCACGTAGATGATTTTATAGAGATATTTTAGCACCAAAATAGTTAGAAATATGATTCTCTCTCCTTGTTCTAACCTTTTTTATCTTTGAAGTCTATCTGTTCTTAAAACAAAACTTCTGACTTAGTACAGAATAGGAGTGGTATGGTTTGGTGGCCATACATCACTGGTGAGAGCCAGAAGCATCTCTAGACCTCCGGAGGGAGACCCTGTCCACCTAAATAAGGTGTGTAACCTTAGGCAGTTAAGATCTTTTAGAAGTCTTTAGCCTCACTTACCTCTCTCCACAGTCTCTATAACAAACATAAACACTTTATAAGGACTGTTTTGTCATGTGTCTAAAATTACGTCCTTAAGAAAAATATTCTGGTTAGCTGTAATTATATGCGACTTTTGGGAGCATGTACTGATTGCCTGAAAGAGCTCTTAATCACCAAAACTGCTCAAAGTGAAAAAAGACCCCTTGAACACATTTGTCATTCAAGCTGAAAAGTCAGAGGACTTGTTCTGGTGTTTTCTGTGATCTTAAAGGGGTTATTTCATAGCTCATAGTCTTAAAAAATATTACTGATTACTTTTTCCCTTTCATTCTCCATTGCATCATAAGAGTATGCTGGTATTTAAGTCTGGCTTTGCAGGGGAAAAGTTTCTTTACAAAAAAGCTATTTAGAATAAAGCTTGAGAAACAAAGAGCATAAACAATAGGTAAACTGGATTTGGGAGATAACTAACTATCCAGGGCGCTTTTCTTTATCTGTATAGATCTCTCAAACTAATCTCCAAGTGGCAGGCTTTGGCTACTGTGACTTGTTGGTTTTTTGGTTTTTTTAACACACAGATAAACCCCCAAAGTTTCCAATTTCCCCCAAAGGCTTCCACTTTCCCTTTATATCCCTGATCTTCCCTGTGCATTTTCTAACTCCTTTTTCCCCGGGGCTGGGGAAATTGTCTGCACTTTAGATCCCCGAGCCGACTAAGGCACGTCTGGTTGGGAAGATACCATATTCCGTGGGAAGCAGGGGTGAGGATGCCTGGGCGGAGAGGAAAAGGCGGGGGAAGGGTGAGGGGTTGTATTCTTGACCTTAGGTAGCTGGTGCTGAGAGGTAGCGCATTGTGTGGGAGCGCAGAGAGCTGGAGCTCTCTGGATGGGAAGGAGGGAGCAAGGAGGAGGGAGGAGGAAGCTGGGACAGCGAGGGGGGAGGAGGAGGAGGAGAGAGCAGCATCTCTATCTTTCTTTGCAGACCACGCTGCTAAACAGCGAGGGAGGCTCATGCTTCCCTAATATCTATCACTCCCTGCTTCCAGCGTGGTCGCAGACGGAGCAACAAAGAGGGTCTGAGAGGTAAGAGCCATGCAACTTGCAAAGCTGTAGCTTCTGCCAAAATAAGGGGAAGCAGCAGCAACAATAGAGAGAAAAGCTTATCAGCACCTGGGAATGCTCCGAGACGGCAGGGGGGTAAGTGGAAGCCCAGGGCTCCTGAAGGTTAGGGAAGTGTTAGTCCCAGCAGCAGCAGCAGGAGCGGAGTGAGAGGGAAGCAGGGCAGGTCCGGGGGGATCGGGACAGCAGCCAGCAGTGCTGAGCTGCGGGCAGCTCGAGTCCAGCTCCCTGGGTGGGAAGAGGAAGGATTGGGGTATAACTGATACATGGATAAATGGGACTTAGCAAGGGATAGAAATAGTTTATTTACCCAAAATATAGTTTTGGAGTGAATAAAACAATTCATTACTTTGTGCATATCAGAAGAGTAGGGAAAAAAAAAAAGCGAAGTTAAAGTCTGCATATTGTTTTGACTTTTTTTTTACCTGAAAGTGTGATTTTTCATTTTAGGACAACGTTTCAGATCAAAAATGCAGTTAATAGCAACAACAAGAAAAAAAGACAAGATTCCCAAAATAAATGTGCTTTTAAAGTCAAACAAAATGGGCTGTTTGACAATTGTTTTAAGAAAATATTTGTGATACCAAAACAAGGTATGGTGTTTGACCTGAGAAATACTGTTTCATTTCATTTAGGAAAAAATCAAACCATAATTTTATACTTGCCTGAAATGAAATTTCTAGTTTTGTGTTTTCATCCATTCCGACTAAAAAATCAGCAATTTGGTTGGGTGTATTTATAAAGTGAAATGTTTATTTTTACTTGTTTATTTTTACTGGGATCTTAAATGAAGGAGACAGAAAGTATAGCATCTCTACATTGCAGAAATTGATGTTTGCTTTTTTCTTGTGCTTTGTCTCATTTATTTCACTTTTGGAGATATGGGCTACATTGGTTTTGATGTAGTATTTCATAGACCCTTCTGAAATTATCAATTAATAAAAGTTATAGTGTCAGTGTTTGTTGTTATACATGTAGAACCATGAACTGAGAAGATTAACAGTGGTTTGTAAGTCTCATGAATGAGAATCTTTAGGACCTAATGTTGGGTTTTGTTTTGTTTGTGTTTTTTTTGTTTGTTTGGTTTTGGTTTTGTTTTGTTGGTTTTTTTCTGTAAAACATAGAATCATTCTTGGAAGCTGGATATTCTGGAATATTTGTGCTTAATTGGAAGTTTCTGTGTTTTCATCTCAACATTAGGTAACTAAAATAGCTCTAGTGAGTTGATTTGTTGTTTGAGGGAGGAAATTGGAGCCACCTCTCTGGTGCATTGGGAACTTGGAGGTGGTAAAGCTGAGTTTGATTTACTTTTTTGTCAGTGTAAATTTACTTCTGTAAGTGCACATCAGATCAACACCAGGGTCTGTATTGGCCTACATTGCCTCATTTTTCTTATGAATGAGAGAAAAGCCACATCACAGCAATGGGACTTCTATCAGTTTTTACAATGATCTTAATTGCTCTTTCAGGGCTTATTTAATTTATTTATTTATTATTATTTTCAAAATATAAATAAGAGTCTGACATTGCTCACCATGTCTGGTGTGGTAGTTGTCACCTCTAGCTTTGAAATTTACTTTAGTAGACAATCAGGGTTTTTAGTATAAAAGAAAAACAAAATAACTTGCTTTCCTGTCAGCCCACCCCCTTGCTTATACAACTAGTTTGACTTTGTTTGGTGAGTTTTTAAAATTTTTTTGATTCTCTCTTTTGATTTTCTGACTTCAGAAACAACTGATAGATTTTTGAAACCTCTTGTTCTGTTTTTTCCTCAACGTACACCTGTTTAAGAAAATATTTAATTAATTGAAGCCTTAAATGTGATTATTTGTTTCCTTAGAAAACCTAAATGTACTACGTAGAAAACATTTTTATTTTTACTTTTCTTTTTGGTTTTGACTACAGTTTTGATTTTCTGTGGCTTCTGTTAAAGAAATAGCATATTCTCACTTTGGAAAGTTTTAGCTGTGTTAGATGCATAAAGGAACAGTAATAAAAGAACCCAAACGCAAATCTACCATTGCAGGTAAATTTCATTTGAAGCTAACATTCTTTTCTACTTAGACAATAGTTAGCTATTGTTCTCTTAAAACAACTTTCCATGAATTGTATTGTTCTTGAAGTTTATAAGGGCTGGATGCAAACTCCCTGAAGTCAGGAAGAGACATTCCATAGACTTCAAATAGCTTTGGATCAGGCCTGTCACGTGAGATTAGCTCCTGACAGAAGATGTAATAAGCACAAGCCCAGAAAGGAATGATTTAGGGATGGAATTTCACTCGGGCTGTGATAATCTTTGTGTTGTGAATATCTCTTAGTCACAATGTTTTTGTTTTTTTTTTTTTCTGTTGAAAGTGTCTGTATTCCTTGGTATTTGGAATATAGGGTTTTTCTTCTCACTTATGCCCCAAGTCTATTGTCTATTTGTGTCTGTATTTAAATTCCTTGTAAGGGTAGTCTGTCTTTGGATACTTTTGAATAGCTTTGAATCTCTCAGATGAGATTTTGTGTTGTTCAATAAAACTATCCAAAATATGCACAAAGTTAAGGAAAAAGTTTCCTAATGTGAAATAGCAAGTTAAAAACAATGATTAGAATTCTGTTTTTCCTTGTTAAACCAAAAGAATGTACTCTGTATAAGAAATTACTGGTTTTCGTAGTTTCTCTTTTAATAAAACAAAGCCCAGAAGATACTGCTGTATAAAATGTGAAAAGTGGCAAAGTGAGACATTTATAATTTTTATGCATTTGAAGCTTATGGAACTTGCATACTGTAAAAGTAACCATCAGGAAAACAGTATAGTTTTGTTTAACAAAGTAAAAGGAGGGCATTTGACAGTAGAGTTAAGCGTAATTTGGATTAGGAAGTTGTAAACTTTAAAAGGTGATTCTTACTAATAAATCAAAGCCTGTGAGACTCCCAGACCCTCTAGTGATGCTGGACATAGTTATCTTTAGGGGAAAAGTGCCTTTGGTTCTTATTGATTGCGGTTTTTCTAATGAATACAAAGCCTAAAGGTGAATGATAAGTGATCTTTCACTCCTTTTTTTCACCTTCATAGAAAATAAACCGTTTACTTACTATCAGCTGAGATCAGGCAGAGCCAGAGATTTATTTTATGTGAATAAAAGCTACATGAGGGGCATAAAAGGCTAGTGGAACTACACCCAACCAACATCTACATGAAAACATGCCTACTTTCACAAAAACATGCCTACTTTCACAAAAGCATGCCTACTTTCACAAAAACATGCCTGCATTTGTATATTCCCCATGTGCACAGGGAAAGTATTGATTCCTGAACTACAGCTGAATATTTCTTTGCTTTTTTCCCATGCAGACTATGGTTCATGATTCAGTCTGTCGGGAAATCTGACTAAATCTTTTATGCAGATTGTGGCAGGAAATGCTATCATTTACATGGGAAACTCAAATGTGACCCTAATGCTCATTTTAGAGATATTTGTAGCTGTACCTTTATAATTATACTTAAGGACTCCAAAGATTGTTGGTTTGTTTTCGGTTTGCCTTCATTTGCCATTATCCATGTGCTGCCTTTCATGCTTAAATATTTATGTGAAGAATAAAGGAAGTCTAAGAAGTAACATTGGCAGTGGTGTATCTCTGAAGAAACAGTAAAAGAAAATTGCCATTTGCCTACATTGTATACTGTAGGAAAAATGTTCTAAAATATAAATACTGATCAAGTGTTTATGAAGAAATTACCTTTTTTTCTAGTTAAACATCGCAGCAGTACTTCATGTACTAAAAGCAATCTATAATTATGTTGATGGCATATTTTTATAATTATGCAGTAGATAAAAATAAAAAATTATTTGTGGAGAGTTTATTAACATCACAGGAAAGATGTATAGTAAAAACATAGAATCATAGGATATCTCAATTTGAAGGACAGTCATACAGATCATCAGGTCCAACTCCCTGCTCCTTGCAGGACAACCTAAAACTAAACCACATAACGAAGAGTGTCATGCAGACACTCCTTAAACTCTGTCAGGCTTGGTGCTGTGACCCTGTGCCAGTGTCCAACCATCCTCTCAGTGAGAAACTTTTTCCTAATGTCCAACATGATGCTGTCTTTCCCTGGCTCAGCTTCGTTCCATTCCATCAGCCACTTCCCTAAAGTCTTGCCTTTGACACCATCTTGTCACCCTCCTCTGGACTAGTTTTAGGCTCTAGTAGTTTGATGTCCTTCCTAAGTTGAGGCACCCAAAATTGCACACAGCATTGGAGGTGGGGCTGGACTAATACAGTGCTCAGAGGGACAATCACTGCCCTCAACAGGCTTGCGATGGCTTGTAGGACATGGTTGGCCCTTGTGGCTGCCAGAGCACACTCAGATTCACATTTCCATTGATCCAAACCCTCAGATTTCTTTCTGTGGGGTTGCTCTCCAGCCCAGTTTGTATGTTTAACCAGGATTGCCCCATCTTAGATGGAGAATCCAGCCCTTGCTCTTGTTAAATTTTCTTTGGTTGGTGATTGTACTGCTCCCTAATCTCTGCAGGTGTCTCTCTGTATTAGGCCTCTTGGCCCTCTACTGACTCCACAGCTCCTCCTGTGTTTTTCAGCAAACTTACTCCTGTGTCCAGATAATTTATACAAATGTTAAATAACACTGGCCCTAAAATTGAGCCCTGTTGAACCCTGCAGTTGACTGGCTGCCAGCCTGATGACACCCCATGTACTGTAACTCTTTGAGCCTTCATTATGTCATCTTAGAAGAAGATGTGATCTTTCAAGAATCTTCAAGAGACGTTTGTCCCCAAAATGACAGGGACTTTTGTTCTGTATGAAATAGAAGTTATGTAACTGTCTTGAGCATCTTTGAAGTATCATCTGGGAATTTCACAGTAATGTAACTTAGAGAAGACAACCTGCCTTTTTCTTCATGCCTAAGGCAGCAAGAAGATTAAGAAAGACATGAAATCAGAATTATAGCAACTACAATTTTTGGAGTATCTCCTTTTTGCCTACACTAGCCCACTGATGAACATTATTACCCATATGTTCATGTGGCCCCAACTTGATCTACATAGTGATTTTTTTTGTAATTTGTGCAAAACAACAGTTCACAGCCTAGACAGACAACATGTGGTTTTACTTTTGTAAATTACCCTGGCCTAAGTGAATCCATGCCTCTTCAGCTGCTCCATCATAGAGCTACTCATGGTTAAAAGTTTTTGTCTTTGAGGCCTTAAGAAACAAGGAGACCTTCAGTTACTTTGCACTAAACCACTTCTATCTTGCAAGCTGTGTTTCCAGCTTCGTGCTCAACATATCTTTAATTCTTCTGCCATTTACTTCCCCTTCCATCAAACCTAATCGTAGTCTTATTTTCTTTTAGAGGGCTGGGAAGGTGGAAGTGGGCATTTTTGGCAAGCTGTTAATTTAATGTACTGGTCTACAAGCAATTTGTACACTGACAATCCTACATCTTCCAGTTCAACTGTGACATGGGGAGGTTTAATACAGAAGGGAAAAAAGCTCCTGTTCAGAGAAATAATAAGAGGAACAACTAGAAAATCAGGTAGTGTTGCTGTTTTCTGGGGAGATGTGCATAGTACTGGCGAACAGACTAAAAGGGAAATACTGTCTTTTCCTTGGGATTATTAAGCAGACATTGGGTTTGCTGATACAAAAACTAGTCTTACTCATATCAGCTCAGATAGCTGTGTTAATAAATATCTTTGGTTAGTGGACTCATGCATCCTTAATGCACCTATCTTTGCTCCTCCACTTCCTTTTTTCTGATATGCTCCTGCCGTATATTTCTATAGTTTAATTCACATGTGTTTTGCATGATAGAGAAGATTGCTTTATCTGGTTAATTTTGTGCTCCCATCCATTCGAGTCACGAATCTGTAACATCTCTATGCATATGGATATTTTTGTATGGAGGCTCAATCTAATGGACTGCCTTCCCATATGGGGAAGCCAATGATTCCAGGCACTGTACATCAAAGTGGATACATGTCTTTATTTGCAGTTTGGCTGATTAGTAGAGAGCTTAGAAAATTGTAATATTCTCCAGCTACAGTGCAGGTCTTTTACTGAATTTCTCACTGCATATGTTATAAAATAGATGTCCCTAATAAAGACTGAGATAATGACTTTAAAATACTCAAAAAAGGTAAATGCTTCATTATATCTATGCATTTCTAGCATTTAGTTATTACTGTGCTGTAAAGGATCCCTACAATCTCCAAAGGTCAGGTTACATTTTTCAGTTAAAATACCAACATCTGTACATCTCAGGCAGTGATTGTGGATAGTCTATAGACTTTCGTATGTCTTCCCTTGTGTGTATGTCTTCTTTTATTCAATGAAGTTTCCCAGTATGTTCTGATGCTGTTTTATTTTATTATTTTATTTTATTTTATTTTATTTTATTTTATTTTATTTTATTTTATTTTATTTTATTTTATTTTATTTTATTTTATTTTATTTTATTTTATTTTATTTTATTTTATTTTATTTTTAAAATTTCTCTTATGCATCCAGCATTTCATATGCACAATGGAAAGACAAAGACTGCTAAGGGATCCAACTGGGAGTATCAGTTGGTGTAAAAAAGAGTGCAGCAAGGGGGGAAGGTGACTTGGCTTGAGTTCATTCCCAGGTTTCAGCCCACTGACGATGTTCACTGTGTGAAGTGTGTTCTCTCTTGGGTTCTCTTTAATGGAAATCCAATGATTCCCCTCTGAGGCAAAACTTAGGCATTGTTCTGGAGCTAATTTATTTCAAAGGCTGCTCCCACTTGGCAAAGTGGCTGACACAATTACCTATGACTCTCCTAATCCCACGTGATCTTCCAATACCATTGAAGTAGGTCTTGTATCCTGTGTGTAATGTGATGCAACCTCCCCGTTCATGCCTCACAAGCTTTTAGTTCCATGCCAAAAAACGCTGCTCTGATAAATGCTTCCATACAGCTTGCATAATAATGAAATTAAACTGACTGGGGGGAAGACCACACAGAAATACTTATGTCAGGGCCATGGAGGCCCAGCTGAGGCCCAGAGACACTTTGGCCCAGCGTCAGGTGATGTGAACATGGTCCTGCATTGGGAATGCAGGCGAGTCTCCAGCTCTGGACATAAAGGCCTGGCATATCTTCCTGGGCCAGATGCTTGTAGCAGTAGAGAGGTGTAAGGTCATGCTGACAGGTCAGTCTGGGTGGGAAGTCGTGGTGTATAGGATGGCAGCAAGAAACCAAAGCTTTATGGATGGAAGCTATTCCCAGTTTGAATTAGCTATACTGCTTCACTGTATTTTCACTGCTAGGTGGCATTGCTTTTGCATGTAATTTGGTTTCTTTGGCATTGTGCTCACTTTCTAAAGACAAAAGGCTGTCTTGAATTCAAGCTAAATCTTACTCAGTTGGAATGATCCCTTTAAACCTTGCAAATGGGACCTTAATCTATAGGGAAAACTTTCTGACGTTTGTTTATTTTTCATTGTATGCTTCTGTGGGTCCAGGATGAAATAACAGTGCAGTTTTTCTTTTTACAGTGCAGTTTTTGATACATCCAATTAGAAATTTCTTTCACAGTTGTGTTTGTTAGGTTATGTGGTAAGAGTCTGGAAACTTCTAAAGATGATGTCACCATGGAGAAAGAATAGTTTGACAAACAGCAGGACTTCAAAGGAATAATCTATTCCTTGTATCTTCTACCTACATCAGAATTAAGTGTAGCTGCAGCCACAGAATTTGCCAACACTCAGGGCTGTGTATAATGCATGCACATGAAAAGCTGTGTATAATGCATGCACATGAAAAGCTAGTAAGACTTTATTCACACATCATCTTCTGTCTGCAACTGTGCTGGCTGAGATGGTTCTTGCCTCTAATAACTCCTTACTGCACTTCTGCCACAGAGGTGACTGTGCCAGCTGAGCTGCTCCTGTGCATGGCTCCTAATCCAGTCCTCTTGAATTGAATAGGGCTGCTGAAGATCTATTACTATAGCAGTGTTAACTTTTTTTTACTAAAGAGGGTCAGAGATTGTTCACAAGGAAAACAATGTGTGTAAAACTGGCCGGGCAATAATTTCCAACATCAGAGCAGTAATGATCCTCTATAAAATAGACTGTAATATTCAGTGGGCACTGCCAGAACTGGAAGATTTGTTGATGACCTTGTGTGCATTTAATTTATGTCACTTATTTTTCAGTATTTTCCTCTTGCTATATAGGTGTGACCTTATGTTTGTATATATGTTGCCTGTTCACAGGTAGTTTGTGTTAGACATGGTCAGGATTCAGCTAGCTATGAAAATATTTATAGACTTGGGGTTCCTTAGGTTTTTTCCCCCCTGTTTTAACTTCATCTGTTTTGCATTCTTGCCAGAGCTGCTCTGAGGGCTCTGTACTGATTCAGAATCTGGGCTCCTGTTCTGTTTAAACACATGCAATTTATTTAAAAAAATAACGAGATTAAACATTGAACATAAATCATCAGGATCTATTACTCAACAGAAATCCTTGGGGTCTGGTTTAATTCAAAACCCACCAAAATCAGAAAGATCAATTAGAACAGCCCTTATGTGGCTATCATCAGCATTTTGTCAGAGAACTTTATGAATTCTAAAACTTGTTAAAAACACCTTTTTCTTCCCCTCTTTGCTACTTTTTTCCTTGTTGGTTTATGCCCTATTTTTTATGGTAGTAAACTAATACAGAGAAGAGAGTTTTCAAAGATCTCAAAATTCTTGGCTCTTTGAATCCCATACAATTCCTTTGGTGAATTCAGTTTCACTCTTTTCTGGCAGACATTAAAATAAATAAACATTGGCTGAGCTGAGTAGATAGTATTAAGTGATTTAGAGTTGGCTTTAAAACAAGAATTATAAATCCCAGTGTTTGCATAATAAATGATGACTATTTTGGTTTTTAAAATGTTGACATTTATCTGTTATTCTATATCTGTTGCATTAACACTGGTTCATCATTGACTTTTAAATTAGGAGGAATATTGTCAGTGTAGAAAAAAGTGGTATTGATGCCAGTTTGAAAAAAAATCAATGCAAAATAACTTATCATTTGGGCATGGTATATTTAATAAACTATAGATAGTTTAGAAGCTTGTATACTGTGAAATCCCTCACATTTTGGACCAGACCTTGTCCTCATTTCAAGCTAAAAAACTTTATGGCAGGATAATATTTTAGCGCTGTGTTACAAAAAATTTTTCTCAAAGCACTAGAGACTGAATATAGATACTGGTTTGGCTAAACTCCAAATTTGTGCATACATATGGATTGTCAGTAGGTTGGTCTTGTTAAGAGGTTTTACTTGTATATGTGATTTTACTTATATATTTGGAGTGGGTTTTCAGCAGCACCTCCCATAATAATAAAGGAGAGAAAGGTGTTTCTCTAGGTGTTTGCCTGTCTTCCAGTGTTTTGGTGTTTTAGCTGGACGTGTATTATTTCTGTTTGACCATTTTGTTCAATTTCAGTCCTTCAGAAAGGTGAAAAATGAAACTGTCTAAAAGCACCCATGATAATCTCTGGTTATTTTGTGGAAAAATAGTCTCTAAATGTTCTGCAAAACAGAGGAAAACTGATCCAATTGTCAATCACACAGGTTTGTAGAGAGCAAAACAATTTGAAAAAATGTTAAAATCACATTTCTTTTAAAAATATGAATGAAGTTCATATCAGTCCTTAACATATGGCATGCATACCATTTAAAATGTGTATGTTTATTGAGTGAAGTTATGTCTGCAAGCAACACCTGCATGTTAAAAGTAGAAATCTGTATGACACCGGCTAGATAGAAATACTCTGGGTACATGTGCACAGTCAAGGCATTATGATGACAATGTGAAGGCACTTTAGGCAGAGTGGTTGGCTTTTAGAAGGCAGATGTTTGAGAGTGGTTTCAAAACCAGAAAATCAAAGTTGTTTTTTTTTCTTGTTGACGCTTTTCCTTCCAGTCCTTTTGTAAAATCTTTGGTGTTCCCACAGGTACATTAGGATACAAAGCAATTATGAAAAGCAAAATAAATCCTTAGTTTATTGGCTAAATTTGGAAACAATTTTTTGACATTTCTGACCATCCTTCAAATAAGGATGTCAGAGTGCAGAGGTCAGGGTATAGAAGCCTTGGGATATCAAAAGGTGGTGAGAAGAATGGCTGGGATTTCCAGCAGCCTGAGAGTACTCTTTTGTCTCTGGTGGTCAGTTGTCGAGGATGATGCCTGTGGACATCAAAGAAATGTACAAACAGTGTTATCAAGGCCTGTCCTTTGCCCCCTGCCATGTAATGGGCCTCTTTTCAGGAAAACATTGGGAAAGCTGAGAAAGCGAGCTGTCCTATCATGGTGCTATTAATTCAGCAGGAAAGCGGATCAATAGCATTTGCACTAACCAGTAAAACAATCGGTTAGTTTCTAAAAATGCAGATTAGTCAAGCCTATAAATTAGACACTGCACATCCAAAAATCAATTTTAATGTTTTTTTTTTTTCATAATGTGTGTGTAATGAGACCTTAGTTTCAAAGAATTTTTTGCCTCCTTGGAAATATTATGGGGAACTGGTCTGAGACAATGAAACAAAACAAATCCCCTCTCTTCCTTTAACACTTGGAACAAAGTTTGGTTTGTGGGGAGTTTTGTTTGGTTGGTTTTATTAATGTGTTATATGTACTGAGGTATTGTTTAAAACAAAAAGGAGCCAGTATTTCATGCAATTCATACTTGAAATATTGACTTTAATGCCTGCAAGAGTTATGCCATCATTTTTAAGATAATATATTTCAAATCCATTCAACCTTTTAATATACTGATGAAGGAACAGCTATTGTGACCTGTTTATACTAAATGCAATAAAATGTTATGAGAAAAAAACAACAAAAAACGATTGTTTGCTTCTTGTAATTTTGTATTTCTTTTTAGAGATCAGAGCTTTTTAAATCCTCAGTTTTGAAGAGATATGGCAAATTCTAGTGGTGAACAGCTGGGGTAATAATCTTGTCCTGAACCATGTAACAGCTTATTAAGCCTAAAATAGGGACTAACAGAGAGGAAGGCAGCCTAGAAATGGGCTTGTGCTGGTGATTCCTGTGAACCAAACTCTGGGGTTTTTTAGCTGATTCAGAGACAATGATAGTGCCTGTGTCATTATGCAGTGTTGTTGCCGTTCTTGAACTAAGTAGACACAATGTAAAAACCATTTTTCACAGGACTGAGGGCTCAGAACAATTTCTGATTATGGATCAGTCTATAAATATTTGATAAACTCAGTTTTTAGGATTCACTGCTGTGCACGTTTTGCTAAGAGTATATTATTAATTAGAATGTATTTGAAATCTTTAATAAAATTAGACCACATAAATACACATAATTGCATTATTATCATAAGAAAACTACATGAATTCAATATGAAGATACTTAAACCAAATGGTAATGTGAATATTAAATATAAACCTGTGGTCAAATCGACAGCACACCTAAATAGAGGAAATCAAAGCTGAGATTTTTAGCACGTGGTTATGTGACATCTTTATATATAGCTAAAAGTCTAAGTGCAATGTGCTTTTGAAAGTCTGAAAGGAAACTGTTTAAGGAGCATGTGTTTCTCTGCCATACTTCATTTTACTGTAATTTAGGAGTGAAGAGAAAACTTTTATATAAACCTATGAGTTAAGTTTAACTGGGAGAACATGGATAATCATATCATTGTTGCTGCATTAAAGTTTATGACAAGCAACAGATGTGCTGGGATAATTATTATTTATTTGGATGGATATTGCCTGAAAACTGGTCTTTGGGGCTGCTAAGATGACTCATCATTACTACCTTCCTGTACCCTCATTTAGTAAAGAAGATGAAGAGCTACAGATTTGCTTGTGTGCTTGAGTGACCACAGAGATGCTACATGGTGATATTCATTTTCCTTGCTACTCTGAGAGTCCAAATGCTTTTCACTTAACTTGCTCCTGTATTTACTTAATCTATGAAGTTTAAAGGTAAAGAAAACAATGTATCTTTTTACATGGGTATATTTGCAGCTGCAATACCATCATAATGTCTACAGGTATGCAACAGTCTCAAAATGCAACCTCTTCATCTTTTTAACAATGATAATTTTAAAGCCTAGTGGTGTCCAAGTGTTAGTATTAGTTGTTTCATTGTTCAATATTCTAATTCTTGGACAGGAGAGGTAGATGGAAGTGGAGTATGTATATAATTTTTGGGGAGGGCATTGGGAGTAAAAAGTTTTAAAAAGACAGTGAGTAAAAAAGAAGTCAGAGAAATTAGGACAAAGAAGGGAAGACTGTGACCGGAGTGCACATGGACTTGAAGGCAGAGTCTGAAAAGCTAAGTAAGGCAGTTTGTGGTGAGCCTGAGCTGGAGCTCCCAGTCAGAGTTGTTCCTGGTACAGTTTTGGCCTGTGGCACTCAAGTCTTCCAGGCAGTGCTTGGTCTGGGAATGGCATGCACCAGGGACTGCTCCCAGGGCACGTGGACCTCATATGCTGTCCCAGCAGCTTCTCCCCACTAAAGCATTTCCACAGCCATTCTGTTCCACACTCTGAAAGCCCCCCTGTGATAACTTGCAGCACAGCCCTGGCACTGATCAAAATTCTGACTCAAACCACACTCAGTATGCCCACAAAGGCACAGGGTACTACATGTATTCAGGGAGTGGGCATGACTGTGCCAGCCCCAGCGGCCTGGATTTATCTAGCAATATAGACATGGCAAAGGAGTGACATTCCCTGTTTGTATGTAGCTGATAAGTGGATAGGGTTCCTGAGAAGCTGCAACCTCACCTGATTGGGAGTGCTTGCCTTGTTGAGTAGTGCTAATGGCAGGGGCTTCATCTGTCTGTGCCTTCTGATAAACTCATTTCTCTGGAGTCTGTCACTACGGGCTGTTGAATTGGGCATACAGAGAAGTGACTAATAGCAATAACTAAAAGTTACATTTCTGTGTAAGGGACATATTTTGTCTTAGCCTTTTAAGCAAAATTCTTGTGAGGTCATGCAAGCAGAGTGATGAATGTCAATTACTGAAGGAAACTACAGTATATACACTACTAAGTGTTGTATTATGCACTGATAGCTGAACCTCAGCCTGAGAGCACATAAGATTCTGTGTGTGTGTGTGTGTGTGTGTGTGTAGGTATTAATAGGTATGTATGCACAGGTAGCTCCTACCCACCTGACTTATTTTTATCCATCACTGGGATGGAGCTGTTGCTTGAAAAGAGCATCTTAGCAGCATACTGGGACACTGTTGTGTGAAAAAAAACAAACCAAAGTGATACATAGAATTTATTTGAAGGAAGCAAAAGCTTCAAAACTGCTTGTAAAGTAAAAACCTATTTAATCAGAGAAAGTTCTGTAAAGCTCTGCTTTGGTAAAGGATATCACCTTAATGGGAAGAGGCTATTTATGTAGTATATAGACTGGTACTTGAATGCAGGAGATGATGAGGCCAAGATAATAATGTACAATTTCCAAGTCCATAATGTTAAGCACTGAAAGAAGTCATCAGTCAGAGTGTTAGGAAGAGTGACTTAAAATTCTAGAAGAGGTAGGGTTATTTTCTGTGAACCAGTTATTCCTACCTTTTCTTCTTCAGAATTTTTAGCACAGGAGACAATGAAGTAGGATAATATTTCAATCTGAAAGTGACCTGGGCTCTCCTATGCACTTGACTTATACTTTTCTTTAGGCAGACATGATGTTTGTGAGTCTAAGACAGCTTGTAAACAAGCAATATTTATGATTATGCCTCAGTAATTTTTCACATGTTTCCCTGCATAGGATAAATTCTTGAGAACACTTTATTTACAGTTCATCCCATATTCTGTCATAGAGGTAGTGTTTGGGTACCTTTGATAGGATGTTTTTCCTTATTCTTCAGGCAGGTGAACTACTCAGAATCAAAGACAGTTGAAGCTTTCAAAGTTTTTATTAGAAGTTTAAATTTGTTTCCAGCTGATCTTGTGTTAGCATTTCTGAATGCATCATCTTCATGCTTTCGAAAGATACCATAGATTGTGATATTTTTCTGAAAGAGCCTTTATCAAATGTCTAGAAAAAAGACTGTCCTTTATGTGAAATGATTACTGCTATTGGAAAAATGATATGTGTGTGTAAAATATACTGGATATATAATTACAGGAGAAAAGAGATGCTGGCAGTTGTGTAAGAGCCACCCATTAAAGGCAAGAAATTTGCTGTTACATAAAACTTGTTCCTAACCTGCCGGTTGGTGCAATCTGTCCAGGTCTGGTGTTTCAGACATACCATTTTGTACTGTTCCTGCTGCCTGTTTAGAGTGCTGTTCCATTCTTTCATCCAGTCACATGAACTCTGTTCTTTAAGTCTCTCTTGATCATGAGAGACTGTTCTCTGCTGTAGGGACAATGTACAATGTACAATGGGTAATACTCAAATGTGAGAGCAATGCCCAGCATTTCTGAAAAATGTGAGACACTCTCAACCAACTGAAATAATACTATGTACAATTTGTACTGCTTTTTAAAATAGATCTATTGCTCTGGATTGCCTTTCCTACTAATACTTCTTGTGTATGTGTTGCAGAACGTGCAATCATGATTTCAAAAAAGGACAAGACAATATGTCAAACAAGACAAAAATGTCATAATGACAGTGTTTCCCCTCCAGCTTCTTTTCTATAGTATGATATGTCAAAAATGCTAAAGATTTTAACATTGCTTTCAGCATAATGTCGGAAATCACACATCTGTCAAATTGAGTCCTAATTGTTTTGACAAATTTATTATCATTCTGGCAGACTTTGGTCCAGAATGGCTTTTTGATAAATACTTAGAATAAAAGGGGAAACATTATACTTGATTATCTAATTATGTAATGAATACTTGCTTTTTAAAACTTTTTACTACTCATTCCAAAGGTCAGTAGCAGCATATAAAGTCACTATGCTATTGGATCATATTTTGGTTGTTCAGAATGCTAAACTAAAGAAGATTTTGTAGGACCTTTGCCTTTACAATTTGGCACTTAATGTTTTGTTTAAAGTGAAGTTTTGAGTCCTTGGAAACTGCATTGAATTTTATATGGTGGTAGAATAATGAAATTATTTTCACATTGTAATATGTTTACAGTAGGCAGTTTTAATGTATTCAGTTGAAAAGTGCAATTATGCTCATATATGAGAAAATGATGAAAATTTCATCCCTTTGTATTTTTTGCTTGGGCTGAATTGATAGACTGAACTTGTTTAAATGGCTGTGCTGTTTTGAATTAGGTATAATAAAACTTAAAGTAAAGATGAATTGATTCTTAAGAGCAGAATGAGAAAAAGGATACAAAATTTGCAAAATAATGTCTATAGCTCCTCCAAATAAATGCCTGTTATTTTTATGTATGTAAAACCAGGGGCAGTTGACTTCCTAGTCCATATTTATTCTATTTGCAAGTACTAGACCTGTTTAGATTTTGGTTTTCAATGTTAGAAAAATCCCTGTGTTTGAGTCCCTCTCCCAGCTTTCTTGTAATGCCCCTTTAGGCACTAGAAGGTGTTCTAAGGTTTCCCCAGAGCTTTCTTCTCTCCTGGGATGAGCAACCTGAACACTCCAAGCCTGTCTCCATGGCAGAGGTGCTCCATCCCTCTGAGCATCTTTGTGGCCTCCTCTGGACTCACTCCAACAGTGTCCTTCTTGTGCAGGGACCCCAGGGCTGATGCAGCACTGCAGGTGGGGTCTCAGCAGAGCAGAGCAGAGCAGAGGGGCAGAATCCCCTCCCTCATCTGCTGCCCATGGAGCTTTGGATGCAGCCCAGGACACATTTGGCTTTCTGGGCTGCCTTTCATGTGCAAGGGCACATGGCTGGGTCATGTTGATTTTGATCTCTACTCTTATTGCAGCTCAATTAAGGAGCAGTAGAGAAACACAACAGGAGATGTGAAAACCTTATGCTTTATTTTTCCTCATCTACAGCTCATAGTTTTTCAAAAGTGATAGGGAATTTCTAGCACTGCCCAAATAAGGAAAAAATACCTATTTTTTTATCAGAAAGCTTACTTTGAAGATTGTTTTTATGTGACCTGAGTTAGGCTTTCCAAGTAGAATTACAGAAATAGAACAATTTATTTCTCTAAACTCCATATGTATTCCAGCATTTAAAGGAAATAATAAATGAGCTGCATTCAAATCTGAACTTTTCCACAGTTTGACATTGATTGAAATTTTTGAACTCAGACTCTTAAAAGTATTTAGATAACATTACCTGGCATGGATTTAATTTGTAATTAGAGATTCAGATGCTCATAGAAGTTACACTAATTTCACTTCAGATTGTAAATCTGAATGTAAGTCAGTAAAATGGAGGAAGAAGATACCCTTACTTCCCCATTGTTCTCTGAGAGTGATATTAAGTAATCACTGAAGTATTCAGGAAGTGTGATACATTATCCATGATCTCAAAGAAGAGAAATTGGAGGTTGTGGTGGCTCTCAAAAGTAACATGGTACAGTTTTTAAGTGAGATTGAAAACTGTACTGTTGTGAGCATTCTCAATTAATGTATCCAATATACAGCACTAAGGTCTTTAATATCATAAGTGATCAGATGATGGAATTCTGAAGAAAAAAATCTATAAACCCAAGGTGAGCTAAAGAGATTAAAACTCTAATGATTCATTGTAATTAAAGTAAGATGTTTGAAGAAAGATGTGCTGTAGTGCAGCAGCTGTGTGTTTAACATAGTACATAATTGTACTATGTTACATTTGTTTGGCTTGCAGACAGACATACGTGTTCCTCTCTTGATGCACTGAATATGAGAAAGCCATCCATGGCTACACACAGACATAATTCCTTCCAAAGAATCTGTGGGGCCTGGAAATACACTAAATGGCAAATTGGGAAATAGGTACAAAGCAAGGCAAAGACTGGGGACGGTATGACTATCTTCAGTAGTTTGCAGTGGAGTAGCCTGCTTCTGGCTCAGTAGCTGGAGAGAGGCAGTGGGTTAGCACAGGCATATCAAATCCCACACCCTGAGTGCAGGATTTGTTCAATTAGTTTCAGTTCACGTTCGCAGCAGAATGCAGTGTGCCTGTTCCCCAGGTATGAGATGGTGCCACGTCTTGTCTCCTGACCCAATGTACTGTACAGCATCCTCCATCACATGGCTCGGCATACGAGGTCTTTCACAAAGAGAGTGCAGAAAGTTGAGAGTTCTTAAGAGCTGTTTTTCTAAGCACTCAAAGGGATGTTACTCAGCCTGGAGGTTCAGAGGCTTTTTGCCCATTACGACAATTACTGCAGATGAAGGAACACTCTTAAAGAAGTGTTTTGAACAGTTGGAGACTTTAATAGCTGCAGAAGTATGGGTCAGGCTGTAGCTTTCAAGTTTTTAAAAAATGGTCTGTGAAAATTCATATAAGATTTTTACACAGATACAGTGTGACTGAATATGTGGTGGATGCTTTTGTGCAGCATGAGAATAAAAAATTAAATGTGGGTAAGACATGAAAGCAGCAACAGTTTGTGACTGTTAAGAGCGATGAAGAAACACATGTGACATTCTGAAATATTCCTGTTGTGCCCTGAAGAAAGGAAGGATTTTTCTGGTGTAGGTTGTACCAGTTGTAAACCAATGTGTCTAATTAATAATGCATTCTGTTGAAAAGGAAGGGGAGGTTTGCTGAGATATGATTCATCGTTGTCTGTTGCAGTAATTAAGTCTGTTGCTTGCCTTGAGGTCAGCATGACCCTGTTTATTTTAATTTTTCAGTCTCTGGAGAAAGGAGGGCCTTATTTACTACTTGTGGAACTAAAGCTGAGTGCACAGTGCCTGGAAGTAAACCAGTGTGTACAGAGTGTGATCAGGTGATGGGGAGCTGGAAGCAAACTGGAAGTGGAGTCACTTAACAATGTAGATGTACCCATAGAGGTGCCAGTTTCTGAATTTTAGAGTAGGATTTCATTTGAGATGGAGGATGTGATTCTGTGTCTAGTTTATGTGCTTCTCCTGCAATTTGAGATGCCCTCAAGTATCCTGCCTGGCATGGTTTCCTATAGGTGTTTGTGGTACCTGTGTTGCTGCCTCAGATACCCTGGGGCATATCAAAGAGCACTAAACATCTTTGTGTAAGCAACTGAATTGAGCCCCAAGACTCCTCAGTACAGAGGTCTTCGTGCAGCTGCAGCACCTTGTGGTCAGTATAGCCAAGTGTGCTCAGTGGAGCTGGGGGAGGGAGTCAGCTCATGTTGTGCTAAATAAACACTGGCAGCTGGTCAGCTGAATCATCTCTCAGATCTTTCTCAGATCCCTTGGTTTTATTGGTTATAATGGAAATTTCTGCCTAGTGAAACAGTAGATATCTGGAGTCTAATTCACTTGTAGGTGCCTGGTCTCATGGTTTACCCAGTTCACTGGTTTACCTGAGGGGTCCGTAAAGGACTGGCACAAATGACAGAGGACTTGCTTCAGAACTGTGCTTCTTAGGAGCAGCAGTCAGAATCCAGACTGAACTACCCAGAACATCTCAAAGTTAGACAATGCCTGTGGTTAGGCAGCTGAATTGCAGTCTGTGTTTCTGGGTGATCTTAAAGGTCTCCTTTTGTACATCTTCAAAGTACAAGACTGAGTGTGTTTCTCATGGAGGAGACAATCTGGGCTCCACATAAGTACCTTCCATACCAGCGTGGTATGTATTTTTAGCTTATATAGATGATATTTTATATAAGATTTTATCCACATTCCAGTATTATTTCTGTATAAACACAAAAGGCAGATATGCCTACAGCCATTTAAAAAACATTTTGAGAAGAAAAATAGTTGTCTCACAATTAAACCAGTCATTCTGCTTGGCAGGACCCAGTTTTAGTTCTTTCATACACAGTCTGCATGCAGAATGCTTCAAATACTACGTTCTTGAAGACTTTTCAAGTAACAGTCTCCACTTTTACCTGCTAAAGCTGCTGGCTAAATCAGTCATTTGATCATAAATAACCTCTCATCTTCTTGGGGAAAAAACCTCCAAAACATAAGACTTTACAATCATATATTAATTTTCCTTTCTGATTGCACAGGGAACAACTCTTTCCTTGTTCTGCCTTATAAATGCATGTCCTGGTAAATTGTTTTTATGATGCCATTTATCATTTTTGTGCTTGTGTGCTTTAGACTTTTGAAAATCTTGTAACCCTGAGGTTATAACCTCAAGTTACGTGCTGTGTTTCACTTCTATTCCAGTGTTCTCAATATATGAAAAACATGTCTTATAGAGTCCTGTAAAATATTATTCTCTTCTTTAATGCCTAGGGTACAAGGTAAAAATTTTATGTACCTTTTGTTGGGATAATTACATGATCAGCTTTCCCCTAGCAACTGTTCTGTCAATTCACCATTTACATTACTGACTCATTTCACACAGATTCAGCAGCTCATTTCAGCAGGCAGAGCCCCTCTTTTCCAGTCAGTGTGGTATCAGCAGCTGCATAGTGACTAACTCTTCACTGCTTCTGTATACAACATCTCTTATACATAAACTCCGTGCTCATTGCCCATTCCTGGAATTCCTGCTCTGGCTACTAATCAAACACAATAGAGCCCTTTGTGCCCTCTTGCCCTTTCTTCTCCTCTGGAACTTCTTTTCCATGCTTATATCCAAAGCAGGCAGGCTTCTTTTCCTTTCTGAATATCAGGTTAACATGTTCTTCTTTAACATCTCCCTGTGCTAATATTCTTTAACACTGATGTGGAGTTTTCAGCCACAAAGCAAAGTAAGAGACGGACACTGCAGCGTCCTCGATGTCGTTCCAAAAAAAGACATCTGGGCAGTGCATCCTAGAGAAATTTTGCTCATGAATGCACTACAGGTATGGGGCAAATATGTTTGGCTGGCATTAGTCAAGTTATACTTCTTTAAAAGGTGAATTTCCTGGCTTTTGTTTTGGTTGGCCTGGTAAATTATTAAAAGTGACTCTTTCAAAAATCACCTCTCACACACATATCTATTTCTTGCAATGTTTGTTTTCTTTTTGGATTTCTCTAAACTTTGGCTATCAGTATAATACTTCAAGTGCCAGTTTGGTCAAACTAATATATTGAAGATACACAGTTGTACAATGCTGGTAGGAAACCAGTCAGTCATTCCTGCATTTCTTAGCTGAAAGACTTTGTACCCTACTTGCAAATGCATGGCTGAGGTCTCCTGTAGCTGGTGTCGAATATAGAACAATTATAAAGCTTCTACTTCACTTCCATAGTAACAAAAAAAGATACCAATCACTCTCCTAAATAATTATTGAATATTTTCTGGACAGTTTCTCATTCACATTCTTCAATGGAGTGCTTTAGTCTAAAATCTAAGAATATCATTGATTAGGCTAGAGTAGAGCCTGTCAGTTGAAAGAGAGCCACAGTGATCATCCAGTACAACTACCTGACCACTTCAGGGCCCATCAAAAATTAAAGCCTGTTGAGTATATAGAGAGAGCATACATTTTAAAAAATTACCAAATAGACAATGAAAACTTTCAATTAATATGAAATTGTTTTCAGTGAAAGCACTAAGTTACCGGAGTTACCAACATTTTAAAGCTTCAAGATGCTTTATAATGCAGGTTTTTCCCTCTTATGTTACAGAAGAATTAGAAATGGTATCTTTCAATTTTTAAAATGTTATTTAAAGCATTTTTATAGAAAAAGATACTGTTCTCATCACCCTCCCTAGCCATGTACCGGCACTTTTCTTTTGCATATATTAATGGCCATATAATTTATGCCTAGCTAGATGGAGGATCTGATCTAGCAAAACATGACCTTAGAAAAACTACGAGTCTCCAGTCCTATCAGCTGACATCGATGCCACTGAACAAGAGAGGGGGAATATACAATCAGCAGTGAGAGATGTTGCTTTTCAGCAGTAACCTGAGTATAAAGTGGCCTGAGCCAGTCATGAAACCTTGTCCTAAGAGTGAAGGGTGAAAATGAAGTTTCATAAGCTGTACCAAAAATACTCTGCATATAAGGTTACACAGGAACTTAATTCAGCTGGGAGCCCAGACTCCCAGTGCTTGATTCAAGTAAAATCAAGTGCTTGATTTTACTAATTTCAGTTATATTTAACTGAGTTTAAAGTCAAACATGTATCTGAACCTTGCATGACTTGGAGATGCAAGAAAAAGGAAATTCAATTATCAGAATTACTGCTTTTATCTTCTGAAGTTGTTATCTAAAGAATTGTTTGATAAATATGTTTTTACCAGAAACATTCTCTGTACATGTACTCTAGCTGTATCTTGAAAAGATGCAGTCTTTGTTTAAATATGATGCAACAGCTGTTTCTTTGTATATCCGGTGTTGTATTGAACATGTTCTCTCAAATATTGTTTTGACTTCCTATCCTTTTGTACAGGAGATATGGGCATAGTACCAACACAAAGATAATATTGCTACATACCTGCTTTCATTCTCCTGTTAATCTTTTCTTCTGTTAGCAAAACAAAATACCTACAGTACACACTTCATGCTTTCTTTAGTAATTTTTGATATCTATGTAGTACAAAAGGACACCCTTATTTCTTAAAAACCCCAAACTGTTTCAGTCCTTCCAAAAGCCTCCAACAAAACTGTTGATGTTAATACTGTTTCAGACTGATAAATTCATGTGTGCCTGGCTGGGAGCACCATGACCCAGCACAGCATTTTTGTAGTAATAAGGCATAAAGTCAGACCATTTATCATTTAGTATGGCCAGTACACAAATTAGAGAACAGCTTGCCAGGGTATATTGTGGTCTCATTATTTAGTTTTTGCCACAGTTGCAGAATAGATAGCTTTGAAACCTTCTTGTGCTCTACTGTGACAGGAGAGTGTTTGTGTCATGGTGACCTGACTGAGTTGTTCAGTTGCGCACAGTGCTGACTCAGGAGCCTTAAGTGTGCTCACCAGTTTGCCAAGCAGCAGACTCTTCTAAATGAAACAAAAAAGAAAACTCCACAAAGACCTAATCACTGGCACTTAGCACAGGTGTAAGGTATTCAGCACTGCAATCAGGATATGAAATGTCAGGAGTTGTTCACTGGAAGTTGCTGAGGAGCACATGCTTTCAGTACGGTACAGTATATTTTCTATATATCCATGCTGAAAAATACTGTTACTGTTTAATAAAAATGTTAATATGTCTTAGCATATACCATCTTGTATTGTTCCATCTTATTACTGTTCAAATATAATATTTTGAGACATTTTACAGCTAATATTAATGCTTTAAATATATTAATTTGTCAGCATTTTCTGTCTCTTGTTTGCTGTCCTTGGTTTGAGTGATTTCCTCTTAGGAAAACTTTGAAATACTAAAAGTTCAGACTACGTGAATTTTTAAACCCTCAAAGTAGACAACTCATATATAAAACTGCTAAGTTTACTTTCCTAAATGAATTAAATTTGAGGATTTTACTGATACTTTTAACTAAAGATATTTGATTAATGCTTTGGATTGCATATTTTTGTTTGCAAATGTTTCTTATTTAATGCATTTTTAACATATAATACGTGCAGTCAATCTCCTGATTGAGTAAACCCTGAGGTTCAGGTCTATTTGTAATGTGATACACTCATCTACAGATGTATTTGCTATCTACAGATGGTGAGGTACATTTTAAACTGCTCCCATTGTATTTGTGTCCACTCTTTGTTCATTAGATGGAAAATATGACCTAGATACAGTAGAGTGTGCTCTGCTAGTAGAAATAAGTGAAGCTGTCTTTCAAGCAGTGAGGCCATTTGCTGTGAATGAGGTGGAGCCTCTGAACCTGTGCACTCTGCATCCTTGGAGAACTGCCACAGGTGTTGGCTCTGCCCCTGCTGCCCTGGGCAGACAGCTCCAAAGTGTGTTTGAGCTGTACATTCTGGTATCTCTGTGTGCATGTGGCTGCTGCACTGCTTCCAGGGCTGAGCCTGGAGAGGTGGGGTGGGAATGAGCCTGGAGGCTTGGTGGGAGGAAAAACAAAAGTCCGGTTTTGAGGATGGCTCAAAAAGCTAACCTGTACAATCAGTACAGCATTACTCTTTGTATCCTTCTTTTGGATTTGGAAAAGATTCTTGGAAACACTCTGTAGCACCAGTAACCAGAAGAAAGAGTGGTATTGGTTTCCTAGAATTTTCTTTAGAAAATACGCATTTCAAGATTATCTCTCTCCTGACTTGCCAATCTGCTCCCTACTGCTTTACTCTGAGATCTCAAGTGGCTGTTCTCAAAGCACTGGAGAAGATGTCTGAGACAGTTCTTGGAGAGGGAGTTGTGTCTCCTTAGGTAATAATGAGAGAGCCTTTGCACTTACAGCAATGCCCCAGACCTGTACAACTTGGAGATATTTTTTACTAATTTCACAGTCACCACTTTGATCATTGCTTCCTAGCCCTGATTTGTGGCACCTCCTTCCCTCCCTTTCTCCTCCCTCTACTTGACTTCTTCCTGCTGCTTAACAAGCTCAATTGGTTTTATGTATGTAATTCTTTTTTTTTTTTAAAGAGAGTTTGAAGGTGGCCTCTGAAAGAATTGCTTTCATCCAAAGCCAGGACAGGATCAAAGCAATGCACAAAAGGCAAATGGGAGCCAAGGCAGTGCTGCCTGACCAGCCACAGGATCAGGGTTCTGTGCTGGAGAAATAGTAAAGCATATCAGCTGCACTATGCTGGAAGCTGCTGATAAAGGATTTTCTCTCCAGTAATACCTGCAAAGTTTATGAGATCCTGTAGGAAAATCAAGGAAATCTGTATCAGAATACATTGTTTCTTGCAGAGAGGAATGTGAAGGC
The DNA here is from genome assembly GCF_963513975.1 of Fringilla coelebs. Classification (NCBI taxonomy): domain Eukaryota; kingdom Metazoa; phylum Chordata; class Aves; order Passeriformes; family Fringillidae; genus Fringilla; species Fringilla coelebs. The sequence goes on along the minus strand of NC_140030.1, from coordinate 14,740,621 downwards.
ATTTACAGGATGAAGTGCCACTGCCTAAATGTATTTATTGCCATATCATGTATTAGACTCAGTCTGCACTTTTAGTACAACACTGGACTATCACCCAGCTCACATTGATTTTTATCAGCTGGCTCCTTGGCCCAGTTGTCAGGATATAAAGGAATGGCAAGTCTTTGAAAAGAAGGTTCATGCTAAAACAAGAAGCAAATAATTGAAAACCAGTGTCATCATTATATCTAAAATAGACTTCCAGTGAAAATTATAATAGATTAATAATAGATGCTTAGTCACTTTTAGTCTATCTTTGCAGATACAGATTTTTATCAGGCATCAGTCCCAATAGTGCTTATGATTATGGTTTTTTAAAACTTGAAGAGTAATCCAAGATAGCTTTTAACAAGGGATTTCTGTTATGAGAAATTCGAACTTTGGCATTTTTTTCTTCTATTTAAAATAAATTAAAATATAGTGTCATTTTTAGCACAAAACAGTAAATTAAATGTCTGGTTTGAGAGTAGGCATAAGAGTTACTAGGGTGAAGGAAGCTTACGTTTTCTGTCTCCATAAAGGAAGACCAAACTTTGTCTTAAAACCAAAACAGTCTTTCATCCTTAATTAATTACAGGAATCTGATTGCAATTGGAGTTTTCTGTTTCCCCAGAAAACTACAGTGTAGGCTGTCACAGCTTGGATTCCTTGTCATTAAATTGCCAACATGCCTTAGTCCAGATCCCCCAGCATAGCTGTATATTTTAATGAGTTTATGACAACATAGATTGCTCTGGATTTCGTCAGGCTTTATTTTTTTTTTTTGGTTCAATGTAAAGTTGAATTTGTATGTGAAGTTTTTTTGTTGTTCTGTTTTGGTTTTTGTTGGGTTTTTTTCCAGATATATCAGGAAATTATTTTTCCTTTTCTATAAAAATGATACATTTAATTTCATTCATATGTTCCCTGCATGATATGTAGTATTTAAATTGAAAAAACAAACAATCAGAAGTAATGCTTATTAGGTTTGCAGTTGAAAAATTTCACCAAAAAAATATGAAAACAATTTTTTTTAAAGCTGTCTTTACTACGGCCAAAATGGATGTGAAATAAATCCATAATAAGAATGATCCATTAGAAAAAAATATTTACTTCCTGCCTGAAGAAAAAAGAAAGCAATAGCTTTTTTATAGTGTTTTATTGAGGTGGTTTAACACAGATTTGTCCAAGTTTGTTTTCATCCTTTTTTATATTGATCAGTTAGGAAATGGATGTGATTTTTTCAGTAGGTGGGGGAATTTTCCTGTATTGAATTTCATTGCAAAAGTGTCTGTATTAATCTCTGCAACAATCTCCTGAGAATAAAGACATTTCCCAGTTATTTACTTGTGCAGTGAGCGAGAGAACTGATTTCAGTCATTAATATAAGGAATGTAGCTTGGAATCTAGAGTTGCCAAAAAAAAAAAAAAAGCTTGACACCTTTCAATCTGCGCTCTTGTTCCAACATCTTGTTGCTTGGAAACATGAGTCAAGGGAGGAAATCATCTCACTGTTGGTGCGAGAGAAAATCCCTGTCTGTAGTCAGCCTGATTTTCAAAATCAAAGAAGACCTCAGATAAAAATTAAAAGCAAACAGAAGGTTAAAAGAAGTGGTAGAGAGATCTGACTAGTCTTGTTACAGTATATTTGTTTTATGGAAGCAGCAGCAGAATTGTTCTTGGCTGTATAAAGGTGGTAGGATTAAGTTCTCTGTGACCTGTCATCAAGCTTAATCAGAGTCTCTGTGTTTCATCATGAACTACTATCCAAATTTTTTGGAAACCATTAAGTTTAATCTGGAATGGTCTTTAGATAGCATTTCTCATATAAGTCCACAAGACATATGGAAGTTCTAAGATCTGGTAACAGAGAATGAGCTAGAATTTCTGGCAAAGGTAACTGTGGTTTTATTTAAAGGTTTTGTGTTGCATTTAAAATGTAATGGGCCGAATGGGGTCTACTGAACTGCCAAACTTTTGTCATATATGAAACAGAATGACTAGAGACTTCTCATTCATCTGACAGCTTTACTGCTGAGCAATAAGTTACTTCCCTGAAGAAGTGGATTTGAATCAACAGATCCATAAGCGACTACTGATTTTATTCTTGTTGATACTGGTAGAGTTGGGCTCAGGAAAGAACTGTAATTTCATTTCTTGGCATCTTTTGAAGCTTGAAAATTTCTCTTTCAGGGTAAGACTAACAGACAAAAATCAAACCCTTCTGGAAGATTTTGATGAAAATCATTTTGGTAAAATGCTGGTCTGGAAGCAATCTCAAATGAGGTGATGGTTCCCACGCTCCAGGGTTATATCATAAACATCAGTCTTATGAGCCCTTTTTTCCCCTCTCTCTTACTGCCAAGTCAGTCTGTCAGAATAGTGAGGAAACAGATCTGACTTCCAGAAACTAGTATTTTTTCTCAGGAACTGGCAATAATCCACCTCTTTACAATGCTTTTAGGTGGTTTTGTACTGACAGAGAAAAAGCTTTGTAAATTACTTCTACAAGCGATAATTTTGTGGTCCATGAACAACTAGGGTGATTTCTGGAAGAATAATTTTTAATTTCTCTTTGCCCATACGGTCTACAGCTGTATTACTAAATGAAACAATTGAAGGAGAGATTTCTGTGTGCCAGAAATCAATTTTCTGTTGTAATGTCTTGGCATAGCTCTGGTGCTCATACTCCCTCTCTTCAGTGGTTCCCAAACACACTTGGGAGTCACGATGGACCAGTGACTGTTCCTGAAGGGCATTTTGGATTGAGTAACCTTATTTTGAGACTACTAGTAAAGACATAACATATAATGCTTTACTGTGTCTCGTGGAGGGTGAATATCAGAGTGTGTTTTAGTTCTCCTGAATCAAGAATTTTACATAACCTGTGGGAATAGATTTATGTAACCTGTGGGAAATAAATACCACACAGTATCACTTCTACGTGTGACACACATTAATATAGGAGATTAAAATTAATTTATTCTTCCAAATCCAAAACTAGAGACTGTAATTACAGATAGCTTCATGAAAATAAAAGAGTAAATTGTGATGTTTCATGGCTGGACTGAATCCACGAGGAGGATTTTGCAGGATGTATCACTACCTTTGAAGAGAATCAGTTTTGTGCTCTCTCCAAATTTATTTTTCTTCTTATAGTTATATTTACATACAAGTCCCTACCCTAATATTTCTTTCTTGTCAGACTGATGTTTTTAATACATCAGCAGAGACTCTACTGGACTTTACTAATATTGATGGATTTTGAGGGTTACTCAATAAGTATAACTTATGTTCAAAGGGCAAAAGGATCACAGAACTTTTCTGGTACTATTCTGTTAACAAATTGTTAACCTGCAGTAAATAATGCTTTATCCCTCCTTACAGAAAAAAACCTTAATAGATACCTAAAGATTTTAGATACCTAAATCCATTGTCCATGCAAACAAATCCTTTCTTTCTATGCAAACAAAAAACTGCCTTTTGTCATAGTGATAGCAAATTCTGTTGGAGAGCATCAGAACATCTTGCTCTTCTCATCTTAGAAATGATACAATAGAAATTACTCTGTTAAACTATTTCAAAAGAATGAAAGCTGGCTGCTCAAACTTGGAAAACATTCACTACTATAAAGCAATAATGAAAGGATTAATGTAGTAAAGTAGCAGTGTAAAGTATATTGCATAATGCAAAAAACTTGCACCTTAATATGAAACATTCCTACCTGTAACAATTTGTAACTTGTATCTAAGGCTGAATTAGTAATCAGCCAGGTCTTCCTAATTTTCTGCTTAATTACCTTTTTTTTTTTTTTTTTTTTTAAGTCAACATAGCACAGCCCACATATGCTCTTTAGTTTTCTCAGTTTCTGCTGAGGGCAGGCTTTATTTATCAGTCTGTTTCAATGGGAGTTGTTAAAAGCCCTGGATTACTTGCCATGCTCTAAAGTCCACAGCATTCCTTAGGATACTCACTCTGTCCTAGGTGTAGGATTAATTTTGTCCAGAATTTTTGTGCTAGATCTTCAGTCTTCACAAAACCCTAGTGCTCCTCATGGCAAAAAGTCAGCAAAGTGCTGCTGTCTGTTCCACTGTGCACAAGATCTCCCTGTGTGATCTGGGTGCTGGCACTGAATGTCCTCCTGCTGCTGGCTATCACCCCTCTTGCTGTGACCAGTCATGGTCATGGCTCTCCTGGAAGGGATTGCCCTCATGGCTGAGGGAACTCCTTACTGAAAACACAGCGTGGGAGGGCATAGCAGGTTTTCTTAAACCTTGACTAGTTCAACTGCAGTTGAACTTGAAGTTGACTCTAAACGTGACAGGTATTCACCCTTAAGAAGGTCCCTGTTCTTCTCAATTACATAGTCCCTGTTTACCACTGAAATGCTGATAGTTCTTTATTTGGAATTTGAGATGCTTCTTTAAGTGACTAACAAACTTTTGCTCACATTTTCAGATGCCTGGGCTTAGCATCTCTCTTTGCCAGCATTATCCATGGGTTCCTAAGGCATTGTCCTGACCTGCTTCATTTGTATCTGCATTTTTTTCTTAGGGTCCCTAGTGGCTCAGAGTGTTTTTTTGTCTTTTTATCATGCTTTTATGAGGCTCTTCCCGGTCCAGCTCTTTGCCTTTTCCCCCCCTCCTTACATTGGCAAGTATTTTCCTCTGCATGCTCTCCATGGAAACTGACCATGTGACAGGGAGATGCCCTTTGATTTATCAGTAGATGGGGTCGAGGGCCATCCTTCTGTGTCAGTGTATGGGTATTTTTTAGTAGATCTGGTCACCATCTATGTGCATGGCTTGGACTTCCACAAGCGTTTGCAAGTTTAGCCTGTGGCACCCAGTTGTATCCAAGAGAAACATAAATCAGGGCTGGGAGTGCTGAGGTCATTGAAGCAGGGACACAGGACTCAGTTTTTGCTTCCTGATGCCATGGAGTCAGCAATTGGCAATTCAGATACCACAGTCTGAGGAGCTCTAAAGAAAAGAGGGGATGACAACTGTCATGTCATTAGTGGGAAATGGTTTCTCTCTTGCTTGCTTTGGAGAAGTAATTTCTCCTGCAGTTGAGAGTCAGTGGGGCTCTGAACAGCAGAGACTGGTGCTGGCAAAAAAGCTCCTGTAATGGCTATTTTCTGGTTCCAGTGGTGTCTGTTTGATGATGAAAAATGGCTAAAAAATATTTATCACATCTCCCAAACTAGGTTGCTGGGTTCATGATTGTGTTTACACTGATTTTAAGATCACACAAACACATGAGATCTTACAAATCCAGAAAGCATATTTTTGTTTATTATAGAAACCCATTCACAAAATTAAATTAGCTGCCTAATAGACAAACAAACAGGCTTGTGTTCCAAAGAATTCCAAAACCTGCCTCTTTCACAAATAATATAATCTTAACTGATTCCTTATCTGTAACATCACATTGATAAGATGATGGTTTCTGCCATCCTCAGCGTTAAATGCAGGGTTTCTCTTCTGACCACTTGTGGGCTCTATAACTCCTGAGCAAGCATTCAGCATTGAATATAATTCATTTCAGAGCTGACCTGGGGTTTCCTGCATATACCTTTAATAAAGCTTGTTAAGGACATTACTGATGTCAGGCTTTTCTCATTGTCTTTAGCTGCCTTTGGTGTAGGGGGAAGCAGTACTCAAAAGGAGCCAGAGGGTTCCTATCAGTGTGGGATGGGGACTGTGATCAGCTTTCTGTGTTGGAGGAGAAAATGTAACCTGATTTCCATATTAGCAGTGAATATCTCTAATAGGCTTTGCAGCTTCCTGTTTACCCCTTACCAAATGGATACACCAGTATTATTTAGTGCAACTCCTCTGATTTTGTGTATATACATGAATATTTTGTTGATAGTGCCTTCTTTTAGTCTAAATAATTTTCTTCAATACTGCCTCCATTGTTTTATTGTTCTCATTATGGTTCTGTTAATATTGTGTATATCTTTTATAGCAATGTTATATCATGTAGTGCTAGCTATACTCTCTATGCAGTATTAACATGATATAAACAAGGACACTAAAATATGATTATATATGTAAAATATGCTTTACAAAGTCATAAAACTATATCTAAATCAACAAGTTTGTATGTTGTTCCCTTCAAACCCCTTTTCCCATGACAAGCCAGTATGTGCTTTCACAGTGGTTTTCCTTTTGCTTGACTGGCTCCTGCGGGATGCTTCCCAACAGGGGAATTTCCCAAGCAGCAGCCAGGGCTGAGGAGGGGCTGTTCAGGGTTTAGGAATTACTGCCACAAACAGGAAGCGTTTCATGCTTTCTATTCACAGTTACTTGAGGAGGGAAAGGACATGGGGCCCAGGGCAAGAGCTACTTTGTAATAGGGAAAGAAAGCTGACATGGCTTTTGGTTACACCAGTTCATTGTGTTCCCTGTGGAAAGTAGGTGTCAGTTAAGTCCATGGAATATTCAGCTGGAATAGACTGCCTGCTCAGTGACAGATTGAATAAATTACATGGTTTCACTAAAAGTAAAGTCCTAATAAATAAGTGAATGCAATATCAATGCATGTAGATGGATACTATTTCATTCAAAAAAAAAAAAAAGAAAAAAAAAAGAAAAGAAAAAAGCTGTTTTTTACAAGGAAAAATACTGTGAAAAGTAAAAGTTATATTTCACCATTTCTGGGTTACAGCACTGCTACACTATTTATGAGACAGCACCTCTGAAAGATATGTTCAACTGCTTTAGCCAGGTTCAGCCATGATGGTACACATGGCTGATAAAGATAAGTACACAAAACTGTGCTATTGCCCAGATCATTTTTTCTGCTCAAATCGCTTAAAATAGAAGGGCTTTTTAACAATGGATTGATGACTACTGAAAGTACATCTCCTCAATTGCTATATAAATCAAGGAATTACTTGAATCAGATTTCTAGTCACTTTTTCAAGAAGGTGCCAAAACTTGCTGCCTTTCTGCTGAATTAGAGAAAGCTGTTACTTTTAGATAACTTCCTGTAATTTACCAGCAGGATCTGCTCAGTGACTGCTGCAGTGTTCTTTGCCTTTCTTTGTGGACAATGAAGCATTTCTCTTTCATGAGAAATGTTGAGCCTGGCATCAGCATGCAGTGGTTGAGTTCTGAGTGAGGGCCTAAATTGTAATATCTATCTTTCTTTTCTTTTTTTTTTTTTTCTTCCCTCTTCCTGTCTCTTTTCCCCTTTTTTTTTTTTTTTTTTTTTTTTGTTTGTTTGTTTGTTTGTTTGTTTTTGGAGAAGATGGGAAATTCTTACGCTGGTCAGCTCAAGACAACGCGGTTTGAAGAAGTGTTGCATAATTCTATCGAGGCCTCTCTCCGCTCCAACAACTTAGTTCCCAGACCAGTCTTTTCTCAGTTGTATTTGGAAGCTGAACAGCAACTGTCATCACTGGAAGGTAGGAAAAAATGGAATTTCTATTTCTGTCAAAGGCAATTCTGCTATTTGCGCAGCCGTGGCTCAGCATGCACATTTAAAATTATAATACGGATAAACATAAGATTTTATTTGTTTTTTTTTAATGATCTGCAAATATCTATGTATTAGAATTGGATTAAAATAGAAAATGCGCTGTCTTTTATTTTGACAAAATTAAGCCACTTGCTCAGATTCATCTACACATATAAATTTAAGTTCTAGGAATTGTTCCGTTACATTTGTGAAAAGTCTTTGGAGATTTGGAACATAAATTTGCTATCCTATAATTTAGTATACACTGCTCAAAGTCACACAGTAAATGGTAGAAAACTCATAATAGATTTGTAAAACATGTATGCTAAGACTGATTTTCAATGTGCATAAATAAAATAAATATTTTTTAGCTTTTGAGAGGGTTTATAATTACTTCAGGCATAATATTTGTAGTTATTATGTGGTCGCAAAGCTAAAATTTAGGATGTGTACTCTCACAAACTCAGCACAAGTTGATATTTAACAAATAGGATTTCTCACTGAATTTGTGTGTGTGTTTACAGAAGCCTTCCTCAGTAATGTGGTTTAAATGAACTGTATGGATCTGGTAAACAAACTCATGATGCAGTTTGGTGTAACTTGTAGTGGTCTCATGGTTTACAGTGAGTTTACTGGTGTGTGCATAACTTTGGCATGGTGGTGTAAGGTTATGTTTAATAATTTGATTATTTAGTAATTTCTGTCAAGGGGATGGAGTTTTATGTCTTTTGTCCACATCTACTTTCCATGTCATACCTGCTGTTGCTACAGTGAGAGCTGCATAAAGGTCCACAGTAACACACACACAAAATCAGGCCAAGGAATAGTAACAGATAAAAGTATTTTGCACAGGTTAAAGTCTTTGCTATTGCCTCACAGTGACAGCTGTGAATATTTCTTGAAAAAAAAATCTGCTTACATATCATTAGTAATTTCCTCTTTTCTTCTTTTTTTTTGCTAACATAGGACAAAATAATGAATATACATTAATTGTTTAAATATATTTGCTGTTTATTCCCTGCACAAAGGGATCCTTCTATCAAACCCTTCCATAAGAATTTAATAAACTTCCATGGTAGCTGTGATGTCACAAAATTGATTATGACATCAGTTGTGAAAGATAGCACAGGAGCAGATGCATTGTTCAGGAACAAAAGTGCAATTTCTCACTTCTGTAGTTTCTTTCTTTCTTTCAAGACTTTCAAAGAACTTTGCAAACCTTGAGGGGCCGATTCTGTGTTCGTTGTAGTTAATGGAAACAGAATTGAAGTGTAATTAAAAGTCTCATAACAGCCTGGCAGAGAGCATTCCTTTCATGAAAGTTTCAGACGAGGGGAACTCTGCAGAGACCTATAATAGAGTGCCTCCTAGGTTGTTCCTAAGGTGGAAGAGGTCTTCAAGCTGCTCTTACATACTGCAGCCTTGTCAGAAATTGAATCTTCCACTTCTAGCTACATGAATCCCTATGTTCTGAGGGCCAGGAGGCACCTGAATCACAGAGACATCCTAGGGGGCTTGTGCAATGCTAATGAAACCCTTTACAGGTGGCAGCAGCTCATGCTTGAGTGCTTTCTCTTTTACTCTTTCCACTTTTGAACTGAAAATGCTGTAGGTCTCTTATTTCTTAGTCTCCACTTCCATTTTCCATTTCTTTCTTAAATCACGTACTATAGTTGAACAAACCTCACAGTTTACCTCTGTCCAAAAAGGCAATAAAACATCTCCTGTTCTGTTCTCTTCATCTATCCATACATTCCCATTTTCTCCCTTTTCATGAATTTTGCCATCTTTTGGATATTCCATTCTGCTAATTTGATACATAAACTCAGCAGAAACAAAAGAGGAAATTGGTCACCTTTTTTTCCTTAGTTGGATTTTTTGCTGCTTAGCAAGTAGGGATGGCTCAGCTAAGGCTCCATTAAATGTCAGAGCTGGCACAAAGCGGAAGGAAGGAAAAGGAAAGGAAGGAAAAGGAAAGGAAGGAAAAGGAAAGGAAGGAAAAGGAAAGGAAGGAAGGAAGGTTCATTCTTGTCTAGGAGCAAGGGGAAGGAGTGGAGAGAGGGATTCAGCCCTTTTGTGCTGCATTTGGATATTAGTCAAGGTTGTGTCATAACACATAACTTACCCTTTATTTAAATAGCATAGATGAGGAGTTTCACTTCTCCCTTCATTCAGTTGCAGCGTTTTTGTCTTTAGACCATGCCCTTAAAATATTTGTGTTTAGTGTTCTGTTATTAGTTGTGTGCACCAGGACTGGAGCTTTATGTTCAAAAATAAACATACCCTTCAAATCCTCTTCTAGATTGGACTGTACATCTTAATGACCTGGAGAGATAAATCTTCAGATTCCAGATTTACTTTCTCCTCCCCAGCTCTCATTTATCCCATAGTAGTTGTCTAGATGATTGTACAATAATTTATCAATAAAATAAAAGGATATTCTGAGGAAGGTCGTAGGAAAGAAAATAGAAATCCTTGATGATGTCCTATGGGATTCTGAGTACCTGATCAGAAGTCAATTGAAGCAAAGAGCGTATGTCCAGTTGATACTGGGCTTTGGAGGATGACTGCACTGCTTCACTATTTTTCTGTTTCAAGACTAAAACCTGGATCAACAGTGTAATTTCAGTGCCTAACTGCTCTTTTATTTGCCCAAGTACAAGCAGCTATTCAGCTTCTTGCTGGTCCTCAAGTACCTGCAGCCCTACATGACCTAATTTTGCCAGTGGAAGCTCTTGTTGTGTTTGCTGCAGGCATGTCTCTACAGACCTCTAGAAGCCTACAAGCCCAAGACACAAAACCCACTGGGTTCACTTAGTACTTTTGCACCGTCTCTCTTGTATGTAAAATGTTCCTCAGTCCTGTCTGTGGAAGTGTTTTCCCCATTTTCCTGTTAATTGCTCTCCTCTGCTTGCAACATTTATCCTGTTTGCCGAGAGTGGTTCTGAGCCATAAGAGGGGATGGAGCCGTTGGTCAGTATGGTCAGTTTTGCTGGAGCTGTTGTATCTTGCATGAAAAAGCCATTGTCCTTTAGGTGGAGATAAGGAAAGAGGCAGTTTCTAGTTGAAGGGGTGAAACACACAGCAATAAAGCCCTCTAAAAACACCTAACCCATTCTAAATATTGAAGCTTACATCGTGTATTTCTCTCCAGCATTCAGTACTGCCTCCATAATGCCTCCTGGACTAGCACAGTCCAAGCACAGGCTGGTGTGAATCATCTTCCTGAACATCTGCCTTTTTTTGACACTGTACAGGGAGTGTTGGTGCCTTACTTAGAGCTCTGGATTCTGGTAGGAGACAGACCGGCTGAGAATTAGGTGTTCTTGGGGTGGCATCGTCTGTGGTGAAACTAGTTTCTAGCAGGAACTGTTTTTTCACTGTCCTGTACAAAACCAAGGACATGGTCAATGCCTAATTAATAAATTCTGTACTTGGACTGCAGCCAGGACATTCTAAAGTGCCAAGAAATAATGACTTTGGGTTTTATTGGCCGTTAATGTTATAAACAAAGGATACAGTTACACTGTTTCGATCAGCAAGAGATCAAGCATTAGAAGCTTAGAAGCTAGTCCCCTAAAAATTGTGCACTTATCTTAAAATAATGTGATTTAAAAATTAATAAGTTAAAGCTTCTTTTTATTTGTACTTTAAGGTGTTTTACTTTCTCAGGTGCAGCTGAGTCATGTTTTTGAACTTCTTTTGCGCAGGAACTAACATCTTTATTTTCTTGGTGAAAGACATTCTATCATAAGCATAACTAGAAGTTGGAGCTTTAAGGAATAACAACTATCAAAAGCTGGCAACAGTAAAGTCATTGTCAAGAGAAGAGAATCCAGTTTGCTGCAATACTTTCTGTAACTGGGTCACCCTGTTCACTCACTGGTTTGTTGCCAGCATTTTCTGGTGTCCAAGTCATTTATGCTATGATAATTTGCAGCAGGCAGCAGAGCAGATAATGAGGAAGAAGAAGAAGAAGAGGAGGAAGAAGAAGGCTCAGAATCAAGTAGTCCTCCTGTTTCTTACCAGGTGAAGCCTCCCCCAGAAGGATGTTGCACTACTGATGGTAAGAGTACAAACTGTGCTGTCAGAAGCGTTTGGCCTACTGGAAAGGGTAGAATTTGGGCCATTTCTCCTATAATTTGTCAGAATGAGATAATCTGTATGATATAAAAATCCTAAAAATGTCAGTGTTCATTACCTGCCAGGTAAAGCTGGATGGCTCTCAGTTGCTCTTCCATTTGACAGGGTCTTTGTTCCGTGTCAGATGAGCATTTGTGTAGGAATACCTGGCACAAGGACAGAACTTCTGTTCTCTTAGGCAACATAGCCTTTAAATTGTCGAGTTTTCAGGCATAGCATTTGCTAAAATAAGTGTGATAATTCTTATTGCTTTATCACCACTCTTTCCTGTTTAAAGTGTATTAAGTGTAAAAAGTATTTGAAAACTCAGGAGAGGCTGGTGAAATGAACCAGATTTTGAGAACTATTTTCTCCCTTTTTGAATGTCTGACCTAAGTTAGAGGGTAAGACTTTGGCTTTCATTAAAAATATAGGAAGTCCTTTAACAAAGACAACTGTGAGCAGGAAACAAAAACATCTTGTCAACTTAAAATAAGTTGAATTGATTTTTTTTTCTAGGTTTCTGCCAGGCTGGTAAAGATTTGAGACTGGTTTCAATTTCTAATGAACATATTGAGGTGCCATCTGGATTTTTACTTGTGGGTGCAAAGTCACCAAATTTACCTGATCACCTGTTAGTGTGTGCTGTGGATAAAAGATTCCTGCCAGATGACAACGGGCGCAATGCCCTGCTGGGTAAGTGTCTGACTGCAGTAACTGGATTCTGCTGTGGCTTCAATTAATAGATAATTGTGTTTTTGGGTTCAGCAGATCTTATTTCTGTTCCACATCTACAGTAATGCTCACAGGCCATGCACAAGAAGATAACAAGTCAGAGCTGGCTGTGTTTGCTTTGGAAAGATACAGAGCAAGCCACTTCATTAGAGATGCTTCATCACCTTCTGTCCATCAGTGCAAGGCTAAAGTCATTATTTGTCTGGTGCATGTCCTAGTTGCTGGAACTGCACATCTGGTAACTGGACTGGTTGAACTGCTGCCTGTGTCTATTGTAGCTTTCCAGATATGGATGTGTACATACTGTAGGCCTGTCAAGTGGAAATTTCAGGCTCTTATATACATATAAACAGTTTAATGATAGTTTAGACCACAAAAAATAATGACCATTTCAATTTACCCCTTGGAGATAGGGATAATATTCTCTGCTGTGTTTGAACAATAGCCTGGGTTCTGTTCCTAACCAATGACTTCTTGCTATCATCATAATATAAATAAATATGAGTGATTGTAAGTTGAAATTTTTCCCATATGTGCAATCAGTTTCAACTGTGTGTTTGAAAAATACTCTTAGTAGGATGCTTCAATTTAATGTGTTTAATCTACTTAAAAGTTTAACTTCTGACATAAAAATAGATCCTTCTATCTATTTTTATTATAGTCTTTCTGATTGCCATTAACTTCATCCAAATCAAGCCAAATAGGGAAAATCTGCAATCATGTGTATTACTGAAATGAATATTAATGTTATTAAAGTGGAATATTTTTTATATTGGGAAAGGTGGTGCGTAATTGGAGGGGGAACTCATTTTGCAATCAGACACTCTCAGGTGGGTGTATATTGTTTTCAGACTTCACAAAAAAAATGATGCATCATATATTTGTGCACCAGTCTGAGCTTTGAAAAGCAAAAGGGAAAAATTTCCCAAAATTTTAAGAGGTTTCTTTAACAAACACTAAGGGACATGACATGAACTCAATTGTTATCTCAGTTTGAGCACCTCTTCAAGGCATTTGGGTTGACAGTGGAGTGTGAAGGTGCATAATGTGATCCTATGTACAGTAATTTCTTTTCCTATGCCATCTTGTAGAGTTGGATTGGTCACAGTGCATTTTACCAGTGATTGTAAAAGAATTAGGAGGGTTGTAAATCACCCACGTGTTGTCATTTTAAAGATAAAGACAGGAATGTTGTACCACTCAAGTCATTCAGTGCTAGCACTATTAACAGCTTAAGCTCCTTAGGCTGTTAGCAGAGAGGAAGTAGTGTATTTGTTAATTGTGTGCTAAAAGAGAACAGAAAAAGGCAACAGGAACATAATTGGGAGGGTTTTATGCTACTTGCATCCTCAGTTTGCTTTTTTAATACATTTTAGTTTCCTGAAACCATTTAAATGCTTATTTTTGACTGTTGTTATACACTTTAACCCCAGTTAACCATATTAGTTTGCAGAGAATTCTAGTAACTCTGTAGTATGACTTTAATGCGTTCTACAACAAGCTCAAATACAAAAGAGCTTACATGCTTTAAGATCTGAGGTCTTCATCTGGAACATGGAGATAAAATAATGTTCCTGGTCCCTAATCTAATGAAAAAAATATGTATCATAATACATAAATTATTTAAAAAATAATATTATACTAACATGAGGATAGTATACCGTTTGTACAATAGGTCATACTGTGGATAGAAATGATTGTTTGATTCAGATTTTCATATCCCAGTGCAAGTCAAATCAGTGGAAGTAAAATTAGAAGCTGACATGAGTAGTTTCATGGTTTTGAACACATAGTGGATAAAAACTAGACCCATCATTGCTCCAAATAATCTCTTAATGTAGCACAGTGATCCCTGTCTGGCAGTACATTTAAAGTGAAAACTTCCCATATGAAGAAGGGAAACAATTTAGTGTCTTGCTTTTCAAGAGCATAGAAGCCTTGCTTTTGGTATTCTGAGTTCTGTCAAACGTTGGCCTTTTGAAACAGCATGGAAAGTGGTCCCTTCAAGCCTTTGTAAGTTTAGAGGGAAATTGGATTGGATTCATCTTGAATTGAAATTAGCTGTCATGAGTCAGAGTATATATCCCACACTTTTAGTAAGGCTTGTTGGTGATACAGACAAAGGATTTGTAACCCTTCAGCCTCACTGTTTTTTTTTTTTTTAACCTAATTTCATGTTTTTCCTCTTAATAAACTGTATTTTTGTAAGGCAGCTGTTCCTCAGTACTGTTAACTTTTTTCAAAAGAGTTTATCTATTGAGAGAAGACACCAATGAGTTACCCAATAGTTTCCTGGTTTCTTATGGTCTGCTGCATGTGTTTGTGAAGCTGCCTGTGGATTGTACAAAAAGACCAGAAGAAAGCAGGAAATGTGTCAGTAGTTTCAGGGCCAGATTTTACTTTAGATCTTGTTCCCATTTGGGGCTGTTGATATTCCTCTGGGGCATCTGCCATTTTATTGATAATGCTACCAAATTGTCCCACCATCCAGGCAGCTGTGCTTGTGATTTGAAAGTCATTTCTGTGGGAGGTTGTTTTGTTTTGTTTTTTAGTTTTTACAATTGATATATTCCATAGGAAGAAATCCTCAGCAGTTTCTGGAAAGGCTATATTTTTGATAAGGAAAATATCTCTAGGCATGTTGCTCATCTGGTTCTGTTAATCGTGTTAGATCACAGGTTTAACTGCTTTGCAAAACAGATGCAGGTTTTTGCCTTTAGGAAGCTGTTTCTTGCGTTTTATACAGTCTAAAGGAATGCTTAGAAGGAGGAAGTGATCTGTGATAGTGAGATATTTATTATTTCCTAATTAAAGCAGCAAACATGTATCACCCCAAAGGTATTTTTTTCTCTTGGTGTTTTTTTTTTTTTCTTGTTCTCGCTATGCAGGGGTGTCTCTTACGATAAACAAAGCAACTATTCACCCACCATTTCCCAAAAGACCAAACAGCTGCCTACTTTCCTATCAGGGAACAAGAAATCCTTTTTTTTTTTCCTGTGGGCCCCTAAGGTCAGAATGACAGAGGAAAAGATTAGTTTGCTTGCATTGTAAGCTGTATGTAAGATGAAAACATTGTAGTATAAAATACTGCAACTGCTTCTTATAAATATGTAATGATCTGTTGGGCTTTTGTAGCAGTACTGAGTTTCCATACAATGGAGCTCTCTGCCTTGACCATATTGATTTTATTCGTTTCTTAAACTTAGGACTTCAGTCTTCAAATGGAGTGGTACTGAGTAGGTGGGGAAATCATGGAGCACTGTCAGTGTTTGAGTGCCTTTTTCTGTGAGTAGAACAGAAAAGAAGGAGTACTTGTGGTGAAAAGTTGAAAATACAATCATTCTTTGTTTAAGCAAGCTGCAAACTTTCCACCAAACTATTACTGTTAATTAAAAGCCTGTTATTCAATTAAAAGAAAAACAGGAAGAAAATTTTCTGCTACTTTATGAAAGATTTGACTATGAAGTATCAAGTGGATGTCCTTCCATTCTGAACTCCTCTCTTTATCCCTACACAAGCTTAATGTTGATCCAAAGGAACCATTTTGTCAGCGAGGAGACAGGTCAGGTTTCATAACCTTTTGGTCCAAGGTCCTTCTTCAGAGCACAAGGTCCCTGCTGTGGAAGAGCTTTTTAAATTATGGACAATTGATTATTGTGATGTGAGCAAATTCAAGCAAATGCATATGACAAATCACAGATGCAATCAAACACCTTCTGATTAAACAAACTTCAGAGGGGAACAGCCTTCAGTCACAACTGAGCTGAGCTCAGGATGAACCAATGACCGAAAGGTGAAAGGCTTTTAGCCCCTAAACTCCAGGCATTGATTTCTAATTCTCTTGTGAAATCAATCCCATGACATAGATATATTGGGTCACCTTATGGCTGACCCAAGTCCCCTGACCTTTGTGCTCTCTATAATGTATGGAAGAATATTTAATGCAGCTTGTTTATGAAACAAGCTGTCCCCTCTGTCAGCTGCTGCCTTGGGCATCCAGAGGAGGATGGTGAAATGTTTGGGTTCTCAGTGTTACTCAATCTGCCACACAAAATGTTCTGAGCAGGGGTGGCAGAGCCCTGCAATGAGAAAAGACTGAACAGTATTTTATTGCACTGGAACTATAAGAGCACGCTGTGTTCTATCTGTGGTTTCAGAGCTGAGCTGCATTAGTGAAGCAATGGCTGTCACCAAAGAGTGTCAGTCAGAGGGAATAGATGGAAAAGGATGTTGGCAAGAGCTTGCAAGAAAGGACTGAGTCACACTCAGAGGGGCTGGAGAAACTAGATGTGGAAGATGATAATTTAACTTAAAGGAAAATTAAAAAATAAACTTATAAAATGTCCTCCAAGGGCTTTTCAAAACAAGAGGACAATTTAGCTCTTTTTACTCCTCACTAGCCTCACCTTATGCTACATAGAGTGTAAAGTAATTTCCCAGTGTATAGTGCAGAGTTAAGAATAGGTGATAAGGGCAAAAGGTTTTTTTCAGGTAAAAATTATTGCTAAATCAGGTTTGGGCAGATGGAATTTACAGAAGTGATCTGAAAATCTGAAGTCCAAATGACAAGATTTTGTGTCTGCTGTCCAACTTGGATTGAACAAATACTTCAACATATGGCTTTGTCAAGTTGCTTTGTCAAGACACTCCCAGCAAAATGATAAAACCTAAAAAGTGTACTTTTGGAAAAAAAAGAGCAAATTCGAAAACATGTGTGGTCTTGTAGGTGGCAACCAGGCAAAAATTGCAGTGCTGCTGCTGTGATGCTCTGTGTGCTGCCAAATAGATGGGAAGTTTTCATTTGACAGCAAAAGCATTTTTGATGATTTCTTAATCAGCATAAAATGCATGGAAACTCTACTGCTTTTGCCACATCCGTTCTAATTTTGTTTCCTTTTGTTGTTGCTTTAATTGCAGCTACTCAAGGCTCTGTGATGTTAGACAGATGCTTTTGTGCTGACTGATATAACACAGAGGATTCTGCAGAGTCATGACTAGTCCTGATTTTATGAGTCACAATGACTTTTATCATCCTACTGACTAGGATCAGAGAGATAATAGGCAGCTTTCAATGGTTGTTAGCCACTTGTTCCCATGGATACCAGACCAATCTCCTCATCAACTTTAGTTTTTAATAAATTCTTCTGAACCTTTTGAAAACTAATGAAAGTGCTCAGGTTGAAAACCAAGCAACAGGTGTTTACAGAGAGTTATGTTTCAGTGCTTGTACTTTACAGAAAGAAAAAAAGCATTGACCATTAGTTTGTAAATTTAATTTGTCTGAGATATGTGATGGAAATAATAAATTTCATAAATGTCTCTTAATTTAATTTACCATATTATTGATCCAGTTTATTCCAGTTTTTTCTTTTCAATAGTATTGCCCACCTTACATGTAATAAATTTTCTTTATTTTTATCATGTTTCAATTCACTGAATACACCCTTTTCATTTCAATTCCTGTTATTACACATAAAAATGTACATTACATATGAATAAAATTAAGGGAAAGGCCATACTTCAGGTCATGTGTAGAGAACAGAGAGAAAATTTCCATGGGGAAGATTATCTTTTAATTGCTCAGTATAGGATGATAATAATAATAAGTATTTTCAGGTAGTTGCATTAGTCTGATGAAGATGAAAATGTCTTAAGAAATACTTTGTAAAATGGACAAAAGAAAGAAGAACCTTAAGGCAGCTGTGTGAGCAGTGCCCTTTATTTACGATGCTAATGACATCAGCACATGAGCCCCTTGCTGAGGCCCAGGCTGTGCATCTCAGAATGAGAGGAAATGGCAGGATCCCTGGAAATGCCCCATCAAGCCTGAGTACAAAAAGCTTTACTGGGAAGGACGGTGTCTCTGTTGTGTCTATAAAGTTGCAGACACTTTGTTCCTGTAATCATAAATAGTTTCAGCTGCTGTGAAGTGCTGACACAGTCCAGCCATGATTTGACAAAGCTATTTTAAATTAATAGCCCAGGAATGCTTTAGAATTTTCTCTTCTCTAAAATAGTGTCTGTAGCAGGACCTTGGTACTTAAATGTGTTTCGATCTATCTAAATATAGTAGGTTAAATATACTTAATTTCTTGAGACTTAATTGCATGTTTCATTGAATTGAGTGAAGTGAAATTCATGAAATTGAATGATGTCAATGAAAACTGAAAGAGAAGTGAAGCATGTACGTGCTGTGGTGATGAATAGGGCTGGGGTTAAGCAATTGACTCAGTGCTCTTCAGTCAGAAACTTCACAGATAGGTAATAAATAGGAATTGTGATATCTTTCTATGGGAGAAAATGAAAAATATGGTCCATTTTATTTGTTTTTTAAATGTGGGGCTGTGTTTTTGCAGTCTGTTACCCGAAGTGCAATATGGTTTCTGTACAAAGTGTAAATACTATTTTTGAGGAAAATGGTAAAAAAAATTTCCCTCTGTGGAAAAAAACCCAACCAAACCGAAATACAGCCTTTCCTCTGGTAAGAGTCATGTTTGAATGTTATTAATAGTGACCCATCTATCTCATTGGATTATGTGTATTGTTTATTTTATCAGGCTTCTCTGGCAATTGTGTTGGCTGCGGCAAGAAGGGTTTCTGCTACTTTACAGAATTCTCAAATCACATTAATCTTAAACTGACCACTCAGCCCAAGAAACAGAAACACTTAAAGTATTATCTGGTCAGGAATGCACAGGGAGCTCTGACCAAAGGATCTGTAATCTGCTGGAAAGGGGCAGGTAAGATAATGAAGCTGTCTTCCTGGAGCTCTGGTTTTCATCATCCAAGCTTAACTATCACAGGGTCTGGCATCTGTGTAAAGCCTAAGAGAGATCCTTTGAAAGACTCTCTAAAGCCAGGTGACTGCTGGAGCAGCTGTAAAAGCCATTGTCTGACCTAATATGAGACTGGCATGTCTGAAGGCATTGGTTCCTTCGTTCCAAGTGCTGCAGCCTCTAAGCAATTCATGTGTGAAATTATCAGAAAGATAAAGAAAGTTCTTTTATTTTTTTTTGGTTAAGAGTTCAGAGGCCGGCAGTCTTCAACCAGTACCTGCTCAAGCACCTTGTTCCAACTGCCAGAAAGCTCAGGCCTCTCAGGAAGCACCTCCAGTGAGCCTCTCCCACCTGCAAATCCCAGTGCTCCAGCTGGGACTCAGCCAACAGGTACCTTTTGGAAGGAAAACACACTGGGGTTCCACTGCCACTTAACTCTTCTGTGCTTGTGTATTTGGGTACTTGTACTTGTGTGAAAGCAAAGACAAACAAACAAGTAAGCACATTGCCTAATCAAACAAGTTGAATAGAATTAGAGATCTATTACGAACAAAGAAAGCAATTGTACTTTGAAGGCTTCTCACTGTCCATTTTCTCACATCAGGTTCATGTATAAAAGGTTGGCAAATAGTGAGTAGGTGTTCTGCAGCTTGCTCACAGTTGAACCAAACCAGAATGTTTTAAAAAGGCTTTATGTCTGAAGTGTTTTTCCAGCTGTCACTTGTCTGGTCACAGATGACCACTGTTACAGTATCCAGGGTAATTTTAGCTTTTTTTGTCTGATCCAGTCTATTTTATGCTATGACTAGAATCCTTTTCAAAATAGACAGTATATGGGCATCAGCTTAAAAGCTTGTGAATTTTTTCTTCTGCTGAGAAAAGTGACTTTAATAGTAAAAAACAAACTAATGGTCAGTATCTGTAACTTTCTTTGTATTAAAAATTCTTGTTGTGACCTTTGCTTTTCCATTAACTTGACATAAATGAAAGGTGAGAGATGACAGAGACTAGAGTGATCTCTCTGAGCTTCTTCATAATAAAAGCAGCTCTTTAGTGTCTTGTGACTATTACAGGTTTTTCCTGGGTTTTTACACAGGGGAGGGGAGCTGGGCTGAAGCACTTCTGTAGTGGTTATATTCTGTATACTCTCTGTGTGTGATAGAAGCCTGTTAAATAGTCATGATCAGGAATACTAGTGCCCTTCCAGAACAAATCACCAATCTCTTTATGAGAACAGATTGCCTTTTTTTCCTCAGATATTACAAAAAAGCTACATTAATTACAAAAATATTAGCCTTGAGAACACCTCCTGTGGTTTTTGGTTTTTTTTTTTTTTTTTTTATGCAGCATAGTTCAAAAAATCTTAGACTGGGATGGAGGCTTAGTGAATCTTAAACAGCTCTCTTTTGCCTAGCTCTTGAGTAAACTTTATGTAAGAGCCAGGGTCATGCAAAGAAGCTACAGCTTCTGACATATGCATTTAATTGAAGAATCAGATTTTGCTCAGGCGCTTAATTGGGAGTAGAAGATCAGAAGTGGATTGTTTCATTCAGCATTGTACTCACTCTTGAACAGATCCCAAAGGTTCCATTAGAACAAATGATGAAATGATTGGTTTATTGTATCAGCTGAGGATTTTGACCCAGAAATGTTTAATGTGAACACTTTTTTCTTGTCAGCTGCAGCCGTAGATCACATCCCTTCAACAGCTGCATTCAGCTCAGCAGTTTATAATGGCAAGGAATCACCTAAACAACAGTTAATGAAAAATAACCTGTCTGCTCTGACAAGACCTTCAGTGTTAGGTATCTGTATGGATTTGTTGTTTAATAACCTTAAACTCTGTGTGTATAGCAGAAGCATTGAACAAATTATGTCATGATTGTAATTTCCTGAAGGAATAGAAATTACCATTCCCTTCCAAGTCCTTTCTGACCACAATACCATTTTCTGTATTAATTTCCAGGAAAAAAAATTCTTTAGATGTTTCATCCACAGTTTTGTTACAGTTCATAATATTAGCTGGAAGTTTTTCTTCATATTTACAGTTCATTAATTTAATAGAGACACAGACCAGATTCTGAATCCAGGTTCTTAAGGAATGTGTCAGTTTGCATAGATTACACCAACAGATTTTGTGAAGGGAATTAAGAAATATTTATAAGGAATCACTCATAGGATCATTCCTATTGCAGTTCCTATTGAACTGTTGCAGTTCGCCTTGAGATGCAGAGCTAGACTTTGGCAGCTGGCTCCAATATCAATAAGCTGTCCTCACTGTAGCATTATTATCATGATTTTTGTTAATTGTTTTCTGTCACAAACTGTGTCACTGGCTTGTTTAAGGAAGAAAATTAGGTTTCACTATGGCTAGAGATGAACTATAGCTCTATTTTAGGATAAGTCTTCCCAAATTTCCCTCCTGGCATCACAGACAAATTCTCCTTCTCCGCCCATTCAGGCTCTTAATCTCTTTTTTCCGTGCAGCAGCACATTATTGCTAATTCATTTCAGAAGGATTAATTTCACATATCACCATACCTGCACGAAATAGCGCAGCACGGTCAAATAAAAAATCCTTTGTGTTCCTCTAAGTATCTTGTGACTTTGTCCCAGGCAATGCCAGGAAATAAAGTGAAAGGATGAGCAGTAAAATGGCCAAAGGCTGCCCTCACGTGGCAAAAGTGTAAGGGACAAAGTCACTGGAAATCTGTGTCTGAGGGTCTGCAAGGGAACAGTCTTCTAGATCTGAAGGCCTCAGCGGTATCTTTAATTTTAATAAATAAAATTAAACAATTTTCTCAAAATTAAACCCACACTTTTTATATTAAATTCTTATGTTGCCTTGCATTTTATGTGGGACTAACTATTCTACCAGGAGGTACAGCCTTGGCAGGGTGAAGCAGTGTTATGACCTCGGTGTAGTCATGTCCAGAAACAGAAATAGCTCAATCCTGTGAGTTTCTGAACAATTCCTGGAGGACCATTGACTCGCAATAATTGGAAATACTTCATGTTAGTGGAGGCTCCTCATTCTAGGAGTTTGCAGGAGTGCACAAGGAGACACAAGAAAATAATGAAAGAAAATTAAAGAAGTTAGTCATCAGGATCTCCTAGAGAAACTGTGAGAAAATTGCTTTCACAGAAAAAAAAAAATTGAAGCTATTCATCAGTAGGAGGAAGGTGTAGAAGTAGTTTGATAGGAGTTAATATGGAATAGCATAAAACCAAAGATGGAATCAGCAAGAAGTGGCAAAAATCCTGTAAATGAGGAAATTGTTGAAAAGAACTCAGATGTTTGTTACTATTACTCTGAAACCCTAGGGAATATTATTTTTCAGTAAGTTACATGTAACATTGTGTCATGTGTTCAGAAATAAAAATAAAATCCCCACAGTCTTGACTTCAAAATCTTAATACTTTTAAGGATTCTTAGTCTATCTCTTACTGTACTTATACTGTATTTTTCTTATAGAGAGAAAGCATTGGTATAAGATAAGGAAAATCTGGATAACTAGGAGTTCTCTGCACCAGAAATTTCCAAGAAATTTAAACAGGACACAACAAAGTAAAATAAACCACACAAAATTATTATATTCATAGACTTGACCATTTCTACTACCATACTCGTTGAGCAGGCTACATTCAGTCTATCAAAATATACTGAATTACCATGCACAAACCTGTATACATTTTATTCTAATATTTCTCTGAAACATTTAGGCACATTAACAAATTCAGGGCCTCCAAAAAAGCGCCATAAAGGTTGGTCACCAGAATCTCCATCATCCACTGAAACTTGGAACTTGCAGCTCAATCCACAGGCTTCAAACAGAATTAAAAATGGTAAGCTATATCCAAAGTAATGATTTTTTCTCATGATTCAGAAAATAATGGGGGGAAAGAGGCATTATTTTAAAGACACATGCAGATTCATACAAAGGATTTCTCTGTGCTCACTTTGCTGCTTTATTTCCATTGATTTTGAGGTTCTGAGCCTAACTCTCCTTAGCTTCCAGTCACCAAGTCATTAACAAATACCAACAGATACCTGGGTCCATTTTTAGACACCAAAACGCCTTTGGAATATTAAAATTAGTGTAATAACTTAGGACCATGATAGCAGTACTGCTCATTGTTTCAATTATTTGTCATAACATTCGTGGCACTTGGATTTTATAGCCTAGATACAGACAAGAGTGTCATGCAGTGAAATAAGCCCAGTTTCCCCAAAATATTTTCTTCTAATGTACTATTTTTATATTAAAATTACCATAAAAAAATTATGCCTGAGCAAACATTGAATCTTGGTTTTTTCTTTCTTCCTATAGCAATAAAAACTGTTTAGAATGAGTGAAACTAAATATATCACATAGAACTCACAAATCATAACTACATGTGTAATCACAGCTATGCAATATCACATAGGTCTCTCTATTTCTGCATTCCTACCTGGAACTGTTTATTTATAAATGTTTATTTATAAACATTTCAGAATCTTTAGATGCATATGTGCAATGTTGCAGTGACATAATTAGTCCTCCAAGACGCTGAGCATAATAGTGTGGGTTGTAGTAACAGGTCATGAGCTGTTTGATGGAGCCACAAAAAGCAGTTAATACTGATACCAAATGTGGGTGTGAGATGATGCTGAATAACTTCTCTTTGAGAAAATCATTACCAGACCTAATTCCAGTAATAATATGTCTAAAATCTCAGATGGAGGAAGCCTGTCATCTTTACCACATTCTGCTTTGGCGGGACCAGCCTCCTCTCCAATGGTGGGCTCGGGAGAACCAGTCTCAGTTCCTGACAACTTGCTGAAAATCTGTAAAGCAAAACCAGTTATTTTTAAAGGTAAACCCCCCCAACCCCAAATAAGGCCTCTATTTTTTGCAAGAGATGTAAAGATATATCCCACTCCTAAACACTGTCCATTTCAAGAGGGTGACTACTAAAACTGTTTAATGCACATATGAAAAATGACAAAATTAATGTGATGTGTACATACATTTATTTTGTAGGTCATGGAAACTTCCCATATCTCTGTGGGAACATTAATGATGTGATAGTGAGTCCTTTGCTATACACCTGTTACAGAAATTCACAGTCTTTATCTAGAGCATATGAACAATATGGTGCAACCACAATACAGCCTATTTCTGAGGAAATGCAGCTGTTGCTGACTGTCTACTACCTTGTTCAACTAGGTAAGATTGTTCCACATCCAGATAGACTACCTTGAATGTATTACATGCAGGCAAATGAGAAGGGGAATATTAGGGCAGTACTAAATATGAGTCTTTGATAATATGATATTAAATTATTTTTTCATTCACGGTTATGGAACAAAAAGAAGTGACTATGTTTTGAAGGCCAGACAGATTGAGTTATAAACATACAATGTTCATTTTCTGCATCTGGGACCTCAGCAATGAAAATTTAAGGAAAAGAGCTGTAATTCAGTGTTCTTGCAGACAATCTGTGGTTTAACATTATGCTGAGACAGGCAGCACTCAACCTCTTAAATATTTCTATTTACTGGTACTCAGGTTCAGATTCGGGCCGCTTTATCTGAGTATCACAAAGGCATTTCAAAATGAAAAATTTGCTTTTCCTCTACTAAAGGCAACAGTCATGCATGAAGAAATCTAAAGCATAGTTTAAAAAAAAAAGTTTTTAATTCAACAGTTTTGTTTAATTGTTTCATAATATTTCCCTCCCATTTTTTTGTTTAGCTGCAGACCAGGTCCCTTTGATTGAGGATTTGGAGCAGATATTCATGCGCTCCTGGCGGGAGTCCCACCTGTGTGAGATCCGTCAGTACCAGCAGGCTGTTCCCCAGCCCTTCCCCCAGGTGCCCAGCCAGATCACCCCGGTGACCTCGGCCCAGCTGCCCTGGCTGGCAGGGCTGGCAGCCAGCTCCTGTAATGACAGTGTCCATATCATTGAGTGCAGCTACTCCCTGGCAGAAGGGCTTTCAGAAATGTTTAAGCTCCTCATGGAAGGAAAATTAACAAAGACAAACTATGTGGTGATCATATGTGCCAGCAGGAACCGAGCCATTGACTCCTGCATTGTGATAACAGGTAATATCCCAAGGATGTATCTCCTGGCAAACCAGAGCTGTTCATGCTGTGAGGGCTTTGGTTGGAGCTCCAGTAAGTTGCCTCACAAAGCTGAGCTTTGGCCAACCAGTACTGGGCTTTGATGAAGCCAAGCTGACCCTGCACAGTTGGGTCTCTCCCCAGCAAACCACCTTCTGCCTGCATGGCCCATTTTCTCACCAAAGCATCTCAGCCAACAAGGCTGCAAACAAGAAATAGTGAGTTACAGCACACACAGTGCATAAAGGACTCCTGCTCTGTGCAACTGGGATATTACTGCAGGGAACCTTTCCTTAGCTTCTAAAAGATGGTCTTTCAATGGCATTCCCTTCAACAACCTGCTCACAGTTAAATAAATTATCTGAATGGCCATTCAAAGATTCATTGTGATTGTAGGATAATTGGCAATTCCTTTCAATATTATATGGTCTTTTTATATCCTGTATCAACAAATACTTTCCAAACTGGGAATGAAATAGAAAGAATTGTAAAACATGAATCTATTTTACATGTGTCTGGTGAATATATGTGTTAGAGACATAAAAGACTCATCTCTGCCATTTTTGTATGCATGGTATTCATTTAGTTGTAGAGTATTTTTATTATGACTTAGGAGAACATTCTTAACTTCAGTTTGAAGAGTTTGCAAAATTTTTTTTTTTTGTCTTTTAGGAAAGTATCAGGCAAGAGTTCTGTCTGAGAGCATGCTCAGTCCTTCAGACTATCAAAAAGAAGTTAACTATCAGCTGGTCACAGGGAAGGTGGAAACTCTGGGGTCCTTCTTTAGCACACTCTGCCCAGGTACCTAACAGATTGTAAAGAGTTGTTTCCAAATCTCTGAAACTTCTAAGTCTGGGAAAACACCTGTGCTCATTTCCTTACCAGAAGGAAGACACTATTAGAAATACATGAAAAATGCAGGACAAAGTTGTGAAAGTACAGTTGAATTGAAATTCCTCCTAAAAGCATCAGTTTCTAAAATCCATTGGTTTCATAAAAATAGGCCAGCAAACAGCTGAACATATTATTCTTAGCTATGCAAATCCATCCTTACATTACATAAGTCCATATGCATATGAATGTATAAGTTCTTTTGCCCTAAGCATTTGGAACAGAATAGATCAGAGCTATTTTATGAAAGGTGAGATTTGCCCCTCCAACATACCATACTTTAAACTTGATTGTGATGCCTGGGACAGAGAGGAAAATTGCAGAGAGACTGGACCATTTTTTAAGTGAGGACAGGATTATCTGGAGATAGATCAGGCTTTGTGGAAAGTTAAATCACAACTAGGGCAAATGCAGCATATTTGTCAGGATTAATGGGATGTCACAGTCCTCTTTGCCATTCACATCATGTTGGTAAATAGATCACAAGAACCCTTCTGAATGTGTCATGATATTTGAGTGGTCACTTAAGGGAATCTCATTTTCCTTAAATCATCTTGTAGTTATGTATTGTTTCTCTTAGTATCTTCAAAGTATGGTTCTCAAAAGCAGAGAACCATAGAGAGTCACAGAGAGTCACAGAGGTCTCTGCAGTTGCTATTGTTTAGCAACATTATTGTTTAGTTGTTATTGTTTAGCTGTTGTGTAGCAGAACAAGTAAATGGGCATCCTAAAAATAGTTGCCACCCATATTCACTGGACTGCTCTGCACAGGACAGGCCCTGCCTTTCTGAGCTCACTGCTGACATGCTCAAACATCTTTTCAGCTGCTGAGAAAATACTAATGCCTGGGTCAGGCATATTGTACTCTCTGCATAGCTTTCATCTCTAAGTAGGGCCCCTGCTCTATAGAAATGGGTATGTTTGCAGATATTCAATACTTCAATAAAATATACCTTGCTTGCTCCAGCATTGACTCATGTTTTTATTTTGGCTGTATTAGAAATTATTTTTCTTTCTGTCTCTCAAAAATGTTAGAGTTTTAAAAATGTTTATCAGATGTTTCCCAACTTTCCTGTAATCCTTGTTAATGAACAGTATGGATCCATGGTCTGAACATAAACTAAGCCACTTTCATGTCATTGTTGTTGCTGGTTTACATCAGGGCCTTGAGGTTAGTTTTCTACCACATTCCATAAATGTCCTAGCTGGTCTGTAGAGATGGTTTGTCATTCTCTGGTCTGGTTTTCATTTTACTAGTGATACTCTGTAAAAGAGATACAATAGAAAATAACAACAGGGTTCCTGTATAAAACAGCCAATAAGCCAAGGGAAGGATAGCTAGCAAATATATATATATATATATATATATATATATATATATATATATATATATATATATATATATAAAAAGTTTTTAGGATCTACAAAATAAAATCAATATGAAATGCAGCTCTTATTAACATGGATGTTTATTCCATTATCCCTTCCATTTGACAGAGGGTGACATTGATCTTCTGCTGGAAAAATTTTATCAAGAAAACCAAGGGCACATCTCTTCATCACTTTCTGCTTCAGCGAATAAACCAACAGCAGTGAATGGAGCTGGAACAGCTGTGTGTACAAGTAAGTAAGGAGGATGTTCTAAAGAAGTAACAGAGTAGGGCACTGGACACCAAGTTCTGGGTGCATAGTGAGATCCCTCTGGGCAGAGCCCAGAAGGCAAAGGTCCTGAGCCAAACTGCAACTCATGGCTTGGAATATTCAGATTTACACTGATGGATGTTCTGCTTCATTCCACGGGTATTACAGTGTTTGAAGCTGTAGGTTGTACTTCTCTGGTAACAGAATGCTATTGTTCAAATTTACTTTCAGGTCTCAGACACTCTACAGGACCAATAAGTCCAAATGCAGAAAGATTTCTTTGCAAAAGATTTCTATTCGCTATGGATTTTCATAAATAAACTTCTGTAAATAAGCAAAATACTTGAAAGAGTAGATCAGTTATTCTTTGCCAGACTCTTAACATTTTACATTAGATTAGACTTTGGGCATATATCTAAACAGAATTTTGCCTTTTTCCAGGTTATGAGATTGAACGACATCAAATTCGTCCGTTCCAGCTAGCAGTGGCTCAGAAATTGCTGTCTCATATTTGCTCAATTGCTGACTCCAGCACTCAAAATCTTGATTTGGGTTCCTTCGAGAAAATTGATTTCTTGATTTGTGTTCCACCCTCCGAAGTGACTTACCAACAGACTTTGTTTCATCTCTGGCACTCAGGTGCTCATTAGTTAGCTTTATTTTAGATTTACACAACATTCTTAGATGTATTCATATCCAGAAATACTGACACTTGTTCTGTTCTCTTAGGTATATTGTTAGAACTTGGATTAGAAAAGGAACACCTTACAAAGCAGAGAGTGGAACAGTATGTTATGAAACTAGATGCAGAAGCCCAAATTAAATTCAAAATCTTTTTACAAAACTCCATGCAGAATCCACACACACTGTTTGTCCTAATCCATGATCACGCACACTGGGATCTAATGAGGTAAGAAAACTGTAACTTGTTTTTAGAGAAATTAGTATTATCTGCATTATCTCTCAGGATTAGTTTTCACATTAATCCCTTCCTTCATCTTTGTTTGCATCTTTCTGCTAAGTCTGTTTCCCCATGCATTGAATAAATATGTTTTAAGGTCCTTCATGATTTATTCTTACCCTGCTTATTATATTGCGCCTCAGTGGAACATTTCAGCTTTTTTTTGCTCCCCATTCTTATCTACTTTCAGCCACAGCTATTGTTTTTTTAGCTGTTTGTCCTTTGTTCAGGGGAAAGCTTCCTGTGAAAGTACACAGAGCTTCTCATTCTCTGTTATTGTTCTCTGGGCTGTAAAATTTGCAAAACCTCAACCCAGTCAGTAGAAAGCTAGTGAGCCAACACTGCTGCCTATTTTTTAAACTGACTGGAAGTTTTGCAGTTCTTTTCTATCCAAAATCACTGATTTGTAAGAATTGAAAGTTTCTGTGGATTCTCAGTGATGCCAGGTAGAGTTCTGAGGGAAAGAGAGAGGTTCCTGTCCAGTGTTTACCAAGTTCCCCATCAGCTCACTCACATAATTCATTGCTTCCCTCCTCCCTCACAGAGCTCTGTTTCCATAGATTCTTAACAACCTGCCTGCTGAGAAGTGGGGCTGCTTTTGCTATCTGGTTCTGAGGCTCTTGGTGAGGTTGGAAAACATTCTGAACTCCAGAAACACCAACACATTCCAACTTTGGGATCGTGGTAGTGTTTCTGAAACCAAACACTGGGATCTTGCTTGTGAATGAAGTGAGGTCTTGTCTTTTACACTGGTTAACAATGATGACTTTCAATGAAACTGGGGGTTTCCTGTTCAGCTCCCCTGTCTTAGGAACTGACATGGACTTTTACAGCTGTCCCAGCCTTTGAGGCATTTATTCATTTATTCCTTGAGTGGTAGGGAAGTACCTATGTTGCTACTTAACTCTGTTTTATATCTAATAAAGATACATAGGCAGGTTAAATGCCAAAAATTAAATAGCATGAATTTGGACTGAAATTTTGCACAGGAGCAAGGAATTGACTGTCTGAATTCTGTGATACTGTGATTTGCTCAAAAAAAACCCGATTCTTCTTTTTTTTCTCTTTTTCTATCATCCTGACTTATCATCTGTACCTTTCTATTTTGATTCTTTTAGGTTAGAACTATCCTTTGTTAAGGGCAGCACTAACAATCTGACCAAAGCAACTACAGAACTATGTGTCTATTGGTAACTTCCACATTAGCTTCCTTTCCTACTTTATCTCTCATATTCTGGCAAGGGATTGGTGATTTGCTAGTTACAGAGCTTATCAGACTCAAAGAAATTTTTACTTACAGCGAAATAATTTGCATTTTCTTCTCTGCAACAATTTCAGGGTAAAAGAAGAGTCCTAAATTCCTTTAACTTTGATTTCACGTACAGGTTTAAGCTGCTCCACTGATACAAGTATTCCCTTTTGCTGATCACTTTGGAGAGTTTTGGGTTTCTTTTTTTGCAGTGCTATGCACAGCCTTTATCCTCAAACAGAACTGTCAACAGGACTTGTTGATAGACTGTTGAACTGCAGGGAGGTGAAAGAGGCACCAAATATTGTGACCCTCCATGTGACTTCCTTCCCCTACGCGCTGCAGACACAGCATACTCATATCAGCCCTTACAATGAGATCCACTGGCCTTCTTCATACAGCAATGTAAGATGGATGCTTTGAGGTGCTTTTCTGAGCTTTTCATAAGTTATTTTCCATTTATGTACTTGATAAAACAGTGAAGTCCCCATGATTTTTGTAAACAAGAGTGAAGTTTGCATGACATCCTGTTCAGTCTGTGGCAAGTTCATTTTTCCTTTTCTTACCCTTTCTAGCTTTCTTTTTCTTTATTCCTTTTATATTTTCCATAAACCTTAGCAGCTCTGCTAAATATTTTTGAGCTACATAAATGGAAATCATCTTCAGTTCTGTCTCTAGTGCATTACTGCATAAATATATGTACATACATGGATTTTCTTCATATATGTGCATATTTAGTCCATATAGCTGGTCTGTCTGTGTGTATGGATATGTGGGGAGAGAGAAAGAAATGAGGAAAAATTGGGTCAAATTTTCATTCTCTCAAAATACTAATTCTGTTTATTTCTCTTCTTGTTTTAATATGTCTGAGTAGATGTATGTTTATTAGAGAATGTGATTGTAAGTATACCAAGATACCAATGATTAATCACTTGTAAATAATTATTGATAGACTTTGTCCTAGTATTTTTATTGCTTCATTTGCTCTAGGGTGTAGATTTATACCATGAAAACAAGAAATACTTTGGACTGTCAGAGTTCATTGAGTCCACCCTCTCTGGACACAGCATCCCACTGCTTCGGTACGACAGCTCTTTTGAAGCAATGGTCATGGCTTTGGGAAAGAGGTATGGGGCCCTCCTTTGTTTAACATGGGAAACTTAGGAAGTCCTTTTTAGGGCCTTGAGTTATTAGCTAGAAGACCATTTTATTTATTTATTTATTTTACTTCTCTCTGTCTTACACATCATTTACATATGCACAAGGCATTTCAACTGTTCTTATTTTCTCCTATGTATTTAGTATATACTGGGCCTGCAGTGCCATCAGTTGAGGCTGTCTCTTACTGTGAGCATGCACACTGCTTTGCCCAATTTACAATGTGTTCTTGTTGTGACCTGTAACTCCTCTATATTGTAATAATTTACTATTGTATCATCACATAATTTTAAATGTGTTATTACTTTTGTCCGATATTATCACTTGCTGACCCTGGCTGATTTTGATTTTGAGTATACTGCATTTGGAACACAAAGAGAAGTCAGATATATCCCTGTGGCAGGTACATACAAATCAGAAATAAAAGCTTCAGAGCAAGCCATAGTCACTTTTCTGAGTAAGCCATAGCAAGCACTCCTTTTACTGTGCACCTGGGTTTCATTTCTGTGAAAATCAGAACACAGAAAGCTATTGGATATCCATGGATCTCCTTTCCATAAATTGGGGATTGAGACAGGGTGTAGCTGGCCTTGGGAAGTTGGAGTGCTCATTGGTTGCTGCCTTCATATTCAGTCCTCTTGAACACAAGAGTGAATTGGTTCAGGGCTTCTGTAAGAAAACAAGAGAAACACCCAATCTCTCTCTGCCCCTAAATAATGGCGCACAATTAAGAATACTATTCTTATTGATAAGAGAATGTCATTTTGATTGATGATATTACTGAGTGCTTCAGCTAATATTGTGGGATAAATTTTGTAACAGCAGTAAGGTATGGATAAACTTAAGTGATGTAACTTTACTGGACTATTTGCTTAGTAAATCTTTAATGAAGAGAAATGAAGAGACATCAGTTCTGACTGTGAAATGATGCAAATACTGTGCAACTGCAATTGATGAGATTCTGTTGTATACTAGATACAAAGGATTCGTTACAGGAGAAAATCCCGAGTTTACTGTATTTTGTAAAAAACAGCTTTTTGATGTCACCCTTTAATACTCTTTAATTCACCATTTATTTCAGGTTCCCCAGATTACACAGTGCAGTGATAAGGACTTTTGTCCTCATCCAACACTACTCTGCAGCTATGATGGCAGTGTGTGGTCTTTCTCAGATGAAGAATTACACCTCAGTTGAAACTCTGGAAATCACCCAAAATCTAATAAACTCTTCAAGGCAATGTCCTAGTGGCCATGGCCTCATGGTGGTGTTGAGAATTCCATGCATCCCTCTGGCTGCAGTGGCATATGAACGTCTGTATAATGTAAGGGAAAGACTAGCCCTTGAAGATAACTTTGAAATAATCCTGGGAAATCCTAATTCGGGAATCACAATCGGGAAGCACTTTGTGGAACAATTAAAGGTAAATTGCAGAATGGCATGTGCTGGGAAGCTTCCTCAGATGGGTAGGTGGGGAGACTTTACTGGTGACAGTCATAGCCATGAGCTGAAGTGTGGAGTCTTAAAGTAAAAACAAAAACTGCTGTGAGGAGCATGACTTTTACCTTTTCCACATGCTGTCTGTGACACCTTTCCTGTCCTGCCTGTGGTTAATGCTCAGTGAAGTATTTAATATGGGTAGCACTTGACTTCCAGTAGCAACCCTCACAAACAGCTGAAATGCTTTTATCTAAAGCCAAATGCTTTTATCTAAAGCCAAATAAAATGTTCAGTTTTAGCTGAATTTTCTCACTAAAACATCACAGTGCAAAAAGATTTTAATCAATGATTAGTTGATAATTAAATTATTCTTGTCACCAGCAGGGGACAGGAAGACCTGTTTGCTTGATCAGTGATGGTAGTTATGGATCCAGGGTAGTTGTGGACCCTAGTGTTCACAGTTTGGGATTTTATGCTCTCTGAATCATGTTTTGGTTTATGGATTAATTTATATCCTTTAAGTCCAGAAGCATGGGTCATCTGTTTAAAAAAAAAAGCGTATGCTCTTCATAAAATTACCATCTTCTGATCACCAAAGCAAAAATGTATTTCCTCTAGAATGTTGTAATATGTTGAAATATATATATATATATATATATGTTATACTGTTTACTCTGTTTGATCCAATACATGTTAGATGAAGTCATTTGAGATCCAGAGCCTAATGCTGATGTCATTCTGCTATTAACTAGGCATCACTTACTCTGAAAAATCAGTATTAGTTCTGAGTCACATCCTGATTATATTCTCTGACATGTATAGAGGGGAACATGAGCAGATGTCAGAGGCGAGTTGTTGTACTGTTGATCATACCATAGATACTCCTTATCTCTAGATCAGTCTTACAGCAGGAAGGACTGACTGGTGAGTAAAGCAATATAGCCTGAGGCTGAGCAGTCAAACAATATATGGACTTGTCAGATTTCTCATAAAGTTACCAGGAAAACTGATAGCTGTAGGGGAGAGTGGGAGACTCCAGAGAGTTGCAAATAGGGACAATGGTGTGTGTTGAACACTTCCAACTTTCTCCTGACCCTCTAAGGAGAAAAAGTCTAATTTCTAGCTTATTGTCTTCCTTGGACTCAGACCTCCATATATTATCTGCCTCAGGAAGCCTCTGTATTCTCTTCTCTCCCTCAAAACTCCTGCTCAGCTTTACTCTCCATTGTGCCATATTTGTCATATGCCCTGGTCTCAGTGCTATCTATGCAGCTTGGAAGCTGGGAGGCTTTTCAGGCTGGAACATACTGTCCCAATGTGTTCAGACTAACAGCAGGCAGATTGCTGCCTGTAATGCTCTAGAAACTGTAAGAGCTATCTGTTTTTCTGTTTTGAATTTGGCTCTGCTGTGTGGCTTCTCTTCCGCTGTACGAGTGGATTATTATAATGGATGATAAATTATGTCTTTCTGTCTTTTTATTTGATACAGATATATCTCAAATATATATATATAAACTATTATATAGTTATAGATAAGTCCAACATATAGATATGTCCAACAGGGTTTCTCTACCTTGTACAGATCTGGCAGAAGATTGAGGATGTAGACTGGAGGCCACAGACCTATTTGGAATTGGAAGGTTTGCCTTGCATATTGATTTTTAGTGGGATGGATCCACAAGGGGAGTCTTTGCCACGGTAAGAAGATCCACTCTTTTCTCAGTGGCAGTGTTACCCATTGCTTATCAAATAGCCAAAGATTAACTGTGTGTGTCTTGGCCATTTTTTATATCATAAATACAAACTCCATATAATTGATAATAAACCTCTGTTTATAGCAAGATGTAAATAGCTCCAAAAATATTATGAGAGTTATCCCAGTTGAGAGGAAAGAATTGGTATGTTAAAAAAAAAGAAGTATAGCTGCTTAGGTTTCTTAGGGTAGCTGAGAAATCTGCTGATGATGGTTGTATGTGTGCCCCAGGATGTGTGGAGTGCCTTCTGGAATGGCAGCTGGAAGAGAGACAGGATGCCCTGGGGCATTAATGCTTTTGTATGATCAACTGAATCCTATTCTGTGTGCGTTAGGTTTAGAATCCAAATGATTATTCTTTTTCTTATGAAGACACTACTGTTCAGTGCAGTAAATTAAGTTGTGTAGTTGGGTTTAGAGAAAGAAAAGTGTATGCACCACAGTGGTAAACTTATTAAGCACAAAATACTGTGTTCTATCTCATCCCTCATTGAAGCAAATTGTGAAAAAATTCCCCTTTGGCTGTTTTTCTCAAAGAGATAAGGCAGTAGATCACAGTGAGTTTTCATGGCAGCTCCTCCTGTTTCTCTCCAGATCACTGAGATACTGTGACCTACGTTTAATAAATTCATCTTCTTTGGTACGGACAAGCCTGGAGCAAGAACTTGGTTTGGCAGCATACTTTGTGAGCTCAGAAATTCACACAGAGAAACCAGTTGTGAATGATGTATTAGAAAGTGACCCAGAGAAACTAAGCAGTACTGACAATGAAGATGAAGAAATAGCAACAGAAGGTATTTTTTATTACTGGTAATAAAAGAAGTTGTAAAATCATTGAAAATTATTAGCAAAAGCAGAAATGTATGGGTGAGGTTTTCTCACTTTAGTCTTACTGAGTAAGCTCTGCTCCTTAGTTTTGTTTGATCTCATTGAACCTCTATTTTCTCACCCTTCTGCTGCTGGTGCATTTTAACTTGCAGTTCTACTGCTGTTCATCTCTTTCTGTTTTCTGGCTCCCTCCTGTGTTCCTCCTTTGCCCTGTATGTTCTGAGAGCCACGAAGTGGAGCTCGAGGAGGAGCACCAGGTTACACTCACTGTTCCCAGCAGGGAAGGGTGAGATTTGCTGTCTGAGAAGCAGCAGCAGTGACTGCATCCCTACCCTCAGTGGCAGCTCCAACTAAACTGTTCCTGGTGCTACTGAACCTATCCTTACAATGATGTCAGTGATAAAGATTCCTTTCAAGGAAACAGCAGAGTTGTCCCTAGCTTGTAAGGTGTTAAATAGTATGGATAGAAAATATATCTCCACATAGAAACTTCTGAGTTCTCCTTGAAAATGCCCATGAATTCAAATTAATCGTGTGGAGTTTGTGAATTCATAATTTCTTAAGAAATCAATTGAGAACATACAAATATGTAAAAACCAACAATAATGTACCCAGGAACAATTACTTTCTGGGGTTTTTTTGAGTTATAATTGATAGACATTATCAGTTATTTATGAGCTCTTTGCACTTTTCTTTACTATCTATTGTGCCTGTGGAAAACAAAGGATTTTTATCCCTGTAAATTATTTAAATCTCAAACAACTTGCCTTCATTTCCTTTTCTATACTATGAGGAGGAAGAAACCCAACTACCTTCCAAGTTCACCTAGGAAGTTCTTACTCACTGAAAATGACAGCAGAACAAGCTGAACAAAAATACTTTCTTTAATCCAATATAGACTCTTCATAGAGAAATTAAATACCTGGGGCCATACTGTGTTCAGTAGATGCCTGCCTGTTCAGTAGATGTGATGGGTACTCCTTGCAATGGGCAGTTCTGAAGTATGCTGAGATTGTATGTGATCTGAGTCACATGGGCTCCTGTGATGTCTAAGGCTCTCTCCTAGTCCATGAAGTATGGTATGATCATCCAGAGTCCAACTCAGGACATGTGAGACAAGCTTACAGCCGAATTTTGCTGATGGCAGTGTTTATGTCTCAGTTTATCACATTAATACTGTATAGAAACAAGCATTTTAACTTAGGAGCCTGAGCTAGGGATCTCAAGTGAATGATGGCCATCCACCTGAGGATTTTCATCACCAAAAGCTGAGATATAATCTGGCCATAAAGCTGTGTGGGGTGGGAGGTAATTTCAAAACATACTGACAAAATAGAGCTTGTTGTCTGCTGCTTTCCCTGGCACTGGATTAGTGGAGAATGTAAGACATGGGCTAGAAGAGAAGCCGTGGTTGAGACAGGCCTAGATATTACCTGGTTGCAGCACTGATTTTTGTGAAGCTATTGCAGCTCAGCATAGGTAAATTAGACTGTAGGCTGACCCAATATTCTGTGGTGGGAACAGATACTCTCCATACTGGAAACAGTGTCAGGATGAGGACAAACCCCACACAAACCCTTCTGTACTTTTCCTTACTTTGACAATATAGCTGTGACTTATAGGCTTACCTAAATTATATTTTGATTTTGTTTTCCCTTACTGTCATTCATGAAACAGGTTCTACTTCAGAAAAGAGAAGTCCTATGAAAAGAGAAAGATCACGTTCCCATGACTCTGCATCTTCATCTCTCTCTTCAAAAGCTTCCAGTAAGACCATAAGATCATCTCTGTTAATTTAAGTTTAGGACATAAAAGAGACCTTAGCTTATTTGATAAGTAATAAAAGGCATAAATCACTAAGGTTTTTATCAAGGTTTTAATGGGATCACTTAAGATGACTAGAAAATATAGGGATTAGACTTCTGAAACATAGAGAATAGGATCTTTTCTTGCTTGAAAAGTTAACATGCCACGGGGTGCCCAAACTTGGTGCTTCCATATGGTCTGCCCATGGCTCTGTGCCCTCAGTACATCTGTGGTTAAAGAAATAGTTTTATTTCTCTTTTTTCTGTGCTGGTATTTTGAGGGCTGTCACACTGGTGTTATTTGCAACCATTCACAGTGCTGGTGACACTGTTGTATATGTTGCTAATGGCTATTACTGAGTACTTTAGATTAATAGACAGAGGATAGCTTACTATTTATTGGAATAAGGAGAAACTATTGACTTTTACCCATTGAAAATGTGGGGTTTTTTTGAGGACCAGGATGGTTTTTTTCACCATGGGAGGAAATCTGGTTTAATCAATGTTCAGCCTTTGGCAGATATTTCTTATACCTTGTGTAGACTGATTCCACAAGCAGTTCTCTGTCTACTTTAAAGACTGTGAAATATTTGCATGCCCTCTTTCACTAAGCATTAAAGATGCTCAAAACCATTTAACATGTGTTAAACTTCCAATAAATCTTAACAGTTAAAATATATATAGGGGAAAAATATACAGCTTTCAGAAAATCTGCAATTACCTGCAGGGTGTATCTGCATCACATTCCCAGCCAACATTCATGAGTTCAGTGTGTTCTCTGAGCTGCCCCAAAGCTGTGTGATTGCACTAATGCATTATGTAGCACCAGGTGCTTGAGGGCTGCCAGGTTTTATTAGATCAGCCTAAGTGCTGCAGTGACACAGACATGGGTGTCAGGGCAGAGCTGACTCAGAGGACTGTTTTTAGATGTCAGTCTGAGGAGACATTTCTGTAGTGTGGTGGGGTAATAGCCTGGAAATACTTATTTCCTTCATTTAAACAATGGTTTCAGTAATTTTGTATTTGTCCTGAGTGATTAAAGTATCTGGTGAGCACCTTCAGCAAGTAATGTATGAGGGAAATAGAGGACAGAGCAATCACTGACATCTTTCCTAGGCTACTTCAGGGCTTTAAAAGCCACTTTCTGCATTAAAACAAATACTACAAACTAGTCCCATTATGGCTGCCTGTACAAGGAAGGTCAAAGCAAGAATAGGAGCAATGTTTGCTGGACAATGTAACAAGAGGATTATTTGTTGTGTTTTGTTTGACTGTGGCATTGACAGAGATAGTTGCACTGTGTTGAAATATAAATTTTCTTCTAATTACAGCATTCTGCACTGAGTCATCCCCTCCCCAAGCCCTAAGTAACAGCACTGAAGAAACTACAAATAACTATGAAAGGCAGAAGCAGAAAGTAGACAAGGGGGCACAAACAGCAATCAGCAAACACTTGCCACCAGTAACTGAACAGCTGGATATGAAACAAAACATAAAAACTACTCAAGTCTCCATCACCTCATCATCCTCCCCACCTTTCTCCTCCTCTTCTTGTTCCTCTGCACATACTCATAACTCCTTCATCCTACAGACGTCTCAATGCTCCATGACCAAAGCATCAAAACAGCCTCCCATAGTTTTCCTGCCCAAACTGGTTTATGACATTATTACTTCTACAGACAGCAGTGGACTTCCCAAATCCTCTTCCCTCTTGCCTTACCATTCTGTTATGTGGGCAAGCTCTTTTCGTCCTCTTATGAGCAAGATGATGACGTGCACAGAGCAGTCCCTGTACTACCGCCAGTGGACGGTTCCCAAGCCAATCCATATGGATTACAACAACAGAAATGAGGGCAGGATGGACACCTTTCACCCAAGGAGACTGCTGCTGAGTGGGCCACCACAGGTGTGTAAAAAGAACAAGATATTATCGTTGATTTATTTTGTTTAAGTTTATAACAATCTCAGAAAAAATATTTAGTCATTATTATTCACACTTGAAGGGGTGGGGTTTTTGGTGGAGAGTAAATTAAATATGTTTTATTTCTTAATCCCTTCTAATAAAAAATATCTTCCTTTCTTTACTGTTAGCCTGAGTTTCAAAACAGAGAAGCTGCAGCAATATTCACTTTATCAGTCTCTCTCCATTAAAATGTCTTAAAGACAGTTTGCTAAAGGGATAGATTTTATGTGTAATTTCAGTTTGTTAAAGTTGAATATGCATTTACATTTTAAATAAAGATCAAAGATCTTGACAAAGCCACTTTCTAATTATCAATGTGAAAGCAGCTGGGAGTTTGTAATTAAATTATTTTGTTTCCTTTGCACAGCAGACAGAAATAGAAGGCGTTGTAAATAATACATGCAAGAAGGCCAGTTCAAAGTAGCAGAGCCATATTTAAAAGATGAGTAGCTGACCCAGGAGTTTTTTACATTACTTTGAAAATATATATGAAAATGTATCTAGTTCTAAGAATTGTCTTGTGTAAATTCTCTAGGAATGTTTACACTTATCTCTGAGCAAGGTATCTCCCAGTTAAGTGCACGTTACAGGCTAATGGTAGTATTGTGCCTCATGTTTTACTGAAGTATGAAGCAACAAGATAGGAAGAGGCACTGTGCCTGCTGAGAGCAGATATATTTCCTGTGAACCTCAGAAGTCAAACAGGATAAATGCAAACAAAAATAAAGGTGTTTCCAGTTAGTGTAACATCAACCCAAAGAATTAATCCAAAGATACTGAATTAGCTTGATCCACTCATCTATGCCCATCCATGGCAAAAAGCAACTGCATATTGCTATTTGTTACATTATTGTTGTCCATTGTATACCCAAATATACAGTGCAGAAGAGCAGAGGAGCGTAAATGAGCTCCTCATACTGGGAATTCCCACAGATGTTACTCTGATTCATAAAGGATTCCAGAAAATATTCTGATTATCAGTTTTTCACTGTCCATTCCTTTGATCTAAATAGTTTGTGTTTGGCAAATATTGAAGTGTTATGTGATCAAGAAATGGAATTTCATACTCAGCTGCAGCCTAAAAATGAATACATTAATACAATGTGGAGAGAGATGTTCATTTTCATCTCCAAAAAAACCCCAAAATGACAGGCTCTAACTTCTGTTTGAATTTTATATTGCATTCACATCAAACCCCATAAAGATATGATTCTGAAAGCCATCAGATTAGCCAATAAGAAATTTTTTCTTTGGTGTTTGAGTCCCAAATGTAAATTGTGGGTCTCAGAAGAGTTGTTCAGAGATTTCTGACAGCATACGACACACGGGGAGAAGATTTTGATGCTTCACACACTTGATATTTGCAATTTAACTATGATCAAACAGGAAGCTTGTTTATTTTTCAGCCCACTTTTCACTATCAAATCTCTCTGGTTTTTTTCCAAGTATGGAATAGGACTCCTTTTCACCCTCTGTACAGTTGTGAATTTCAGCCTTGGTAACAATTCTGTTACTTGAAACTCCATCTCTTTTTCAGCTGTCTTCACAATGCAGGTTATTTCCTAGTGTTGTATTGGGTCCTACAGTTGGATTAGTTCCTAAAGGATGCTTTTTATATGTTTACTCATCCTATATTCCTCAGTTCTTACTGAAGAATATAGCTGTTTCACACAGAACAAATTCATGCTCATCAAATCAGAAGATTAATATCTTCTTCCTAAACATAAAAATTTAGATTTATATATTATTTTCATAGACTTTTCCGTTTATTATTCCATTTATTAATAATTATAAATTAATCTCTTAATTTATTTATATCTTCATGGAAAAAATCCAGCAACTTTTCTACCTTTACTATTTTATCCTCCCAAAGTACTTAAAACACCCATAAACCAAACAAATAGCTTTAAAAGTATGTGGGTTGATTTAAGGTATAGCAATGCAGTGTTTCTTGAAGGGAATAGTAGCAATTATGGAGAAATTAGAATTACCCTTCTCTTTTGAGAAGAAATTATTTTCCTTCCTAAAGTAGGTTTTATTAATTATTGTTTATAATATTAACATTTCACATGGACTTAATACTTACTGCATCAAGAGGTATAGGCAGAAATGAAAACAATTATTAGACAGCTCATATCTAAATGTTGGTAACGAGATCTCAGCCAAAGTATAAGACTTCCAGAATAGTATCTTCCCAAAAATCAGTAATTACTTGTTTTCTCTATCAGGCAGCGATTCCTTTAGTAAAATTTCAATCAGAAAGCAATTTTCTGGTTAAAATGAAAAATACGAAATCAACAGAGGAGAAGACTAGGCACATCAGAGAATCAAAATGACAATTCTCACTGTCAGGGAAATTAGAAACAAAATATGCTCACCCTTCTCTCACGGAGATATTTTACCCTATGTACTGGTCAAAATATATTGCTGGAAGACAACGCATTTTTACAAGGACAGTTACGTACATTAGAAGGCAATAAATGTCTTATTTTTACAATAGGCATTAGGAAATGGAGAAAAACCTGGATAGGTATGGGATAATTTTATCTGTAATGATCAAAATGAAACAAATTGGCTGGTGAGTATAATTTAATATACATCACCATGAGCAATACGTATCATATCTATGGCTCAACATCTGTTCCCTGGTACACCCATGTAAATGCCTATATGGAATTCTAAATTCTCTCAAGTATTTTTTCTTCAGAACATTCATCTTAAAGCTCCCCAAAATGCAAATCAGGGTTTCATATGTTCAGGTTTTTAACTGGATTTTACAGTTTAGAGCTGGCATTTACCTGAAGCGTGGAAGCTGCTGGTGAGCACAGCTCAGTCCTGTGGCACCACATCCAGGGAATGGAGCAAGCATGTCTTAAGACACTTCCTGAAGAAGAAAACTGCTGCCCATATTATTATTCTACCTTTATTAAAATCTCATTACAATGAGTAGTACATACCATTCAGCTTATGTAAGAAAAATATTAGAGAAATATTTAATATATCTATTATTAGCTATGTTTTAGAAGAATGTAGCATGTGGAAACATGGAGAAGAGCCATCAACATTTGACCAACTGTCTGTGGATCATCAGCATGTTTTCTGCAAATCATCATTGATTCACAGGCCACAGTTTGAAAACATAGTATGTGAAGAACTGTCTTCCCTGGAAGATAGAATAGAAAAGCCTTATGGAATTATTTCCCCTTTCGCCATATTTCTCCAAATACGAAGCCTGAAATCAGATGATGCTTTATATCAACATGTAAGAATAATAAAGTACTTCTAGTGGTCCTGGTATCCAGCATCTGGAACAAGTTTAAAAACCAGGCTCATTACTGTTACACCTTCTACAACAACACTTTTGAATTTCATTCCATACATGCATGGAGGGACACATGCAGTTTACCTCATTGGAATGCTCTCTCTCAGATTCTTAGTTGGTTTGCACCCTGTGCTTGATCTCTATGGCAGACAGAGTTCAGTGGTCAAAGTCT
The DNA here is from genome assembly GCF_963513975.1 of Fringilla coelebs. Classification (NCBI taxonomy): domain Eukaryota; kingdom Metazoa; phylum Chordata; class Aves; order Passeriformes; family Fringillidae; genus Fringilla; species Fringilla coelebs. The sequence continues at coordinate 14,698,212 of NC_140030.1, read as the reverse complement.
TTGGAGAGTTTTCCCCTTCTCTTTGGTAATACATGACTTTGATAGAAAAACTAGACATTCATATATATATATATGTCAAATTTTCTTCAGGAAAGAATTTGAATTCATATTCCTTCCTCTTCCTCATGAATGAAGAGCTGCAGAGTAAGCATATTCTTAGTATTTTAAGGGTTAAAAAATCTGTGACACTAAGGATGAAAATAGAAACAAGCCCCCTAAATCTCATCAGGCCCCAAATTCCCTAGTTATCATCACTTTTCACAGGATCTGAGATTTTAATTTCTTAGTCTTCTGGGATTTTCTTCTTCCAAGTCTGCTTCTTCAGACTTCGGTCTTCCAAAGTCAGATAGACAGGAAGAAAATAGAGTACTACTACTACAATATTTGGGAATATTGCCCCCAGGTGCCTTATCTTACAAAGCACTGAGCACTGCCACATGCTTGAGGAACCTTTTTTCTGGAAAGTAGAGCTGTTTGTCATAGTGGCCCCTCTCACATGCATTTTGTTTCAAAAATTGTAAAAATACAGCCCAGTTCTAGGTTCCTTCAGTCTTTTAATATGTTTGCAACTTTGGTATCCAGAGCAAATACAGGATATGGGGGAAAAAACTTTGCTCAGAGTACTTCCTTACCAGTTGTTGTCATTATTAATATATCATGCTTAGCCCAGAGTCAATAGTTAGGATCAGCACAGCATCATGCTTGACTTCCCTAAAGCCATGTAAAGCTGCAGACCAATGAGGTATCCCTTTTACAGTTTCTTTTCAGATCTCCTGTTTATTGCAGTTAGGAGATAGGGATGGGCAGGATCCCTTTATGCAGAGGATTATGCTTCAAAGGTGTGCATACCCTGCTTGCAGGATCTCTTTGTAGTTACTTACAATGCACAAACTCTTGGAAAAACAGGTGGTGACAGATGGGGCAAGATGGGGAGATGTGGAAGTTGTGATTTTCAATAGTTATTCAGTATTTTCAATAGTTATTCAGTATTTTCAAACAAAGAGTCTCTGTGCTATTCCATTTTGCCTGAGATGGTACACATATGAAACAGTATAATTAATTGTAGAGGTGCATTTAGCTATCTGGGTATGCTACAAGTTCACTTGTTCAAGATTCTTCCCTTCTGGAGTAAATGCTGATTGCAAATGAGATGTCATTTATTTATTTATTTATTTATTTATTTATTTATTTATTTATTTATCTTCTTCTCAAAATGACCTGAAAAAAGTGTTCTTTCTTTCACCAGTTCATTTCTTGAGCAGCAAATGTAGGCAAATGTGCTAGTGAATGGAGTCCAAATATGAATGCTGCATGTGCACAGCCCAACCTCTGGCAGGGAAATGTTCTAATAACATGGAGATATTCCTGAAAGTTCCCAACAGCTTTTTACATAGAGCATTGCTCATATCTAGCAGTTCATAAAACTCACAGTACTGAATTGGAAACTTTTAATGTGACAGATAGAGATTGGGTAAGATCTGATGCATGCCATGGCCTAAGTGCATGCATCACAGATTAGTGGTGTAGCACTTGTCCTCCTGTGGTTTCCAGCATTTTTGACTCATGGCCCTACAGTTTGTGTACACTTGAGCCTGGTGACTGATGCTTTTCATCTCAGCACCATGCAACAGGAGCCTCATCACTCCCACACACATTGTGAAAAACCAGTGGCAAAGACTGGACCCCCAAGGAAAGAAAAATACATGAGTTTGATAGAATAAAATTTTAATGCATATCAAAAAGAAAAAGTAAGGTTTTCAGTGTGTTGTTCTGTTGACAATTCTAAGTATATACTTCAAACAGATTAAGAATTAATTTTTTATAGATATCTAATATCAAGGAAACAGGTGTGTTTTTGATAAATGATCTCTTGTTTGAAATTAGGAAACTGTTTATATGTGAGGCTACACTGTGTTTAATGAAAGATCATCAGAGGCCCTTTAAAAGACTCTGTTCCTAAGAGAATAAAAAGGTAATTTCAGACATGAGGAAAACAAATGAAAGTATTTTCTTGTTTGCCTCAGATGTGGGAAAATAAGATGGTTTTGTTTTAGCTCCTCAATGAGTAGCCATTGCTGCCAAGTTTAGAACTTTGTTCCAGGGTCAGAGGAAAAAATTCTCATTATTTTCAATGGATTTTACATAAAAAACAAAACTGGGAGTTAGAAACATCTGGTCCATGGGCTGACTATAGTCCATGCTGTCATTTCCTCTGTTTGAAGTCACTTTTTTTTCTGTGTTACTCCAGGATGACAGAGTTGTGTGCTGACATTTGATTCTCAACAGAGAACAGGGATAATGAGACCCTTATCCACCCTTTGCAAAGCAACTGTTCAAACTGCAGTCTGATGTGAAAAACAACAGATAATGAGCTTTGACCAAAACAAATGTCTCTTGCTTCAAATGTAAAGCCTCCCTTCCTCAAGTGTTGAGAGAAAATGAAAATTTTTCTTGTCATAGATGGAAAACAGTAACTTAAATACTCTGTTTAGCAATTCCAACACCCTATGCTTCTGACATGGCCTAGCAGTAATGGAAGTGAAGCTGGGTTTTCAATTCACTACTAATATATACCGAATCCAAAATCTGATTCTACTTTGTGAAATCAGACATTGCTGTCCAATGTGTTGTAACTGATCTGCATGTTAACCTCCCTGTACAGCCCACACACACAAAATCAGGGTTTTTAAAGCTGCCTGCTTAGACATTGTAGCTATGATATTTTCTGAAAAATCCTTTACTTAGGATTTTTTCTCCTGAAAGCTGAGAGACCTCAGGAACAAAATGTAAACAATGATTATCTGCTGCTGTGGAATGCAACAGGTGGATCTGTGATTGGTCTCATTAGTTGTTTCTAATTAATGGCCAATCACAGCCCAGCTGTCCAGACTGTCTTGGTCAGTCACAAGCCTTTGTGATCATTCTTTTTCTATTCTTAGCCAGCCTTCTGATGAAATCCTTTCTTCTATTCTTTTAGTATAGTTTTAATACAATATATATCATAAAATAATAAATCAAGCCTTCTGAAACATGGAGTCAACATTCTCGTCTCTTCCCTCATCCTGAGACCCCTGTGAACAAGACATGGCCTTATTTACTTGATGTTATCATCAGCAAACTACCTGTGAAAGACAGAACAACCCACTGAGTAAATCACTGGCTGTGGCTTACACCTTCCAGCAATACTCTTGGCGTAGTGAAGGGAAAATTAATACACTGTGTTGATGGGTTGAAAAAGAAATGAGAAAGTTATATTTGAAGATAATTTTAAAATGGACTTTCTAAAGATAACTTTAAAATATTGGAAGGGAAAAAATACTGTATTTTCAGCATGAGAAAGGGACATTGTTGCACATACCGTGCCCTTCAGGCGTGGAAGTGGCCAGCAGGAGCTCTCCCAGGAATGTGTTGCCACTTTTACTCCTCAGGAGAGTGACTGAACTTCAGTAGCAGGCAGTGTACTGGTAAATCATATGGAAATGAAAGGCTTGGGATAATTCATTAGTTTTCTTGTAATTCGAGGTTCTTTGTAAATTTTAGGAGCTTATGTGATTTTTAAATGTTCATTGCCTTTGTAGAACCTATAACATCACGAGAGAAAATTCTTGTCTCTGGGCCTGTAATTAACCTGTGATATAAGATGTGTTTTCCAGCTAGGCTCCTGCACAGAGAGAATAAAACTGTTGAACGTTACACTTTTCATTTATGCCAAGGAATATACAAATAACAAAGACATCCAAGTCGGAATATTAATATTCAGTTTCACCACAGCTACAATTTCCAGATATGTGGAAAACTAACATGGTGAAAAGCAAAATTTTACTCTTTTTTTTTTTCTTCTAATTTATATGTTTGCAGATAGGGAAAACGGGTGCCTATCTGCAGTTCCTCAGTATTTTGTCCCGAATGCTGATTAGACTGACAGAAGTGGATGTTTATGATGAGGAAGAAATCAACATTAGTAAGTTCCTGATACAAAAATATTCTGGAGACAATAGAAAATTGTTATGCTAAAGTGAAATATAGTTGTCTGTATATTCTATGCGTATTCTATCCTATTCACCTTTGTAATTGCTTTACATTATATAAATACTGTGAGAAAAATATTCTCTGATCTTCAACTCATAGAAGACTTAGAATATTTTAGGAATGACTTAAGAATATTTTATTATTTTATTCATTATTTAGAATTTAGTCAAAGAACATGCCTCTGTTTTTTGTTGAAAGAGATCGACAGCATTTATATCTATTAAACGATATCCAGCCATTGGTCTTCAGTGTAGAATTGGAATGAACTTCTATGGTAAAGCATATAAAAGGAATCATTGAAATTTTGTCAGACTTATGCCCTGAGGAGCAATGTCATATTTTCTTATTATACAAGATTACCTGAGGGAAGAAAGTTTCTGCTCTCTAATATCTAATTTTAGCCCTGACTTGTTTTATTTACAGTGTATTATTCATCTGTGTTTTCAGATGTATTTCTGTCAGACAGGACATGAAGATAATTTTTAAAAGGTAGAGTTAGATTGAGGTGCAAGGTTCATTTGTGCAAAAGTTTACCTCTTGGTGCATAATGATATTGTGTCATCAGAATAATGAAAGAAAAAATGAAGCAGGAATAATAGGTACAGCAAAACCATCTATAGCAATATAAAGAGCTTTAATGAATTCTTATTTTTCAATAATATCATAGACATAAAAGAAGAATCTGATCAATACTACCATCAGCCTGGAGATACATGGCCAGATTTGGAGTCATTTAAGAAGATGCCTTTTGACTACACCATCCATGATCCAAAATATGAAGATGCCAGTCTGATTTGTTCAAAGCTTCAGACTATAGACAGTGAAGGTTGGAATTTTTAAAATTCTGATTGGTACACATCTATGTATTTATTTGTTTTTAATGTGAGAATCCTGTTAAACTTTAATCAGAGTTAAAATACCAGAACTGCTTTTGATTAAGTAATAGGGAAAAAAGATTTAAAGTTTTCCAGATGAAGTACCAGAGTATGACCCTTATAAATTACTTATTTAATATTATATGGACAGTCTTTCATTAAAAAAGCTCTAATTCCACAATGAGTTTGTGCATTTCAATGATTTTATAAAGTAGCATTGTCTTGCTCTGTAGCAATGCAATGATTTATGTGCATAAAGTTAGCTTTGTACTTTAAAGTATCTGTAGGTTTATTTTTCAGGTTTTAGGTTAGGTTTGGAAAGCATGAGATGAACATGCCCAGACCTAGATTCCTGGAGTATTGATGTGTGAGTTAGTGCTCTGAATTAGCCAGGTGGACATACACAGGCCCATGGGAGTGGGTGGCAGGGAGGAAACCCTGCTGTTCAGAAAGACCTTGGCAGGCTGGAGAAGTGGAACCTCAGGAACAGGACCCTGTTGAACAGTTTATCCAATGTGACCCTTGCATTTGGGATAGAAAAATTTTATTCAGCTGGACAAGTTTGGGGCCAGCTCTAGAGACAGCAGCTTTGATAAAGGTGACTTGATGGTGCTGGTTGACAACAATTAAACATGAGTCACTAGTTCTCCACTGGGGTAATGGCTTACTAATAATCTACCAACAGGTCAAGGGAAGTGATTATTCTCCTGTGATGGCAACTCTAAGGGCACATCTGGGTATTCTGTCAAGTTTTTGGCTTCCCAATATAAGAAAGATGTTGACATAGAGAAGTGAGGCCAGTGAGCAGCCACTAAGATATGGAGAAAATTGGAGTGAACTGGGTTTGTTTCATCTAGGGATGTCTAGCAGGTGTATCTGAATGCTGTCTTCAACTTCCTAATGGGAATTTATAGAAACAAACTATTATAGATACATAGCATAAGGACAAGAGACAACAGACACAAGTTGCAATATGGGAAATTACAATTAGATTGTATGAAAAATATTTGCAGAATAAAAAGTGGTCAAACTGTGGAGCAGGTTGCCCATGGAAACTCCACTCTTAGTGATTTTTGAAACTTAATATGACAAGGAAAAGCTTTGAGCAACCTGATCTGATGCTGAAAATATGAGTGGAAGATTAAATAACAAAGTCCTTTTCAGCAGAAAATACACCTCATCTTCCCTCAATCTCTCACAAAGAGGGTCCTTTGAAAAATATGGATATACATAAAGGATCAGCATCACTAAATTGCCAAATGAATTTCATATAATCTACTGAGTTGTCTGTCACAGAATGGCAAATGTCATAAGGTTCTTTTTTACTATTCATTGCTTTTGTAAACATTCTACCAATAGTAGCAACAATGAAAAATTTAATGATCAGGCATTGCTTACATCTCAGCCTTATGTGAAATCTGTACTAGATTACCATAATCATGAATTTGTAGATAATTCCTTGTAGTTCTCTTTGGTGTACATAGCACTTTGTAAAATAGACTGTGCTCAGAATGAATTAATGGTTTGTTTTGTACATGTTTTATGTTGCCATTTTCCTAGAAGCTGCTTTCAGTGACAGAAACAGTCTGTCACAAGGGAATACGTTCCAACCTTCAATATATGTTACATTTAATTTGCTTATTGTCTTAACAGACAGATCAATGAGCAGGAGACAGGAAGATATGTACACCTGCCGTCAAACAACTAGGATGAGATTGTCCAAGTATGCAGCATATAACACCTACCATCACTGTGAGCAGTGCCATCAGTACATGGGGTTCAATCCCAGGTACCAGGTAAAGATTTCCAGGTGTTACTCTGCAGATCAGAAGCTGAAGCACACACAACCCAAACACAGTTTGTGTACATTCACTGTATTTTAATTGGCTTAGAAGTTGCGTGCGTGTACACATGCAGCTGATTTACAGATTTTGTTATTTCTTGAGGTTTGCCTGCCTTGACTAGGCTGCAGTTTGGGGAGCTCAGAGGACCGACCCTTGTGTCACTTACACAAGGGTGTAAGTTTATTCAGTGCTGTGATCTGCATGTGCACTACCAGTTAAAACTACTTTTCCAGTAAGCTTTCCACTGGGCTCTGCTTAAGTGGAAAAGTTTGCACCTGAGTGACTGCAACAGGTGCTACTTCTGATACAGGAGTAGTCCAGCACAGAGTAGTCTGTGTGTGGCATACAACTTGCTTTTACTCAGAATAACCCTCTAATTTCTTGCCTGTGTGAGGAAGAAAGAGTCAGCAGTGCAAATGCTGGTTTTTATGTGCAATTATTTCTGAAAGCCAGGAGGGGCCTGTAAGTATTTGTACCATCTGCAAGATGAAACTGAAACAACAGTTTTAAAAGAGGGAATGCTTTAGTCTGTATTTTTTTAGTGTAAGCTCTAGCCTAGGGAATATTGCTTAACACTTATGAATAATGAAGTTAAATCTAATGTCATACAGTAAGTGGCTGTAATCTGTTCAGCAATGTTGAAAATGTATATAAACTACACTGATACCTTGTGGTTTGACTTTAACTGGAATTATAATTTTTTTTTCCCATCCTTAGATTTATGAGTCTACTCTGCATGCATTTGCCTTTTCCTATTCTATGCTGGGAGAAGAAATACAGCTGCATTTTATCATTCCAAAATCAAAGGAGCATCATTTTGTCTTTAGCCAGCCAGGAAGACAGTTGGAAAGTATGAGGCTACCGCTAGTCACAGATAAGGTAGCTGGATTATTTTTATTTATATTTATGGCCATATATAGGAGAAAGACGCCACCAATTTCAAAATTTGTTGAATGAGTATTGTCTATACTACTGTTCCTACTGTCAAGAGACAATGAAGATGTCCTTTTGCTAAACTTGTATTTTCTCCCAGAAAGGGATATGTGGAAAAAAAAAAATTTGAGACACCAAAAAGCTCTATCTTTTGGTCAGAGTCAAGGTTGATCCTTTGGTATAAACAGTCTTATCTGTGACAAAAAGTCTTTGGTTATGAGTTTAAGATGTTAAAGTGAAAATAGTTTCTGCAAAGAAACTCAAAGATGTTATTTCATTTATCATACCATTAGTATGAGGAAGCTTTTTTTTTTGTAGAGAAAAAGCAGTGGAATATTTATGCATTTATTCTGCATAAATGCTTAATTACTTTCATATAAAAGCAATGCTTTTATATGAAAGAATCTTAGTTATGGCTTCAAGACTGTATAAAGAATTACATGTCATGCTTGTAGAAGGGTATCTATTTGACAGGCTCTGACCACAGAATCACAGAATATGCTGAGTTGGAAGGGACCCACAAGGATCATTGAGCCCACCTGCTGGCCCTGCACTGCACCATCCCAGGAGTCACACCCTGTGCCTGAGAGCATTGTCCAAACACTGCTTGAGCTCTGTCAGGCTGGTGCTGTGACCACGTCCCTGGGGAGCCTGTTCCAGTGCCCAGCCACCCTCTGGGGGAAGAATAATTCCCTGATTTCCAACCTAAACCACCCCTGACACAACTTCAGGCCATTCCCTCAGGTCCTGTCACTGTCACCCCAGAGCAGAGATCAGTGCCTGCCCCTCCTTTTCCCCTCACAAAGAAGTTGTAACTGCAGTGAGGTCTCCCCTCATTTTCTTCAGAAAAAGTGACCTGAACAGAAAGAGTGACCTCAGCTACTCCTCACACAGCTTCCCCTCATGGCTCTTCACCATCTTTGCTGCCCTCCTTTGGACACTCTCTAATAGTATAATAGTTTTTCTTATATTGCTGTGCCCAAAACTGCACAGAATGTTCAAGGTGAGGCCACACTGGTGCAGAGATGTTGACCTTTACAGAGATTCCTGATGCCCACATCTAAGGTGAAGCTGTGCCTTGCTCAGGCCACACTGCTTGGAGTATTGAAGCAATCTGTGGAACAGCAGTAAGCAGTATAGCACTTCTATCCTGGAGAAAATAAGCTGCTTCCAATAAACAGTAATAAATCAATATCACCCTCCAGTTCAAGTTTTAAATAGAAGAACCAAGACAGCAACACAGCAGCAATGTAAGAATGACATCTCCTGCTCTCCCTCACCCAGTAAACTTGTGCTTGGCTACACAGTCAGAGCTCTGCACTGGGGCCTTGTGGATTGTTTTCTTGCTTCTGCCACCGACCTGGTCTGAGGCTTTGACATTTAAGAACTATTCTCCCTTTGCTTCTTTTTCTATTCCCTTGCTCCAGTCAGAGGAGTCGTACTGTAGTTTTGGAGTAAGGTGTTTCTTGCAGTCCTGTGTCATATGGACCTAAATCCTCTTCCAGATCTATCCTCAAGGTACCTCTGCACTTGGCAGGCCAAGGTTAGCAGTCCTGTCCATCCCACCACACTCTCATCGGTCAAATAAGCTAAATGATATTTCCAATTCTTATAAAAGTTGTTTATTTTCCTATCAAGGAAGTTTAAAATGTGTCACTTTGTCTAGTGTTAGTGTATCTGAATTATTCTCCTGAAGAATCTATTTCTCCTTTTTCAGTCCAGATTAATGCAGAAGCTCACACTTCTTTTTACCTGCAGAGTGAAGATTACATAAAAAGCCCCACTTTTACTCCCACCACTGGTCGTCATGAACATGGACTTTTCAATTTATATCATGCAATGGATGGAGCCAGTCATTTGCATGTTTTAGTTGTCAAGGAGTATGAAATGGCCATATATAAGAAGTATTGGCCCAACCACATCATGCTTGTTCTTCCAAGCATTTTCAACAGTGCAGGAGTAGGTAAGTGTAACAAAAGGTTCTAAAAAATGTGGACACACAACTTGGGTCCTTAGGTGTTGTTATTTGACAGTGCAATGTAGACCTACAGCTTGCAGCTGGGATGTTTGATCTGGTGATCTGGATTCCCCCTGAAGACAATGTGTCACAGCTGAAGATACACTTCTCTTAATCCAGGACACCTAGAACAAGCTCAACAAGTGTCACCCTAGAAATACTTAACTCTTCTATTGTCTTTGAAAGAAGCTGAGGGGGTTAAAGCTCAAATGGAGTTACTGACTCTGTTTCCTTGTGGAAATAAGTTGTGTGCTATTTGCATGGGCAGTGATGCTCTGGTTGGGTACATCCCTCAGGAAGGTTCTGCTAATATAACATCTGTGAAATATCCAAGCCTTTGCTTGTGCTGCTACAACACCTTACATACAGCAGTAGTGGCAAACATTCAAAGTAGATCATCAGGGACAATTTCCAGTGTCATTCACTGGAAAGCTGGTCAGTCAGCATCTCTAAATCTTTGCACTAAGAGATGCTAATGCACTAAGAGATGCTAATGAACACAATGTCACATGAAAAGAAGTAGTCACTAAATCCTTAAGACACTAGAAAATATTTACCACAGAAGTCAGGCCTCATTTTTCATCCTTCCCAATGTGGTTCTTTAAGTCACTTGCTTGGCAAGTGGCAAAGCAAGTTGGTTCTGGGTGGTGGGGGGTTAAAATCTTCAGAGTGATTTATACCCTTGTCTGTGCAGAAACACTAACTTCAAAAGGCTTCTGAGTTAAAAGCAAACAGTTTCTGCCCCTATTTTTAATCTGGTGGTTTATGCCCATGGTTTCAGGTGCTGCACACTTCCTGATTAAAGAATTGTCTTATCATAACCTGGAGCTTGAACGGAATCGGCAGGAAGAGCTGGGGATAAAACCCCAGGATATTTGGCCTTTCATTGTCATTTCAGATGACTCCTGTGTTATGTGGAATGCAGTAGAAGTTGATTGTTCAGGAGACAGGAAAAGGTAAATAGTGTAATGTATGCTTTTTCATCTGATCTCCTTTAACCTTTCTCTGCATGTAGTTTTGAAATGATTTTGGCTACACTACAGCTTCTACCCTGTACAAGCAGGGAATTATATTTGCCAAAGGAGAGTACTTTCCTAGGTATCTGTCTTTGCATAGCATGTAGTGTAGTTCCTGTTGTTCATTCCTGTCCCCTGAGGATTTATGTGCCCTGCAGTCATTGCTGTTGAAGCTAGAGTTACTTGGACTGCAGATTTCAGACTCTGTAAGCACTCCCTGATACACTGGACAGCAGGGACACTCACGTGTCCATTTTTCACCAGATTTTTCTAGGGAAGCTAAATGACAGTTCTGTGCAAGTTGTGTAACTGATTTCTTTGGCTCTTTTGTCAGTCCCAATCTGTGTGCCTCCTTTTTGAGTTCCCCAAATCCCTGAACTAGCATTTTTTGTTTTCATTGCTTTAGAATATTGTTTGTGCTAGATATTTTCATCTATTTCATGAACAGACTATGCAGAATTTACAGCAAACTTTCAGAGAGAATGACACTCAATGAAAACAGATTTATTGACTCTAGGGGTGGGCTAGAAGGATCTTAATAGTTTGTGCTTAAGTTATGGCACAAGTCAGCAGCTCTCCAAGATTCATTGGAATATTATCTGGGTAACTTTAAAAGTTTACATATCTGAGTGAATATTTTGAGAGATGTAGACTCAGTTCCAGATCTGTCATATCAGTCCCCACCACATAATCACTAGTAATTTTAACTATAGCGAGAAATAAAAAAATACAGTAAAGTAAGACAACATTGAAGTTATCTACCTGAAAGTCATAACAATTTCCAACTGTTAAGAATTGCTCTTCGGCTGAAAGAGATTCTGAATGTTCTCTGTATATTTTAAAATTAACACATTTTCATAATTATTGTAGTGACTATACATGGACTGAAAGGAATGTTTCCCTGAAGCAAATTCTGCAACACATTGAAGCAACTCCCAATGTCACTCATTATGCCCTAATTGGAATGAGGAAATGGTCCAGTAAAACAAACAGTGCTGAGATCAAGGAACCATTCTCCTGCTGCCACGTGCATGACTTCATTATGCTGAATGTGGATCTGACACAGAATGTACAGTACAATCAGAACAGGTAAGTCAATCAGGAGCACTTTTCAGCAGAGGTGATAAACCAAATAAAGGAAGTTTTTTACAAAAACAAACCAAGCCTAAACAAAGCTCTTGTTTTTTTTAGGGAGGTTGTGAATGGCATACAGACAGTTTTTGTTTTCTTACTAGTGATTCAAATCCTTCCCAGGCGGCCAGAAATTGGAAAAAGACATTAATTTCTATAGTTCCAAATAAAACAGTGATAACAAAGTGACAGCATAGACATAGAAGCAGTGTACTCTGCAGTACTGGTCTACTCCAAGTGGCCTTTGGTAAATAATGTACTTCCCTTCTTGTCTGCCTAACTGCTCTCCCTTCCAAAGGAAACAGGGGTATATGAATGATTGGTGCATAACCAAATCTCATTCTGATATATATATCTGGGCTTTTTACCCTGAGTAGCACAACACTGCAGCATACCACATGTGTGCTCATCAGGACAATCAGAAGAAAAGAATAAATAAGTCTTGTTCACATTGGTGGTTGTTTCTCACATTCGGCTGTCTCAGAAATCCCACTTTTTCTGTTATTGTGCCACTTAGGATGTATCAGATTATAATTTTGTCATGCACAGCATTACCACAGTTAACAGAACTGTATTCACTAGGTACATAGTCTCACAGAATTTCACTGATCTGTGTGAAATAAACTGTGGGTTTCCTCCCATTTCTGAGGGACATGCATTATAACACCAGAATGAAGTGTATATATATCACTAGAGGTGGGATTCACTTGTCTAAAACTAGTCTTTCAGTGCTTTAGAATATAGAAGACATCCATATGGGGCTGGCAGGTATGACATGAAATGTGTGGTTTTCTGTAAGCTGGGTGGGATAGCCCAGGTAATTATAAAATGGCTCTACACAGCTACACTTAGGTAACTGAACATCAGACACTGTGCTTTTCAGAAGAACTCTGCTAACTCAGGAAGATATCTTTTGAGGCCCAAGCATGCTTTAACTGCAGGGAAGCATTCTGCATTCATTATTTTCTGAATAAACAGATGTTCTATATTGCTGTTGTCACCAGCCTGGCATCTTAAAAGAACAAACTTGCCCCTGTGCATCTCTTAGTAGAGAACTGTGCTCCCAGGCTGCCTGTGTTACCTTATGAAGCGTTATGTGTGAAGGGCAAATGGAGACAATGACAATAAAGCAAAATGATATGAGTACAAGCAACAATGCTAAAATGTCAGGAATGCCACATCATACCACCCATTTCCTGCCTCTGTCTTTGAACCACAGGAGGCTCAGGTTAATGCTGTGTGGGTACTGCTGACTGTGAAGTATTGTATGGCATTCCAAGCCTGGGCAAGGAAAGAGGTACATTTTAAACCCAGAGACAGTTACATCAGGGATATCAAATAACCATGTAGATATTGCTAGGATCAAAGACAAACTTTAGAAACCTATAACTGAATGCCATGTTTCTCACTGATGGTGACTGTTGCACTGATTGCTCAGTTAGCTTAAATTCAAGCCCTGGATGTCAATCCAATGGTTCTGCACATCATCCTGTTTCCTTTGTAATAAATATATTCAAAATGGAGAACTGAGTCTGAATTTTCCAGAGATCAGAGTATTTGAATTTAGTCAGCTTTAGGAGTTTACCTTTTATTCTGTTCCCTCATATTTTTTAAATGAATCAAATTTAGCTCAGGGATGTTTGGCCTCATTCTGCTTAGTCCTTTCCTGTGTCTCAGCAGTTCTCTTGTATAAAGACTCCCTCCCTTCAAATAGTTTTTGTTTCTAAAATAAAATGACATTAGTTCTGTAGAGGAACACTGAAAAAATTGCTAGCTATTCATATTCTGAGGGGAAAATGAGTAGTCAGATACTTTTGTGCATTTGATAAATCAAATGTAAGGCCTCATCCATTTCCTTGGTAGTCCAAGGAATTAATTTCCTGGACTGTATTTGGGGTAGTAATGTCTGTAGCAATTTCTTCTGGCTCCATCGTTGTAGTAAAAGGCAAAAAAATGTTTTAACTCCTGGGTATTTTCCTTAGCAATTTACTGCCTTTCCACTTTATGCTTTTGATCCTTTCCCTCCCTAAGTGCTTTTCTCCCTCATTCTGGTCTTCTCAAACTGATGCTAACCTAGTTTATTACTGGAAAGCTGAAGCCCCTTTCCCCAACTGATAGGCACTGGTGGAGGGTCAGTATGTTTGATACCTGTCCTTTCTATGGTGCTGATCAAAGGCTCTGAGTGCTTGTTTTTGTCAGTGTGTGATGAGGAACATTCTTCTGACCTGCTATGATTTTTTCTTTCCAGATTTACATGTGATGATGTTGACTTCAACTTGCGTGTCCACAGTGCGGGCCTCCTCATCTGTCGGTTCAACCACTTCAGTGTCATGAAAAAGCAAATTGCAGTTGGAGGACAACGATCCTTCCACATCAAGTCTAAGGTGGGAACTGAGACCTCTGTGGCACTGTTGTTAAAATCCTGTTTTCCTTTTTTGTCTTTTTTAACTAGGAGACCTGAGGTATTTTGGTGCATCATCTGTTGCCAGTAATGGGGTATGTCTGCCACGTGGGGCTTTTTTCAGTTATTTTTTTTCTGAAATCCACAATATTACTGTCATAAATACAACTTTTCTTAATAATTTTCCTTCAAAACTTCAAAAAACACATAAAGTGTCTCTTTGCAATCCAAGTAACCAATCACTGTGTGGATTTTATCTACAGCTATAGAATTGCTCAACTTCATGAGACTTCGTAAGTAGGAGTACTTTGACTTTAAAGAAGAAACCTCAAAGACTATAAACACAAATATAATTTTATGAAACTGAAACTGTTTTGGTAGCAGATATTTTTTGCTGAATAACTTTTCTTCTTATGTAAAACTTAGATTTGTAGGGTAGACATGTATTTCATACAAACCAGAATGCACATAAGTACAACTTGATTGATTAAGATTGATCTGTATGAGAAATATTTTTTCCTCACAGGTGTCTGACAATCCAGTTTCAATCTCCCCTGCTCAGTACATTTGTGCTCCTGACAGCAAGCACACCTTCTTGGCAGCACCTGCTCAGTTGCTTCTTGAAAAGTATCTCCAGTACCACAGCCATCGCTTCTTCCCTCTCTCACTGAAGAATTATAGCCATCCAGTGCTGTCTGTGGACTGCTACCTTAACTTAGGACCACAGGTACTGAACAAAACTATCTCCAATAGCTCTAGAAATGTGTAGGCTCTGTTTTGGATGGGTTATTGATGTGTTTCTTTGAAGAATGAGGTACATTCCTGTAATGTTAAAATTGAATTCTGAGTTCCATAGAGATATTTTCAGAGGCTTCAACTAAAGTACATGGAGAGAAATCCCAGAATTGTCCTAAATATTAATATAGTCTGTGAAGTGTTTTCTCAATCTGCTGTATTTTGGCTCTTCCTACAGAAAATTTCTTCCACAAGAGGGTTTTACAAATACTAGATAACCCTTAGAAAGCACTTCAAATACACAGATGTTTTAGACTGATAAGCTGAGGCAGAGAATCAAATACTAGACAACCAGTGGGAATGGGAGAAGCTGACATTAGGTCTCAGGAGCTGTTGGCTCTCTCTGATGAGTCTGGATCTAAAGCCAAGGTTGTAATTCAACTCAAATATGTCAATAGAAATTTGGTGCTAGGGTGGTGTGGTTCAGGAAAGAAGGACTGTTTTTATCTCTTCACTGAGTACCAAAGGAAATTTTAGGTTTACTGAACTTCTCTTCCAAAGAGTTGTGCAATAACCTTCCCATGTATACTGGTCCCACAACATTTTGAGTTCTTAGGCTTTTGTTTCTACCATGTTTGGAAAAACAAGCTTTGTTGGAGGGCATTGTACTGTTACTGTCTTCATCCATTGCATCCTTTCAGCTCTAACCCATTCAGCATATGAAATTATTTCAATTTCATTCTGGAATTGCTGCCTGAACTGTAATATGATACAACAGGATTGAAGGAATATGGAATAGGCATATTGGTCCAGAGTCTTAGTTGCTGAGGTTCAGCCTTCCTGCTCCACTCAATCATGCTGATCCGTGCCAGATGAGGATGTATCCCACCTAAGTAGTACAGTTTGAAACAAAGCCATGTGTGGAAGATTCCCTTAATCTGAATTTATAAACCCTGAAAGAGTGCTGTAAATATTCCTGTTCCTAGTGCATTTCAGGAGTAGCCATAAAAACAAACTAGGCAAGAGGAAACCTCATAAATTCATGTATATGAATAACTCTACTGACTTGAGTAATCCTTGAGTAATCATAATGTAAATGAAATTTGGAATTTCTAAGGGTTCTTTTCATGTCTGATTGTAGAGTTATTGTATTTACTCACATATAAATAAAATGTGCTGGGCAGGTCACAGTATTATGGTTGTGAGGAGCTATTGTTACTGCAGCTTTCAAACTCTATCACATCAAAACATAATAATAATAACAACAACAACTATTATTATTATTATTATATTATTTATTATTATTATTATTATTATTATTATTATTATTATTATTATTATTATTATTATTATTATTATTATTATTATTATTATTCTGAATTGTGCTTATGTATATTGTTAATAAGTAGTACTATGTTTTGGAAGGAACTATAAAGCTCACAATATTTGGTGTTGGAAAGAAAGTCTGAATTTGAATCAAGTGCAGATACTGGAAGTTTCATATGGAAGCTCTAAAGATGCTAATTTTTTTCCACCCTCTCCCAATCAGATTTCAGTTTGCTACGTGAGTTCTCGGCCTCATTCTCTGAATATCAGTTCCTCTGGTTTGACATTTAGTGGTCTTCTGCTGTACCTCTGTGACTCCTTTGTTGTAGCTAGCTTTTTGAAGAAGTTTCATTTTCTTAAAGGTGAGCTGCAATAATTTTATTACAAAGAATTAGGTGACATGGTCTCTGAGAATGTGGGGGAAATCTATTTTATCTGTGTTTTAAATCTATTATATTTATTTAATATATATGCATTTATGCATATATGCATGTATTCATATTCATCTTTATATGTCCCACCCAACTTTGATGCCTGATCATGCTGGCTCTGCACTGCAGTAAACTGGTATATAGCAGTGCTATAAGTTCTGCAGATTTCTATGTGGGAGGGAATGTTGGATCCATATCATCATGCCTAAACTATGTGCACAGCTCCTTACTCTGTTTGAAAACTGAGCATTGAAGATTTATGCATGAAGCACTTGCCTACTGTGTTCTTGCAGCTTTTCTAAATTTCGATAGAAAATAGGTGATTGACAAGCATCTATCAAAATCTATTTCCTATTTTTAGAAATAGAAACTGGCTCGTGTAAGATTTATTCCTGATACCCAGTTTTTCCATGTAAACCTTATGATGCTGTGCAGCAGTGGAGACAACTAACTTCCACTTGTGTTGTAGTCACATTGCAAACTTCTTTTGGATCCTTCTGCTGCTATCTTAGGCATTTGGTGCTCTGGGGCTTTGTTTCTCTCAGCTAGAACTGTCACTGGGAGAAGAGCACCGTGGTTAGTGCCTCTTGAAACTGGCAGAGTTGTTATAAACTGCTGTGTTCTTCATTGCAGCTAAAACAGAGGCTACAAGTCAGTCTCATTTTGCATAAACCAGTCAATTTTTATATCATGTAGCATGAAGTGTGTTTGCTTTGGGATTTCTCCATCTCCCCTGGCAGTCTGCTTGATTTTCTAACCCGTCACATAAGAATTAAACACCATGTGACTCTCTGTCTTGTTTCTTTTTATTATATCCACAGGATTTTTTTTTTGTCTTGGGTGTTACCACTTACCTCACCATTTCTCGTTTAGATTACTGTATGCTGGTGAGGTAATTATTTCTCTTAAAGGAGGACTTTCTCAGAAGCCATGAAGCCATGCATGCAAGTTAAAGTGATTTTCAGCATGCCAGACAGGACAGTTGGCATTGGTTACTGAAGTATCATGTTTTAGTTTGGCATTCTGGGTTTGCTTGTGTCTGTAGCCACATAGACCAGATTCTTTCTTGCCAGCACATGAGTTTACCAATCCAAAAGCCACTAAAATTTGTGATTAAAGACATGTTTAGACCACTTCTGGGCAGCAAAGCACGAAGAGCTTAGTCAGCCACCACAGTGATTGACATGTGGGTTTTGCTGAGTGAGGGTTTCATGCAACAAAGGTAATGATCAGGAGGGCTACAACAGGAATGGATGTAGGGCTTTTATCTGGTTTGCTGTCAGGATCCATCATGACCTTCTTAGACCTGACAGTTTTACCTTTCCTACCCTAAGGATCATGGAAAGTGCTTCTAGTCTTGTTTACTAGGTGATTATGAGGTACCTCAGGTTACACAAGAAGATCCTGACAAGGCAGCTGAACACAGCTCTCCTCAAGCCCCGCCTGAGGGGTTTAATTTTCTCCCAAGCCCATTTGTAACTCCTGATGTGAAAGCAGTGGAGTTCTCCATGCAGGTGGTGGGAGGTGGGTGATCTCAGAACAAGGGGGATACTCACGTGAGTTTCTCTTGAACTGTTTGCCCAGGTGCCACCCTGTGTGTGATCTGCCAGGACCGCAATTCTCTCCGCCAGACTGTCGTCCGGTTGGAGCTGGAAGACGAATGGCAGTTCCGCCTGCGGGACGAATTCCAGACTGCCAACGCCAAAGAGGACAGACCGCTTTTCTTCCTGACTGGACGACACATTTAACTGAAAAGAGACACACTTCCTGAATGACACAAGACTCTAATTGCCACCATCTCATGAAATTACTTTTGAGAGGTTCTGCTTTCCGAACAGAAACAGGACTGTTTTCTGTTGTTTATTAGAATGATATCTAAATCAGACAGCTTAAGATCATATTTACAAACATTGAAGTGACTTTTCTAATTTAATGTTCTGATGGAAATCATCCCTAATTCTTGATAGAGACACAGAGACTTACGTGGTGGAAAGCATTTCATAGCAGAAGAGAGGTCAACGAGTGCACTTCTTCTGTGGTAAAGAAGACCACATGCAAGTTCATAAAGAAAAGGGTTAGGAATCTTTTTGCACATTCCAGAAATAGGAAATGTATATTTAGGTCCAGGTTCTGGTTTACAAGTCTTATTTATCAAACAGTCAGCATAGGGCAACAGGAGTTGGCACAGCTCTGTTGTATACTGCTTCTGACTGATCCAGGTAGGCTTTTTACATGAAGATTTGTAAAGTGTATTTCTTTAACAGTAGGATCTCAGTTGAAGCTTTAATTTTTGGAATAAGTGCCACACTGGATAGTTTTACCGTGCAGGACTGTTGGAGTAGAAGACTAATTATATGTCTGGTTTTATTAGCATAAGGAAGAGAGTTAACAAGATAGATGGTAAAATGAGATCTGAACATTTAAACCTGAAACTGATATTAACTTGAATAACTGAAGAGATCAAATGATGGGACTGACCTGCAAGTGATTTATTTCTAGAACAGTGATGTTTTGTGACTAAATTGTAGACTGGCTGTAGACTTCAAGCTGAGGCAAGTGCACTCAGGAAAGCCTATGAAATGGTTCTAACACACTCCCAATACACTTTCTGGGGATATTTTCTTGCCAAGGTGCTTCAAAGGAGTGAGAAAATGGAGATTACAATGCTGAGAAATTCAGGTGAAAATCTAAATCATGTTTTTGAACAGCACCGGGCATTGTGGTATTTCGTATGCTCTAAATGTTAAATCAGTGGTCACTGTCCTTGTCTCGGTGTTTGGGAATGCTGAGCTGCAACTTCCCATTTGTCTTTATGGAATCAGTGTTAATGTCACTCAGTCAAGGTGTAGGAAGGATGAGTATAGACATTGTCAGAGGATATCTAATATTTGGGCAGGCCTTTCTTGCTGGATACACCAAGGAGGGGATCCTTGGCTTTGTACAGATGAAATGCCATTGGGAGGCTGAGCCTGTTACAGTACTGGCCTTGAAACGCAGGCATCAGCATGGCTGTGCCAGAGAGCTAATTTAGGTTAATTACAGAGGAATTGTAAGTTCTGTAAGTTGTGAATTCTGTAAGAGATGTGGATTGCTATCTACAAGGAAACTGCTGGCAATCAGTGTGCATCTATATATAATTGTTTGTGTTTCAGAGTGAGAATTCACTTTAAGTTTTGTGAAGGAAGGTGAGCATTGGCCTATGTAAATAGTATTACTGTTCAGTTTTCACCAGTTGATTAGTTAATTTAAACTTTTTTTAAGGAAGTGTGACATTTATGTCTTTATAAATAAAGTTCATGCTGCATGGACATCTGTCTTGGTGATGTACTGGACCAATAAGTACGGACACTTTTGTAGTGGAAAAAAAACAGAGGAAAAGCACTGGAAAGGAGGAGGAAAGGAGTTAATATAATTAAGGAATTACCTGAACTGATCAAGAGAAAATACAGGACTTCTTAATGGCCTACAACATAATACAGCTTCAAAAGTACAAGGGTTTTTGCAAGAACTCAGATTGAAAGACAGTGAGTTGAAATTTCCTTTCATATAACCAAATATTTAAACAACTTATATACCAAGTGTCCATTAACTTTTTTCTGTGTTTTAGGTCTGATATTTGCTTTGTCAGTCTTTAGACATCCATTTTCTTCAAGAAACTAAAAAAGCCCTAAAGTACAAAATAATAAAAAAATAAATAAAAAATAAATTACATATTTTCTTAACATTCTCTTCTGCCACAAAGTTTCCAAAACTTTGACAAAATACAGCTGACAGTCACCTGAAGCCATCATATTCCTGAGTGTTGTTTCATGTTAACCTTTTTCTCCATACAGTATCCTGCATACAGGATAGGAGTCCCAGGGCCTGGCCTCAGCAGACCTGTGTCTGTTGTGTGACCAAGTAATTAGACCAGACATGCCCTTACTCTGACCAAAATGCAGGTAATTCCTGTCATGCTGTGGGAGCATCTATGCACCCACATGGTAGGAAAACACAGCATTTTGCCCACAGGAGGCCAAAAAATGATGGTGGATGACTCAGGGAGAGACAGCCTCCAGAGCCCCATCCAAAAGTTTCTTAATCCCTGACCTAGTTTACAAGCTAAGCCCCCCTAAAGTGTAAGCTTTCATGGAGAGGGCAATGTAGGTTTTGTGTCCAGCTGGGACTCTGAGGTGATAAAGTAATACAGGTGAATAATAATGATAAATTATTGTTTGGGCATCCTGTGTTGCAGCCCTCGGTGCTATAGTTCTTTACCATATGTGCATGTGTAGGGCTGGGAACCCAGGTCCCAGATCCACACTTCTCTTGTCTTTCTTTTGTGAGAGGGAATCATTGGCTTTCAATCCCAGTGACCTTTGTGAGAAAACTTGGCCCATGCCCATTATGCACAGAAATCTTTTAAGCATTTCCTTTCTGGTTTTGGATGTGGCAAGAAAGCAGAACTCTGCATTCTGTGGATTCACTTGACAATGTGATAGCAAACAAACTTTTTACAGCCTCTGCCTTCTTCTCTAGCACCTTCCATGCTTTCTGATTTAGTCATACACTATAATGACCTGCAGATAGTATTATTAGCATGTTCTGAATTGTCAGTCAGAGAGAGAAGTAGTTTATGATTCAGCTTCTGTAAAAGACAGAGTCCAAATATAGAGAAGGTTATTGGAAAGGTGACATTATTTTCCTTCTTACCATCCTCTCTTCTATTAAAGAGCTCTTCACAAGCACTTAAACACTAATATCTGGTATCTAATCACTGGAGAACATAAGGGATTTCATCTCTCCCTAGCAAGTGCCTCCTGTTGTGGTGACAGGGAATATACAGATCTCAGCTCCCACTCTGCATCTAAAAGCAGCTGCTAAACATTGCTTGTGAGGGGTTGGTTTTCAAAGGCTGTGTCTGTGACATTCTGTGGTGGAAGGTATCACTCACACAGAAAGGAAGGTAAAACAAACCCAAAGGATGGGTCAAGGGACAGCTCTACAGGGTAGAAATTGAAGAGTGAGTGAAATGGGGGCTATGAATCGATCCAGCAGCATGGAAGAATTTGGGGGTAAGTAGAGCTCCTGGCTGCAGTAGGAAGTGTTTGCAGGAGCACAAGGACCCTGGGCAGGGACTATGTGCAGTGAAAGAATCTGGATTTCCATGGAAGTTGGAATTCATGTGGGTGAAATGAGCACCCAGCTCAACAGGACGCAGCTATCTGCCACGGGCTGCTGCTCTGGTCTGGCTGTGAGGGTGAGTGAGGATTGTGAGCCATCCCTTCTTCCTGGGCTCCATCCCCCAGCTACAACCACAGTGCCTGTGCCAGAAATGACTGTGCCAAAGCTGTTTCTCAGGGTGGTAAAGCACTACAATTACCATAAAGCCCAACCTCTGCTTTCATCCCTCTGCCCTGCGTGGCTTGCCCAGAGAGCAGAGCCCTGCACCCTGCTGGGCACACACAGCCCCACGGCACAGCCTCTCACCACACCACACCACACCCAGCTGCCACGCTGCCTTTCCACCCTCCTGCCACAGTCCTCCTGTCCCACATCATCCCCTCAGCAGCCAGTCTCAATAATTCATCAGCTACCACTGAAATATTGTGGAAAAAACCCCTATACTTCCCTTTTTCCCTTCCTTAAGGGTACAGCTCTTCAGTGAAAAGTAAAACTTGTCCCATACATCCTCTGCCTGGTGACACTCTACTGTCCCTTATCCTTGCTCCAGTCTACACCTGAATAAATACTCAGTGTTTCTGGTAGTCTGCAAATGCTTTTAAAACATCTCCAGTCCTGTTTTGACAGCTCCCAAAATAACCATTGATGATTGTGGAGGACATGACTCTGGCAGTTCTGAGGCAATAGTCCAAATGCTGACATTGTCCACTGCTGACATTATTTGGCAGTGGTGGGGTGTCAGACATAACAGTGAGACTCCTGTGATGGGAGAAAAAGGCATTGGGAATCAACTGCCATGACTTTAAGAAAAACCTCATAAAGCAGCTGCATGCATAAATGTAGTTTTGATTAAAATCCTCAAGGAAAAGAAAATTTTTGATTTAGATTTACATAAACTGAAGGAAATTTCTCCACACTTGTTACATGACCAATGTATTGATTATACACTGAAATGCTGAAGTATTATGAAGTATTATATATACATCTAAGAGTATTATTCTGTCAGTGTGAGCTGTTGTGCTGTGGAAAAAGATGACTTGGCATCATTAACAATAATTAAACAGTATTCTTTATAGTTATGGGCAACAGGGCTGACAAGAAAGTGGGTTTTTACTTGTTGCTACCTATCAGGATAATTAACAGCTAGAAGAACAGATATTGGCTCAGTGGTTATTGCAGTAATCACAGGGCTGATTCTGCATCATAAGATACACTTTCATAAATGGGCTTTTGCAAACACATAGAACCTTTTCTTTTATGTTGATGGTGTGATTTCTCTCTACTAGACCTTAAATTATTCTTGTAAATAATGTTTATTTATCAACCATAAACTCAAAGTTCTCTCCCAGACAAGATGGCACCTGTGGTGGGGCAGGCTGGCAGCCCTGTGTACCCTTCTTAAGTCCCCCACTAGAATCATGTTTGCTCTGAATTTGTAGTATTCTTGAACTTTACCTCTGCAGGAGATGCAAAAAGGGAGAGCTATGTTTCAGCATTTCTGTTAGATTGATTTTCTTTTTGCTTTCTCAATACAGCTTTCTTAATAAACATGATGCTATAAATTTCCATAGGTGTTTATGAGACAAAAGACTTTACAAAAAGAAAATAGAGAGAGAGATGCTCCATAAGATTTGTCCATGAAAACTACTGTAATATGAAAAGCAACTATTTTAGGAGAGTGATGCTGTTCCAGTACAGTAGAGTTGTGATTATATTTAAAAATATCTTAAATTACTCTTTCGGTTGAAAATTATTATATTAAAAAATAAAATTACAGTTATCAGTTCAGCAAAGGAAAGTTCACATAGAGGCTACCATGAACTAATATTTCTATATTTAAATATTCTATTCATGATTCTATTAAATTATTCTATTGAAAATAAGATGACTGTTATCAGTTCAGCAAAAGAAAGTTCACATAGAGGCTACCATGAGCTAACATTTCTATTTTTAAATATTCTGGAGTGATTACAATATTTTTTCCTTCTCATGATACAGCACTTGCAAATGCTGTTTATAAAAAGCAACTTGCTCCTCTTTAACCTGTGTCATGTAGGGAAATCACAGGACACTGTTTAAAACTGGTATCAAAACTTCTGTTTAAAGAGCTTAATTATCCAGTGAAACTTGTTGTTAGAGGATGTCACAGAGGCTATAGACTGAGGAGGAATCTAAAAACTGATGTGAAGCCTACATGAACTGTGAGTCTTGAGAACATTTTCTGTGAATTTTGTGTCAGCTATCATTCCACATTTGTCTTTGGTTGAAAACACCAACTGGGGAAGTAGCAACAAAGCTGTGAAGTCCTGAGAGTGCAAAAATGGGAAGGGAGTGAGGGAAAAGCAGCTGCTGGGGTGGTTGGGGAACACTGGGAAGAAGGCAAAGAAACTGTGGCCTGGCTGTGTGGGTGTGACAGCAAGAAAGTGGGATGGGGAGCAGGTAGTGGGGATGAGAACCTTGGGAAAAGTCTGGGAAACATTGTAATCATTTATGCAAATTATGGAGAAAGATCCTTTTACATCTAGTAAAATCATTATTCCATTTATGGGTGTATTGATCAGAAGTGTTGGTGATGGTCACCCTTGGACATGGATACCAGATGCATTGACCTAGGAACAGCAGCCACTGGATTCATCGATGTTGCCAAGGGGAAATGCCCACACTTGTCAGTGCTTCCTGGGGAAAGCAGGAAGTTCCTGAACTCAGATGGTACAGAAAATGACAAAGGCTTCAGGAATACAGTGTGCTGGGAAAGATGCACGCCCACTTCTTGAAGAATTTGATAAAGAAACATTATGCAGCATATTACAATTATTTAAATGCTATTTCTGATAGATTGTTATATTTACCCATCACAGCTTGAAAGAAAATTTATCAGAAGAAATGGGTGGAACAGTGGAAAATTACTCCAACAAACAGTGGTTCCTATCTTTTAAATTTGGTGAATAGACCATTCAGCAGGGGCAGGAATGCCATTGAAATTCATTAGGCGTGGCATTTCCCTGTTTATCTGAAATGAGAAGAATTGTATTGAATTTCCTTCCCCAAAATTGTTCCAGAAAGCAAATGTGATTTGTCAGATAGCTAATAAATGGGTTTCTGTGCTTACAGTCTTAACATTTGGTGTACAAGAGAAACGAGTAACCTGAGCGTCTTGGTAACTCAAGTGCTGTGCTATTTTCTCTTGGAAGAGTTCCTCTACAACTGGAGGGTGACTTGGCTATTGGGCCACTTCAGATTCAGAGTTTCTAATGTGAAGCATGAAAGAGCCTAAGGAAGCATCATTTTTTCTGATGATTAGATCTCTTCCAGATGCCTTTCACGTCAGTGTCTCATCATCCTAAGACACCCATCAGGTGGAAAGTCAGTCCATCAGGGACTGGCTGCAGTGCCAGGGTTTCAGGAGCAGGAGCAGGTCAGAGCCAGGAGCAGGAGGCTGTGTGACAGTGCTGGAGGGATGCTGAGGGAGCCCAGCAGAACCCCATAGGCCAGTGAGCAACTGGGTTGAGAGCTGAGACTGGGTCGCCTGCATCTAATGCTTGTCCTGTGATACAAACTGGCACTTCCCTTGCCATGCCAGGCATTCAGAGCAGTTTGGCAGCTGTGTTAGTTTTGGTTGATACACAGAAATAACACTCATTCCCAATACTCCCAAAGCTCGAAGGCAACTTCATGCAGAAATGAACTTAACTCTCAGCTGGAATACCACAGCTCTTGAGACCCCAGAATACATTGTTTTAGGAAAGTCTTTCAGACTTTAAACAGTCTGCATGTTGTATTTTGGGATAAAGAGGGTGACAGAGGCAAGCACAGCTGATGCTGATGTGGCTGTTGAAAACAATACACGGTCCAGCCATGGCCTGTGATACCGTAATCTCCAGCTGACAATGCCTGGTGGGCTGCACAGAGGGCTGTTACTTTTTAGTCTTTTCTATCTTTACATGCTGCCTACTTAGTGACACTCACAGTGGTGAGAGACCACATGCTGGCAACAGGCTATTTCTCTACTCTATGCCTTATTTCCAGTGCTTTTTCTATTGACTGATTATTTTTCTACTCACTGAATTTGCATATAGCCTAGGGTTCAGCATGAAGCGTAGCTGGGCATATTTGTTCATTTGATAACTGTTACCAGCTCATAGTTAATGCTAGGACTCTCCTGCAGTGGGGTGCTATAAACAGCCCATTTCATTACATAAGAGTGGAAAGATTTAGAAGCCTTTGCCCAAAGCCAGACCTGTAACAGAAGGGTTCAGGGATTTTGATAGCAACTTTATTTCACCAGCTACTGCAGCCAGATGCCTTATAAGCAGAGGGATGATAAATAACAAAATTCAAGCCACAGGCTCTGAGTGTGAAAGTGTATCATAGCTGATTCAGTGGTCAGTTTGAACACAAAACCTCAGGCTGTATCTTGGTGGCAAGGCTGCTATTTCTGCCAGCTGCCAGAAGTGATTTCAAGATGCTGGATCCAGCTGTCCTCTCAAAGCCAGAAGTCTCAAAATTCTGGACAAGTTTATCTGATAAATAAATAAATAGTGTGTGATCTGTATGGATCTGTGTGGATTCTACATACTGGTATCAAACTAGGCACAAAGAGAAAACCAAAAGGAACAAATGGAAACAAAAATTATTCTCTTTTAAATATTATTGCACAGAGGAACAGGAAAGCTGTGCTGCCTTCTCACTCATATAGTTATGGTTGTGGAGTTGTGCAGCTGTGCAGAAAGGCAGAATTAGATTGTGGCATTAAGAACCTGTCCTGAAAAAAAAAAATTAAACTATTAAAATCCATACAATATGATCAGTGATAGTAATAAAATGTAGGCAGTAAAAATTCCTTGTATCCTGTTTCTGGAACTTATAACTCAGTAAACTGTTTAATCATAAAATCTTATATGAAAGTTAGGATACTGACTGGAAGTGAATTTCTGTTTTTCAGGCTCTAATTTTTCACTGAACCTTTTGACTGAGCTAGAGTACTTGAGGAGTCAGTTGCAAGGAAAGTGTGCTCTGGTTTACTGAGCTCAGGTTTCTTGCTCTGACTGTGCTTCCAAGAACTTCGGCAGGTAAAATTAGCAAGAACATGATCACTGCGAAATTATATTCTCTGGAGCTTTGTTGTCTACAGCTAAAACCTGAAGGCAGCTTTTTTGTATATGGCAGAAACCAACAGTGGCTTTAGCAGTGTATGTGAAGAACAGGGAAAAACTACCAGCTCAGGATGTCGTCTGAGGAGGAAGAGCATCCAGAGACCCCCACTGGCTCCCCTTGGTCTTGGGTAAGAGACTCTGCCCTAAAGTGGCATAAATAACACTTAAAGCTTTAGTAAAAAGTAACAAACTCTGCTGTGTGACCCTCAATAGTACTGAGTATCAGCAGCATTTTTAGTCTCCTGTGAAGTCTGTGTTTCATCGATGGTTTGGTTATCTCTTCTAGTTCAGCCTGTGGACTTTAAAAAAAAAGAACTGAATGGGGAAAACCTTATTTTGCTTCTCCTGTGTATGTCAGGTTCTACAAGGAAACCTGACTGATTCTGTACTGTCTGCTTTGCTGTCTCACTGGCTGTGCAAAGCTACACTGTTGAAAGACAGCTTTTAGGTAAAATGGAGGGAAAAGGATATAAAAAACAGTGTTAACGTTTGCTCTGGAGGTCTGCATTAAAAAAAAGAGCCAGTAAAATACAAAATTTTTTCTCAGTAAGCCTGAAGCTGCTTTAATGAAATACAATCTGCACTGATGCCCCCCTAATAGTGACTTCAGGGTCCTGTGTTTTAAGGTCTGGGCTGATGCCTAATGCTGCTGGAGAGGATGTGGATCAGTACAGGTTTCTGGCAGAAAGACAGAGGATGAATTCCCTCTGAAGAGACTTTGACTAGAAATAGGAACAGCTCTACTGAATCTCCTGGCAATTCACTAAGTTTCAGGAAAAGGCAGTATGGGTTATAAACAAGGCTTTCAATTACTTTTTAAAAAGCATTAAAGTGGTTAAAAACAATTATATGCTTTGAAATTAATATTTATGTTTTCATATATGGTTTTTATATCTTTTTATAGATAAACACATCTATGATTTTTCAGGGAATGACAATGTTTGAAATGGTTTCTAAATGTGGTCAGGCATCAATGTGTGTGATATGTCCAGAGATGATATGTCCTGCAGGTACCCAAGTGATTATCTGAGACTTTTGCTTTTTGAAGGTAGAATGCATAGAATAAATTGGTTTAATCAATGATAGAAACATTCATTTAAAGTAGTCTCATACTTGGAGGAGTACGTAGGGAGGGTAAAAATGAGCACAAGTTTTTCTCACTATCAGGACACAGGTTTCCTGGTATTTGTGTGTTGGTAGATACCTGTTTTTGACAGATAGGAAGATAGTTTATAGGTGTTGATTTCTAAATTAAACATAGGTGGCAACTTTCTATTTCCACAGAAAATTCCCTACAGACTGAGCAGAATGGAGGCTGGGTGGGATAGATGGGACTGATTAGTTCAGTGATGGTTGGAGCACTAAGGAACATCAAGACTATGTTCAATATAAACCAAACTGAGAAGGAACAAAGAAGTCAGGGATTTAATTTTTTTCTTTCAGCTTCAAATATCATTAAACTCCTGGCTTTCACCAATATTAAAAATTAAGGTATCCTACACAACACTTTAACTATTGCATTTGTATGATGTACACTTTAACTTTAGTTTCCTTTACATGTAAGTCTCTTAAATTGCTAAGGAAAGTCATGGATCCCACTGTTCCTTTGAACAATCTGTTTTGCAGTGAATTTTTAAGTTTCATTGTAAGTTAAATAAACAGTGTTATTCAGCATATAAAGAATATCAGATTTCTGATAGAAATAGGTGTGGTAAATATCATTTGAAACTGTTGCTATTGGCCTTTAGGAGCTGCTGACTCTGGGCTTCTGCTAGGGACACCAGAAAAGAAGAACCACTTACCTCTATAGATTTACAGAAGTGCTTCTGCCTATTATCACTGTGTTGTAAAGTAGAGAGAAAATTTTGGTCCTTGGAGACAATGGCAGAATACATATATTTGAGAATATTAAAAGGGCATCACAGAGAGCTCCTTGATAAAAAGATTCCCTAGGTATGAAAATAAAAACATACAAGCCCCAGGCTTTGAAATGCAGCATGTAATTACAAACTTACATGCTTCCAGAAGCAAGAATTTGTTTTTGTAAGCATTTAGACTTTAAACTTCCTCTGATTTATCATGATGTTGCAAGAGGACCACACAAATATGAAGTCATACAGACATTTGCTTTCCCTAGGGTTAGGAATAAGATTGTACACTTACATCCTTTCCAGAGGAGGAATAAATAAAAAATAAACAAATAAATAAAGCATCACTGAGACAAGCTGATATAACATCTGGGGATGGTGGTCTATCAAAACATAGCAGACATCAAGGAGAATTCTGCAAATTCCTGTATCAAGTGCAAGCCTCCTATACTGCCCAAGGCAAAATTCCCGTTTTATTTGCTAGTGTTTCAAATTAGTAGCTGTGCTCTAAGATCTCTACGTGAGACCTTCATGTTCAGAAGAATTTCTACAACTTTCACCTGTACCACAAGGAGCATTTGTAAAAATACTCCTTGAGCCACTTGTACTGGGTACCCAAATTAAACAGGCACACTTAAAAATTGTAACTTTCATTTTCTTCTTACACATAAAATTTTTAGGTTCCTTTAACCTGAATCTTTTGTTGTGTTTTGAGATCCTTTGGGAGAAACCTTCCAGAAATGCAACACCTTGCTGCCACCAGTGCTGCCACCAGTGCTGCTGCTGCAGTTGATGCTGCAGTGGGAGAAGGACTGGTTGGCTCCTCAGGGCAAGTTTCCATCATTCTCTCCCCAGGCCCAGTCCCAGTCCCAGTGACAAACCGCTGGTCATGACAAAGCACTGGCATTTCTCTGGGGCTGCACACAATCCTGCATTTACCAGATTCCAGCAGGGGTAGCAATTTAAGTAGCATCAATTTCTCTGGAAATGGAAGAGCTGTATCTTTCTCACTGTGAGGCTTTTACAGCACTAAACAGCTGTCCTGGGTAAGGCAGAAGGAGCGGGGTGGGTCAGAGGCTGCTCTCACCCCACCAGAGCTGTGCTGGCCCAGAGCAGCCAGAGGCAGAGCCCACTGGCCCGGGGCTGCATTCCTGCACTTTACAGCCAGGACACCCACAGCTACTCTGACAGCAGGGCTGTTCCAGCTGTCCCTGCAGATGGCAATGCCCTGGGCTCTGGGACTGCTCCATCCCATGGACTTTTGCTGGGAAAGATCTCTTCCCATGGGGCCTGATTCCTCCCCAGCAGCTGATCTGTACCACTTCGGGCACAGGGATCAGCTGTACCTATGCACCCTATGCACAGGGTAGATAGGTGTTGGCTCTCCTTCGGTTTTATTTTGGTGGCCTTTTTGCAGCCATCTCCTGAGCAGACTCCAGACTTTTAAGGGGCAGGAGCATCTTTCCCCTACAGTGGCCTTTCCCTGCCATGCCTGGCAGGCTGGCAGCAGCAGCCGGGGGGAGCAGGTGCCGCTCCCGTTTTGGAGGGCTGACCCTTCAGAGAGTAGAGGATGTATTTTTGCAAGGGTAAATAAGTCTCAACTTCACTGCAGATCTGCTTTCCTCCAGCATCAAGCACATGTGCTGCCTTCCCACCTACTGAAAAACAAACAGTAAGTTGAACCTGGACCCTTCCATGTGGTTCACTCTTGGGGAGCTGACTGCAGGCCAAGTCCTTTTGCATTTTATTTAGGGCAGGTTGTGGGAGGTCATTCTGTATCTGGAGATCATGTCTCAGAGAGCCTGCCCTGTCTTAATATAGATCTGAAAGTTCAGCTTGGTCCACGGGGACGAAAGGCAGTGAGGGCCATGAGTGGCTGTCAGCTGCTTCACCCCAGCTCCTGTCACCTCCACTGCCTTTGCACCATAACAACGTGCATGATGAGTAATGCTTTAATAACACACATTTATTTCATGCTGCCATAAATGCAAACAGAGTGTCAACCTCTCTGTTTCTGACTCTCCTACTCTTTTAAGTGGTCTGTGACAACTCAGTCTCACCTGGAGTCGGAGTTTGCACCTTGTCAAGACCACGTCAAGACTGGTCAGCCCAAGGTTGAGCTTCAGCAGCTCCACAACTGAGCAGCTAAACAAAACCTACTGAGGTCTAGGCTGCAAAGGTAAAGCACTCTGAAAAGTGGAGCAGATTAGAAAAAACCCAATCCAAACAAACAGAAAGCACAAACGTATCTCCAAGAACCAGAGTGGTCTTAAAACCTGAGATTTTTGAAAGCAGAGATACATATTTGTTTCTTGCTACAGGCTTTTAGATGTTTGCATTTAAAAACTTATCAAGCTGTTACCAGTCATGGCAAAGGTTAAAACTCTTTTCAATTTAAAGTCCCCTAAGGAGGTAAGAAAAAAGCTTCATGAAAGGCAGCATAAATCTGACACTGCATCTTCCCAAAGAGCTTCTGCTCCAAATAAATGAGCAGATAAGGGTTGGGCTGTCATCAGCTGAGCATTTCCCACAGACATCCCCCAGGGAGCCATGAGGCCAAGGGTGCCATAACAGGGTTTACACAACAAGGGACCATCGTGTTGGCACCTCAGAATGTGTCCCCTCTGTTTTAAATGCACACAAGCTGGGGAGATCATTGAAAAGACTGCATGGCAAAATGGTTCAGAAAATACAGAACTGTCTTCTACTTCACTTGAAATTTCATATTTGAGGTGGGGAATATGTTAAGGAAAATGGGACCAAGTGAGCTTGGGGATCTCATCACTTTTACAGAGTTAGAAATAATTCAGAAATTGCAAATGGAGCTGCATATGGTGAAGGCTAGGGACAGGCTGAGAGTGAGCAAGGGGGAAGAAAGCAAAGCTGTGCTTGCCTGTGAAGCAAAGGAGCAATGGGATGGGAAGGACATGTTTTACTCAAAGCCTCATGCATGGCCATCCTGTCAGGGTACACTGCCTCACATTGCCCCATGCTCCCAGTTCACATGCCCTGTATATTAGAGCTGAGGTAAATGCCATCTGGGATTGCAGTTCCTGAAATGAGAAATGGAAGACACCCCAAGACCATCCTCAGAAACAATTTTCTCTCTTTTGGTACCAGTACCACACTCATAGGAAAATGAGCCACTAATTTTATGAGAATTTACCAGTATAATATCATATCTATTAATGCAGAGAGAAAAAGACGTTCCAAAGAGTGTTTTTCCCCTTTGATCTATGATCTGTATTGTTCCACATGAAGATGGCAGTTTCTGCTGTGACTTCACCACCATCCCTGAGTTCTTTACATCTGTGCTGGTGCCTGCCAGTGCTGTACTGGGATGGTTTCCCTGCAAAGCTGACAGCAAAGGAGAGCCTTCACTCAGCTTTGCAGAGCCTCTTGGTGCTCTGTCCTGTAGGGATGAATTTAGTAGGCTTCAGTGTGAGTTTTGTTCAGTTTCAGCTTCTCATGACCCTGCCATGGTGCTCAGGAGCAGGATGCAAAACCCTGTTTATTCCTCAGTAGAACCACTTAAAGTTACGGCTCTTTAAATCTTCACCAAGTACCAAGCTGTGATTTTCATCTTTACAGTCCCTCAGGAAGTTCATCATCAGAACCACAGACCACAGCACAAACAGGCAATCATTTACTCTATATTACAGGCACTGTTACCAGGCAATGGAGACATGCCTGTTCACAATAAATTCTTCATCCTCCATTCAGAAAAGCCAAGAAGAAAATACTTGATGGAGGCATTTATGTGTTTTCCAATTTTTCTTGCCCTCTTTTTCTTTTTTCCATTCTGTCTTCTGAATTTCACAAAAGCCTTGGTCTGATCTTGTAGTTAGACTGGTTTTGTGGCTTTGCAGAGAAATGCTCTGCTATAATGGATGAGCAAATTGTACTTTGCCCAACCAAAATGGGGAACAAGGAATTGCATGGCTGCTTCCAAGCAAGGGAGGCCAGGCAGGAAGCAGACCCCTTTCATGAAGGTCTAAGTCAACAAGGAAAAAAAATTGCAAAAGGACAGACTGAACACTGGCAGATGGTCTGAGAAATCTTTTTTTTATTCAGGCCCACTCTCTCTCTGAAGTGAACTGTATCAATCATCTAAGGAAGACCGCTGAGAGGAGAAAGTTTGCCTAGAAATGAATCAGTACACAGAGAATTGCTACTTTTCTTTGCTCCTTCTTTACTTCTTCAGTAAACTTGGAGCCTTTGAACCAAGTGGCAGATATCCGATCCATGGATCAGGTGAATAGTTTTAGCATATTCTTCTTTTAAATGCAGAGTTAACAATGTGTCTGCATAGCAACACAGACAAAAAATACTGTCTTTTTTATTCTAACCCAATCTATAGTTGTTGTTTCAATTAACTGATTCATTAATGCTATGTGATCTAGTCACATTGCAAAAATCTATAATAAGGAAAAAAAATTTAGTGAGAATAGATGTTTCATAAAGGTTATTTGTCAGAATTTCCTCAAGCTCTTCTTGGCTACAAATTATCTTAAAATGAAAGAAATACTTTCCTATAAATTTTCATAAACAAGTGATAAGCCCCAGTTCTGCTCCCTCCTGCTTTTGCAGAAGTTGTATTGCTGCCAAAAGACTTTTAAGTGAGGGATTTTTAAATCAAAAGTGCCCTCCAGTGGTCCCACATATTATTTTCGGCTGACACCTGATATTTATCTTCCCCTTCTTAGAAATGAGGCCATATGATATTTAACAGCTTGTAGCAAGTAAAACAAATTAAATTGGATACCCTTTAAAAAAAGGTCAGATAATTTGGATGCATCCTTATATTGAGATATTTTGTATACCTTCTAACCAGCTTGAAAGCTTTTAACTTACTCACTTTTAATTTTTTTTTCATCTCAGGAGTTTTTTTTCCTGCATTGTGTGGGGGTTTTCTCTCTGCTTACCCGCTGCACGTGGTACAGCTTTGACTCTAACACCATCCACATTGCAATCTGCTACAGGACAGAGGTGACCTTTGAAAAGCAAACAATATATTATCAAGCAACTTAAGGGTAATTTTTATTTGCACAAGCAATTAGGAATTCAGCATAGCTTTGCTAATAAAATCATTAATTTCCCTTTAAAATCTGGAAATTTTGATGGATTACCCTATCTTTTTCTAAGTATTTTAGGATCCCATGGACTCATTATTTCTTGGATATTTTAAGGCAGAGAAGGATCAGGGAGAGGTATAAACCGAGGCTTTGTGGGATTTCCACCTCAGTAAATATCTTTGAGAAATCCCTGGAGTTCAAGGATTTTCTTTCATTATAAATTTCTGAGCACCTCCACTCTGCCAGTTTTGCTTAGAGGTTTTTATGAGTCAAAAGCATCTGAGGGGCAGCATTCCTTCAGAGGGACAGTTTGGAAATTCAATGGAAAAATACTCTCTAATTAAATAATTTGCAATAAATATTTTATTTGAAAACCCTTATGCAAAAGAACAGTTTCCTTAATCTGTTTTAGTCTTATTAAAAAAAAAAAACAACAACAAAAAACCCCAATAAACAACTAGATTAAACCTGAAGGAGAGTTTTCCCAATGGGTATTTAAATGTCCTTCATCATTAGTTCCTTATTGGATTCACTGTCTGAGTCCTGGTGCTTTTGTAAGGTCAGTGGAAATGCAACAGTCATTGCAAGTGAGCTAACTTAAAGCAGTTACAGACATGACCTTTGATAGAAAAAGTTTGGGTGCTCCTAAATCCCTTCTCCTGGAAATCTAATGTCGTCTGTGCAACAGAGGCCAAAACTTGAATATAAGTCAAGGCAGACTTGACTCTCAGCTAAGACTGACAAATGAGCTGTGGCTCTTGCCCTGGTCAGTGCAGTGCTGGCCCCAGACAGGATGACAAAGCTATTTTCCCTCATGCTGCTGGATGAGTTTCAATAACCCTCTGCAACTTTCTCAGCTGCTCCATCTGTTGCAAGGGGATTATGTTAATAGCACCTTTTGCAATGTATTGCAACATTCACCAGGCTGTGCTGAGTGTGAGCAGGGTAATGCAGTTAATAAACAGAGTGCAAACACAATCATACTTTTTTTCCCCTTCTATGTGAAAAGAAACACTAAGTGAAAGGAATTTAAATGAAAGAAGATGTTAGCCCTATTTTTCATCAATTTCCTCTCCTTCTTCTGTCCAGCAGCTGTATTAGACATGTAAAGGACAAGCCCATGAAGATGGGCACAGACCACAGCAACACCTGTGTATAAAACTCATGCTACATAGTTTATGTTTTCCTCAAAATTAATACACTTTCTCTCTTTTCCCCCCCTAGTATAGTAGGTTGTAGATAGTAAGGCCCTAATGGTAAAACTGAGAACCAAGTAGATTTCTTTAACTCCTACTTATCTGACTAAGTTTCAGCAGTTTTATCTTCTTCCTCCCTTGGTCAGTGCTGCACAAATCTCAATAGATCAGGAAATAGTACAGAAAAGAGAGCTCTGCCAGGACCTGTGAAACCAAAAGAAGATGGATGGTAGAAGGACTGGCATTTTATCTTGGCATAACTCTGTGACAGTCAAAAAGGTGGTTTATTAATAGTGGTTTGGCAGACATACTGTACCAACACTTCATGGCTGCAAGAAGAAGACCAAAGCAGGTGTCTAATTTCCTGCAGGCAGCCTGTGCCTGAGGGGCAGCAGTTTTTTGCAGCAGGAGAGGCAATGGTCAAGTTTCCTCAGTTTTCTTGGCAGCTCTGGGCAGCTGGGTAGGAGAGGGAAGTTTATGAAATGGATGCAGAACTATGAGGATGTTGTGGACTGAGAATTAACCCAGTCCTTACTGCAGGATCCAGACACTGCTTTTGCCTGGGCTCGGCACTTTACTTGTGGCCTGTAAGCAGGAAAGGACAAGTAAGCAGGACAGCCAGTGGGGATGCAGCCAGGTTTGACAGGCTGGGAACAGAGGGGGTTAATGGCGAGGGTGAAGCAGAGTTGGAGGGTGAGGGTGGACAGATCCAGGGCCATGGGGACACTGGCTGATGGGGAAAAGGTTTCCCTTCCACACAGCACCCATGTAAGCTGTAGGCAAGAGCCCAGCAATGCTTTTCCTCAGCTTTTGGCAGGAGCTGGAAGGAGCCTTTGCCCTACACTGAGGAGGGCTGCCAAACACCAGAGACATCAGCATCTAGCCCTTCCTCACATGGCATCTCGGGAACAAACCTCAATCTCAGCCACTCCAGGGATTCCCACAGGTTTCCTGGGGCTCCCACCTCCCATTTTCCTGTGGATTCATTTGATCTCCACCCATACTGGTGAAAAAAAAAAGAAACAAAATAGGATGCTGCAGGTTTGTTACCTCATTTCAGTAGAAAGAAGGTTTTGTTTGAATCCACTGAAGGATTTATTTCTACAGTCCAAAGGCAACAATCCTGTTGGAGTAACTCAGTCCTTGGAATTGACTATCTCTCCACTCCCTACAGAGGGAAAAGTGAGCTCACTTAGGTTTCCTCTAAAGTTTGGGAAGACACCATTCACTAGGAATCTGCACCATTTACACATGGGAGAGGCAGTTCCTCACTTTAACTGGCTTGTCTCAGTTCAGAGCCTTTTAACAGTGGTCTTAATTGCTCGGCAATACCAGTAGTTTATTTTCTGCTCTCTAAATCCTCAGACAATCATTCTGAAACCAGGCTGGAGCAGACATACCTCCTGACTACTTGCTGGCCTTGTGGTAGCTGTGCAGCATGTTCCTGACCCTACCATACATGTCAAACAAACCCTTCAGCTCATCCTAGGCTGCCTATATTAATGATGACTTGTTCCTTATTATATTAATAAAGTTGGTGGCAAGTAGCAGACAGTGAATGACTGCCCAGACTTTTGAATGCTAAGATTTGGGAAAACTGCACTCAAATTAATGAGGATTTCACAAAAGAGGCATTCTGTCATAACCTTTTCATTTTGTCCCTGTACAGTGTATGACAAAGTGAGCCCTAATTAAAGCTTCAAAGCACTGTTGAAGGCCAACAAAAAGCAGTATAGAATGTGAGTCTTAGTGCATCTTTTTCTTTTAAACCTAGGACAATTTGATGCTTTCTTTATAAACTCTGTGATAATTTAATGCTGCAACAAAGGAAGCTCTTTTGACTGCTAAACTGATTTTCAGGGTGTATTTGCACTTGTTTTCACTTTTTCATTGACTATGAGAGCCTTGCTGAAGAGAAGCTGACTTTGATGGAAGTGGTATGCTCTAGGTGAGATACAAAAGCAGATCTATCCTGTGGGGAAAAAGGATGGAAAATTTAATGGGAAAGAATAGCAGGCAGTTATGAAAAGGATCTTTCCAAGGCAGCTCAGAGTTACATTTAGAGAAAAAAGTTTGTATTTAAATGCTCCATGTCATGCCATGCTAAGGAAGCTTAAATGGATCATGCTATAACAGTGCAACACTCTCTGTGGATTAGAAAGGGAATCCAGGCATAACCATCTTTCTTAGGACTGTTTGAGGTAAAAAGGGCAGCCCCAGGATCTAATCCCTCTTAAAAAGGTGTCCTTGAAGTTAAGGGGAACTATTCTCTCACCTTAAAGTCAGACAGATACATCTGGGCTGAATATAGTAGGATTCTTACACTAAATATCTTTGGCTTAGATACCATGGAGACTCCAAGTCCAGTGCTATTTCACTAACACAAGCACTAATAATACAGCCCAGAGAAAGGATATTTTTCTATTCAACTAATGCCGCATATTGAAGGCTGTGGCCTGGATGTAAAGGCTCTGAAAAGGTGAGGCCTTGTGTTGGCACCTCAAGTGAAATAAGAACAGCTGGACCTATGTGCTTGCCCTCTGCAGGAATCCCTTCAAAAGGAATAATTACATTACAGGCATTGCATCATGAAGTGAAAACAAGGCAATATGCAGGAGCCTGCTACAGTGAACAGATTATTTCTTGCCACCATCTTTCTTTTTGCTGACTACTTAATCTGTGAAGTTAGTTTAAAAATGAATTCCACCAGTCTGGAGTATCAGGAGGTGTTAATTTCTCACAGAACAATTAACAATCCTTCATCCATTGAAGTCAGGAGTACCTTTAAAGTCCAAAGTAGGTCAATAAAAGATTATTCACAAAAGGGAGCTTTGAATGTTCCCATGATCAAACTTCTGGGAAAATCATTCCAGTGTAAGTAACAGAAACAGCACTTGAGATCCTCCACTGACACTGGTGGATCTCTGATGGTCTTGACTGTGTTGCTAGATCCTGGTGGAGGTTTGGAGGTGGAGGTCTTGTAACCTGTTTCTCCATATTGTCCTTAAACAACAAAGGCAAAAAAGACAATCCCAAAGCATTCCTATGGGCAGCTGGTTGTGCTCTATCAATACAGCACTGCTTCACCACCAGCCTAGCTGCAGTGGCAGCTTCAGGAGGGTAAAATAAACACTTGGGGTTGCTCTACTCTTGAGTCAGCCAGCCCTTTGTGGAACATCCACTGATAACAAACTTCACT
The DNA here is from genome assembly GCF_963513975.1 of Fringilla coelebs. Lineage (NCBI taxonomy): Eukaryota > Metazoa > Chordata > Aves > Passeriformes > Fringillidae > Fringilla > Fringilla coelebs. The sequence continues at coordinate 14,659,820 of NC_140030.1, read as the reverse complement.
CTCTGCAGACAGGGATCTGTAAAGCTTCACCCATAGCATTGCCCTGCCTGGAGAAAAACTGTGTGATATTTAACAAAGAGACTGAGGGCTGTCAGGCCACTGAACCTTGTTTAAGCAAAATACTGAGGAAAGTAGGAGGAGAGGCAGAAAACTTCTAAAAGTGTGACACTGTAACATGGCAAAAGAATTTCAAAGCCAATGCAGTTATTTTAGTATTAATTAAAGCTCAGTCAAGCCCAAGGGATTATTAACATTTAAAAAACATTTCTAAATACTTGTAAAGCTTTCTGTGTAAACAAGCACTAAATGTGCACCACATAAAAAATGTTCCTGGCCCACTGCATTCTGAGATGCTTCTTTCCAAGAATTTTATTCAAACACTTCCTCTTGTTCTGCACATACTGTTTTTCTTCTAGTCAGCAATGTTGCAGCATATATTGATTGGATTTTATGACTGCCTTCTTCCTAGAAACAGTCCTGAACAATGTGTAGCATTAGTGAGAAAAACAAATCACATGTGATGAAGAGGCACGCTCACCTCCTCTTTATTTTCTGCCCTTCTGGACAAGAGCCAGTAGGGAGCTGCTTCCAAAGTCTATTTATGAACATGTGTTTACTTTTGCATATACACAGCCTTTACTACATGTGAGCCCTGTGTACTGAACCAGTGAAGTCAGAAACTGTGAAAATTGAGAAATTCGCTTTCATAACAGTAGTCTGAGTTGATAATGTTTCTCTATTTTATATTAGAAAAACAGAAGCAGAGTGAGGTTAGCCGGGTTGTGCAGCAGAGCACAGATAACCTGCAATAGTGCCAGGCGCAATGGAAGTTTCCAAACTTCCTGACCTACCCCTCAGACATAGGATTGTTTTTCCTCTTCTGTTCCACTCCAGAAATCTGATCTTGGGACACAAGGTCTCTTCATATTACAAACATACCTATGTTCCATAAAATGACATAAACTTTCTCCCTAAAAAGCTGTGACTAGCAAATCCCTTATAAAACCCCTCTAAAAAATATACACAATACAATTTTTTCTGCTGTTAGGAATTTGCATGTGAGGCTTTAATATTTGAAAGCTTGAAGGATTTCAAAGAACAGCAAGCCCACCTGTTTTTTTTTCCCCTAGATGGACAAAGTGGAAAAATCCCCAAGTATATTTTAATTCACTCACACTTTAATGGAGGCTTGTTATGACTCTATCAAGCCTGTCATGAAGCCATACATTAAAACCTGTTTTGCTCATCACTGTTGGTGCCCTTGATGACTCTGGACAGTGACTAATGTGCAAGTTACATATCAGTACTGACTCGATGGAACTCCCCTCTGTGGCAAAATTTAATATTCTTTGAATAAATTGCATTCTGATGGGAGGCTTTCCACAAATCAATGGACAGGGGGATGGGAAGCACCACTGGCAGTCTAAAATAGCTATGATACTCATAGGGAAGAACTCTGAGTAAGTCTGAAAGCAAGCAAAGTAAATAGAGAGAATAAAAAGTCCAGCTGGGTTTCCCAGGTCAGCCCCAGACATGGCCATTACCTCCCACTTGCCGTGACCTTTATGCCTATGGAGGCAGCTGCTGTAGGCAAATGGACAAAGGGCTCAATCATAACATGAAAGGCTTGTGTAGCTTTTCAGTGTACAGCACAGTTTTTTTCCTGTCATCTTCCTAACCCCATCACCACTCTTGAAGTTCATGCCTAAAACTGCACAGAAAACAAACGGGATCAGGGAAATGCCCCTTTCTGAAGGCTCCCCATGAGCTTCTATAATGTATTTGTACAAAGTATTTCTATGTGACCCATGACAAAGTTTGCTAGCAAGCAAAAACACAGTCTGTGCCCGGTATTATTTGAAGAGCAGGCTCAGCACAGTAGCAGGAGCAGCTTTGCTCTGTGTCCTGCTGGGTGCTGGGAGCCTGGGGATCCAGCGTGTGGCACAAACCCAGTTTCTCAAGTCTTTAAACAAGCCGGCTGCCAGTTCAGCTCTGCTGCTGTACCTGTTTGACCAGAATCCCTCTGAACTAAATCAGGAATTTCTTGATAGTTCCTTCCTTTTTTCTTTTCAGAGAGTCCTCTGTTTACATGACTGAGTACATATCTCGTGTCTCAGACTGAACATCAGCGGGCCAGATCAGTTTTGTTTGCTCTGTATCTTGAAAACCCAAAATGTACAGATTCCTCGTGGTTGCAGATCCTACATCCAGCCAGATCTAGCTCTGAACTCCTTTGCCTTGCATTCAACAATGAGGGTGTGGATGACAAAGCCTCACCAAGCCTCCGCCACGGTCAGTGTCAATACTGCAGTCGTGGAACTTGACCACCCACCAGCTTTCTGGCTGTGAGGAGGAGCAGCCATGTTCACCCTTCTCTGGTGACGGCATGCATTGCCCTCTTCTGTGCTCTGGGGAAAGCTGCGGCTAACAGCTGCCATGTCCAGGGCTGCCATGTCCAGGGCTGACGGAGAAGTTGCTCAGGGAGAAGTCGCTCTGGGTCTGGAAAGGCTGATGCCGTGGGGCAGGGTGGGTGAACATCAGGTGATGTGAATACATCACCTCATGAAACACCTTTCGGTAGCCTAGGGTGGTTCCTAAGAGAAACATTCCCCGGTGCAATGTTAACTGCAGCCATTAGCACACCGGACAGAAGCAAGGCCGGGGCCGTGGCGGGGCCGCCCCCTCTGCCGGCGGCGGGGGCAGCCGAACAGGCCCCGCCCGGCCGAACGGGCTGCCGGAGGTGACAAAACAGCCCTTATCAGCGGGCCTTCCTTGCAAGATGTGAGATAAACAGCGATGATTCTCTCCGTGAGTGACTAGGGTGAGGTTAACAAAAGGGAGGAGCTCAGCAAGAAAAAATTCAGACCTGGCATGAGGCTCTTTCAGGGTGTATTTCAAAGACCAGGGTTCCCTGTGCTAACCCAGCCCTGGGATGTACTCAGTGAGGTTTCTGGCTAAGTGAGCAGCTTCATAGTGTCTTCCTTCAGTCCTTAATTTTATCCTTATTTCAAAGTCACTTCAAAGTGTGGTGAGCAAACCAGCATGCCTGAGATCTGCTGCAGTTTGCAGCAGCTCCAGGACAGAAGTGCCATGGATATTCTCACTTTACCCCCCGCCCCCCATCTGCTTTAATTTATAGGCTGGATTATTACAAAGCATTCAGTTTAGATCTGGATTTCAAAATCATTTAGGAAGTTGATGTAGTACAGTGGGAGATGAACTCATTGAGAGCAGCCCTGCAGAGAAGGGCTTGGGGGTTGTGGTGGATGAAGAGCTGCACAGGAACTGGCAACGTGCACCTTCAGCCCAGAAAGCCAAATGTATCCTGGGCTCTGTCAAAAGGAGCTCTGGTGAGACCCTGCCTGCAGTGCTGCATCCAGATCTGGGGTCCTCAGAGAAGGAAAGACATGGACCTGTTGTTGGAGCAAGTCCAGAGGAGGGACACAAATTGCTGGAACACCTATCCTGTGAAGACTGGCTGAGAGGGTTGAGATTGTTCAGCCTGGAGAAGAGGAGGTTCTGAGGAGATCTTAGATTTGCCTCCCAGTACTTGAAAGGGACTGTAAAAAAAGAGGGAGAACAACTTTTTGCATGAGCAGGCAGTGATCAGATAAGGGGGAACAGTTTTAAACTAAAAGTGGAGAGATTTATATTATATTTTAGGGAAAAAAAAATCTGTACTGTGAGGAGTGAGGCACTGGCACAGGTTCCCAGAGAAGCTGTTGATGCTCTGTCCTTGGAAGCATACAAGGCCAGGTTGGATGGGAATTAGAGCAATCTGGTGTAGTGTGGGGCAGTCCTCCCCATGGTGGTGGGGGATTAGAACTAGATGGTCTTTAACGTCCTTTCCAACCCAAGCCCTTCTATGATTACAATGCAAGTATTCCTGTTTTCAGCAAGGAAAGGACAGGGAGAACACTGCTTATGCTGCAAGAGCTGCCCTGGCACCCATGCTATCTCCAGAGAAATAGAGGCTATGAGGGCTGGGCAAGCAAAATCACTCCAAATTGCTGTGATCTTCCCACCCTACAGCTGTTCCTCTGTCTCTGTGTATGCCTTGGGACCCTGCAGCCACCAGAGTGCTTGAGCATAATGGCTCCTTTGACTTTGGGCCAGGTTTGAGTGAGGTGATTAAACAGAACTGGTTTCTTGTTGTGCTTCCTCTGCTTTATATGATAAAATGTGACTCTGGCTTCCATATTGCAAAGTACTTAAACTGTTCTGTGGTCATCTCCATGGGCAGCAGCTCCCATGTTGCCTCCTACAGACCAGGGGCTTTATTTTGGTAGCCTTCTTATAGAAGATAAATATAGATAAGGGTGTTTTTGTTTGGAGTGTTAGAACATCAAGCCATTTAACTAGGAACTCACTACTGAAGTTTCTGACAGAACTCTTGGTAGTTACATTTTTTTCCCCACATTATTTACTGATGTCCCAAGCTTTGTCTGACTAGTTACAACCTCTCCAGGAAAAGGAAGTAAAATCTGACTTATTTGAGAAGCTAGGAAATTATTTTCTTACTTTAGGTCACTTAGGCAGTATGATCATGTGGCAATTGGACTGTCATCTTACCTTGAAAGAAGGTGGCCCTCATTCCTCTTTATTCCTTAAAATTACTCCATAGTGGCGATAGGATCTCCTCACAAAAGGTACCTACTCTGGTTCTCTGTGAAAGGACACACCAGCTGCTTTGCACTAGGCACCCACACTGCAGGGAAAATATGATGCCCATCACTCTGGGCATCAGATGCTCCTCAAGGGAAGTAATGGGATGTTTCTATCTGGTACTAGCAGAAATAAAGCACGCAGTGTGTACTTAACTACATTTGGAGGCATGATTACTGTAGGAACCTGATTTAAATTACTTGAGTAATTCACAAATGAATAACTTTGTTTACAACATCTGTTGCATCAGTGTGATGAGCTAAACACCAGTCAGGTGATGTCGTGAGACTGAGTCAGAAGTTTGAGACAGAAGAGCTGCTTAGGTCACCCTGCCCATCCCTTGGCTACTCTGCTGTGCTTCCCTATAACTTGTTTCTGCACTAGTTTTTTTAAATTAAGGCATTTCATGTAACAGGGTTTTCATCACCAGTTTCTGTATTTTTTCCCACTGTGAGATTTCCTTGTTAGGAAAGAACTCCTGAAAATGGATTCTCATTCTGCCATTTCACTTTATCATAGATTAATAGAATACAAGTCTGCAAGAGACTCAGAGATCATCTGGTCCATCTCTATGCCTAGAGGCAAATCCAACTATAATTAAAACATTTCTGTCAAATGTGTGTTCAGCCTGCTCTGAAAGATCTCAGCCTCTTCCGGCAAGCCATACCAGAGCTTGGGTGCTCCTACTATTATAAAGTTTTCCTAATGCCTAAATATTTCCTGTTTCTTTTCATGCTCACTGCATTTCCATATCTCTCCCAAGGGGGCATGGATTAGAGTTACTAGTATTATTTTTTGCTTGCAATATTTTTATATAAGATATACATTTTCCATCTAAGTGAAAGCATGAAATATAGACTGCTCTGTTCTTCTGCAGATATCAGGCCATATCTGTTATCTCTGAGTCTTCTGTTTTACTTCACCTTCTATCAGCTAAAAGAAATATCTTCATTCTTAAACACTCCATATTTAGTTGCGAAAAGTACAGTTTGGCTTAATGCAACAGACTGGGCAATATAGAGTCATAAAGACTCTCTTTAGAGGTCAAAGGGCAAATTTTGCTTTGCACCACAAATTAAAGTTTTCTCATAAATATTATTGAATTTCCCCTGACAGTGTAGGAGCATATTATTTATTTTAGACATCAGGAGAGCTGTGCAATAATGCCCACACTCCTGGAAGCAAAAAAGCTGAGGTAGCTTTACAGGAGATCTGGATCTCTTGGCTACACTGCTGATAGTAAACCACACAGTGACAGTGCCCATTCTCTGGCTTTGATGCTACCTGGTGTGATCCAGTCACCTCCTGCTATTATTATTATTAAGCTCCATCAACACTATAAACCAGTTGGCCTCCTTGAGTGGCCTGTTGGAATTGCTCTGTGCTCGTTCCCCAGCTGGGAGCTGCCAGCTGGCTGTGGCAGCACCTGTGCCAAGTGCTATTTTTCCAGCATCAGGGCATAGGCCAGAGTGTCCCAGTGCCTCCGCCTGTGCCTTGACTCTGATTGTACAGGAATAGGATTTGTGTCCTATTTCACTAGCTTAAGTGCAAGGTCATCTTTTCCCCACGTTAGCTTGTTCTCTAAGGTCAGCAGGGTGCCTTCTGAGGCTGGTACAGCTAAAGGAAAGATTTAATGCATTGTGACTGGTTTGAAATCGTTTTTGCTCATGTCAGTTTGCACTTCCAGGACTACTAAATAGGAAAGGCTGATTTACAACAGCCACTCAAAAAAAGGGACAAAATATAATTCATGAAATTCTAAACTTTTCCATTAATTGCAGGTCTGAATGAAAGCTCCTTAGGATTGTTTTTCAAATGTGAGCAGGAACAAGAGATTAGACAACTAAAAACATCAAATACTTAACTGCAACATTAACTACTTTCAAAATGTTGGCAGGGATCCTGGAGAGTCGCGTGGTTGTTGCACCAGTACACAAAGAATGTTTTACAGGACTGTCTCTGATCACTGTTTTTCAGAGGAACTGAATGCACAGACAGCAGCACTCTTGTAAAATTACCGGCTCTGTTGCAACACACTGTTGACTTTTCTGCTAATAAAATGTACTGTTTGCCTGTGGCAGTTCCTATTACGATGTTTCTGAGATTTATTTTTTGGATTGTGGAATTTTGATTGTTTTTAAGAAAGAAAGAAAAAGAAAGAATGTGTGTTTGTAGCCCTGAAAGCCAGCTGTGTCCTGGGCTGCATCCAAAGCAGTGTGGGAAGCAGGTGAGGGAGGTGATTCTGCCCCTCTGCTCTGCTCTCAGGAGACCTCATGTGGGGCTGGTGCACCCAGCTCTGAGGCCTTCAGCACAGGAAGGATGTGGAACTGCTGGAGCAAGTGCAGAGGAAGCCACAAGGGTGATCAGAGGGCTGAAGCACCCATAGTCTGCAGACAGGCTGACAGAGTTGGGGCTGTTCAGCTTGGAGAAGAGAAGATTCTGGGGAGACCTTATGGTCTCCTTCCAGTACCAGAAGGGGCAACAAGAGAGCTGGAGAGGGACTTTTTATGAGGGCTTGTGAACAAGGGTGAACACCTTTTTTAACTGAAAGAAGGTAGGCTTAGATTAGGTATTAGGAAGAAATTCCTTACTGTGGGGATGGTGAGGCACTGGAACAGGTTGGCCAGAGAAGTTGTGGGTGCTTCATCCCTGGAAGTGTTCAAGGCCAGGCTGGATGGGGCTTTGAGTATTTTAGTCTCACTAAAGGTGTCCCTGCCCATGGCAGGGGAGTTGGAACCAGATGATCTTTCAGGTTCTTCCCAACCCAAACCACTCTATGATACCTCTTAAACACAAACAGGCACATGCAGCAGGAAAATGCAATTATATTGAATTCAGCATTTGCATACATCATGCATCTGTATTTCAATTATTAATTTAGCCTGGAAGAGTATTTCTGATCATTTTATTATGGGGACAACAGTGCCAGTATTTTTATTCTGCTTCTGAGAATAGAAAAGATAGACCACTTGTTAAAACAATGGGCCATGTGGAAAGAGGTCTGTTCCTAATTCAGATGCTAGGAATCCTTTGTAATGCCAAATAAGTAATTTAATCAGTGTGTATTTCAATTTCTTAATTTGATAAATGAAATTTATAATATCTTCTGGTTCATAAGGTTGTTGAGCGACTTGGTAAACTCTGTTTCAATACTGCGGTGCAATCCTTAGTTGAGTGTTCCAAGTGTAAGATATTGTTGTGAACAGAGAAGGCCTATGTGCCAGACCTCTTTGTCTTCCTCTGATTGTGCCACCTCAAACTTACTTGTCACATCCCCCACATGAAATTATATTCTAATTACACATGTACCAGAGTGTGTGAGTGTAATTACCAGTGTAATTAACAGTAATGGAACCCTTAAGAACTGGACGTACCAGAACTAGGTGAATTTATTTCTGTAGTGCTTGTTTTGCTGTTTCTGATTGCTCCTTATTTGTAATGGTATCATAGTCTTTATTCAAATGGAAGAAAATCTGAAAAAGTATCATTTTATACCTTTTCTATTTGATCAGTGGTTCTTTCCACAGAGTATTTTGGGTGTTATATAACTTGAGAATGATAGAGAGCAGAATATTTTACCTTTTTTCCTGGTGAGCATTTTTGTTTGAAAAATGTTGAGATTTGAATATGAGGGAATATGGGTGTTTTGAGAACACACCACCAGCAAATCTGGCCATAACTTTTCTAGGCAAGAAAGAGAAATCTTTCAAATTATTTGTTCATATCATCATCATCATCATCATCGTATTTACTGATCCTGCAGAGTTAGTCCTTACAGTATGCAATTTCACTATGGAATAAGAAGTATTATAAAATGGACTTCAGAATTTCTCTTGAATAACTTTTCCTTTTATTTATATGTGTCCCTTCATCTCCAGCAACACTGAAAGCTTACCCTACTTAGTGGGTATTAATTAATGTCAATATGTCTTGCAACTCCAGCTTCTTTAAAAATGAAATCACCATTCACTCCTACTTCTGTGCGTTCATAAAGAGGTTGTCACAGTAATTGTCACCTCAACTGTGGGCTCCATCTCTGGAAGTACAGTCACAGTGCTGAGGCCCCTGTGCTGCCTGTCTGCAGAGGAATTACTCATGGAATATACTCATGCCTCTGCTATGCAGACCCTGAGCACCAAACTGCTTCAAAGGGGCTGAAGTGTGCTCCTCTTGTTCTGCAGAACTGCTTTTCCTGTCCTACTGGGTACTAGAGGTCTTCCTGTACCATGAATACATCTAGGAATGATGCCACATGAAAAGATCTTTGGCATCCCCATCCTGCAAAAGAATAAATAGACACTGTTGTGGTCTATGCTTCTTCAGAGCTCACAGAATTTGCTGGCTTCCAAGTTCTCTCCAGCTGATGATACAGATCCTACTAGCAGAGGACTAAATCCTTCTGAAAAACCCCTGAAATCTGAGGTGGTGGAACAAAAATTGAGAAAATTTCTCAGTCCAAATAAAAAGTGAGGATGACACAAAGGCCATGTGGCTTACAAAGGAATCTTAGGAGAGATGTTCATTGAAGCTGGGTTTCAAGGACCATGATTGAGGCCTGTATATATTAACTTCTCTGTATGGTTAATTAACTACTTTATTTTTCATTATGCTTTGTTTCTTTCAGATTCCATTGATGAAAGATCCTGGCTGGATCCGAAATGTCTGGACACGCAATCTAAATGTAGGAATTTAATTGTTCATTTGCTTTTTAACTCCTGTGCTTTAGAAAAGGCCCAGCTTGAAGCCCAGTGGTCTTTGGTAAAGCAGGATGAGGAGTGGTTTATTCTTGCCCACTTCTTGGTACCCAGTGCAGAGTGTCCAAGTGTCACTCTTTGGACACTGTGTTACTACATGTCACCACTATAATGTGATGTTAATATTCCTGTGAAAGGCTGGGTAGCTCTGTGAAACTGGTGGCCCTCATATGTGGCCAGTACTAGCAGGATAAGGATGAAAAAAACATAATTTGGAAATTTGGCCCTTGACCTGGATAATAAGCACAGAGTGAGCAAACCTGTGGCAAATGTGAGATGCAAGACTTGTCCCAAGCCAGGGAAAACATGCCCAGACATCCCTGCTGCTGCTCTCCTGGAAGGCAGAGCGCACATCTGTGAGGTGGTAGTCTTGGGACACAGCCATGGATTGACAGAAGAACCACTCAGGAGAAGGACTGAGAGGGGGAGAACAGCACTTCCCATACCAGTTATAGAACTGCCACTGCTGAATGACTGGTGGAGGAGGCAAAGAGACAGATCCAGGGGACAACCTGATGCTTGTCTAAGTGACTCAGGATTCTATTCCTCAGAGTGACCTGCTCTTACAGTGATGGTGGGGCAGAGTATTTACAGGCTGACTTGATGAAATCACAGGTAAGTCCACAGCGTTTCTACCCAGCACCAAGCAGATCTGTGCAATCACATCCACCTAGCTGAGCTGTTGGAGTCACTGTCCAGCTCTGCGTAGGCTTCACGGAGGTATTAGCCTGGGTGGAGTGTGATGTTAGCATAGCTTCACTGCTACCTCATGCAAATCCCACCTGAGGGTTCCAGACAACCTACACAGTGCAGTGTAGGAGATTTTTATGCTTTCCAGAGGAATCTTCCTGGTCCAGGAGCCTGTGGAGACTTGCTTGTAGCTTGTTGGTGTGGGATCTGGTTGGCAGAGCCTGGCAGCCTCTCAGTTGGGTCTGGCAGATATAGGAAGGTATGTCAGCTTCAACAAATTGAGGATCTAACCTTCATGCTGAGCTTGATATTAGCAATGTGACATAAACTGGACAGCTAGATAAGCCAAACAGGCAGTGTGAAATTAGAATGGGGTTGGTTGCTGTTGGCAGGAGTTGGGTTTGGACATGCAATTCAGCAGCTGTGCTTTGCAGACAGAAAAGTATCTGGGAATTCAAAATGCCAGTAAAATAAACAGAGAAGGAACTCCAGTTAGCAAAGGACAGCATGAAAAGTGAAAATTAAACACATGTGAAGTGATACTACAGATGTGATCTTCTCATTCCAAACTTTGGGAACATTCAGATCTGCATTCAGGTGAGATTCTGAAATTTACAAGAACATCTGTTGGGTAATCAAAACATGCCATGTGAACTTGTGATGAAACTTCGAAAGAATAGAGGATAATACATACTTGTAGTAAGATTATACTTTAAGAAGGATCAGGTTATGGGCTGTTTGGGCAAAATTTTGAATTTTTAAAAATGTATCAGTATTATGGTTTTTGTTCTAAACTTCTCATAAACTAGTACATAAATACATGAAGAAGAGGAGGAGGAACTTTTTAATTCTAACCACTAATGATAGAAAAATCTTAGAGATTGTGCAAATAAAAGAGGTATTTGCACTAAGCTGTGCCAATATCTGCAGAGAGGAGTCAGCAGTATGAAACAAAAAGTGAGAAAAACAGGCTGAATCTGCCACAGGAAGCAGAATTACACAGAACAAATAACATCTGACCTGGACAAGGTAGATAAGCAATAAGCATGATCCCACGCAAGCAACATGAAAAACATGCAGGGTGAATGAACTGGGCTGTCATCTAGGGCTGCAGGGGAGTGACGTCTGATATCACTGGGATGACTGCAGAGAGGCTTTTTGTTAATGCCCAAATTGCAGTGTGGGGCTTGGAATGGGGAAAACGGTGTCTGAAGAGTTCACATCAGAAGCAGACATGTACCTTGACATGACTCTGACCTACCTGTGGGTATGAATTTGTTTTTTATTCTATTAAATAGGATTATTTTATTTGTTTTCTGACCAGTCCTTTGTCTCTTCTTGCACTATGGCAGAGCTTGATACAAAACACTGCTCTCCTGTTCCTAGTCTTGCTTTTTTTTTAAAAAAAAATCTTCACCTGTTTGGAACAATGAGCAAACCCTTTGCTTGTGTAATACAGAGTTCACTGGCTTGAAGGGGATTATATTGCTCTGTCTGAACTGAGCACCAGATCTGATACTTTCAGACTCTAAACTCACTGGGATGGGAATTCTCTTTGTGCATGATACGACCAACACAATGTGGCTGATGTGTGAATAATAAAACAAGCTGATGTTGGTTTTGTGGGCAGAAGCTGCTGGCTTTGAGAGACTGTGCATGGCATGTAGATTTGTCTGAAGTAGATATGAAATGAGGGTAGCAGGAATGAGGCAAAGTACCTGATGAATTCTCACATTTGCATAACGGAATATGGAAAGCACACAGGCCACCAGGACTAAGGTTTTTTTGTTCCAGGACGGGCTGGACCTAATGAAATGGATTTCCCTAATTTCACCAAAGCATATTATTTCCATAGATTAAAACAAAGTGCTTGTTTTAACACACACTTCTACTGTATTTATGGAACAAGGATAAATTATTTTCACAGTGTGTTAATTCCTGAATGCACCTGTTTTCTCAAAACAATTCTGAAACATAATGTTTTTAAACAATTCTTGCATGTATGCACAAGAGCTGGTAATCTTTATTCAAACAGTGAAGAGGAATACATGGAGATAGAATTGACCCATTTATGTAAGGGCAGGACCTAAAGAGCGACATGTAGAGCAGGCAGGCTTGATAATACATTTATTTATAGTATCTTAATACTGGACTAACTAAAATGGTTTCAACTTTCTCAGTTCAACATTGAATTACATTTCCTTCTGATGGATCATTGCCTCCTGAGAGCATTAAAACACATCATACTTTGTGACCAGATTATATAGACAGAATAAACACCCTTTTAAGACAGGTGTGTTTCACTTGCAAAAACTGTCATGCATTTTAGATTTCAAGACTCTTTTATTCTGAAGTTTTCATTAGAGTAAAATTTAACTTTTGCTCAGCTTTCAACATACTGGCAGAAACCAGAGGGAAAAAAACTTTCTTTCAAACCACAGACTACAGTTCCTCCTTTGGTTAATATACCCTTTGTTACCCTTTGTTACAGCAAATGTAAATTTAATTTTCCAAGTAATTATTTTTAGACTGATGGAGATGAAACGTTGTTTAATTATAGTGCTAAAATAACATTCACTACTCTGTTCAGGGATTTTAGTGCTATAACACTTCTGGAGAGACTACACTCATTTTGACACACTGAGTATTTTGAGGGAAGGATTTACTGAGTTACCCGGGACACTTCTACCACTCGTAGAAATTTGAACATGAAACTGCCATAAAGTACCATTTTAATGATTTTGCAAGCTAAAAACCAGAAATAAATGACGAAGTTCCTGCTTTAACATAACTGACTTACAGGTTCCAGCTAGAGTTTTATACATGTTCTCAGCCTAAATCAGGAGAATGAAGTGCTCAGATAAAAGAAAGAATGCAGTATTTACTGATTAATTACCTAGGCTTGATGCAAATAATTAAAGATGCAAATAATTAATTTATTGTCTTGTGATGTGTAGGATTTAATTCTGTGCCTCAGCTTGTTTCTAGGATTTTCACACAATGTTGATTATTAACTTTATATATAACAATATATTTTTAAGAACAAAAGAGCCGACAACAATAAGATTGCCAGCTTTTACAGCAACCAGGACTGAAAAGATTATTTGCTTAAGCAAAATATGTTTTTAAACATTGTCATTGTTCCATTTAGCTCAAATTTTGCCTGATAAAAATTTATCACAAGAATTCAATGGATAATTGTACTTTTAATTCAAAACAAGCACAGTGGCTCAAACTATAATCACTAAAGTCCTCAATAATGGAATTAAACAGAAAACACTTCTAAGGCTGATTATCCCAATCCAGTATCTCCCCTCTCCCCCTGATTCACCCAATACAGAGCCTTGAGGTTAAAGATCAGGGAGATCTGAAATCCGCGCTGCCAGATTAAGGTGTCTTCAAGTTTGGCACAGAAGAAGGAATGAGAAGACAGTGTGGAAAAATCTTAGGGCCAGAATTCCCTCGTACCTCACTGTTACAGAAAGCCCTGAGAAGGGAAAACAGGAGCCCTTCGGGTGTTGGCACAGGATTCATACCTGCTGCACAGACTGAATTGGGAAAAGTACCTTTTTAAATGTTACACACAATTGTTTAAAAAAAAAAACCAAAAAACTGCTCTAACCTGGTTATATTCTGTCACTTCAAATGTTCAGAAAATTGAGCATTGTGAGAGGGGAAAACACTAAGTAGTACGGGGTTGTATTAGCTCACTTTTTTTTTACAGCAAAAGTAATAAACCTTTCTTTACTTTGGATGAAGGGATGAAGATGTGAACTTTGGGGCAGTACCTGCAGAAGCCTTCCCCATCAGTTTACTGGGGAGAGAGACAATAGCTACAGTCTGCCTCTCCTCCCAACAGGCTGCTCACAATCCTTCATCTGCCTCCTTTCGAGGGGAGAGTAAAACCCTTTTCATCCAGTTTATATGACAGCCAGAACTAATTACAGTACCTGGGAGAGTACAGAATTATCTCACTTCAAAGCCAAGCAAACCTACTCCTTGTAATGCCAAGCCAGGGACAGAGAGCCCCTGCATTAACCAGGAGCCACAGGGTCTGTACAGAAGTGAAGATTTTTTCTCTCACAGAGAAATGGCTAGTATGGCTACTTGTATTATAAAACACATTTTAGATACTTCACTTTTTCCGTGGAGTTATAGAATGAACTTCAAGCTGACCTTTATTAGCACTTAATTCTTAGCCCACCAGAAGAAAAAGCTTTACACACAATATCTATTAATCCTCTTATTATCATAAGTGCAGCTGTTACTTCTTTGCTACCTACAGTTTGCAGGTAAGGTGGAAGCAACACAGTGTACTAATCAAGATGTTCAGTTTTACAATCCCCAAGCAATAGCTTTCAGAACCTATTTGCAAGGATAATTTGATATTGGTAGGCACTCTGATCTGGAAATTTCAGACATGAGGCTGAGAGAAAAGCAACAAACTTCTCAGCCAAAGGAGTTGGTTTCCAAATATCTTTCTCCTCTTTGGGATTAAGATTGCCATTTTAGTTTCCAAGCATTGCAGGTACTGTGAAGAAAAGATTATACCCTGGGAAACAGACCAGCTTTGTTTGAAGTTCTCAAAGCATGTTTTGTACTATTTTGTTCTGAACAAATACTACCAATGATTTTTGTTTGCTGTGCTTTGAAAACAGTATTCTGGGCAGAAGCTTTGCTGATCATGCACAGATATATTAGACTGATGAAAAGCTAGATTTTGGGCTGGAAAGCATTTTGTCCAAACAGGATGGATGAGCTTTGTTATGATATCTTATTTCTTGTATGCATGTGCACTTAGACACCAGTATGTATTTTACCTCAGCAGGATACAGGTCTGTGTTTGAACAAGCATATGCAGGAATTGTGGTCTTGGCTGAAGAACGAACATGTTGATGATTTCACTGTTATATCCTTAACCTCACATTGCAATTGCTTTCCTTTATCAGGGCTCAAACTTTTCTAAGCTTTTTTAAGATTATATTTAGAGAGCTCAACTGTGGCTGTTTACAGATTTGGAGCTAAATTGCTTTGAGATTAGACTGGTACAAGTGTAGCTCCAGCAGGGTTGATAAATTTAGCCTCTCTTGTTCCTAATTTAAATACTCCTACACTCTTCTGCTTTGATGATATTTGGATCATAGGAGTCAACAGAAGTCTCTCAGTTGCCAAGTATTTTGTAGTAGAGAAATGACTTTTGACTGGGGAAAGGGCTGCTGGGATATAAAGGAAGCATTGAGGTTCTCATGGGTTAGCATGGTTGGATGTGGATCTAGAGGAAAAAGAAAGGCTCTTCTGAGAATCGTCATCATCAAGACTTGTTATATGCTGAGAAGCAAAAAATGACTTGTCTAGTGGTTCATTTGCTAGAGATCCCTCTTTCCCCTTTTTTTTTTTCAGTGAGGGGGAGGAAAGGGTGTATCTGTCACAAAACCAAGTCCAAACGAACTTGGTTCAAAATCAAGTTTGCTTATGCAATGCAGACACTGATGGCATGAGAGATGTTATCATGACAGATGAGCATTTTGGTACATGATCAATGCTTCCTGCCCTGCCTCTAATTCCAGCTGTAACAGTTCCTGAGAAATTGCAATCCCACATTTGATCATTTGACAAAATAATCCTCTCAGTTTTGCTTTTCTCTGGTCACTGCCATGCCTCATTATTGACTGAAACTTTATTCTACTTCCGATGACATCATAGTCCTCCATGTCATCATCTCACCTCTTAACACAGAGGTCAAAGAAGAAAGATAAGAAATTATGTCAGAAGTGTATTCATTGTGCAACTGTCAGCAAATGATTACAATACTCAGGAACTGTGATGATACAGAAAGCAAAATCCCAAAGCTAAAGCTGTCAAAGTGCAAGGACCTCAGGGACAGATTCAAAGCAAAAGCAGCAGCACAGTGAAAACTGGTAACATGCTGAAGTCAAAGGGGGGAGGGAGGAAATGTTTTAGAGATCTCTGCAACTAAGTAACATCTACATATACTTTTAAAAACTGGTCTCCAATCAAGGCCTTAGAGGCAGATTAAATGCCAGTATTCACAAGCTGCGACAGCCTGAACAACTGTGCCTTCAAATAAAGGATGACTTGAAGTACTAGATAATTGTACTTGAAGGAAAAAGGAAGAGAAAAAGAAAGGGGGGGGGGGGGGGGAATTCAGTAGCTTATCAGAGGCAGCTGTACGTACTGTATAAAATTATCTACTCATGTTAGGAGAGAAATTCCTTTGTTAGGATGGTGAGATGTTTAATCAGGTAGTTACAGAGTCAGTCAAGCTGCTTTTTGATGTTTACACTGGAATAAAACTAGATCAACTCTTAATTTACACTGCGTGAGCTACTCTAAGTTTATTACTTATATAAAGAATGTCAGCACAACTCCAGAGCTATCTTTGCTTATGAGTTAATTATAAATTAAAAGCTAAAAGCGCATCTTTTCTATTTACTGAATAATTATTACCTGCACATTGGGCATTCATTAACAATGACAGTCATTCATAGCCCAGGCCCTGTGTGCTTGGACATCAACCCTAGTTTTAGTGGGGGAAAAGCCAGACATTGCTGCTAATGCACAATGGTTTGAATGGTTATTTTGCTCACTGGCAACATCTTTGCTAGTAAAATCTAGCGTCCTAAGATAGAAGTGAAGGCTTTTTTCCCCCTTGCATGGACTTACGTATTTTTTTCTAGGAATCTGTTCTTGGATTTTATTAAACTCTTCTGTGCTTGTCAACTCTTTTTAAACCCAGTTTTATTAATTTAGAAGACTACACAACTCAACTTTCTTCATAAGTGTCTTTTCATAGTAACTATGAGCCCAGATCATAGGCTAGAACTCCACTGTGCCAGATCTATACAAACACAGAATGAATACATAACTTATAAGGTCTTTGAAACAAGAATCAGAGTTAGGTAATAATGAATTAATGTACATTGATCATCAAAGGAATGGAAAGAAAAAAGTCCATGAGTAGGTCCCTCAAAATTTTGGGGACAGTTTTAGATCAAATCTTGGTAAACAAGATTGTTTGACCAACATAATCCCTCCAGAAAGAAACCTGTCAGAGGCAAAACCTTTCAGGAAGAAAACAAAAGTATTTCAGAACTTCATCATTCCTAAGTGCGTTTTGGAAATGACAGTGTCAGGTACTTTGCTCTTGCTAGGGCTATACTCCCTCTGCCAGCTAGTCTGTGGGTAACTCCAGATTATTTTTTTGGAACCATCCCTGACTGTACTATCCTCCAAACTCCGCACTGGGCTGAGTCAAATCCAGAGCCATGACCATGCTAAGGCCTGGACAATATCAAAGTACTGGTTATGTACCAGTGCTTGGTCCTCTAGATAGAACTAATTGAGAGCAGTTATGAGCTGAAGTGCAGCACAAGTAAGGGTTTCAGAATGAGTTGGCAGGGAAGTAATCTGCGGAACACCACTCTGCACACTGGTCACACCATGAATAAGAATAGAGTGAAAAAGCACAGAAGGATGGTGCTCTGTTGTTAAGGGAAGCTCACTGTTGCTGTGCAAGCATTTGGCACTTCCCACAGTATCTTGTGTTTATTGTGGCTGTATTTATTCTGCTCTGTAGGAAGAGAAAACATGACCTTGCACATCTAATAGTTTTAAATGTAGAGCATTATTCTTTGGGCTATTTTACATCAAGCAGCAGATGGTTGGATACAATATATCTAAACACAATATAGTACTAAACACAACATAGTACTTCCAAAAATGAGAACCTAGCTTCTGGATTTCTGAAAGAAGCATGGAAGGGTGGGTGTTGTTGAGACTGTAGAAAGATAGGGTTTTTGATTCAGTATGTTATGATGGTATTTTGATTTCAGCATAGTAGTAAATGACCATAGTGGACCAATATGTTAGAGGAGTCCTCCCACCTAACATGGATGGTGATGACCTGAGATTTCCACTCCCTTAGAGGGAACACAATATGGGATTGTATTCCACAGAAATGTGGTGGGCAGAGCACTGGTAGGATCCACAGTCAACACGAATAAAGCTTCTTGTATTAACAGGCATGGGATTATTTACCAACATTTCTCATTGCCTATTTACTGCCCGCTGGCAGGAGATTAGATGTGAAATGCCTGGGAAATGAAACTGCAGTAGTGTATTACTTTCTCTTGGGGAGTAAGTATTCACCTTTCCTTGTCATGCCTGGGCAAGAACTGTCTTCACTGACTTTTTTGTTCTAAACTGAAGTGTACTCATTAGTGAAGCAGTGTAAACAGGAATGGAGGAGAGAACAAGAGGCTGGGACTGGAGTCTGTGAGTTTGCACTGGGTCCTATCACTCAGTGGTGTCAACTGTCTTAGCCGCGAGCTGTACAAAGACTGGCCAACATGGAGCGAGAACTAAGAGAGCTATAGAAGGAAGATGTGTCACAGAAAAACGATTTGAAAGATTACAATCTGGTGATAATCTAGAGAAGATTCCACTGAGATTGCTTTGGAGTGTAACCAAAAATTTAAGAGAAATGGAAGGCTTAATTACTCTAATTACTCCTCCCAAGCTTCAGCTGCGTGCACATTTTGAGGACTACAAAACAGAGCTGCTGGAAATCCAACTCTCAAAAACTTACTTTCAGGCTTAAAAACTAACAGAGTGCTTCAATAATGACTTTTTGATCAGGTTTTCTTGGTTTGTTTTTTTGCCTTTTTTTTTTTTCTGTGCAATCTTTGTCATCTTTTATTCCTCCGTGTTACTCCGTTTCCTGTTTATTTGTAATGGACATAGCACCACCCTATCCTGAGTTCTGTAAACAAGACTTCAAAAAGGCCTGGAAGATTCCTTCATCAGTTTGTTTGTAACATGGACATCCTATTCCATTTTTAGCTGTGTAGGGCGGTCAGTGCAAAGAGAGCTTACAATATGGCTTACATACAAGGAAATCGCTATCAGGTGGAAAAGCTTTATTTCATCGCATTTATTTAAAGCGATAAAGCGTCTGACGCTGACAGACGTGTTCCCGATGGCGATGAATGCCAGGCTCTGGCAGCCCAAGCGACGCCTATCGCGGTCCTGCCTTTGCTCAGCCTGGGCCGAGCGATTCCTTCTCCCACTCTCCGTTTTTCCCACCTACGAACCCGTCTCGCCGGCAGCCCCGGGATCACCCCACACCACCGCGCCTCGGCCGCGGGATCACCCCACACGAGCGCGCCACGGCCACGGCCCCGCCCCGGCCCGCGGCGGCTGCGGCAGCTCCGGCCCCGGCGGGCGGGGCTGGCCGGGCCCGCGCTGTGTCCCCGCTCCGCCGCGCCTTCCCCGGGCCCCGCGCTGCCTCCTCCCGGCCCCTCCTCCGGGGCGGCACCGCCGGGCGGCCCCAGCGGCCCCGCAGCGTCCCGCGGCCGCGGCGCGCACAGAAGCGGTGGCGAGCGGAGCTGCGGGAGCCGGCCCGAGGCAGAGGTGGGTGCCGGGGCTCTGGCGGCCTCTGCGGGAGGAGGGAGGCCCTTCCTCCGCCGGCTGCCCGCGGGCAGAGAAGGCGAGGCCGGGAGCTGCTGAAGGCAGCGGGTCCGTCCGGCCTGGGCGTCCTGGCGGGGCTCCGGGCGGCTGCCCGCGTCCCCTGCCCGCATCCCCTGCCCGCCTTTCCTTGCAGAGCTGCCTGGCTCTGGGCAGTGACAGCTGTGCCTGGGTTGCTGGGCGCATCGCGGCTGGACACGGCTTTGTGCACGGGATTAGAGGGAAGATGTGATGCTTTCCAGGTGTCCCCTCAGAGGGAGGCGCCCTGCCTGGGGATCTCTGTTTTGGGTCCGTCCCCTGCCGAGCTCTGTGAGCTGGTGGTGGCCAGTGCCCTTCTATGTACTGATTCTGCTTCCCCTTTGGCTTCAGGAATTTTGCTTCTCTTTGCCTGGCAGCTGCTGATGCAAATCGCTGCATTATGCCCCTGCTTCACTAATACTTTCCCTGAGCCTGAATAACGACAGCAGTAACAGGACAGAGGGATTTAATGACATAGCAGAGCCTGGCTAGCAGCAATGCAATGGCTACACGGGAAAGGAAACTTTCAGAGATATTTTGGGGTTTTTTAAACACCCCCCCATCCCCCCCAGTTTTTATTTTTCTATTGATTAGAATATCTCCTCTTCAAGAAGCAAATATACCTTCAAGAAGCAAAACTAAAAGCAAATGTGTCTTGTGGGGCGAGACAAAACACTGCAATATTGTTATCCCTGTCAAATAGAGGAATTGCGTAGAGGTAGTATCCCAGCCTTGATGTTGCAGACCCTCTAGCAGATAATTTTTCTTTTCACACGTAAAGTCATAAGCCTTGATACATCTTTTGACCTCTAATTTAGCTCCTAGTCTGGAGGGTGTCTATAAAGGGTTTATTTTCTGGATAGCTTTATCTGTGTCCCTGCCTCTGCCGTCTCAGGAAGCAAACACTGGTAAATGCTGAGTGTACACACATAAGGTTTTGTTGTCATCAGCGCACTGTAAGAAGTTAGATGGGTGAACTCCTATTGCAGTGAAATGAACCTGCTTCCATGAAGAGAACTGGAGAAAAACTGGGGAGACGGTGAAGGCAATCAGGTGGAAAATGTTCAATAGAAATACGTTACGATTTTAGGCATAAAGTCATGGAAATAGCTTCTAGTGGTTTTGGATGATTTCTGCTTTTCTTATAGCTCCAGGTCACTAAGGCAGATACAGACTACCTGATAATCTGTTTACCTGATGCAGTGGGGCCTGTTTGTAAGGGAGTTGGGCAAGTTTTAGTCTTTAACCCTTTTCCATACCTGAGTGTGTGCAGATGTACAATTTGTTTATCTGTGGACATATGTGTACACACAGCAGTCATCAAAACCAGTTGAAATACAGTAAAAGCTTTATTTAAACTCTAAAAATGCAGAGAACATAGAGTCTAATGAACAAATTTGTTTTCCAGTCCTGTTGAGAGAAAGCATCCCAAGTCATGTGAAGTGTCTGTATAGAGTAGAACTGCTGTTTTTCCACTCTGATTTATGTTCCCTCACTGACATCAGAACAGTAGCACAGGGCAGCACAATACATGACTTACCATATATTCTCAGCTACTTCAAAAAGTTCTTGGTTTCAAGCATCAGTATGCACTTTTAAATTTCTTGTAAAGTTTGAACTCCTTTATGCAGGGTCAGGCCAAAGGGGTCCAGTCCTTCTGTACATTCCCTCAAAGTGTTTCCATGAGGAGGGAAGCACTGTACAGTTGGGAAGTCAAGGTACAGCGAGACCAAGGGAAATGTGGAAGGTCTCCCAGGAGTTCTTTGGGAATGGAGTAGGCAAGTCTTGAGATATGATTTCAGGACTGCCTGGAATTTCCAGAGGTATCCCTTGTACTGTGCACTGCTGACTCTTAGTTTCTCTCTTTGTTTGGTAGTGCAATTGTATGGGTATGTGGTGAGTCAGATCATCTCATTGATCTAGCTAGAAATTATTTTTTCTGGCTTTAGTGGTGTTACTATTCAGTGCTGACAGAAGGGCAAGATTTAGGAGAGTGGGGAATGTGCGTCTGGGAGGTTGGTGTGGGGGCTGTGGTTGTACCCTTCAGCTGGCCTTGAAATAATTTTCCTGGACTCTTGGGTACCAGTTTGATACCCTGACTCTGGGGCTTTTGACCAGTTTTCCCTTTGTTTTAACATGGGGATTCGCTACAGGCAAGTTTTGAGTCTGCAGTTTGAATTTTTGATTTTAGCTGTTCTCAAGAAAATACTCTGTCCTTTACAGGGACTTAATGAAGTATTGCCCCAAGTAAAGTTTTAACTATTTGAAATACAGTGCAATTCCAAAACCAGAGGAATAGTCATGTCATATTCAAAGTCCATGACTGTGAGTGAGTGTATTCTTGGAGGGACAGGCAGCTTGGAAGATAAGTTTGACATTTGATCTATTTGACTCTCTGGCTGTTGTAAGAAGTCAAAATTTTTGGCACTGGTCTTGGGTAACTTGGAATAGAAGTCAAATAGTTCCTAATAGAATTAAGCCCAGAATAATCCCAACCCTGAAATATTTTTGGAGGTTTGACTGGCAGGAAGCACAATGCTCTTACTCTGGTGTAGAGCCAGCCACAGGCTGAATTTTGCTTTCTGATGTGGGACATAAAAGTGAGCTGCACCTGTCTCCCAACTGACCAGATGTACTGTCAGATCACCTGCAGGAATGTGGTCTGGCCCATGCAGCTGCGACCATGGGGAAGTCTGGAACAAATGTGAGTGTAATTGGATTTGGACGGAGTTTGCCCTCCTATTTACAGAACAACCAAAGTCACACTGCTCAGCAGAGTGCTCTGGAGTTCTCCCTCAGCAACTTGTCCACATTGGGGTCATGCCTGCTTATGGCTCTCTTTCAGGTCATGTGTCCAGGTTTCCTTTCCCAGGTAAAAAGAATATACAAGGAGCGTGTTTGTCTATGTCTCACTTGGGTGAGCTTGGCCTGCTGCAATTGGGATATAGCAACAGTGGTAGACTCTGCTTGCAACCAATGGGAGCCACACCCTCTGAGATAAAAGCTTCAGTAACTTGCCCAAAGTTATGAGGGGATCTTGTAGGAAAGTGAAGCTCTAAACGGAAATCTCCCAGAGTCCTGTGTAATGTCTTCATGACTCCTCTAGAGAAAGTAAATCCAGGCTCTGATTTTACTCTGGAAAATGCACAACTTTGGAGTTCTGCCTGGGCACTTACTCAGAAAGGTGGGGTGAGAATTTATGGCAGTGACATTAGGTTGGATTAATGTAGGAACTCATAAATATGTAAGAAAAACGCTTTTGAGAGTTTTTAATGACCTGAAATGTCTTAAAATACTAAAAGATTTGAATGTGACAATCAAACAGCATTAGTGACTTTACAGTGTGTTGACAGCTTACTACTAGACAAAAGTACATATTTTAAAAATGATAGAATGATAGTTATTAAGAGCTTTTATAGTTAAGAAGTCAACATTACTATGGTTGTTGCAGACATGAAGGGCTAAGCTTAATTTTGAAAATATTAATCTAGAGAATCTTCATCTGAAATATTTTCTTATCTCCCTTACCTTTTTATCATTAATCTTTTTTAGAACATAACCTCTGAAACTTTTTTCATGGTAAAGAATATGTCAATAGTAAAATTCCATGAGTTGCAGTACAGGGATTAAGTGTTCAGCACTGCAAAACTGAATTGTTTCAGAGTCAAGACTAGAAATACTTGATATGCAGTAAAAGAGTGTTCATAAGCACTGACTTTGAAGTATTATAATTTACTTACTATTTTTTGTAAATGAATAATTTTCTTGAAGGGACCACAGTCTGATTCTTAAATATAGTACAGTCCCTCAAGCTTTACATCTTCAAAACAGAAACCAAGGGCAGGTCAGGGAACCAGACCAGGTTTGTCAAATTGTCATAGTTTCAGTGGCAGCAGCAGAGGTGCAGTGATGTATTTTAACTGAACACTGGCCCATCAGTTATTAACTTCCCTTCACCATTTCACAGCATGTATGGAAGCTCTTAGGAGGAAAGTTGATTTGTTTTGTGCTTATGCCCATCACTTCAGCCATGGACCAGGGTCTCATAATCATATCAGGTATTAAAAGTGTAACTGAAATACGTGTCTGTATTTTTTGTGGGTTTTTTTGTTTGTGCTATGTTTAGCATTGCTGTAAATCTTCCTCTGCTGGCTTACAAAGCCAGCCCACAGTCATAACCATAGAGCCTTAGAAAAGGGGCTGAAAGAGACCTAAATGTTACCAAAGCTCATTCTTGGTGACCAGACCAGCTAGCACCATCTATTCTACAAAGCTCTGTAAAGCTTTAAAAGAAGGTGACTGCTTCTCAGCTGGCCTTGGGAGTAATGCCCAATGCATCTTAGCTCCTCAGCTGTGCCTTGGACTTGCTGGGAGAGTGCTTATGGGCCTGTGCCTAAAAGAAGCAGATTTTTAAATTACCAGAAGCAGATGTTGAAATTTAAATAGATTCAGTAGAGATGTCCAGATTGTAATGTCAGGTCTGTGATGGGATATGGGTTGATTTGCTGCCTTGGGCACAGGCAGAGCAACAATGTCTTTCCCAAAGGTTGCAGTTGCCTGTTCTCAAACCAGTCCCAGCAAATGTTTGTCCTATTTTCAAATGTTCTGCATTGGAAATTTCATATCTTCCAGAGGAAGTGTGTTTTACTTTTTAATTACCCTTACAGCATGCAGCCTAAATCAACTGTCTGTTTTTAGAGCATGTTGGATAGCACTTGCATCCCTTAGTAATTTTTATATGTGTGGATATCTAATATTCATTAATGTTGTGGCACCTGATGAGACAGCAGGTATTGCAAAAGGAAAAAGGGCATTTGGTTCCTATGATTTTCAGTGTTTTGTTTTGAAAATTGCAGTAAAGAAAGATGAAATTTTAAAGGGAGGAGCTGAGCTATGAAAAAAATCCCCAGAAAAACAAACAACCAAAACCATGCTACAAGGGGTACAATTACTGGCTTTTCCAGTGGAATTAGGACATAGTCTGGTGTACCTGTATGAAAGAAGTGGTTTATCTAGATAACAGTGTGTTTGATCTTACTGTGGCATCCAGCAGAGTGGGACTTTAAAGAATTTTTTTTTTTTTGTTAGGTCAGTCTTTGCTAAGTGAATAAATCAGTTAATAATAAGGGAGATCATCAGTTAATAATAAGGGAGATTACTTATTTTTCCAGATGATGATAAATTCTGAAAAATAGCTGCTGCTTTTAACAATCAAAGAGTTGGAAATTTTCTAGACTTTCAGGAAAGTGATGCTAATTAGATTTACATTTAAAATTATACTAGAAAATACCTTTAATTTTATAATAGATGCAAAATGTAGAGCTGTGAAATGTTTTCTGGCAAAGAACAAAACCCAAACTATTTGAGAATCCTGACAGAAGTGGTACAGACTGTTCTCACTTGCAAGCTTAGATCAAAGGATTCTGAATTTTCCCAGCACGAAAAAATATTCTGTGCTTTGTCCACTAGCATGGTATGAGAACAAGAGTTTTACTAAACTGAGTATAATGAACAGGCAGGCACTGGGGGTGTAACCCATGATGTAAACTCGTGTTTACTGCTGAAGTTGCTGCTGCCTGGTCAGTAAGTGAAAGACTTTTTGGAGCAGCCAAGTGAAGTGTTGCTCCAAAACCACATCCAGTCCCTCTGGGGTTTGAGGAGTGTTGGTTTCCTGGAGTGCTGACATGGCATGGATTGACTTTAGATTCAGAGTACAAACTTACAAAACTCAGACTCCAAACAATCTCAGCGTTGGTTGGCATGTATAAAAGGTAGGATAGAGGGCCTACAAGCATCAGAGTCTAATTTCTGAACTCTTCCCCATTTTAACTACAGCATCTTTTGTTCCCTACATTTGAAAGATAAACCCATTTTTGTAAATTTCTTGGGGAAGTGGGGTTTGTGTGATCAGTCTCCCAGTCTGTCTTTGAATTCCACAATGACTTTGGCACATGCCAGGTTCAGCCCAGCTTGAGAGGAGCATCCACTACCAGCTCACAGTTGGAATGTGGTACTTTTTAAGGGATAAGAGATTTTCACTGTATGGAAGCAAGCTGTGCTGAGCTGTTTGGCCTCAGAGCTTGTGGATGGTGTCCAACTCTTCTAATTTGTGGGTATAAAAATAATCTTTGTGTCCAACAACAGGGCCGGCAGAGTAGCTACCACTTGTTGTGAGCAAGAATAGTTGCAAAATTCTCTGTTTAGGATTTTAGGAGCCCAGCTGGTGTAACTTGTAAAGAGGATGTGTGAGTCCTCATGTTTGGATTGTCTGCCCAGAACTCTCCCAGTGGGGGTTTATAGACTATCCCAGCAGCTCCTTCTCCACCAAGGAAGTCATGGTTGTTTTGCACCTAGAAGTTTTGCTACTTTAGCAGACCAAGCATTAACTGGGGTGAACTATACTGTGTAATTTTGACCCCAACTGTGGCTTTATTTGCATTTAATTTAGCTCAATAAGAAATGTGTTTGGTTTTGTGCTTTAGGTTGGAAAAATTGCCAGTAAAAACTGAAGTATTTTTCCAGAGCAAAGGGGTAATTTTAAAAATTTGCTTTTATCTGTCACTCTGGAGTCTGACTTCTGACCTGAGATTTGTCCCTGTGTCATGCCAACTTTTTCAAGAGTTTAGATGGTGGCCCCCAAGATAGTTAGGGGGCTAATACCTTATGACTTAGAAGCAGAGGCTAAGAAAATTAGTTTTATTTGTTCTTCAGAATAATTCTTCTTTTGGGGGGTATAGAGGAAGCAGCTTGGATATTAAAAGTGCTCAGCGGTAGGACAAGAGGCAAGCTGCAACAAGGGAAACTCGGGTATCTTGAAGAAGATTTCCTCTGTGAGGACAGGATCAGGAGAGCAGAAGGGCTGAGAAATCTCCATCCTGAAGACTCTGAGAACTCTGTTGGACCAAGGTTGTGGGCAGCCTTGGGCAGATGTTTGGACCAGGTGACCTTTAGAGGTCTGTTCCAACCTGTTGTTCTGTGACACAGCGTAGGGTGCGGCGTGAGTTTCAAGTGCTGTTCCCTGTGAAACAGCTTGCCACGAGATTTGCATTCAGGAAGGTGATGTTTCTAGTGTATAATAGGAGCCCAGAAGTGCTGATACCAGTTCAGTGCTGGAGAAAGGAATATAATTGCCATGAAGTTTTTGTGTGTTGGTTTTTCAGTAGGTGGCACTTTCTGGATGCCTGAATTGAGGGCTGTATGGAAACAGCCCTCCCTTCTCCAAACACTATGTAGGGATTATTCTTCCATTAGTAAACATCTGTCCTGGTTTTGGCTAGATAGAGGTTTCTTTCCAGTAGCTGTTATAGTGCTATGTTTGGGATTTAGGATGAGAATAATGTTGGTAACACACTGCTGGTTTAGGTGTTGCTGAGCAGTGTTTATGTTATGTCAATGATTTTTGGTGCCTTGTGCCCTGCCCTGACAGGGCTGGAGGAGCCAGCCTGAGAAATTGTGAGGGGACACAGCCAGGGCAGCTGATCCCAACTGGCCAAAGTGATATTCCATACTGTACACCATCAAACCCAGAATATAAACTGGGGGAGGAACTGGCCATGGGCTGCTGATTGTGGAATGGCTGGGAGCTGATCAGTGGGTGGCGAGCAATTGCATTGGACATTACTTGTACTGTTTGTTGAAACTCTTGTTCATTTTATTATAATTTATTATTACGATTTTTATTACTTTCTCCCGTTTCTGTCCCATGAAACTATCTTTATTTTAGCCCATTAATTTTATTGCTTTCACTTTTCTGGTTCCCTCACCCATTCTGCTTAGGATGGGGAATTGGTTATGAATGAGTGACTGTGCAGTGCTTTTGTTTTTGGCTGGGGTTAAACCATGATAGCATCTTGTACACTGAATACTTAGAAAATGAAACAGAATTTTTTTAAGTTAGTGCCTAGTTTTAGTCTTAATCTTTTTGTGGTTTCATTCCCCAGTTTTCAGATGGGGAAACCATGATTGCTTTTCAGGGACAACGTAGTGATGACTACCACAAATAATTCTTCCTTCAGAGCACATTTTGTGTCCTGACTCATGTATTGCAACAGAAGCAGAGAAGAAAGCAAAGCCTCAGTCCACACAAAGTAGAGGGACTTTTGAAAAAAAACACAGATGAACATTAGTTAATTAGAACAGCAATGCATGGAAGAAGACTGCCTTAATTGTAGCATTTCTTGAATTTCTGATTTTTTTACTCTAGTGCTTTCATGGTATTCTTCAAACGGTCTTTTGTTTATAACTGTAAATCACAGTTAAAATTTGGAGCCATTTTACAGCATCTCATACAGCATCTTTTTTTGTTGTTTATGAAAGAACACAGCTGAAAGAGTCTCTATTGTAGCAGATGCTGCTGCTGTGCAGTGACTGTCTCAGGCTCTGAGCTCAGTTCTGTTCTCATCACCATCAATAGGAGGGAGTTTCAGCATTGCCTACCGTTCAACTGTTACTTTTATTGATGTCCAGGTGCTGTAGTACAGCCTAGCAAAGAACTTGTGTGTGAGTCTTATGCTCTATCCTGCATGCACAAGGACTTAGATGGATGAAACCAGTATCTTGGAATCTGCAATAGGGGCTGGAAAAATAGTGAAAACAATAGACGCTGGTAGTCTTTAAAACCTATGCTGTTCAGGAAGGTATCTACTTAAATTCACTCATATTTTGAGAGCCATTGAAAGACTTTCTTATCTTTTAAGCATGTCTAAATACGCATGTTAGTAATTTCTGGGGGACTAAATATATTGAGCAGGACATGTGTTAATAATGTGGAAGCGGCAGACTAAATGCTAAATAAATGTAGGAGCAGGGGAAATAAAGCAAAGTGCTTCAACGTAAGTGTAATTTTTAATAAAACTGCAGATGCTGTTTGAAAAGGCTGTTTGAAACAAGAACAGTAAAGTTGAATTGGGAAACAGTGTTCAACCTTAATGCATAACTAATGTCTGAATGCATTATAATAACCACCTTTTAATAGGAAAAACTGCTGTAAGATGGGGAAATAGACTTTGCCTTTAGTGTGGTGCAAAATTAGATATACTCAAAGATATTCACTTGCCCTGCCTTCAAAAGCCTGTGGAAATACACAAAAAAAGTATTTCTGGTGTTGAGGGCACAGTAAATGTTAGGAGGTGTTATTCTGGAAGTAATGTTTTTCTTCTCAGAGATAATTGGAGACATTTGAGCTTCAGAGTCTCAAAGCTTGACAGTGGTTTTGAATTCAACTGATTTTAATGAACTTTTGAAAGTTGTTACAATTTTCTGACTTACAAGGTCCTTTTTGTGTTTCAACAGCTCTCTACAAACATGCTGTAAATAAATTGTAGGAAATCCTGATTTCGTGCAAAATTGTTAATTTGTGAAACAGGAGAATACCCCATTGCAGGATTCTCTATCTCTCAAATGTCTCCAAAATACAACGCAGAGGTCAAAATCCAATTTGTTCCACTTTTTGCCTTTCAGGTCCAAACCATGAATTACGTTGGACAGTTAGCAGGACAAGTGTTTGTGACTGTGAAGGAGCTCTATAAGGGTCTAAACCCAGCCACACTGTCAGGATGTATAGATATAATTGTTGTACGTCAGCCAGATGGAAATCTCCAGTGTTCCCCTTTCCACGTTCGCTTCGGGAAGATGGGAGTTCTGCGTTCCAGGGAGAAAGTGGTAAGAAAATGTGACAATTTTAAATGTCCTGTCTGTGAGTTAACTGTAACAGCATGGAAGTTACTGAATGTTCTTTGGTATGCTAGTTGAGGTTTTCTTTGGACACCCTTTATAAAGAGCCTGAATTAAGACAAGCTTCAGTTAAAATGATTGTTACTGATTCTTGCAGTTCAGAGCATCATTTGTAAGACATTGACTATAATAAAAAACAGAACTAGCCATGAAATTTGTAATGTTTATGTTGAATAAAGCAAAATTTCAAATGTGCTAATTTGAAACTATACTAGATTTCATTAGTGACTCACTAAAGCTCCTTTCTTTGTACAGTGTTCAATGACATGTTCAATGATAGTTCCAAAAAGGGAGATATTAGTGAAGCAGTATTTTCAGATAATAGAACCTTGAGGTTAATTGAAGCTAGAAAAAACCAGTGAGGATCTTGAAATAAATGTAATTGGCTGAGTGACCTGGTAGTGCATCAGATGAGAAGTTACCGGTGTGACAGATTATTTTAGAAAGTAATTTTTCACTCAATAGAGTCTAGTTCTAATGTAGCTACAATGTTCAGCAGAAAGATCTTAAAGTCAGCATGGACATTGTTTAATTCTTACTTAGAAAGAAATTCCAGTATTTAGAATCGGTAAACGTTGAACGATATTACTGTGCCAGTGATGAACTGTGTCCTGAAATAGACTTGTGGACTTTGCAAGTCTCCAAAAAATTTACAGTGAAAATGGAGTTAGTGGCAAACATGGTTACAGTGAAAGAGAGAAAGATCTTCCTGAGAAGAAGTGGAGATAGTTAGGGCTGTACAGTGATATGATAAATGTGTAGAAGGAATAGTCACAGGAATTGAATGTAGATTTATTTTTCTCATTTGTGTTTCTCATAGTGTAAAGAGAATCTCTTTAATGAATTTGAAAGACAATATATTAAGAATTTGCATTTGGAAGTACTTCTAGCACAGTTAAAAAATAGGCTATGAGATAAAAGAGCAAGTAGATTTGCGTGGCAATTGAAGCATTCAGAAATGCATTTAAAAAGATTCAGAACTTTATGTAATGACTATAAACCTTTCTGAGTAGAGGAGCAAGGTATCAATGAGCTGAACAAATTGGAAAAACATTTTTATAATTGATTGCTTTGTGAAGGGGTACTGAAAGAAAAAGAGTAGGTCACTATTTCCTGTTTATTGTAATGTTCCTACACTTCCCTGAGGAGCATTTGCCCAGTGCCAGCAGCAGGAGTAACTTTATTTTCATATTGAAATATATTTATTTCATTCCAGGTTGACATAGAAATTAATGGAGAAGCTGTAGATTTGCATATGAAACTAGGAGACAATGGGGAGGCCTTTTTTGTGCAAGAGACAGATAATGATCAGGTAAGAGTCAAAATGACTTTTAATTCATTAAAAATCTGATGCTGGCTCTTCAGAGTCAGTTTTGAGTTAGGAATCTTGTTGAAAAATATTCTTTTATCCATTTTATAGTTTTGAAAGTTTCTGAACAATATTCTGCTATGGAAATTTAATGCTTTGCTGTTACTTTAGGGTTTTTTTTTAATTTCTGAGATTTGAAAAAGCTGAAGACAATCACACGAGTGAAAAGTAAGTAATTTGCATGCCAGTGTGTGAACAGAAATGGCAACTACAGAGTTCACATGCTTCAAAGTTGTGTGCAAGAGATTAATGTCCAGGGACCTGTTTATGGCAAAAATCTTTAATTTGAGCATATGCACCAGACTGCCAGTAAAAGTGCACATGCTCTGTAAACATCTGTGCACACATTAATTCTGGTGCTCCTCAGAAACCTGATCTCACAACTATTATTCATGTGGGGCTGTATTTAAAAGTCTGCTGTTGAGCTGTGGCTAAATACTGGTCCAAATAAATTATGGTCACAGTAGCTTTGAGTAGTCCACATGTAATGTAATATAAAAAAACTTTTGCAGGCATTTCTCTTCATATATCCCCAATAATTTTTTTCACTGTGTGGAGTAGGTTGAGTGTTCAAATTTCTGTGCTGAGTATGATATTACCAGTTTCAGGTGAGATTTTGTGAATGTGCATCTTTGTACCTTTATTTTTAAAATTTTTGTGTGGTAACAGTTATTTGGTGACTGAAACTGCTGGAAATACTTCCATGAATGTCTAGAGATGTATATATATGATAGAATAGTAGGGTGTTTGTGTGACCTAATTACAAACCATTGACCTTTCTGACTGCTATCTGTCATCTGTGTTGTGAAGGGGAATTGTATTTTACAAAATGTTCAGTTCCAAAATTAGATTTTGTTTCTGCTCTGTATGTTACATGAGGTGGACAGAAATGTATGCCATAACCTGGCCAATATTAGATGTTCAGAGGATGCTGTATTAAGAGTATTGCCCCTGGTTTGTCTAAGGGGAAGCAGCTATGGAAAAATTTCTATATGCCATAGGAGCATAATAAGCATCCAATATCAAATACTTGTTATTTTTCTGAGGAGTAAATAACTAAAAGTTTGGTAGTTTGTGCACAGGTTGCTGGTTGTATGACTGATGAAAGAGCTAACTTGTTTTATGATTTGAATTTTTTCTTTTTCAGGAGGTGATTCCTTATCACCTCTCCACATCTCCCATTCTGTCTGAGGGGACTGCCTTAATGGAATCCCAGCTGAAGAGGAATTCTGTAGACAGGATACGAAACCTGGACACCAGTGCATCCTCACAAGTCCCACCCCAAGCCCATGGATCCCAGCCTTCTACTGAAACATCTCCAGTCTGTAGCTCTGTGAAAAAAAGGAGGAAGAAGAGGAGGAAGTCAACTCATAAAA
Source organism: Fringilla coelebs (assembly GCF_963513975.1). Lineage (NCBI taxonomy): Eukaryota > Metazoa > Chordata > Aves > Passeriformes > Fringillidae > Fringilla > Fringilla coelebs. Next base: position 14,627,730 of record NC_140030.1, on the reverse strand, counting down.
TAGACAGCTTAAAAAGAGAAGATACACATGGAGACACATCAGAAGATGAAGACATGTTCCCCATAGAGATTAGCTCAGAGGAAGAGAAAGAGCCATTGGACAATTCAAGGTATCATAGTGAAATTGAGATATGTAATGCAAACCTGGGTTATTGTTCCAGTCCATGCCTTCTAGCAGTAATTTCTAAGTCAGAACATATGGCTGATGAAGGTGTTACTTGAAAACTAAAGCTTTAGGCTAGAAAGCTATTGGGAATGTTAGTAATTAAAGTAATGAAAATGACATTAAAAACATAAGAATTCTCTGTGGTGTTGTGAACTAGATGGTTTGAATCAGATAACATTTCTTTATTTCCTTTTAGTTCAGGTTATGCTAATTCTTCTCTGCTATAGGGTTTGTTAGCTGAGGTATATGAAAATTCAGTAACCAAATGTTTTTTAAATGTCACTTCTTCCCCCCTATTTAGGATCCCTGTTCCAGATGTGTTTGTTGATGATGTATCTGACATAAAGGCTCCTGCAGTTTCTGTGCTTTCTCAATCTGCACCTTACCCCCATTCAGATGGAGAATGGTCACCTCTTCAAAGGTACTTTTTTCTGATAGTACAGTTCTAGATAGTAACCTTAATTTAATTTTTCCATTAGTGTCTTCCATGCAAGTACTATATGAAGTCTCACTAAAGATTTGGATATCAAACATGGTCAGTGACCATTATTAGATGAATACTTTTATATTTTCAATAAGATAGTGTACCAAAACATCATGTTGGCTTTGTCCTTGATACAGCAAATGCATACATAAAAATGCAGGTCCATAAATTCTGAAGAATATTTTTATCTGTGAATGTCACTGTTTGCATATAAATACTGTAGAGAGGAGGAATGTTTTGTGTAATCTGAATATTTGCCTGATGCACACACCCTGTAAGGGCTTCAGTGAATGTAGGTTTATAAGTCTTCAGTATTTCAAGTGTAATCCTTTTAAAAATTTCCCAGATAGGAGTTAGTATATAAAAATAAGATTTTTTTTTTAACAAATACAAGCATTTCATGTCGCTTTTAACATAGATATGATATATTTACTGTGTGAAAACAACACAGTGATTTGCTTACCTTTTCCTGTTTGTGTATTTGTGTGCATGTGAATACCTTTCATGTCAAAACAGAGCAGTTTGGACCTCCCTTTCTGTGTCTGTCAAAAAGACACAATTTTTGGCTCAATGCATTGCACTATAATTCCAGTTAGGTCTGTGTGTGTGTGCCCCATGCACATGTGCTCCACATCCCCCATGCAGACTGCTGGAGTGTAGCAATATTCACAAGTCCTTGTCCTAACAAGTCTTACCTCAATATCCTGCCTCTGTAGTTGAGGGGCAGAGGAAGGGAGTGTGAGGAGATTATTTCAGGGGAATGGCTAAATTGAACTGTTTTGAATTGCATTCTGGATGAAACATTGTTCAGCCTGTAAAGCTTAATGTGATTGGCTTCACCAGGCTGCTGATAGCATTTGTCAATACCCTGCCCTTTTGATGGCTTTGGGAACTGTGTGTTCTGTTTGTTTCTTGGTTGCAGTATCCTGGGTTCTGAAAACTCTCAATGTAAAGTCAGCGTTTGTGTAACTAATATACAAAGATTTTATGTTTGTGTTATCAGCACTTGTGAATATAATGACACCCTGTCTTTCTTTCTCCCCACATGCTCTGCTGCCCAGTAAGGCTATAGATTATAAAGGGCAAACCACTCTCCTCACTGTCCAGCAGACAGAGGCCTATCTAACTCCTGTCCTCAACAATCTTCTCACTTTTCTCTTCCAGACAGGTGGAACAGTTGTCCTCCCTCTTTTCTGGACTGCTTTTTAATCCTTTTAACACTTTATTACATTTTTACCACATTAAGATTATGTGAACTGCTGTTGTATTTATAGCTGTACTTATGCTAACCCAGACACTTTGAAAGTGACAGTGGAAACCACTTTCTCTACTTGCTTCTTTGTGAGCATTGAGTAGCATTAAATTACTGTGATGAACCATGCATTGAAAGAGGGTGGCTGATAGAAAATTATGTCAATGAAAGCCTGGGTTAAAAATCAAGTTCATTAAGATGATAAAAATCCCAAAAAGAAAGAACTTAGCTAGTGAATTCATTCCTTTAAAGACTGACATTTCCACATATCTTTTTACAATCAGTGTATATTTTAATGACATTTTTATCCCATGATTTTCCTGAGTTGTTTGCTTGTGCATAGATTGCTAAAAGCAAAACAAAAACCTCAGAGAATAAGTGAACAATAAAAAAATGCAAGCCTTGTAATGGGAAGAGCCCTGTGCCAAAAGAAAACTTCTCTCTCTAGGCCTTTGCAGGATTCCTCTTTTCCATAGAGCTAAAAGTGGAAACAGAGACTTTCTGTGTTATCTTAAATTCAACAAGTCTCAAGATTCTGCAGTCAAGCTCTTCCACTCCATTAAGTCAGTGGAGAGAGGTCACAGCAACGTTAACAATTTAAAGTAGTAGAATATGACCTCTACAATTCTCCATTAATGCTGGGAAAGCTTTGAGTAATACATCAGTCTAAATTACTCATTGCTTATATCAACATAGTTGCCATACTAGGTGCCTAAGCTGTATCAAAACTGATAATCTTGAGGTTTTCCCAGCCTCTAGGTCTGCCTTCTTTAACCTGACCATGTTGCACCACCAAGTCAAAGTGAGGTCCTGGGATGTTCAAAACTGTTCTCCGTAGTATGTTCTCATGGCAAGGAAGGGCAGGAGCACAGGTTGGGATGGAGCAGGGATGTGCTCTGGGTGGCTTCATGAACTTTGTTTTGGAATTCAGCTGTTTTACAGACTAGAAAGACATTTAAAGTACTGTAGCAACTTGTCTGATTGAGGCTCTGTGTTTGCAGCTGTTGAAATAAGGAATGCTTGTTGGGTCTTTCAGCAATTTTTTTCCCCTCTGTGTGAGGTGAGGAATGCTATTATGGCCACCTAAGAGGTGCTTCAGAGGCTCTCAGTCATTGCTGTGACATGTGCATGATGTAGGCCTCTTTCCCTCTGATCATCTTTTATTGCAGGTACTTTGTCACACAAGGCTGGGCTTTTTCTCAGGTCACATTGCTGCTTTTTCAGGTATCCCTTTGCTTCCAGTGCAAAACACTGCAAGATCATTGTAGTCTGTTATTGCAGAACTGCCAACTACAGGCCATGTTCCTTATTCTTTGTCATTAGATTAGATTAAGTGCAAGCATAACTGTTAAAGAATATATGGGACTGTGATACAAATATTCAGCATCTATGGGATGTGAATCAGAGATGCTGATCTAAATACCTGAAGTTTCCCTTCCTTCTTAGGTACTGTTGACAGGATGGGTGGCTCTGGTTTGATCTGCAGTATCTCAGCAATCTGTGCAAGGCAAGGCAAGGCAATTTTAGCTGGGCTGAGTCAGTGCATAACTTAAGGACACAGGAATTGCAAGACACAGTTCAGCCCAAGGCAAACCTAGACCATTGGGCAGCAGTGGCAGCAAGAACCTTCAGAGAGCAGAGCTTTGCTGCTTTAACCATACCCATGTGTGTGAGTGCTGCATTTCTGGTACTTTCATTGTGTCTCTGAGAATAGAAATCACAGTGCTGAGTAACAGCTCAGGCTCTTCCCCACTCAGCTGTGTGTACAAGGGAACTGTATTTTCAGGGAAAATTATGGAGAGGACCATGTTTCCCTCCACCCCAAATCTGTTTTCTTACTGCAAAATGCAGAGGTTCTACCCAAGCTGAAGCAATACCTGTATTCTCTCAGGGTGTGTGAGTAAGTGACCTTGGGCTGCACAAAGACAGATTGGAGATTTTTCTAGGTAAACTATAGGTACCTTGGAGGTTAAAATGTCTGTAGTGCACAGGGTAAGTAAGACATGAAGTGACAAGGCTTCCTTAAATCTATATATTTTAGCCTTAAAGCAGCAGTAGGAACATTATTGCCTACTGAGATTTTTTGAAGTGCTCAGGCTACTGATTTCCCAGGTTTCAATGGCCTCTAAGTATGGAACATACTGCAAATCCTACCAACTTTTCAGTGAAAGATTTAGAAGTTGCTGAGAAACCCACTAGGCATTTCTTGAATCCTTAGAAAAATACTTTTAAAATTGCACTGTATTGATTCCTTCATCTGTCAAATTATAGGTTATACCATGAGGACTGATAAAAAATTGGAATTCTTAGGCCCTAAAAAGATGGAATATAAATTTTATAACTTAATTAGGTAACATAAATATCTGTAGCTAAAAAGTCCTAGTGTCTGTCCATATTCAAAGTGTTTTTTACTACACAGATGAAAACAGTGAATAATGTAGATAATTAGGTTGCTGTTATTTGAGATGTGAATGTGAAGTAATTATTTTGGTGTGATCAGTGAATTCCCTACCAGCTGGCTCTACAAAACATTGAAAAAGGGAGACTTTATAACACCTTTGAGTAGCTAAGAAGGAGAGGAACTTTTCACACAGGCATGTAGGGAGAGGACAAGGAGCAATGGCTTTGAACTGAAAGCTTGGACTTTGGGCAAGAAATTCTTCACTGTGAAGGTGTTGAAGCTGTGGAACATTGAACATAGGTTGCCATGAAAATTTGTGGATGCTCCATCCCTGGAAGTGTTCAGGGCCAGGCTGGATGGGGCTGTGAGCAACCTGGTTTCATGGCAGGGTGATTGGACTAGATGTAATGAAGCCATTACAAACCATTCTATGATTTTACCTTTACATAAATTCCTCATGTTTGATTTATTCTTTATCTTTTTCTGAATAAACTGAATATCCACACCAGTTTGGCTCTTTCTTAGAACTGTAGAATCACAGAATGATTTAGGTTGGAAGGGATCTTAAAGATTGTCTTCTTCCAACCCTCCTGCTTATGGGCAGGGACATCTTCCACTAGGCGAGGTTGTTCAGAGCCCCATTCAGTCTGGTCTTCAGGGATGGGAAGTTCACAGCTTCTCTGGGCAACCTGTGCCAGTTCCTCACCACCCTCTCAGCTTTTTGTCCGCTAACACCCTCAAGTAATTCTTCCCAGCGCTGCTCTCAGTCCATTCTCTGCCCAGCCTGTATTGGGATTGCCTTGTCTCAGGCATAGCACCATGCACTTGGCCTTGTTGAACTTCATGGAGTTAGGCAGTTCATGAGATGGAAGCCTTTTGTTTTTAAGAATGGAAGTAACTCAATTTGGACCTTTGATTTAGGAGTGTGGTGGATTCTTTTGTTGCTTTTAGATTTTAAATCAGGATTGGATGAGTATACTGAGATGTTACGGCTCAGATACAAAATGCAAGCTTTGTTCAGGAGGTGTTGGGGGAGATTCTGTGACCTGTGTTATGCGGAAAGGCAGAGCAGATAATCTGAATTTTTCCTTCTGTCCTTGAAATCAGTGATTCATTATTTATTAATGACTGACTTGACTTCTTGTTCTTGACTTCACCACATTAAAAATATGCTATAAGCTGATAATTCCCTAATTAATTTATAAATATTATCAAGTAATTATCAAAACAAACAGTTGAATATGTTTCAACTGAAAGGGCTCAAATTCTTTGTGTAGCTCTCCTGCTATTTTCCTTATAAACATCCATCCAGTGGTTGAGCTGAACAAGTTAGAAAGGAGTCAACTGGATTTCTTAGATTGGATTTCTTAGTCAGGATAAGGTGTCTTGTTGATGTGAGTAATTTCTGCATTTTGCATACATTATTCATCTTTTGCTGCTTCTGGTACCATCCCCATTCTTTTTGCCATGCAGAAAATCAAAAATCCTCCTGGAATCAGGTCCAGTGTTCTTGTTTTCTCTCTTTCAGCCTCTCAAATACTGCTTCTCTGACAGCACTTACTGAAAAAGGGATGAGACCTCTGAATGCCAGTGTAAGAGGATTCTGAACTTTTAAACTATTTTTCTATGCTTTCATACCTTCACTTGGCTTTTGATTATTTCAGTCTTCAATTCCTTGTATTGGTGGACATCAGTTTGGAAAGCACTCGGTGCTTTGTGGTTACTTTTGCTTTTGTAACATTTTTTGTTTGTTTTTCTTTAGCCCATCAGACTCACGTCCTCCTACTCCTCAAAGTGACTCAGAATTAGTCAGTAAACCTACAGACAGAAGTGGACTGAAGGATAATCCCCACATGCACTGGGCATGGGGAGAGCTACCCCAGGCTGCAAAGGTATCCAACATAAGTTCTTTAATTCCTGCTAGCATCTCTTGTGCTTTAATAGGGCACGTATGCTTAATCTACTACAGACTGATGAAGATGAAATGGATCCTGGTTTTACCTAAAATTACAGTGTTTTATGTAAGATAATAGAATCTTACTCCATAGGAGGTATAGGAAAGTACCTTATGGAATGGATATTCTCAATACTGATGATATACAGTAGAAAATGAAAAAGTAACTGAGACCCAGTCTCGTAAATGTTAGTAGCTTAAAAATCAGAAAAAAATCAAGCCCCAATATCCTTTGGTAAATCACTGAAATACATAAATGATCTTAAATGGAAATAGATGCCTGGTATTAGAGTCAGATTCACAAGAATGAAAATGGGCTGCTTTGGTACAAAAGCATCCAGAGACACCTGCAGTTCTGTATCTGTGGATGTGCAGACATGCTGTTCTCTTGGCTGATAGGACTGGCTTGGTGCCTGTCTCCTCCTGGAGCCGTTTGTCCCAGTTAGGTGAGGGATCTGCAGCCGGCAGCCTTGTTTCCAGTGCTGCACAGAAACTGTGGGCAGCTGCCCACACTGCAGGTCAGATGCTGGCTGGCTCCTTGTGACAGCTCCTGAGGAGTCACAGCGTTCACGTGGGAAAGGGGAGCCTTAGGGTATGCATGTGCACCAGGGTATGAGAGCTAGAGGTCAGGTTGGAGAACTGCAACTATGGGGGCTGGGATAGTGCAGAGTTTGGCATCTCCTGCTGAAGGCTGGCTTCTCTGCAGAAAGAACTGCAGGAGAGATGGGCTCACACACAGTATAAAGAGGAAAAATTGCTGCTTTGCAGGCCAGGGAAGTGGGGAACCTGTTCAGAAAGACTTCTATGTTCTGGTGATGGCACCAGAATTATAATGGCACTATTGTAATTTGTTGTAATTCTCTGTTGGTAATTAGTGAAAAAGAGGGTGGGAATCCAGAATTCTTAATTTCTTCAGAGGATGTCTGGCCTCTTCTTTAATATGTCAGTGGTGAGCTGTCTCGTCAGCTCTGTGCTAGTCTCTTCCCTGTGTACATTACAAGAAATTTGGGAGCTATTTTCTGCTCAAAGAGAACTGATATAAGTGCACGGGTCCATGCAGGAGTTCCAAGTTGGCAGTTGCAGTCTAGAATAGAAGGTTTCCTGCTAGGAAATTTAGGTGGATCTTTCATATCACAGTCACGCACCCTGGTGTGAATTGGAAATTTTACTCCCAGAGGCTTTTCTCACTGCAGTCCCTGTCTGTGTCCCAGGCTATTCTGATCTTGCCATCCATGAACTGGGAATCGTACTTTGGCTGTTGTTGAGCTTCATGTAGGAGTTGTTTGTTTGCTATGACATGAAGGTTATAGCAGCTGTGCAGCTGCTACTGTAGTTCAGCTCCTCTCTGTCCCTCTGTAAGAACACTTCCTGTCCCACACTCAGGGAAGATCTGGAATTGTTCCTATGAAGTGATTTAAATTCTAAATCTGGGGATTAGACAGTGCCCTGGTGCCTGAGACCATCTTGGTTGTGCAAGGGCTCCAGTCTGCACCACCTTCTCTTGTTTGTCAGGTTTGCCTTCAGAGGGAAAGCCAGGATTTTCACAGGAAGAGAGGAAGGCAGGGTTAGAGGTGGGATTTGCAGGTGAATGGAAAATGAAGACTGTAGAGTACATTGCAGAACAAATTATTCCTGGCCTCAAGATGCAAATGAATTTTACACAAACACAGCAGAGAGGTCTTCTGCATATTGCAGTCTCCATCTCAATGGTGGCTTTCTGCTGTAGCTGGTCATCCTGACAATCTGATCTCATTGGAGTGAACAGAACAGGTTAAACTCTGGCTGTTGTATTTTTTAAGGGCTTTTCTTTGTAGTAATCTGTTAATTTTTCCTCACAGGCCAGTTCTCTGCTCAAAGCAAAGGAACCCAGCATGGCAGATGTAAATCCTTCTGAAAGCACTCACTTTCGTGTCATCCAAAGTTCTCCTGTAGAGGAGTTTAACACAGTGTCTCCTCTGCCTGCCCTTGGACAAGCAGATGCAGCAATTGCTGGTGAAACTGAGCCCTTACCAGCTGAGACAAATAAGCCAGAGACAGAGCTGCCAGGAGCAGCTGAACCCCCATTGCCTGCAAATGAAGAAATAAAGCAAGCTGCAGCTTGCTCAGCTCAACCGACTGGCAAGATGGATTCCCCTTCCAGAAAGAAAGGTAAAGCTCTGGATTCTGAACTTTTATATCTTCAGATTTCATGGTGATAAAGCATTTTATTACCATATAAATTAACCCATGCCCTGAAGGCACTTTCAGATCAGAAAAGGAATAAGCTTTGGAATGAGCCTTCAAAACCTGAGTTGTGCATCAAGCTGTTCACATGAGATATGTATTAGAAGATTCTTTTTGGTCTAAAGTTGTTGGAAGCTCCATGCATATAAGCAGGACTACAAACTTGCTCCATTTGACAGATTCTGGGATTTCATTTTTGTGTATAAGCAGACTGTAGATCTGCTGGTTCACCTGAGTGATATGTGGCTGTTAACTGTGGAAACTCTGCTCTAGAGCAAATTTGTAGTACGTCTTTTGCACAATGAACAGATTTGCCATAAAATAAGGTGCTTTTGTTTTACATGCTTTTCAGTTCTATGTGGTACGAATCTTATCCTGAATATGTGAAATATAACTTCATCTTTTTTTCTATCCTAATTTCTGGGCTCTATTTCCATGGTATTTCATAACAAGTGAACAAGTGTTACAGTCTTTGCATGAAATTTATTTGCTTACAAATGCTCTGTTTTAGAGCACTGATTATAACTATTCCATAATTATGTAAGCTCTGTATAAGCCTAGTTTGTGCAGCTGCTTTTTAATCAGTAAACATACAAGTTTCTTGGCCTCTTCCCCATGCATTCCACTGTCTTTGAAAACAAAAAATGATGTGTTTCTCTGCTTACTATTCAGTCCTTGTGTAGATTTTCTGATTGCTTTTGTGATGCTTGGTGATGGAAATTGAGAGAGTGAGAAGTGGTGGGTTTGAGAATGAATCCAAATTAGGTTTTGGCCTTACAGTGGTTACTTATCTAGGTGTACTGGCAACAACAGGACAGTGGTGGCTCTGTGTTGGTCCTAGTTACAGGTGTGTTAGTGACTATATTTCAGTCTGTTTCCCTTTTTCAAGGAGGGATGTAAGATTAGTTCTCAAAGATTAAATGTTCTGACTGCCATACTGTGATAATAGGCCTATGCGAATACTTAAAAGGTTTTCCTTTTGCTGCTTTCCTCTGGTGACCACTGACTTCTGATTCACAGTGGTTTTGTCTGAGGTAGGGAGTCTTTGGCATGTCTCAAAAGTAATCCTCTGCTGTCCCATTTTGTTAATTCATATTTTGAACAATGTATATAAACTACTTGTTTTGATATTTTTGGCAGTATCATTTTGTACAAATACAGTTCACAAACTGTTATAACTTTCTGGTTTCTCAGTCTTAAAATGAGTAGCTGTACAGTAATAACAGCTCTGTATTGTTACTCAGAAAATATGAATTAATAGGCTTATTTCTTCTGTCCCTTACAGACAAACGGAGCCGGCATCTTGGTGCTGATGGTGTCTATTTAGATGACCTCACTGACATGGATCCAGAAGTTGCTGCACTTTATTTCCCCAAAAAGTATAAGTCTTTTTCTTATATTTTTACCTTTTAAAGAGCTCTTTTCACCTTCCGTACTTCGATCAAACTCTTCATTGCCAGCCAGATAAGATGTCTTTTCAGGGTTCAAGCAGAGACAAAGGCAGAAGGAAAGTAAAATTTTCTAGAGAGGAATATTAGAACTTTTGGAAGGTGCTGCATTTTAGCCTGAGAAAAGTGCTTGCAGCTGATTTTCTGTTTTGGTCAATTAAACATCATATATTGATTGTGGATAGTTATCTAATATACACTGATGTTTGAGAATGTTACTCACATGTCCTGAGAGAGCAGTTGGCCTTGGGATATATTTATCCCCATGTCCTGACTTACTACCATAAAGAACATATCTTACTGTTAACAGTATTAGCAGAAAATTACTGCTCTAATGTTGCTGTACTGTGGTTGATGCACCTATAAATATGAATGTGAGAAAATAATTTTTGAAAGATGAATGACAGTTATATATGAAAATACTGCACCCTGAAAATACAACTTCCAGCTTGTTCTGATCTTTATTGGAGCCTCTTGCAGCATTTATAGTTCTCTTTCAACATATACTCTAGTCACTTGATGAAAGTCATTGAGCAACAACTAAGGTAGCTTGTGTACTTTATTTTTCTTTTTTTGCTTGCTTAAACTTAGCTGCTGTAATAGCATTTCAGTAAAGCTGAGAAGGATTATATGGGGAAAATGTTGGATTAAAAATTTCTTTCTCAAATGCATTCATCTAAATCTGAAATGGAAAGCAGAGTTTGATGAGCTTGAACTTTGTAATATTGATCTCCTGAGATTGTAAGTAGGTATAATGATTTATTGTTTCTGAAAATTTTAATCCTAGTACTTTACATGTAGAGTGTTTTATTTATATATACGTGACACATAAATACACAAGCATACACATTATTCATTTGGGTTTAGCTGTCAGTTTATATAGTTAATATAAATTAAATAATAAACTTGCTTGCTTATTCTTGTTCCTCTGTGGAAATAGTTCTACTAGTATAAACTCTGCTTATTCTATCATTAATTTGTCTACTAAGGTTATACAGTTTATTGCCTTATTTTCCTAGCTCTTATAAAAGATATGTAAAAGATATCTTGTAAAAGATATGTATAATCTTATAATTATACATACCTAGTTTAGACAAGTAAGTAGAAGCAATCTAATATTGGAGGGCACACGAGACTTATATGACTTTGTTTTGTTTTGCTGTGAAATGTAAACAAAGGTTTTCTTTTTTTATTTTTTTTCCCCCTAAGCTTGTATTTGTTAAAGGGAGTAGATTTGGGAATGAATACTGAATTCCTGATTTTTCTTTTCCAGTGGGGATAATGCCCAAAGCAAGAGCACGGCCGATGTGGGGCCACGGCCGGCCAGCCACTCTCCGCAGTCTGTCGGGAGCTCGGGCGTTGACAGCGGGGCTGAGAGCACCTCGGATGGAATCCGGGATTTGCCCTCCATTGCCATTTCTCTCTGCGGAGGCCTTACTGAGAACAAAGAGATAACCAAAGGTACCGGATGACTGTGTGAATTGCTGACATGTGCTGGCAGCGGGGTTTGAGCTTCCCAGCCTGAGGCTGCAGAGCCCTCCTGTGGCTGTGCTCCGAACTGGGTTGAGAAGATAAATACTGGCCATGTAATGATAAACTTCCTAGAACTTCTCAAGATTTTTAACACATTTGAACAATCCACTATATATGAACATTTTTGGAAGTATTTTATTGGTATTTTTACTTCCTGATTTTTTTAACACATTTGAACATTCTTGACACATTTGAGCAGTCCACTATTATATGAACATTTTTGGAAGTATTTTATTGGTATTTTTACTTACTGTTAGTGCTATGTTTTGTATCACAGTAGTGTTAATGATACTTTTGCCACTTAGTACAGTATATAGCTAGGAAATTCACAGCTGTTAGACTCAGGAGTGAAAAAGGTGGTCCATAAATGGGGACATAAGGAGAAGGAGTTGAAAGTTCAACCTGATTCCTGCCCTACCTCCAGTTTCTTGTGTAACTTTTAGATAAATCACAATACTTTGTGCCTTAAACTTCCAGTGGCATAATGTGAAAGTAAATGTGTTAACACACTTGCACTTTCTTCAGTAATGTGATGTCATAAAATCATATGAGCCTGATGCTGCACTTACTGCTGCTCACAAGCTACTTATTAAAATGTTTTAAATATCCTGTGATTTATTTGAGTCATACTCTCATCTGAATCACTTGTAAATGACATAATTTTTCTAAAAGGAGATTTTCCTCCCTCGCAGTTCAGTCCCTAAGCTTTCACTTTAGGCTGTATTTTGAAAGGAAAAACACCCAGAAACAAAGAAACCCTCATCTTCTGAGACTGAGAGTCTCTGAATAACTTGCTTCCATATTGCAGTTAAATCTCAGCACCCTTGTAATGAAGGTGAAACCAATGTGTGTGAGAGGTGCTGAGAGATTTAGGTTGGCCCATTCCAGGCATCTATAAATGCATGCTTTACAAATGTAACTTCTTTCCCCCACAGAAGAGTTCTTAGAACATGCAGTAACATATCAGCAGTTTGTGGACAATCCTGCCATCATTGATGACCCTAACCTTGTGGTTAAGATTGGAAATAAGTAAGTATATTTCAGAAAAAAAAAATTACTGTTGTAACAAAGAGCCTTCTTTGTCACTTCAGTGCATTACGTCAGTATAACTATAGCTGAAAACCAGGTTTTGAATGTTTGTAGCTTGGATTCATCCAGAAAGAGTCAACTCCCTAGTGAATTCAGGTCCTTATAGTTACCTTTCCTCCTTTGAATTGAAAGGAGGAGCAGTTTCAGATGACCTATTACTGACAGTTTGAATTTCAAGAAGCTGTTATTAAATGCCAATAGTATTCACATTCAATTGACTGAGTAAAAATGAAATATGATGTGAACTTGCTAAGGCTTGCCCTGAGCCAGTTTGAATAATTAATATTTACAGGGATACATCAGTCTGCTTCCAATCACTCAGCACCAAGCAATTTTTTTGTATATACTGAATATTTTGCTAATATGCCTCTGTGGAGGCATTGCTTTTCAAGACTTGTCAAACTTCACCCACTGAGTACAAGGCTTCCATTTCTGCAAGGCTTAGACATTATTTTGTATGTTTGTATTGCGGGCAGCAGGGCAGTGCTGTGGTCTAAGCCAGATACAGCTTTTTGGGAGGTTCTTTAACTTGAGAGTTCCTTGCACCTTGCAAACAGAGGAGAGATCATGGCTTAATGCTGCTCTTAGAGAGGTTTGGCTACCCTAGGTCACAGACATGGCTCATGCAAGGCTGATGTACCAGGTGATAGTTTATATTGTGGATGCTGCAGCCTCATACCTGACCTCAGCTCTCTGTGGTCTGAGGTGAGGCACTTAACTGCTTCTCTCACACTGTTCTCTGAATCCGTTGGCAGTATTTATCTGCCTGCTGAATGTATTGGGAAGAGAGGAGACCTTAGTGAGGCTCTTAAATGTCATATTCTCTCAGTGTCATGTGACCTTCATCTTCCCTAGACAATGGATGCTGTAATTGTCTTACTGTCTGCAACAAGGGTTGAGCCATGTTCAGCGTATAATATGCAAGAGCTTGACATCCTACAGACTACAGCCCCTTAGTTTTATGTGGTTCTTTGATGGAAAAACAGTGAATAAAGCTTGCAAAAATGTGGCTTATGCTGTGATAAAAAGGAATATAATAAGGACTGTATCTGGATGGATGCAGCCAGAGGGTTGTGGTCAACAGCTCTGTCCAGGTGGAAGCTGGTGTCCCTGAGGGCTCTGTGCTGGGGACTTGTGCTCTTCAATATCTTTGTCAGTGACACAGACAGTGGGACCAAGTGCACCCTCAGCACATTTGCAGATGACACAAAGCTGAGTGGTGCAGTGGAATCAACAGAAGGAAGTGGTACTATCCAGAGTGACCTGGACAAACTTGAGGAAAGGGCCCACAAGAAACTCATGAAATTCAAGAAGTTAAAATGCAAAGTGCTCCAGCTGGTTTGGAGCAATCCCTGATATGAGTACAGGCTGGGAGATAACTCATTGAGAACAGCTCTGTACAGAAGAACTTGGGGGTTCTGGTGAATGAAAATCTGGACATGGGCCAAGAGTGTGTGTTTGCAGCCCAGAAAGACACACATATCCTGGGCTGCATCCAAAGCAGCAGGGGCAGGTCGAGGGAGAGGATTCTGCCCCTCTGCTCTGGTGAGACCCTGCCTGCAGTGCTGCATCCAGCCTTGGGGTCTCTGGCTCAGAACGGACGTGGACCTGTTGGAGCAAGTTCAGGGGAGGGACGTAAAGGTGATCAGAGGCTGGAGTGCCTCTCCTGTGAGGACAGGCTGAGAGAGTTGGGGTTCAGCCTGGAAAAGAGAAGGCTGTGGGGAGACTTCACTGCAGCTTTTTAGTACTTAAAGGGGACTTAGAAGAGGGAGAGCAACTTTTTATATGGTAATAGTGATAAGATACTGGGGAACAGTTTTAGATGGAAAATTCTTTATTACTGTAAGGATGGTGAGTTACTGAAACAGGTTGTCCAGGGAAGTGTGGATGTCCCTGGAAGTGCTTAAAGCCAGATTGAATGGGGCCCTGAGCAGCCTGATCTAGGGGAAGTTGTCCCTGCCCAAGGCAGGTGAGTTGGAATTAGATGATCTTTAATCATCTAATAATCTAATCATCTTCAACCCTTCCAACTCAACCATTCAGTGATTCTATGACTTGAGTAATGTGCTACAAACACCCTTTCTGCTCAAGGCCTAGCTTCTCTTGCATACCCTGAAAAATCTATGTGGTAAATACCTGTGAGCATACTGTGGAATAAGATGGGTCTGTTATTACTAGTGCAGGTCAGAGTTTGATCTGTGCTTCATGGCTTTAACCTGCCAGGTGGTGAATACCAGGTGGATTGTGAACTGGGGCTTTGGGATTACAACATGCTGTAATTGTCTCCCTTGCATGCCCAGGTACTACAACTGGACAACAGCTGGTCCCCTTCTGCTGGCAATGCAGGCATTCCAGAAACCTTTGCCAAAGGTGAGATTGAACATGAAGGCTGGTAAGAGGAGTTCTAAAATGGTGCCACTGATCAAAGGAGAGAAATGGGTTGTTGTACAAGAGAATCTGTACATCAGTAAAATCTCCTCACGTATAACCATTCATTTATCTTATGTTATGGCCTAAATAAGGACTAAGTTTGGTCTGTGAATAGTGTTTGTTTGCTAGGCTAAAGTTATTACAGCTATTTTCAAGTAGGAAAACTTCTTTTTTTATTTAATTAATACGGATTTTAAACATAAATTACATTGACCCATGTTAATATTTGCTGTAGCTGCATACTTGGTGTTTGCTTTCTCTTTTGTATGTATACTGCATATATTATGAAATAAATATAAATAAGCTCAGTGAATAAGGTTTAAATACTAGATGAGGAAGGCCTGCAGCTTGCTAACTTTTTGTTTCTCAGTTGGTTGTTCATAACCCAGGTAGGTAGTGCCAGATAGCTCTATGACTGTGTGACAACAGTGTGTGTTGGCTTATATAAATGTGCTGAAGGGGTTAGTTCAATGCCATAAGACCTGGTGCCACATAGGTGCTCGTGACAGAAATACTGTAAATGTATATAAAGAAGTAGTATCACCACTATCCCTATTTTGTGTCCTGGTTAGACATGGATTTAATAAATTTTTGAACCTAAAATTTCCTCCTGCCATTTGCAGCATTTCACATATCTTTGGGATTGTTCTGTGTGAATTCAAATGCTATATCTCTGTTGTGATCCCTGTGGACTAAACATTTCTCTGAAGTCCAGAATACTCTCTGCCAGTGTTTCTTTCTTAGTGCCACGTTACCTCTATGTGCAGTCATGTGCAGCGGGATGCTACCATCCCAGTATCAAATAAATTTAGCCTAAAAATCCCAAATATCTGGTAAACATTGCTTGAATTTCAAAGATGTCACAGAGCCAGATGTTTTGTGCATTACTGCAAATGTTCTGGTAATCATCAAAGGTGGGATTCATCCCATGGAACTCAAATGCCCACAGAAGGTACATAATTATCTTACTCTGTATTTGTTGGGTGCTCACACAGTGTGATTCAGCACCTTGATAGGTGCCTCTTGGGTCTTCATTGGCAATAAAAATAATGTAAGGTAACTACATTTTAAATTAAACACTTCAAAGCCTGAGCCAGATGTCTTGGGTTTTGCCTAGGATGTGTAAATGGAAAGAAGTTCTATAAAATATTTTTCCATAATGTTACAGCAGATGGCAATTCTTTCAACAGCTTTATACTTATGTCATTATTCATATAGGTTATCAGTCAAGAAAAGTCTTCTGTGTGTGTAATTCAACGTGCTTAGGTTTTTTTAATGGTTAATTTATATTCTGAATGCTGATAACTTTCTCAAGAGTGTAGTTTTAATTTAGTGGAGAAGCCAGTATTTATAGTTTGAACAATCTGTATGTTTGAAAAGGTTTGCTTGTTTTACTGTACCTCTGAAACTAAAATGACTCGTGTTACCAGTCATCCTACTGGTTTCCTTCATGACTTGTTACTTAAGGTTTCGATTTGATGTAGTAATGAGGTTAAGGAATTGAAATACTAAGAAACTTTAATAATAAACAGTTTATTGAGTGTTTGAAAATGGATGTTTTTGCAAAAAAAAATTTACTGATATTCTGTAAAATACACTTATATGCACATCTAATTGTAAGCATGTGAATTCCCCCACTAAAAGTCTATAGGATATCTGCTTGAAGTCATTGACGTGTTTGAGAATCTCCTTAAATTGTTGCTGCTGTTCTCAATTGTGGTGCTCCATTCTCCATAGCTCCATCTGCTCCCTGTTTTCTTATTTTGTTTGAAAAACTCCACTTTGTTTTTCTGTCATTTCTTTTTTTCTAATATGCTTTAGATAACATAGTGAAGAAAATCTATGAAAAAACTGAGAAAAGGGATCCATTGTGACGCACATTATCTGAACACAGTCTCCTCTTAATTGCTAAGAGTTCTTAGTTTTTAAATTTTTTTAAAAAAATCATTAATCAACATTGCAGTTTTCTTTTAGTGACCTTAATTGCAGTGGAAGCTGTCATCTCAGAAATAGTGTCCGTGCTGTTCTAGGGTGTAACAAACCCTGTGGCCACTTTTCCCTTAGTATTTTCCCATTCATCTGTTGCTTCTCTCTGAGTGAAAGAATTTAGCTCCCTGTGTTACAATGCATAAAGCTCCAGTCATTATGGATTGAAAGAACTTTTCTACTGGTGTCTAGTATGTAGAACCAATGTAAAGTAGAAAAAAGGTTTATAAAAGAAACTATTCTAACATTTTTAGTCAAGTTCATAGCATGATAATTAAAAAACTCATAAACTCATAAAAGCTAGTAACTTATTTACTTTTTTGCTGAGCTGGTGATTGAATTCAAACTTTGTAAATAACTCTTGCATGTCAGTTTGTTACTGTTTTGCATGATGCCTCCTTTAGAAAGTGATTTTTTTTTTTAATGTATAATTTGTACTAAATAACTTAGAAATAGCAGGTTCTCCATTCTAGACATTATACTAACATCTCTTTATGCTTTTTTTCTTCTTTGATTTGATTTCTTTTTCATTTTCCTTTTAAAAATACCATAAGTATTCATGCTTAAGTTACTTCAGAGCAGCTCTGGATACCATTAGATTTTGCTTTAGTAGAATTTATGGTCCACAGACAGTATGTTTACTTTTATTCTATTTATTATCAGTTAAAATTGTGTGTTTGGCACTTTTTCATTTACATATGTCAGGTTGTCCTTTATTTTGGGCCTTTTTTATGTTACCATCCATTTATCACAGGCAACTGTGGAATCTATAATGAGGGACAAGATGCCAAAGAAAGGTGGAAGATGGTGGTTTTCATGGCGAGGGAGGAACAGCACTATTAAAGAGGTAAGTTCAAGAAGCAAGCAGAGTTTCCTTCTGTTTGCAGTGGGAGGGCTGGGTATCTGCATTCTCATCCCTTAGAACTTCACTTCAGAGGGTAGCTTGGTGCTCAAGTTTGACTGAGGGTGTGCACATTAAACATGGTCTGAGCTTTGGTTTGTTTTGTCTTCAGAAAGCTTTGGATCAGACCCTACCTGAAACATTTGCCTGAAGAGTTTTGGTTTATTTTCATTAGACAGATCTGAGGGAGTCGTATCTAATGTATTAAATCTCTGTTTGGAAACCTAGCATCAGAGTTGTGCAACTAATTTAAAGTTTTCACTCAGATTACCTAGCTCTCAGCATCTTTCTTTTGATGGTTGAAGAGCAGACATATTTATGAGTAGAGTGAGCTGCAAAACTCAGCAGAACCTAAGATGGAAAACTGACCATATATATTGGTTTGAAAGTCTTTTTGAGTTTCTTTTCTGAGCATCAGAAGTATGTGATAACAATCTTAGTCATGGATGAACATTGGAAAACTGAAAAATCCAAAGCTTTATATGAAATATTGTTGGCTAGTAAAACTTCTTCATATTAGTTTATGTTACTGAAGCATTAGTACTTGAGGGGAGAAAATTACTTTTAATACAACTTTATGGTTGTGCCTCTGTCAAGAACTTCTTTAACCTTGCATGAGATAACCATTGTACTGATCTGTGGGTATGGGTTTCAGAGCATGAGATTTTAGTTTTATAGTTGTTTGAAGTTTTCAGGATTTTCTCTGGAAGTATTTGATTATCTCTTGCACTGTGGTGACTTTAAATCAAACTATGTAAAGCAGAACTATTCACTATTTAAAAATATTGTGGAATGATTCGGTAGTGTTCAGCATCTACTCAAGATAAAAGCACCTAAGAAAGTTTTACTGGATTTAAGATTTAAATGATTCTCTAAAAGGTAATTTGTGGGTGTTTTTTCCTTCTCCTAAGTCATGCTTTGCTTTCTCAGGTGAAATCTAGCTATTTGAGGTGTATGAACTGAGTAGCTATGGAGTTGATCCCAGAACTTCAGCAGTACTAGATGTTAAACCTGGCTTTTCTCTACTTCTTTCCTGCAAAACTAAATCTTAATTATTGCTCTGAGTTTTATAGTTGCAGATTTTAGTTCTTTGTACTGCCTTTATTCTGTAAGGGTTTTATTTTGCCTACGAACAAAGGAGACAAAGATACTGTTGATTTTTACCAAGTCTGTACAAAGCAGAGTTTGATTTTCAAATACTTTTCTAAAAACGTCTACTTTCTGCTCAACAGGAGATGCACAGCAACTCATACTTCTATTTTTACAGGAAACAAAGCCAGAGCAAGGTATGAGTGAGAGTGGACTTACAGAAGAATCTTCACAGATGAGCAGGGCAAACAGGTACCCCCAAAATCATCTGTACCTGAAACAAGCAAGAGTGATCATTTAAATACTAAAGCAAGTTACCTCAGCTATTCAAACAAAGAAATACTGTGTCAGTGAAATACTTCAAATTTGTTATTCATTGCACCACAGAAGTGCAAGTAGGAGGCCCCTGCTGGCATTTCTGTGGTTTGGCTGGCTGCTCTGGGACTCACATTCCAACCCCTTGGAAACACACTCTAATTGGAGCAGCTCCCCAAAGCTACATGTATTTCTCTAGAGTTTTTAAGGGAACATCATAGATGAACCCAAGCTGTTGTCAGTTGCTTAAATTTTTTTATTTATTTAGATTTATGGTCTGACAAATTAATTAATTTCTTCATATTTTGGAAAGTTAAGGGACTTTCCAGAGTGTTTTTCACAGGCAATAATCATGGTTTTCTGTTACTTCTTTCCAGGATTGCAGAAATCTCTTTCTTCTTGTGCCACTAACAAATCACACTGTACAGGTGGAATCTCACCTTGGAGGGTTCCATGGCATGAGTTTTAGCTTGCTTTAGAGGGATGAGTTAGCCCGGGACAGCTCTCCTACCTTGTCCCTTTTCTATGCATGTACATCTTAATGTAAAGACATCTTGTTTGTGCTGGCTGCAGTTACAGCTGAAAAGGACCAGATTCAAATATGCTTTATGCTCATTAAGTGAGGTTCAGGGGTTGCCCTTCTGAAACAAAAAGCTCTCATTCTTTCTGGTGGTCAGCAGTTGCAGTCCAGGCAGATGTGCTGGAAGGAGTATTCCTCATTCTGTAGGAGATGAGCTGTTGTCTCTATTGCATCTCTGAGATTGAGAACCACAGTTAATTGGAAAGGCTGATTTTCCTTTCAAGGATGACAAGTGACATATAGGTCTGTTTCTTACATGGTTGTTTAAAAATAAAGTTTAAAGTGGGATTAAGAGTTCAAGCAGACGAGATTCTGAAATTGGTGTTCTTTGTTTAATTTTAACTGGCCTTAGAAATCTCTCATTAAAAAATTATTGTTTGCAAGCAAAATATGACGAGTGGGATGTTGAGTAAAGCTTTTGAGATCACATGTCACAAAGGATAAGATAGGCTTTTAAATGTTGCTAGTCATGACATGCAGTACCTTGATATTGTGTCAAGACTACCAAACATACCTCCAGGTGTGATTGAAATAAAAGGCCAAATACTGATTGTTTTAAAGATCAGATTTGTAGGATATGAAAGAATTTTAACTTTCACCTGCAGTGATTAGTTTTTTTTTTGCTGTAGGAAAACATTCTTTCTGAGGAAGAAACCCTTAAGAAGTTTCTAAAAAATTGTTGTAGGAGAACAAAAGTAATTATTCCAGTGTGTGTTTAAACAGAAGACTCTGAGGGAGCTCAGGTTTTATGACTTTTCATCATTGTATTCTGAACAGGGTAATCCTGCAAGTCCCAGAAATGAATAATCCTATTATCTGAAGCTGCTCATTGAAAGAACAGGAGGAGTTATTTTGTATAAAAAAACTCCCATAACCTGCATTTTTTTTTAAATTAATTTTTAAATTCTTTGGGGGAGGAGAGAAGAGGGACCAAGAAAGAGGCACTTGTTATGCTGGCTTTCTTCTTTTGAGAACAGAGGATTTTTTTTTTTAGTATCTAATGAGTATTATTTTTTATCAATTTATCAAGTTAATTTCATTAATTTATATTAATTGAATTTAAGTAATGAAAGCTGTTATAGCCATTCACTTGCCTGTAACAATCCAAGTTTGAATAATGACGAATGTATGAATGAAAGTACTTCATTGATATATTAAAACTCATGATATGAATGACCTCCTGTGTGTACTTGGTAGCAGAGAATCAATGACTTATTTGTTGACTCACTGTTAATGCATTTTTAATGGCTACTGAGATGCATTTACGGGCATGGTAACATCATTTTCTGTGTGTGCAATGTTCCAGAATAAAAGATGAATCCTCTTCAAGTGATGAAGACCCTAGAGCTGCCAAACAAAACCTTGGGTCATTGCAAACCAACTCCAGTCATCTCTCATTATTGTCTGGAATCAGTTACAAGAAATCACTCCGACTCACTTCTGACCAACTTGTGAGTTAATTTTACATCCTTGTCTTGAAATGACATTTCTAATACAACATAAATCTTTACTGTTTCAGGCTTCAAAGCTTAATTAGCTCTTACATCTTGCATTTAATTCTCTCTCATTTTATTTTGTAAAAAAGCCTTTTCACATGAATGTTGTTCCTTGCAGCAAGTACTGGGGGTTGGAGGTGGGATCTCATTTAGATAAATATCAAATTCCAAAGTGTGATTTATCACCTGAGTAAGTGTATTGGAGCCACATCCTTCCTTGTAGTATGTGAAATGTGTATATGTTAACAGGCCTCTCTTCTTTCTCCTTCCTCTCCTTTCCTTTTCTCTCTTTTGTAGGCAGATAGTCATATTTTGCATAAATACAGTTTTCTGTTAGTAACTTCTGAAAGAGCTGCTTGTGAATTTATAATGAGGCCAAGCTATTGATTTCTTTGGAGCTTATTAATTTCTTTCAAGCCAATTCTCTTCCTCTGTGACAGAGGTGTTTTGGCTAATGATGACAAAAACTGTTGCGGTTTTGTGTTCTGTACATTTCAATTTTATCTGGAAAAATGGGCTACTATAGGGAAATACTTCTTGTCATCTTAGGTACAGATAATTAATTTTCTGAAGGAAACCCATGAGGTGTATACAGCATTTAACAGCCCATCACTCATTGCCTGGATTATTTGTAAGAAATGCAGTTTTTCCCAAGAGACAGATGAGATATGTTGGTTATTTTCTGTTGGAAAGAGAGAGCAGGGGTTACACAAATAAAGTGGGACTTCACAGTTTCAGAAACCTTGCAGAAATTAGCTGAAGTTAAAACTGCTCTTAAACTGGTTTCTTGATGAAACAGTGGATGAGATTAATCAGTTACCCATGAGTTCTGTATTCTCACCTCCTTTTCACTTTTTAACAAATTAAAAAGTTGGAATGAAAGATAATGAAGGAAAAGACATACTAAGAGTATGAAATTCCTTCAGGTCTTGGGAAAATGAACTGCTAGGTTCTCAAACAGAATCAAATCAGTAGCCTCTTGTCCCACATGTCACTAAGTGGCACAGGAGACAGTGAAGTGCAGCAAAGTGGGAGAGGTAAGGATAGTTTGTGTAGGCTGAAGGGTAATAGTTCATGTGGTGTGAGAGGTCTGTTATTGTACAGAAGAGATAAAATACTGTAGAATACAAATCTCCCTAGAAAAGGTCTTAATTACAGTTTATGGAACTTTTTGTTACTCATATTTCTCTCTGTGTATGTATCTGTCTTGCAGAGGGGGAAATGCCCATAGATGGTCCCCATTCCATCATTTGTTACTGTTTATGTGAATTTGGGGATTTTTTTTTATTTTAAATTTACCTGATTGTGAAACGGAGTTTTTTTTGTTTATTTGTTTTGTTCTGTTCTATAAATCAATGCCTAATACACACCACACAGGGTGAGCCTTGGCTGTTCTTTTTTAGAATACCTCTACTGAAAGCAATAAATTTCAGTGTGGCCAAATTGGGTTTACTGGTTGGATGCCAGGTGCCCAGCCAAGCCACTCTGTCACTCCCCTTCTCAGTGGGACAGGGGAGAGAACATAAGGTGGATAAACAAAGAGAAAAACAAGTATATTCTCTATTTCCCACCAGTGAGGGATGCTCAGCTGCTTTCCAGAAAGCAGGGCTTCAGCTCTGGGAGGCAAACATTGTAAAATAACAAATGCCTCCAGTTTCTCCTCCTTTTCTTTATATCTAAGCTGATGTCGTATGGTGTGGAATACCCCTTTGGTTAATTTGGATTATCTGGCCTGGTTGTGTCCCCTCCCAGGATCCTGCCCATCCCCAGCCCCTTGATGGGGGAGGAATGTTGGAGAGACAGCGCTGGTGCTGTGCCAGTGCTGCTCAGCAGACCCCAAAACACCAAAACACCTTTCCAGCTGCCAGTGCAAAGCGCAGCACTGTGAGGGTGGCTGTGGGGAAATGAGCTCCAGCTCAGCCAGACCTATTACAATTTCCACTCCATTCCATACCATTTGTATCACACTCACATTCCACATAATTGATATCTCTTGTAACTGTTCCATTGTATTTATTTCTCATTCTAGAAAACCCTCCTTACCCACAGATTGAACTTAACTTCATTCTTAAACCATCTCTATACCAAACATACATTTTATTAACTACTATCATATCCTTTAATAGATACATACTACTTTCCCATTCCATGGGCTTCCTCCACCCTTCCAGATCCATGACTTGGGCTCCATTGCATCAGGATGGGTGGTCAGGACAGGAGAGCAGCATCCCTGATTGTTGGCACCGACACCGGTCCAGCTCGGGTCATCTTTGCATTTCCCTCACTCCTTGCAAAATTCATTCTTCATCAGTTCGTGTCATTGCTGTTACTTTGCTTCCTGTAGCATGCAGTTTACACCACAGATTATTTTCCCCCCCAAGGTTAAATCTTCCTGAGGCACTTACTGGTTCTCCTTATCCTTCTGAATTACCCTCCAAGTATACCCTGGTCTTTGGGCAAAAACAATCCCGCGAATGGGTTTGACTTTATGGGAGGAGAAATCCACACCAGCTTCCCCAGCCAAATACACCAAGGCAAGCTCATGTGCAGCTTTTACATTGTGTCCATTTCACATGCTTAGTTTGTTGATCACCTTGCTGATAATGTCTTGCAGAAAAGCTTAAAGCTCAAGAATGGCCCCAACGATGTGACCTTTAGTGTTACAACCCAGTATCAAGGCACTTGCCGCTGTGAAGGCACCATTTACCTCTGGAATTGGGATGATAAAGTTGTTATTTCTGATATTGATGGAACAATCACACGGTGAGTTCATGAACAGGGAGAAACTTTATATACAGGGATTTTCCTCTTCAGTTTAAAGGAAAATATAATTAACAAGGAGTGTTAATCATAGAATCTTCATATACAAGTGTTTTGGGATGGTTTGTTTCTTGGTTTTGGGGTTTTTTTCTGTTTTAATTTTTTTTTTTAAATTTTTAAATTTTGCTCTCAAACAACACAATAATCTTTAGTTGAATTCTTAATTTAATGGACACATGCCATATGTACCCATTATTTGTTACCTGTTGTTGTTTCATTATAATATTTGAAGACCTTCTGCAAAATCCTGACCTTTTTGTTGCATCACACTCATGAACTAGGCAGTAATTAAAAGGAGTAATTAAATATGAAGGAGTTTTTAAAAAGAAGAAACATGTGAATTTTGTTTTAAATGGCACTCCTGGGGCATTCCAGTGTTAGGCATTATTACTTAGAAGACTAGACTCCAAAATCAATGTCAGAACTAGAATCTGATGGAAAGTTTCAGATTAGTACTTTGGGTAAAACTCATAATTTTGGAGTGACCAAAAGGATTTACTGACTTGCTGGTTTCTATTTATTTATTGTATTTAACACTAGGGAAAACAGTTGTGTGTGTAACAGGGAAAGCATGAAATAAAAATACAAGCATTATCTTTTGTAGTGAGATGTTTAATTTGTTTTGAAATTAATTTATTTCAAAATCAAGCTTAGCTATATCTAATTAGGAAAAAAAAACAAGGAAAAATAATTTTCAAGAGCAGTCTGAGGGAAATTAAAATACTTGATTTAAACTGAAATTCTTTCTTGTGATTTATCCATTGTATGTCAAATTTCTCATTTGGTGCCAATGTAAATTAACATCTCTCCCCACTTTGCTTTCTTAAGCTTCAATAAAGCGAGTGGGATCTATTCTCTCTGCTATTGATCTGCCCAGAGTTATTGAATCACTTCACCTTACAATGCCAGTGCAAATCCATCCTAAGCCACTGCCCAATATTTCTTCCTCTAAGATGCCAGTTATTCAGGGTGTGGACTTCTTGCTGTGGATCTGTACAGTACTTTGTCAAGCAAGATGCTCATTTGCACTATTTGTTATTACAGTGTAAATATTCTTCTATCATATAAAGCCAGAAGTACATTGAAGCCGGAATGAATATTTCAAAATAGTTTACACCTGACCAACTCCTGGCTTAATATGTAGAAGTTAGTTTGAAGTCAGCTAAAATGTGACTTACCTCATACTTTAAATTTCCCATAAATGTCCATTATGGGTAGGTTTGGTTTGTTTAGAAAACATTTAATGTAAACCTCAAAAATTATGTTTAGCATTGGTGGCCTCCTAGAGGTCTGAGTGATGTTTGTGTGCTGTGACTTCTCTATTACCTTTTGGGGCACAAGCTTATCCATCTTGGGGCACAGGAGTAATTTAAGCAACATGGCCAAGGATGATCATGTCAGTCTATCTAAAAAAAAAGGGAAATAAACGAATTCTTTTCTGATGACAATCAGTCCCTTACAGAATACCTTCTTTTCATTTGCAGCTTCCAAGCAAGTTACTGGGATTTGTATTAGACTTGACTGTTATCATAAGTATGGGGTTTTTTCAGCTCAGTTATATTGTTTTTCCTTTATTCAGGTCAGATACTTTAGGTCATATTTTGCCAACTCTTGGCAAAGACTGGACGCACCAAGGGATTGCAAAGTTGTACCATAAAGTGAGCCAGTGAGTATTCAGAAAATCTGTTTATGTGTCTGTGGCTTGTGTTTATTCATTTGTGTGTAAAAATTTAAATTTCTCTAGGCTTCTCATAACCTATAAGGGTGACAATTTCATCAGTTTCTTCTTGCTTTAGTGATGCTTACACAGTGTAAATGTCACCTGCATGATATGTAGAACAAAACTTGCTTGTTATAATAAAAGCAAAAGCCCCTTATCTGTGAGTTTTTCTTTTACTGCAAGAATGTCAGCTTTTCTTATATATTTAAATTACCATGAATGCGTGAAGAGCCTCTGGTACACATCACAACTCTCCTCTTAGTTAATCTGATTTGTTCTGTGTACTAGAGTTATGCTAAGGTTCGTTTATTGCTTTTTGTTTTACATGGATGATGAATTATAAATTATGGATATTGGAACCTAAATTATGCCAGAGACACTTCTCTGCATGTTAGACAAATGTGTTCACAGAAAATACAGGAGAGTCTGGGAATTCACATGCTGAGTTTTATGTATAACCTCTGCATTACATTTGGTGGAAATGTTAATTAATTTTTTTAATTGCAGTTGTTATTTCTGTGCCTACCAGCATTATCAATTGTTAGGGCTTTGATGATCATAAACATAGGGGAAAAAATAGATTTGAGTCAAGTTGGTTTTCAAATTACTGAGTTAATTATGTCGTGGCTATATTACAACTGAACATCATATAAATGCTTCATAGTTAGATCTAATGACCATGCGTGTACTGATTACAGTATTTCTTTATTTTATGAAAATTAATTTTTTAATAGGAATTGGAAAGTAAGCTGCTGTTAAGTTGAGCTAATATCAGATAGGATTCTGTTCTAACATGAACAGAATCAAAGGCAACCTGTGACTTACGTCAAAACTTTTATTTTAGTGTCAAGTTAAAGATTACTTCTCATACTGTGTTTTGAAACTCAAGTTGTTCCAGCTTGAGAAAATATGTTATTGCTGGACATCTTTTTTTGCAGAGGCTGGAGAGACAGGAATGCAACACTGTTAATACAACAAAGGCCAATATACCATTGTCTGCTTCATTCCAGATGTTTTCCTCTTTGCAGAGTCTTTCCAGTTAATTCTAAGGACAATGGTTCTACCACACAGGGAGGCAGGATAACCATAAGGAGTCATAAGTCCCAAGAGGAGCAGAGATAAATGAGCCCTCTTTAGGTGTAATCACTAAATGCAGCAGGGCTAGATGGGTTTTAATTACCCAGTTTTCTGGCATATATGTTTTTACTTCTTTTAAATTAAGTCTGGGTTAAACATACTATTTAACAGCCATGACCCTCAAAATTATTACTACCTAAACACCTGCTTTATTTTTACAGTAGTTTCTTCTTTTATGTCTGCTCACAGAAATGGATATAAATTTTTGTATTGCTCAGCACGAGCTATTGGAATGGCAGGCATGACCAGAGGATACTTGCACTGGGTCAATGAAAGAGGAACTGTGCTCCCTCAGGGGCCAGTTTTGCTGAGTCCCAGCAGCCTATTCTCAGCTCTTCACAGGTAATGCAATTTTGCTTTTACAAAGAAGGAAGCTAAGGTTGGTGGAGGCTGAATTATGAGCTTTTTTAAGTGGGAGAGCTTGAAATAATTAATAATTATTTTTTTTTACATATTGGAGCAAAATTTAATGAAGAAGAAATTTTGTTAGACCAAAATTCAGTAGTTACTCAATATCTGGTTTATATCTTAGATATTAAGGCACAGCTGTGTTCACTGTTTAGCAGTAGGTACTGGTTGGTGACTTCATGTGTTTAACATTGTGTGTTCATATTTAGCTATGGAAGAAATGTGGACACTTTCATAGCAATCATTCTTGCTTTTACCCGTAAGATGTTCCAGTTGGCATAAGTATATTTTTGTGGAAGGTTATTTCTTGATGGGTTTTGAAGAAATTCATATGAAAATGAAATGAACTTTTTATATGCCTGACTGCACTGTGGGATTCTGTGAGGACAGGGTTATCTTTCCTAGCTGTTGAACTGTGGTGACTGAATAACAGCACAGATTATGAATATTGTACTTCTGCCTAATTCAGCAAAGCATGTCAAGTGATTACTGAAAATATTTTAAGCTGTTAAAAGCTGCTGTGACAAGATATATTTCATTAGAATGTTTAATGGAAGGTTGTTCAGATGTTCTCCTGATTGAGTGACATGCTACAGGCTGTCTCACCAGTCACATTCTAAATATAAGAAACCATGGAGGTATTAGAGTGCACTTCTCAGACTGATTAAGTAATAAATGCAGTGAAAGGTAGTTACTGTTATCTTATGCTCCTTGTATCTAGAAATATCTTTAAAATGATACTCCTTTTGCTATCTTGTCTAGACTAAGGAATGCCCATCTTTCAGTGTACACTGTTCTAGCTGCTGAGGTGTGTGGGCAATAAATGACTTCACTGTTTTATCTGTAAATTTAATCCTTGTAGGTTTGAGATCGGGTGTATGTGAGACTGAGGAAAGGTGGTTTTATTATCTTTTGCACATTCTCAGGCATTGATTTGCTGTTGGATCTGCTGTTCCAAAGGGCTGCTTTACTCCCATGAAGCTTCTGTACTATTCACATCTTCCTTGACATTTGTGTTGGTACTAGGATCTTGGATTCTGAACTTCTTAAGTGTTTTTGTGTCATGCTGGCATCCTCCTATGTTATGGGAACTCCAGACTCTGCCACCTGTTCAGTCCTCTTGCCAAGAGAAGCTTTGTGAAAGGGCTTTTGCCCAGAGATGAGATAACTCCTGTGTTCATTAATGAATTCTCTATTCTGCAAGAAGCAGCTGAAGAGAAATAGAAGATTCCTTTATTCCTTGATATTTGCTAATTAGCAGTGGTGGAGAACCTGACTGGAATTCTGTCTTAACAGGCTGGGCTGCTTCTAGCACATATGGTGATTGCAGTCCTTTTAAAAATAAAATTAAAAAAAAACCACCATAAACAGTGAGGGCTAATATAATCTGTGAATCATTCTGCAGTTCTCAGGAGGCAGCTTACTTGGTGAGGGTTTATGTCTCATAATGATTGATTTAGCAGCTACTCCCTGAAATCCACTATCTTTGCTCAGTAGCCATCATTGTAATGTAGGCTTCAGTAGAAGTTACCTTGTTTCAGAGGATTTATTTACTGTGCCCATTATGTAAGCTTGGGAATACTGTTTTGTCTTCATGGGCAATCTGACTTCTAAGGTTTATTGGAGAAGAGTGGATGCTATGCAGTAGTATCTAGCCAGGTGAAAATGTTGATTAAAGAAGATAAAATGGATTGTGGTGTATTTCACGTGTACTTATTCAGCTTCCCTTTTTTATCTTTTCAGGGAGGTCATAGAAAAGAAGCCAGAAAAATTTAAAGTTCAGTGTTTGACAGACATCAAGAATTTGTTTTATCCTAACACAGAGCCCTTTTATGCTGCTTTTGGAAACAGACCTGCTGTAAGTAATAGCTAAATTAATTTCTATTGCAGAGAACAGAAGCATTGCTGTTATTTCATGGTTTTTGTTGTATTAGAACCTAGAAGCTTTAAATGAGAATTAGACACATTTTATTAGGCCCTGTACAAAAGAAAGTATTAAGGTTCTTCCTCAAAAATACCATGATGTAGGATTCAGAAATGGAAGAGCAGCAAAGTAACTAGGTTATATCTGCATAAATTAGCAGTTAAGCTTGTGTAGAAACAGTGATCTCATTTTAATCCACACACATACAGTGTCAGTGAGGTAACTGTGGGCAGACAGAAAATATTCCAGATTAATATTGGTGGGATTTACACTCCTCTGAGTACACTCAAAAGACCTTGAATGTCCCATTGAAGTCAAAAGGTTCTGCTTTCTATGGAAAGTGATATGAAAGTGATTTCTGTGTCTATTGTGATATATTGGACACAGAAAAGGAAAGGCAGATCTGTCACCTGTTGGAGGACTGGATATTTGGGCTGTAGAAGGCTTTTGCCCTGGACCAAAGAATGGTGTTCTGCATCTAGAAAAGGAAACAGTCTCATGGGCTTGGGCTGAGGGGGGACCCTTTTCTTTAAAAGCATTATGTCAGAGCTTACAGAGGTCCCCACTACCCCATTGCTGTATTGAATTGTTATATTATAGGCAGCTTAGTTTCCATTATTAAGGCACATTTAAACATATGATTATAAAATAACATTTTAAAAACTTCTGTGATGTTGTATTATGGATAATAACTACCTCTAGTTCCATTCTTTTTGAACCTCAGGTAAACATTCATTAAAATAATGATTTTATTTCAATAATATTTCAAGTAAAACAGTAAGTTACTGTTTCTAAAGTAATTACTGACTGATGGCTCACTCCCATGTTTGCTGCCAGAGTGCAGTCTTCAGGTGTGCAATGTGCCATGGGTTTTGTATAGCTCAGGATCACAGCTTTCTCAGTTTTCTACTCTGGATTTTCTGTTGTTCTTCTGTTTTGATTTTTTTTGGAAGTTGTTTCTCTGTTGTTGTTGTTTTGTTATGTTTTTGGTTTGGATTGTTTTTTCCAAGAACAAACTCAAGGAAATTTCTGTACACATGGGTGTTACAGGTGTAGACAGTGTGTGGACTGCCATGATGCTGAATTCTTGAAATAACTGCTCTTCACTTTTGTTCAGTTACTTAATTTTTTTGAACCGTCTTTACAATATAGAAATAATAATAAACTTTGTGGTTTCATTAATGTTCCAGTTTTTCACCATCTTGGCTTTTAAAACCATGATTTATATTAGCAGAATGGAATTGGTTTTGCTCTGATCTTCTGGGAGATATTTTCAACTTTGATTTTGTCAAGCTTTTCTTCAGAGCAGATCAAAACTTATTTGTTTTCCTTAACAATCTGAATTTCGTAGAAGATATTCTTAATTCTGACTTCTAATTGTACTTCCCATAGTTGTATCTGCATTACCTGCTGTGGCTCACTGCTGCTGTTTTGGCATATATTTCTTGCTTTCCCTTCTTTTCCCCTTGTTCTGACGTGGAGTATGCCATATGAATATGCCACAAATCTGAACTCAGAGCTAAGTGATGGCTTTAGTATAGACATATTTGTTATGAATTTTGTTATTATTTTTAAGAACAAAAAGTCCTTAAAAAATAGGATTTTTTAATCCTATTTTTGTCCTTAAAAAATAATTCCTGTTTTATGTGTCAGTTACATTTCGACCTCTGTACGCTGTTGTAACATACTCAGTACAATGCACACAGGACATTAAATATTATCTGAAAGAAAACTGAGGGTGCTAATGTGCTCTTACACCAAATGTCATTAGTTCTTTACTGAATGTTATTATTGTGTCAAGGGAAGTTACTGAAAAAAATGAACATGATTTTGATTAACAGTTTGAACTGAAGTGGCAAACTTCTTATCTAGCAGGAAATTGACTGTTTCAAGAACATTTCATTAGATTGACCTCATTTGTAACATAACAGAGAATTTCAGGCACACAATGACTAGGTAAATTTAGTACCGGTTTTGTGTAAACATGTTCTTTTGTGTAATATATTACAGCAAGATTACACATGATTTTGCAAAGGCAGAATCATGATTTTTCTTCTTTTATATTCTTTTTAGGATGTTTATTCATACAAACAAGTGGGGGTTTCTTTAAACAGGATATTTACAGTTAACCCCAAAGGAGAACTTATACAAGAGCATGCAAAGACAAACATCTCATCGTAAGTAATCTCTTATCCCCTAACACTTTATGGACTAAATTAATTTGCTGTAATTTATGGCTCAAGTTGCCCAAAGATCCATTCAATTTTAGTTATTAAAGATTCTTTAGAATACTTCAAACAAAACAAAAAAGATTTCAAATAAAATACAGACTTTCCACTTCCCTTCAGTTAAACTGGCACAAAGAAATTTTTTGTATTTAGTATTATAAACTCCATCTACTTTAATCATGTAAAAGATTTAAAAGTAGATGATTTAGTCTGCACAAAAATGAAACTCACTAGTTTGCTGATGCCGTCTGCCTTTTCCTGGCCTTTTCAAAATTTCCTTTTCCTGGATCTCCTATCTAGAAGAGCCAGAAAACAAAATCTGAAGAGACGGTCAAGTGCTTCCAGAAAGATCTTAGGCACTGGTAATCCCTAACACTGGAATGGCTTTTAGCAATGTTAAGTGTTGGTGTCCTTAATTGAAGGGCAGCCATGTGTGTATAAAATATGAATAATCAGTTGAGCGGGGAACTGCTTGAGCCAAGCTGGACAGAAATGGAGAAGCAGAATGTGGTGCTTGAATATTTTAGCAGATGATCTGGGTGTAAAATGGCATCTGTTTCTCACTAGGTAAGTATCATGTGTTAGAAAGAACAGATTAGAATGAATTTCTTATCCTAATTGTGAATCCTTTCTGGAAGCTGGGCACCAAAATTAAATTTAGTTTTATTCCTTTGAGGAGGGTGACTTGTCCACTTTGTCTGTTTGTAAATGTAGTCATGCCTTAGTGGTTGGGGATGTTTAAATGTTCAAAATAAGATGATCTGAAATGGTTCAGCATTCTTTTTTTTTTTTTCCAGCTATGTCAGACTCTGTGAAGTGGTAGATCACATTTTCCCTTTGCTGAAAAGAAGTCATTCTTCAGATTTCCCTTGTTCTGACACCTACAGCCAGTTCACCTACTGGAGAGAACCTCTGCCACCATTTGAAACTCAGGATGTACATCCAGCCTCATCTTAACTCCATCTCCAAATTGTTGGTCTCACCTCAAAGAATGGGTTGGCTTGTGTTGAAAGGACACCACTTGGCTTTTGCTGTTGACAGTTCAGTTGGAATCTGTGAAGTTGTGAGCATTGTATTCTTCTGTTGTGAGCAAACTTAGGAATGCTTTTTCATACTTAGTTAGGTCTCCAGACAAGAGGAGTCTTGTTAGGAATAGGGGTTGCTTTTCTAGGTCCTCTCCCAGCTCCTCAAATTTTGCCATGCACTTTCATTATATAAGGTCAATTAAAAGTGCAGTGATGTTGGGGTTGCAGGTAAACATGCCATAAGGTTGTAAAGTGATTCCACATCTGTTCTGCATCACTGAAGCCATCTTCCATCCTGTCCGAACTCCTTGCCAGTAAGGGAGCTGAAGGTGCTCACCATTCCTGACATTGTCTGGTGACACAGACAGGGATTGCAATCTATATATCAAAATCCTCTCTGAAGGAGCAAATGATTCTTTCTCTCTCCTTGCTTGACCAACAACTGTTTATTTAAGAGTTAATTACTGGTCTAGATCCTCAGCAGATGTAAATCAGTGTAGCTGTCAAAACCAATTGAGTTGTGTTTGATTTATTCCAGCCTGTTTTGACGTGGGACATTTCTGAGGAAATAAATTATATGTATTCTAAATTGAAAGTAAATGAAATAGGATGGCCAGATTCTTCCAGTCTTTCTCAGTTTGAGAGCTGTCATACTTCAGGAGTAGCTTTTTGGATCAAGGTAAGCGTTCCAGTGGAAGATACAGGGCACTGTGGATAGTGCCCACCTTACTG
This sequence comes from Fringilla coelebs, assembly GCF_963513975.1. Taxonomy (NCBI): domain Eukaryota; kingdom Metazoa; phylum Chordata; class Aves; order Passeriformes; family Fringillidae; genus Fringilla; species Fringilla coelebs. The sequence goes on along the minus strand of NC_140030.1, from coordinate 14,594,390 downwards.
AAGTGGGTGATTTTCAGTAAACACATCTTTCCAACACACAGTGTGCTGAGGTTGAAGATTTTTTACTGAGCCAAAAATAGTAAGGATTTTATCAAAATGGAATAGTTTTGTTTAAAATATTATTTTTGTTAAAATGTGAATTTTGATGCTGGTGAATGATGCATCTCAGGTTTTTACTGTATGGATTTTTTTGCTTTGTTTTGTATCATAACGAATGGATACTTTTAGTGCAATTTACTCTCCTTTAAGATAATGAAATCTCCTCTTTTTTTTTTTCCCCATATTTATCCAGACACAAGCTGTAGATATTGCTTTTGACAGCCTTAAGACTGAACTGTGTGCACTAAAAGCAATACTATGGATCAGTTGATAATATTTTCCAAATGGTCTGCCTTTACACAATGTGGTACTTATATTGGACTCCAAGTGCCCACATGCCAAATGATTTCAAATGTGTTGTAGATAGGAAAGAAATTTTTTTTCCTTTTGGAATATACTGAAAAGTCTAATTGTTCTTTGAAATGCTGAAAGTGGCATCATGGGCTTCTATGACTACAGTCTACTTCAGTATGACTACACTGGTGGTTCACAGGCTGTGGTCTCTGCCAGCTTGTGATCTGAGGCTATGGTAAATGTTTTGCAGCTGCTTTGTAGTGTTTTCACTTAAGAGTTTAATAACAGGAAGGCAGAGTGGTCCAGGAGAAATATTAAGATGTGATTATGGTTGTTTATCACCCAGAAATTTGGAAATGTATCTGTATCACATTTCTTTTGTAACAAATTCTGGTTTTGCATGTCAAGAGTGATAGCAGTGTAGATAGGATGGTAACTCTCTGGTAGGGGTTTTCTAAGTTTTACTACTGAAGACTTTATCTGGGATCTTAGTGGGCCAATTTGTGATTTCTCTGTGCCTTCAATAGTAATGAGAACAAGTGCAATGCTTTACATAGCTGCAGTGTGCAGTGGAGAGCCCTCCGTAAGTCTTCCTTTGACATGAATGTTGCTGCTTCAGGAAGGGTAAATATCTGCTTTGGACATATCAGAATTAGACACAAAGAGGAAGAAATGTGTGTTTGACATTTGTTTGACAAGTGTTTGACAACCCAGAACTGATTGTGTTTTCTTGAAAGTTTAAAGAAAATGCAAATATCTTTTTACTTCAAGGTGTAAGAAATATGGGGTGGATTTTCTGAAAGACAATCAGCGAGGATTGCAGATTGCCAAACTGAGATGGTTGCATCTCTAAATATAGCCACACTTTCCTTTAATTATCTATTAATACTTGTCACTAATGATTGAATAAATGGACAGATGTTAAATTCTAGTTAAATTCAGTTTTGGTAAAGGCCTATTTCAGGCCATTTATTATGTAAAATATATAAAATAAAACTAACCCTTCTCTTTGGTGAGAGGCTGTCAGTTTTGTGCTTTTTAGCCTTAACAGTAGTTAAAATCTATTTTCCCAAGATGGTACACGCAGCAACTTCCACCAAAAAAGATGGTTCCTGAAAGTTCTCCACAATTAAAGCCTGTGATATATTTATTTATAACTTAATAAATAGTCAATCCAGGGTTGTTTCTTGCCTTTAGTATTTAAAACCAAATGATAATGTGAATGAAGAACTGTTTTAATTGTCAGATTGTGGCCACAGTGCAGTGCTGGTACAGGTAACCCTGAGGTGCTGCAGAATAAGTCCCAGAGTTTTTCAAGGTTTGGTTGAACAGGGTTATGGCTGACTTGTTCTAGTGTTGGTATCTATCTGCTTTAAGGCTGAAGTTGGACTGCATGACCTCCAGGGGTCCCTTCTGACCAACTTTTCTGTGATTCTGTGACATTCAGCGCTTCGCTTCTGAGTTGCTGCATCCCCCTTTGTATCTGAAATTGAAATATAGCTGAACATTGTCAGGAATGTGTGTTGCTGTAACTTTTATCAAATTTACTGACAGAAAAGACACATGAAAATCAAGGTTTTGACCTGCTAGAAACATCACCATACTTTTCCAGAAAATATAAGACATTTTGATTTGGTAGCTGAATAATTTTAGCATAATATTTAAACTGCTTTGTTAATTCATGTGGCAGAAAAAGATATGGTTTAAAAAATTGCTACTCTTTCTGTGAAAGAAAAAAAATCAACCTTGCTTGCAGTGTAATGCTGGTTTTTGTTACAGAAGGAATATGTTAACATAAGTATGAAGACACTTTAAATCACAGTATATTCTATTCATACAATACACAGAAACTAGACTATTCAGCAGTGAGGAGTGACTAATGTTTATTTTCTTGATGCTGATGACCACACCACTCTAGCTGGGTCATGGGAGGGAAAGAATGTTGTACTTGTGACATTAGTTATGCTGAAGATGAAACGTTACTGCTGTAATTTGAGGAAGGAGGAGTAAGAGATATTGAGTATTTTTTATTTGTAGATATGGTTTGTTATTATTTGAAAGCCTATTTATATACAGTGTTTACTCTGTATATGTATGTGCTACTGCAGTGATGAAAATAGTTTTAACACTTCATTTTGATCAGCTGAATGCAACAAGAGTAGAAATATATATTGTAATAAAGGCAAAAATAAATTTTTTTCCTGACTTTCCTATTTTTCTGTATTCTTTGATAATGGCAGAGTTGTTTTGCAGAACTTCTGAACCTGTAAAGCATGGCTTTTGTATCTCCAGTCTCCACTGCCTGTTTCTTACTGGGGCTATCCAATGTAACTTATATTATTTTTGCTGTTCAGCTGCAGTGTTTTACCCAGAGCCTTTTAAATCTGAAAGAGTTTATTGAGGGAGATGGGGCCAGAATCTGGGCTCTGTCTGTTCCGGGACATGGGAACAGCACCTTGGAGCCAAGAGCAACCAGACGGGAACTGGAGCAAATTGGAGCAGTCAGGAATCCTACCCCAGCCCAGAACTTTATGAATCTTCCTTTTGTCTAATTCCTAGTGTGACCTAAGCAAAAGCTGCCCATCTGTTTTGAGTGGGGATGTTGTCATCCCCATCTCATGGCAGTGAGACCAGCTAGCCTGTTTTGTAGGGCTTCTCCTCTTTGACATTGGCCATCCTGCTGGGGAAAAGCCAATAACCTTTTTTCCTCCTGTCCCTGAGTGCACAGTGGTGCCTTTTGGTCCCACTGCCAGGTTTGCTGAGCAGACTCGCTGCAGTGCAGTGATACTGCCAGGCCTGTGAGTGCTGGTATGGAAACAAAGATGTTTGGGGTTGATAAGGCTCTGCGGCATCTCAAGTTCTCTGTTAAAAATACAAGAGCAGCCGTATTTGGGCAGCCTGCAGTCACCGCTTCTTCAGTCTTCTCTATCTTCTGTATGTCTCTGCCTTGTATAAACATTTACCCTGGAGTTCTGGAGACAGACTTTGAAATGAAGGTACCCTTTTAATTAAAAGTCAGAGAAATGGTGCGTTTGCATCAGCAGACCGAACTATGAGGACACACTCATTGCTCCTGGAAGATCCCATTGACATTAAGGATACAGCAGTCTGAAGGAAGAAGCTCCTTGGGAGCAAAAACCGTAAAGTTGGGGGGGGGGGCCATATTCATCTTTTGTTGCCACGGGGAAGGTAGGGAATATTTCCTGAATGCTACATTTTTATCCTTATAAATAGCCTTAATTCAATATGCATTGCATATGCCATCAAGTACCTCGGGATAGTTCATTGCCAGAGACAGAAGATAGTTGATGTTAAGAGCTAGTGCCTAAAAATACAACTAGTGTAACTTCCAGGTCTTTTATGAATGCATGAAAAGGTGAAGTCTGAGAGTTGTTCTTAGTTTTCTTTGTTTTATGTTTTTTTTTTTTCTTTCTTTTCATAAAACTCCAGCAAAGTATGCTGGTGAAGGGAATATACTCACAGTGCCATGACCTCAGGTAGTCTCACTCTTGTGCTTGCAGTAAAATACAGCCCCTCATTGTGTTCAGTAGCTTTTTGGAAAAATGCAATCAAAGGGCTCCTTGTAAATAGGAGCCAAGAGATGGTGCTGAGGAATTACAGCTGTTGGATGCTATGGGAAGAGACCTTCATTGAGACCTTTCCAGCCATTGGGAAGTGAGGGAGAAAAATAAAGGTAAAATGAGAATTAAGTTTTCTCTAAGGGGAACTAGAGAAAGGGAACAAAACCAGAACAAGTGGCTAAAAAGCACCTTCTTGTTCCTACCCCTGTGCTGACCCTGGATGGTGCTGGGTCAGGTACTGAGCTCTGCCTTATGCCCCCTGAGAGCACAGCCTGAGATCTTGTGTGTCTGTGCTGCACATAAGACATCAGAAGGCCATTTTGGCTTCATTTGCCAGACAGAAGAGAATAACATTGAAAAAAAGGAATTCTATGCTCAAGTGTCCAAGGAGTACTGCTAACAGCAAAACAAAGTTGCAATTGCAGCTAAATTTTAAGTTTATGTAAGGACTAGGGCTTCTTTATTCTTTTTTCATGAACTTGGGAAACAAAGCTTTCACCTGCACTATCTGCACCTCCATGGTACCATGCGTGCATCCCATCAATACAGCTTGCTTCAGTGAATAAATACAGACATCATAATTTTTCAGCCTATTTTAGCAAGTATTTAACTCATCCCTCCCTGAGATGAAATTTATGCATATTCTTAAACACTTTGCTGGATTAAGCCAACTAATTCCAAGAAAACTGTGTACTGGGGAGATAGAGTTTCTGAGCTGAAGAATTGATCTGACTTTACTAATGGTTACCCTTGGACCAGTTTTTAGCCTCCAGCACTGTCAGGTGTTCTGCCTACTGCCAGCAATCTATTTATTGATACAGGAAATCCATTTTGCCTTGCCTTGCTTTTAATGAGTTTTGCAAGCAAGTGGCCCCTTCCTGTGACTCATTCTGTGTTTTCTGAGCAGGAGATTGTGGTTTTAAGTTTCACATTGGAAAGTAACCGCTGTGTCTGCTTTCCTTGTCTGCTGGAATCTCAACAAGAGGAATACATTTTGGAACAAAGAAATGTAAATGGAGTAGAACAGTTCATGTTTCTTTGCAAAACTGTATAAACATCCTTCTTTTCAGGACAGTTAAAAACACTAGTGAAAAGTGAAAATAAGTCAAGTTTTAAAATAACAGCTTTATCTTAGAACATTACTGTTAACACAGTCAAGAAGATATTTCCCCTGCTATCTCAATATGTGTTGGCCCTTCGATTTATAGGCAATAAATATTCAAAAATTAAACAGTGGAGGTCTTTCTCTAATCTTACTGACACAGGATCAGCTCCATTAGCATCTGGATGGCTGCTCAGATATGCACAGCTATGATTGCAGTCTGAATAGTGAGTGCTACAGATTTCCATCCAATTCAGGATCCCTTTCATCCCTTCAGAACACTGGAGGCAAAGAGGTAGGAGATGTGAATGTATTTGTTTTTGACTTTTGCCAGAATATGGTGACGGAAGGAGAGAATCCTCAGCAGGCTTAGACCGTTGGCAGTGAAAACTCAGATTTACGTTAAAACCAGCCATAAATACATCAAAACCAATGACCAGGACAGTTTCCATTCCCCATTGCTAGAATACAACTATTTATATTTCAAGCTCGTGGCTGTCAGTGCAGATAAATTGTGCCCACTAAAGGGTAGGGATCCTTTTTAGGCGCCCGCACCAACGGGCTCGCTTGGCCGCTGTCCAGCTGCCTGCCTGCACACAGGGGACTGCTGGCCTCTGCTGACCCTCACACTGTGCCCACACCTTGCCTGGCTCAATGCTGGGGGCCCTGGCTGAGGTCACAGGAGGCTGGAGAGGCAGCTGTGTGCCAGGACCGGGGCTCATGCCCTGAAGCTTCGCTGACGTGTCTGTGCTGTACCTGGGAAGAGCCAGGTCTGGGGCTTGGGTCTGGCAGTGGGTCCTTTCCCCATGCATGTCCCAGCATGTGACTGGTAATCAGATATTGGGACTTCTCTTTCCAGAGGCTTTGAGATGAGCTGAGCTCTTCCTATGGCTTCAGGAGGTGCTTCAGTTCATCTGTAGCTCAGTTCAGTCTCAAGAGGAGGCACTCTCTGGTCCTGAACTGCTTTGAGCCTCTGTCTGCTGGGAGCCTGTGCTGGGAGCCTGTGCAATATTAACCTGTTAGAGAAGCTGCAGTTCTGCAACAAGGTCAGAAAAATCTAAAAGCTTTGTTAGCACAGGCTTCTTAGAGATGAAGTGTGGAAAAGAAAGTGTGTGCAAAAAAAAAAAAAAAAAAAAAAAAGGAAAACAAACAAAAACCTGAGAGGAAATAAGTACATTGGGAAAGCAGAAATTCAACTGATCATGCTTAAAATGTGACCTTCCAGTTACCCCTCTCAATTGTCAAGTTCAAGCTGGCAGAGACAACAGCTGGGAGGAAAAAATGTGAGGCTCAGAAAGTGAAGCAGGTTTATTGGGGAAGATGAGAAAGAAGAAAGAAAGAGGAAAACTCCATATTATCCTACTCCTTTCCTGTAGGGATCCAGATATTGTGAAAAAATGCAGTGCCCTGTATTGTGGACTTTTTTCTGATCCATGTATTGTGTGAATGGAAACAACAAGACACATTTCTATTTCTCAAAGGATGATGGGGTGGGGTGGTTTCTGGAAACATTGTTTTGTGTCAGTAACAGATTGTTTGGAGTTACAGTGACTTAGGGAGCAGTTCAGCTGTTCACACACACTTTGCTTTCTCATACACTCTGCACAACCTGAGAGCCTGCATAGGTATTGCACTTCTCTGCAAAGCTCATTTCTTCTCTTGCTCTGCACTGCTTTTCTGCACATCATTGGCATGGGATCACTTCCATTTATTTTGACCTTGTAAATTCTTGTAAATGAGGGCTGTGGTTTTAAGGGTGGCTGATCTGATCTACTGGGTTTTTTTACTGCCTGAATGAAAAAGTCACTTTCCCTGTTTGTTCCTCCTGATTCTCCACCCCCAACCCCTCTCTGTACTCCTGGGATTTTGTTCTGCATTAGGGAGTTACATGGTCTCAGAGAGAAGAAGAACTTTATGCTTCTAAGTCTTATGAAACTGTAAACTCAATTTTACTATGTCCAACCCAATTCTATACTTGACCTCTTTATTCTTACAGTAATCATCATATAACTGTGGGCAGAACTTATAAAGTGACATGCCTGGTGTCCATCAGGGAACTTGAGAGCATGGATAACTGCATTCAGATGAGAACCTGAATGGTAACATATCATGTGTAAAGAAATTGCAGAATCAAAACCACCTACCTAAAAGGGAGGGACAAATACAAATGCAAAAACCTGGTTGCAAGTAAGGAAGTGGATCCAGTCTATGCCCTGGCACAGAAATCTTATGTTGACTAAGTGAATCCTTCACTGTGCTTCATGCCTTATGTCTCCATGCAGAAGGAGGGGATGATGGCAGCTCCTCTGTCCCAGGCATGCCCTGAAAGCAAGGCTTTAATGCCTAGAGATGTTGCTCTGTGAAACTGAAGGATTGTGCAAGAAAGGTATTTGAACCACCAGCAGTGGCTCAGCTTCTGAACACCTGATAGTCAAGTTTTATCCTTGCTGAGCAAGAGAGATGGAAGAATATTGTCTCCATTTAATGTCAGGAAACAGAACATCTTGGTAGCCTCAGTAACATCAGCTTTCATTTCCTGAGTCTGTTGTCAGGGTCCCAGGTGTCAGCCTTCAGTTTGCTCAGAACAAGGATTGAGAGGAAGCAGGGAGCTTGGGGCAGATCCTAATTTGTCAAGTAAAAGCTTCTGGCCTTCAAACTTGTGAAAGCTAATGCCTTCTGATACTGTGGTAGCCTGTAGGATGCCTCATCATCATCCCTGTGGTAACAGACCACCTAAAAGTAGAGCCCAAGTAGAAGAAGAGAACCATCTACCAGAAAGACCCAGAAAAAAAAGGTATTGCAAGTACAAGGCTATTTGGATTTGCTGGAAATGAGCAGTGGATGAAGCTGGTGCAGAGAGGCACCAAATTAGCATTTGTCCCTGTAACAGAGAGCAGAGGACACCAGGGCATCCTGGCTTGTGTGAGCTAACATTTGATCTTGGGGTCACTGCCTGATGTCTGTTTGCTTGCTGGTTATGTCTCAGCTAATTTTGCAATGCGAGTTTAAGTCCTTCAAACCACACATCCAGTTTGTAATTTAAGCCTGCATAATTTTATCTCTCCTTGCTTACACCCACTGTCTCCTGGTTTATACAGGCCACTGCTGGTTTCTGTAAGAATTACTGCATTGATTGATACGTGAAACAGGAAGGTAGGATGTTTTAATGTGGAACAGTATTTAGAGAGATGCAGCATCTGTGTCTAAAGCGAGAGATAGTTACAGGGTTAGACAAGTAGGCCATCAATTACCGGAGACTGAGGTTAGGACCATCTGGCTGTTTGAAACAACACCAGGTGTTAGCAGAAGCAAATTTCCTGTGTTGCAACATAGGAGCAGCAGGCAAGAAGCAGCCCTCCAGAGTGAATCTCAGCCACAAAAGAGGCCGCTTCTCATTTCCTTCTTTAGCGCTGTCTTGTGGGAAAAAAATCACTCTCAGAGCCTGACACACCTGTGTCTCCTGCTCGGGGCTCCCAGGGCGCTCGGGGCAGCTCCCAGCCCGGGCTGGGGACCCCTCCTCTGAGGAGGGCAGAGCAGGAGCTTTGCCAGCTCCTGGCTTTCAGTCACAGCTGCAGCCTGACCCTTGCTGATGGACCTGAGCACCGAGTCCTGCTTTGTATATTCAGGGTCCGTGGTCCCCTCGAGGCCCTCCCTGCTGCCGAACCCACAGTGCAGGGTATCTCCACCCATGTGCATCCCTGCCTCGCTGTCCCTCCCCACCCTGAACTGTCTCCATCAGCCAAGGGAGAGGCACCAAGGGTGGGCTGATTGCTGCTGGAGTGCCAAGAGGCGCAAAGAGATGACTGCACCCACAATCTGCTCAGCAGATGAGCCATTTCCAGCCGTTCAGGGCTACTGGCCTGTAGTTTTAAATAGTCAGTGGCTTGGTATATGTAAACAATATTGCTGCATAGTCCAACTGCATGCTGTTAAACCTGAAGGAGTTTCTCATGTGGTTGTATTGCTCCAAATTTTCTCACGTATATTTGAGAATATTATTATTTATATTCAAAGGGAGAATAAACCACAATGCTAAAATTCATCCAACCTAAAAGATGCATAAATATCAGGAAGCAATCTTCCACTAAAGTTGTTCTTACTGTACTAAACTTCAAGTGTAGTGAAGACTTGATGGAGGCTCTGGCAAGAGACAATGTCCAAGGCAATTGTTCCCAGGAGGCATCCCAACTCAGCAATGTCCTCTCACAACAAGCGAGCGTAAGGTTAAAATCCAGGTAAATACAATCTCAGTAACTCACAGAAGAACTTTAGATCAGTTTTTCATAATTTCTATTTCTGTCACAGAGACAAAACCCTCACAGGTTTATTTTAAACTTTAATTATTATACTTTAATTATCTGGTGACAGAGGGAAAACCCCTCTGATTTGGTTATAAATGCTAAACTTAGATGAATTCCTTGATAAAACACTTCATTTAGGGACTGTGGCAAAGGTTGCTAAGTGACAGCGGTGCATTCTGTATCAGAGCACTTCCAAACTCCTATTGCTGAGGAGAAAATGAAATAGCTGGAGACAGCAGCATGCAGGCAGGGTGGGAGGCTAAAGGGCTCTGGCTTGTAAGCAGCCTGGGCCTAGGTATTTTTAGCTACCTATTAAATGCAGGCTGGTTCTCAGAAGCTCTGAGCACTTATGGCATCCACTGAATAATGGCAAGAGTGAGGTGTCCAGGTCACTGGTCCCAGGCACTCTCATGAAAGGGGATAATAAGGTGTTAGCTCCGGCAGGATTTGAAACCATCGGCTATTATGCAAATCAGGAGGGCTCACGCTGTTCATTAAAATGCAACGAGATGAGTGTTAACCTAGGGATAACGTTTCCAAAATGTCCTTGTGACAATCAGGGAGGTAGAATTTTGGCTAGTGAAAATTGCCTTGAAAGAGAGCATTTGGTGGGCAATACTGCAGGTAACAGCAATAAAACCATTCCTGAAAATAATGCTTCGATTGCAATTCATACTTGAAAAATAATGGAAAATTTCAGATGTCTGGTCAAACTAGCTTGCTACTGATTTACCTGTGAAAGTGATTTTTATATATGAGTAATAACCTCATGCACGACCTTCCATACGGGTAAGCAAAGACTTATTAAATTCAAGAGGTGTAAGCACATAAGTCACATAAAACCTGTCTATTTTCAGGAGCAGAGTAGTAATTTTTGTGTTCCTTTCTTTGGTGAAACATTTTTTTTGTATGTGACTATTTCATATTTTGCACTTAGGGATAAAAAAGTAAAATTTATTTTAATGTTGTGCGCTACAAATACTTGTTTTAGTCCTTAACTCTTTAAAATGCTTTATAATTTTTTAAATGACAATTTGTCAGTCGTTGACAATAATTTTACTTTAAAAGGAAATCTTATTTGCAAACCAAATAAAATGCTAACTTCTAAAACTAGGTGAAAATGAGACAGAGGGTTGGTTTGACTGTTAAATAAATGTATAAAATTAACACACAACCACAGGTTTCTAAGATTGGGCTAGAAAGCAAAATATCCATAAGAATGTATCGGCTGCATCTGTCCAGGACACCTCCTCTGAGTGTTTTGTGTGGCTAGGTGCCTATTATGTATTTCTCTTTTCTTTAAAGAGATGCTTCCATCTCTTTAGCATTTCAAATTCCACTCTCTTCCTGTGTGTTTTATCTTTACCTTCCTTATGAGCTGCCTGCTTCTATTTCAGAAGGACATGAGATGGGGATGTGTTGGGCCTGATCCCTCCTATATGCCCATCTGCTCCTCTGCTGTCAGGAGGCTGTGCTGTGGGGTTGTGACAGGAACCAAACAGCTGCTCATGGCCCCAAGGCTGACTGCAAGGATCTCACAAGGACTTTACTAACCCCTTGAAAACTGATGGGGCTGCCCCACCTAATCAACCCTCAGCCTGTCCAACAACCAGGCGTAGCTGAGCAGCGATGCCCTGGGTTTGTGCAGAGACATGGCATAGCATCCCTCCCTTTAAAACAACACACACAGAGTGACCTTTATAAGGCCCTCATACAGGAGCCAGGGGACTGGCTCCATTTGCAGCTCCAGCCTGGCTTCACACATACTGTCAACCCCATGCAAGAGCTTTCAGAAAATTTGGCCGCAGACAGCAAAAATGTTCTGGTAAGAGAAGTGCAGCCCAGTCCAGCTTAGGCATGGCTTCAGTCTTATCTAAGCTGCAGTGTGATGGGTCTGGCACAGACCTGCTGTGCTGGATGAAACGTGGGTGCTTGGGCAACCACCACCTCTTTGGCTTCTCTCGTCACTGCCCAGCGCTGGTGGTGACGGTGCAAGGCTGAAACTTGCACGTTAGAAAGAGCAAGGCCCGCCTGCCAAGCAGCTCCTCTGCCTGGTCAGGTCCTGCAGGCAGGTGATTCCTGGGCTGGCAGTGGGTTGCTCCATGGTAAAAGAAGTCTGGCCAGCAAGGATGTGATACCGTCGCATCCTGAATGAGCTCCTGCAGTCAAACTGCTGGTGCCCCAGGAAATACTTGGGGGTATTTAAATGCCCCAGGCTGAGGGCAGTGCTGCGGATGATTTTGGCTCCTTGGCTGTTGAATCACTTGCTGGGGCTTAGGGGCCAGGGCGCTGTTTCAGGTACAGCTTTGGGCTAATGCCTAAACAACTGCTCTGCAAGCAGTCCTGGGAGGCTCTGTGCAATCCTCCTGTTTTCTGGTCAGGGCAGAAAACTTGAAGCTGGGATCTGTGATAAAGCCTCATTGGTAGGAGTAGCCAAAAGAAACCAGAGAAAGAAATATTAACACAACTGTCTTTTGATCTGACTGAAAAATGTGTTCTCAAGAATAATATGTGAGAAAGGCATTGGAAGTTTTGCCTGTTTAAAATTTCCTATTGTCTTCTAAGGAGCAAATACTTTGGTGTATATTTTGTTTAGCTGGATTCTTTTGCTATGATGGTCTGTCTACACTGACTAAGTTCTTGTGCTAATGGCTCCATGATGCTGCATTTCAAGATTATAACACATTTATAGCCCACTGATAAAAAAAATTTAAAAAAATAGAAGCAAGCAGCTGTATAAAAGCCAGGTATTAGCTGTTATTAAATAAAAATAATTTACAGCTTACCACAGTCAAAATGAATGAGATTGACTCACTCATGGGCTTTAGGACATTTTTTCTAGTTTTTGTTTTATGAGTCTGTACAAGAAGGATTTTAGCTCAGTTGGAGATTTTTTCTTTTACTCTATGCCAAGGTTTTCAGAAGTGACTAATGACTTTGGGTGCTTAACTGGAAACATTGTAATAATGCCTGAATTTCAGAATGGCTGAGCACCCATCATCTGAAATTTAAGTCCTTTTATGGTCGTTTAAATTCAGCTCTTAGGAGTGAGATCCTCTAATTCATCAGGAGCTCTTGAAAAGCTTAGAAGTTATGGAAATATATTAAAAAATTTAAGATGCAATTTCCTCCTTAAAAGCCTTCCCACGCCAAATTTTCCATGTCCCAATATGTGTGGAATTAGAAGAAAGAAATTGGCAATTATTGAATGCAATATGCTTTGAGTTTATGATAGAGAAAACATTGTGTTCATTTCCTTACCACAGTGTGGTAGCCCTGCTTTGCTGATAAATTGTGATAACCATAACCTTGTTCTTAAAGAGCATTGTGTCAGTTCTCTACACCTTCAGCATAAATCAGTGAAGTGGTTGAGGGAATTCAGCCTTTTTTTTGGAAAGCTGGACACAGCTCTGTTGTCTTTTTACTGGGAGGGGTTAGTCATGGAACACAGTAAGCACAACAGGCTTGGGATACCCAGGAATGAACATCACACACAAGGTGACAACACTCTTTATTTCATAGACTTTCTGGTGCTGTGCTGCCAGAAACCCCCGTAACCCAGAGTTATACAGTGGGCACAGATTACCTTTATTAACATTGCCTTTTCAGATTCTGAGTCAGATCTGTCTTTGCTATCCCCTGGTGCAAATTATCGCCAGTTAAATTATGGCATCTGACACCAGGTGGTCTTAGCATTTCATTGCTCCCTGGGAGGTGAAGCCTTCCCTCAGGTAACTGGAGAACTCTGGCTGATCATCTCATAAAAACCAGATATTGCATCAGGCATAGAATAGGAGGAAGTGAATCTCTTAAAGGAATTGTAACTGTAAGCTTGTACTCTGTTTGGCCAGGCTGTTACCCACAGCTTAGATTAGATCTTATCTTTTTACGCTTCCCTACAGGTTTGCTCTGATTATCTCCCCATTTTCCAATAAACACTCAGAGACCACTGGGCAATTACTGAGGGAGTCCCTGGGAACTTTTCCCAGCACGTTTGATCCGTGGCATGCACGGTCTACAGGACTTGCCTGGGATCACATGCTCCCAGACACACAGGGCACATGGATGGCTGTTCCCAGAAGTGGATGCCAAGAAGCGAACTAGTGAGGGGCATGGGAACAACCTTGTGACTGCAGCCCACGGCAGCAGTGGGAGACTGAGGGCTACAGCTGGGCTGTGAGAAATGAAGCAGCATGTTTGCCCATGAAGTGACAAACCCAAATGCATGTCTAAAGCATTCTGGACATCCCTGAGCACACAGACTTACAGTGGCAGTGCTGCACAGGGGTACTGCAAATCCTTTATCTCTGCCTGACTGATCTTTCGTCACCTGGTCCTGAAAATTTAGCTCCAGGCAAAGACAGAAGAGCAAGTACTTCTTGGCATCTTCTACTCTATTTTTATAGGTTGTAGCAACTATGATTTCTTCCAAATTCTTTCCCACATCCTACCTCTCTGACCCTGGCCTGTAATCCTACACTTATTCCTGCACTGCCTCATTACCTTTCCAGTCTCTGTTTTCATATCATTTGAACAAATTCTCTCCCCAGTTTCAGCCAGGTGACTCATTGCCTTTGTGAAGGACACACTGGAGAGACCTTCTTGTACTTTTTTTGGTAACAGTTTGTTTTATTTCTTCTCATTCAGATGATCCCACTCCAGTCTGTTTTATTGAAATCCAGCAAGTCACATGGGAATCTCCCAGTGTGCAACCCCAGCTGTGGCCAGGATATCCAGGACCTTGCTGCCCACATCAGTTCCTCTTGTTGGGTAGGCTCCAGTCTTCCTGACTGTGCCAGATCCTCTCAGGTCCAAGGTCTGACCAGCCAGGCCTGTTGAGCATCTGAGGCTGCACCATCTATAGTGGCAGCACCCAATCACAGAATCATAGAATATCCTGAGCTGGAAGGGACCCACATCAAAGTTCAGCTCCTGACCCTGCCCAGGACAGTCCCAAGAGTCATACCACACATGTTTTTGGCTTTTTTCTTCTCTCCCAAGAATCACGAGTTTTTTTTTTTTTTTTTTTCCCTCCTGTTCTGCATTCTCTGAATTACCAGCCTGGCACTTGAAGTCCTCAATGAGGCAGACACAACAATGCCAAGGGCAGCCTAATGCCACATGTCCCTGCACTATTCCCCCTTCTCTCCCTCCCTTCTCTTGATGTGATGTGTTGGAATGGTTGCAGGAAACATAACAGAGAAGGAGGGTTTGGGAAACCTTCTGGCTGCCCAGCTGCCCTTCAGCTGAGGGTGAGCAGCTTGTGCTCCTAGAGATAGCCAGATGCCCAGAACCTTCTGTTCATGGTACTTGTCCTTCAGCTAAAATATGTGATGTCTGTTTTAAGAAGAGCAGACTAGCAAGGTATGCATGTCAGACATCATGAGTTTTGGGACTTGAGAGATTTGCAGGTGTAAAATGAAGCCGATATTTTTATTTTTAAATTTAAATTAGTCTAACAGTTTGGACAACAGCATTGCACAGGGGAGAGTAAAACTGACTCTACTTGTACCCAAGCAAAGCTACATTGTACAGAGTTAACATCCAGACTGGGCAGAAAATGGACTCTGCAAGGAGGGTCTGAGAGATAACGCTGGAGGTATAACCAAACCAGCAATTTACTGCCTGGCTCATCACTGGGGAATTTTACCCCGCTTACAAGGAAGGGAACAGGGCCCTGGAGCTATTTCAGAGCAATGTGACACCGTGGTGTGCACTAAGCATGGCTTGATATGACCTCTAAACCTCCAAGGCCACATGTGCAGCTGCTGAGGAAGCAGAAGCTGCGCTGGCAGCGCGGTGTCTGTGAGCACCGGGTCGCTGCAGCCCCACTGCCAGTGTTGGGGCAGTGATGTCTCTAGTAGAGTCACAGCTGCAGGGAAAACCTCTGACACCCCAACCACATCCCACCTTGTTCCACTTCTGCTGCCAGAATGATTTTGGTAGCTAACTAGGTGTTTTTGTAGGTTCTTTCAAAAACAAACCTTTCTATGGTTCCATGATAACAAATTTTTTTGTCTTTTCTGTCTGTCCATCGGTGGCTGTGCTGTGATGATAAAAAGCACAAAGGTGTCTGCCTGCCAGCTCTGACAACACAACGTTTTTGGGACGTCTCCCCCAGCTCCATCCCACCCTAGACAGCACCACCCCCGCTTCCAACATCCCTCTCAGGCACTCAGGCGCCTCTGCCTAATTGAGGCAGCGGCTGGTTTTAATATGAGCTCGGAACACTGTTTGGGGTTTTTTTTTAGGTCCTGAATTGCTTTCAATGGGATGGTGCATCATTCCCCCCTGAGCCCGGCCCGCAGTGCCGCGGGAGTGGCGGGACAGCCTGTGCAGCCTCCAGAAGATGGTGCCCTGCTGTTAGGAACAATGCTGCGAGCACAGTCATTCCAGTTCACTGGCACAATGTCACACAGAACGCTTTGTGTCTGTCAGCACATTCCTGGAAGGTCACAGTGAATGATGAATGCTCCTGTGTAGGAGCTGAGGAGGGTTTGGGTATTTTTTTCTTTCCTTTTTTTTTCCTTTTTTATTTTTTTCCCCCTTTTCCCCATGAATTGCATCACTTGGCAGTCTCTTGGCTTCATTCATTTGACTCCTGTGGTTACAAACCTTTCCCAATTGTTGTGAGCCTGCTTCCTCCACAACCCCTCTGTGGCCAAAGCAGGATATTCATGACTGACTGCCCTGGAGAAGCTGGATGACTTCCAGCTACTTTCCACAGCAGAGTTGCTCACTTCCCTCCCCCCGAGGGCTGAAATATCCTGTGGTTCTGGTTAGCTTTCTCTCCGGATGCACATCAGCTAAAGCATATGCATCATCATGTGATATCCAAGGTTGTTTCAGCACAGCTAATTGTGACAGAGGCTTTATTTAGATGCCATGTATAAAAAGATGTGTATAGCACTCCAGTGTGAAGTCAGAAGGATATTTGACTTGATCCTCAATGAAAAGCTAATTTTAACTGGCATGTAGTATTGGAGTTCTCCATTGAGCTTTGCACATATGTCTAAGATGTTTAAATAATTCCAATAAACTATGATGTCATCTTTGTATGCCATTTCCTATGATTTGGTTCATGACTTCTTTCCACTCTGAGTTACTAATTGCTCATGAAGCTTGTGCAATTCAATGGGGCTCCTCTATTTTTTCACACCCCCTTCCCCCATACAGAAAGCACACAGGTCTGCTAGTTTTAATTGGGGAAAAACACCTACAGCTAAATTCAGCATTACTTCTCAATGGGAATTGACCAGCACCTGAGTAGCAGCAGTCACTCGGCACAGTTCAGCCAATCCCACTGAGGGGGATTTTGTTGGCATGGGGAGTGTCTGGATGGGGAGGAGGTGTCTGAAATGCCAAAGTGAAATTGAATGAGGAACACCTGCAAACAGTGCTCATGGGCCTGTTCACTGGCTCACGTGGGCACACATTCTTCTGATGGATGAAGATGCACTCAGTGCTGTGGATGCCTCCAGTACCCCTGCTCTTGTTTAACGGATGCAGCACGTTCTGAGAAGGTACCACTGGTTCTCCAGGAGTACATCTCTTGAGGACTCATTGTCTCTGCAGCTGTCTGGCAATGTCTGGCCTCCAAAACACGGTGCCTGCATCCAACCTGGCCAGTAAACAGTCCCTGGTCTAATGCCTTGGCAGTGCCTAGGACGTGGTTGGAGGATGCTGGAGGGCCATGTTCAGAAGTGGTCCTGGCACTGCTGTGACCATTCTCTGGTGCAGATGATGGTAATCTGTCCTTGTGTCCTTGCTCCTCTGAACTGGCAGGTTGGACAGATTCCTCTGGGCTGTGCAGGGTTCACCTGTAGAACTGGGAACCTTCATTTTGGAAATAAGAAAAACATCCTTGAGCAGGAGAAACTAGACAGGGACAAGATGGAAAGTCAGTTCTGGGTGAGGAAAACTGTCTGGACTTCAATAAAAAAACTAAATAAAGCCAGAGATTAAAAAAAACCAAACAACCAAAAAAGCAACAACAAAGAAAACCAAACAGGGACCAAATGAGTTTTTGGGAGTCAAAGTTTTTGAACTAGGGCAGGATATTATATTTTCCAGAAAACTGCAAAAAATGCACATGTTGCTGCAAGTTCATTGGCATGTAGGGAGAAACTAATCAAAACATCAAGGGGCTTTTTCAGCAGCAACAAATAAGGACATTTTGCAAAAAGCCTTGGTGAAGACAATCAAATTGCAAAATGCTATCCAATAATGGCTACATGGTACAAAATGTGGGATGAAAGGAAAAGAATCCTGAGGATGTTTAATACTTTATATATTTCCAGAGAATTCATCAGAACTTTCAAGTTGTTGAAGAAATATCAGAAAACAGAGAAGCAGAGGTTTTGCAAAACCTATGAGTAATTAAAAAAAAAAAAAAGAAAAAGTACTTCAGTCAGAAAAAGAAATGAGAACTTGTTTGGGTTGATTTTTGTTTCATGAAATCCCTTGGTTGTTATTTCCCAGGTCTGCATTTACAGGATCAGGTTTCTTTATCACTTTGCTTTGTACAGACCAAGAGTTACAGGCACACAAATATCCTCAAATCCTCTGGGCAAAGGTCACTTCAGATCCAGTGAGCTCTGTCAGCATCTCTAGCAACCTGACAATAACAAGTGGAAGCAGGTTGGCCAATAACAGGATTGAAACCACCTTTTTCTTTCCTCTTCAGCATTTCTTGATGTCACTGAAGGGTGTTGCTGGCCAGACCCTTATCCCTGCATTGCTGTATCAAGCCATGGGGGGCTGCCCTGTGTGCCACTTGTGAAAAACACAAGAAGTACTGGTGTCTGCAGGGCTTTGGATAAGGGGCTGGAAGCTGCAGCTGTGTGAAACCACATCTGCAGCATGTTCCAGAGGTGTGGCAGAGGTCCACACAGACGTGACATAACCATCTGGAACAGCCCAGCTTCACCAGAGGCTGTGCATGGTCATGCAGAGTGCTGGGTTTGCACTTGGTGGCTGTAAGTCCACTGTGTCTGCTTTTCATGGGTTGGACACAGCTCTCTCCATTGTGTCTTCCTGAGGATGGGAGATCCTCAGGTCTCCTTGCCACACAGGAACTATACACCCTGATCCTCAGAGGGGGAGATCACAGAGGGACAGGATGGATAAGGTTGGAAGGGACCACAGTGGGTCATCTGGTCCAACCTGCTTGGGCTAGCAGGGTTATCCCAGAGCACATGGCACAGAATTGTATACAAAAGAGTCATGAAATACCTGCAGGGAGGGAGACTCCACAGTCTCTCTGGGCAATCTCAATCACTTGCAGAGTAAAGTTGTTCTTCCTTACATGCAGGTGAAACTTTCGGTGCAAATGTATATGTGTATGGTGCCAAGTATACAAAAAGCTGTTAGAAGGGCAATGGTGCTGTCTGCACCTGTCTTCCAGAGCTCTCACAGAGATATTTGTATAATTACTCAGTGATAAGGACTACAGCTCATCTGACTGCACATGAGAAGAAAGCCTGCCAAATCTGCCTTTCCCATCTGTCCAAGAGCAAACCTCAGTGTGCCCTGATGCAGCCAGAAGAGCCTGTAGCAGAGAAGATAAGGAAAAGTAGTCTGCTGTCATTCTCAGTGCAACATGGCTTGAGTACTGATGAGTCACTGTTTGCTCTCACCCCTGATTGAAGGAAAATGCTTCCTGGTATGTCAGGAACTTGAGAAAAGTAAGGACTCTAAGGGTCCTCTCAAGGTATTTTGACAAGCACACCACACCATTTGAATGACAGCAAAATTGTTATCAGCATCTGTAGGGTGACACCCAAACGCACTCATCACTGGGATGAGGGAAGGAAGGATTTATTACATGCCCACACATGTATGAGGAGAAAGGGTTAGAACTTCTGGAGTTCTTTAAAGTAGTGGTTAGCTCTGCATGCTGGTGTTTGACCCATGCAAATAAAAACTTCCTGTGTACTTTGGCTTTTGCAAATGCCACTTCCATACCAATGTTCTGAGCACTTTTTTGGGACTGAGATCTCCTCTACCACAGACAGTGCACCTGGAGGTTCCCTAGCTGTCTTGATCTGCAGTGGTAGCACAGATACCTTGGAAAGACAACAAGACTTTCTCTGCTGTGGTCCATAACCAGCACTGGCAGAGGAAGGCAGCTTGGCAGTTGCTTCCTCAGCTTCTCTCGCTGAGAGGATGCAGGTGGGCAAGGACAAACATTCTCCACATGTGCTATGTCTTGCCCTTGGGTGGTGTGGGACTCTTATGTCCTGACTTCTTCATGTGTTTGTGATAGGTAAAGTCCACACTTGGTTCTGTTTTGTTTTCTGAGGCCCTGGGATCAAAAGGCCAGGATGCTGCAGGATGGATGTGAAAGCTATCAAACATGATTTTCAATTACCAGTAGAGTAAGTCCAGGCAAATCCACCATTGAAGTCAACAGGGGTCTTTTTAATGGTTTCAGCTTACTCTACTGGTGTGCCTATGCAGGGTTTGAAGACTTGGATTCATCCACCTAAATGTAGGTATTTGATGAAGGTGTCTGAGGTAGAAGGGTACAAAGAGACAGATGTAGTCAGGCAGAGGGTCAGACTCTTTGATTGAACCCATCCCATGCTGTTAACTGTGAAGAGTCAATAAAGGAGCTTAATCTTCTAATTTGGTGCCTTGAACAGTGCCCAGATCTAGTGGGAAGAACAGGTATCTCAGTACCCAACTGAAGCAGTGCGAAAATTATTGCATAATTTTCCCACGCCAAATTTACAAAGATGAGGGTGGAAATGTGCAGGTGTTGTTGGGTCTGACTGAGGGACAAAGAAGGAATATAATAAATTAGAAAAATTAAAATTAAAATGCAATTTTATTTTTATGCTCTATTCTAATGTAGCTAGAATGTTAAGAATTTATCACCTGAGATAAAAGACTTAATCATTACTAAACCCTTTGGCAATTGTTTTAATAACATTAATCAAGATGAGCTCATTTAGTGCTAATAGGGGTGTTTTAAGTACTTTTATAGGATTTTCACTGAAATTCAGAATTAAATAATTGGGCCATTATTCTAAAGTGTTTTCGTCATCCCTCAGGGAAGTCTCAGTATCCTGGATTTCATCTGCTTGGTTTTATTTCCTCTCAAGCATTAACTCTGATTGCCCTGGAGAATTTTGAAGCACCTCCTCCCAGTTATAATTTGACCCTCTTCTGGGCACTCTGAGGTTGGTTGCCCCTGCAAATCTATTTTGTCAATGCAGTCATGGACAAGAAAGTTTTAAAATACCATGTAATTAATGTGATGATGGATGAGGAGACAGGAAGGATGTTGATTGCCATTGGCCAAAGGTTCTGATGAGTTGAGTTTTTCCCAACATCCAGACTGGATGAGCAATTGGCTAATTGCCCAATTCTACCCAGTGTTTCTTTAAGTGAGCTTAGTCTGTTCTAGGGGCTGTAACCTTTGCAATCTCCCACCCATCGGCAGTTGCTGAAGGCATGATGGAAAGGAGGCAGAGTTATGGACTTAGGACACCTGCCTGAATTTATGCTTTTAGTGCCAGCTGGTGCACCCAAACATATCTGGAGCATCCATCTGATGGCAGGTGTAAGATAGGATGGAGAGCAGACCTTTGCCTTCCCTGACCAGCAGTTAGATGCCGTGAGTGATCCCAAACAACACTAAGTGTTGTGGGCTGCTTTATTGAGCTCTGCAGCTGTGAGTCCATTTGAGATTAGGACTCCATTTATACATTAACTAGGGATCCAGAGTATCACAGTCACTGGCACCCAGCTCATCACTTGGCTGCTTAGCCACTATCTCTCTGCAGTCAGACAAGTTGAGTCACCCTCCAGACTCTGTATGGAGCAGATCTCTGCTAGCACTGTGAATCTGGGTGCCTCAGGCTCAGTTCTGCTGACTGAAATTAGATGCCTAGTGCCATGGTAGAAGCTCTAGACTATCCTGGCTGGCCTCCAGCTCCTTCTTCAGATAGAGGCATGTCGTCTCTGCCAGCCCAAAGAGGACATCTCAGACATTCTATGGCACCTAAAAAATTGCAAAATGGCTATATATGGACACCAAAGTGCTGCCTTTTGTCACACAGTGCAGGATGCAATGCTCAAAGTCATTTCAATACAAATGCTAAAACTCTCTGAGTCATCTGGATAATGATACATTCATTTATATGACAGTCATATTGGAAGGTTTTATTTGACCTGGTCCAAAGCTTGTAGCAGCAACCCCTGATTTTGATAATCATGAGAGATGTTGCCATTTCAGTCTTTCTCAGCAAATCTTACTCACATACCTAGGCCACAAAAATGACAGTAAAGGTTAACTGTAATACATTTAAACATGAAATAGTGCATATTTTTTCATATTCTTGCACTTTTTATGGTTTTATGACTGCTGTTTTCTATTTTTTTCTCAGAATAACTGAAAGTTTCTTCCTTTTCATTTCTCCTACTGATTCAAAATAGTACAGGCTGGTAGATATATGAGGGGGTAAAAAGTAAAAGAAAGCATTCTTACTTTATATCTTGTCTGGAAAATAAGCACTGAAATGTCTTTGAGAAGATTATCTTCAGTGCAAAGATCTTTACTCCAATCATTGTATCAAGCACAATAAAAAACTTAGATTACATGCAGCAAAACTTCAGTTCCATAAATCCCATTTTCCAACGCTTTTTGTGATAACTAAGATCAAATTCTACAACCAAAATGTGTATATCTTGTATGATATACATTTTGTTTGGTTTCAGCATAATACAGCAATACATTTAAGATAGACAGATTTAAAAATTTCTAATTTTCCGTTCACAGAGGGAAGTTGAAAAATTACATCAAACAATATGACTGAGAATGCTTGTTTTCAGGATAGCTTAATCATTGTGTAGGATCATTAAGATGTATTTTTACTGTATACAGCATCTTTATTTTTGTGTGCTTTGTGATCCCACTGATAGGTCTTAGGTTTTGCAGCACACATTGGACATGCCTTATGACCACAAACAGCAAATATATAAGAAAATCAGAATCCATGTAAAAATTTATGCCATGTATCCTTTTTACACTTATATAATTATAATAGTTCAATCCTCTACAAAAAATTGATGCATTCAGTTTTCATTTTAGGAGGTTACACTCTGTGCACATGGGTGACCTAACTGTTGCAGGCTGCAGCTGACATTTACATGTCTCCACTTCAGCTGCATGTTACTGGTCTAACAACAACTACTGCATCCAGTCCTTGAAATTACTCAATGTTCCAAACATCCAACTCGATTTGAACTTTAGCTAAGCCAGAATTGACTAAGGATTTCAGCTGCAGCAGGTAAATAATAAAAATGAAGCTGAAAAATTGACACTTCCTGTGCCTTTAATTCATGGCAGTGTTGCACCTAACAACAGCTGGAATCGCTATGCCTGGAGATGCCAGTTGGTCATAATCTGGTGGACCAGAGCAGAGGAAAAGCAGCTTGACTAATTGTAAATTTTTTTTTCGTTTAATAGCTTCAGAGATTCCAAGGCACTCTGATTATCTAGTCTGACCTCATGTGGAACAGAGGCTTCACCAGGTGGCTCTTGCACAGTCTGAACAGCTCTTCCCTGGGCAATAAGGAAACTCTCCAACCAGCTATATGGGTGCAATATATTGGGCTGTACCCTGAGTTCATTTTACCTTCTTGTAAATCCTGAGAATTTTCACTTGGCAGCCCAGGGCTTACATGAATGAAAGAGAAATCAAAATTTGGTTCACCCTTCCTCACAATATGGTACTCAGTGAAAACTTTTCTTTATTCTTCTGAATAAAAAGTGTAGGATACATATTTAGGTATCGTGTACGTTGCTTTATTCTGAAGTGCAATGTTTTGATGGAATCAATGATGTTGAGGTAAGCGGGCCCTTGGTCCAGTCATAGATTTTGGTGCTGTTTAGATGACAAGGAAGAATCTTCAATATTTTCATTGCAGTTTATAGATGTGTCTGACCTTCTGCCTTGTACATTTCATCCCTAATATTGAATACTGAATCCATCATTTCTCATATAATCAGAGAAAAACCTCCAAAGGACTTAAATTAAGAATCTACCATATCACTGAGTAGCTATTTTCAAGCACTTTCAGAAGCTATGTGCCTACCTCCAGAGAGGAAAAGAGTGAAAAGAATGACATTACACACTGAAAATCCTTAATTGTAGTTAGATTACATATTTACCCTTCTTCCTAAAATCAAAGCTAGCATATTTTAAATACAGCTAAATCTAATGTGACAAGATATATAACAATTCAAGTGTAGTCACTATTCTAGGTAGTATTCTGATGCTTAGAAAAACTGCCTCAGTGCATCTAATTGTAACCAAATAACAGCAAAATGCTGTTATACTGTAGTCAGCTGGGAAAAGAGGGGCAAGGACAGCTAATGTCAGTCAGGTTACTGGCCAGATAAATCTGGGTTTCTGCCAGCCAAAACTTTTGGGACCTGTATTTGACTGAGATCATCTGTTTTCTTTGACACACTAATTTGCATATCTGCATCTTGCACATTATGTCACAGTTCCTTTCAAAATAAAAGGATGCAGTTCCTTTAAGGCCTGACTCTAAAGTGGATGTATGAAAATGATCCATGATGCTATTATCCCAACCACACTTCCCAAGTGATACTTTCTAATATCAGAAAAATTTGTTGCCATGGTGACTGGTCTGACCTGAAACAGTTCAGTTGATGCTGAGCTTCCTTTCCCTTCCCCAAAAAAAGAGCTAAATATAATCTTCTGGAAAGGCAATTTTTCTTTTGATTAGTTAACAGCAATATCTCTCGACCTGTTGTTTGTGCCATATTGGCTTATTAACACTCTCAGTTAGAACAAATAGAGAATTTAAAGAAAAGCGAGCTTGGAAGCAGGCTGCAGTTTAACTGAAAATTATCCTTGTAAAAGGATGCTGTACCCACCCATCTCAGGGCACCATCTAATTTAGCTTCTTCTGAATGGAAATGGAAAGTTCCATTAAGTGCCATTAAAATCCAAGAATTCCAGTACTGGGTGAATTCAGCATTACCTGCCCACAGGTGAAGTGGACAGTGGCATGTTAAATGTTACCTTTGATCCTCAGTAACTTAGTTAATTTGCCCCATCATTAGCATGCATCTTACTTTAATCCTCTACTGGATTAAGAGGTGACCTTTGCATGACCCTCAAGTTAAGAAATTTTTTGCTGAAAATTTTCTTTTCTTTGAAAGGGATGCTGAGAAGGCAGAGAAGTCAGGAGTGGCATCCTTCTGCAGCTCCAGGAGCAGCTGGGACGTGTTGCATTAACGGTGAAACAAGGGCTGAAATCCACAAAAAGCCACACGTGCTGAGGAAGGATGTCAACAGTTTATAAATGCCAAGAATGAAAATCACAGGGCCTATAATCAGCACCAACTATGACTTCTCTGGCTAAGTTGTCTAGGTACCTAGGGAAAGGCTCCAACTGTTTAGTGTTGTCCAGCTTGCCCAAGGGGGATACCTGGGGTTCCTAAGGGCAGTAGGTTGAAGAAGTTTATGTATATAACCTGGAGGTGAGGGCAGTCTGTCTTTAGAATGCAGACCAGACAGGTACCTCAGACTTCCTCTATTTCTGAGATTTATTTTTTTAATAACCTCAGTTATTAAATATTATTAAATATTTAGTAACTTCTGTTCAGGGATATCAGCTGCAGCCAAGGAGTAGAATTTGGGAAAAGGATCTTGGGACCTTTCTTGTCAACTACTTCAGAATGAAGCAGCATTGCTCACTGTAAAAGGATACTGGGCCTCTTTTTCCTCACCTCTCCAGTCACCTCTCACAGGTCATCCTTCCCACACTAGCATCCTCCTCCTCCTGACTAAGAGTTTTTACCATCACGTTCCAGACTTAGACTTCATCTCGCTTTTCTTTTTGGCTCAGGGCTTTTGCAGGTCTGGTGCAAATGATGGTACTTTCTGACAGGGTTTCAGACTGTGAATTTTACCCTGTGCTTTGGAGACAGACTGACTGGCATCTACTGGCATGCCTTGCAGGAATCAATTCATCCAGTGTGTGGGCCTCCAGGTCTGAACAGGGAAATGAGGGTCTGAATGCAGTGAGGTGAGCTCAAAGAAACACGGGAAGTGTCCCCAGGTCTCTTCATGGGATATGGTGTATGCTAATGTTGGGAGAAGCAATTGACTTGCTCTGTGTTCTTGGCACATCATTTCACCTTTCCAAAGTCTCTTTCACAGACAACAAAAGGGGGCTCATTAACTACTGCTCAGAATATGTCCACTGAAACAATACCTGAATGGAAAATTAGGTTCTTAGCTGAAAGACTTTGATGAAGAACTTCTGCATTGCTGTAAATTTTCCCCTCTTGGATGGAAAAATTCTAAAGCAGAATTGTTTGGCTTTCAGCCATGTTTAGCTTACAAGATTTTTGCTTTGCTAGATCTTTTCTCAGGAAAAGATCATTCTGAGCACCAATATTTATATAAGACATTTCAGAAACTAGCAATGAAAAATGATCTTGAAATGCAAGAAGCAGTAGTGTTATAACTGGGAGCACCAGCAAGAGAAGATTTGTAGGGAAAATAAAGTTTTTCAGAATATCATCTTGTATAATTGGGGGAAAAATATGGGGATGTAAACCCCTCCTCAGGCCTCACTAACTTACAGAGAGGTCCTAGCTGGTAATAAAGGGCAAAGAAGTATGCCTTCAACTTCTCCAGAATTGCTCTCCAGAGTCTCTAATTGCTCTCTTTCACACACACAAACATACACAAACAAGTTTTAAAACCACTTATCTTGAACAGGTCTGCAATCTGCCAAATACCATGTTCTCTGAAAGGTTACAAAGGAACATGGGATTCCTCTTGCCCCAACAAACTAACTGACTTTGACAGTTAAATTTCCCTTTAAATATGTTTAGAACTTCCTTTATATAGAAGTGTGAGTCATTCTGACAGACCTAATTTGTACTGAAAAATGAATGTGTTGAACTTATTAGCCATTCAGGTTAGAAAGACTGTAAACAGTAGACTGATGACATTTGCACTTGGTGTACAAGTGCAAATGCCTGTGTGCCTAAAAGTGAAATTATAAGTCAGTGAAAGAAATGCTGAAGTTTAGCTAGAAACTGTATCCTAATTCTTTTCCGCTCTTGACTCAATGTTTCCTTGATATTTCATTTTCTATAATGAGGAGAATACATTTGAAAAAATGGGCCTGTTTTAGCAGCGCTGTATTTATGGCAATTTATTGATATTTCCATCAGAACTAAACAGCATATAGCAGTTTGTTGGAGCTAATAAAACACTTCATAATAGACCAAAAGATCTGTTCGAGTCTGAAGACCCCTAAAGTGATACTTAAGGAGACGTTTAAGTTCCAGCCTTTGTTTAGAGTCCTTGAAGGTGTCTGAATCTGCCTTGGTGTCTGTGCTAAAAGCTCTCCTGACTTGTAAATAACAGTGAGTGGAAAGGATGTGGTATTCACAATGGCAGGTGTGAATTACTTGGGAAATCTCTCACTCTCTCTTTGTTCTCAGGTAAGAAAAGCTCTCCAAAGGTAATTCAGAGGTGAAGCCTGTCTCAGGTGCTCACAGGAAATGTTTACTATTGTCGGATGAGCTCAGGGTGTGAGAGGACTCCCCAGTCCAGCCTGCACATGCCCCTGAGCTGGCTTGTCTGGGGAGAGCCGGCAGGTCCTCCAGGCAGGGGCACTCAGGCAGGAGTGTTCACAAGCCCTCTCCAAGCTCAGAGTCTTCTGGCTGTACTATTGGATCAGGCACTCAGGACTCAAGCATTGCTATGAGGGAAGGAAGAGATCCTATTCAAACTGTGTGAGTCAGCTTTTGGCTTTGTGTGGTCTTCTAGATTACTAACAGGGACACTCAAAACTGGAAGATCAGACTTAAAAATGCAAGAATTGACTCCTTGTGCCCTTCATAATCAAAGAGAGGACAAGACCCTACAGTGTGAGAAGACGTGCTCATTGGGCTGTGATCATGGATGTCTTTGGAAACTGGCTGATGGCACTTTGCAGTCAAATCAGCCATGGTTTCAGTGGGTCAGGCACAGTGTGGGAGCCACTAGCTAAAGCTGAGGCTGATCTTGTCAATAGAGCAGTTGAAGAGGCTTTAAGAAACCTAAGCATATAACATAGGGCGCGATATTTCAATTTCCTTAATGTTTATTCTATGGAAAATTCTCTGTTGCCCAAAAATTGAAGTATGGGGAGTACTGGGAGATATCTGTAAATTAGAGATGTTTTAAGAGTATGCTTAGAAATCATAGCCTTGGCACCCATACTTGAAAAAATCTTCATGGCTCATCATAAAATCCAGCAAGTATATCTGTAGTCAGGAAGGAAATGTCTGCTGAGATTATTTTCTAGTGCTATGCAGACCCTCTTCATTTCTCTGGATTGTGTGAGGAGTGTGAAAGAGAAGATAATGAGAATGAAGACTCCCTGTCAAATAATAGCACACTAGCACAAAAGAGGATTAGGGGTGTATGAAAATGAACACTCATCTGATCTGAATGTGCCAATTCTATGAACCCCTGTATGGCTGACAGCTTTGCTGTGATGCAGAAGACTTTGTTTTTCTTCCTTTGCTGACAAATTTCTCCTGGGAATCGAATGTATTATTATATTCCATGGCAAATGTTTGCAGCTCGTGGAATGAATAGTGAAAACCTGTGACTCATTTGGTGCATTTCATCCTCTTCATGTGTGTCTCTGTGTGTGTCTGTGTGTCTGTGTGTGTGTCTGTGTACTTTCAGAACCATTCCATGTGTTGTGCATCGCATTTGCCATCAGGCCAGACTGCAGCTCTCCAAAGGCCTCAAGGATTAGAACTCCTGTAAAACCATATATCAGAAAAAGAAGCAATTTTTTATACAGAAAGAGTACAAGCACACCAAGATCATGTAGAAGTAAAAATGAATCTAGGTATTTTGGATATCTCTTCATTTGGAGATGACTATCTTTTTGGATAGAACTACAATAAATTATTAGTTTCATATTTTTACTACAGTGAATCTGAAAAAATAAATCCAAGTGAATCTCAGCGCTCTTGTTGCCCTGGGAATATAAAACTGATTTCACGTGGTGCAGCCTAAGATAGATTGTACCAGAAAACAAAATGAAACCAAATATCCCACCCAATATCTAACAACCCTTAAAAGAACATTTTAGGGTTGCAGATGCAGAAATTTAAAAAATAACAACATACCAGAATTAATGTCATCTGTGGTTTTCCATTCACTTTCTTAGGTTACAATATTGAATTAAATAGTTACATATGATTTTTCCCACTTTGCCGGGGGGTGAATCAGACTGGTGCTGTGAAGGCATCTGTTGTCTGTTAAATCCCCTGACTCATTTGTTGCACAAGTTGGAAGATGTGAGATGAATGAGGCGGGGGATAGCAGGGACAAAAAGGATTGTCTGGTGGCTGAGGTAGGTGGATGTCACTCAGGAGAACTGGATTTCATCCCTGCTTCTGACACAAAGATCATATGAGGAACTGCAAATCTTTTAAACTGCAAAATATTTTAACTAATTGTCATTTTCAGCCACAAAGAAGAAGATTGATCTTCCCATTGCACGGATATGGATTTCATTTTCTTCATGGACTTCCCTGCCACAACCAAGCTTTTACTGGCCCTCCTGCTTTTTCCTTGCTCTAGAGAGCATATTAGGGAGTTGAGCCCCCTCAGTTCCATGCCAGCACCTTGGCCTTTACCTTAAAGGGTCTTTGGCACTTCCAAAGCTCAGGACAGGGCAG
Source organism: Fringilla coelebs (assembly GCF_963513975.1). Lineage (NCBI taxonomy): Eukaryota > Metazoa > Chordata > Aves > Passeriformes > Fringillidae > Fringilla > Fringilla coelebs. The sequence goes on along the minus strand of NC_140030.1, from coordinate 14,565,260 downwards.
ATGTTTCCTGGAGAGGTGAGGATACAAACTGTACACTGCAACCAGTGGAGGACCATCTAGCTCACTAGTCTCATGATCTTTTCCTCAAGTTTTGGGAAGTGAAGATCAGATTTTGTTCGTATTAGAGAGGTTGGAGCTCATGTCCTCTTCCCAGCAATGCATTTGTGCCATCCCATGGGGGTAGCTCATTGCTTACCTGCATGAGAATGAACTTGTCTGCTAGATGTAACATGGATGCTGTAAATTTCACACACGTATACTAGCAGGGGATGGAACATAGTCAGGGAAGGGGCTGAAAGGAAAGATTTTGAGCTTAGTTTGCAGATCTGAGGATGGTTGTGTTTGTCTTTTCTGCTCTTTAAGCAGAACTCTTGTTGTGGCTAGTTTTAGTCCTATTCCAGTCCTGTTACAGTCCCATGCCTAACTCCTCACTTAGCAACATGGAAATCTCAGAAAATTCAAGTACACCCGATATGGGGATTTGTATCTTTCCCTTTCCCCAAAGATTACCCTCACCAAATATTCAGTCAGTGTTGGTCAGCCCTCAGACTTCCTTCTGTGACCTTCACTCCTCTGCACTGACGTCCAGTTTCTGCAAAGGGCTGCTCCTCCCACCCTTGTGGATCCCTGAGCACACTTTCCTCGCACATAAACATTCCCATCTCTTTCCTCAGTATGACTGTGGCCACTGCTTGGACCTGTGGCTCACCTTACAGTTCCTAGGCTCTAGCCCCTATTCCTCTTCCAGGCTTCTCAATGTGCTGGATTCTTCCCAAAACAGACTTGAGGACACAATCTTTAGCGGGGCATGCAGCAATAGGACAATGGGTAATGATTTTAAACTAAATGAAGGCAGATTCAGACTAGATACATGGGAGTGATTTTTTAATGAGAGAGGTACCCAGAGAAACTTCTCTGTAGATAGCTCATCCTTGGAAACATTTAAGGTCATGTTGGACAGGGCTCTGAGCAACCCAACCTAGTTGAAGATGTCCCTGCTCATTGCAGGGGGCATGGACAGGATGGCCTATAAGGGTCCTGTCCACCCCAAACTATTCTATCATTCTGTATTTCCATGGATTATTCCCAGTCTCTATTCCTTGACAACACCTAGACCTAGAGTTCTCCTTCACAAGAAGTCACATTTTTCCACATACTTCCTTTTCCTGACAGCTTTTGTTCTCCTCTTGTCCAACAGGAGGTAGATCTCCCCTTTCTCTGTGACGCTCTGTTTCAGAAGTGGGTGGACTGGGAGTACAAGAGATATCAGTTCCCTGGGGCCACATCCAGTGCCCAGGACTGCTCCAGCCCCAGACATATGGGGACAGCCACTAAGAGGAAAACTGATTTCATTCCTATAACCAATTCTGCACAATACTATTTAAAAAAAAAAATCTTTTTCCATTGACTGTGAAGCATGTATGATTCAGCATATACAGAAACTGTAAGGAGCTGAGACATGCTCAGTGAAGACAGACTGCTTGGGGATTCTGGCTGTTAAATTCTGGCAAGTCATTATGAAATATGTGCAAACTACTACTTGTCAAAGACCTGTACATTTTTAGGGTGTGTATGTATTTCACAGAGAATAAAAATGAGTAAATGAGGTTTATCCTTAACAAAGCCACAGTCTTCCACTACACAGGGGTCCTGCAAAACACAGAATTCCAAAGCTTTTCAGCAACATTTTTAAAAACATTGTTTAGCAGTTTTTAAAATGTTTTCTTGTTTTTTTTTTTCAAAGTCTTAGCAATTTTTAAAAAATTAAGGTAGCATGAGAGATGACAAGTGTGAAATCTCAAAAGGTTTCTCCAAACTTCAAATAAAAACCTTGTTATACAGAATAAAATGTTAGGCAATCTCAGCTGGGATGAAAGGATAGATATACTGCTGAACCACAAATGGACCTGTTTTGTAGGTTCATGTCCATTATTCAGCCAAAAAGTGTCGTGGAAGTCAATTAGACTCTCGCTAATGCTTCTGCTCAAGGAATCTGACTAAGACTACATAGGCATGCAGATACAAACCAAATGCCATCCCCATTCTTCAGCGTCTCTTTTAGGAGTCAGATCCTTATTCCCTTGTTCACTGAGAAGTAAAACACCTTAAAAGGAATGGAAAAAGTGAATATATGGTATCCTTCTGCATTCACCAAACTGCAGTGGTGGTTGAGAGCCTCTCAATGGCAGCGCCTGGCCGTGTGCAGCCTCGTGGAGGAGTGGCACTGCCTCTTTGGCATGTGCAGCTGAGTTCTGGGAAGCCACAAACGGGGCTGCTCACATCTGTCTGGCTGTGAAGCTCATCTGAGAGGAAGAGTAGAGGGAGATCTCATACCACTAAGTAATTTTTGTTATGGAAACCTATTTTTAATTTGTTCCATATGAATCTTGGGAAAACGAACCGTTCAAGAAGTTTATCATAATTCTAGTCTAGATAAACAGCTCAATAAAGAATGGAAAATATGTATTTTGTCAGAAGGCACCACTAAAAATATTCACATATGGCAATGATTTCCTCAGGATTCAACAAAGGGTTGGCTCAGGAGCCTTCTCCTGTAGATACAGATCAGATTTATCACTGTGGTAACGTCACCTGACCAGTTCAGTGTTTAAGCTATGAGTCAGTAGAGCAGAAAGACATAGATCTCCAGCATATACAGTATTTATCCTCTCCTTTTCCACTCACTGGCACTGATTTTGTTTTTAACATTATTAAGGAGTGATTCTTCATAGCTAAGGTTACAAATGAGTTTGTCTTAAAAGTTTGTTTTGGCTTCTTCCTACGACCTACCCTGCCACTGCAATGCTACAGGACCTTGGAGACCACAATCCCAACTGAGAACAAGATAATCTATCTTTTAAAAATGTGAATCAAATGGGGAATGGATTCCATTTCTCAGAAAATGAAAGTGCTCCCACACCAGAAAGAGAAGTCCTCTTTGTTTTGCTGCTTTGTCCATCTTCAAGGAATTAGCAGAGACTTGTTTTATTTCTCTGTGGGAAATTCTGGAGGTGTCCCCATCATCCTGAAAAGAGATCTCCTGTTTTACTCATCACAATTTAAAGACAGACATTGGCTAGAATAAGAAAAACAAAATTAATAAAAAAATGTGTCAGTGTTAGCTCTTTGTGATGGATGAGCTGAAGAGACTGTGGATTTGAGCTCTTAAAGCCTGCAGGGCAGTGATGTAGATACAGATCCACAATTTTTAAGAACTATCTGAAGAAGATGATAAGCCTAATAAAAAAAATGGGACTAACTAAACAAAAGCTTTCAACCTGAGGCCACTGAAGTTGCAGACTCCTCTGTTGAGCCAGTGTGGCTCTGTATGTGTTGTGCAGCTCTGTGCCCAGCATGGTTCCTGCTGGGAGCAGCTGGGAGCTGGAGGAGGAGCAGGGCAGAGCAGCAGCCGGATCCTGCAGGGTCCAGGTCTGCCAGCCAGGGACCCCTAACACCCTGCCTGCTACTGACACATCCCCATAGCAGCATCCTTCTCCTTTCTCTACTGAAATAGACTGTTTAGTGTGAGGATAGCACATGGCCTTCCTCTACCCCATCCTTTCCACACAGAATCGGAAACTTCTCATGTCTAAGACTGAAGTGCCTAAGTGCTGAGGCAGGTCTGGAATTAAAAAGTTTTAAATCTCTCTTTTGTTGTTGTATTTCCTTTCACCTAGCACTGCCTGTAACAGGCAATTTGAGAGGGCAATTATTTTCTGATGTGTCAGTATTTACACAAAAACTTGGTAGATTTTGTGGGAGCTTAATACACATACATCCTATTTGTCATGTACATAAAAATTGGCTATTGTGGTAGATGACACATAAGTAGCTTTTTACTGGATTGGTTTCCCTGAACGGCATGGAGAGCATCCAAATTCAGTTTAATGTTTAAATATTTTGGTTTAGTTTAGTATATTATTGTTACAAGCTGTAGAGATCTGAGTCTAGACTTGCAAAGAGTAGGGTTTTCATATCTGAGGGCTGCGCACAACCCTCACACGCACCCCTAACACTTCTGACATACCTGGGATGGGCCCCACTTAACGGGTGCAGTTCACAGGCAGTTTGTGCATAAAGTCAGAGAATTAGGGCAGAAAGTATTTCAGGAAACTGTACATTCCAGCCTCCCAGCCCTAGATCACCCACGCGTTTGACTCTTGTGAGTTATTAAGGTGACCTGTTTCTAAAGGTGCCTCACAGCATTCCCCGGCAGTCCATCACACCAGGCTCATCATTTTTGTCTTGCTTCTCCTTTGCACTGTCATTTAAGCTCATGATGCTGTTTTCTTTCCTGCCCCTGGACACAGAGAAAAGAATACTCCTTCCTCTTTGCAGCTGCTCTTCTGTGTTTGATCACAGTTGTTCTGAGACTATTCACTCTCCTTTCCAGTCTATGCAACTACTTTGTTTTCATTCTTTCCTGGTAAGCCTGGCAGGCAAGGTCTGACACACATCTTCTGCTGAAGGTATTAGATCTTGAAGTAGATTAAAAACCTTGGACATCAGTTTAAAAGAAAATAACATGGCACCACCATTGTGATGGGGTCAGCTGGACACTGCTCAAACAGAAAACAACTTCAGTTGACTACTTCAGAGGTAATAGATTAATTGATGTCAAATGAGGCAGCGCTACAGATTTTTAGCCCAGAAAGAATTATCTACAGTAGGAGGATTCTCTTTGCAGAAGTGAGAAATGGACACAAACATCAACATTAGAGTTGAAACTAGTACAGCTGAACAATATCAAGAGATAGACCAATTCAAGGCATGCAACTGTCTTAAAATAGTGAGCTTTAGAAATAAGGAAGCATTATTAAGTATTCTTCCTTGCCTTTGGTTTGTGAGCCTGCAGAAACAACATTTCTAAGATATCTCCTGGAAGCCTCCGTGAAAGAGACTGAAAACTGAGATACTTGTCTAATCACTTGGCTCTAGAAATAGAGTCATTGGGAGAACACCAAATGTTGTAATTACATTGCTAGCATAGGTGTCATAACATTTTGTTTCTTTCTGTGTGGAAAATGAGAAATTTGCAGTTGTTGATGAGTTCTTGGATAGGGAAAAGGTGATTCACCCAGGAGCCTGAACAGTCTTTTCTCAAACATCAAGGCTGAATCATCCCTACTCATCGCTGTGATGGATTTCAGGTTGTTGAAACAATTGTCTGACATGAAGCCAATTCACATTCCAACACTCTGTGCCATACACAGCAGGCCCAGGGGCATCTTAAGATTTGTCTAGGCATAGAATCAGCAGAATCTAAGCTGAGCTGAAACATCAGATGGAAATGAATCCTCTGAGGGATGTTCTGGCTTATCATTAACTTCCACCAAGTTCACTGTGAGATGTCAGAACCATCAATAGTTAATATGAGAAATAGCAGATAACCATTAGCAAGTATTTGCGGACATGTACACTGGCATATCAGATTGCTGCAGCACTAACTTAAAAAGATGTTTTGCTTGCTATTGATTAGAGTTTGGAGTAGGGAGAAATACTCAAGACAGAGCTACAATTATGTGTGATAGATCTCAAAGTAGCTCAAATATTTACTTAATACATGATAATTTAAATGAATTAGACATTAGTTTGTAATTGCAATCAAAATGTGTTTTCCCTAAGACTTTAGCTGTTCTAATGATTCTTTAAGTGTAAAGAAAAGCCTGCTGCTTGATTGAAACATGTCCAAAAGACATCACAGCTGACAGGAACTTGAATTGGTCTTCTGCATTCATTTCTGATAGCAGAGGCAACATAATCTGACAGCAGATGTTAAGCAGCCAACATTTCTCTTTTGCTCTTAGGAGCAGCTGACAAGAATCTGTAGCCTAACTTAAAACAAATAAACAAACAAAACCACCACAACTAAAGAGGTCCAATTAAAACTGGCTTACTTCTTTCTTTGTAGAAAAATATAATTTAAAAACTCAGCAGGGGCAATTAACTTGTCCTGATAATTTGAAGAAGTGAGTCCTTAGATATTTTGAATTGCTTCACTAATTTTAATATTTCTGTTCTGTCTATTCTATTATTCTTGCTTGGCAATTCTGTTTAACTGTGCCAGAATGATCTACAGTTCCTGAAGCTAAGGATCCCAACAATGTTTTTTCCTTTTAGGCAGGAATATATGATCTTTTTTTTAACCTCAAGATCCTCCTGAACCACTCTTTGAGCTTGAGTACAAATCTCTATTTATGTCTCAATTGTACAATGATATATTTATAATTGATCCCCTGTAAAATCAATTTGCTTCTAAAGGGGGAATTAAAACTTCTTGTCCCAATCCTGGTATACACCAATAACCAGAGCAGCTTATGGCCTAACTGATAGAACTTTTAGCTGTCAGCAGAAGATTTTGCTTTCATCTTAAGATATCTTAAGTGTCCGCACCAAGGTGTCTACTTGTGCTGGAAGAGTCTTACTTCAGTGATAGTCTGTGGAAGGACAGGGCTGTAAGAGAAGCCTAATTTAGATGCCCAGCTGCTACCTGCCTGCTATAGGGCGCACTGAGTAACTCTGCTGGGTGTACTAACTAGCCTCCAGTGACTGCAAAGGGAACTTAGGCACCTCTAGTAGACATATACTTTCATTTAGGTGTCCTCTGCTTGAGCAGAACTCTACCTGGAAGGCTTTGGGACAAGACACCCACTAGCACTGGAAATCCTCTAGAATATGCATGCACAACATCCATATGGACTTAGAAGACAGGATGCAGGCCATAGGAGAAAGCTCCATCTTTTTGGAGGAACAGCAGCAGTGGCAGCAGGCCAGGTAGGTAGCACTGTATGTCCTTACTTGGGCACATGAACTGATCAAGAAGGATGGGATTTCATCACCCAGGTGTAACTACCAACCACTTTTTGAGACACCTTTTGCCATTCCAGGGATCCCAGATGAGATGAAAGACTTGTGGGAGACATGCATCCTTCTGGAGATATGGGTAAAACTCATGAAGTGTTACTAGGCGCCGATGTCCAGGGAATCAAGTCCTAGTCTGAGAGCTGATTTAGGTAGGCTAGTCCCAGTGTAATTCCCATATAGAGAAGGGAGAACTACAGCCAGCTTTCCAAGGTCCCCACCCAGAATGTAGTTCTTCAGTCCTAGGAAGAAGAAGGATTTAACACACATCCCTCTCAGCATGTCCTACAGAACTATTTGCAAAAGCTCCCATTGAGGACCAGCTTTCTGCAGAGCCTTTTCTTAAGCATGATTTGTCATCATCTGCTCTGTGGAGCACACAGAGGCATCCAAACTTGGTGCTCTTTTTACTCTGAGATTCAAGAGAAGTGAGGCTTTTTTGTTCATTTTCTTGTTTATGTACTGCTAGGGATGTAGCTTCATCTTTCTGGTGTCCCAACCACAGGCACAGAATTACTGCATTAACACAGCCACAGTTAATTATTATGAATCGGGAAAACCATGGTACATGAGCCACAATGAGCTTGTACATGGAACAGAGCACTTCTAGGATCAGGCGATCAAACCCAATTTTTGAGTCCATACCAGAAATGCTGCTTATTAAATTTACAGTAAATTAAACATCTGACTTTGGTTAATATTTTGTTATTAGAAAGACCTATTCCCAGAATCCTGAGTATTTTTTAATTGCTGCAAAATATTAATTAGCAATTAGTTCATTAGTCAAGACCAGAGTAACAGTGACTACAGGGTACAGGAAGGTTTATTAATATTTTTCTCTACTAAGATGGCAGAGATGTACTTGTTTCATCGTCCCGTATTTCTTAGGCCTGGTTCAACACCTTCAGGATATGAGCTTAGTCTTGCAGCTAAAACCAAATTTTCCTCACCTAAAAATATTTGAAACAATGCAATTGGATTTTGGTTGCAATTGCAGCAAAACATTTTTATTTAGGAAAATTCAAGCATTACAAATGATCCAAAACAGATTTCAGTTTTCACATTAAAAATTAAAATCAAATAAAAGAAAAAACATCTGGCAGATATATAAAAATTTTGAAATAATTTACACTCTTCCTCCAGGTCCTAAGGAAAAGAAAAATCCAGCTTTTTTCCTGGCTCTCTCTTTGTGTTTTCAAGATGTCAGCACTTCCTCTTCTCTTCGGGGTCAGTGAAAGACTTTGAGCCTCTGAGCAGCACTGAGCCCCTGCCAGGGTCGATAATGATGCTGCCCTTGGTAGAAATCTCCTTCCTTTGTGCACTGGTAATGTCAGAGCACAGAGCAGCCAGGGGGAGCACATGCTGCAGCTGGCAGAATCCTTCAGTTATGGTTTGTGCTTCTGTCCTGGTGATGTCTTTAGGTACATCACCCCTATGAGTTCCTGCAGGAACACTGGATCATTACCTCTTCTCTTAGCTCACCCACTGCCCGGGAGCCACAATTTACAGCCCATAATGCCTGCACTTTGGTAATGGAATGACCCAGACACATTAAATATTATTATTATTACTGTAGAGCATGACCATATGAATAAACTCAGAAAACACCCTCTTCATTCTGCAGTGACAGATCATGCATTTTGGGTGATTTCTGCATCCCAAAATCATTGTCTGTAAAAAATGATGACCAATAGCTGTACAGTGAGCTATTCATTAAAATGCCTTGCTTCATTACTCCACCACATACCTTCATGTAATTCCACTCCAAAAAACCCCAGACAACCCCTAAACCAGGGTTGCACCCAAACCAGCAAAGCCTGTTTAAAATCTATGGCTCACAGTACATCCTCAGAGCAATTTTGGGATGGTATTCATGCTTCATTTAGCTCTGCATTTTGTTCTCCAAGAGATTCTAATGAACATACTCAGGATTTAACAGTTTCCTTTCCAGGAAGGAGTGATATCAAGATAAGAAAATGTTAATATTCTCAAAAAACCCCAATGTTCAGGCTGGCCACTTTAAGCAGCAAGTCTTGGGTAGCTTTCATGACAATACTGCTAATCTTGGTTTAAGTGATCAATTTCAAATATTTAATTTAAAATATTTAGAATATTTTGACTGTAAGTTGGATAAAGATGTCTTTGTTTCCCAAATCGGTTCTAAGATAGCAGCACATTATCACAACTGAAAGTTGTAATTACAAAATTATGATTAGGATGCTGGTCTGAAAAAGCAGGGGGTTTGCATTGTTCTACATCCCTTTCTTTGCCTGTCAAGACTGTACTGACCAGTGATTTATTCCATTAAACCCATCTAAGTCATCATCATTTAGAAATGGTAAAGTTGTGTACGTTGTACTCTAGCAGGCTGTGCATACACAAAACCTAGAATATTTTCCACTACATATACATAACAGTAATGCTCAACAAATGAGCAGTGAGTGTTAGGAGTTCTCATTCACTCAGAATGTCCTCATGAACCAAATAAAGCCCTGCCTCTCTTGAGAGTGAGTTCAAACAAATTTGCACACATGTATGTAAATAATCAATCCTCTCCTTCTAAGAGTAGTCACATAAAGGAAGTATTTATGTTCATAATCAACAATAAGAAATACTTCTTTACTGTAACTATCACCATGGACTTTTCATGGAGAAGCCTAATTCAGTGTGCTTTCAGGGAAGAATATTTGAAATGAAATGGCAAAAAAATGGCTAAACACCCCTTCCTCCCTTTTCTTCTTCAAATGTACATCCAGAAATTTCTATGGCTAAGTTGTCCCATGAATTTTGAGTAAGAGTATAGCCAAAACCTCTGATAAAAAAATGCAAATAGGTCTTCAGCGACTTTTTTCAAAATTATTTAGTGGAAATCTGCATTAGGGCATATCAGACCACTGTAAGTATATATGAGAGTCATGGCAAAGAAAATTCTAATAGTTAAAAGCCTGATTTAAGAAAAATTCTTAATCTAAATGTCAGTAGTAAAAATTCTAAGCCTAAGGTTACACATATGTTCGTGTGTCTGGTTGAATCAGGACTTTGGCTTTATATTTATAGGACTGAATTTCAGTTATTTTTTCCCATCTTTTTGTACAGTAATAAATAACCACTCAAACTGATATTCTCTCCAGTCTCCATGTAAATGTCAAAACATTTTTCTTGCAGACTACAGAAAACTTATGAATATTAAGAAGTTACCCAACTCCTAAATGATACACAAACCAAATACCAGTGAAACTACTCGTGGTCAGACACCTAACAGATTGTGTTGTTATGGTCCATGCAGTCTGCCTTTGTGGCATATCACTTACAGGGATGATTTTGTAAGAACCAGCCTCTGTGAATCGAAATGAGACGACCATCTAATGTTAATTTTTGTTCAGTTTAGCTGAGGTGATCTCACACACTCTGATTAAATGATGATTAAAAAAACCAGTGCAGATAGGGACAGAGAACATTTTCAAAATGTTCTCCTTTGGAAAGGCAGAAGCATTTTTGTTTTATTTTTTTATTTTATTCACATCTGTCATTTGGCCATGACTCCCTGGCTAATTTTTTGCAGAGAGGGATTCCCAGCTAGTCTCTCAGTGAAGCACAAAATTATCCGGTTGTTTTGTGTGATCAGACTGGGTGCATTCAGTCTGACATTGCTAAAATTAAAATAATATGAAGGTCAAGAGAATATTAACAAAGGTTTGGAAAAAGAAAAGTCACATGAACTCTTGGACAGTCAAAACAGCCAGGATTCCATGATTCAGCATATTTTAAATCATGCTCAAGCTTTCATACTACCGATTTACTTTTCGCTTTATTTTTCTGACTAGAGCCTACAGCACATAATCTACGAGATTAATAGCTCTTATTGGTTCAACCATTTGGATTTTTGAAGCTCTGGAAGATTCAAACTGAAGAAAATCACTGACTTCAGCTTCAATTTCCCACCTCTGTTTCTCCAGGTGGATGGAATTTTTAAGAACTGAAATATTGTAATTGTTTGAAAAATCCTTTTAATTTCTATTTTAGTATATAGATCCTTCTAACTTCCATTTTAGTATATAGATTTAATTTTCTGGCTAGTATATATACACGCTGTTAACCCATTGCTTCTAGTAATGGAGGAGTAACTTCTAGCAGTAACAACATAAACCCTAAACATCAGAGGTGTGTTAGGATTCCAGAAGCTGGGACCTGTGTTCTTTGCAGCGCTGTAGCTCCTTTGAAGCTATCCATACGACTTGCACCAACCTCAGTAGTGCCATCCAGCACACAGGAAAACCAAAATGGGCTTATGACCCGACTGAAGTCCAAATTACTTGTTATCAAGCCTCATAAAATGTCGTGGCTCACTGAGATCACAGGAAAACATTCACATCATAATTATTATTCCAGGGAAAGTGCCACCCTTCCTAGCAGACAGGCAAAGGGCTGGAGGGATGTTGGCTTGAATTGCTCCTTGCTGTTACTGGTTTGCCACACAATAAGGCCTTCTTTCAGTAGAGTACCAGAAGTCAGGAGAGAATAAGATTGTCAGGGCATCCCTGTCTCTTCCTCTGATAAATTTCATTTTTGAATAAAATTGCGTGGTGAAGAAAAACAGCTAATTCAGGATGTCACAGAACCAACATTAAAGAAATGTTCCTTTTGTGCAGAATAGCTTGATCTGATGTCTGACTGCAGGAATCCTCTTCAAAATCCCCTCTGGGACAGAGAGCCCTTACAGCCAGCGTGTCACAGCCTCCCGTGGCACCTGCAGCCTGCAGCCTTGGGGCACAGCCAGTTTGGTACACACAACTCTCCTCCCCAGGGGTTTTCTTTGGAAACTGCTTCACTGAGTGGAGACCAGAATGATCCCAAATGCATCAAAACCAGTACATAATTTTAGCTCTACTTATTTAACCAAGCTTCCTGTCCATAATATGACAAAAAGGATTTTAAAGAACAAGAGCCCAGCCGCACCCAAGCCATAAGAAATATATTTGCTTTTTAATTATTTTATAAAGTGCCAAAACACTTGTGAAGTGATGGGCATAGTTTCATACTGTAAAAATAGAGAATAAACCATGTGGGCAGTTTAGCAGAACAAGAGCATGGTATGAGGGAGATATGATAGGGAGAAATGTACTGATCAGGAAGCATCTTTCTTGTTGATAGAAGCTGGCTAGTGATACCAAGTAGACATATGTCTGGATAAATGGTTAGCATCAACATATTTCACTGGTACTTAATTGACATATCATTATCTAGGCTTCTTTTTATATTCCTTTGCTGTTAGGGATGGGTCCTCTTGGAAAGAATTTCTACTTTTCTTAGTGCTACTTGTTACAGTAGGGGAAAGACGAGTCATTTGGCACCTTAACCTTTTCCAAATACATAAACAGCTCAGCCTTCCCATTCAACCAGGGTGTGAGAAGGGGCAAGAGAAGGGAAAGTTATGAGGCAGAAAGTGGAAAGTTAGTAAGGGGTGGAAAAAATGACGTAGCTTAACTGATGTGGTGGAAAAGAGAAAGAAAAGCATTTCTCAAAGAAAAGAGAGGAAACAAAAGGTTTGAAATTAATGTTAGAGTTTTCTATTGTAATTTCAGTGAGGTATTCAGATGCCATGGTGATGAGTACAGCTGAAATATCTAAGCACTCTGGGATAGAATATATTCAAACAAAAAGGATAATTAAAATAGTGCTTATTTAGAGGAGGGATAATGTCTCAGTTCCAATGCAAATGAGCATAGTTAAAGGATCACTTGCCTTTTTATGAAAATGAATATTGAAAGTTTGATGAGAAACTTGGGAGAGAAACATTCTGGAAGTCAAAGCAAATGCAATCTCTATATGCAAATGAAATCAATTAATTTTAGCAGCCATGTATGAGTGTAAATGAGAAAATCAATGATTTTCAAAATCTAGTAATTTGATAGCCATTAGTCTCATTAGACTTCCTTTTTAAAGCTTAATTATTCAAAAATACAACCCGATTGAAGTGTGGCTTAAAAAGGACACATTCTTAAATTAATTACAGTAGTGATTTTCCCTGCAGCATGAGGATACAGTGCCAGTACACAGCTTTGTAGAGAGAAACATGGGGAGGCTTTTTCTGTATTTTGATTAAGAGTCCACCAAATCTCTGCAGATCACTGAAACACCTGTGAAGAAGCATGTGAGTGAGCCCACTGAAGCCCATGGAAAATATATTATTTGTACCTAACGTGGATCAAGTCCTTGATTTCAGGGAGAGTTCTGATGAAGAGTCCAAGCAGAGCAGAGAGGTGACCCTGTGCAGAGAGCTGGCCAAGCAGCACAGCGCCCCAAGGGCTGTGAATGCAGGCACTGACTTGCAGGGGGTCACCTCTCCTGTCTCTGGGGCAGGAATTTCTGCCCATCATCTTCATAACAATCTCCTGGCAGCAGCACTTACCCAGGAAATGGTGCTGTGACATTTGTGCTATTTATCAATCTGGAGAAGATTTAAACAGCTTATGACTGTAAATTTGGTGGTTTTGAGAATTGTCTGTGAACTTGATGAGCTATAAAGACATCTTTAGTCCTAAATAGCACAGTATATATCTCCCCCCTCTTTCAACCACTCAAGATAGGATTTACTGTTTGCACACTTTCATTTATAAATTACTCTTTTCTGAGCATGAGGTGCTGGTCTGGTTTAGCTGAGTTCATCCCACTGAACTGAGACACAGACTAAAACAGATGGCTGCATCCAGACTGCCAGCCAGCCATGGGCCTTGGCCTTTGCTAACTCCAGAACTGTGCCAGTGCACAACTGGGAATTGTTTGGATGAATTCTGCCCAGCTCAGGATAAAATTATGCCAAGGCATTTTAAAAATTTGTCAGCATTTACAATGAAGTTCATATTCTCAGGACGCACCTTGGCACCTTCTCACTTATTAGTGCTGATGAACTTTACTAAACAAATTATTCTCAAATTTTAAAATCCATTTCTCATAGGAAGAACTGTAATTACCCAGATTCCTAGCTACATTTCTTCACCCTGTGTGAAGATATGCCCTCAGGCATTTCTGAGGACCATGTTATGATAACTCACTCCACTGCTGCAACACTTGCCCATTGCCCCTCCTCTGTCCTCTTCCACTCCTCGCAGGTCTCCCCTGACTTCCCTCCTCCGCTCTCACCTCCTACTCAAAATAATCAAGATACAAGGAAGATGTACTTTTAGAGGCCAATTAAACACAGCAGGGCACCAGCTGAGATGAGGAGCTGCAGTGAGTGAATTTAAATCAAGCTGCAGTTTCTGAGAGATGATCTCTGTGCCACCACTGGAATATTTGTTAACAGTGGCAAAGGCTTCAGGCGGATCTGCGCATCACCAGGGAGGCCAAGCTTTACTCAGATCATTGTGTGACCCAGAAGTGTGAGTTTAAAAAAAAAAAAGGAAAAAATGTTTAAGCTATAGCTTGTGTATCACAAACATGTCTGCAAAATTTTGTACTGAAATCTTCCATGTGACAGGCAAATGAGGACCAAAAGAGAAAGAGGCACAGTTGGGTAAATCACAATGTTCACATTTATATAACATGTGATTGCAACAGCTCAGGATTGCAGAGGATTTAAAAAATAATTCTCTTTTACATAAGGCAGCTACTTTTCAGCAGTGGCATTACCATCTCATGTCTATACTCTCTGCTTGGCAGAGACAGTTTTCAGACACTATTCCACTGAAGCAGAGGTGCTGTAAAAAGGAAGGAATCAGCACAACACAATGGATTTTATTCTGGTCACAGTTTTGAAGATAACCCAAAATTTCAGCCCTTGCCATAGAACATCTCCCCCAGCTCCACTTTGCCATTCTTCCACAGCAAATCCCTTGATCTCCCTGGTGTGAGTCAGAGCAGGAGAGCTGTGTGCCTGTGTGTGCTGCTGCCTGCACTGCCCCTGCTGCTGGCCAAGGGCCAGCTCTCATCTGCCCTGGCCTTTGGGGCCAAAGCTGCATCTCTGCAGCAGAGCTGGAGGGTGGCTGAGGAGAGGAAGTAAATAATTCATCAGCTGTGTCTGCAGCACAGAGCTAGGAAATAAAAGATCTTCTTTTCCCAAATATCATCAGGTCAGCTGGCCAGAGGAACACCCTTCAGGGTTGTTCATGATCCTTATGGCATTGAATACAGTGGGAATTTCGCTTTTGTCATCTGTGCCAGCAAGCTGAGAGACCGGACAGACATGGGATTCTCCAAATTAGTGTCTCAGTTTGCTTGACTCTGCCTCATGGTGAAGGATGTTTTATGTATTACATGTCCTGCACTGCCCATACAGAGACACATTTACTGTGGGCTGCAGATAGACAGTGGCTTTCTCAGACAAACAAGAGAAAATGAAATTGTAGTGGCATCTGTTTTCCTGTCTCCTGTGATGCTTGCAGGGCAGGAGTCATGGCAAGGGAAGGTATTTCCAGAGCATGGACTGTCCCAGGGCTCTATGTACAGATGCCACCAGGAGGCTCAGCCAGTGCACAAGAGTCACAGCAGGACTTTAATCAGCCACAGCAGAGCAACAGAGCACTTTGCAAAATGTCCTCAAGACTGAGCATGTGTCCCTGTTAGTGCCCTACCTAGCAGTAATAGCAGCAGAAGGATTTCAAGGTTCTGCCTCTTTCCACAACTCTGCCCTTAATAAATGATTAAACTCTGCACTTACTATTAAGTGCTGGTGGAATTTAAATGGGTTGCAGTGCCCAAGCTTGGCTTCTCCTCCTTTTTGGAAGCAGGGCTTAAGACAAGCTTATAAAACCTGAAGAAATGCAGCTGTGACTAATTCTTGGCTGCAGCTGGAAGGAAGAGAGAAGGAAGGCATAAAGGGCAGAAAGGGTTTTCTTGAGCACTCTCGCTGGCCTGGCTTCTGTCTGCTTATCCTGCTGAAACTAGACAAAGTGACTGCATGGCCCATTCCAACAAGGTCTACAGAGAACCTCAGGTACATGGCCTAAGAGTTATATGAACTAATAATATGAATCATAAAATTAAATACTATGATTTCATTCTGCAAATGATTTGGAGACATAGTTTAAAGGAAAGACAGAACACAAAGAAAAATTGTATTGCATGGAATAATTCTTTATGAGGTTTTTGTACTTTAATATGATATAAAATTCATATTAATAGGTGCCATTTTTATGAAGAAATTTATAGCCAAAATATGGCAACTTCTTTGCTGTAAGAAAGTTAAATTTGATGATTTCATTTTTTTTTATTTGCATGGATATTTTGGTGTGAAACAGTGAATTATTTAAACTTGAGACCTTTTATAATATATGCTCTTTTATTAGCCACTTTGTTCATGATCAGTTTTTCTGTGGCATCAGTAAAAGAAATGTGGTATCTGTCCATGGGCCAAAATGACATCTGTACTTTTTCACTAGCATCAGCTGAAGAATGTGTAGCCTAGAGACACAATTAATGCTAGGCTGGCCTCTTCCCCAGATTATTGGTCTCCTATGCATAGCTTTATATACCATATGTGAAGGGCCAAATTAGTCCCACTTGGGTCACACTTTCCTTGATCACTGCAAGAACTAACTCCACAACAGTGGGTGTTTGTAGAGATGTAATTTTCCATGACTGAACTGGTACTTACCTACAGAGGGATTTTTCCATTCTGTCTGAGATGTTGGGACATAAAACACACCGAGATACATTTTTAGTTAAAAAAATCTATCTATATTTAATATCCTTTCTGAGACAAAAAAATCAAGGTATAAATGCTGCTGCTAGTTTTCTTCTTTGGCCAGGGCTTTTTTTTTGGTAAAAAATACCCTAAACTGTATTTGCATACAGATATGGAAAGTTACCAGCTTTCTTCATTGTGGCTTCAGCAGGGTTCCTCAAGGGCAGGACCAGAGTTCTCCTACCTGGCCTAAAAGGACACTGCCAGGACACAATAACTAAATGCAGTTAGGCATACAGAGGTTACTGGGGATGTGGCAAATCCTGATGTCTCCTTGGGAAAGGGATTTCTTCCATTATTCCTGCCCCTGGCAACTCAGCTATGGGACTGAGAATTAGAAAGTAAGAGAACATACTGGGTCGTTAGCTAAGTCTACAAGTGCATGGGAATGTTACTAAATATAAGCAAAACAGAAAAAGAGCGCAGGATAATCATTTAGGCTGGGAAAAGGCCTCTAAGATCAACTCCTACAGTCAATCTAACATTGCCAAACCCACCACTAAACCACGTTCCAAGTGCCACATCTTTGTGTTTTCAGGGATGGTGGTTCCACTGCTTCCCTGGGCAACCTGTTCCAAGGCTTGACAGCCCTTTCAGTGAAGAAATTTTTGCTAATATCTAATATAAATTGCACCCCTGGTGCAATTTGAGATAATCTCCTCTTGTCCTGTCCTCTCTCTCCTCTTGTCCTCTCCTGCCTACATCCTCCTTCCAGGCAGTTGTAGAGAGTGACAGGGTCTCCCCTGAGCCTTGGTTTCTCCAGGCTAAACCCTCCCAGCTCCCTCAGCCTCTCCTCATTGGGTTTGTGCTCCAGAGCCTTCTCCAGCTTTCCCTGGACACTCTCCAGCCCCTCAGTGTCTTGTTGAGAGGGGCCCAGAACCGGACACAGCATTTGAGGGGGGTCTTCACCCGAGCCAAGTACAGGGGCACAAGCGCTGCCCTGGTCCTGCTGGGCCACTATTTTTGATATAAGAGGGGATACCACAGGACTTCTGGGTCACCTGGGCACACTCTGGCTCAAGTTTAGTAAGGATGATAGGACATGAAACAAGACAGGAGTTAGGAGTTTCCTACTTTGTTCTTTAGAACTTAATTTGTACTTTCCCTGTCATCCCCTTTGCCTCTGAACCAGAATTCATGGCCATTTGTGATGTGTTTTGGTTGAAAGTGACTGAAGAGAAAGAACTGTTACATATTTGGGTTACATTATTTTACTTATGTGCTAAGATGCATGGGCTTTACTACTGGTTACATAAGAATCTCAGTATAATGTTCTGACGAAACCTTAGGTACATTATTTTAGAAGATATTTTAGAAGATAATTTAGAAAACATTTAGGAAAAAGCCCACAAATTAATCAAGATATATTTCCATTTTTGTTTTCTGCCTCTAAAATCAAAAGGCAAAAAAAAAATTAAAGTATTAAAATATTACTAATATTTTAAATTTAAAACTTAAAATTTAAAATATTAAAATATTTAAAGTGCTAAGATATTACTATTGTACCGAAAAACAAAACTATTTTAAAAAATTTGAATCTTTGAAATGGTTTAAAGAAGCAACATAAACATAAAAAATCCTGTATAATAATGATATTTGGTTATTAATTTGTATTATTATTATAGGATGTGGCTAGTGGGTGTATTGTTTTGTGTCTTTACAATACAATTTATGTCTTCAAGTCTGGATTGTTTTCCAGGAGAATTTTTGACTTCATTATTTTTGATGACTCAGCAATGGGATAATTGCAACATATGGGGAACACATTTCAATCTTAAATGTTTTTATGTAGTCCTAAAGTAGATTTTTGGCTTGATAATATATGTATATAATTATATACAAATTTATAAGTCTTCTGATTATTATTAAAATTTATGCCAAAGGAACAATTATTTGAAGACCACTGTCCTGTGTCAAAACACCATCATTGTCTCAAGCACTAAAAAGCAGTGTACCCTGATGGAGCATGGTATCAGGTCTGGGACATAAACTGATATCCTCTTTAGAAGCAACTAGAAATCTGTTTTGTGGTAGAATCATGAGGATGGTAGAAAATAAGAAATAGAAAGAGGAAAACCATGGAAAGTTATTTCTTTAACATTTCTTTCCGTCATTTAGAACAGGTACTGTAATGTTAAAGAGAAAACAATAGAAATCTTCTCTCCAAAATTCAAAGGAAGACATGAAGTTATTTGTTATTTTTCACCATCCATGTCCTTAATGATTAACATTAAATAGCTTTTTCTTTAGAGGGAGAAAGATAGCTACATGACCAAATCACTGCCTTATGCTCCTGTTTTTTTCTGTGATCAGTTCAATCATGTGTGTATTCACCAAAGTCATTAGAACTGCAATGGTAATCAGAAAGAGGAAATGGTCTCCATCTATCATCCAGTTTCTAACAAGGAGAGGTAACAGACCATTTTAGTTACAGTGCATTAATGCCTATTACTGCCCTAATGAAGATTTGTGTTGCTTTCCCAAGAACCTTGAAGCTAATCTTCGATTTCCTCCCAGCTTTCAAAGGAACACCAGTTTTCACATGACTTCAGCCTGTTGAATCAAAGAAAGAAATATTACTCTGACCATTATAAACCATAGTTTCATCAGGGAAATTAATATGAAAAACACAAGGTAAAGTCTAGTTATTGCTGTGGCTAAATCCTCTGAGTTTGGCAAACACTGACTGACTCAATCCCTTTGGCTGTGCCCAGACTTTTCTCCTAGCAGCTGTATCTATACAGCTAACACATGGCCAGTATTAAACCATTGCCTATGAAACTATTATCACATATTCAAGTCTATGTTACTGTGAAATATTATAGTAACCATATGGCCATTGCATATCTTGCCTAAGCTAGATTTCTACATAACCAGGCTCAGTATTGTGTCAAGTACCTTCATTCTTACAGTGTAGCACTCAGGCTGCAATGGGAAATCCCAAATTATCTTGGCTGATGACTTTTTGTGATGTGTCACATGCCATTACAGCTCACGTATCTCATAGTGAATGCTGTTTGGGAACTGGCTCTCCTTTGAACAGTGTTTGCTGTGTTTATCCTGTCCTGGCAAGATAAAGTCCCATAGGAGCTGCGTGCAGGGTTGATTTCATGTCCCAGAAAGAAAGGTATGTCACAAAACCTGCTTTTCTGGTGTTCTGTGTGACTGCTGTCTTGGGCTGGACATGGTTAACATGCAGACATGGGACTGAACTTTCACTTACTAATGTAGGTGTTAGCTCACCTGTCCTCTCTAAATAATGGGTTCAGGTTTTCTCTCTGGTTTTGCCTCCAATAGAACCGGTGTTTGCTCAAACTGAACACCTATTCAAATATCTTGCTCTATCAGACAGCCTCAAATGTCTGAGGCTCCCAACACATGAGGAGTTACTTTCCTGAGTTTTGTTTAAGCATCTGTTGGAACACATTCATCCTTGGTAATTCATTGACATTTGGACACAAAGATTTCTAAGGAAAGGAAGTACCTTAGTAGACTTAGGAACATTTAAATGCATCCTAAGGAAAGACCAACTTGAGTGTTATTTGAAGAGCTTTAATTTTGTTGGCAAGGCTACTGGGAACTAAGAAAGCCCTTTAGACTTGGAAACAAGTTTGCCAGACCATTTCCTTTGCGTATCTTGTTCTGCAGAAGTAACAGAATATTCCATTCCTGCATATTTTAATAATGCCAAGGGAAAAGGTGTATGTGGAGTTAAGGAAAGCAGCTTTCTGACCAGCCTGTTTCTTCCTGTTCCCATGGTTTATGTGTAACAGTGGTGACACACAATTCCTCCTTCCCAGGAAAAGGATATCTGTCACAAAAAGAAGTTCTGCTGCTCTCTGAAAGATTGACCTCTTTTACGGGTAGCTTGGCAGGTGTTTGTTTTCATTTTTAGACATGTGACTTGCAAAAATTAAAATGGGCTGTAGGGATTTTACCATCATTCTATTTTACATCAGCTTTCATCAGCATAGCTCCATGACCTTGATTCATGCTGGCATGAACGAGAAGGGAATCAGGCTCTGAGTTTCCATTTTACTGTGCAGGAAAACTAACATTATTGTAAAGAGAAACAGTTTAAGGATACTGTGGAGTATGTCTATATGGAGATATAGATCAGTGACTTGGATTAACATATGGCAGTCAATTCAGTGCCCAGTAGTAGGTATTTGAAGAATAAAGACTTAATTGTGAACAGCTGTTTCCACACACTTAATAAAGTGTGCACGGCCAGTTCAAGCTCTATAAAGTGTAAAACATAGTTTTATAAAACACATACTGGGACCACGCACATTTTTTAGAAAGTGCATCAGCCATTCTGACTGTTAAGTCCTGTCTATCTTTTGATTTAAGAGGCAGATCTCTGCAAATATTTTTCTTGGGTTTTTTCTTTTTCTTTCATAGTGTAACAGGCTTGGATGGCAACCTGATATTTGTAAAAAACATGGCTATTCTTATGCAAAAGCAGAACTAAGTTATTATTATCATAGGGGTCCTTCCACCTCAATAATGTGTTTTGTGATGTTAAAAGGAGGAAAGGATAGTGGCTTTAGCAATGGTTTTATTTCAGCTTGGATTATGGCTTCAGAACTACAAAGAATGTCAGTACCTCAGGGGAGCTTGGAGGGATCAGAAATTAATAGTATCTAGTTAATCTGCAACTCTCAGCAGGAACTGAGAGTCCTGGGCACTAGAAATGGCCCACAGATGTCATGCATTCAGCTGTCAATCCCAGGCTTTGCTCTGCACTAATGACGATTAACAAACACTGAAGGGTGTGGCCAGCCAGGGAGGTTTGAAGGGTATTTGGGCTGTGAGCAGCTAATGTCTTTTCATTCCTGTTTTGGGTGCAGGAGTCAAGGGGCTGAACAAAGGCCCATTTCTACCACTGTCTGTGCTCTAGAACTGGGTCTCTGCCTCCAGTGGGTCTCAGCTCTTGTCCTGCAAAGTGGTCACATACAGTTCTGGTTTTCAGATCAGTCCCTCCAATATAGTAAGTCAAAACTTCAAGCTGATACACATTTTTGAATCTCTTCTTGATTGCAAAGAGCAGAAATTATTCTACCACTTCCTTCAGAGGCCAAGGTCTGACTTTAGGCTGGTTCAGGGCAAAAGTGGAGAAACTGCAATCAGAGTAAGACACCTGGGTGAGAGGACGCAGCTTTATGGAATAGGTTGTGCCACAAGTTTTAAAGGCATTTTGAGAATTAATGTGATTTAACTGAGGTTTGGCAAAGTTAGACTAAACCCACACCTCAGCAATAGGTTTCATAGCAGGAATTTCCACCCATTGAAATAAATCCCATATAGAGAGAACCTTCCTTAAAGTTTACACATCACCACCTGAAATGCATAAACATTAGTTTACATGCACAGTGTTCTGCCAGTCAGCACCAAGTTCATGCAAGAAAAATTAAATAATAAAATATAAATCAATAAAGCATGGACAAATGAAGATCAAAAGGATTTTAAACAGTCTATAAATTTCTTCCATTCACTGACCAGTACCCATACTCCTATTTCTTCATTTGGCCTTTAAGCCCAGAAGAATAAACTTGCACATCCAATATAAATAAATGAATAAACAAAGTGGGAAAGTTTTTTTCTTGTTATTTGACTTCGGCTCTCATATACATCTTGTTCAATGTCTAAGCAACTAATGCTAAATGAATATGAATATTAGCAAGTACAAAGTCAAGCAAGGTCAGCAACACTGAAGGACAATTACTTGTTGACATTTCTTAGCTAAGTGGTCACGTGCATGGCTCTTTGAGCTCAATTATCTTTTACTTTAGACTTTTAGATGCAATTTAACGTGTTTATTTTTAATAACAGATGAGAAAACTTTCCCAGTTTCCGGCTCTTGACGTCTTTATGCGGATTTTCAAGAAGCTTGAGCTCTTCAGCCCTGCTCCGGCGAGGCCGGAGGGCTCCGAGCGGCGGCCGGAGGGGCGCTGGCACTAGAGGGCGATGCGGACACACGCTTCTGCCAGCGTTCGTGCCTCCCGTTGTTAGAAAGCAGAACGAGAGGAATAGCAGATTAATTAGAAAGTTCTTGAAAGAAGGGTTTGCTACTGCTCTGTCATCCCTCGCCTTCTGTTCTTATGCCTTCTCTCTGGATTCTGCTTGTTGAATTTTTGTACCCTAGGTCCCGCGCTAGTTCTCCCTTCCTGTGATTATCACTTTTTGCCCTTCAGCCTTCAAGATCTGAAACGTGTGTCCATCTCCTAAACACCACTCTTCTCAGAAGTCTTCCTTCTCTTTTCCAGTCCTTGCTTTTCTGCTTTGGCCTTTCCCTGATCTTACTCATTCTTCATCCATCTTTCTCTCTTGTCCATCCTGCCCCAGCCTGCACTAAAAAAATGCAAAAGCCACGAGGTTGAGCAAATAAGAGTAGGAGGTATGTCATCAAATGTGCTGGTGATTAAGACAGAGGAAAGAAGAGGCTGGATCCCGGTCTTTGTGCCTAAGGTATCCATCCATAGTGCCGTACACAAATAATTCATGAGTAGTTACCACAGTCAGGCTTTCCTCTAACCTGGGTAAGGGTTGCAATACTAAACTCTGGTGTCATGTAGCAAAGCTCCTTCAGAAGGAATGGAGTGTCCTTTTCTGGTCCAGTGATGGTCTGAGGAGCAGGTAAAAACAGCTTGACCTCTGTCTGAGGGAGGCTGAAGTCTGGACTCTTCACTGCCTAGCTGCTAAGGTTGTGGTATGAAATTGGATGGGGTCACAGGAAACCATGGGTAAGCCTGGCAGCTCCTGAACTAGCAGGGAGCTGAGGATCCTGAACTCCAGAGAAGATCTCAGAATACCCTGCATGGACTTTCCCCATCCATCAGCTCAGGGCTGCTCTGTGTTCACACAGTGTTCACTGTCATGTGTCAAGGGCAGATGGGATGGAGGAAATTGTTTTCTCTGCCGTGTGCAGGCAGCTGCCAGAGGGGCACTGGCGGCTGGCAGCAGCAGTGGTTTGTGCCTGTGGCTGGCGATGGGAAGCTGTGCCCCTGGCTCTGCGTGCAGAGCTCTGGTGCTAGTAGCTCTCTCCTTTTGATGTTGCCAGCTCTCCTTGTTTTGCAAGCACCACATCCCATGAGAAATGTTGTAAACTGGGCTGATCAGGGCATGTGGGATTAGTTGCGGGTTAGGCTGCTCTCAAGGAAAATTTCTTGTGATGCATATAGGCAGAAAGAGAGCTGTCACTCAGTCATCTGCTTCAGTCCATACAGTTTTTATTATCCTCCCATGGCTTCTCTAACCTAGCCCTCCAATGACTTGGAAAAACCTCCTGGATTTGTTACTTGAGAACCCTTTCCTCTTTACAGAAGATTCAGGATTATTCCAGGGAAAAGGCAGTCTGTCTGTAAATCCATCAGCCAACCTGTAATATTCTTTCTCTAGAAACAGACATGCCACAAATCCCCCACAGGTGACTCCAGGCCAGACATTGTCTCTATCCTCATAACTTTGTAAGGCCACTTGAAAGAATGTGTGAGGGGGAAAAAAAAGAGAAATGAGAGGGGTGGGGAAAGACATGACTCTAAGCCACCATAATTTTTTAAGATCATGCTAAAAATTGCATCAGTGAACACCATTGTCCTGAAAATGGATGACTCATCTTGCATTTGCTTTTTATGGCTGCATCCCACCAAATGTCCCCACTTGCTTATGTTGTGCTGCCTTCTCAGAGCCTTATGGACATGTTCTCATTTGCCACGAAGACAAAAACTAGGCAAATGACACAGTGCTCCCAAACTTAACAAGATTTTAATGTGGACAGTTCTCAAAAGCATAAATTTTTAAGTTATTAAGGTGGCAAACATTTACTACTCCTCCAGAAAAAGCCATCTTTCACCTCATCACTGCAGGATGTGATTTCAACTGTATTTCCCTGGAAATGACATGATGACAGGAGGGTATGTGATGGAGAAGGTATTGTACAGACTCACATTCAAATTCATTATCAGACAGTGAGACTGATGACTCAGAGTTAGAGAAAATGAAACAACCAAAGATCATGTCTCAGTCAGTGCTCATAACAAACTAGAATTCCCATTTGCACAGCTCATATACATGGGAATTACATTGCATGCTTAGAATCAATTTGCATATGCTGTTTCTACTCAGTCACACATCAAATAATGTGTTAGGAGTGCATTTTAATGCACTGTATTATCATACAGCTTGAAATTCTGTCTTCTGTTAATGTGCCTTTTGAAGGCTGTGTGCATGCATGTGAGTATGTTCTCACTTGCTCCCCTCCTCATTGTTCCTGTTAGCACCTGAGGGACCAGATTGAAAAGAATTTGAGAATCAAGGAATTTGGTAGAAGTAACAGATAAATATGCATATTTCAAGCTGAAGGTTTAAATCCCTTCTTTGGCATTGGAGAATTATCTAATACACAAGCAGATTTCAGAATCTGGGCCAGAGGCCCTGCCAAGACAGGATCACAGGGTCTCCACTTGGCCTTGTCCTCCAAAGAGATCCAGGTCCCTCATCAGCTGCAGAGCAGCGATCTCAGAGCTGACCAGCCCAACCAGACCTGCTTGGTCAGTGCAGCGAGAGTTTTTGTCTTGACAATTCACTAGTTCTGCAGTTGCTAAGTACCAAAGAACTCCAGAATGTGCTGCTTCATTAGCTGACTTTTTTGATTGCCAATAGTAAAAATAAAACGTGGCAAATATATCTGCACTGTGTTTTCAGTGATTGGAAAAGTAAAAACCAACCACGTCCCCAGCTATGCATCAGTTCATCAGATCGAGCCAAACAAAAGCACATTTTGAAGTTCAGCCTTTCTCTTGCTATAATTTCAGGTGAAAAGCTTAGGAGCCAAGGAGGGGTTACCTTACTTTCTATTCAGCTATTTTCAACAGCCATTCTTCCTCTCCTTCCCACAAAGTGCTTGGAACAAATATTGCCTCATGTGCCTAAAGAGATGTTGAGAGCCACATGGGCCTTGTGAGCTGTAGGAAGATGAGTAAGTGATGGAGGTGGCTCTAATGTCATTCTGTGCAAGTGCTCCTTATGCTGTCCTTTCCCTTTCCTCCTCTTTCTGGGAATGATGGGTGAATTTACACAGACACCTGCACATTGTGTCTGTGCACTGTAGTCTCTTCTTATCACTGTGTATCAGAATTTCCAAGTGGCTCAGAGGTAAATTAAAGAGCATTTCAGAGATGCAAACTAAATTGTGCCAGGACCCGTTGTCTAGCTAAAAAGCCAACAGACTTGTCTTGTGAATTTGACCAGTTTGGAGTCTGAATATATGTGCATCATCTCTGGCTGTTAAATAGCTTGGCTGTTAAATTTGACTTGGTATGGATTTTATTGTTCCATCACCATGAGTTATTAATGATCAAAAGTGATGTGCTAAAAGAAGTGGTGGTTTCCATTAAGATTGTGTTCTACAAGTGTTTACAAGATACAAGCTTGAGATAATTGTTTCTCTTTTTGGCTTTGTCTGAATGTTTTTTATGATTTGGACTGAGTTTAAATATTTGATGTATGCTAGGAAAATAGCAAAGAGGACCACATCAAAGGAGAAGAGGGAAACTTGGTTGTTCCAAAGATTACAATAGACATTGGTATCTTTGAGCAGCTAGCAGGCACCTTAAAAAAGCACCTGACTGTAGAAATTTTAATAATAATGTTCTATTGTACCCTCTAAAATTTTGTAAATCAATAGTATTTTGCAAAACAAACATGTCCTGGTTCTACAGAGAACCATCATGTCACAGTCTAAGTTCTCAAATATTCTTTTCTGTATAATTTAAATACTTTATACTAATGTGGGTCCTCCCAGGGTGTACAGGAAATACTAATTATTCTATCTACAGGAAAATGACAATATTATTGAAAAATCTCTCTGCAGTCAAGGTCTCACTCTAGAACAAAACTGGATTTCTGCAATTCCTAAACTGTTATTTAAGCAGATAACCTCAAAAAGGTAATTCATTATGAAGTGACCTGAGCAGAGCACAGTCAACTTATTGTGTATGTCAACCAGTCTCCCAATGTAGTGTTCTCTCACTATTAATATTATTTTCATAAAAAGAAAGTGCTAGGCTAGGTCTGCACCATGTAGTGCTTGATTCTGGAATAATAAAGACTACTATTCCAGAATAACTCTATTCCAGCGGTAAAGATCTGCAGAATTAATTTCTAAAATCTACTACCTGAATGCACTAAATGCCACAATACACAATATCAGAGTATCCACCTCCTTCAGAAGGAGGGTGTGCATAGGTAACACTTTAAAAAAACATGACATTTGCTGACTGTAGACACCATATTCTCCTAATTTCCTCTTGTGCACTGGTTGCTGTTTATGTGGGTATCATATCATGGTGGCACCTTCTGCCCCGACCTTTAGGGAATAAATAAATAAATATATAAATTAATTTCAAACATGGTTGCAGAATTTACTTGAATAAGTCAAGAATGGTGAATATTGAATATTACTGGGAAACCCATTTTAATGCATTGAAGAAAAGCTTCCATGAAAGATAGCCTGTTGACTGTATATAATATTTTCTTTCCCACAGGCTGAAACATATGGGGTTTAACTGCTACACAAGGAACAACACATCCATACTGCACATATGGCACAATGATGTGAGCAACACTGAGCTGGGACACCATCAAGGAAGTTGTAGGGTGGTTTCATTTAACATGAACACACAGAGATGTGAACAGCAGGGCTAAAGTATTAGATGTGTGGATAGAAACTGCTATGGGAAGGCAGTGCCTTTGCTGGCCCTCATTGTATTATATACAAGATGAAGGGCAAGAGCTCTGATGGGCCTTGTGTTGATGCTGACCAGGGCAGATCCTACTCACAAGTGACTGGAGAAAAAACATAAAGGAGGATGCAAAGCAAGACCTGCCCTGGGAATTGCTGAATTCAGGCCTGTGATTCTGGCAAAGATGACGTGGACAATTTGTTCTCCTGCAGTAACACGTTCAAGCAAGAGAGCTTGATGGCCATTAATTGATGGGAGAACACCTTTGGGTGAATGAATGTTTCTGAATGGGGAACAGGAAGGAAAATTCCTCAAACTTCAAAAAAAGAAAGAGTCAGAGAAAGGTAAGAGACTTTTCTGAAGAAACTGGAAAGTGTTTTGCAGGAGAGCCCCTATTCTCCAGAACTGCTGCTGATCTGTTGAACAAGCTTAGGGAAGTAGTGTAGGGTGGCATTTCTTCTACCTCTGTTCTCTGGTCTGTGCAAGAACAGGGCCATCAAATGAAGCCACACAAAGAAAGGTTCAGAAGAAGCAAAAGGAGGTGGTTCATTAAGGTATTTGGGAAAGCTCTGGTTATTTAAAATATGCATGGGTGTAAGGGAGGACTGAGCAAATTAACAGAAGAGAAATTGATTCAAAATACTCATAAATGCTCCTCATGAAAATGTTTATTGAAAGCAGAAAATGTTCTGAAAGCAGACTGGTTCTGAATTTGCATGAGCAACAGAGGGTGTATCTGATGTCAGGTGTATTTGGTGAGCGAGAGAGGGGATGGAATGGGGCAAAGAGGACTGCTGTGTCCCTGGGAGGGCCTGGGAATCCAAAGACCTCTGTTCAGGTGAGCACAATGGTCCTTGTGGACACTTCCATTGTTTGTGGAAATGGTGGTTGCAAAGAGGTCTAAAATATGGCCCCAGGAGTTGGCCAGTGCATAAAATCATTTTCCACATCTCCTGCATACTTCTCCTTGAGCATGATTATTTTGCCTAACACTTCTTTGGGAATTCTGCTAAATTTACCAGTGGATCATATAAAGTAGAATTAGATTACATATCTGCTGTAGAATTCATAGGTAAGTATTATGATGCCTGACTTAGAGTAGGGTTCTGATTTTCCCTCCCTTTCTTAGGCTATAATTGTATAAACTTAATTACACATCCCCTGTCTTTAAGAAGGGAATGCACAGGAGAACTGAACACTGTATTTTTGATCTGATAGATTTGATTACAAGAGGAAAGATTTAGGGACAAATGATTGATTTTTCAAAGATGCAGAGATGCAGGTTTATTTGAACTGAAACTGTTAATGAATTTTAATTGAGATAAAGCAGTTACATCCTACTGGTGGGTTTTTTTTGAATATTCACAAAATAGAAAAATGCTACAAATATCCTGCTTTTTATTTTAACATGAAAAAACCCACACAAAAAAAAAAAAAAAAAAAAAAAAAAAAAAAAAAAAACCAAACCCAATTCGACCAGATTCCTTATGTCCCTCTCTTTAAAAAATGAAATAAAGCATCACATATTTTTTTTCTCTAAAAACTCATTCTGGCAATATCTTCTTTGGACCCACACAGCTGATGGAATGTAATGTGATGAATATCCTTAAATAGTGTTAGCTTAAATATCTAGAATTACATAAAAGGCACCTGCAACATGAAGGGCAACTTTAATATTTTTCCCCAAAACTTGCATGTTTAAAGGAAAGAAAAGGTGATTTATTTAACCTGGAACAGAATGTTTCTTGGAAGACTGATAATTTTTAACAGAAAGCTCAAAATTTCTCAGATTTTACCTCTCAGAATTGTGGTTTGTCAGTGTAAATATAGTTAAGGTCAAAGTTTAATGACCATACAGATTCATCACCAAATGTTTGTTTACCATCCTTAGAGGAAGATTATGTCTGTTGTTCTTGGCAAGTCATGCCACTTTAATACACATTTTTCTTTCCTCTCAGAAATTTACCCCACCCACTAATGAGCTATTAATCAGAAATCAGTGCACTAGTATAAGTCAGTGGGAGATGAGATGAAGATCTCTGGAGACACCTTTCAACCCATTTTACTTCTTTTATGGGGCCTCAGCTTCTTTTATAACAGCTCACTATTTAATAGCCACTGTCACTTTAGCCTGGAAGTTCAAAAGACCTATAAATTCCTTGACACAGCTTATCTGTCACAGAACAGGAAGGCTACAATAAAATATGATAATAAATTAATAATCAATAATAGCTGACAAGGATTCTTCATGCTCTCCCCTGTGATCCAGCTTGTGCAGTTGAACCATTGTAGGGTTTGTGTCTCACAGCAGAGAACTGCAAGGCAGAGCTGGAGTTCTGGGGTTTTCTCCTCAAATGACCTGTAAAGACATTTTTCATGCCAGCTCGACAGCTCAGACTGTTATTTCATAGCTTTAACCTCTCTGTAGTTAGACTCAAATGAGAAGACCCAAAAAGGTGAGAACTCTCTTAATGTAAAACAGCCTATTAATTTAGGAACCTGATTACAACTGCTTGAACATCAAAGGTCTTATTACTGTAATTGACATAACTTTTAGCCAATCTGTAGACAATGAATAGCTTTAAGTATGTGAGGGGGTATTTTTCCTAAGGAGGAAGTGAAAAGACATCTCAGCACATTCTCTTTTAATCTCACCCAAATGTAGAATAGGTTAGAGATTTCTGGTTACTGTCCTGCTTACAGCTACCTTCCATTTTTTGTCTGAATACAGGAAATGCAGTCTCCTGATTATGGTCTCAGGATCTAATGATGACACAGAAGTGAATCAAGGGTTTTTTCTGTGGGCTTAAGTAGGAGCCAAAAAAGACTGCCCAAAGCAGTCTCGAGGTCAGCCTGGGAGTCTGGGCAAGGTTGGCAGTTCAGCACTCCTCAAACAGCATGAATGCAGAGCACTTATTTGGATATGTGAGTTAAAATCAATTTCTCTTTATCACTGAAACATCCAGCACTGTATTAAGTAGCGTGACAAATATCTGTTACGTAGACTTCATTTCCTCCCTCTGATTTGCTTTGCACTCATCAGTGCCTAAACTGTATTAACTAAACAGCCTCAGAAGATTTCCTATTCTGCTTTCTTTTTTTCAGAGAGCTGTTGTCATGCTGGATACTGCATACCTACCTGCCACTGCTGCCACTGTCATGTCTTGGAATGATAAACACTGCTCTTTTCCAGCAGGTGTAGGGACAGCAGTTAAGGAGTGGGACAATGACTTATGAAGCACCAAGATGCTAACAGAGATCTTCAACACTGTCTCTGCCTCTTTCAAGCTCCCATGCCTGCTTTACACCAAAGAAGTGGCATAAGACCTTTCCTTGGCTTTAGTGTTCCACAAAGTGTGAGTGATTCCCATGAGTGAATTCAAGGATATCACTGGAATAACTGGATCACAGAATGGCTCCGTGGAAATATTTTCCTGTAAGATTTGAAATATCTCATTTACTGCCTTACAAATAAGGATCAACACCATTCCTCTGATTCCAGTAAAATCATTGAAAGCCTCCTGTATAGGTGGGTGCTATATGGTTTCCATGTGGTGAGGAACACTTCACCATCTAATGGTTTGATCAAGAGGACTGTTGTTGCTAGGAAAGGTGTCTAAGCCAGATGATTTCAGTTGCTGCTGCTAATAAATGAGGGCTGCAAACCCATTGAAAGTGATGGTAATGGCTACAAGTGAGATTAAGGCTGAGCAAGCTCAGAGGTGTGTTTTTTGCCAAGACAAATTTATGGTGGTTGGTAGAACATAGGGATTATTTCTTTTAATAAGGACTGTTGTCTGCATCTGTGCCTCCTATATTAAAACCAGAAATTCTTCAGTCTTTTAATAAATTTTTTGAACAGTCAAAAGCAGAGTACAAAATATGTTAGAAGTGAGTTTGAAGGCTTCAGAAACAATGGCACCCTGGTTCTCTAAAGCATGGCTGTTTTTCTCTGCCTTGAATTACTTAATCAATTAAAATGTTAGTCTGCATGATACAGTTTGTTCAAGTAATTTGCGCTGAGTTAAGAAAATCTTCAGCTTTATTGTAATAATTAATTCAAAGAAGAGACTTATTATTTTGTTGAACATTTTCTTCTATGCTGGGAATACTTGATAAGTAATTAAATGTTATCACTGCTATTAAGAGCACATTGATGTTATCTGATCACCGTGCGTGGGTTTCTGCTGGAAACACTGTGTGTTTCTAGAGAGGTGGAAGGAATTGCAGGCACCCTGTGGTGCTCCTCAGCTCCAGAAAACCAAGGTGTGGACTTATCCAAATGGGTGCCCAGTCAAATGCTGAATTTTAAGCATAATACTGCACATTCCCACATTTGCAGTTGTGGACACTTTGAGTGCTTCTAGGGGGAGCTAGAACCTCTGTGCTCTCTGAGCATCTAAGACAAGACCCAAGATAATAAACTGAGCTGAGCAAGACCTTGCTCTCTGGCTCCAAGGCCAGAGCACAAGGTAGCCATGCCCATGCCATTAAAGACTCTCCTTTTCCTCTCCCAGCTCAAATACCAACTCGGCTACTGGAAAGGTTTCAGGTGCATGCCAGTGCCATAAACAAGGCTGAGAGACCATTAACTGTCTGAATATGTGCCAGAGTCATGCCAACAAACAACAAGGAGGCATTTCTGTGTTCCCTTTTTCGTGCCCATGCCCTAGCACTGTTTCCTTCACAGCCATAACTTGAATTAGGAGGACTACATCCTAATACAATGAGTCTTGCCTCTCCAAAGTCACCACGCAATAGATTATGAGTCAGAATGGGCTACATTTGCTTGTAACTTCAGAAAGTTAAAGCTTCAGAAAATTATATATACTGCGGCTGCAATGGTAGCTGAGCACAATAACCCAAAGGAAGCGGCAGTTTTAGGATGCTGCTGCTCCTACAGGGCAGGAAGACCACGCTTTTATGCTTTCTTTGGCTCTTGATTTTTCCTACAAGTGACTCTGAGAATTATCACATGTTGCTTCTCTGCTTGGTTTAAATTTTACTATGAATTATGAGGCATTATGAAGCCTCATTCTGCTCTTTTTAATTTCACCTGATGCATTTCTTCTTCCAGCTGCCTTTCTAATAAAATCCCCCAATAACCCTCCTGACATTTATAAAAAAGGAAACAAATGAAATGTACTGGCTTATTTATGATCATTCACTCTGTGCTGGTCCATTGCCATTCCTTGCAGGGTTGTGTGTGAATTAAACTGTACACTACTCAAGACCAGTGTATTTAGACAGCTACTCACCCTGTGCTGAACTTACAACTGCAATGTTAGAGTCTGGGTTGAAGCCACACAGAAAATTTGGCCCTCAACACTGCTTTAGAGTGAAAGATGATGTTTAGAGAGCAATGCCGAGACATTGGACTGCCTTCTATATATCCAAAACCCAGTTTTACAAACTACAGAAACTTTTATTATTTGAAATTACTCCAGCCAAGAGTTACATTATTGATGACATAACTTCAACACAGACAGTGGCTTGAACATTCCCAGCTGGAATTCCTACTCCCAGCAGTCAGATGTGAGGCTTATGTAAAGATGATAATCACCTCCTGACTGCTGACTTTTCCTGTCCACTTAGTAAAGTATGTTCCTGCAGGGCCTGTGTTAAAACCCACGTGAAGTTTATGGGACACTTTGTACAGATGCTTTTGAATGTTGCATCATTTTTTTTTTATCCCAGGCCATCTGAAGGCGTATTTTTAAACTAATCACCAAGAGCCTTTACCTATAGCTACAGCTGGAGTGACAGAAGCAGCCAAATCACCACAATGACATATTTTGTACCACTGACTACAAGTACTACTTTGGCCACAGGTCATGACTCATTGGAGTCATGTGAAACCTGCCACAGTGTGCAAAGTTTACCACAAATAGGAGGACTTTAGGTTTTAATTTCTTTGGCTAGCAGGCTGCAGCCACTCCCACAGTGAGTTCCACAGCATCCAGTGGAACCTTGGAAATCTCAGCATCCAAGACAGCTCTTCCAGGAATCAAACAAATTGTTCCAGGGAGTCTAAGTATTTGACCATGAAACAAGTCTGACTCCCCACTTAACTGAGACTAGACGCTCAGAACGTTTGTACCTTAGGACTATGATCCACAAAATAGGCCACATTAAGCAGCCAGCTTACTGCTTACTGAAAAAATTTCCTTCTGAAGTCTGCCTGTGTTCTGGGATGCTCTTTATGCAGTCCCTTTATGGCAAAGCAGTAACAGGGGGGAGTATGGCCCTGCAAAATACAAGTCCAATGAATTACATCCAGATTTCCTAATGCCTTTGAGAAGCCATCACAGAAGAAATCGTATATTTTAGGTTAGTGTGAGAGACTGTAAAGGAAAACATTGCTTACATTGCTTTTATATGCTGTCTGTCATACTGCATGACAATCTTTAAGGCAAGAATGAATATGAAAGATTTCCTTTAGTCACAGCAGCCTTCATTCTTCATGCCTAAATTCCAGTGACTCTGAAGTCCTCAAGAAAATGTCTTAGTCGCAGCATGCCTGTTTATGCATCATGGCATTATGTCTGGCATGTATCATGGCATATCTGTTTAGGGTGAAATTGCATATCAGTACTGGACATCATGAACAAATGAATAGACAGGGATTTCAAAATGGGATCCCCAGTACAAGAAAGACATGAACCTCTTAGAGTGGGTACAGGGGAGGGCAAGGAAAATTGTCAGAGGGCTGGAGTACCTCTCCTATGAGGAAAGGCTGAGAGAGCTGGGATTGTTCCATCTGGAGAAGAGAGGGCTCTGTGGAGACATTATTGTGACCTTTTAATATTAAAGAGAGCTTAAAAGAAAGATGAAGAGAGACTTTATATTGAGACCAGGACAAGAGGGAAATGGTTTTAAATTGAAAGAGAGAAAATTTAGATTGGAGACAAGGAAGAAATTTTTTACTGTGAAGATGATGAGACACTGGAACAGGTTGCCCAGGTAAACTGTGGATGCCCCATCCCTGGAAGTGTTTGAGATCAAGTTGGGTGGGGGTTTGAGCGACTTGATCTAGTGGAAGATGTCCCTGCCCACTATTAGACCAGGAAATTGACTAGATAATGTCAGAGGTCCTTTCAAACACACCCCATTCTATAAAATGTGCACTGCTTAACTGAAATGACCATACTGCTGCTGATCAAATGATACCAGTTTACATTCTATTGTTCCTCTTACCTTTTCATGTTCTTTTTCTCATTCAGAGTATTTGAGATGTTTTCTATTAGGTCTTGTTTGTATAGCAGTTGGTGCAATGGGGCCAATTCTAAGTAAGACAGGAAAAAAATTATTATTAGTCATTTTAGTGTCAGACAAGACTTTGAAGTAGTTACCCTTGACTCTATTTGGAAATGTAGGAGCAAAGTTCTTGTCCTTAGTAGACTGTTTGCAGTCACTGGACAGCTAAGAACATTTCAGTCACACTGGATGGGATTCATCTCACCTAGTCTAGAGCCATGCTGCAATTATAAATACATCATACAAGCTGGTTATGTAAGCTGCATCTATTCCAGTACATAACTTGAGACAGGCATTTTTTTATTTGTCAGTATTGGGAAGCGTCCCTGACTAGCTCCTGAAATACACCCAGACTTTGTTTTGGAGAGTGCTGGCTGACCTGGGTCAAAACTACACCAGGGATCAGGCTAAAAGTTAGGCAGAATGGACAATTGCATGCCAGAGGACGAACACATATTCTGGCTTTAACACTTATTAATTTAGAAGTAACTGGAGGTATTGGAGTGAGATGGGCATTTCCAGAGGTCAATTCATTGCATCTATTGATAACTGTTTACAGCAGATGGAATTAAACTGTCATTGGAGGTATCTGTGCTGACCGGAGTGAGGCCCTATGGAGGAGGTTAAATGTCCAGTTTAGCATAGAAACATAAATTTCTGTCTATTGTTTCCCATGCAGAGATGGCATATTTAGTGCTGTCTGCTGAAGTTTGATAAATACAGCGCATAGCAGCTCCACACCCTTCTGCAGCAGCACCTGCCAGGCAAACAACTTATCTCCAATCCTGTTTTGGGAAAGAGACTAGTGGTCCTCAGGAAAACAGCAGCTCTGGCATGAGATGAGGTCTGTGCTTAGCAGCAGTTGTAAGGTAAAGATAGGCACAACACACAAACAGAGAGCAGTGCAAAGGGGTAATATCAAAAGGAGACATAAGTTGGATTCAGACTGCGCATGTGATATTATGTATACATAATATACTAACTGAAAAACTGCAGAATTGGTGAAGTGATGGACTGCACAACTGCATAGAAGTGGGCGTGCAGGCAAAGGTTTACTTTTTCAGTGTAGATGTGCTTTATTTCACTCTTGGTGAGTTGCATGTGGATATCTGCACTGTATAATTTACTCATGTGTTTTGCATTCCTCAGTGATATCAAGTAAATTCTTTGGTCAACTCCTATAAACAGTGCTTGAATCATAAATGAATCAGACATCTCAGATGGCCATTAAGCTTGTGCCTGTGGAAATATGAACGTTTTATATTTTCTGGCATGTGGAAAAGGTCATTATTTATTCTTTCTAGCCAGATAGATGTATGAAATTTTACTTCCTGGAATGATTCCTTGGCATTTCCTAATATCATGGAACATGCTAAGTATTTCTTTTTTTAACAGAAGACAAAAAGGAAATATGACTGTGTTGCAAATGTTAGTTGGAAACAATTTGAAAGAGAGAACTAAATGTCCATGTTTATTCAGGAAAGGTAGATGGAAACTTGGAACCATAAAGGTGTTTTCACTGAGGAGGTCTGCATGATCCATTAAGCACTACTGCATCATTTTCTCAAAAGACTGGGGCCTCATCCTCTTCCTCTGGAAATTAATGGCAAATCTCCCATTAACCTCAAAGGGAATAGAGTCAGGTCGTAAGTCCAACTCTTCTCCTCCCCAGGTATCTAAGAAGAGCTAAACGATTAAAGAACTGCTTTTAATCCCTCTGAAACAGATTCTAATGTGAGAGGTGGAGATCTGTTTTCCATGAGACTGACTTCAGTGGGCAGATCTGTTGATAAACTTATGAAAACCAAGATGCATTTTGTCCGTGGCTATCCAGGGAATAAAGCATTCCGTGAGAACCATATATTAAATGAAATTCTTTTAAATTCTGTGCTTTCTGCTTGTGAATAGGTGAACATAATGACAAACAGCCAGAAAAAGTCTGGAAGTCTTGATAGCCATAACATCCGCTACTAAATCCTTCACTGATTATTATTGGGAGTGGTCTCACTGAAGCAGAAAACTTCCTATTCCAGAAGAAGGGGGTCTGTGGTAATAGATCTTAATATAGTGGCAGAATCTTGGGAATGGATTCAGATTTTAGCTGCATTGAATTGTTCTCTGTAGAAGCCTTTTATTTTCCATTAAGGAAGTAGGGATCCTGGAGGGTTGATAGTCTTAATTTAGCTTTGTTAAGAACTCAGAGCTCAGTGGAATGACTGTATTAGTGTCATCTGAAAAATGAAAAAAAAAAAAGTGAGGAACTGTATTTACTTGAGTAAATATAATATTCCTTCGTTCACCTCATGCACCTCATACTTTGTTTCCCAGTCTCCTGCTGATTTTCCCTCTGTGCTTGAGACCCAGGTGGTATGAAGCAGTCCAGGTATAAGGGTGACAGCCTGTTTGCTGGGATAAGAGCTGTCCCAGGCCAAGTGCATGCCCAGCAACAATGCTGTGGTGCCTCTGAGCTGTGTGCCAGGTCTTGTGGCTCTTGGAAGTAGCGCCTTGTGTAGTCCCCCAGCTAGCAGCATCTGGTGCATCAGGTACGCTGGTGGAAACAGGACACAGCGTGACACCACAGCCTGGCAGGAGATGATTTATAAAATGACACAGCTGAAGAGGAAGAAGAGGAAGAAGAAGAAGAAGAAGAAGAAGAAGAAAGAAGAAGGAGAAAGAAGAAGGAAGAAGAAAGAAGAAGATGAAGAAAAAGAAGAAGAAGAAGAAGAAGA
The DNA here is from genome assembly GCF_963513975.1 of Fringilla coelebs. Lineage (NCBI taxonomy): Eukaryota > Metazoa > Chordata > Aves > Passeriformes > Fringillidae > Fringilla > Fringilla coelebs. The sequence continues at coordinate 14,527,986 of NC_140030.1, read as the reverse complement.
AGAAGAAGAAGAAGAAGAAGAAGAAGAAGAAGAAAAAGAAGAAAGAAGAAGATGAAGAAGAAGAAGAAGAAGAAGAAGAAAAAGAAGAAAGAAGAAAGAAGAAGATGAAGAAGAAGAAGAAGAAGAAGAAGAAGAAGAAGAAGAAGAAAAAGAAGAAGAAGAAGAAGAAGAAGAAGAAGAAGAAGAAGAAGAAGAAGAAGAAGAAGAAGAAGAAGAAAGGTGCTTTTAAAAATTCCATACTTGTTTTAAGCATTGAGGTTGTCAGACTGGAATTTACAGATTTAAGGTCAGAAAGAAAGCTTAGGAACAGCCTTGAGGACTACACAGGCATAGTTTAATCCATCTTGTATCTTAAAGAAGAGATATCTATTGTTAATAAAATACTGAATGTGTGGATTATTTTGATAGGGTAATTCTATTCACTGAGTATATACCTTACACTGTACTCTAAGAGATAAAAACAGAGGTATGAATATGTGATTCTTAATCTTGTTTTTGACTTGGCATAATTTTTCCCTTTCTACTTACAAATCTGACTGTGTACTTCCTTAGGTATTTCTATGATAAAATCTTGATAAGAATTGTAATACTCTTCTACAGACAAGCTATTAACAGCACAGGTAAATAGGAACTTTGATGTTCCCATAATGAGGACAGTAAAATTAATTAGCTTGTTCATAAACTCAATTTAAACTTGCAAAGATTTAAGGGTATTATTAAAGTACTCATGAGAATGCTATTATAAAAGTTAAATAGTGGAAAAATATGCATTTCATTTTGAAATGGTGAGAGAATTAATTATATGTGAAAATACATTGCTCTTTGTATGTGTTTAGTCAAAGGATAACCTTAAGTACTCCCCTGAGATATTTTTGCTATGTTCCTGTGTCTGATATACCTATTATTTTTCAACATATGATATGAACATTAAGTTATATAACTTTTACATGCTTTTACTGTATATAACCCAAGTTACATAAATTCCAGGCCTTCTGACTGTTTGCAATCTTTAAAATGTAATGAGCTGAAAGATTAGCTTTGAGCCCTGGGGCCGGATTGATGTTTTGCTTAACCATTCAGCTGAGAACAGCTTTTAGAGGGATAACTCATGCTGCATCACATCAATAATAAAACTAAAGACCTAGATCCAAGCAGCTATGAATGGGAATTAAGTCTCTCAGAATGTTATAAACTTAAATGAAACAAGTCTTAAACAGAAGGCAGCTGCAGGCACTGGATCTAAACTGCATTAAGATGACATAATATTCTTTTGGAAACAATAAGGCTTCCATTGACGTGTTCTAGAAGACAATCCCTCAATGGAAACGAGTAACTAAATTAACATACTGTGATGAAATATGACTCATACTGAAATACAAGTCTCTGTGGGGTTTCCACATCTGAGAAACATATTCATAAGTAAGACTGTCAAACTGAATGCTCAGTTTCAGGGATATTCTCTGATTAGCTACCATTCAGAGAAATACAGAGGAAAGACTAAGATTTTCCACTGATGGCAGTGGAAGTAGGACAGGGAGAACAGGAGAAGGCTTTTATTAAACACGTGTTTTTGTCAAAGACACTGCTTCAATTGATAATGTTTGTGCAATATTTGTCCAAAACTAATGATATTTGTTCTCTGTTCTTAACAATACAGACTATTAAGTCTCTTTTAAACCTTTTAGTGTGATAATATGGCTGCATAGGGTATGGCTAGCATGTGTAACTCTCATTGCTTATACTTCTCAGTTTTGCTTTTATCAAGCACTATGTTGTACCAGTGCAGTGATATTGCTGCATGGGAAGGAGGACCTGTCTTGAGAAAGCAGAACTTTGAAGACAGAGATCTGTTTTGTGTGTTACCAGCTCTGACTGGTTGCATTCAACCAACCAAGGTCAGGTTGGGTGTGGTCCTAGGCACTCAGTCTAGAGGGTGGCATCCCTACCCATGGCAGGGGGTCTGGAACCAGATGAAATTTAAGGTCCCTTTTAACCCAAACCATTCTGTGATTCAGAGCATGCCCGTGAAAGACAAAAATTAGAGAGAAATTGTCGCATTTCTAGAATTCATTTGTGTGTGAGAGTTCATGACAACAGAGATCAGCCAGGACACACACTCCAGACCTGAGCCGAGGAGGAATGTTAGTGCCTGGGAAGCTTCAGTGGTAAACCTAGGGTAGTAGGATTCACACCTTCATAGTTGGGCTGTAGAAGAGAAAGGAAATCAGAAGGAAGAGGGCTCATGCTGTATCGTGCCCAACATTAGTCTTTACAACTATTGAATTTAGACAGGATATAAATTGCTGACCTTTCAGGCATTTGGGGATCACAGGGGACATTTTATGGGCAAAATGATAGCATTCACAAGCTAAGTATGTGAAACTCTTGTCTCTAAGTGCACCCTCATTATTACATTCAGGCTGATACTCCTGCTCCTCAGAGAACAAGATCTTGTTGTTAGGGTGCCTGTCTGCACTTTGAGTTCCTGTCTTCTGCCCTTTTCTCCTGGATTCACCCAGTTTAGCTGGTCTGTGAGCTGCCTATGGCAACTTCATTCAGGTTTGTAGTGGGTTGACCCTGTCTGGTTACCAGGCACCCATAAAAGCCACTCTATCACTGCCCTCCACAAGTGGACAGGGGAGAGAAAATATAACAAAAATTCATGGTGTTAGCTAAGGATCAGGAGAGAGCACTCACCAAATACCATTATGGGCAAAACAGACTCAGCTTGGGGATATTAAATGACTTTATTACCAATAAAATCAGAGCAGGATAATGAGAAGTAAAATAAATCTTAGAACCTCCTTCCCCCTGCTGACTTCCCAGCTCTATCTCCTCCTCCCTGACAGCAGTGCAGGGAGATGGCAATGGGGGCTGTGGTCAGTTTGTAGAATGTTGCTGCTGCTCAGGGAGAAGTCCTTCCTCTGCTCCTCCTTCTTCTTCCCATGGGAGACAGCCCCCCACGAACTTCTGCAATATGAGTCCACCCCACAGCAACATGAGCTGCTGCAGTTTGGGCCACTCTTTTATGGGGAGCAGTCCTTCAGGCACAGCCTGCTTCAGTGTGGGTCCCCCACAGGGTCACGAGTCCTACCAGGAAACCTGCTCCAGCGTGGGCTCCTCTCTCCAGGAATCTCCAGGTCCCTGCCAGGATCTTGCCGTAGTGTGGGTTTGCCATGGGCACATAGCATCCACCTGCTCCAGCCTGGGTCTCCTCCATGGGCTGCAGGTGGATCTCTTCATCCCCGTGGTCCTCCCCTCACCTTGGTGTCTGCAGAGTTGTTCCTCTCACAAATTCTCACCCTGCTCTTCTCTGGCTGCAGTTACAACTGTGCAGTAACTTTTTTCCTTCTTAAATAGGTTATCACTGAGGTATTACTATCATTCCTTAGTGCCTTGGCCCTGGCCAGCAGCAGATCCATCCTGGAGCTGCCTGGCATTGGCTCTGCCAGACATGAGGGAAGCTTCTGGAAGCTTTTCACAGAAGACACCCCTGTAGCCCCCCCCCCCCCAAAACCTGGCCATAAAAACTCAATATGAGGTTCCTAATTTTTGCATGCAGAACTCCAGAGTGTCTTTGGTCAAATACGATGCAGCATGGACTCATGAACAAGGTCATAGGGATGGCCATGTCCTTGCATACCATTGAACTTTCTACAGCTTGTGCAGGGACTGGCAGGGACTGGGACCCACTGAGCAGGATGAGTGGGTCCTACCAGGGCACCTTGGTGCTGCCAGCTCTGCTGTAATCTGGTGGCCTCATTCCCAGGATCAACAGCTAATACAAGGAGAGGTCATGACTTAGAGAGGGTTGAGGGCTGCTGTGAATACACCATCAAAGGAAGCCTAAGAAAAAATGGTCACGCTGCTCAGTGGGATGAAGGGCATGGAACAGACCATTGCAATCAAGGTTTATTGCTTTATGCCCTCATGCCTTCCACGTTGCTGAGCTCAGCAGTGCAGTGTGGGCTTCTGAAGTATCGTCCACAGGCGAGGAGGGGTGAACAGGGAGCATGCAAACAGTTTGGAAAAACATCTGCCCATGCAGCAAGAAGAAATATATCCAAAGGGGAGCTGGCTTGATGTCATTGCAATGTTGCTCCGTGTCACCATGGGAAGACTGATGATTAGAGGGGTCTACTCTTGACTGCCACACCTAAGCAAGGATAATCTTGGGAAATTTAGGCAGGTCAATCTCACATGTCAGTGACTCACAGGTTATACCCAGCAGAGGACAGCAGTCAATATGCTTTAGGGTAGAGCAACTTTTCAGGGTGACAGGCTGTATACCAAAATATGTGCCATTTTAATGGGAGGAAAGCAAGAACAAGCAGCAAGACAATGCCACAACATCCTTCAATTCTTTCTTCTGTCTGTATGTGGATGCTGTTCATAATGTCTACAGAGCTCATAAATTTGGAGTCTGTCTAGTCTTTACTATAGGACTCCTTAGACACAAGTACTGTTTGTTGCTTGGTTTGTTAGAGCAAATGGAGCTACTAATGCTAAAATGTGAAGAGAAACAGCAACAAGATTTTCATTTTGTATTCACAGAATACAGTGCTGCAGAGCTAAAACTTGGTTTCTGCTGTTCTATGGGTTTTTTAAAAATTCTTACTAGAAGTAATGTGAAAACTGCAGCTGGCATAAAAAAAATCCCTTGAATAAACACCAATAGAATATTTTAAGTAGGAGAACAATGAGGTGTCAAGCACAGCTGTGCTTTATCTTCAGGTCTGCATAAAACTGAACCAAATTTACTTTCCCTCAATCCACTTGGAAATAAATATAAGGGAATATGCATATGCTATCTTGAATGCAAATAAGATTTGAATGCATGCCAGTAATGAAGGGCAGAAAGCTAGTTCTTTCTTTGCAGATCTATTGCCTTATTATCTAGAGAAAATCATACATAAGGTCCAGGAATTCTCTTTCTGGACTACGGAAAGTGCTATAATGATTTCTTGTCATTTATTAATGTAATCACATCACCTTCCACTTTAATTTACCATAGATACTATCTAGAAAGCCACTGTTTGTTAATAATATTTGTTGCCACTTATAAAATATTTCAGTATGTGAAAGAATCAGCCAAAAACCCCAAAAAAACCATAAAATCTTGATTTGAGAATAACTTCAAAACACACAAAGCGCACTTGATTATACTAGGGGTGCTGCAATTGCAACAACATTTCTTGTAATTCTTTCACAGATTTTCTGTCTCTGGATCTTAACATCAACAAACTTAGTGAAAATGAAATGTAGCATTTGGTATGCTGACAAAACTCTGCAGCTGTTGAAAAACCCCACAAAATCATTGTTGATCTTTGTATGTAAATGCCTGCATTCCCAGTTCCCCATAGCTATATTTGGTTGGTTAGTGAACTGTCAAAGGTTTTACTTTGGAATCAAAGCTGCCACAGATAACTCTTTGTTATAAAACCTGAATTATGCTAAATTGCATCTTTCAACTGTATTTCAGCATATGGCTGTTTGTGGTCGGGTAGAAAGCAATTTAAGCTGTCATTACTTTTCAGCTCTAGGTCACTGGCTCAAATATGACCTAATCAGTAAAGACTGTGAATCATTTCCATCTGATGGATGTTTAGTAGCTTGTGTAAAATGCACTGGTAGACACAGTGAAGTTTATTGGGAAAAGGTGCCCACATCAAAAAATCCAATAGTACAAGTCAGCAGATCAGCTTCTACTTTTAGAAGGAAGAAAGAACTGAACAGAGCTGGAGGCAATTGAGTGTTTCTCAATTGTGTGTTTCTCAGATAAAAACTCATCAGATTAACACTATATAAGATGGAAGCAAAACTCCTTGAGACTGGGTGATATGGACTTATGAGTTCCAATTATTAATACTATTTCCATCACTCATTTATCATATGATGATGAAGAAGAAGTCATTTTAGTGAATTCAATAATTTCAATCTAAACTGAAATTTTTCACTGATCCAGGGAACAAGTTTTTCAAGACAGACAATTTGATATCTCCCTGTCCTTGGGCTCAGATGCTGTGCAATATTTAAATGTAAAACATCTATATAGCACTAATGATGGGAGATAATCTAATATTGGTGTTTTACTTGGCAAGGAAAATAACTGTGTGCAGCTCCTTGCTTACGATATTGCAATTTTCACATCTTCCTCACTGATAAACTTTAATTATAAATAAGCCAATATTAGATTTTCACTGAGATACACCATTAAAATCTTGGCATTTATCACACACTGCAGTTGAATTTGAAACAGGACTTTCATGATTCTGAATATATTCCAGTACCCTGGAGGTGTGCCGGAGACTGTTTTAGATATAGCAGGGAGATATTCACTCCTTAGGTTCACTTTCTGCAGCTTCCTTGAGGGATAAAAAGGCTTTCTTCTGTGTTTCGTGTGAAAGTACTATTTTTTGTGATGTGCCTTTGTTAGCACAGAGTAGTTTGTCTCATATTCCAAACTGAGTAATAATGTGGCCTATTCTTGAATAACCCCATCACACGCAGAATAATCATCACACTGAGATATGATCTTCATCTCTTCCTCACCACAAAACCATCAAAATAAGAACAGTTTTCAATTTCTTCTTCCAAAATATATTAATTTAAAAGCATTCCCTCTATAAGAAAGACCTGAATCACCAAATGCCTTGGTACCACATGGGAGATACAGTAATTGAACATTATATTGAACCAATCTCAGGTTTCTACAGAACATAGGCAAAATTGAATTTTGTCATCTTGATGGATAATGCATTGCCTTGGCTCACAGTCAAATATCTACATAGCCACTTGCTCAGTCCCCCACCCAGTGGTATAGGGGGGAAGATGAGAGAGCAAGAAGAACTGTGGGACAAATAAAGAGAAATCATTTACCAGTTACTAATACAGGTAAAACAGATTCAGCTTTGGGAAATATAACTTGATCTATTGTAAATTGATATAAATATCTGATTATTGCTTAAGATATTGGGAAAAAAAAACTGCAAGGAGAAACAAATGTTTACACACTTAGGGAAAGATCCTTCCTGCTCTATTCTCAGGCTCAGCTTCACTCCTTCACTTCTGACTCCTCTCTCCTTGCTTGTTATCACCTCAGTGGACACTTAGTTCTTTAATTCTAACAACGAGTCTCATGGAGGTGTTATGGTCACACTATCACAGTTTCTCTGTGCTGCTCCTTCTGCTCTGACACAGGTCTTCCATGAGGTACAGTCCTTTGGGATTGTGTACTCTGCTGTGGAGTATCTCATCCTCCTATGGCCTTGGGGCTGCCTCTGTTGTTTCTTGTTCTTTAGTGTTTGTTTGTTTTGTTCCCTCCTCTTTCTTTCTCTCTCTCTCCTCCCCTCTCTCCTTCTTCCCTGCTGCCCAGTGCTTTCTGACCCTTCACATACACATTTTCACAGAGGCACTGCAAGCTTTCCTGGTGGTCTTGGTTTTGGGCAGCCCAGTCTCTTCTCACAGACACCGTCTGTGCTGCGTGGGTCACCTTCCATCCTGCTGCTCCCCTCCAGGTCTTGCCAGGTACATATAATTCAGCATCTTCTTTCAGTGTTGGCAGTGGCAACATTTAGTTTTATAGCAATGTAAAAGTGATGTATGAAGTAAAAAGATGTTGAAGGTTTAGGAAAGTTAGTGGGATTTGAAGAAATATATAAGACATCTGTAATTTGGATTACCTCTTCCTCAGAGACTCCCATTGTAAACCAGCCTGCAGTGACCCAGAATCTGGAAAGGACCAGTAACTTGAGATTAAGAATCCCATACCTTATCAGGTGAGACAGGAGTATTCTGGAGGTTCTGTTTTCACACCTGACTGTGGTCATATTCCTGACCCCTTTGTGACCCTTGCTGAGGGCATGGTCTCCTCCATGCCCCTGGGGCAGCCTGTACTCACCCACCTCTCATGACAGCCTCTTCTGTCCCCATCCACCTGCACTATGGGACTGGGGCTCCACTCCTCCTCTTCCAAAACCAGTAGCTGAGTTTTTCAGAGATTGGCAGAGTGGAGCCAGACAAAGGTGCTCTGGCCATTTCTAACTGTCAGCTTCCAAAGGAAGTAACTAAATTGTCAAAACCTAGACTCACTTCACTGTTATAGCTTTTGTTCCAAGCAATTTTAGAATTCAGCTTATGAAAGTTAAATTGTTTGTTGAAATGAAGTTAAAAAGAAATGTATCTGCTTTCTGCTGCTTATCTGTTTTCCTCCAAATATATTTTAGAAAGTATTTGGTATAAGGCAAGCACTGAGCATTCTTGCTCTGGGAAAAATATAAAGACTTCAGAAATAAATTTATATTTATCCTTCAATGTTGTTTGCTATGGTCTTGTTAAAGCCTTATGAAGTACCTGGTTCCATTTTGACTTAACAATAGTCCTTCAAACATCTCTCCTTTTATGAAGTCTGTCTAAGTTCTTGCCAGATTAGATTAATCCTTTAATCCTGATAGGGTTTTCTGTCTCTTTTTAAACTCTTTTATTTTAATTTATTTTTTGGCATTTTACCATTCATGACCATTCAAATTAGTTTTCTGCCTAATTTTCTGGGACTTCTGCTCTAGACTCATAAAAATCAGGACTAATGTTCTTTCTGACTCCAGTGGGGCAGAGGACATACGTATTTTTTAATTTTTCTTGTTATTCTCAATATATTTTCTTTGAGAAAAGAAAGCTATTTCTCATATCCATCCCCCTAGTGATTCACTCTATGTTGACTGGGACATTTCACTGGGATCAGGAACGGCTGAACAGTACTCTAGAGCCTTTCTTAACCAAAACAATTGAGCACATGCTGAGGTCAGATTGTTCTATTACCTTTTTAAAAATAACTTTATTAAAAAGAGATTCCTCTGTGACTCACTAAGCACAGTCCTTTTGGTGTCACTGAAGCTTATCTCCATTCAGCAAAACTGGGCCTGGCTCCATTCTAAACAAATACTTAATGCTGGCTGGAGACCTGGGTCTAACTGCTCTAGTGAAAGAGCAATGCAAAGCTGGTGTGTATATTGTGAGGCAAGGATATTTTGAGAGGTATGTCATTTGAAACTAGCCCAATCCATGTCTTGTGTAATCAGTCTTCCTTCTGCAAGGTGAACTAGGAAAATCTCTTGCATAGTGGCAGATAAGGATTACAATATAATCAGTTCAAACCTTCAGGAAAATAAAGCTTTGAAGGATATGTGGCAGAAAATGTGAGAGAATGAAAAGCAAATGTTCATCTGCCTTGAATGCAGAAGGGATGCCACAGGGAGAAAGGCTTTAGGCAATGTTATTCTGCCCTGTGGCAGTCAGTTACTATGACACATTGAAATAAACAAGAAATCTTCTGTCAAAATATTTTTAATGGCAAATTACATTTTTTTCAGACTGAGTATCTCTAAGAATAACATTGGTTTTATTGGTTAAAGTAATGTATAGTAGTAACTGGTTAGCTTCCTTTTAGCCATGTGGTGTATTTTGGGTGCCTCATGGATCTGTGTGTGCCAAGACTTTGTGCTCTCCATGATGGATAAAGTTCCTGGGGGTCACCATGCTCTCCTGTCTCAGTCCTTTGCTGCAGTACAGGGTGGGAGATGAAGTCCAGCTGGGAAGCCTAATTTAGAGACAATACTAATGCAGTTGCCTCTGTGCCATTTGTGCTCAGGCTGACAGCAATTTCTGTCCCAGATAGAAATTCATCCCACATAGAATTCATTAATTGAATTATCATTGTAATGTCACTCACATTACAGCTACTTTATTATACTAAAGTATACTAAAATATACTACAAGTACTGAAATTTAATAACCAATTTATTAGCAGGATACTTGGTATATCTTCATCAGGGGACACCTAATAATCTCTCAAACAATTCCCAGTCATAGACTGGGAGGTAGCTTATCCAAAACCAAATTCCCAACAGGGAGTTTGGATATGACATCTTGTTTTGGATTTTGAGGATACAGGCACGGCCAAACTGTGCTGGTTGTTTTCTGGGTCAGATAATTCACTCTAATACCATTTTAAATTTTTGGTATGGATATAACCTTAGTCTTCTATGCCCTAGCCTTGACAATCCTGCAGTACATTTTTTAAATAATCTGACTTCACATCCTTATGTAAAGGAGAGAAGGAATGGCTGAGGAAGATTGAGGAGGATTTACTTCTTTTAATAACAGCTCTGGGCCCTTGGATGTCAGCAGCATGTGCTTTTTTTCTTGCTATCTACTTCATGCCAGGATGCCTTTCAGGGATGGTACAGGAACTCGGACAGGCTAAAAATACAGTCCTGAAGGGTTTCTGGGACATAAAAATGATGATGTCTGTACTCTGAGGGCCAGCTAAAATTCTTCTCTTACTACAATTTGGTCCATAACTAAATGCTGAATAAAAGTGCCCTTGAATTATGAGAGGTACTTTGAAATGGCTGCATATCAAATCACTCTGAATGTGGGGCTGAAGAGACAAAGCTTCAAGCTAAAATATCTCCTGAAGAACATCAAAATTGACGTGCTATGCCAGGCTGGGAAGCTTTGCCCCTGACCTCATTTAGATTCCCAACAGGTCTTGTCCAACCTCATAGCAGTGTAAGGGGAAAATAACAGCAGTAGAGAGAATTCCAGGAAAGGAAGCAATTTCCTAACTGGCTTTACAAGAAGCAGCAGTCTCTCTGTTCCCTTTCCTTTATCCAAAGTGTCCCCTTCATAGTAGTTGGGAGCTGTCAAGGTCACTTCCCTTGCTTTTTGTGCCACTCTTCTCCTACTCAGTTATTCCATCCTATGGTAGGATCAATCCTGATCCAGCCTGGCTCTTTCCTTCTCCCTTAGGCTGACATAATTAATTTCTTTTAACAATGCTAAGAATACTTAATATGGACTGAAACAGTCCTCTCCTCTAAGCTTAGCAACACTTCCCTGAGCCTGGGAAGAGAAGGTATTTTTTCTTTCTATATGCTACTATTTTCCCCATCCTTAACTCGGGTCATTTGCAATCCTAAAAGAGTCAACAACTGCTGCTCTCATACAGACATGCTTTAATCTGTTCAACCATTCAAAGTCTACCTTAGCCTGAAGGTAGAAACATAATTTCAAAGGTGCAATGATCTCTTTCCCTAAACAGTAATAACAGTGCAGTAGCACAGTTGGCATGAAGGTTAGGGAAATCCACATTTTTGGGAATGAAGGAGCTGAGCTTCTTTACTTAGAGCATTATCATTAGAAGTATATATCTTCTCTGGGAAGCCAGACCCTTAGATTAAACTGTGCTGTGTTTAATCTCTAATATCCATTCTGATTTTCTTTTCTAAGGCTTTAAAAAATTTTATCTGCTCTCTTTTCCCAGGATTATGAGCGCAAAAATAGTTTTCAAGTTCCTTGTCAAAAAATCAGGTCTTTTGATTGCTTAGGGTTTTATAGAAAGGCAGACAAAAAAAAAAGAAGTTTTTTCTGGGTGAGTCCCTTAAGAAGAAGGAATGGTATAAGAAAGGCAGTATTTTTTGTGAAAAGAAAAGCAGGAAGACAAAGCTATTGATCCTTATGTGACTAAAACCAGACTTCAAAATAATTTGCATTTGGGAACCTTTAGTTGGTTAAAAAAACAGAGGAGCACCTAGAATTTTATCAAAGCCATTTGTGCCAAGTATTTAGAGCTGGATTGTAGAATGGGTGATTGTCAAATAAATGGCCAGGAATGAATAATTGAGGAAATGGAGAATAATATCTCTTTATAGTCAGTATACCAAAAGGCTTCCAGACATTTCAGAAATTCTCATCTACTCCTGTTCAGTGAAAAAAGCACAAGCATGGCTTTAAAAAGACTGTGTGGGATATAAACATTAGGATTATTTCTGAGACAATTCCTCTCTGTTCCTATTCCCTTGAATATTAACTGCATGCATTAGGAAGGCAAAATCTGAAGAATTTGTTTTAAACTGCAAATGAATGTCATATCCCAGATCCTCCTGGGCTAGCAGACATAGATTTTGAGTCCTTGGTCTTGACTTTCTTTGAAGGCTGCTGCTTTTGCATGCCTGCAGAAACACCTGCCCCTGCAAGCTCCCTAATCTGTCTCAGTCAAAATTATGTTACTCTGACTAAGAATTTGATAATTTGTCTTATCTCAACTGCAGCAGGTACAGTAGTTTCCCCTTCAGCAACTCTGTTGTGAGATTGGATAACCTTTGAGATGAGGGCATGATAAGCAGTTGGTGACAGGCTGAGAATGGTAACTTATTCCACCATCACAGGGCTGCTTCTGCATAATCCCCATCTGCTTATATCTCTATTTGTTTCCTGCAGTTACCATTTACAGGCAGCACTTATGGTATGAGTTCTGTTCTGTATTCTGGGAGAAAATATGCAAGTACATGGCAAATACAATCCCTGACAATGAAGGATGGCATGAATCAGGCCAGAATTCCTAAAAATAATCTTGTTAGCACTTTTTTTTTAAACAAAGGAAAGTTTTATTTTCTTATTACTGCCTAAATTGCATCTTCTTTAATAATTTAAGGATACACTTGGTTCAGCATTGATATAATTTCAGGGGATATATTGCTGTACACATAAGGAGGTTTTCAAAGCTCTTTTAAGAAGCTGAGTTACAGGTTTCTTTAGTGCACTATTCTATTCCTCTTTATGGCAAAGGAGATGATATGTCTAAAATCCCTAGGTGCCTTTGAAAATCTTGTTGGCTGACATAATCTAAATTTTGTTCATTTTTCTAAGCAGACCTAGTAAACAAGGTGGTTTGGAAAATATTTCCATGGAACTTGCATTCTTCTGTTCAAAAGCTCAAAAGAAAATATTTCTCTTATATTTAGAAGTTCTCAGAAAACTTCCTAATGATTAGGGGAAAAATCAGAAGTCTGCAATGTCAGGAAATATAGTTATGTTGAACTTCATGAAACAACTCAAAGCATTTCATTATAATTTCAGTATCCATTGCACATTTTCCTTTCTGTGTTTTTAATGACACCAGCAAACTTTTAGTGATATATCATTACATTGTGAATTTGCTTTATTTCCCCTGTTCTCCTCTGCCTTTTGAATATCTGTGCTCACAGGCTGTTTACTTATAGAAACACAATTTTGGCTGAATCCTGAAGATTTAGATTTGAATTTGAATTTGGGAGTGATCCCATATGTATTTATATCTAAAATAAATGCATTAAAAAAGAAAAATAAATTCATTTATCTACTTAAAATTAGCTTCAGTTTGGTTTAGAGTGTTTCACTTGCCTGTGGGAGTGTAGATTTTCCAGTAGGGTTTGAAATCTGTAATTCTCCTCTGTCCAACACCTTTTATGTAGCCTGTCCTGTAGTCTTCTTCAAGGAATATACAGAGAAGTAAAAAAAAAAACAGAGTTCTTTTGACAGAGTTATATTAATAAAATTGAATAAAATTGCAATTAATTTTAATTTACAACTTTAAAATAATCTGCAATCTGTTCATTTATGGGAGTCTGAATAGGTAGCACAGTTTTCCTAAGAGAAACCAGCATCTTTTCTGGTGTGTGAGGCTGCAAATTCAGAAAGTAAAACAGAGAAAATAGACCAAGGATAATGTAACTAGCCCAGTGCTCATAGAAGCTTGGTACGCCCTGTTTGTGCTAGACATTTGGAAATATTTTTCCTAAAACCCTTCCAAGAACCAGTCTTGCATTTTCCATAATGGTCTTGAAAAATTGCTCCTTTCTAATAAATTCAATATATTTTTAAACTTATTTTTAAATATTTTAAAAATCTTAATGCAAGACTGAGACCCCACTATCCTTTACATAACTGCATCCCTACCAGTTACAGTAATTCTCTCTTTTAGTTTTGTAGGGGAGAGTGGAGCTGCCTTGGTCCAGGGCTGTTTGTGACCAATCAGCTTCTAAGCTCACAAAGGAAATATATTTCCTTGTATTCAAGATGCTGTGCTCCAGATGTGCACCTTTCAAATTCCTGCACCCCAGGGATGGCACACACAGCTCTGGAGGGTGTCAGTGATTCCTGGGCTGCTGGTGCTTGAAATGCAGGTGGAGTGGAGGGAGGCAGAACTGTGTGATTGTGTTCTACAGAGTCCCTCACCTACTGGCAACCTGTTAGATCTTCTTAGATGTCTAGCTGAAATACAGTTGGACACCTTAATAAGAACTGAACTAATTGGGCTCCAAACTGAAGAATAGAAGCACATTGTTCCAGAGGTAACAGATCACTGACTGCTGTAAATAGTGTAAGCTACTGGTTTAAAGAGAGGAAAATATAAGGAAACAAAACTTAATGGTAATATTTTTGTTCTGTAGATGGCACAAGTTGAGAAACTGAAGCTTGGTCTTCTGTAATTTATGCAGTCTTTATGCCTTAAAGGCACTTTACACAGATGTTCATTGTTTGGGAGTAAGGGATGTGAGTAACCAAAGATCTGTCTCCAAAGAATGTGTCTGAACCAGCCACTTCGTTGCCAAAATCCACTTTTTAGTAGTACAGGTTGAAAGTCTGAGCAAGTGTAAAACCACTATCAAGGACTGTGAATGTCATAACTAACTTTTGCTTTGGTTTTCCATTTTCTTTCTGAATTAAAAAAACCAAAACAAACTCAACCAAATAATGAACAAGTTTCATAAAATACCTGTCTTCTTTATTACACAGAGCACAAAGACAGTATAACAATTTTCTTCTGTGCAGGGCTTTTGATCTTGTTGCTGAATCTTGCTTTGTATTAGATATCCCCAACCTTGGATCAGGCAGAGAGACTCAGGACCACCTCTTGGGAACATTTTCCAACCCAAGTGAGAAACTGCTTCTGGTTTTTAACTTATGAGAGCAAACCTTATAAAATATCTTACACTGAGCAATTTTCCAACACAGGAATGATCCAAGGAGTTCAGGACTGGAGATTGGGAAGTAAACAAATGCACAAAGAGGTGCTTGCAGAGCCTTTGAGATTTCTGGTATAGATCCAGGCTCAAATTACTCATTTAGAGACCCCAAAATTAATTGTTCAAATTTGGATTCATATAAAAGTTTGCAAAAGACTAAAAACCAAAGCTGGTTATATAGAAAGAGCCCTGTTCTCTGAAAGATGATGAAAAGTACATTTGGCCCCAGGTTTCTATTATCATCTTCATTATCTGCAACCTTAGTGCAAACATCTCTGACCTTTTTATCAAATATCATGCTTCTAAGCTACTACCAAGAGAAAGAAATACATTTACTCAGGTGTTCATTTGCCTGGAGGTCCCAGACTTCAGAAAAGGAAGCTATTCATAAACTTGTTATGTTAATCAGACCAGTAGGAAGGTGAAAAGAAAATGGGGAAATAGGAAGAAGGAACTACTCTTTTTCCCACATCTCTAGCTCCTCTTTGAGCCACACCAAGAAACAAAGCACTTGGAGTGGGTGGCCTTTTTCTATTTTAAACAGCACAGTTCATTGTCCAGCTTTTAAGCATCAGCTTCTAAGAATAAGGTGCAGGTTGTTCAGCACAAATGAACACTGAACCTATGTAAAACTGTGCCTTGGGAGGCTGCCTACTGCCCCATTTTGGGTATCAAGGACAGGCATCCTCTCTATGACTGTGCAGGGAAGAGCTTTTTCAGAAAAAAATCCTTGTAAAGATAAAATTACCTTGTAAGGAAGAACTTGGTGTTACTTAAAGCAAATGAAAACCCAAATCCTTTGCTAAAATAAGATATTGATGTGTACCAATTCCAAAGTGCGCAAGGAGATCCTTGGATTGCCTAATGCAAGAAGTTTCACTTTTGGATGTCTCTTGCAACAGCTTTTCTTCAGAAGTCATCTTACTCAAATTTGTTTCAGATCAAAAGAACTATTCATTCATGTACCCAGATTCAAGGATAGGGTTCTTGATCTGGCTCTTACAAAAATATCCAAATGTCTAAAATTTAATGACTCTACTGTCCCTGTGCAGTAATTCACCCCTTGGGTCATCCCACTAAAACCAAGGGAATACTTTCAAATTAAGTGTGAATAAGATTCTGACCCTAAATGGCTTGCCAAGAGCACAGAAGGAGTCTGTGGCACCCAGCCCAGGTTTCTCAGAGGATAACAGGGTAAACTGGCTGAGCAGTGAAAGTCTTGCAAGAAGGCAAGCATAGAGAAAGACTTCAGGGAGAGCCACTGTTGGAACATAAGAAGCCTGTAATTTGCAAACATGCATTTTTAGAAAAGCTGGCTGTACCAATTGAAATAACCCTTGGGCAGGTCTGTGTTTCAAGGCCAGCTTTGGTGCAATTGATAGCATGAGCCCACTCTGACTTTGGTAGCCAGGATAAAACTTGGGTAAGAATGGATGATTCGTGAATGGTCCCTCTACTCTAGCATGGATGTGCATGCTTCTTTCTAACATCAGCCACAACAACTCCTCTCTTTTTAAAAATAAACATCTTTATTCTGACCAATAAAAGGAAATTTACATCCCTTTTCAAAGCTCTTTCAAATCTCTGAAAAGATAAATGGTGAGCAGCAAAACCAAGACTTTTTCCAGCTCAGAATATTTTCAAGGCAAAAGAATAAATAAATAGTGTTAATCCTTGGATTTTTTTCTGAAAGGAATGGGAATTTGAGCAAAGTCCTGTATTTTTGTGGGACTGGCATTTGCAGTCTATGATTGCCCCCTTTTCTGCTGCTGTAGCTCATTCTAGGTATAAATCACAATCAAGTTGGATTGTGATTTCTTTGCAGCCTCTCTGAGAGGTGACAAACAACATCAAAAGGCTCAAGGCTCTGAGGAGTGCATCCTTATACTCTGAACTTCCCTGTGATACATGGTGACCTGAACTATGTATTCACACAAAATGTGAAAGACTTCTGGGCTGTTCAGGTTGTGAATTGGGATGTGTGAAAAAGATCAGCACAAAAGGAAAAGAGAAATCTTGCAATTCACTGCTCATAACAGCCTGATGCACAATGGCAGTCCCAATAAGAACTATGTGAGAAAAAGCAATTCTGTTTTCTGAAGGAATTAATGACAGAAATGATAAATGTTTTTACTAATCTAAACATAGGTTTTTACAAGGGTGATCCTTCTAATAGGCTGACCCAGGGCCACCAGCCATGGTGACTTGTGCAATAAGCTGGAGCCATAAATGCTGGTAGCCTGAGAGTTCAGATGCTGAGCAGCAATGAGTTTGGAAGTCAGACTCGTGTCCCCTTGTTAACTGGGAACCTCTGAGCTGTTGGAGCCTACAAAATTTCCTGAAAGGCCATCTGTGCAGCACTTGGGACCTGATGAGGTGAAATCCAGGATTCCCACAATCTCACTTGTCCACCAGTACCTCATGTGCATTGTTGAGGGAGTAGGTGAGGTGGCCAGAAGCTGCATAGGTTGCAAGCCCATCTGGCAGGCTTGATCCTGAGGGAACCTTTGCTCCATGCTGTTTTGAAAGGTCTCCATAGAACATTATTTCTGTGAAAGGATATTCCTTGGCATAAAAGTATTGTGCTGGAGGATTTCTGACAAGTTCAAATGCCTTTCAGCTGATGCAATTCATACATCTTTCATTTTTCAGGGAGCTCTAAAAGTAAAAACTTTATTTTAATGCTTCTTTAAATGAAGGGCAATTCTAATGAAGTCAGCCGACTTGCACTAATGGGAACCTGTTACAGAAAGGCTCACACTCTGTGATTTCAAAACTGCTGCAACCCTCAGAGTGACTTTCTGTGGGACAGCTGTCACTATGTAGAAGTCAAAGAGGGCTATCAGGTTATAAGAGTGCCATTGAATGGTCCAACCCCCACTGAAAGTCACACTCTGTAACATCTTTCCAGGTAATATATAGTGTTATATAGTACTCAGGTACTGATGAAAATCTATTGTTTAAATGAAGGAGAAGATATTGCTATGAAACATTGGAAGACTTATTTCTGATACTTTATCACAGCTAAATGACATAAGGAATAAGAGAAGTAAAGGACATGGTGATAATTAGAAATTAAGCAATGACTTATTGCTGAAAACTGAAAATATGTTAACTACAGTTTGTAGTAATTAGCCAAATTACTGAGTTTGATATTAATAAATGCAAATAATTATAATTATTTATAGATGGACAGAAGTATAATCATTAAACATGCCATGGATATTGGACACTGAGGAGTAATTTAACTGGATACATCCTGTTTTATACTTGCTCTTCATTTTATTTATTAGTAATTTGAACAGTGTTTAAAATTATTTATGAAAGCATTTTAGTCCTATAATTAGGATTAATATTGAAAGTTACAGTAATTGCTCCAGCAAAGTTAGAATGAGAGTGCTGTGTAACTATATATGCAGGACTCAACCAAACAACCCTTTAAGCTATTGCTCTGCCAAATTAAAATATAACAATTATGGCTTTAGGCATGACTGATTTTTTGTTATTATTCTTTGCTTCTCTGGTCAAAGTGGAGGTGAGGATGGGCAATTTGGGCTTGAGGTTCCAAAAGTAAATCTACTTTGGATTTTCACCTAAGATTCCTCAACAAATTGCATTTGCCTTGCTACAAAGTACTACATTCAAGTGCAAAAGAAGGGTTCTCATGGCTTGCAAGAAATGCAGAAGAAATAATGGAAACAGTTGTACAGCTGCTAGAACCTGCTGATGCTCCCCCTGTTCCTGTATATTTAGTTCTTGGGCAGCTGGGGTAGAAGAGGTCCAGTGGCAAGTTTGCAGGTAACACAAAGTCATAGGTACGATGAAAGGAAGGGCTGAGCTGAATTTTCCTGGTAGCTGTTCATTTTTCCAATAGGAATAAAGACCTTCTAAAGCAGGATGGAAGGAATTGTTCCTCAAGGTAGATCCAGGCTGCTGGCTGTATAAATCATCTGAGAAGTATGCTTGCAGGTAAGTTATCTGTCTGATTTTGGGTAAGGAATGGAATTCAAGTGAGAGGGAAAATGATCAGGCAACAGCATCTTCTGCTTGACTGTGGCATATCCTGGCTCTGAAGAAAGACAAAAATAGCTCTAACCTAATGATGAGGACACTAGTCAAGCAGCTGGATAATCTGGGAACCTGTTCCCATGCCAAGGAAAGTTTAGCAATGATGTGATGTAAAGCAACCTTGACCAGCAATATTGGGAACCTCCCCATTTTTCTCACCCCCTGGGTGAGGGAGAGGCAGGTGGTTTGTGAATACAAAAGCAGGGAAAGCCACATTCCCAGCAACCTGCATTAGCCTTTGGCTATAAGGTAATGGGGACACTGACTTGAATGTTGGTTCAGTCACTACAGCCTTGTGAGGAAACTATTTTGCAGTTGCAACTGTTAAAGCTTATTCAATCCAAATATAAAAAAATTTTGAGGTTTCCTGATCTGTATTTACGGTGAAGGTGCTATTTCTCAAAAATAAACAGAGTGTTCAGATGCAGCTGAAATGTTTTAGCAATTACGTGCTTCTATGCATAATAATTTTTAGTTTAACATCAAAAAGTAAAACTATTTCAGCAGGCAAGGTCTTCCTGATATTTAAAAACCTTCCATTTTTAATCTTTCTGTTTGTATTACATTTTTTATGTGAATTGCATAATAATTTGAGCATTCCTGATTTCTTTGCCCTCTCCACACAGATTAATTTTTGTACCTGCTTGCAAAATCTTGCAGAAGTTAACAGCATCCCACCTGCACTGTATTGTTTGCAAAACCTTTAGTTCAAATTGCATTGTGTTTGACTTGATCAGAAACAGCTTTGGGGTTTTTTTGGAACAGACTATTTTTTTTTTTTTAATAGACTGTATGTTTTCTATTGTGGCTTGACTGTTCTTTATGTAGTTTCTTATTTTTTTCCCCATGTGAAATGTATTTATTTTTAAACTGAAATTTCAGCTCCCACAGTGAATTTGAGTTAGACAAAGTAGATGAAGTAACATGATAAAACTACCAGAAGAAAAATTGAAACTTATTTTTTCGTTTAACAGTTAACTCCTCTTTTTTTTTTTTGTACTTTTATATGTTTACATCATTTAAGCAATAAAGGCAGTGTGATAGAGATGGCTGAGTTCTCATAAAGAAAAACAGGCACAATTACTGACTTTGATTCTTGGGCAAGTTGTTGTTGGTACCTTGCCTTGAAGAGGCCTCTCTGTGTGCATGGTTCCCATTGAAACTGGTGAACATGTTAGCTATGCTCTAATCACTAGGTTGTGCAAGCACACTCTTTTGTGTAGCCATACCCTGTCATGGCCATATCCCCCCCATATCAAAAAATGATCATTTGTTGACTTTATTTTGTGCAGCATGGGGATGATTTGTAACATTCCGTTTTAGACACTTCAGCTTCAGCTGAGGTGAGCCAGCTATCAGTAAATCCCTTCCCTGTGAACTTACAATAGGCAGCAGCTGGCAGCCTGGATCTCAGCATCCAGACCTTGCCATGGTGTAAGTGCTGGTGTAGGCACCCCTGGTTGTGTCCAGATGTGAAAGCCAGCCCATGGCAGCCTGGCTCTACCAGGCCATTCCTGGAGAGCTGAAGGAAAGAGCCAGTGGTACAATGTCACCACAGGCAGCCCTCATCCTCCCACAGCAGCTGTCCTTTGCCACACTTTGCTCCTCAGCTTTGCACTGGTGGCATGTTGAATAGACACATCTTTTGCACAGATGCATTCAGTCCATTTGGGGCAGCTATTGATTCTAATAGCATTTTGCTCTTCAGTTACTCTTGGTTTGGCTCAGACTTTTTTTCCCCTTTCCTATTTAACTTGGGTGTCAGTCATTAGGACTTATGTTGTTGGTGTGGTTTACATTCAGCCATTAATATTTCAAAGAGCTTGAATCCATTTTCACTTCCCATCCTCATTGTGGAAAGATCAACGTACCCCCATGGGGGATTTTCTGCTCCTCACCATGTGTACAATTTTTTTTTCTTTTTGGAAAAACCACCACACAAAACAGGATGTGGAAATGGTTCTGTATAAAGAAACCAACAAAATAAGTAGTTCCTTTTACTTTATTGCTGTAATTATAGACTGTGCATATGGGCTTTCCTACATTTGCAGATTATTTTTCAAGACAGATCTCAAATCACATTTTAGATTTGAACTAGAAGGAAATATGAAACGTAAAGCTAGACTTTTGCGAGTCCAATGTTATTTTTCAATCAGTATTCTTAGCAGCAATGCATCTGAAGAGCTGATCTCAACCTCTGGCTTCAAAAATTCCAAGTGAAATGCTTTGAATCAGAGTGTTTTATATATTCCACATGTTATGTAGGATATGAATGTTTGGAAGCACCATGGGCTGGAGTTTCTGAGTACATCTGATATCCACAGATAACATCAAATTCAGGGCAGTTGTATCAGCTCTATGTGCTACCCAAAAGTACATTTGATTTGAAGGAGATCTTTCCACCAAAACATGCTAAGGCCTGCTATAAGCTGAGTCTTAAATACTAATAAGGCATCATCTAAAAATGTTGCAGACCCAGATATTTATATAGAGAGAACATTTCTTTAAGGCTGGGCTTAAGATCAAGGAAGAAAAAGCAGAATGTCTCAGATCAGAGGCCAGGGCATTCCAGAGAGCAGCAAAAACAATGGCAACACCTGTTGTGTGGAACCCCCTCCAGCACAGCCTTCCCCCTGGCTGTGGGATCAGAGTCCCTGGGAGATCTGTGGGCTCTAAGCCACGAAGTTCAGAGATGAAGCTGTCAATAAAATAACCGGTTGACCATTCTGATTGCAACTGTCACTCTGATTTTTTAAGATTTTCTAAGCCTTCTGACATTTTTGTAGCGAACTTTCTCACATGTTTTCTGTAAATCACTCATTGTTTTGCATTCCTTTATGGAGAAGGAGAAATTTGATAAACTGTTGGTTAGTCCAGCGTCATTGGAGAGGTGGCACTGTCACCTTCTAATCCACTGTCACTTTTGGAAAGCTGTAAATGCTGGAGTCAGAAAATAAACTTCCCTTTTTCTCTTCACCTTGAGAACAGCAGTGTGTGCCTGTGTTCTTTTGTGTCCTGTAGTGACGTGCAACAACTTTCCAAAAGTTTTTCCTGGCTTCCTTAGAATTATTTTTATTTGCTCAGTAGATATATCATACAGTGCTAACCCAAGTAAAGTAAATATTGATTCCAATCACTGAAATATTCATCAGAGCTTCCTATGTAGACTGTTTCCTCCACACATCATTCTTTCTCATTATTCCAACTTAATATTGACATTTCTTAGTTGTATCTAAATGAGTGTCTTTGAAAATTGACATTTCATCTAAGTCTCTAAGGCACTGTAATTTCTTTTTTTTTGCTCTGGTACCATAAGCTTGAAATGGATTCTTTCTGGCATGAGATAAAAAAAAATTGCTCAAACAGGATATCACATCTCATAAAGAAACTATGCATATTACACAAGGTTTCGAATGTAGAAACAGATACTTACCACTTGTGTCTCAAAATGTAACAGAAGCATTTCAAAACAGCAGCAGCTAGATGCACCCAATTCCTGTTTCCTCACTGTCATCCAGAGGCAGATTTTTACAGAACAGGCTATAATGTTGCAAAAAATATGGCACCTGCTCCTGGTTAGAACACATTACTGTTATGCACTGGAAAGATATGTAATTGCTTCCTACTCAAAAGATGAGACCTTCACACAACCTTCAGGTGCTATAATCCTAATTTTTTACATGCCCAGTTCATTTAAGCAAAATCTGCTGCAGTGCTGGAAATCACAAGATGGTGCTGTTAAAGATAGGCATGCAAGTTCTGCTCAAAGGAATATGTAGTCAATTACATCTTGGAAGAAATACTACAGGAGGAATGGAGTGTGGTTTTAAATAATTTTACTTCTCCATCAATTCACCTCTTTCCTGATTTCTGTGATCTCTGTCCTGAGTGCATGACACCAGCAAATATGTCCTAGTTCTGTGCTATGAAATGCACTGCAGAACACATTTGCAGGAGTGTTTATAGAGTGGGAATATTCAGTGGCCCTGCTGAGAAGGCCATTGAGGACATTGGTCAGCTGGTCCCAATGCTTATGGACCAGATTCATAGGAAGGGAGCTGACAATGTTTTCTCTGTCATGTATTATCTCTAGCACTGCAAACACAGTGGTTCAGTTCATTCCAGTAACAGTGGTGTTAATTTCTTTGTGATGTGAAATTACCTAATCCCACAAGACCTTTTTATTTAAACCACTGTACTGCCTCCAGTGGTGAAGATTTTTAGACCACAGGACTGGGTCATATTTAAACCATTGCCCTACAGCAGAAATTCTTCCCAGTTTATGACTGGCTCTTTGAGCTATCCTTCCTTTAAACCACTTAAAAAAAAATTGTTAAAGGGAGTTCACAGTTTATTGCTGCCGTGAAACACTTATATCAACCTCTGAACTTCCGTTTTTCTGGACTGAGAAAAATGGATGCAGTGTTTCTTCTCATAAACAAGTTGTTCCCATGATCTGTGGGAATGTTTATATCTCAGAATGCTCCATGTGCAGGTGGTGACCTGCAGGAGTAAAGTACTTCTCACTGCGCCGAAACTAATCCTTCAAATTGTTGGCCACATACATCTTCAAACTGGGACATTTGTGTCTTTAATTGAATGATATTTCTATTGGCCCAAAGACTGAATCCTCAGCATCTGAAACCAGGCTAGCTCTTCCGTGGTCTACTTCAATACTGGCAATATTAAATACTCAGAAACTCCATTTACAGACCTCTTGTGTCCTGTGTTCTTTTGTGTTCGTGTTCTCACTTGGCTTATTTTAGCAGATATGTGTTGAAGTCCTGTGGTCTTCCAGGAAAAACATTATGTACTTAATGAAGTTCTCTAATTTAAGAAATTCAGAGTGATTAATAAAGGAATAAGCAAACTGAAAAATTTTAATATCCTATGAAATAAAGTTTTGTTGCAGTCTTCAGTTGAGCAACGTGTAAACTGAGGACAAACCATATTAAGCATCATGAAGAGACATGAAAATTCCCAATAACCTGCACAGTTTTGATTTTCAAGTAGTTTCTCTAACCAATACATTTACTGGAAACAGACTCCCTGTAGAATTCTGATTTTTGCAGGAAAACTATTTTTAGCAGAAAACAAGCTATTAAGCATTTTCTTTATTCTGTTCATTGCAAGAAGCAGTGAACAGACTTTATATCTTTGTTAATGAATTTTCCTAAGTGTTTTGCAAATGAATGTTCACAAAGGGGGATGTGGAACACACAGAACCAATAATAACTGTTGTATTCCTAGAAGTGAAATGTTGAGAGATTAAGCCTTGTTCCCCATGTGCATCAGGGAAAAATGAGTCAAGACCCAGCTCAACACACCAGACATTCTAGATGGTCTTTCAAGATCTGGTGTTTTCCCTGACAAGAAGATTGCTATTTTGCTATAAAATTGAATTTCATAGTCTGTGTCAAAGGGAAGGAAACTGAGCACCAGTTAATGGTCCTGGGAAGGACAGCTGATTGAATATGCTTATTCCAGAATGCAAATGCTGTGCTATAAGTGGACTTTATCTAGAGTGCACAAAACTCATTTGCAAAAGAAAGGCAGCTCTTATCCTTGAATATGAGCAGGCATATAGAATATTGGCTGTAAATAGTTAAAGAGCTATTGTTAAAGTGTGTGCAAACTGTCCCTGTAGGTAACAAATCATAATCAACTATCTTGGGGAAATTAACAAGATTTCTTCTGAATATTTAATTTTTCCCCCTGAAGGAAAGATAGATAACCATTTTTTAATGCTTTTTGTCTTCTCCAAATCAGGGTCTAAGAAGGATGGAATTAAATGCCATTTACCTTCACCTGTCTCTTTCCACTGAGTATTGAAGCAGCCAAAGAGACAGCCATGATGAGTAGGTGAGACAAATCCCACTCTAGATGAAGTCCCAATGTTATTCTGTTGATCATTGTGTTCATAAATCTTACATTAGGACATACATGTTTATCTTGTTTGATACTTGGATTTATATATACAACTGAGGAAGTCAAATTCTGTAATTTCAAGAACACTTAATTTGTGTGTGAGATGAAGGTGAAGTAAAGAATTGTCACACATTGCCAAAGATCTGGGAGGCAGCCCAAGGTGTATGTGTCCATCCCTTTTTCCTAGGTGTATGAATGTCACAAACATAGTAATACAGTGGTTCCTTTATTTTTAGCTACTGTTCCCCACTCATGTGAATTTCTTCTCTCAAAATGTTTGTTTGTTTAGACAAAAAACTGTATGAGATTCATCTTGATTTCACAATATGATATTTTCCTTCTAAGAAAAACTCATTTTATTCCAAAGCAAGTGAGACATTCATATGGGAACCCAACTGCATTTCAGAGTCCAAGCTACAGCACCAGGAAAGAGAAATAATATTCTGATTATTTTCTACTTAAGTTAAACAATTTATTCTAAACAATGTACATTTTGGGATTGGGGCTTAAAGAAGACATAGCTATTGGGGGATCAAGAGAGTTAATTGTTAGCAGGGGACTTCTTCAGTCTAGGCTAGGGCAGGACAGTTTGACTCATGAGCCTTCTAGGTTCTGTCTATAATTCAGAGTGACTTAAGGATTACCATATGTGGAGGAAGACAAGTAGCATGGAAGGACTTTCATTAGTTTAAGCCATCTTTCTAAACAAAATCAGAATCATCCATACTGGGGATAGACTCTGGCTTGTGCTGAACCCTGATCTCAGTCTGGGTGTTGTGTGCAATTTGGAGGAAATGCCCTGGGAGTGCAGCAGACAAGCAGCAGCACGGATCGATGTGAGCGCTCAGTTCGAGCCCCAGCCAGGCTTGGTGTGCTAATACAGACACAGCCAAACTCTCCAGGTCCATAATGAGAGTGGCTCACTTATTGAGCAATGAGGGATTAGGAGTCACCTCTCAGTTTGTGGGGCTCAGACTCAGGTGGATAAACAAGGAAGGAAAATAGAGACATTAAGAATTTGGATAGAACAAAATAGTTGACTTACAAGGGATCTATGATGATCGTTTAGTCTGACTGCCTGCTTGTAACATAACATATTAAAATTGTCTTTCTTCATCAGATGAAAAGAATCTTCCCAAAGTTTGTTTTTTCACAATGTCTTCCCTTTATTCCCAAACTGTGAAGAAGTATTTAATGTCACCTAGGGATTGTTGCCTTGTTTGCAGAGTTGGTTGAGGACTTTCCAGTGGAGTTTGAAATCTTGATTTTTGCCATTTTCTGTGCCATAAACAGTACAAGTAAAACTAGTTGCATTCAGGGCTGTATATTGAATTATTACTAGACATTTTCTTTTTCTCTAGAAAACAGAAGTGTAAGATCTGTAGCATCAAGTATCACTTGAGGGCTAGATAGTGCTGATATTGAAGGAAACAGTGGTATTGGAAGGCAGGAGATGATTCATCATCATCTGCTTAAAAAAGTAGTGATATAATTTTATAACATTTGTGGGGACTCAATACACAGGATACTGTGAGAATAGGGCCCCTAGAGCTGTGCAGTGCAAAGAGAGAATATACAATTCTGCATGCTGACAGAGATATTATATCTGGTTCTTAACATTCAAAAAGCTAAGGAGTTTTTCAGAGTCAAGACTAACAGCTAAAGATGTCCTGAAGGAAAAATAAGAATGCAATGGTGAATTAGCCACCACATTGACCATTACTAAAATCCCTGCAAGGCAGTTATCAAACTGGAGGGTAAATTCACATTTACACCAACAGACTTGGAAGAGCTCTGACAACACAGTGTCAAGCTCATTTTGGGATCATTGTAATCAGTTCCAGAAACCTGATTGTGGATGTCAATTCTTGGCTTACAAACTCACACAGAAATAGCAATGTCAATGGATGTTTTCATCAAGCCCCAAATTAAGGTTCCAGGTTATCTAGCAGATCTGTTATAGCCTCTGCAAACTGGAGGTGAGGTACAGGACACAGAGGAATGTCTGTTTCTGCTCTTACACTTCTTTAATGATGTGGTGAGGGAAGGCTCACAAATGTAATTTTTGAAGACGGTGGATTCATATGTGTACAAAGTCAGGCATGGGCATGAAGGATGAAGTTTCTTGAAATTACTGACATAGGTTCTTTTGTACCTCTTCTGTACCAACCATGCCATTTAAATTACTGCTTTATGGGGTAGGTACTTTATATTTCTATACATGAATATATGTAAACCTATAATACCAAGGAGAATGAAGCTCACTCTCAGCTAAGTTCTTTGGGCAAGACCAGAATGCATATTAAATAAACTAAGAAACCATCCCAAACACATCACTCCTGAGAATGTTATAATGCAGTGTGGCCAAACAGCTGCAGCTGTAGAAAAGGATCTCCAGTAGTGGGTGCTGTATAACATAATGAAAAAATTGGGTGTTGCCTCAAAAAGCAATGGAGCATCTCTGACGGTTTCTTCTCAATTTTGCCTTATGCAAATAAATTGGATCTTTCATACAAAGACTGATCATTGACTGATCTATAGTGAGGGAAGAGACTGTTAATCTTATGTGAGTGTGAGAGTATGCAATAACCCAACTTTATTTTCTGTCTTGTGTAACAGAAAGCTCAGCCCTAACTAGGCCAAGTACAGTCATCCCTGCATATTGGTTCACAATCATGGTTTAAAGGGACAACATCCTGTGACATTCAAAGGGATTATTTGAAGCATAAAATTTAAAGGTACATTAAATCAATAATAAACCACTGGAAGATATTTCAGTTTCAGAGCCCTCAAAACAAAACAAAAAAAAAAAAAAATTAAAGAATGATAGAAGGATGAAAATAAAGCTAACTAAATGAAGATAGATCACTTTCACTTTTTTTCCTATCCGTGAACTATTTTTGACCTGGAGGATTTGTAACATAAAGCTAAAGTCCCCTCTAGGCAATGATTTACACCTTGCATACCGATAACTTGCTTACAGTTTACAGTGTTGACACGCAATATGTTCTGTCCTTGTCCCTGGCATGAGATGATTTACTGAACTGTGACATGCAGGCTCTGAAAGTTAGCTGGAAGCTATGATTCCCATCAAGTAGAGAAGTTATAGGAGGAAACCAGATGGAAGTTCTGCAGGTTAACCACAGGCATAACTGAGCTAAAACTCTCAGCAGCAGTGATGGTCCATTTTGGTTCTGCACTTTTTAGAAAACAGGCATGACAAGAGTAGGACTGATGCTTGTGCTTTTGTCACTGCCCTTTAATACCTCATCCATAGGGATTTCTAGGCACTGTGTCAGTAATTTTTTCAGTGTTGTGACACAGCTGAGAACATTGCCCAAAGGATCTCAGTATCTGAGAATACATTAGTACACTTTTTCAGTGCAGGTGGGAGAGATGAGAGCCCTATATTGCAGACTGTTGAGACCAAGGAAGTTTTGCTTCCTATTGCAGTGTGAACTTCAGCTCTTTGAGCTTTCATGTTCAAGCATTTAGTGGATTCAATGGATGTGGGCTTAGTTTATTACCCTTGAGTATTACTAGAGAAACTGCACATGGTTTCCTCAGATTGCTATACAGCTGCATTGACCAGGAGCCTCAGTACCATAATGCCAGAGATCTAAGTTTAAAATTAAAATAGAAAAAATATCCTGACTGAAGCTGTAAACATTGAGATATAAGAATGGAATATGACCAGTTCTGTAAACGTAAGTAGGGTTGTAACAGATTGAAGACAGAAAAATAAGGACCTGTTTTGTAAGCACATAGTCAAAGGCAATGTTAGCAGCTCATAACTCCAAAGGAACGGGTAAAGAAAGACCAGTGGAATTCTGTCTAGCTCTGGGAATTTCATGGTGATGGACATCCAGGACACACAGTCACAACAGGCCCCTGAAATACATCTGAAAAGAGTTAATGTCTACCTCAAAACAGGACATTCTCATTCTTTTCCCAACTACTTGTATAACTCCTTTTCCTCAGGAATAGCCTTTAGCTTCACAAGGTATGAAAAGAAAATGAGAAGATGGCCATAAGGTGGTGATAAATTATTATTATGATAAATTAGAGCAGAGTGCACAATGCCATTTTGATGAGCTTTCCCAGACATGGAGGCTTGGCTGAATCATTACAGTCACATCTACATTTTGGACACTTAGACATCTACATTTGGACTACTTAGTGAGTCTCTAAGTTGTTTTTTTTTTTTTTCCCTGGATAACTTTTGTCTACGAAAGTACTAAGTACTACTGGTAAGAAAATATATTCAAGAGAATTTCCGCAGTCATGGTTTTATGGTGACTCAGTTGATACTAATTACAGTAAATGGTGGAAGTAAGGCTGGAAGCTCTTCTGAAAACTACAGAGCTCCTCTTGAGCTCTCTCCAATTTTAATGTATGACTTCTACAGACAACCAGCTATATCTTTGCAGTTTCTTAGATGAGTACCCTCTGTAGTATTTCATTTGCAATATGCTTCCTTAAGAAGCTCCCAGCCCTAAAAGAAAACCACTTGCTGTTTTTCACTTTGCTGGTAGAATTTGATGCTTTCTCTAGGAAGAAAATAATATTAGCTATCAGCAAATATTGAATATCCTACAGATTTTTGTTGCTGTTCTACAGTGAAAGCATGATTTAATTGATTACTTCATGATGTTCCACTGTGTTTCCATTTAATTTAACTGTCACACAAGATGAAGTAACAATTAGGTTTGCAGTTAAGGGCTTCTGAGCAGTCTCTTTTTCAGCTGTGTTCTCTTGCATAAAATCAGCCTTGAAGATTTTAAAACAGTGGTCTCATCTTGAAGGGGTTGGTAAAATGATAATCTGAATATTCTGTGCAAACTTTTTAGGTATCTTACTTACTGCATGTAAAGGGTCCTGCTGATTTAAGCTACTCCACTGAATCCAGCCCCTGAAGATTTCAACCCAAAATACTTGGACACTAGAAGATGGTGTAGACTGTGGTCATAATGGGAAGGCTGGGCTTTACACAGCAAAAGTTACTTAAAGCACAAATGTCTTTCAAGTCACAGACTTCCACAAATGTGTCTGCTGAAGCCTTTCTGAATAGCTCCACCAGTAACCAAAATATTTCAATCAAGATATATTGCTGGTCGAAATCAATATTTTTTTCATTTGAGAATGTTATAGATTTTTTTAAAAGGAAATTTTAAAAATTACAATAAGTCAATAAATTCTTAAATAACTTTTTCTAGTAATTTTGGTTTTTGGAATGACAAAAATTATCTTCAACCAGAAAAGAGAGGAAAAAAAAATTAAATGCCAACTTAATATAAAAAAGATTCAAAAAAGAGTGCAAACTACTCTGAACAGTCACAGTCCTGGGTTTTGTAGAGAAAGAGGTCTCCATATTCTTACATGTCTTCTTTGCTTTAGGGACCTGCAAGGGCAGGTGAGGAGAGGTGAGTTTTGATCAGGTGGAGCCTTAGATCTGAAGTGTCCGAGGATTGGAGGCAGTGCTCAAGCATGAGATTTGAGGCAGTCTCCCCAGATTCTGCAAGATGCAGAAGGAAAGCTGGTGTGAGAGATGACTTATGCACCCTTCTTCAATCCATCACTTACTAATGGTCAGAAAAGATGTTTTGAATGGAAAATTTCATCCAAGTTTTATATTACGCTTACCCCATTTCACAGCTTTCTCACAGCATTCACAGCCAGATTATAACAAAAACCAACATTTGAATCAGGATATAATTTTGTTTGGAACAGACTTATGGTTAATGTCTAATATAAATTCTTATAATGTCAAACCTATCCTTTTACCTATGTCTGAGTATTTTAGGTGACTGCACAGT
The DNA here is from genome assembly GCF_963513975.1 of Fringilla coelebs. Classification (NCBI taxonomy): domain Eukaryota; kingdom Metazoa; phylum Chordata; class Aves; order Passeriformes; family Fringillidae; genus Fringilla; species Fringilla coelebs. The sequence goes on along the minus strand of NC_140030.1, from coordinate 14,497,328 downwards.
GATATTGCAAATGTTTTTATTATGGAGCGTTGCAAAAATAATTACAGAAACAAAAGGAATGCACAGCGTCAAAAGACAAGAAGAGGACAGCACAGCATGTGCATGTCTCACAGCATGACAATCCTTATGATTTTAGTAAATGTCTTAATGCAGAAGTGAAAGATAGTCATCATTCAAATACAGAAAAAGAACCTGACAGAAATGTAACTGCCCTGACCACAAAGCAGTTGCTTTGTTACAGTTGTTTTACTAAATACAAGGCTTTCAACAGTGAAGTCCATACAAGAGGTTGACAAGTTATCTATGCGACACATTTCAAATTGATTAAGAGCAGAAATTGAATGCTTCCAACACATTTAACTTAAACCAAAATCCAGGAGAAAGCCACTCCAAAATAGTAGAATTGGTTTTGCTTGATGGCAAACTATTTTGCCCTCCAGAAATTATATATGTTTTTACTAAACTGCTGTGCCCTAGAGGTACTGTACTGGGTAATGAAACTATGTACTGATTTATAAAAAAAATTCAGGGCCTGAATTTGGTGACCTGAAAGAAAAGAAAAAAAAAAAATTGTTTTCCATCACAGCAGATCGGAACCTGCTGTCTGGGGTTGGATAATTTTAATTTTTTTAAAGCATCCTATTAAGCATTTTGTAAATATATATTGAAAAATTAAAGTAGAGGTTGAGCCTGGCTAACATGGTGAACAGTACAGTCTTCAATATCTATTGAGAAAATCTTCTTGGAGAAGGATTGCCGCTCTTCCAAGAAGTCCAAGACCAAAGTGATGGTAAGGATTTCTGAAAGTGCAAGCTCAAACTGGTCTTGCAGCAAAACAGCAACTGGTCTTCAGCAACAAACAGGTCTTTGTTTGCACTATCAGTTTCTTTCTACTTTGCCTGGACTTTTGTGATGTCACACAAAAGTTGAAGGACAGAAGTAATTTAGGTTTTGGAACCAGAATTTCTAATAAAACACTTATTTATTTATTTTATTCTTTATTATGACTATTTTTTGCAAAATTTCAGCTTTGACAGATTTTCTCCAGGAGCCCCTTTGTGTAGCTGTTCTAATGCTGTGAATATTCAAGGCAAATTTCTATAAAATTCTTACATGAGAGAGCAGTAGTTCTTGCTATAATCTTCCATCTTTCAAGTGTGAATGTAATCTAAGGAAATTTTATGTGACTGTGCTCTCTTCTCATACCAAATTCTGCCAGCTCTCTTGGTCTGTGCTTGGGACTTGCTCAGTTTCTTCACTATCATTATCAATGATTTTCATGTGCCTTCACTTGCAGCATTATGGAGAGAATTTTCTTGGTCCCACATGCCATATAATGCCTGTTTTGACTTGTGGCATCACAGCAGCAAGGGAGAAGCCATTCACGTTTCCTGGAATACCAGCTCAGTGCATCACTGCTAAAATGCATGCTCCCAGCTGGGAATTACTTTTGTGGCATATTCCTGGACCCTTGCCCCTGAGTCCCAGAGTTCATCCTGCCATCAAAGACCCTATATGGCAGTCTCTCATGTTTCAGGGATGGAGGTCCAAAGAAGGTCTGTGATAGTCCTGTCTGGACATCACCCTCTCCCTTTGAAGGATAGATGAAACTAGGGCTATGTGTAGAGGTGGCTGGGTTTGAAGAGCAAGATGAACATATAACATTTTTAAAAGTTTTCTAAAGGGTTTAGACCTGGGTAGTCACAGTCCATTTTATTAAGCCACTGCACAATCCAGCATGAAGACACATTCTGTGCAGAAGAGGTAGAAAATCAGAAGAATGGGAGAGGTGAAGCTATGGAGTGACACTGAAAGCTGAATAAAAACTCTGAAGACCAGTTTGTGTTATCAGTAATTTTACAATGGGCTCTCAGTTTTTCCCCTTGATGAGAACTCAGTTACCCAGATTAATAAGAAAATAGAATCTTTATTCAGTGAGTCAAGCACCCTTTTCTGCTATTCCTGACCACCACCTATGGGGGTTAGACCACACAGCTCATGAACAACTCTGAATAGAAACAGCAGATGTGCTCCCACCCATCAGTGAGCCAATGAACAACTGTAAATCCAGGAACAGCACACACAAGCTGTTGATGTTTTTTCTTATTTAGTTTATACACTGTTAGATAGACTGCATTTTACATAATTTAAAAAATAATGCTCTGTAATGAGGCATACAGATGAACATGTGTGTGTATATCTGAGCATTGCTACACATAACATGGCCACACATACAGGAATAAATATATACAGAGTTCCTTTTGGCTGAAAATCACATGAAAATTTTGTGAAGTGCTTTCTTTAAAAATTTGACTGTACAGTCTCCTATTCAATGCTTCAGCAGAAGAGAGAAGTGAGAGTTTGAAGATCCAGCAAAGTACTGCCTGACTAAAATTAATAAGGTGTCACCATGTGTGAATTTGGAATATCATAACTTAATGAAGAGCATGGACTATCATATCAGATGATGTGACTCCATCCTTGACCTTTTGTTTATCTCTATAGCCTCAAAAAGAAGTATAATTATGATTTTGTGGACAATGTCTAAGAGAAACCTCTTGCACCCTTTAAAAAAATCGGACCATTTTAATCATGCAGGTTCTGTCAGGAACATGGCTACACCAAATGCAATTAATAACTTTTGCTGAAAGGTCATCCACTCTCCAGGCTGTTTCAAGACTACCAAAATGACTGCTAGGGCCATCAGTGGTGCTCAAGGATACAAGTGATGGTACAGTTCCTCACATCTCAAGATTATTTGAGATGTTTGGCTGAAGAACATGTAGGCTAATATTGACCACAAACCTGAGCTCACTGTGGTTTGTGCTTGCCTAAACTCTATTTCTGCTCTGAGGCACCCTGTGCTATTCTTGCAAGTTACTGCTGCACTTTCTTGCTTGCTGTACTGTTCTGGCTAATTGTGTACCACACTGCTTTTCCTAATAATTGCCTGTTTTAAGTGGCACCTTCTTATTCAAACTCCTAAACTTTGTACAAGTAAGCACTGCAGATTGCTGAATGAGTGAAAGGTTGCAGATTTGCCTATCTCTGTGAGATAATGAAACCTCAAAATAGAGCTTGTAAAGTAGCAGCTCGCTAGCTGTTTATGAGATGCATAAATTACCACTCATGGTTCATTCTGCAGATTAGCACATTCTGCACGTTTATTCATTTCAGTTTCTGCTAGGAGTCCTGAAAGAATTCAGTGGTTTAGAGGTACAAGAAATATATTTACTGCATCACTAATTTGAAGGTTCTGTTTTCAAACCCTCATTACAGTGCAAAGACCAAATGTTGAGAAAGCCCTGCAACTGCTGAAACAGAAGCAGTGAGATCCTGACTTTCAGTGTTCCTGTGTGTGAAGAACCGTATCTGCACAACCCTACAGACAGATTTTGGTGCCAATCGTTTATCATCTTTTTGAGTAAGCATTATGAATATGTCATCCAGGTAGGAAACCAGCTAAAACTCTAGATTTTCTAGAGCAAGGTTAGGCCATGTGTCTGCTGAGAATGATCTTTCTGGGAATGCCAAAACAAGCAGGCAGGGAGCAGCTAAGAATAGACATAAATGCCTCTTCCAATTTTGCTCAGTTGCAAGAGAGTGAGATGTGGTCTTTTCAGGAGCCCATCTTTTTTCCACTATTAATGCTTGTATAAGAATTATCTAGAACAGTTGTAACATCCTGCTCTCATAGCTCCCTTCCTATCTTTTTTTCTCTAAAGGGGGTTAGCAATTGTCAGAGTTCTTATCTGCATGCAAATGACTTGCTCTTCATCTCACAGCCAGAAGAGTTTTAGGGAATGATGCATGCTCATGATGGTGAACAATTCAGTTCCCTAGACAGACATCTTGAGAGCATCTCAGACAACCACATGAGATTTATAGGTAAACAGAGTGTCTGCAGAAAGCCTGTGACATTCTGGAGCATGGAAGGTTCTAGATGGTTGGAACCAGTTGATGTTTTACATCCTTTCAAACCCAAACCATTCTGTGATTCAAACTGCTTACAACAACACAAGGCCTGTGTTTAACATTGCACAGCCACTCCTCTGATGGCAGGATACTGAGCACCCTTGAAAAATAAACAATTGAAGATGCATCATGTTAATGACTTCTCTAAGTGTTCTATTGTAGAATGCCTTGACAATTAAGGGAAATTCAGGCACTATTGTATTCTGAAAGTAATTCCCTACTAGCTAAATATCAATTGTCTGATTGTTAATCCCAAAAGCTTTGTCTCCCATTTTTTATATTCAGAGGGATGAACTCTACTAGTTATATACCTTTAATATTTCTTTTGAACATGCTTAAACCTGAAACATTCCTAAAGCACCTGCAAGAAACAGGAATTGCTGAACACAATGGTAATATATTTTTTCTTATTACTATGTGGACTATGATTTCCTTTCCTAAGTTTTCAGCCACTTTGTTCTGAGTTGTAGCTGATGGATGATAGCTATATTCCTGTCTGCAGACATGATAGCCTCTAAGTGGTTTTTATCTTGAGAAAAACTCTTACCTCTTCTTGGAGGGATTTGCAACCCTCCAAATCCCAGTTGTTTTTCCCCACACTCTGCTGACAACAAGAAGTAAAAGAGAATTTTGATGATGTGTTCACTATGCTTATTGCTTCTTTCTTCTGGACTGAGATCAAGAAACAAAACACAGGGAGGAGATATCAGGACATAAATGATGATGTTTTTATTGCTTTGTCAAATTTGAGCCAGGTTTTCAAAGGGACCGTTTTACTAGAATTTGGCTATTTCACTTGAAGTAGCACAAGTAAATGAACTCTTGCATCTGGTGAGCATTTACAAAGCTGCACACAACAGGTTCAACTGTCTATCAATAGCATGAGCCCTCAGCCCCCGGGGCCAGCCCCTGGCCCAGCGATGCTGCTGCTCTCCAAACCCCCCTGCCTGGCCATGGGCCTGGCCTGGCTTTGGCTGTCCCCACTCCAGGGAGGTGCCAGGTAGCTGGGCTGGGGCTGTCCCTGTGCCTCCCAGCTGGCTGGGGCTGTCCCTGTGCCAGGTAGCTGGGCTGGGGCTGTCCCTGTGCCAGGTAGCTGGGCTGGGGCTGTCCCTGTGCCCCCCAGCTGGCTGGGGCTGTCCCTGTGCCAGGTAGCTGGGCTGGGGCTGTCCCTGTGCCCCCCAGCTGGCTGAGGCTGTCCCTGTGCCCCCCAGCTGGGCTGGGGCTGTCCCTGTGCCCCCCATCTGGCTGGGGCTGTCCCTGTGCCCCCCAGCTGGCTGGGGCTGTCCCTGTGCCCCCCAGCTGGCTGGGGCTGTCCCTGTGCCAGGTAGCTGGCTGGGGCTGTCCCTGTGCCAGGTAGCTGGGCTGGGGCTGTCCCTGTGCCCCCCAGCTGGCTGACCCGGCTTTGGCTGGGACTGGCGGGACAGCAGCTGTGAGGGTTTGGCAAACCCCCGTGTCAGACAGGAGTCCTGATGGGCAAAATCTGTCCTGGCTGTGGGCAGTGTCAGGGTCAGGATCAGGGCTGCTTCTCCCTACTGGTATCAGCAAAAGCATTTTGTGAGATGTGGAGGACAACAGCTGTAACTCAATACTCTGAAACTTGAGAAAAATGCAGGAAAGTTAAGGGCACAACTGTCCAGCTTGTACAGTAGTTCTGTTTATTTTACAAATGCTGCAGGCTTTGAAATCCCAGATCATCTTCCCTAGAGTGGTCTGTGTCTGGCTGCCAGAGCAGGGAGGCAGATCTCTGTTTATGAGCAGATGACACCAACAGGAAGCCAGCAATGCTCTCATCTCTCCTGACACCTCAGTGGGAGCTTGTGCTGCCTTTAAACCACTCTTCTGAGGAAATGTGGTAACTGACCGAAGAGTTTACTTATTTAGTGTGCTAATGAGGCAAGGCTTTGGACATGCACAGCTGGGTTTGGAGCCCAGCAGCTTGGAGAACTGCATGCTTTTCTGTAGGATAACTTTTAACCCCGACATCTGGAAGTTTACTGTAAGCAGCAGTTCCTGCTGAAACTATTTGTCAGATGATAATGACAGTGTCAGTCCCTTTTGGGACTGACTCCTGGTTCTGATGGATATGATGGTCCTCCCTGTTGCAGCTCTTCTCCTTTGCATGCCACAGGAATGCAGAGTAGAGGTAAAGAGTGTCTCTCTGCTCTCCTACATGCCCTATGTCTCTGTATTCTGAACAAATGAAATTACATAGAGCTGTGTCTGAATTCACTCATTTCATGCTCTGTTTAGCCATAATGAGAAAAAAAGCATTACACTGTAATCTGGTATTGAGTGCATTGCACCTTGGAGCCCTTGGTTCAAAATAGGTAATTACAATCTTCCTTTTAAAAGTCATAGCTGGACTGCTCTTCTCTTTGAAAGGTGAGAAAAACAGAACAGCATCCTCAGGTCTCCACCTGCGTGAGATCTTGGATTGAAAGACAGATCACTGAGAAGTGCAGGACTTGCTCTCTTTTCTCTTTGAGACAATTCACAATAGGAGCCTGCCCTGATCATTAATCTGTGGTATGGAAGCTGAAATGGGGAGTGAGGGAAGACTGTACACCTCTATGTGAAATGCCATTCATGATTCTTTAGCTGCCCCTCTTATGCCCCCACCCAAGAGACTGAAAGAGAGAGGGATGGTGACCCTGTAGCTTAGAGATTATGGCACTCATCCATATGGAGGAATACTGGGTCTCATGGCCTTGGTTTAAAGGCTGCACATGGATTTCTTGCTTCATTCAGTATTTGTAGGCCTAGCCCATACTTGGAGCAAATATTGACAGATTCTTTCTAGCTAGTTTACTGTAGCTCTCTAATGCATGTTGAAAATCGTTAAGCACTGCAACCTTCTTCAGAGAGGTGAAAGATTTTTTTTGCATTTCCACTATTCTGAGAAATGAAATAATTTCATCAAAGCCTTTCTAGGATTAATAGTTTAGTTGCAGGCATTTCAATTTGCAAAATAAATAACACCCCATCAATGGAAATGAGCAAAGCACCAAAAGGACTGGATAAAAAATCCCAAACAAACAGAGCTCTGGAAGCTGATATTAATAGGAACAAAGAAAGAGAAGTAATGAATAATTCATGCAATTGTTTTGGAAAATATTTTTTAAAAGAAATTTAATATGTGAGGAAAAGATTTATTCCTCAGTCTTTTCCTTTTTGACTGCTTAGAGGTAGAGGTGTAGGGAAGAGAAGCAAAAAAAGGAGAAACTCATAGAAGTGCATGAGTTTGTCCAGAGGGAGTCTTTTCAAAGTTACTATAATGTGTATCTAGCCAAATTGTGACACAGCATTCATCTCTGTCATGTTTGAATCCCTCACATTTAATAGTCTTTCTAAGTCAGAAAACAATTAGGAGATGGAAATGCTCAGATGTAGGATCCAAGTCCTTTGGTGCAGGACTAACCATTCTCACATGCTGAAAAATAGCAGGAAGAAAGTAATATAGTAGACAAAAGGCAAACTTCTGACCCCATTGCCCTCCTCTAAGAGTTCCTGGTTTAGGTGAGGTCCTGATATCACATCTCATTTTGAAAATTTACTTTCATTGACCAAATTATTTTCTTTGAAAAGTACCATTCCATTATAGGTGGTTTGTATGATTTTTGATTTTCCTGATGTACCTAGACAATGAAAAAGGGCAAGAAGGGAGAAGGTTGCTCATCTGTGGTGTCTAGAAGTAGTGCACTTAATCAAAGCAACTTCTATAGCCACTGCAGAAAAAGATTTTTCAGAGAGATATTGATTCCATGGCTTTTGGGCTTTGTTTCTTTCTTTGCTAATTACACATGAAACTTAGATAACCACCTTATACTAGATGCATAGAGTAGAATGAATGAATCCAGGTCTTTGTCAACACCAGGCTTCAAGTTAGAAAACAAAAGTGTTGCATTTTGTGATAATGTGCCTTAGTGTCATTTAAAATCTGATTTGCAGTTGAACCTAGATGCGTAGACCAGTTTGTTCTGTCTTTGCAGGATCCCCATTAACTGATAGTTTCAATGGAAGACGTTTGCTGCTCAGTGATTTATAACCTGGGATTGTCTTAGATATATATTTCTGAGAGAATTCCCTCGCAGTCTGTGGCCAGGTTTGATACTAATGCATCAGGCATCACTCACATGCACTCAGGCTTTTTAGTCAAATACTGCAGGATCAGAAAATGGCTCTGTATTTCTAATGGATAATTGTTAATTTCTATGCTGAAGGTAGGACAACCACACACAACATGGAGTCGTCCAGCTCTGACATAAGTATTAATTAACCTTCCCTGGTTTTGCAATATTGCACAGGATATGATTTGTCATATTAAATCATACTGTGAATCTGTCATGTTCTGTACTCTGAATTTTTCAGTAGTCAGATGATTCAAAAAAATGTTCAAGATAAAGGCAAACCCTTCTAGGCAATATGAGTGTTGGAGGGAAGAGCCCAGGTTGCAGGAAGGGAGACAAGGAGGCATCAGGAAGTCTGTCATGCATGGCTGGGTGCTTCAAAGCTTGTTCATAATTAAGAACTACTGAACTTCCGAAACACAGAGTTCTTTCATATTACTGATCAGCACGTAATAAATTAACAGCCAGAGTCTGAAAGAATCCTTCATAAAAACTGGTCTTCAAAGTCACTCAACCAATAAAATTGACTGCAGCTTTTAAAAGTGAGCTTTAGAGCCAGCGCATAGAGCTTGCTTTAGAAAACATGTCTTCAAAAGTCTGCATGGTTATCTCAAAGCAAAATAGGTCCAAAGTAGCATGTGCACCTAGGTAAGGAGTGGGTTTAGGAGCAATTTCTGCAGGGAGTTGATGATTAGTAGAAAAATCACAGCATCTGACTTTGCAAAGTAATTAAACTGGGTATTTCAGCCACCTAATAATCTCCACAGACCTTCTGGGTAGTCAATAGAAGGAGAGATGGTCTCCCAAGTGGCATCTTGGAGATGTGGAGCTCCTACCCTGTCTGCTGTCTTCAGTCACTTCCTGAAGAATCTCTTCCTCTGTGACCTAGAAAAAGATGAAGAAACAAGCCATCAAAAAACTTACTTAATTCAGCCCTTAACAATGACATCTATGCATGAACTTTTAGTACTTATTTTAGACGAAGTGTTCATGTTGTGCTCTCTAATTTTCTGCTGTTCTTTGTTTCCCAAACTACTTAGCCCAAAACTGTTTGATTACTCCATTACAGATGGCATTATATTCCAGTTTCACGCTGTCTTTTTACATCAGTTTGTACAACTGATTATTATTTAATGAGTTTATTGTACTTTAAAGGATGCTATGTTACCATGTGAATTAATATATTAATCAGGCATGTGCATGCTTTTAATGAAATCTATGTTACAAAATTTGTTATAGCAGCTAGCTTGTGACATTGCTTGTTGATGATTCATTCTTAATGGTTTTTTGTAAAATATGTTCTAAAATAAGTTATTAATTAATTTAGCTGCAACTAGTAATTACTTCATAAGTATTAATAAAGATCCTGCACACATAAATGCACACACAATTTTTATATTAAATTCTATTTTGTACTTAACAGTGCCTTATCAGGCTGTCATCAGTTAAATTTATGGTCATTATGCTTTCTTGTTTGGTGAGAATATAAACCAAAAACTGTCTTAGAAAATTTTTGTTCACTGAAATTTGCATAAAAATCCATCAAATTTTTCACATAAAATGTATAAATCTCTATAATTTGCATCAGGGGATGAAAAAGATCAAATAACAACTACAGAATACAAAGAAAAATGGCAGCACTGATCTTGTTCAGCTTGTTTGGAGAGCTCCTGGTAATCCAGTTTGGTCAGGGGCCCTGTATCTCCTACTGATGTGTTGAAGAACTCCTGACCAAAATACATCAGTTTATGAAGGTCCTGTTGGTTATCTGCAGTGCAGTAGAATACCAAACTCCAGGAACTATCATCTTGACAGGCTAAACTGCAGCCAGATGTCATCTGCACGTTCCATCACATCAGACGTACAGCTGGCACTACAAGGATATCAGCTGGAACTCATGGACTCATCCCTGCCTGGGAGGCTGTATTTCTACCATCTGCTCTAGTGGAAGGTGTCCCTGCCCATGGAGGACGGGTTGGACTTGGGTGATTTTGAGGTCCCATCCAATCCTAACCATTCCATGGTTCTATTTCCTCTCCCTAAGAACCACAGCAAGCAGTGGTTGGGGCAGCAGAGGAGAAAGTGGAAGCCCATGCCTTACCCAGGGACTGGCCGTGGTTTAGACATAAACTTTGCAAGGTAAATAGAAGGAATATACAAATTAAGAGATGAAACAGCTGTGTGAAGGACCTAGGTGACTTGTCTGATGGCAGGTAGGTTGTTAATAGAGATGTGAATCCTGAACCAAAGACACAGACCTGTGCCTCATCTCCTGAGCCATGTGGAATTGCTGGCACTATGTGTCTGTGAACAAGTCTTAATCCCACAAGATGAATGGCCAAAGATTGAATGCTGGGTGATTCCCAGGTAAAAATCTTTTCTGTCAAACTCAACATCAGGTTGACCAATATTTTGATTTTTGTAGCACTGTCTGGATTTGCAACCACCAAAAAGGGACAGAGTAGACAACACTAGAAGAAAAAAATTTAGACTATTTTCAAATTTTATGTAGAAAATATAGAATAATGTTAAAATTTTTGTTCTGCATGCAGGCTGCAGATCCCCAAATCCTTCTCAGTCCAAAAGCCCTGAAAAAAATTGATTCCATAGAATAGGGAATGGACAACAGGAAGGGTTAGAAGTTCCTTTCTGTTTTGTATGAGAAGTGAGATCAGACCCAAGTGCATAAATTTTGAACAATTTTGCTGTTTCTGTTTTTCACAGAGTAACATTTTGACACTCTGGTTGCACAAAAGTAGTTTATAGTTATAGCTTGACACATTATAATTTTGTTTGACAATCAGACATTCTATTACATTTTATACAATCATATTGCATGTATTGGTAACATTCTAAAAGAGCAAGGCATCTATTATCAGATTACAGAAAAAATACCTAAGCAAGAGAATTAAAAATGCCACAGCAATTATTAATAGCATTAGTAATAGCCAGGTCCTTGTCACAACATATAATGACATTTTCTTTAGATACATTGCAATGTATCATGGGGAATGGACAAGATGACCCAATAGATCTTTTCTATCTTTTCTCTCACATAATTATGTCAATCAGCACTGTAAAGTCAAAGTAATTTATGCCTCCTATTGCTTCCAGATTGCATTATTGTAACCCAGTTCTGCTCCACAGGTCTAAAGACTGCAACATCACAGGGTTTGTTTGATTGGGATGCAATTTCAGCAGAGCTGTAATAAAGGTGGGACCTGTTAAATCAAATATTAATGGCAGAAATTGTTGGACTAACCTTGCCTTAAGTGTTCAGGTGACATAAACTTCAGTGGAGTTTTCAAATCTCTTCTCTAAGTGTGGGACAGAAGATCCCAGGTTGTGGATACTTCTCATGTGTTATTATTCAGATTTCATAGGTTTGTCATCTTTCCTGGGTGGAAAACATTAATACAAACACACATGAGAAGACAAAGTCAACATTTTATCTTAATAGTAATAATTTGGAAATGCAGCTATTGGACTTTTTTTCTCTGTGTATATGGTGATTCCAGTGTATAATTTGGTTATTGTAAGTTTCACTATTGTTTAAATATTTCCTATCAATCTTAAAATTTTTTATTGCATTTCAATTAGAGTATGTAAAAAAACCCCAGCCATAAAGCTCTTTACTCATTCCATTGCAATAAATTTGAAAAGAATTTTTATCAGGATCTGTATTAGTTAATTCTTGCAGTCTTTCCAAAGTTTTTTTAAATTATGGAATTTATATTCTATTTCCAGTGTTTCAATTAGGAATGGATATAAACTTTTTTAGACTTTTAAGGGCTGGAGAAAATTATGGCATGGGGAGTCCTTAATGCCTTTTACTGCACCCATTGCAGCTTTTGGTACACTATATTTTTATGCAGATAAATTATATCAAGCCTCTTGCAAAGTTTCACCATTTTAGTGATGTTTAAAATTCTGAAATGTCAACATTTGGCAGAGAAAGTAGCTGAATCAGCCAGAGTAATTGTGTTAGCTAAAACACGCAGCAAGCAAAATAGGAAGTAAGGTATTTGAAGGCAAACTATTCCTATGAAGAGACACTTCAATTCCCATGAATGTAACAATGACAAAACAAATCCCTCATAATTCCATAATTTTCTTTAAAGTGACAAATTATCTGAAAACCTATTATGCAAAGTGAGAGAGTTAATGACAATGCATGTATAAAGTACTTTCCCCCAGTAAGCAATATTTGACCCAATAGAGAAAAAATATTCCATTATTCAATTATTTTGTGGACAGAATTGTGTCTTCCAATGTTACTATTAGCAGCTATAAATTATGATATACTGCTAAAATTCTAACTATTTAATTGCATCAGATATTGTAACATTTCTAATAGATTTTATTATGCAGGAAATGGCTTTGTCATCACTACTGACTTTGTAGTACAAAAGAAAAAACAGTCAGAAAAATGTTCATTCCATGGTTTAAGGCATGTGTAATGACAGAGAAAACTGTGCCCTTTTAAAAACAAACACATGTTCTCTCGGTTAAAAAAAAGGAGGAAATATCTTGTTTGCAATAAACAGGGTTTTTCTTTTACAAAATGGAATAATTTCAAGCATGATTGAGTCCTGAAAAGCATTTCCTGTCAGAATTAAATGATGAATATATCTGACTGGGTGGTTTTTTGGCATAAAGTTTTGCTAGGACATCACAATCACCTTGTCATCTTCTGTATTTTCACATTTTTAGTAAACAGGAGAATTAAAGAGTTTTATTTTTCAGAGCCATGCTAAAATAATTTTTATGTTTTGTTCTGTTTGCTTGCAGCCTTACATATGACAATCCACCAAGAAACACTACAAAACACAAGTGGCCATTATGACAGTGGCTTTCTTAGTCTGTGTTTCAATAATTGAAAGTACAGAAATCCTTCTCAGACCGAGCCTTAGAGCAAGGTCACTATGTCCCTTCTGAAATACTTGGTCCTGACATAATAGAATTCAGGAAGGCAAAGGATAATGCTGGAGGACAACCAAACTTAGGGGTATAAGCCAGGAATTCAAAGATTTCTGACTATCATAGCAAACATAAGAGGCACATTACAAATGGCTGCATTACAGCCAGACCTAAACTCTAGTGCTGAAAATGGAGTTCCCTGAAAATGACATGTCTAAGGAAAAAGAGGGGTTTCAGCTGTTCATATTCAGCAAGTGTCCTGCTCAGAGATGACTAAATTCTTTCAACACCACAAAGGCTTGTCCTAAACTTAAATACATAGTAGTATGTATGGAGAAGTTCCAGTTTAAGGAGCTAAGAACCAAAATGCTGCTTTTGCTGTGCTCTCAGTAGGATATCTAAACCCTTGGTTGTGGGAAACTCTCCTGCAGCCAGAAATGCTCTGAGCAGACGCAGGACAGCAATGAGTACAGTGCAAAGAGCAGAGGGAGTGTCAGGCAGTGGTCACAGGAAGAAGTGAGAGGTGAGAAATTTGAGCCTTGAAGATTTCTACTATTGGGAGTGATTGAAATATAAATCAGCTTCCCTCCTTCATCCAGTGATCCCACACCTAGCTTGATGAGTCAGGGCTTGATCAGGTTTGCGGCGATGATGGGGACGCCAGGTAGCAAAAGGGGCAGTGCAGAGAGCACACAATTCTCTACTGGTTATAGCACATTTCTGAAAGCAGAGGGAACTGGATGCCAGTCTGTTTTTCCTGGACTACTGGTAGGGTTTGCACTGGTTATAAATAAATTTCAGATAGGAGGAATAGAAAAAAAACAGCAAACCACTGGTTTCTAATCTCACTGTGACAATCCTATAATTCATGAGCTGTGCCCAGCACCTCGCAGTGCCCAGGACATTTCTGTGGCACCCTGTACATAAAGTTCATACCCATGGTACTCGCCTCGTGCAGTGGTGTGACTGTGTCCAAAATACCTAAAGGAAATAGTCTGTGGTCTGAGCTCAGGTTTGGTCTCTGTGGAAAGCAAAGCCATAGCATGCCTGGGAATGGTCTAACATCTGAGAATGGCAGGTGACTGAATTCCAGCATGCAGAGTGCTCCCTTCCACTGCTTAACTTCCTTGCATGCATAGGAAGTTAATAGCCAGGAATGAAGCTTTGCTGGTTGCAAGAACATATGCCTCATCCACGGATGAACCAAAAGCCAAGGTCAAAATTGTGAGTGCATATACAATGAACTGTGTGAATAAAGTAGTTTAGGAGCTCCACTTCATAAAAAAAGTTTATACACTGAAGACCAGTGTGGCTCTCTTTCTAACAGACAAGATATCAAAGGTCTTCAGGTTAAAAAAAAACCAAGCAAACAAAAAACCCCAGCCAAAACCATGAGATTTTCAGATGGATTCTTGGTACTTAACTTTCTTTTGAGAAAGGTATCCTGAATCATCATTTTGATGTTTAGATCGAAATACTTTTACAAATCTGATCCTTTAACATTTAAAAATGTTTTTATTATTGCACATAACACTCAAAACCACAAATATCTATTACATTTAGGTCTTGACAGAATTTTTTAATCAATAAATCAACCCTGAAATGTGATGAGCGTTAAAGTGAAACCTCTGGTTCATTTAATGTCATGGACTCTTTGTTGAAAATATTGGTCATCTTCAATAGTACTAAATTTTTTTTAATATCCTTATCTTCTGTATATTTCTGTTTAACATTTTGTATGGTGTCTATTTGCTTGTATCTTTGAGAAAGCAAAAAGTTTAATCCTCTCTGTACAAAATTTATTATACTAGTATTTTGATAGTTATAATATTTGAAATATATTTAAAGATGTATTTTATTAATCTACGGGAAATAAATTTGTAAACTTGTCATATACTGAGTCTGACATTTCTAAGGCAAATTTCTGTACTGCTTTGTTGCTTTCAGGCAATTCTTCACTTGCCAGGTTTGGTATCAGGCAGTGAAGGCTGTATTGAGTCACTGCTCATTTGAGTGTTAAAATTCAATTTACAGTTACACAGATGTTCTGAGATCCTTTGAATTTAATGAGGATGACTCATACAGATGAGTAAAGAGGATGGACTTTGAGTTCTCTAATGCTTTCTGAGATCAATGCATTCCAGCTGAAAATCATTCCGCTCAGTCCATGCTATCATACTGAACTGCCCATTATCTTTGTCCTCCTGCCTTGTCTTGCTGCTTAAAATAGGTATATTTGAGAATGAACTGGTTTTAGTGACCATTACCTGACTTGCAATAATGACATGATATTTCCTGCCTTATTTTTACATTCCATTACTAATGGCCTGTATCAGTCCTTGAAAAGTTTTGCTTTATGAAGTTATTCTTTATATGGAGAGGGCAGTATATTATGCCTGTTATGTTGCTTTGTTAGTAAAATCAGATTTTTTAAAATGAGTTTATTATTTAGAAACAAAAAATTAGAAGTAGCTTCAGGTAAATCCTATTTTTGCATATGAATTTGAAACACTGTAAAATATAAGGGCAAAAATAGACCATTCACATCCGTGGTGTAGTCTGATATGGGTCTGTGAGTATCTGTGAAGTATCACCAGACAATCAGGAATGCTACTGCTGAATATGAATGGTGAGAAGGAGTTGAGAAATTGCATGACAATGATTTACATGAACAGAGATTAAAAATACTGTAATTATTTGGAAAGCAGAACAATAAACAGAAAAAACCTAAAATATATCAAATTAAATGAAATTATAAGTCTTGAGAGAATTCAGATCAGGACTTTCTTTCTCTCCATCACATTATGAAGAGAGAAAACATGGATTTAATGAAAACTGAAGAGAAATTAGAATTAGAAAGGATGCAATTAGGACATAAAATAACCATGCTCCTGTAACTCATTGTCTTAGGATGTTTTTAAGACCAAGAATTTCACAAGCAGTGAAGAAGAATCACACATCACAAGAATTTTTAGAGCTGTGAAAATTAGTACTACAAAGTTTTGGAAAAGAAATTTATGCTTCAGGGTTTGATCCAGATTTTAACTATCATGAAGAAGTGGAGAAGCGCAAGGATTAGTGTATACTTTAATTACCCCATGTTAGTCTTGTTCCTCTGGACATCTGGTACTGGTTATTGCCAGAGAGAGGATTTTGGACAAGCTGGACCTTCATGTTTGAAAAAAAATAGTAAATCAAATGCCCAGTTTCATAACAGCAGCTTCTGGATGCTGTGAGCTGCCTCAGAGCACCTCCCTCTTTCATGATAAATCCCTCTGCCTCGTCCCTCCCCAGGAGAGAACCACGCTGGAGTTGCAAAGGTGCCTTGAGAGCAAAGCTGTGTAGTGCTGCTGCCAGGGAAGGCAAATACAACAAGGAAATGTATAGAAACACCAAGCTGGACCATACAAGTAGGAAAAGGGAAAGCAGGGCCAGTGAATCTCTTTTCCTTTCTTTTCCAAGGAACCTTCTTATTTCAAACACATTGGTGTGTGTGTGTCTGAATGTGCATGTGTGGTGTGGGATCAGGGGCTCTGGTACTTTGGAACTGGACACAGCCTTGGGAAAAGTTTTATCATAATCAGGCTCTCAAAAAGCAGCTTATATTCCATTGTCACTTTGGCAGGGGGTGTCCTTGGCTCCATAAAGGTATCTGCTGCCTAGCATTTTCCAAGCAATATAAGGTGGGCTGAAAACCATCAACCAAGGCTAAGTTCAAACAAGGCAATATCAATGACAAGAATGAGGATGACACTATTATTAAAATCTTCTCAGAATGGATTCACTAAGGGGCACCTTCATATAATATGAATTAAGGTCCTCTTTTCCTATCTACAGCATCTTTCCTATTTACATTACCAGCATTTATTGCAGTCTTATTCTTGCTGGTTTCATCCTGGCTGGTGTCCAAGGCAAGCTAAAAATGGGTTTATCTGGTTGTATTTCAGCCTCAGGTTGATGAAGGATATATTGATATTCCAGTTTGTGCCACAACTTATTGTTCCTGTGATGTGATGTGATGTGATGTGATGTGATGTGATGTGATGTGATGTGTGCGTGAGAGAAGGAGGTGGGGAAAAGTGAGAGATATTTTTCGCCGTCTTACATGCGCTGAGAGAACCTTGCTGCTTTTTGTTCTGCCTTGGAGTCCCTCATAGCCTGGCTTCCTCATTATGGTTTCACTGCAAGCGGACAGAGAGCCATTTCTGCCATCCCTTGTGCTCAGATTTTGAGAAATTTTTGTCAAAAAAGTATATAAAACAAGTTTAAAGAATGCAGAAGAAAGCACGGAATATGCCCATCAAGGATGTCATGAGTTTAGATCATTTTACATCATCCTATAGTTGTACCCCAGACTCTGAACTGAGGGAGAAGCAAAATTGGCTCCAGCACCATCAAAGCTCTTGTGGAGGACATTTGCATTGATGAGAGGTTCTATTTGTTGTCCAGAAGCCCAGAATCCTTTTGCTCTTTGAGGCATGGGAGCGTGGACTTCCCAGCAGTGCTCCTCCTCTTTTCCCTATGGCAAGTGAGTACAGCAATGCCACATCAGTATTCCTATCCTGCTCCTGTGAGAGTCCTCTGGTCTTTTTTGCTGCTATCATACAATACAGAAAACACATGGCTGCTCAAAAAAGGCATTATTAATCAGGTGCACTAGCATACTGCATACTGAGTCTCCTTAAGATACTGATATTAAATATGCTTGTGCTTTAAAGGCCATGGCACACTAGATCATGGAGTTAAATAGAAGCCTGAGTTATAGTAATGTTTAAGTTTGGATTTCTTAGGCTACTGGAGAGAAAAAGAATACAAAAAAGACAGCTCTGCTATACTAAGTAGGTTGGTAGAGAATTTAAGTCTAGGTCATAATCCTGTTTATGAATTTCGTATAAAGTCTGAAGAAAAATGAATTGCTGGTCTATTAGTCGTTGTTTTTATTTTTACTGTAAAGAAAAATGCTGTATTGAACAAGAGAAAAAAAACTCACTTGGGAGACAAAGTAAATTTTGTGCTGGATTTTTTTTTTGTGCTTCAGAATTTTTTATGGTGTGAGCAACCTCTTTTTTTATCCCCTTGGGACCAAAAGTGATAGTGTTCCAAATTCAGTTTGTTGTTATATTCTCATGTGTTTTCCTTTCTTCTAGGTCCTTGATAGCGTGAATCATTCTTGGCTCATGTATTCTCAATATTTCAAGCCTGAAAAGTACTGTCTCCTGAGTTCAAAAGAACATCAGATGCACTCAGCACATTTCAGAAAGCATTGAGTCAAGCTCAGGGTAGGAACTCATGGTTTTATATTTGCTGTTTTGCGTCTGGATTTCTCTGGGTTTTGTGGCAATTAGTGTGAACACATTGGTCTTGGTGCTTACCATGCAGAAGCTGGACAGTCAGTCTTCAAATACCTTGGGTATTTTCAATCATTTTTCAGTGCAGCACCTATGCTAGCAACTTCACCAGTTCCAGGGCTCAGACACCATCTGTATACTCACAGAATATTTCCCAGCATGACTTTGACCTGAGTCAACAAGTGTCCTCTGAGCAATTCCCTGTCTATTTCCAGTAGGGCTGCCTGAAGGCAGCTACACTTTGGAAGCATAGCATGGACACATCTGGGCCAAGCTGCTGATCTCAGAGCCAAAGAAAGGGTCCTGACACCGTTAAATTTAGCTGTATAGATGTAGTGGCTATGACCAAGAGCATAAAAAGCACTTGGCACACTAATCCTAAGCTAGTAGCTCAGACAACCTCTTGGGAAGGTTCCAGGCGAAGCACATGCACAGTTTACTTCAGATTAAAAAAACAATAATTGCATAATATTTGATAAATTTCCCCCTTCCTCTTTATGTGCCTGACCCACTAGCCTGTAAGGTCTGGTTATCTCTTGCTGCTCTCCGTCTGTCCCCATGACTGCAGTATTTGAATTTCAGCAGCATGTGCTTTGTGCCTTGCAGAGATGTTAGCCGGGGTCCTGGAGACAGGAGAGCTGCGTCAGCAGGGCACGGTGCCCAGACTGATTAGTTCTGCCATGTTCATGCAGCTATGCCGCTTCCTGTTCCACAGCGAGGACATTTGGAGACATCTGAGATATCGTTGCCTCGCACAGACATAAGGACAAACAGGCTGCTACTAAAAAATGCAAATGTGCACAGCGCGGAAAATAAAGTTATACATATCCCTGCTTTACATTTGCACGCACGCTGCCTCTGTTTCAGAGGAGAAAGGGAGAGTCAGAAATGGCTGTTGTGCACAGTTCAGCTTGCCTACATCACTGAAATTAATATCAAAAAATATGGTTTTTATACACCGTCGTGTGGCCATTTGCTTTATCTGTTTCTGACATTGACGCTTGTCAGTGCTCATCTTCCTACCTAGATTTTAGACCACAAGGAAATGGAAGCTCGTGTCTGAACAAGCCAGCTCATTTTCCATTCTGCAGAGCCTTAAGGTACCCTTAAGTACAGATACTGTAATTCTGGTTGTAGATACTGAGAACTCTGGCTGAAATGTGACCCCTGACAACACTGGCCCATCAAGCCAGGAGATAAGAGCCAGCCTATCTGACCCAGATGAAGCCAATGTGCCAGTGGACTTAAATGCTTAGTGTGCAGGTTTGCTACAGCTGTGCTTTGGGGCAGTCCTGGCTGGACTACAGGACACTTCTTTGTAGTTCTAAAACCCTGAGCTGTCTGTGTATGCCTTGGACCTTTTCAGTGGCTGTCGTTTGACAGAGATGTAAACAATTGGCGGATGTAATCTGAAGGGAGGCAAAAATGTTTAAACTCCTGCTGTCTCTGGTGTCAAACCTTTAGTGCATTGCTTCAAATCCATTGTGGCTTCTACAAAATACTTAATTTGTACCTTATCTGGTTTTTGTAATTTAGGATGGTGACTGGGTAATTTCTCATGGTCATTTCACTGCAGTTTAAAAGGTTTCTGTGGAACTTGAGAGTATTTTTCTGCCCTCTTTTATCTAGAATTCGGACACAATGCTTGGGCATTTGTCAAGTAAGGGAACTGAAACCATCTGCAGTGGGATGTAGGGGAAGGAGGGGTAGAAGAAGGAGGACATCAGATACTAATAATGTGGAAACTACCTTTGTTGGCAGTTGATCCATGTGAGAAGATTTTCTTCTTCTGACACTTATTCTCACCTTCACAGGATATTTCTTGCCAAACCAGATGCTATTCTAATTATAGCATTTTTTCCTGTTTTTTCTTTGTACTTAAAACTATTACTAGATATGTTTAATAGGAAAAACTGGTAACCTTGCTTCAACTTTTATGTATTTAATTTAAGATAATTGATTTTTCTTTCCAGCCCATTTCTAGGCACAGGTTTCAATCTGCCTGTTTACTCCTAAACTGTGTCCAGCTTCATTGATCCTTCAAGTTATAATAGGCCCAGATCCCCCAAGCTGGACACTCTACTGCCATGCTTGAAGAAAATTTTGACTTGACTCTTTTTCCCAAAGACATGAGGTATTTCAGAGGATGACCTGGGATCAGGATTAGGCAATGCTTTTGAGTTGCTCTCCCTTTACTTTTGAATCTTGCTTGTTTTTCTCATCTGTTATCCTCTGATCCTTAAAATAAACTCAGGACCATCAGAGCATGTAGTGACTCAGATTTATGATACACGATGAGTTCCATTCCACTCGGATAGCTGAGCACAGCTGGAACAATGCAATGGAACTAGACATGTTTGTGAGTGTTTGCAGAAGGAGAATTGTTTCTAAAATGGAGGGAGAAGCTATATTATACTGCATATGGCTTGTCAGAATTAATTTTTAGAGTACCTGTCAAAAGCCTCACATTATTTCATAGAACCTAGGGAAATAGCAAGAGTGGGAGAGCGAGAGGTGTAAAAAAGAATTCAAGTTGGCTAGTCTACCCACTATTGCACATCCAGCATAAAGTTATATTGTAGTCCCTCATCCTGAGACTTCAGATAATCCCATTAACCTCCAAACTGTTTCTGTCTCTGGAATTTTCATTTGAGATAACCTGCGCTGAGATTTTACAGTTCACTGATTATTAGAAGTCAGGGCTGTTACAATATTAGGTTTGAGTGAGATAACTTGATTTGCAGCATATGCCAGGTATACCCCCAAAGCATTGTCCTGATTCCAGGAGCGAGATTAAGGTACTAAGGGCTGCTGAAGCTTTTATTAAACGAACAGGGCCGGAAATGAATTCATCTGTTTGCTGTATGTAGGCACAGTTTAGCTATTAAAAAAATCTAAACCAACAGAGTAAGATTCTGATCTTAATTAAAATGGAGTAAATCCAAAGCAGCTTCAGCACACAAATAAACAGTCTGAATGCACATTTCTATTAACTGAGATGAGAATCTCACTTAGTAATTATGAATTTACTTCAGCATTTAATCTAATATTTGCTGTTGTCTGTGGCTTTCTTTTTTTCAACAAAAGAATGTACTCTGTTGTGAATCACTCACCATGAGATCTCACTCCTTAGAGATGTCTTCCCAGAGAGTTTTTTCTTTATTCTTGCAATGAGTAAGTGGGAAACCCCAAGGTGAGTGCACTGAGCATATGTTTCCCCCTGGGGAAATGTGTTATCATCAGAATGGCTGAGATCTGAATATCTGAACTATTGGATAAAATCATTTACAGAAGAAAAAAAAAATCTTAAAAAGTCTTTGCCCATCCTCACACTTCACTTATTTTTGCCTGCTTTAGTTAGAGTCACTATTTTTCTTCAGTGCTTTTAGGCTGGCAGCAGGCTACGTTATAAAGGTAATGTGACTATGCTGCACAGTAGAGCTGGATTGATTGGCATGAAACATAAACCTATCAAAAGAGAAAATCAAGCAGCCTGATAGCTCTTCTGTCAAGGCACATTTATCTTTCATTGCAGCCTTGGCAGTCCCACTGCCTGGGATTAAAAAGCTAAACTTCTGTTGTAATCATTGCAATAATCTTGAGTTAGTGTGAAAATTTTCCATTAAAATTTCTTTTCAATAAAAACTGCATTTTGAAAACCCACATATGTGTCTCTTTACACCATGCCCCTCTGTTTGAGAAATATCTTCAGTGTTTCTCAAATATCCCTAACAACATTGCTGCATACTTCATACATGATTTCCAATACTCCTCATTTACCTTCACATTAATTGGTGTATCAACAGTGGTTTTACTTGTCTTGACTTGCACACCACAATGACATAGGCATTGCACTCCAAATTTGCCCTTCAGAACCTTCCCTCTGGCTTCCACCTTTTACACACAGACTCTGGGCTTTTCACTTTGCTAGGATGCCTTTAGGGTAGACTGTCTAGATGACATGTTTTCCATCAGCATGTAAGGATTTTCTAAAGGAATTGGATCAAGCTCTTTATATATGGATTGCTTGAATTTCTCTCAACCCTCAAGAAATGCTTTTAGATAACCAATGAACACCCATCACTTGTCTAGAACATGTTGACATGACAACACTGGGCCACAGCTCAAGAACAAAGTCATGGCTCTTCTAATAATGCTGCAGATTTGCAAAAAATGGCAAGTCCATGCACAAAAATCAGATACAAATATCAAATATCTTTAAAGAAATATCCTTTCTTCCATCTCTTTGGGTTTATACATTACTTAAACTCCCAATATGAGTTTTAGTGTGATAAAAGTGGGGATTGAGGGCCAAAGCAACCAAAGTGATTTTAGAGGACACATGTGGGAACACTCCAGATGTGTATAAACCATTCCTGTGACACTGATACCCTGGTGCCATGTAACTATTGGTTTGTTGTGGGCACCACACATTCTCCTAATCTGAAAAAGTAAAAGTCACTAGCAGGGACACCAGGTCAGTGGAAAGGCTGTTTATATTACCTATAGTGCAAACCTGAAAGAAACAAGGTAAATCAGCAATTTGCTACTATTATTCCATTTTTCCACAAGTGTTAAGAATTGAGGTATAGGAGAAGAGCATTTCCTTCTGCCCCATATTGCCTCACCCTGAGTCCATTACTGGGCAGGAGGTTAGGGTGTCTGCAAGTAAGAATTTTGAGTTGATAAAATAGAGTTTCCACAAATATTTTTTGCTAAATATTTTCTAAGGAGCAATTCCCTTTTCCTGACTATTTTAAAACATTCTGTGCATATTTAATTTCCTCTCCTGGAAGACATTGTGGTGGCAGTCCATTGTGGTGGCCTAGGAGGATATAATTGAACATTAAAATACTGACTGCTGTCTAGGCAAGCTTAATGTACAGTGAAATGTACAGTGGATCATAATGTTTTGTACTTAACCCCATGCCAGGACAAATTTAAAGATCCATCACTTAAAGGCATGCTTATGTAGACCTGCCCACTAACACAAGTTGTAATGCAGTTTGGTCAGTTAATGACATAGGAGATGATGAATTTTGAGTTGGTGTCATACATCCTGTTTCATAACTGGTGTATTTCTAAACTGAAAAAAACTGAAAGCCAAGAAAAGGAAAATCAATAGATTATTGTAATTAAAAGAAACAAAAACAAAAACAAAACCCAGAAAAACCTGCCATTTTTTTCAACATCCCTTAGCAACTCTGTGATATATCAAGGCTAATAAAGGAGACAGAAGACCTGGCGCAGACAGAAAAGAGTGGGTTTTGGAGATGGAGCTAGTAATTTCTCTTTAATTTATCAAATCTCAGTTTACTCTTTTCAGAACCTCATTTTAAAAGCCAAAGATCATATCTGCTTTTCATCCACAGCAGGATTTCAATTGCTTCAGTTGCCTTCTGAATCTAACAGAAAGCTTGTGTTTGAGTCCTGGAAATAAGCAGTAGATAACAGTTCTGAGCAGTTTTTTCTAAACCTACTCCCATCTGTGTATTTGTTATATGCCATTAGGAACCTAGTTAGGTGGGAGATATACTATTCCCCTGCAGTGTCTGCTATCCACATTAATAAATGTGTGGTTAGGCATGACCAATATCTCAGAGTTTCAGCTGGTGTATATGCAGTGGTGTAGCTGCATGGATTCCAGTGAATTTGTTAAAATTTATACCAGCTGACAATCTGAACATAACATTCCATGCTTTGTAAACATCTCCACGTATCTTGATTTTGGATGGGTCTTTTAAAATAAAGTGCATACTGATGAAAGTGTACAAACCTTATCAGTCTTGGTATTTCTGTTTCTATGACTCCTATATTTTTATTATTATCTGCAAATAATTTTGGGTGTGAATATTTTAGGTTGTTATCAAAGTGATGCAGGAAAGTGACCTAAAATCTATATTTACCTACTGTCCAGACTTCTTGGTGATAAGATACAAGACTGGTGGAAATTTCAAGAAAAAGAAATGGCAAAGACCAAGAACAGCAGTTGAATTTAACTTTTGCCACCTAATCATAAGGCCCCTTTTATTAGCACTTTATAAAACATATCTCGGTGTAAAAAATACCCCAACAACTTGGTTGGGCTGTACCTTTCTAGAGTTAAAATTGATTTCTTCTATTTGACCTTTTTTACGTAACAGTATGCTAAGATGCAGACAATACTAAATTGGGAAGAGCTCTTGAGCCCATTCAAGGCAGAGGGGCCCCACAAAGAGACATTTTCCAACCAGACAATGGGTAATGATCATATGGAGTTTAACAGAGACAAGTGCCAGATTCTGCACCTGCCATGGGGTGACCAGGAATGTATGGACAGACTGGGGAATGAGATGCTGGAGAGCAGTGCTGGGAAAGAGGACTGGTCAGCAGAAAGGTGAACAGGAGCCAGCAGTGCCCTGGCAGCCAGGAGGGCCATCCCTGTCCTGGGGACATCAGGGACAGCACGGCCAGCTGGGAAGGGAGGGGATTGTCCCTCTCTGCTCTGAGCTGGGGCAGCCTCACCTCCAGTGCTGGGGGCAGCTCTGGGTGCCAGGATGTCAGAAGGAGATGAAAGTGCTGCAGAGTGTCCAAAGAAGGGCAACAAAGGTAATGAAGGGCCCTGAGGGGAAGGCGTGTGAGGAGTGACTGAGGTCACTTGGTCTGTTCAGCCTGGAGGAGACTGAGGACAGACCTCACTGCAGTTACAGCTTCCTTGGGAGGGGGAGAGGAGGGGCAGGCACTGATCTCTGCTCTGTGGTGACAGTGACAGGACCTGAGGGAATGGCCTGAATTTCTGTCAGGAGAGGTTTAGGCTGGGTATCAGCAAAATGTTCTTTACCCAGAGGGTGGTTGCATAATGGAGCAGGTTTTCCTGGGGAAGTGGTCACAGCAGCCAGCCTGGGAGAGTTTAGGAAGCATTTGGAAAATTCTCTCAGGCACATGGTGTGACTCTTGGGTCTGTCCTGCCGGGTCAGGAGCTGAACTTGGATGATCTTTCTGGGTCCCTTCAAGCTCTTTGATTCTATGATACTGGTTTTCTGTATTCTCACCCCTGGAAGCATTTCAGAATTGTACTGATTTGTCTTTCTCTGCCAGATTTGTTACAACTGACCTTTTCATTATTCCTTTGTAGCTTTTATCTGATGTCAGTTTGCATGAATGGCTACTGAGGCTACTCAAAGAAGGCAGTCCATCATATGTATAAACAATCCACCTGGTCCTTCCAGAGAAACACTTGTGATTACTGAGATAGCCTTGGGAACAGTTGCAGTTCCAAAGCTGGGATCACTCTGTGCTAAATGTTATCATACATACTTACAATAATTTTCTTATGCTGGGAATAAAAATTATCAAGGATGGATCTTGAATAATGCATTTGAGATAGGTTTTGGGGAGCACTGCTGGTAGAACCTTTGCCCTCTGACTTAAGTCACCTAACAGCTTTCCTTTTAACCATTAAATTTCATATAATACCTTCCAGAATAGATTCTATGTGCAGTATTGTAAGATAATTCCTTCTTTGCAGCAGAGACAGACTTCTCTAGCAATTTCTAGTCAATTTATCCATTATATAGTTGAGTGCAGTTTTTTTTAAGAGTCAATGCATTTCTTATGCAGCATTCAAACCTCTCTCTGGATGTTAAGTTCATGTTTTGAATCTTTTCTGAATGACTGTATGTAAGTTTTAGAGTAACTGCATGAGAATATAGGTGTAGATTCTTATTCTCTTCTTCAGAACCTTCTTCTTCGGGGGCAGAGTTTTTTCAGGGGTTGATTTTTAAGATGTTGATATACTGAACTATTATTAATATCCTATTAGTAGTTAACATATCTTTGTACCTGATTATAAAGTTTGTCTCAATTTTCATGGTATTACTGTGACAAGTTCTGATTTTCATTTCTCACTTAAGACTTAATTCTACAAGAACCTGATTGCTTTGATCTAAGACACTGAGGCATATATATAGCAACCCAGCTTAGGTATGTAAGGATATAATTAAAACATACTGGATACTTGCATATTCAAACTGAAAGAAAACTCTAGTTAATCAGCTTGGAACATCCAAGTCTGAGCTCTGCCACACTTGAGAGATGTTCATAGAATCATAGGATCAGCAGAAAAGTAGAAAATGTGATGTTCAAAGAAGTGGAGAAATATCTGCTCAGAAAGATATGTCTGCTTCAAATATCTTCTGATACAAAAAAATAGGACAATAAAGTGTTCTCCATTTCCATAGGGGAGAAAAGACAAGGCTTAAAATTTTAGAAAAATTTCATTCAGAAAATCTTTTTACATGAGAGATAGTGATGCACTAGAATTGCCTTGACAGCCTGTGGAATTTCAGTTAAAGAAGGGTTTTAAGATACAATTAAAGAATTATCAGATAAAAATGACTGAGGTATGACTGATGCTGGGCTGGGGCAGCATGACCCAGGTGATCTCTGAAATCTCTTCAGAACCTATTTTGCATATTTTTCTCTGTAATAATTTGAAGAAACAAAGTTAGATGCCTGCATAGTCCATCTACCTTCATCCTCCTCTGCAACAGAGGATACAAGCATTTTCCCAGCCACTGAGGCATGCTGTGGGGGAAAATGCAGTGACTTTTAGCCAGTCAGATGCAATGGCACTAAGTAGGGAGCTGGAAGAGATAGATAGCACAGGCTAAAAAACTTCAGTAGATTTGGCCAGAGTGCTTGGACTGGAACTGTGTTATCAGCATCCCTTGGGCTGCCAAGTTTTCAGTGACAGCAGAATTTAAACACTCATTTCATTGACTGCTGATTCAGTTCTATGTGAATTGAATAGGCAGTTTCTAGATCAAGAAGCAAACCTGAAAGGTCCTAATTCTACAATTGCCTATACATGAAACTTAATCTGCTTGAGTAGAACTGCTAGATGTACCTATTCTGATATACAAATAAAATGAGGGATGCAATCAAAAGCCTCTCTGGATTGTACCCAAAGCATCCTGTAATTAATTAGGTGGCAGTTTTTGATCCACAAAAACTGGTTTATTTGCCTTTTTAATAAAAATAGGAAAAAAAACCCCAAATGCCCCCCAAACTCACAGAGAACCAGAATAGTATACTTGATGGAGCAGACACGTGGATATATTTTGGAGTAAGTTACTGCACCTTCACATATTCTGCAACACTGGATGTTTCAAATAGTTGCTTTATATAATGATATCTGTTAAAGCTCTAGTTTCTTGTGTGTTTCAGTACTTGGCATGTAAAATAAGACACCTGTTTCTTTACTCACAACATGTCAAAGCTCAGAGGTTTTTCTCAGTTAAAATACTTGCAGCTGATAAACTGTGTTGATTCCATGTTGTTTGATTATGGGCTTATTTGGTCAGCCATTTGAATACATCTGTTTGCATTAAATAGATGAACTGTGGAATTTATCTGTCCTTTGTGGGACATCTAAAATTCAGATAGCTATGTTTGAATGACTCATTGATAGTCAAGGGAGAAAAATTAGGGCGGTCAATGCAGTGTTCAGCTCATCCTAAAACAGGTCAGATGATATTGTCTGTCTCGTTGAAAAGCTCATATTGTATTTTTGAAGAAGTACAGACATGAATTTGTGTATATGTTTCACAAATTGTCATCAAAAGGCATAATATGTAAATAAAAAGTTTTATATAAGGAATTGTGAGATTTTAACTGTCTTTTGAAATATTTGTATAGGGTGCATTGTGTAAAAGCAGCACACTGATGTTTCTGAACTTAGACCATTAAGGTAAAAAAACTTGTAATTTTTTTATACACAGATGGCCTGAATCCAAAATTCAGGCCATGTAGTTGTTAATGGGCACATTTAAAGACAAGTCAATTTTGGTCCCAGCATTTAAGGTAAGTATTTAGAGATGGGAGAGATGAAAGAGAGTTTACTTTAATGAGGGTCTTGTCTGCAAAACATCAACTACCTTTCTGCTTCCAGGTTCTGAAAGGCTTAAAACATTATTCCCAGCTCATCACAAGGCAGTCCCTATCAATTGCATCCTTGCATGTACCAGTTTCTGACAGCTATCACAGATTTTCTGAAAGCCAAAGAGAAGGTCTGAGTAACAAGGTTGATCACTTTGCTATAACGTCTATGGGATGTTGATGTTTTTTGTTACAGAATAATTTTTTTCTTGTGAAATAAGACAGAACACACATAGTATTTATAGAATAAAACACTAAAAACTAAGATGGGTGCTTCAAGCAAGCCTGGGGAAATAAGAATACAGACTTTCAAATTCAGTTTGATAAATTTAGAATATAGAGGATATCAACAATGCTGACTGTAGGATCTCAATTTTATGCTTTACTTAACATTTACAATGCACTGACAGTTAATCTATATTGTAGCTTATTTTTTTTGTACAATAAAAACCCTTCATATTTTTTAGGTTGCCTTGCTTGATGAAGTGAGAAATAGCAGCTGTTTTTTTGATATCATTTAAGATTAGGCCAGTATTTAATTGAATAGATAAAATTTGAGTTATGTAATAATCCAAATGAAAAAACCCAGTTTAGAAAATTAGGAATTCTATATTTACTTCTTTTGCCTTTTTAAAGATATCCACATCAGGTTTTGAGGTCTGGAGTGCTTATGTGAGAAATTAAATTCTATACTTAAAACATTTTAATGATGGAATTTGTCATACGTACATGTTGTTACTAAGTATATAATTTTAGGGTCATTATGATATATAGTGCATCATTATGATACCAAGAGTGCATCTAGATTCTAAAAGTATACATTCTAAGATTGAGATTAAGTAATAACAAGGAAGTTAATATACAGTCTATACTAATAAATGGTATTTACTTGTATAAAATTAGATTCAGTTTCAGTAAATTTTAGTTTCAATATAAAAGTGTATCTACTTGAATTATCATTATTATTGTTGCTAAGAATAAATTGCTTGAAGACAATCTACCTAGCCTAGTGATGGCCATTGTGCCATGACTCAGCATCTCTTTTTCAACATCTCTTTTCCTTCTTTTCTCCAGTGTAATCATTTCAGTTTAGGTCCACTGCCTAGTCCCAGCCTCTGTTAAGGTTTTGACAATGAAAAATTTCAAAGACTATGTACGCAATACCATTTATAGATTTTTTAAAAATTTAACTTCTTTTGTGCTATGAGAAATTGTGAAGATTGTTTTGCTCTTTCCTGGGGCATGAAGCCATAGGCAATATCCAAACTACCATGTCTCTGCTGATAGTGCGAAGACCATTTGCTGCCAAAGGTATCTTATGCTGCCAACACCAACTTCAAATGTCTGTGGTAGAGGGCGCAGTCAACACTCAGCTGCTCTTCTATGCTCAGTCAGCACACATAAATGTATTGCTTTGATCTGAACCCAGCTCTATGGAATTAGTTTTTGCACCCTTATGGAACCCTAAATCAAATGGAAATTTCAAACAAAAGTATGGCAGTGGATGTGCAGTGAATCCAGTCTAATTTCCATGGGTGGCCAAAGAATGCTGTAGTGGTGTGCAGATAAGGATGGTTTCAGCTGCATCATTCCTAGCTCTGGCATGTCAGTTAGGTCTAGTGTGGAACAAACCTCACAGAGCTTTTTCCAAATAGGCAGTGGCCATTTCCTTCAATCTTTCAGACATTCAGAAATCTCTGAAAAAATGAGCTGAACCTGTCATTGCTAACAGAAGGATGAGAAAGTGTAAAATCTCCCTACTGCTCCTGACTTCCTTCCCCAGAAGCAGCCTGGCAGACGCTCACCCTACAAGTATTTACAAAGTGAACTGTTTCTTATGCTTTTTTCAGCAATAATTTTTGCTTCTGTATAACCACACCTCAGAATCTAAAACTACTAAACTTCATGATTTTGTGGTTGAATACAAAGTTTGAGATATGAAGTGAATGTTACCAACCTCATGATAGCTGCTAGCATCCTTTGGCAATCTGAGGAAGTAGTATGGGGGCTGGCAGAGTCATTTAATGTGACATTAACTAATAAGAGCAATGACATCTAAAATGGTAATATGGAAAATTAATCTTTTAAAGCACAACATTAATCTTTTTCTATACAGGCAGAAGAAGGTCTTGTCCTGGGGAAAACGGCAGCTGGTGGCCACAAATGATTGTTATACTGAAGATGAGAAAGTTCAAACTGTCCTTCTTCCTATGCTTTTAAAACCATGTGTGTTCTTGTGTAGCACATAGAGCCAGGTGTATCAGACATTGAGTCAATGAAAGAATTCCCACTGATTTCAAGGGGTCTTGGATTCATGCCAGAAAGAGAGTGGACACTTTTTCTCTAGAAACAATAGTCTCATGTGCTTTCATATGCAACAAATTCCTAATACCCTCCCCCATTTTTGTGAGGAAACAAAACCAAACTAACCTACCAAAATCTTCCTTTCCTTGTTCCTTGTTCTGTCAGTGTTTTGGTGTACTTTTGTTCAAAAATCTATGTCTTCCTGCAAAAAGTTTAGTGCAAAAAGCCACATTCTAGCATAATGAGAGGGATAGTCTGCTGACCACCATGGACGAGCCCATGGGAACGGCATGGTTCCAGCATTCATGCTGCACCAGTACAAGTTCTGGCACATCTTTTAGAGCTAATGGTTGACAAATGGCATGCTGCTTTGTCCAAGTTTACTGTCACTTGCAATAAAAATTCGTGTTGGATTATATCTCTGTGTTGTAAACAGGATGAAATGCAGCTACTTATAACTTAGCAGCTGGTTTGTGACTTTGTTTCCTTTCTCATAGGAAGCATCCATGCTTTCAAACAGCATCTAGTGAGTTGTGGACAAGGATTAAGTATTTTTTTGACCTGTACTGAGAATCACTAGGTCACTTTTGTAACTCTACAATTTTATCTGTATCACTCTGCTCTTTCTCTCGCTGTTATTGTATAGAAAACTAACTTGTCACAGCTTGTCCTTTTTAAAGTCTGAGCCTCATGATACAATTTTTAATTTTGATAACACTATGAGATCCTGAGTCTTACCATCAAATAATGAATACAAAATGGTTTAGGATATTGATAAGCAGAGTCCTATATAGATATAAATAATCTGCTTCATTCCCTGTGCCTTTGAAGTCCTCTTTTGTTTACATTCAAGGAACCCTTTATGGGCTCTAGGACAAATTAGGACCCTGTCTTCATCCCTTCCTTACTGTTTTTTTTCTTTAAGCCTGTAATTAACTGCAGATGAAACTGTATCTATTTAAGTGTTTAAGCATTGCTCCTAGAAACGTCTAAATGACAGTCATTTTTCCTTTCTCTCTGCAGGTTCAGTCCCTGGCCCCAAAGTAATTTAGGTCATTCCTGTGTCACCAAAAGCAGAAGGAGATGCCTATTCACAGCATTTTTCACAATAGGACAGGGGTGGTACAGTCCTCTTTTTGTTAATTTGTAGACATTTTTATGGCAAAGCATTACTCAGTGTTTGTATACTTTTTAAGCCCAGAGGAGACAAGTAGTTTTGCAAGCTTATAACAGCAAGGCATGCAAGACAGAGGGGAAATCTGTACTAAGGCTGCAGCTATGGCATTTCTCAAGAAAAGGAAAAATACCCCAAACGTCTAGAACGTTTGTTTCAAAGGGCATCAACTGTGAAAAGCAGGACTCTCCCAAGAGTGTTAGAAAGGGTGGGTGGTTGCTACCATTGAGGGATTCTTAGAGGTAGGGATCCAGGTGTTATTCAAATAAAATCAACTGCTGGCAGAGCTGCAAAATCACTCACTAATAAGAATGGATTGAGCCCTGCCTGGGGGTGCTGACAGAAGCTCTAAGGAGAGCCTCTCCTACACACTACATTTGTCTTACATAAAGGCTGGATTTTTGATTCACTGAGGTTGAATATGGATGATCTGCTTCCATTATCACTTACCCTACTAACACAGCCCATTGATTTTACTACCACCTCTGTTCTCTCTCATCCTCCTGCATCTGTGTTCCAGGAAACCAGTCTTACAGCTACTGACTCCACAAGTGCTGGCCAGCCCCCACCCGTGCTCCTCTCACACAGCCTCACACCCCAGCAGCACTTACCTGCTGCAGCAGCAAGGTTCTGAGGCTGCTACTGTTAAAAACCTTTACAGCCTGCCAGGACACTAAACATCTATATTGTCCAGCTGCCAAAGGCCTCTGGCAGGGTAACATACCCCAGTTATTAGAATATGCACCAAGATGCCAACCAAAATGTGTAGCAGCATGTCAAAAAGACAAATGACAGGTTTTTCTTTCATATGCTCTATCCCTAATATAAGCTTCTATAGACCTTCTATATGAACATTGCATATGTTCACAGTATACAAATAAAACATACATATATCTACTCAGATATTTGTTCCCAACACCAAATCCAGATATGGG
The DNA here is from genome assembly GCF_963513975.1 of Fringilla coelebs. Lineage (NCBI taxonomy): Eukaryota > Metazoa > Chordata > Aves > Passeriformes > Fringillidae > Fringilla > Fringilla coelebs. The sequence continues at coordinate 14,464,627 of NC_140030.1, read as the reverse complement.
TTCTGGCAACATGCACTGCCAGAATGATTGATTGCCTCTCTGACTGCTCTTTAACAGGAATCCTCCCTATATTAAAGGTATATGGATTCTCCTTCCTGGTGTGTCTATGCACTTTTATACACACACACACATCTATCTATCTATCTATCTATCTATCTATCTATCTATCTATCTATCATCTATCTATCATCTATCTATCTATCTATCTATCTATCTATCTATCTATCTATCTATCTATCTATCTATCTATGTCACAGTCCAGAGCTTGCTGTGACCCCTTTATTTGGCTTGGCTGGAGAGAGATGGTGAAAAAAGGCATGGGAATGACGGTTCTTTTCAGAAAATGAAAACTTTAATAACAAACTAACAAAACATGGGAACCCCAGGGTATGGCAGGCAAGATCCAAAGACATGGGCATGGCAAATGCAGCCAGGTATGGGGGGAAAGTGTGTGGTCTTTGAGGTCAAAGTCCAATCACAAACACAAACTTGGAACATGAGCTTATATGTACCAGGTACTGAACCAACTGAGAACAAGGACCAGAAACCTGACCAAATATAAGATGGTTTATTAGCATACTACTAATTCCCATGACCCCACTCCGTTCACTATGGCCTGGCTAGGTGTCTCCCATCAGTATCCTGTTTCCCATGGCCTGAGGTTGGTGCTTTCTGTGAATGCTACTGAGGCTAAAGTCCCAGCTGGACATGATTCCATATGTATATGTGTATATGTATATATGTATATATATGTGTATTTGTGTGCATGTATAAATAAATAAATTTGTGCCTCTCTGTGTATTTTACATATAAGTTAATTTATTAGCAAGCCAGTATAATTTTATAATATAAAATAGAACTGAATTGTTAAAATTTAGGTAATTCAGAATGCCTTGAATCTATCTGTAAGACAACAAATAAAAAGCTTCTTTCTCAAATAGAGAGAGAAAGGGAAATATCCTTTTCATGCAACTTGTCTGCCCATGTGAAACAACAAATCAAGAGTTACAATCTACCTCACTCTTGTGTGCCCAGAGAGGGAAGAGAAACATTGCTTTGCAACACTAGACAAAGCATCAATTGACTTTCTCCATTTCACTGACCAAAGCAAAATGAAATTCTCTGCAGTTATATTCCAAGCAGAATGTCTTATAAGTATGCAGAAGAAAGGCCACATTTTGAAACTTCTATCCACTGTACATAAGTCAGAAACCCTTTATAAGTAGCAGCTTCATGCTGAGCATCAGAATTCTTTCCTCCCTCCTTCCTTCTGCATTAGGCTTTTCTGAATGAACGTGGTGATGGTTACCTTCTGACTTCACTGAAAAATCTGGAATATCTTAAGGTCCTCAAAGATACGGCAGAGAAGTCTCCAGACCAAGAAGTAAATGAATTTTAAACAAGTCAATGGTCTACCAGTCTGTGTTGGCTAGTGTTCATTTATTTTCCCCCAAACTCTAAATTACCCCAAGTGGTTTAGTCTGATTTAGCCTCAGCTGAAAGTGATGAGGGTTTTTCCATTCATTTTAGAAAATGCTGGATCAGATTCTACTCATTTTGTTCCTGAACCAAACTTAAAGATGTCAATAAATTGCCTTTTATGCAGTTTAATGGGCTTGTAGTCATTCCAGTAGTTCCATATTAAAAAAAAAAAAAAAGTAGAAATACTTATTTCCTTTATCTTATTCCAACTAATGTGGTTTTGGCTTCTTTTTCTTCATTGCTACCCCTCCCAGTTGGTTCAAATTAGTCTGCTCATAGTAAATGTCAGCAGCAAGACAAAGACTGAAATAAACACAGAGACTCAGCAATTCTCTGAGGTCTGGTCCTCTCAGGATGCACAAGAGGGAAGACAGCAGAGAAACCTTGTTCTCTTTCATACCTACATAAAAGACATCAGTCCCCAAGGCTGTTTGTGCGCCGTGTTCAGACTGCGGTGCGGGCGCGGAGCTCAGAGCAGCCGGGATGTGTCACTGCCATCGGGGAGCCGCGTCTGTGCGGGCACTGCAAGGTCACTGCCACTAACCTGAGCTGGCCACATGCTAGCCAGTCTGACACAGCTCTGTGTGCTGTGCTAACCCTCCCACTCCAGACGAAGTTCCACTTTCAGCCCTGAATTTCTGCTTTTTAGGCTTTGATGCGCAGGGCATTCCAGTCAATGGAGAGGTTCCCATTTGCAAGCGCCATCCTGTGCTTGGCTCCCAGCTCATCAGCCTGCTGAAGTGCTTACCTCCCCTAAAGCGCCCAAGCATCACGGGTGAGGTGGAAAGGGATTACTTAAGCACTCTTAGATTTGCTTTAGCAAAACAGCCTTAAAATCTCTAAATTTAAATAAAGTATTGATTACTAGAATAAAATTTAGACAAAGTTCCTGTCTGAGGCAAAGTATTAGTACCTGCACCAAACTGACATCCGAATACTTGATGAAATATTGTGGGCGGAGAGAATATCATTATTACAGCCACAATGGTTTCTCCTTTCTATAGTAAATAGACTTCAAAAATATTGTGCAATGCTAAATCATATGAACACCACTTAATAAATGATGTTGAAGATTCAGTAAAAAAAAAAAAAAAGACTTTTTAAAGCAACAAACTAAATTTTGCTCACTTTACAGCCAGAATCTGCATTGCTCTTTGGATCAGGCAGAGGGCTAGGCTAGTGTGACCCCCTAGCCAAGCACTTTGTTCCCTGGGTACTGAATCATGCACCAGAATCGGTGTGCATTCTATTACTAAGATACATAAAAGATTAATTCCCTAGAAATTGGAAATTTTCTGATGCTCAGTGCGCTTTAAATTATTTCAGGATAAAATCACCATGATGAACTTCCTGCTCTGGTGTGTTGGGCTGTTTGTGTTTGTTGTTGGCCGTGTTTCAAAACAAAGCTTTCATAAATGTGCCCGTTGGTTTCCGATAGGAAGGTTTTCCTGCCGGGAGCGTGCTGTCGATGGCTGCTCTTGTTTGCAGCCCTTGCACTCTGCACGGCTCTCTGCAGCTGACTGCACTGACGTCATCTCCAGCACTATCCACACATTCTTTTGTGTGGTGTGAATGAAAAAGTAAATTGATCCCAGTGGGGACTGTGTTCACAGCGAACAGAGAAAAGCTGCCGCTCTGCCAGCTATAGATGGCATCAGATGTCTGTTAGTACAGTCCTTCCTCTGGTACTCAGATTAGACAGGACATCAGTTAGGGGGGTGATTTGTGCTCCTCAAAAAAACCCAGGTTTTTCTGGGTGGCTAAATGTGACACAAAAAAATTAATAATAATTAAAATGGCAAAGGATGTAAAAAAGAACACCTTGTATCTAGCAGGTAATTTTAGAGAGGACCAATATTATGATGCTAAATTTATGGAAGAGAAAAGTGTAATCTCCCTGGGGCTATGGAACAAAGGCAAGGAGTTAAATAACAGCCACCAAATCTTTAACTTGTGAAAAAATATCCATTTTGGAATGTTGAAATAATCTGTGCTAAACAAATTATCCCTGCTAAGATTCTGGCCTCACATATTCTGAATTCTAGTCCTGAAGCCCAAGCATTTATTAGAGAGCAGGGTTTCTTAGCATGCAAATGGAGAATTAAAAACTCTGCACTGAAGTTTTGTTTTAGTTTTGCTTTTAGCTATTGTTTTAGATCTGTATTTATATGAAAGAGAAAAGAAAAAAGATTTATTTTCTAAGCTTTTTCCACATTTTCTTCATTTACCCTCCACCAATATCAGTTCCTATATTTATAATGTCTAATATTTTTATCCTTTCAGAATCCCTGAGGGTCATGTCCTTCATTTAAGAGTGGTGTACATAGACGTGTGTAAAAGGAGGATTAGAGGAACAAATGGTGGCATGACTCAAATTCCCTAGAAAACCTGTGACAAGGCAGGAAAATAAAAGCTGAAATGGCATCCTAGAAATGAACTTTAGTGTCTCCTCTCCCATCAGACAGCAGCTGTCACAGGCTTGCTATCCCCTATCCTCACACCCAAGTGGGCTCTGCTTAGGCTGCAGTAAAATGCTGTCAATAGTTGCACATGATCAGGCATGTGTCTGGTGAGATTTGGCCTCTTGATTTCAGGCTATTTCCTATTGATCATAATTTTTCCTCATTATTATCCAACAGAGTTTGAATGTTCTGAATGACTTGAGCTGGCAGACTTGGTGCCCCTCCTTGTAAGGTGGAGCTGTCAACATCTGACCTTTTGTATCTACAATCTGACACAATGGGAATGCTGACCTGGACGGCTTCTGGAGTGCTAACACTGCACTTGGAGCCATGACATTCACATTTTTGGATCAGAGAAGCCACATGCCATCATAGCAATGGATGGGTACACCCAGGCATATTCTAATAGAAAGGTGACTTGTGCAGAAAGGCATCACAAATTTGGCTTTCACTGCCCCCTGTGAAAGTACATATTTTGCTCAAGTCCCACTGTATGGAAATGATTGTAGAAAAACCAGTTTCTACCCATTTTCCAGGCTGCTTGGTGTTTATAGAAAGATGCACTGTAGGTAATATCAGCCAAATCCCTGTAACCAAGGCTTAATTATGAATGGAACTTATAATTTGCCTCTAGTAGAGGAAGGATAATTGGTTGGGTAAGTCAGAGAGGCTTTGGCTGACTTAATTTCCTCTAGGAGCATATACAGTTTCATTGTGGGGCAGAATTGTCCACATGATTTCTCTGCGCATATTTGGCTCCATATATAATTGCCTTATCCCAAAAATAAAGAGAAAAAAATGTTGCAATGTCAATGTTAGCTAAAAAAACCATGGATTTATTTCAAAAGCATTACTGGAGAGTAGATCCTGTGGGCTGCAGAGTTACCAGTTCAAGATGCTGCTGCTCTTTCCTGTAATGGACCTCGATTCAGTGGAACTGGTTTGATTTCAGTGTTCACGAACTTGAGACCATTTTCATCTTCTACATCAGAGACTCCAGTGAAAAAGGGAAGAGCAATTTTTATTATCCTATTTTAGTATTTGAAGGGTCATTTTTAATTTTTATTATCCTATTTTAGTATTTGAAGGGGCATAAAAATATGTTGATGCCACAGGCAGAAAATTAGCACTGCCATTTTGCTACTTTTCAAAAATATATATGCATTACAGACTTTTTTCTATAGATTTTCCATATGGGCTTTTTCACAAGGTGACCTACTCCACATGAGAACTTCTGCATGCTACCTGCATAAAACTCAGGGATAAATAAAGTAATTTTGATGATCAACCAAGAACTTTGTGGGGTTTGTTCCTTTTTATTACTCTGTTGAGTGTTGCTATAAATCTTAGTGCAAAAGAAGAAATAATTTTTTTCTCTGAATTTTCATCTGAGATGGATCTTTTAGGCTCCACATTAAAAGAGGTGCTTTAGGGGCCACAGAAAAACTATTTTATTTTGACACACTTGGAATTACATTTTATTATGTTAATTACAAAATTCTTTTTTAAAATCAAATTAATTATTTTGTAGTAAAATGTTGTTAACATTTAAAAAGACTAAAATTCAAATGAAATGTCACAATTTTTCAATCAAAGCAGTTGAAGTGATTTAAATGTCTAATTTCTTAATTTTCCCTTTTTTCCCCCACAACTTGTTTTGTTGCTTTTGTTTCTTTTGATGGGGAAAAAAGAAAAAAAAAAGGCGGAGGGGGGGAAATCATTCTGTTACCATTCAATAGACAATCTGGTGTCTGTCCTGCTTTTCTCCCATGGGAAGAGCATAACAGATGTAAAAGAAGACCAACATTATATAGCTGATAAGTTTAATAGACATGAGACTGCTGAACTGTTCAGTAACATCTCTCCTCTTGCTCACCATGCCCTGCCCATCCAGCTGCAGTAGAGTTGGGGTGCAGGTCGTCAGTGAAGGGAGCCTTGAGCAGGGAGCTCCAGAGTACTGAAGCACCGTCTGGCAGTGACACACATCTGTTACCAGGTTAAAACTGGGAAGATGCACACCTGTTGAGCCCTTATGGATTGATTCATGAAAGTATGGTTTTATGCTGGAAACACAATCTTAGGGAAGATTGTCCTTATAAATGAATATAAAAAATGTGTGCAAAAAGACTAAGGTGATGTAAACACAATGGATTTGTGTTTTCATGGGAACAAAGCTGGGAATTGCCTGGGTGCAGTGCACTCTAACTAATCCCACTGGACTGAGTGTGCAGCTCATGTGTAGCCATCAGGTTTGGTGAGCAGAGGGAGAAGAAGCAGAAGCTTGGATTTAGGACTGTTGTCCTGGAGCAGGGTGGCAGAAGAGGAGACACCAGGTTTTGAAAGACAAGGGTTTCAGAGATTTGGAAACATGCTTGGCATTTATGGAACAGGGGGATTTTTCTGTACGAGTTCTGCTCCTTTCCTTCAGCTCCCTGTGGCTGTGCTGGTTTTATCTGCAGCAGGTAGTGTCCCTCCCCTGCTCTCACAGGCTGGATATCCTTCAGCCCTGGTCAGCCCAGAGAAGAAATGATACCTGTGGTCTGGAGAGGCTCTCAAGAGCAGACAGGAGATCTCTTAGGGTGAAGGGGACAGAAGTTGTTAGGTCTACTGCTGATCACAGTTGTGCCATGGAATGATTTGACAAATGTGATTCACCCCTTACTTAGCGAATCAGCACAACAGGAATATTGTAGAATTCTCTGCTTTGACTTTGACATTAAATTGTGGAAGATTATTTTCTCTCTTCACCTAGTAAAATTTTCCTGTCTTTTTGGTGAGTTGTGGAGACTGCTTGTGAACACCATGTGTGTTTTGGAAAGAAGTGACTTGGGAATAAAAACTCTTTAAGACTACTATTGTTCACCAGCAAGCAATTGTCTGATAAAAGTCCCACGTTTTTCCCCATCCTGATCTGAGGAGTATTCAAAGTTGATGTAGGATGGAGAGGTTTTTTACCTGTTGCCAGTGACCTAGGCCACCTTCTTCAGCTGGCTCTGGCTGTATGGTTGCCCTGGGGGTAATATAAGCAGTAGAAGTCGGTAGCTTCCACATCTTCCTTGGAAACAGATTTCTAGTTCAAAAAGCAAACTTCCTTCCCTTGAAGATGCAGAACTCTTCAACCTTGGAGGTGAATAGTCTTTCATAAACAGAAAATACATTATTTTCCTAAATATCAGTGGTTAATTTATCAATAAGCTCCTATAGCTAGTTTAAATCTCCATCTTGCTTCCTGTAAAGCAAGTTAGGTTAGGTCACTGCCTGAAATCTGTCATGAAAATTGAAGCTGAGCCAAAAATCAGCCTTCACAGTGTTCCCATCCTGGGAAAGTAAAACATGTCAGTGGAGGAGTTTAACAGATTTGTTGTCATGAATATAATTTTGAAACAGAAGGCAAGCTTGTCTCATAGTGCAGTTTGGGGACCCCACGATTAGTGCTGCTATTCAGCCAACATGGGTGCTTTATCCTCATCTATCACAGCATCCCACTGCTGGGCTGACACAGGGACACTTGGCCAAAAGAACAGCATGCCTGGCTTGTGCCTGCAGCACACAGACTGGTTTCACTGATGTAGCTGTGATCTTAGAAAAAGACCAAGAGCAAGAACCTCCTCCCTCCAGGTACCACACTGCAGACTCGGTCGGGGTCTCTGCTCTGCAATGTATTTATTCACCACCTTTTGCTGCACCAATTCCCCCCAGCACTGTGTTGAGTAGTGAGGCAGTGGAGAGAAACTCTAGCTGCTCTTTTTGGTCATACATAGGGGATTTCTATATGGCTTGAGTTTTCTGCAGAAGCCATTTGCTGTGGTGATGCTGCCTGCTAGTTATTTTTAACTTGTTTTCCTTCATTTTTTCCTCAAAATAAAATATCTCTATGAAGGGCTTATAAAACTGATAATAATCAGAGAGAAGTGAGACCAAAAGGCAGTTTAGTGCATAAAAAATATTTTGAGTTTTTAGATTATATATACTTCCAGTACCACAGAAAAAGTGATGGATGGTAGAAAAAGCATTAATCAGGACTTGGGGGGAAACTCCCATGGTTGAAAAACCGATTCAGTTGAATGGTACAAGTCAGGGAAGCTTTGGCATTTTTCAGAGTAAGGTTGTGGAGGCAAAAAGCTGAAAAGTGCTCTAAATCATATCACATTGCAATAGAAGATACAAAATTTACTTTTGTTAGAATGTAAAAAAACCAAACCAGCATGTGAAAGTGTAAATGGAGTGGGATGGACCCTGATTTATCTCACCCTCTTCAGCTAGTGATGTCCCTAGCTATGTGCTGATGTCTGGAAGAGATGCCCAGGTCACTGAGGTCTTATCCATCATGTGACAATTGTATATGGACCTCTCTTCTCATTGCTCTTCCAGTATTTAATTGTTCTTTAGCTCCTCCAGGGCTGCTGCTTCACAGGATGAAACTAGAAATCAATTCTTGAGGACACAGTTTCCTCATGAAATAGGTTCTCTTTGCAAAATTGTCTTCATCACATGTTTTTGCGTTTTCCATTCAATGGGCCAATAATGATAATAATTATCTTTATTATTCTTGAACAAAAGCTTTCACTATATAGTAAAAATAATTATGGTTGTGACATAAAAAAGGCAGAATGAGGGAGATATGTGGAGGACAGAAACAGTAATAAGAAAAAATATAATTAAAAATTAATTGAAATTTAGTAGAGCTTATACCCCTATTAGAAGGAGTCAATTGAGCCTAAAACATTAGTGACCTATATATATTAGAAGTTTTTAGTTTTCATATATATGTTCATAACGCCTTATCAGGAGAGGAAATTTTGAAGTCCTTAACTCAATTTTTATTCACTTCTCACTCACACAAAACTTTAATCAACTTCAATCACGACCTCGCCCCAGCATGCTAGATGAGCTGTGTCATGTTTTATTGCCATCAGATGATAATAAAAAGTTACCACTATAAAATATAATGAGGTAAAGGACATTTGATGCTGAATGATTTAATAACACTTTGTGCTTATACAGCCAGGCAAGAATCTCAAACTGCTGTACAAATGCTCATGAATGCATTTTTAGAACAATATCTGTGATTTAGTAAATTAAAGTTTATTTTAACTTTCCTGATAGAAAGGCACTGTTGGATAAAAAGGCACTGTTGGGTTAGATGGGTGAAACATAAGTCTCTTAAACTGAGGGTTCCAAAGCCCAGCCGTTCCTACATGTGCTGTGACTCTGCCCCAGTATGGGCACATGCTCACAGGCTTTCCAGATTTCCTGATGCTTTGATTGGGAGGCTATTTTGTCTCAGAACCATCTTATAGAGAATTTTTTCTGCCCTCAAGATTCCTTCAAAGTTCAATTTACCCTGCTTTGCTCATTTGTTCATTGTCATTGGTGTACTTGGAGAAAAATCTCCTTTTTAGAATTGCAGGCTGGCCATCTACTCAGGTTTGGAAGTATTGGCCTCTTTTTCAGAGCTCCCAAATTACTCTTACCGTATTTCAGTAAGTTAATTTCATGTGAAAATAATGCAGAAGGAAATGTAGCAGAGGTATTGAGTTATTTTACTATGACTTGTTGCTTCCTTCCTGTTATTTTTATTGTTCTTTAAGCAGAAGATGAATATATCTGAGTCTGGAGCCTTCTGCTCACAGTGGAAATGCTCAAAATGCAATCATAAAATTCTATTAGGCTGTCATTGCCTTTTCTGGCCTTCTAGTCAGAGGAGCTTGCTTACCTCAAAGATCAGAGATCACAGCCTGCTACAGCCACAGCCTCACAATGAATGAAAGAACACATTAGGGTTTGTGAAGGCTAGAGGCAGGGCTCTGCTTTTTACATCCTACAGCTTTAGGTGCACAGCTGTAATAGTAATAAGCAATCAGAGGTGTGGTATCAGCTCTGAGTGTTGGGGAACTACCAGGCCCTAGAGAGTTAGTTTGAGATGGAAAAGATCTGCTGTTTCAGAGAACCTGTATCCATGCTGTGAGGAGATAATGTATCTTTCTGCCTAATCTTTTGTGGTGTCAACTTTCATTCAGCTGATTGTTAATCTCTTTGACTCCTACTCAGTCATTTTCATGGTTTCATCTGACCATCAGTCCCATCCAGAGCTGAGATTCCTTATGTCCTTAGCCTTTACTGAGAAAAGCCCACCAAGTGCTGACTTCTGTTTGATAATCAAAGCACAACCCAGTATATCACATGAAAATTCGTCTGATGCAGCCTGCCCATTTGTCTTTCCCATGGCTTCCAAGCAGGAGACAACTGGGACTTCATTGTGTTGTTTTCCTTTTGGTCCTCTCTTTCTCCCTCACCCCAGGACTTCCAGAGTTATTGTCTCACATCTTCTCCCCTCTTTCCTGCTCTTTGCTGAATTTCTTGCAGCATTTTCTTTCTTGTTAACCCCAGGATCTGCTACAGCCCAAACTTCTCTTCTCTTATCTGATTCTCCATCTCCAGTGAAAATGTATTTAGTCTGTCTTCCTCAAGCACCACCAACTCTTGATCAAAGTAGTTTAACTTCTTCCTTACAATGTCCAAGTCCACTTGTCTCTACATTTTGATGCCATCAGCTATACTGAAAATTATTTAATGTCAGAATATATTATAAAATTCAGAATATGAAAGGTGTTTGGCTTTATTTTGCAGTATTTTGTTGAGTAGTGAGATGTAAATGATAAATTTCATAATAGATCTACTTCTACATTAGAGATTGTCCTTTGTGAAATGAAAATATCTATAGAGGCGAAATCTAAGATCTCAGTTCTCCCTTTGCCTAGCACTTGTGTACCAGAGTGCTGTTTTTGACTGGTATAGAGTTAATTTTCTTCATGGTAGCTGCTATGGGAATACATCCTGTATTGTATTGTTTTGTATTCATCCTGACAATAGGGTTGATATTATAGAGGTGTTTTTGTAGCTGCTGCTGAGCAGTGCTCACACACCATCGAGGTTTTCTCTGTTTTTTGTGCTGCCCCATCAAGGTGGAGTCTGGGGATGCACAAGGGGCTGCCAGAACTCTGGACCCCAGCTGACCCCAAGGATATCCTGGACCATATGGCATCATGGTCAGCATATAGAGCTGGGGGAAGGACAAGGGAGGTGTGTGGGGAGGCATTTGGTGTGATTGTGTTCGTCTTCCCAAGTCAATGTTACGTGTGATGGAGCCCTGCTGTCTTGGGGATGGCTGAGCACCTGCCTGCCCATGGGAAGTGGTGAATTAATTCCTTGTTCTGCTTCGCTTTGCTTTGCTTGTGTGCATGTGGAGCTTTTGCTTTACCTATTAAACTCTCTCTTTCTCAACCCTCATGTTGTTTTTACTTTCACCTTTCCAATTCTATCACTCATCCCACTATGAAGGTGTAACACCAGAGGGAGGTAAGGAAATGGGTCTCTGGGGCTGAAGCTGCTGGCTGGGGTTAAACCACAACAGTTTGGTTAAAAGCCTTTTTGAGTTTATGTGTATACTGATTTTGATTTATAACAACATAATTTTAATTCTGTGCAAAAATTATATTTGAAATTCCCTTCTATCATTTCAGTTCTTGTCAAGCAGGAACTGATACACATTTCTATTCTCTCTGCTTCCTGAAAGGAACCTTAGAGTCCCAAAGTGACCCTTTGGTAGCTATTCTCAGCACTGGTGAGTCATTCATTAGAGCTTTTGAGTCATAGACAGTATCAATTTCACATAGGCATCAGAATCACAACTGCACTTGCTCTGTAAGAAATGAAAGCAACAGTAGGAGACTAAATAATTTGGCAAAACTTCTGTTTTCTTGCTTCTCCACATCCTAATTTCACATCTTCTGAAGCCTGTAGACATTCATTATTGAAATATATTTTGTCACCTGCAAACTTTGTTTTGATCAGCTTGCTAAGAAAAAATTAAATTTATTGGGCTTTGCTGTGCTGTAGCTAGAGCAGTTTTCTCCAGGCAAAGGATGTTTTGCAATGACATTGTATGTGGATTTATTCCTTTGAGAGATTATAGTGAGTTGTCTAAGGGATAAAAGAAGTCCACTTTTTGGAAAAACTAATTCTAGGTCAGAGTTCTTTCTAACCTAGAGTCATAAAACAGGTTAAAGAAAGGCTATTTGACAGGAGAATCTTAAAGCAATGAATGAGTGACATTTTGATTTTTTTCAGTTCATTTTCTGATTTACCTGCAAGTGCCAGCCTTTTCAATTTTTACTTAGTAAACGAAAAAAAGTTAAATTCAGTACAACAGAAATGAAATCAAAAAATCCTGGAAGACAAATTTTATGATTCTGCTGTGCCATCCTCATTTAACATCCAGAGACTCCTACCATTAATGTTGCCACAATTTGCTTTTTAAAGATGAATAACTTTTTCCACTCTTCTCTCCTGTCCTGGTTTCTCTAATTAACAGATGAATATCTACACCACCTAAGGAATTTCCTACATGTTCTCTAGGCTTCAGCCTCAGTCTTCTCAAACAGACACTCTTGTTTTAGAAAGAATAGTTTTCCCTTTGAAGGGACAGACTATTGAGAGGCAGGGAGAGAACAGAGGATTGAAGTGCGAGCTCGCTGCAGACGGGCAGCGGCCGCGCGGCCGCTCTGACGCTCCTGGTGCCCAGGCACACTCGGCGCTCCCTTTGCTGGGTTGCAGGTGGTTGTAGTTTCAAAGGGCTCTGGGAACAGAGCTGAAATAAATTGTTCCTTTGGTGGAGAGTACTTTCTGTAGGCTGCTTGCAGCATGATACTTGCCGTTGGATCCAGATATCACCCATACATGAAGTCTTCGTCAAAGTCATTTTCTGTAAGAAAAAAAAAATGCAGTTTCTAAAAAATCAAAATACCCTGGAAAATCTTGGATGTATCCCATTTTTTTCTTTCTTTTTTTTTTTTTTTACTTTTTCATGAAGGAAAATTTCCATTAATTATTCTGTTCACTTTTATTTTCTCAAGGTAAACCAGAATTCTTTAATTGTCTAAATTAGTTCAGCAAAACACCAAGCTAAATTTTCCTATTGTAATACATTCTTAACAGAAGTAAGGGTTATAAACCCTGCTTTTCCTGATTACTATTCTTCCCAGGAAATTTAATATTCCAGAAGTATTTGCAACAATTTTCACTCTGAGATACATGATCAATAGGAAACACATGTTGCTTGCACAAGGGAAGAATAATTCAGCTAAAGAAATGTAGTCATTGGCTCTCTAGGCTATAAGGAAAGGCATTTTGATGGTAAAATTGCTTGAGATTTTTGAGTTATTTAACACATAAAAACTTTTAAAAAGTGTTTGTTATCAGAAATGTTAAAATGTAATATTCTTGAAAACTCAAATGGGGCAATTTTAATTGTGTTTATCTTTATAGATGCATATATTCCCATTGCACAGAAATTTGGAAATATAAATGACTTTACCCTAGTGCAATGTGGAGAAAACAGTGAAATGCCAGACTTATGGGTGGGGTAGAAATTCAAAATTTTTTCACCCAAATAAAAATTTGTCAGAATTTTAAGTTTTTTAAACTGTTTATTGATTTGTTACTTAGGATACTTCTTTAATAACACCAGGTGAAACAGTAAAAATTATTAAAGTGCTTATTATGCTTTTGATTAAGGTGACAAAGTCTGGGCACATTGATTTGTGTCTTCATTTTGGTTCCCATCTGAATTTATTTACAAGCTCAAAGCAAATTTCATATAGTTGGGAACTCGAGAACCCTCTTTGCTCAGAGGGCCTCCTTCACTTGCTGAACACCTTTGCAGTAGTTAATGAAACTTTAAGGATTTAAAAAATATTTACAATCTTATTGCAATGCTGGCAATAGTAGTCCTATATTTCAAAGGGGAAAAAAAAGGAAACAATCGAAGGACTGTAAAGAAAGTACTATGAAAGTCAAGCTATGTCTGGATATTTATGTCTGCAATTTCACCTTCACAGTCCTGCTTTGAGTTATAAAATAGCAACAGCACTCCCTAGAAAATAAAGCACCCATTTAAAAATATATTCATCTTTAACTTCTATGTTGTTTTAAGGAGCATCTGCTTTGCTCTCCTGAAAATGAAGATAAGAAATTAATTTATGTATTGGACCCTTGTACTGTAAGCTTATTTTTCTTATATGCCCTCAGAATGTTTTTTCCCAGACTAAAGCTTTTATGTCAGAAAACATAAGCAACATCACCTAACAAGTTCACAACTGGGACATTGCATTGACTGAATCAAGGTTGGGTTGGGAAGAAACAAAGAATGAATCCCTGATAAGAACTATACTTTCAAAAAGCAGGGAGTGTTTTCTCTTGAAAACAGGGACCAGTAGGTTGTTAGTATGACAGATTTAATCTCTTGGTGTGCTTCGGCAGGAGCTACACTCAGTAGCATGCAAACACAACTGAAGGGCGCTGTTAAAAAAAATTTAAGTCAGTTTTTGAAAACTGGAAGCTGAGGAAGAAGCTGGGTTTACACAACAGATGAAAAATTTTCCTTAACCAGGTTATGCAGAAATTTTTTGGAGGTTGGAGAGCTCCTTGTTCAAACCATGTCTGATTAAAATTGATGCAGAACTTCCCTGTGCCAGAGGAACCTATTGACTTTCATGCAAAAATTCACATTTTATAACTGTTCAAAACCCCACTTATGGATGAGAACTTTATAATTGGTTACAAAGAACTTTCCCAGGCTCCAAAACAAAATTTCAGACTGGTAAACATTGGTGCCAGCTTTCTGTCCCTTGTAGAGAGGATTACGGTCACCCTTATTTCTACTCTGAAAAGGCGTTTTAATTAATTACCTAAAGTTTTAAAATATGACACTAGTGTATAATGGTCTGTTAAAGGATAACAGCCATCAGACTTAGGATGATGGGAAAAGCAAGAAGTATGCCTCTAACAGTAGATGGAGGTAGGTGAGAAGAAGCAAAGAGAATATAAAATTAGTGCTATGAATGAGTAATTCCTTACCTGTGGTGAGAAAAAATATGAATAGCTACAAATATGTTTGAGTAAGAGAAGGTGCAGAACTATCTTCTGAGAGATGACAGAGGCAAAAAAGACCTCAGATCCAGATTCTCTAAAACACTCATTTGTGTATGTATACACTCACACACACACACAGAGTCAGTCCATCTCTTCAGTAGCAGAAATCTCAGGACTCTACTACAAACATATCTACTTTCTGCCAATTTTCCTGTATCCAGCCCCTGGCTTAAGGCCTCTAGAAGTTTAGAATCATTAAGTAATCTTTATCACTCCATGTTTAGCATCTCTAGGTTCAAATCTAGCAGGATTTAAAAGACTATAAAATTAACACTGAACAAACATTAGAATTCACTTGACGAGACAATCAGCATGGATTTCTTGTAAAAAAGCAAATTTTGTAGCCTGTTAGATATTCAATATTATAAGCATATCTAGGGATTCTCATTAAAACTATAGCCTGTTTTTCCTTCATTCTACTTAAAGTCCAATCAACACTCACTTTATGGGATGTCAAAGAAACTCTGAAGCAAAAAGTACACTTTTCAAATTCTTGTAACTCCTACACTTAAGAAGCAAAGAAGAGGTCAAAAGAAAATAGTACATCCATGAAAATATGCTTGTATTTGTTAAGAGATAAAAATAAAGCAGTTGAAATCAGCTTCTTCTAAAGCACATTATGTCTGTCGTCTTGTGTCCTGATAGAAATGATTCTGGCTATCGTAAGGGAGATAATCTGTCCACTGTGAGTAAATTTATCACTGACTAAAAGTCACTTTTATCACCATGAAGGCACTTTAAATACCTCATGTAAAGTTGTTGCAGAAGATTTCAGTTTAACAAGTGTTTAACATATTTTTGTTTGTTTGTTTGTTTAAATATAAAAGAAAAAAACCCAACTCCCAAATCCTGTAGCATAACATTTCAATATTATTTGCTATTTCTCCTGGTACAACCCATTGCATTTTTCAGCTAACTTGTGCACTAAGTGCCTAATGAAGTGAAGGTTGTAAGGGGAATCACAGTTGCTTATATAGGCAAGGAAGAATGTTTAAAGATAGGCAAAATGAATCTGTCTCCCGAGGTGCCTGTTTTTCTTTATTAAGCATAAAGAAAATGTAGGCTCCTACTTCAAGAATACCTTTTCATTAGACATGTAAAATTTAAGGCCTTATTAAGGTTTTTAAGAATGGCAAAGCAGATCCAAAGCAGGTCTGTCTAGTTCTTTGTTATTTCTTTAGGGAATTTACCTTGATCTATGTCGCATTTTTTTTTGCCTACCTCTCCAGAAAGAGAAATTCTGGAATCTCATTCTTGACTGGCTGCACTCTGCCTGCCCTTTGAGACTCCTCATGTCTTCTAAACAAAATAAGGCTTGCTTGTGTAGTAGTTAATTGCTTCTTTTGGTGGGAAGGAAAATAAATTTATAAGTGAGTATAGGACAGAAGGATTCCTTATGTAGTTTGTGGGGAGTCCCTCCTTATCTGAATTTGTTGTGAGGCTCAGGAGGGCTCATTTCCAGTGAGTGGAAAATGCTGAGGGCAGCAGGCACTGCGCTGCTTGCAGAGAGCTGTGTCACTTGGGTGATTTGTTTTGCACTGTCCTGTGTGGGGCTGTTAAAATTTTGGGCTTTCACCTGAGCAATATGGTGTTTTTTAAGGGAATCCTTTCTCAGTCCAACAGGGAAGAAGAAAGCCAGTACTACTTACTCCTTCCTACTTGATGGGAAAACTTCTTGAGGGCATGGATTTATATTAGTCAGATCTAGTGACCCTGGCTTTTATTTTCATGCACTTACCACTTATACTAAATAAATGCATGCTTGCCTTCTAAGCTGGGGACATTTGAGTATGAACTGCTATCATATTTTATAAATAAGCTAAAAGGAAGGTCATGGATTGCTGCTGGAACAGAACCTAGGACCTCATATAATAAGTTTTAATCTTCACAAATCATCCATATGGGCTCTCAAAGTGAATATGTTTTTCATAGTGAATCTCTAAGTACTAAACCACAATTTTTATTCTTAAGTCAAGGATAACAACCAAGAGAACTGATCTCTTGCATATGGCTGGCAATTAGGAAGTAGTTATATGATCTAGATTGAGCATATGTCAAGATCTTTTCTCACAACTCTGACAATATAAAATGTTTCTGTTATTTAAATGCGCTTGGCCTATGGAAAAAATAGTCAGAATTACATGGATATATGAATTCTATTTGTTTTTATTTTAATTTTTTCCTACTTCATTTGCTATTGGTAATGTCATAAGAAAGTATACCGGAACACAAAGTTCAGACACAAGAATCATACAAAAATATTTTGTATATAGTACAAAAATCACCAAAAAAGTATTGAAGTAATTAATTGAAGTATTTATTCTCCCTTCTCTAGCTTGGTGATTTACTCAGTACATTAAAATAAATTAATTTCAAAAAAGAAAAAAAAATCACTGACATAAACCTTTGCTGACACCAAAAGCTACACCAGACACATGCTGTAAACTCAAAATCTGAGAAATCAGATGCCAAGAGAGAAGATTCCTGAACTCTCTATCGCTTTTTGTTTGTTTGAAATACCATCAGCAGCATTCCTCCAAATCCCATGAACTTTTTACTTTCATCTGCAACAAACATCAAAAAGAAGCATGTATTCCAGCTCACAGAGAGGTTTGTGTAGTTCCTCAGGGTCTCAGGCTTGTTAAGGCAGAACGCTTCCCGAGCACACGGAACAAGTGTGAGTCAGAGAGACCCATCTGTTGATACAAAGAGCATGTGAGGTCAGCCTGAAGGCTCTGAAGTGTGAGTTTGATGCAGTTCTTGTTTAGGCTCCTAGAAGGTTTCCAGTTAATGATACAAATCCTATACCTAGTCCATTTGCCAGCACATATTTCATGCCTGCAATGTATCTTCCAGAAAAATAACATGAAAGTATTATCTTTCCTTTTTTTTTTCCTTCCCTTTTTTTTGTCTTTTCTGGATTCACTAATTCATTTATAAATAGCACTGCTACCACAGGAAGTGATAGAACCTGATAAGACACTTTATGGGCTGACAAAATTGGCTGTTCTTATGTATTAGGTAGACCAGAGATGTAGAGAGGATACACTTTACATATAATACTAAATACTAACATAAACATCTCTTGCAGATCACATATTTATACTTAAATCTGGATTAATCAATACACTATCAAAAGGTATTGAAATGTTACTAAAATGAGCAGTACATAAGGCTACCTCAAGTTTTAAAACTGTAAGATAATTTCAGTAATGTTTAAAAAACTTTAAAAGATGGTTATAAGTAAAATCTTCAATAAAATACAACTGTAACCACATGAGAGCTGAAAGAATGGATTTCTCTTACTGTATGTCACACGTAGTTAATGAAGATTCAGTCTTAGAGGTAATTGAATGCTTTGGCTGAAGAGAAACATATTCATATGAAAATATTGGGCTGTGCTAATATAGAAATAGTACACAATTTGTGAGTATTAGCTGTTTTTGTGGGAAAAGAACCCCCTACCAAAATACCATATTGTAATAGTTAAAATAGCACTGAAAGGCAATGAGGTAGATAGATATAGAGAATGTTTTCCATATGCAGAGAGACTAAATTGAATGGATCTCTTCCTCTTGGAAAGAACAACTTAGAGAAATATGACAGTTGCATAAATTTATTGTGGAGAACAGGGAATACTTGGATCTCTTGCAGCATGTGAACTCAGGAGGACACATACACAATAAAGTTATCAGGTAGTGAGTTTAAAATAAACAGAAGGAAACACTTTTCCGTATTGTTGCATAACTGCACTGTGAGGTAATTTTCCACAAGATGTTGTGGATGCCAAAAATATCAATGGACATAAACAGACTTTAGAGAAATCCATGGGAATACATCCATAAGTAACCCAGATGCAATATCTGGCTCAGGAAATATTCAAACTGGTTGCTGCTGTAGCTGAGAGAACAGATCAAGAGTCAGCCCCTTTATACATGTCTTATTTTTTCCATTTTTCTCTATATTCACTAGTGGCCAGAGACTCGAGAGTTCACCCCACCACGGGTCATGACTAGGAAAAATGAAAACCAGTCTTCTATCTGTTGTTTTTTAGATAAGCTGTGAATTTTTTACACAATCTATAGAAAATACAGCATATTCATAGGACAGACTTTTGAAATTAACTAATTTTTTTTTTTCTTTTTTTTTTTTTTTTTTACTTATTTTATTTTTCCCGGTTCTGTTTCATAATTTTCACTTAGCACTACAGGGGGAGCAGGCTTGCTCCCCTTCATAGCCCGGTGCCAAGATGCTTGGGGTCCCTGAAGGCAGGGGCAGACTAAGGTTCAGTGTCCTCCAGTGGACAGTTCCAGCATTTTGTGAAGACAAATGAAAGCAAAGGCCATTTGATAAAAAATGTTATTTCGTGAATATAAGGATTTATCGGAATTTCTCCCAACACTAGCCATGGAAATGTGACTCATCCAAACCCTTAGACTACCTACAGTGAATTATCATTTAGGTCTCTTCTGTAGTTAATAAAACAATAGAAGTGTTAAGGATAAAATTACTGGTTCAATTCTTTTCTTTCCTTTCTTTCTTTTTCTTTCTTTCTTTTTTTCTTTCTTTCTTTCTTTCTTTCTTTCTTTCTTTCTTTCTTTCTTTCTTTCTTTCTTTCTTTCTTTCTTTCTTTCTTTCTTTCTTTCTTTCTTTCTTTCTTTCTTTCTTTCTTTCTTTCTTTCTTTCTTTCTTTCTTTCTTTCTTTCTCTGTTGAGTTCACAAATAATTTGTTTGCAACTAATTACCAACTTTTTATATAGCTAAAGGATAAATGTGACCCAAAATGTCCAATTTCCCAAATGAATTCCCTCATCTATACAGGGGGATTTTTCTCACTCAATTCTGTGACATATCCCAGAGTTGAATCTCCCCAAATGCTTTGATGTCTCCTTTTGTTTTCTCCTAAATGTGATTTCCTTTCTGAAGCAAATTATCCTTTAGTCAAAGATAGTGGATTTCCAGCCCTAAGAAGCCTTTTATTAATTCATGAACCAGGTATAAAATAAACAGTAGCACTTTCATTCTCCTCTGCTTCTTGCTTTTTCAGGGCCTCTTTGTGTACACGCCATCATCATCCCAATAGCTGCTCGGTCAGTCTCTGCATCCCTGTATTTGCATATCAGCTGAGGCTGACAGTAAGGTTTCCAGCAAGTGCCAAGTGAGGTGGTGTTCTAATGTGAAACACTTCTCTAGCACTCTGAGACCACACATCTCATTTCATGTGGGGTATTGAACAATTAACATCTTTCAGTCACTTAACCATCTGGACAAAATATGAAGTGACAACTTAGTCTCACCATGAGCAAGTAATGATCTCCTCAGCTTTCCTTTAGATGTATTTCTAACACAATTTAATGTAATTACAACAGAATATTTTGCATGAGAAGAAACAATTTAGTGTTCTACAGCATGGCCTTCCTCAGCTGTGAATCTGATGTGAGTGAGCTGAGCCTTTCTCTTAATATATATATGTAATATATATGTGTGTATATATATACATATACATATATATATGTATGTACACATATATATATGTACATATACATATAATATGTATAATAGAAAGCACTATGAAGCAAGAAGTTGAAGAGGCTACTGAAAAGTATTGTTTAGTATTAGAACAGATAACAGACCAAATTTTAATTTACATGCTACTCAATATAGGAATTTATCACATAAATTCATTCACCACAGGAAGGACAATATAGTCTTTGAACTTTCAGTCTCTACTTGTATATTTTTTGTACAATAATGCGAGGATAAACCTGGAAGGCTTTCCAGAAATCTGGAGACTGTATTGCAAAAATCTCAAAAAGTACCTATTGCCATTTAATGAACTCCAAAATGTAAACATAATCATATTTATCTATGGAAAATCTAAAAAAGCCAGTGTCTATATTTGCTTTTGAAAAGTCTGTCTCCCTTTGCTACCTCATCATGTCCACTGATTGAAAGATATCGCTAAAGTGCAGACCACTGACATTTTTAATTACCCCTTGATTTGGTCTCACAGTAAAAAAAGGGCCAGAGGGGAGAGTGCTTATCCATTGAGTAAATGAGTCTTACAGGCTCAAATGCAACATAGCCTGGAAAAATATTGCTGACTCTCATGCTTCCATATTTAATAGCTGATGCCCTTAGAGAATAATGTATATTTTGCACATTATATAATTCTTTTATGTAATTTTATTGTCATTAGCTTTTAGAATACAATGAAGAACCGAGGCAATTCTCTGGCATGTGGCTTTTCCAAGATCCCACAGTGGTCCTTTGTCTGAACCAAAGCTGGAATTCCCCCTGTCCTCCTGCAGTTCTGTCCTCTCTTGACTCCCAACTATATTTTCTTGTCTTCAAACTATTATTTCTTATTCTAAGAAACATATATATATAATATATATATATGTATATGTATATATATATATCTCACACTTATTTGTTCTTTATCTTTTGAATCCTTATTTAGAATTTTCTGTCTCACAAAGCAGGTAATTTTCATCATGTTATTACAAAAGCAAAGAAATACTATACTCTGTTTTCTTTTGTAGCTGGCTGAAGTCTCACAATCAAACATTGCTTCCTTCAGCTTTTGAAGGAAAATTAAAAGAAGCTCTTGCCCTGCAGTTATTGGCAGCCTCTGCAGTGGTTAATTATTCATATTTCAGGCTCAGATTTACTGTACAGCTTAATCAGCATTTCTCTAGACTTGTGTAATCTAGGAATGGTTTTATAAAGCATGGCAAAAGTGTAAATACAAAGTCACACCAAAACACTGTGGACAAATGTACCATTTTAATGTCACTACCACTATTCTGATACTCTGTGAGGAAACAGAAATCTCTGTAGTCTGCTGTGGAAAAGATACAGATCCTTCCAAACTCATTTTTTTAATTTAGGCTGGAATTTGCCTGAGGTGTACTGGGAAACAAGTGGCCTCTCCAATTTGCTTCTGGGAGGAGGTCAGGGCTCTGATGGCATCCTTGCTGCATCTATGTTAGTGTACTTCAGTTCTTCTTGGGAACGGAAGAAAATATTTATTCTGTGATGAATAAATGGATGGCACATGGAATCCGTGATGGTTTATTCCAGAGATTGTTTCTGTTGGGTAGATCATACCACCAGCCAGGTTTGCCTGTTCGCACATTGTCACCTCACCTCCAGCACATCAGTATTTCTGCAGGCCAACACCATACCTGTGGCCACCCTCTCAAGTTCTCTAGCCCCATCCCAAGATGTGTGAGAAGTTATCAGAGTGTATAGAAAACACTCTAGCTAATAATAACAGACCTGCCTTACTGCAGGCATTACTGCAGGCATCTTGAAATTAAATGTAAAAACCCTAATTGTTAATTTTGTCTTAGATCTTCTCTTAAACTAAATAACACAGGGAGAATTCCAGGTGTTGCACCAAATGTAAATGGATTAGATCAGGTTTTGCACTCATCATCTTGAGTGCTAAAGTAGTTGAAGAGTCACCCGCACAATTTTTGTTCAGACCATCCAATGCTAACAGAAATTACTATTAATCAAAGTTTAGAAACACATCTGGGCTCTGTTCCCAGTAGCCTGGATGCTATCACACTCTACAAAAAGGTTAGAAAATTAAGAATTAGGCCAGTTCTCAGGGCCAGGAGAAGAGCTTTGTGAGAAGGTAGTTTGGTAGATATACACTTGTATCAAGAGGTACGATGTGAGATGCAGGAAGACCCTTGTTGAATGTCCATTCTGATTCAGAGAGGCCATGTGGACACAAACCATCCTGAGCCACCAGGCTTTGCTTGCCAGACATCACTGTCTGCATCAGAAGGCTTTACCAATGCAGCTGTAGCCTAAGATTTCTGAGATGCTTAGTCATATTTTAACAACAGTCTGAATGTGATTTTCAAGGACAAATCTTGGATGTGTCCTATGCATTATTGTGAATTAGGTGCTTCACACACTTTTCCTGAGGTCTGGCTTGGCAGTTTGTGCAGCCTCTCTTACCTTTGCCAGGCCCTGGCAGGTTCCAGCTGGAGTTGCTGATGTTGCCTGCAGCAGGGGAAGGTGAGGTGTGCAGGCAGCCAGAAAGGAAGGCTGTGGTGAGACCTGCTGCAGCTGTGAGGGGCACAGCAAAAGCTACAACTGTGGGATTCATGGAGGCATCACATGGCTGTGAGTCTGGAGCAAGAGACCCTCTCCAGACCCCCTGGAAAATGCCAGCGTCTCTTTGTCCCCGGAATAAATGGGTTAGCACCCTGTGAAGGTAAAAGTCCCACTAAATACACCTGACACAAGCAAGAAGACCTTGCTTGCATGGGGACTGCAGTCATGAGGAACCTTGAGCAACACATTTTATTTCTGCTGAGGAGCAGAAAGCCCAAAGCTGTGACAGTTTCAATTTGTGTGTGCATTTTGCCCAAGCAAAGTTGGAAAACTAGAGATGAAGTTGCAAAGTTCTGATTATCAGAAACCTGACATCACATGCATCTGTGTCCCACAACAGCCGCTGAGGTTGCCGATAATTGTAGAGTTTAGGCATCAGATTTCCTTTTCAGAAAATGGCAAAATTTTGATGTTTTCCACAGAATAGGAATTAATTGTTAAATCAATAGTACAGTTTTCTCTCATTATGTCAAATTGCTGTGTTTTGTAATTTCAGTTAATCTCACTTTGGCATGTTGAGTAGGGCACACTAAGAATTAATTTAATTATAACGCAACTGACTTTGAAAATTAGCTATGATATGCAATTCAGAATGAAAAAGAAACAAATAATAAATTCAAAAGAAATATTAAAAGGTTTAAATCCTATTTACAGGAGCTGCATTTATAACTTATTTTATGGTTCTGATAAAACTGTAGTTTGATTAAAAAATCCATCTTCTGAATATTTTTCCCCATTCTTACTACAAACCCACGTTTGAAATGAACTAGTAGGAATATAAGGCATAGAAAACACCCAAATCTTCATAATGTCTCAATTCAGTTGTTCTTTTTTAGATTTGTGGAGAGGAACAATTTGAATCAGAACTGTAAATTGTTATCTTGAGGTGAAATGACTTACCATATAGTCATATATAAGCACAGGACTGGAAGAAGACAAGAGAGACACTTTCCTCTCTGCTTGTTTAACTCAGAGCTCAACAGCAGGTACAGGATGTTCTGAGGTATTGCAAAACCTCGTTAGTTCTCTATAAGGAAAGTTTGCCCTGGAGTTCAAAGCTATTATCCTTGAAGCTAACGATGTGAGCTGAAATTCTCTGCAGCTTTGGAGCAGCATGTTTCTGCACTTACTGTGTCACCTCAGCTGAACCCTTTTGGCTCCTAGAGACTCACTGCAGCCCATCAGCAAAATTACAGGTTATGATGAACAAATACTTCAAGTTCTTGGGTAATTTCTGGATTAATCAATGGAAATTTTTACAGCTCTAGTATTTTTCTGCTGAAAGGATAATTATTTTTCCTATTTTGCCTTGAAATGAGCAAATGGATAACACAGACTCCAAGACTAGAGCACAAACACACATAGTTCTATAGCTTCATGTTCTCAAAATTTTATTCAGTCACACAAGTGCTGTCCATTGAATTCCCCAGGCTCTTACTAATCCTGGAATTACTATTGGCACTGGACAGCAGGTAGAATGTTCTTTGCTTGCAGGTGCTCATTCATAACACTTTTCCCCACAATAATCATTTCTTTGAATGGTAATTCCCCATTTTTTTCCTCTGTTACACACTTGTGCTAGAAATCTATGAAACCTGGATGCATATGATGCAATTGTGAATACAAGAGGCAGATGTATATGCAGTGGACAGGATTTTGAGAGCCTTGTGCTTGGCTGTGAGAGCTGAGTTGTGGAGTGGCCTCCATCCAGTGCTGCTGGCTGGTGCTAAGCTCCTCATTCACTGTGAAGCACAAGACAGGGCTGGCTTATATTGATTTCTGGGCTGACCTCAGCCAGGTCAGCATGGCTCATATCTAAGCAACTGTGTGCACTCCTCACAATGAAACCAGATTAAAACACCCAGCCAAAACACTCCCACATGACAGCCCACTTGTACAAAATTCAGAGCTAGACTGAGATTTAAAATGCCTCTATAAGGATTTTACTATTTAAATGATTGCAGCTACCCTGCATGAGAAATGAATCCCAAGAAATTCAGACTCAAATGCTTCATCACATTGTAAACTAACATTTTGCATATAAACCAACTCTTTCAACAGTTTGGCATCTTTACATTTAGCTTCTTTGTTAATCCCCTTTTGCCAAATGAATAATTCAAAAATAAGAAATAGGTGTCATTGTGTAGCAGGCAAACTGAGATGGGACAGTACCACAGAAAGTGACAAGTGTAGGGACTTTATTTTATCAAGGATTTTCCAGAGCAAATGAAGAAAACCACAAGGATACCTAACTAGTTAGTTTATGCTGAAAAATCATTTAAATGTGATAGTATGGAATAAAATTAATTGTGAATGAATTTTCAGACCCTTAATAATTTCCATCTTCCAACTTTCCAAGTTTCAATTTCAACAGAAATCATGTAGAAGATATGATAGAAAAAATCATTATCCTTTGTACTTTAACCTAGTCAAAGTTACGTATAAAATTAAAACAAAATGAGTTTATTCTTTGTGAAATTTGATTGCGCTTTTTTCAATAACTTAATAAATCAGCAGGAACAATAACACAGTTAAAAACTATGATATGCAGCTAATTACCCACACATTTTGAAGATTAATATCAGTTTCATGTACTATACAGGTAACACTTAAATTACATGATGAAGACTTTTCGTGATTTGAACTAGAGAAACCTCATTTAAATCATGTGCCTGTTTATTTGTGAGTGAGGAGACAGGTGTAAAGCATGAGGTAGAAACATGGAGAAGAATTTAAATTCTGCATTTTTCTGTGTGGAGTAATGATCCTTGGAGCAGATCCAAGGAATGGGACACTCCTAGTGTCTCACTCCACACGCTGGAGTAGTGGCTTTGGAGGAGCCATAATGTGATCTTTAGTCACTCTCATTCTGACCTGGCTCTGCTGGCTCTTTAACTGAGCATTATCTCAGGTAAACATAGCAGCTCATAGCTAAATTCAAATGCTGTAGGACTGTCAAGGCTATAATGGCAGTTATTGCTTTCCTCTCAGCTTCAGCATGTGTCCATAAAATATGGTTTGATAGTCTGCTATTTCCTTAAAGAAATTAATTTCCTTAAAGAGCATCCAGCTGTATCAGTAGTGGGGAAAGAATTGTAATCCAGCCTCTCACAGTGGTTACCTTGGCTAGCTAATGACTACACTGTGTATTTTTCTGGAATGAGCACCTTTTTGGGGTCCTTTAAATTAACTCTTTCTGTCTTCTACTAGTTCTTGCAAATGGGAGAATTAGGGCCATTTTTTTCAACCATAGACTTTCCCTAGACAGCTTCAGAATGAGATAAGGAGCAGTCTCAGTAGCTGTCACATTAATTCCAGGTGCTTCTGGACCTTTCTAGCTGAGATGCTCTGCAGTCTATGTTTATTTAGACATTCTATGGTCAAATCCATGTCTCTTTCTCTCTTTTTTTGTCCTCCCTGATGTTAAAAAAAAACATAAATAAAATAAACCAAAGTAAAATAAAACAAAATAAGATGGCCTTTGGACAATCTATTTTGTGCTTAGACAGTATGTAAGGACAGCACCTAAGGGATCTCTTCCAGATGGTATTGAGCTCTTGCTGATTTCTTTTCCACCATCCATTTCCTCATCACAAGGTGATGCCAGAACAGCTCAAGTACCCACAGCTCTGTGGGCATGATGCTGCTGCAGAGGAATCCATTTTTCTGTGGTGTCTGACCTGATCCATCATGGCAGTGAGAACACAGCATTACAAAGGCTTTTATCTGCTGTACATTTGTTCTATTTTTTAAAATTGTTTATTCATGACAGTGACTCAGACATTGTGAGGTATTCTAATTATCACAATTGGGGCCAAAAGAAGCATTTCTATTACCACTACCTTGATTTCAGTATTTGGACCACAGGATACCATTTAACTGCAGCTGTTGAAATTGGCTGAATTTTTATGATACCAGTTGCTGAAGCTATAGTATGCTTATGTTAATCTTACAATTTATATTAGCACAAAAGTAATTGAATACTAAAGCTGCTTAATTTGCATTACAAAATCATTTCAGTAAAATAATAACAAGTATGAATCTTTATTCTTATGGTATCAAATCAAATGGGCCTTTTGTGCATAAAAGTTATTTCAAAATAGAATTAACCATGAACAGACCTACAGGGAATTCCTTCCCTTTTATCACATGACTTTTAAGACACTTTTTCTAAGGCAGGAATCAACATGGATAATATTACAATTCAGATGGGCAAAATAAAGAAGTGCAATTTCCTTTAATCACCTATGAATATGCATAAATAAAATATCTCCTCTGTGGTTTAGATATCAGAGGGTTATTGCTAGTGTAGGAAAGCTTTGAAAAAATAAAACAGATTGAGAGAAAGTCAATCAGCTGAGAATAGTCAATCAAGAAACCTTCCTTCATCCCAAGTAGATTAAGTGGCAAGATGATTTAGGCATCGTGTGAGTATTCTACAAAGCCCACAAGTCTTATTTATATTTTTTCCACCTTAGTTAAGACAGCATCCTGAATAACAGTTACAAACAGCCCTGAACAAACAATGAAGCCCTGAGAATGACATGTTTATTTTCCAATATTTATAGAGTGACTTGGATAACTTTGGCAAGGGAAGAGCAAATCCATCTTAATTGGTATTAAACAGCAAATAAAACTGCACAAGAGACTCCTTGGTGTAAAGAGCTTAAAGGCTAATTGCAGGCACTGTGCAATGAGCAAGAGGAAACAAGACACGTCAAACATGGTGAGAGAAGAAAGGACAACAATCCCCCTTTTCAAGGTCACATGGTTAGCAAATGTTAACTGCTGCAAGATGCCTTTATACATGTCATTAAGGAGAGTCTGATTCTCCTTTAGACGTGGTTTTTCTTAATTTATCAGAGCAGCAAAGAAAGCTTTATTTGAAATAACATTTAACTCTTGAACATGCCAAGGGCTCACTTGCCCTTCTGAGAAAGTTACCGCATTAGGAATTTTCAGATCACCTGAACCACACTATCTGCTTATATGTCCTCATCAAATATGGATTCTTTCAACCAACCATGGGCAACTGGGAATGCTATACTATACCCCCCTTTAATGGGAAAATGCAGAAATTCCATCAGATGTCAAGAGGTAACTTATAATGAAAAATGACAGTGTCCATGCTTGAATCTTAAGATAATCTTGGGATAATCTAGGGAAAGTTCAGGAGAAGCAGTAATATTAATAATTTGGTGGAAAAGCATGACAAAGATGTGTATATAAGGGAAGAGGCTTTCAGATCCAAGGAAGTTGGTGCTATTGGTGGAGCAGTAACTGCACACAATAAAAGTTAACATGTTTAGGAGACCAGCACATGCTGAATAGAATTACAGAATCAGCATTTTGCTTGGAAGAGACTTTAAAGATCAGCTATTTCCAATCCCTCTGCCATGGGCAGGAACACCTTCCACTAGACCAGATTGCTCAGAGTGCCACCCAACCTGGCCTTGGCAGCACTTCCATGGAAGTGGGGTGGGCACAACATCTATGGGCAACCTGTTCCTGTGCCTCACCCCCCCTCACAGAGAAGACATTTTTTCTGGTATCTCATCTAAACCTGCTCTCTTCTTCTTTGAAGCCATTCCCCCTTGTGCCTGTCGCTACACGGCCTTGTAGAGTCTCTCTCCATCTTGTAGGGCACCTACTGGGACTGGAAGGTCACAATTAGGACACTTCTCCCTCAGGAGTGGGAGAGGTGACAGTATTCAGAGAGTGCTGGATTGGTTTCCACTGATTTCTTTGGGAGTCATGAAGTTATCAACAAAATCAATTTAAACTCTTGTCCAAAGAATCACAGTAGCGTGTTTCATACATTTCCATACTTATATCAATTACCATCAAAATAAAAATAATGAGGAGTCAGGCTTAGTGTTAATAAAAACCTTTGAGATCTTCAGATGAAAGTCATTGCAAAAGGCACATATTTTTTAGTAACACTAAGGTAAGACTTATTTTTTTCCCTCCTCTCCAGTGTTATTACCTGTAGGATGGATTTGGAAATAAAATGCTAGGCTGTGGTCTCTTGGATTTTTACGCGCAATCCAACCCTTCTATCTCACTTCAGCTAGAATTCACATATGAGAGGAAAAAATTTTTTGTCATGTGTGATATTGTCCAACTATTTTTTACAGGAATGCTGAACACAGCTGTATGTTTCAGTCTCATAATACACTTCTTGCATGGTTACAAGATGCAGCTATTTTGTACTCAATGCTGTTAAAACAAATAGGGTCACTAACTTCCTATCTAACATTTCTGGCTCATGGAGTTTTTCAAATTGACAAATAGATTCAGTGTTGGTTCAACACATTTTTTGAGCCTTGTTTTTGCTGGTACTTCTTAGAATTCCTGTACCTCCACCCTCCTTCTCCCCAGGCATTGCAGATTAGATGTAAATAGACACCATTCTCATTCATGTTACCTCTGGTTATGATTGCCTTATGACTCCTGAACTGCTGGGAAGGTATTCATTTTCCATAAACTTTTGCCTTCACTATTAACTTGCTTGTCAATTTAACACTCACTCTCCTTATGTCAAGATATTGTGTATAATTCTATTCAGATTACAGCTTATATTTTTTCTTCAGG
This sequence comes from Fringilla coelebs, assembly GCF_963513975.1. Classification (NCBI taxonomy): domain Eukaryota; kingdom Metazoa; phylum Chordata; class Aves; order Passeriformes; family Fringillidae; genus Fringilla; species Fringilla coelebs. Next base: position 14,434,958 of record NC_140030.1, on the reverse strand, counting down.
TGCTTCAGAGAATGTAAATAAAAGGACACATCAGAAATAATTTTTCAAGCCTTTTTTTTTTGTTTTTTTTTGTAAAATTTGATTTTGATTTTCTATTTTATCTCCAGTGTTAATATGTCACCTGTGAAACCTTCACGAGGTGCAAGCCATTTAGCTAAATAAAAGATGTTAATTTGTAGTGTCTGAGAGTATGGTCCCAAGGTTAGAATGTAGCATTGTTTTACCGTACATTTTGCTCTAGTGTGATTCTGACAACTTCATTGCTATGCTAGTTTCCACTGTGAAGAAGAATATATGCCTTTGCTTTACACTAGTGTCACCCTGGGCTTTTGAGATTTCTAGAAAGGCCTTCTGATATTGACATTTTTGTAAAGAACTTTCCCACACACTTTTCTGTAAACAACTTATAGTTTACATTCTTGTGAAAACGGACATTGTTGACAGACTGCTGGTTAAGCCAGTGTCTGTGGAGAGGTGGCACTGTCACCCTCCAATCCACTGTCACCTTTGTAAAACTATAAATTATGGAGTCAGAGAATAAACGCCCTCTTTTCCTTCTCACCTAGAGAGCGGTGCGTGTGTGCGTTCTTTCGTGTCCTACAGCGACACACTAGGACAAGGTGAATCATGTGGTTACATACTTATTATTTTTTTCTACTGTTGCGCATCTGAGTGGTAAAGAGCAGCCTTATGGCAATCACAGAATCACAGATTCCACTGAGTTGGAAGGGTCCCACAAGGCTCATCTAGCCTGACTCCTGGCCCTGCACAGGACCACCCACAAGAATCACATGCCCCAGAGTATTGTTCAAAAGCTTCTTGAACTTCGTCAGGCTGGGGCTGTGACCACTTTTCTGGGGAGCCTGTTCCAGTGCCCAGCCATGTTTTTATTAAAGGTTGGGCTGACCTTTGGGTGAAGAAGCTTTTGCTGATATCTAATCCAAACTTCCCTTGACTCAGCTTTAGGTCATTCCCTCACTGACACCACAGAGCAGAGATCAGTGTCTGCCCTTCCTCTCCCCCTCCCAAGAAGCTGTAACTGCAGTGAGGTCTGTCCTCAGTCTCCTCCAGGCTAAACAGACCAAGTGACCTCAGTCACTCCTCACACACCTTCCCCCCAGGGCCCTTCCCCACCTTTGTTGCCCTCCTTTGGACACTCTGCAGCACTTTCATCTCCTTCTGACATCGTGGCACCCAGAGCTGCCCCCAGCCCTGGAGGTGAGGCTGCCCCAGCTCAGAGCAGAGAGGGACAGTCCCCTCCCTTCCCAGCTGGCCGTGCTGTCCCTGATGTCCCCAGGACAGGGATGGCCCTCCTGGCTGCCAGGGCACTGCTGGCTCCTGTTCACCTTTCTGCTGACCAGGACCCCAAATCCCTTTCCACGGCACTGCTCTCCAGCACCTCATTCCCCAGTCTGTACACAATAACCCCTGGCCTGACAAGTAACAGGTGCACTGTGCAGATAGCTGAAATTCTTTAGTCAGAAAGAATAATTCAGCAAAAGTGATTTCCCAGCTTGCAGTCATATGATAATGGAGATTTTAATGAAGAAATGTTTTGTACTACTTTCTGGTGGCTACAAACAATTTTATACCATCCTCCTTTATCCTGCATTATTTTCTTCACAAGATTAATAGTTCATATCACCTTTGAACACAGTCATGTTCAGCATTCCTTATTGAGATGTGATGTTCTGCCTTCTTTTGAATTTATTTTCTTTGAGCCATATTAATGTAGGTATTCTCCCACACCTAATAGCCCAGTCAGATCGGTCACACTGTTCTTAGACTGCTTTACTGTAATTATTTTTATGGAGATGCTGTATAAGTCTTGATTTAATCTTACATATTGTGGTGTAAATGGTTCTGTTAAACTGAGCAAGCTGAACTTATGTCACTAAAGAGAAGACATTGTGTTCACATATGGCTTTAAGATTTATCAGTATCTATTAACTGTTAGTAGCTAACATTGTACAAAACTTTTCAGTATGAAAACTGTCTTATGATTCTTAAACTATTAAAATTACTCAGTATGTGTGGAAACCTTGTATTCAGATTAAATATTTTTGTCATTTTGACCATAAATCAGCTCTTCTCTTTCTGAAAATACTTAGTCTTGTCCATCTAAAGATAAGCTTACAGCTGCTTATTTGTGAAGCTCTACCACCTTAATGTGTGATTGGATAGGTACTTGGAATCTGTCTGGGAGGGAGCAAGGCCACGACCAACATAATTTCAGAAATTTGCCTTCTGCTGTGTTTTGAAAATTACTTAAATATGGCTGAATACTCAGGCTTTTAAAAGTTTCTGTTTACATGTTTTCAGAGTAAAAGTCTAAAAATAACAAGATTATTTCCTTGAGGATATCAGTGCCAACAAAAGTGGGCCCAGAAAAGAGTGGGAAGAGAGATTAGGGAAGTCAGAGATGAGAGCCAAAAGAGTGACAGGTATGGGGGAAGGGATATTGCTGAGGGAATAGATGGAAAGCAAAGGGAAGCAGAGCTAATGAGCCTATCACAGCTGGAATAAATGTGTTCCACAGCCCAGGATGGTACTTAACATTCTTTTATTGTATAGCAGGTGCCTGTAATACATACAGGAAATGGAGGGTTATTGCCCTGTGGAAACTGGGGCACTACAAAGAACAGATGTCTGATCCTCACATGTGATGTTTCCTCCATAGCACTTCTGCTCTCTCCAATCCATTGGTCAAATTAAGACACTGACAAGATACCTCCTGCAAATTATTTTTTGTCTTCATGACTGAGTTCACATAGCTTCCCACATGATTAGCACTGATATTAAGATTCAGGGAAGTGATAATGATTTTTCCTTATGACATTGCAATATCCAAGATTCTTCAATTCTGTGGAAAAACAAAATAATTTCTTTTCTTCTCACCACCTCCTCCCAGCCTGAACTTCAGTCTGGAATAGCCAGAGGCTGCCATTCAGGGCAATTGCATAGAGTGTGAGACATCAAATTTTAAATTTCTGCTTTAAACCAAGGTGAAGATGACTTGAACCTTTGTCTGTCACACTATTGCCTGGACTATTTTATTACAAATAAAATGTTTTAATAACTGACCAGTGCAAGGTTAATTCAAACTGATATGCTTCTGTGGATGTGTTTCAATGTCACTGACCACAAAAAAAGCCATTACACTGAGAAACCCTTGCTGAGTTATGCTTTGTAAAGCTGCTAGATATGACCGTGGTGGGAAGCAGAGAGTGTAAGTCAACTTTTATATATCTTGGAGGGTGATGGAATTTGAAAAAAGTGATTAAAATATGATCCTTTTATCACTTTTTGGAAAGCAGTGCAGGACAGAATTTTAAGGAAACCTTAATGCTCAATTATTGCTTTTTGGCATTATTTTATAACTGGACATAGGTCTCATTGTGCAAAAATGGTATAAACAATGACCGAAAGAAAGAGTTTTCTAAGTTCAGACAAGACAGAATAGAGGTTATGAATGAGGGAAAAAAAGAATTGTAGACAGAGCAGCCATACCACAAAGAGAAGAAATTATGATTATAGAGGTGACCAATCAGTTCATTTGATGGGCTTAGAACAAATAAATGTTAACAATTTCCTTTACTGGACTTTGATGCTTAGGCATTGCAGAACTTGCTATGGAAATTCCAAATAGATTCAATATAAAGAATAGGTGAATTTTCTCACATACTTATTGCCATCTCCTTTTAATAATAGGTGTATTAATGTACTGCAGAATATTATTCTTTTCTCTCGATTTTGATCTATTGATTTTAACTGTGAATCACAGACTTTGCTAAGAAATTATCAGCAGTATTTCTTATGAAATAGAAAACATGGGGAGAAATGAGCAGTAAAATGGATCAAAAATTGTGTATTCCTAAAAGGAAAAAAACCAAAAAAACAAAACCAAAGCATCAGGTGAGGTATGCTGTTTTATTCTGTTTTATTCTTTTTATTTTAAAGTAAATAGTGTTGCAGATTCTTTTTTTGTGACATTCTATTGATTTTTCAATCATGAACTAGACATCCAGCTACTGTTAAGAAAGATCATTCTCATCAAAATGGTGCTGATTTACAAGACCTAAGAGTCTTTTTTATTAACGTTAAGTTTCTACAGAAGTCAAATTCACCTTCAGCTGATTTGGATTTAGGATTCTTGGAACTTCATTGCCAAAAGAATAATTTGTGGTTGTTTTTTAGTTTGTTTTGCTTGTGATAACAGAATCACAGAATTGCTTGAGTTGGAAATGAACTTAATGATAATTTTGTTTCCAGTCCCCTGCCATGGGCAGGGACACTTTCCACTAGACCAGACTGCTCAGAGCTCCACCCAACCTGGCCTTGAGCACTTCCAGGGATGGAGCATCCACAGCTTCTCGGGGAAATCTGTGCCAGTGTCTCATCACCCTCACAGGAAAGGATTTCTTCCTCATATCTAATCTAAATTTACTTGCTTATAGTCCTGTCATTATTGCTTGTCCTGTCACTCTGTCCACTCTGGTTTTGGGGTTTTTTTTTAATGCAGTTGTCATGGGAAGAAATTATGAAATAAAATCAAACACCTGATATCCCTTTGTGTCTTAAAACATATTTCCTACAAGGTACCATATGGCCTACTTACCACCAATCCAATTCTATAAGGAACAGGAGAAGTGTATATGGAGGAAAGCTAGGATGGAATTACCAGAACTTATCACCTATATTTCTAAAGGAAAGGATGGGAGCTGTTTCATCCACACAGCAGCATTTCCCCCTTCTTCTGGGTTTTCAGGTTGCTCTAAGTTATTCAGCTTGATATATTTGTGATCCTTAAACACAGTCATGTCTACCTTGCAGCAAAGAAAAAAAAATGATTAAATACATTTATCTTTCTAAAAAATAGGATTCTTACTGGTTCCCTTGGGTTCTGACAGGATAGTAAACAACTTTATCCACAATCAGCAGCTGAACTCCTAAATTAGACACTTGTATAAATTGCCTTGCAATGATGTTATTTATCTACAGACAGGAGTTAATTCCTTTGAAGGTACAATGTGATCTTAAAAGTATCACTGTTCTCTTTTCCTCTCACAGTGAATGGAGCTAAACAGAGTAAGAGGTCCTTACCCTATGTAAAAAGTTGTAGAGACATTAAGAACAGTTTTTACAGAATAACAAATCTTGCATGACAGAATAGAGAAATTCTTGTCATTTATTGCCAGTCACCACTGAAAACCTCCATATGGATCCTGCTTCTTTCATGCTGCAGGTATAAACACACAGACCTGTATGTACACACAGCTGTATCTCTGATACCATTGAATGAATATCAAGGATCAGCTCTTTGAAGATGAAACTCAGAAGTCATCCTTGAATCATGCTGGTATTGACCTTGGATTTTTCTCCCAGTCCAATAGTTATCATGAAATAAAATTGACCTTTTTTGGAATGTACAATAGACAAAAAACCAAAATTTACCAATGTTTCTGAGTGTTAATTTTATAAAAACCCTCTTGTTTCATATTTTTTTTCCAACATGAAGGCATGTATTCTAAAAGGCTTTCCAAATTGTAGCTTGTAGGAAAAAGCAAAGGGGGACACTGTCCATGACTATTTTTTAGCTGCGACCTTACATTGCTTGAGACCTAAAATGTTACTTTTTTAAATACAGTAGCAAATGGTTTTATCATTATTTTATTAAATTTCAGAGGAAAGGAAAACAATTTTGCATCAATGCTTTATGTTTTCTTTAAGGGAAAAAGCTAACCTGGGTCACAGAAGGCCAATGGGAATACATACTATAGGCACCATATTTATTCTACTTGTAAATGCCAAATGATTCAACATCTGCAAAGCCACATTTAAAGAAAAACTTTCCCAGATCATTTGATAGCTTTTACATCTGTAGCACTGGACTGTGGGTCATATTTACAACTGCCTAGGCTGGACAAGGAACATTTCTGTTAGGATTTTTTCCATGATTAACCTCCATGAGAAAAATATTCTGAATTTCCAAAACAGTAATTATAATCCCAGGTATAAGATCTCCTTTACATTCTTCTAGGAAGGATCAGATTTATACACAAAATGCTGTTTCAAGGTATCAGCTAGTTCAGAGGAGAAGAATTAGAAAACAAAAAATCTGTGTCCATCTTTGTTTTTTGTGGAAGAACATATTTCTCAGCTACTTAATACCTATGCAGCTCTGTCGTAAAAGGCAGTAATGTGGTGGAATTTTTTACTAGAATCTTTAGTACTGGAAGGGAATGGTAAATCTCAAGAAATTCTAACTCTTTTTGAGGGAAACTACTGAGGTTTTTTGTTATGTTCCACATTTTTCATATTCCTTGCTGCTTCCTCTGTGGGCTGTCATTTGAGAGACTCCAGTAGAAGTCCAGAATGCACTGCGTGCTATTGAAAGATATAGAAAGGATCAGAAGAGTTTCTCCAGTAATTAGGCAGGAATGCTTCCACTGAGGTCATTGCAGGAGTTATTTTCTTAGCTTGAGTAATTGAAATGTTTTGTTTAACACAGTTGCTTTCTGAAATAGAAGAATCTATTCCCATCTCACTGGGAAAAAGTTTCTATTGTAAGTATATCGTAAGCAACTGTGTTGATTTTTGTCTTATATAGACACACTGTTATTAATTATAATTTTAAAATTAATTAGGCAGATAAAGATGGGAATAAAAATATAAATAATAGTTCCTTTCTCTGTGTTTCCATCCTGTATAGCTGTAGTGGGGAGGTGGAGTCCTAAAGAAACCTAAAGAAATCATTACCTCTGTACAACACTGTCAGTATGACTTGAGTCTCACCAGGCACTATGACAAAAGTCTTGCTCTTTATACTCCATTCTGCACACCTCCTATCCCTGACACACAGGACAGCTTCTTCATTGTCTGGACTACTTATTTTGCAGGTCATAAAGCTTTATACAGAGATTTTGTCATCAGACTCAATGATCTGTGAAGGAGCTTGAACTTACCAACTCATTCAGGCTTGAATTCAGGACTCATGCAGCGGCTGCTGCCTTTCCTTATCTTCATCTGTCATTTTCTGTTCATACTTTACAATAAAAAAAATTCCTTACTGGAATTGCAATTTATTTTTTTTAAAAAAGGATGCATTACCTTCAGTTAAAGAGAGCGACTGGACTAATTAATTTCTGGTAGATTGGAACATGTCTTTTCCTTGGATACAAATACAAAACAAATAGGGAAGAGTGAATCCTTCCCATGGTACTCTCTTCTTTCTCATGCCTGCTGGAATCACAGTCTCCTGCAACAAACAAAATATGTTCTTCAAATTCTATGTCCTCTGCTCCTTAGTCTACCTTGAACTACAATCTTATCCAAGTATGCCTTTACTTTAGAAAGTATTTTTTCTATTAGGTTTCTTTGGTCCTTCTCTGCATTTCACTGGTGTGGGGGGTGAGAGTGGAAATTGAGTGAGTGGCTGTGTGGTGGCTAATTTCCATCTGGGTTTAAATCATGTCAGAGATGAAATGTGACTGGGCTAAAATACATGATGTTCTCACTGATCAGTAGAACAGTTTCTACCTCTTTATATATATATATATATATATATATAAAATCTCCATATTTGACCATGAAGTTAGTTTCTAAATTTGATTCAATACTCGTAATTTTTCAAGTGTCATTCAGTCATTCTTGTTCTGTTTGATGGCAATACAGAAATGCACCTGAGACACAGGATGTACAGGCAGGTGCCTGTTTCTATTGGTCATAGTCCCTTAAGTTTTATTCAGCTTGCTTCCACCTTATTCACATTGACTGAATGTCTCAATTCAAGCAGGAATAATTCTTGCCAGAATCACAAAAAAAGAAGGCATTCCCAATAGGATAATTTAATTTAATTTGGATAAAAATTAATTTTTCTGAATAATTGTCTTGAAGCTCTACTAGGTCTTGAAGGTCTCTAAATTTTCTATATATTAGTTGATACAAAGTGATTTTTATGAAAGTAGAATGCATGTTCCTCTTTCTACTACTTTGATGTAGAAATTGGGAAGAAAGTCGAGTAAAGCCCCTTGAACTCAAAATTATATTTAAACAGAATTAATTGTTAGTTTAAAAAGTAGTTTTAAAATTTCTTTGAGAGATTAGCTTTTAATAAAAATAGAATACAAATAAGTATTTGTTCTAACTAAGCATGATTCAATTGATATGGTCCTTTAAGTGGTACTATATTGTTAAACATACAAAAGAAATAAAGGTGTTTTACCTTAGCGAAGTATTATTATCCACAGTGCTTCTTTTTCTTTCATGTACTGTTTCTACTGCACAAGCAATTGAAATTTCCTATGACATAGCTAAGAATAAGTTGCTGTGTGTGATAGTTTTGGCTGGGGTAGAGTTAATTGTCTTCATAGCACTTGTTATGGGGCTGTGTTTTGGATCTGTGATGAAAATAGTGTTGATACTACGGAGATGTTTTAGTTTCTGCTGCTGAGCAGCGCTCACACAGCAGCAAGGCCTTCTCTGCCAGCGAGAAGGCTGGGAGTGCACAAGGGTTTGGGAGGGGACACAGCTGGAACAGCTGGCCCCAGCTGACCCCAGGGATATCCCAGGCCAGCATGCAGCACTGGGGGCAGAATGTGGGAAGGGGGGATGTTCAGAGTCATGGTGTTTGTCATTCCAAGTCACCATGGCACATGATGGAGCCCCGCTCTCCTGGGGATGGTTGAACTTCTTCCTGCTCGTGGAGAGCTGTGAGATAATTCCTTGTTTTCTTTCTTTGTGTGCATGGCGTTTGCTTTCTCTATTAAACTGTCTGAATCCCAGCCCAAAAATTGGGCTACATTTCTGATTTTTTTCTTTACCCTTCTGATTGTCTCCCCCGTCCCAGTGGGGGAGGTGAGTGTGTGGCTGTTTTTACCTTGACACTGTACCCGATATGACCAACAAAAGGCACTTTTGCCACTTTCTGAAGATCAAACAGATTGCATTCTGCTGCTTTGAAAAATTTACTTTTTTAACTTCTGGCGCAATTAATTTATTTGTTTTACTTTTTAAAAGTCAGATTATTACATATCACAATTACCTCTCTTAATTTTAGATACCTCATTAAATTAATCAGAAAAATCTCCCACCTGTAGTTTAGGGTCATTGAGAAGAATGTTTGTTTTTCTTTGCAAGGCTCAGTGGAACAGAGCCTTCATATTGTGAAACAACAATAATAAATTAACATGAATTTTCAGGCTTCTTTCAGGCAATGCTTGGTCAGTAGTGTAAATCAATAAGCATATATTTATTGCACTTATTGCAGAAATAAAAGAAATCAGCATTAGCTAAATTACCAAACAATGTGCCCTGTGGATTTTGCCTGAAACAATTTAATGATTTTGAGAAAATTCTGACTATCATTCTTCCAGTGAGACAGGTATTTTACATGATTGTCCCAAAGCAGTCTGTCACTGTCATCCTCACCAGTGCCACTGTATCTCTTGTGTGACATCTGCAATATTTATAGATAAATATCAAGTCAAGATTTTTCTGCTGAACATTTTAATTTAAATTGACCATGCACTTAGGAAAACCATGAAAAAGGAGATGGAATTAACCTACATTGTGTCAGGGGCTGTCAGCATGGAGGATGCTGCTATCCTTTGATTGAATCTAGACTGAATTCTCCGGGTAGTTAACACAGAATAAATGTTACTTTTCCTCAATTGCTCTTAATCATCCAGACATCTTCCATAATTAGGAAACAGCTACCAGTACAACCTCCCACTCTTAAAACTAGGAGACTCAGAGGTTCCATGGAGTCATTGCTGTTAGTTTATTTACTTGTGAGGCTCAGTTACCTCTGCGATAGACAGGATCCAGCAGTTATCAGGGCATTGCACAAAAGAATTGTGTTGCTTTCACACCATTTGAATATGCATTCATTAAGTGATTTCTACAACTGAGACCAATGGTTTTGATCCTCAGCACATGTGTGACAAAGGCTGAAACAAGGCTGAAATTTATGTTTTCTTCTTTTCTAAGTATAAATACAAATAAAGCACAATGAACCTAGGTGGAAATAAAATCAGGCCTTTCACAACATTTTATCTGAAATCCTGGTTCTCCGAATTCTATGCATTGAAATGATATCACAGGTCATAGAAAATACAATAATTTTTATTTTTTTTTTCTGCAGGCCTCCTGCCCAAGAGTTATCTACTGCTGATACTCAAGAGTTGTCTACTTCATGGGCAGAGTGAACTGTGGTGGATTCTGGTCCTCATTATGCATTTCTGTTTTTTCTTTCTTTTAATACAAAGGACAAAAACTGGCCATAGTTTTGAGTCATAGTCTTCATTTCCAGGGAGTTTTGTGATGCACTTAATGTATCACTGGACTTACACATGAAACGGGGACAGGCATGGCCAAGTTTTCTGGGATACTCACTGTTCTGTAAAGAACCAGGCCCAAGAAATCTATCTGGTAAGGAGTGAGCACTAACTGTTTTTCCCATAACTAAGTGGACAGATGTGTGTTATAAGAGCCATATATGAAGACTAATACCCCTAAATTTCCATTGAAGCTTTGCTTCAGTTTTTTTTTTTAAACCTTCCACCAGCTTGGATCTTAGTGCCCTGGCTCTTTATTGATTTACACCAAAATTAGTAGGTCACAGCAAACAATCTGGCCAGTGCTATCTACAGCTAACATCCACTTGCTTTTGCAGAAAGTTGTTTCCAGTATTATTAATCTGTACTATCAATGATATAATATTATTTGTAAGTAATGATTCCTTTCACTTTGGACTGTTAAATATAGCAAAGTAGGCAAACCTGATACAAAGGAAATGAACTAACAGAATCTATTTATATTAAAAGACACAAGATTTCCATCAGAAAATAGAAAATGAGATCCTAGAATATTGTTTGACTGGTACATATTAGTGAGATTTATGCATATACTGAATACTAAAAATACCAGGACAATTTCATGAAGGGAATCTATTCTGTCCTTGTTTTTTCTCATTTAGTTTTGGTGCAGTGTTTTACTTAAATAGCAGCAAGTGCTTCACAATGGGAACCAAATCTTGGTCAAGCTAATTGGATTGCTCCAAACTCTATTTTCCATTCTTGTGTTAGCTCCTTTACATCCACAGAAGGGTAAATCAGCCTCATCTGCTGATTTGATATCACAGTTTTCAAATTCAAAATTCCCCCTTTTGCTGTGCAGCTCAGAATTGCAAGCTGATTTTTGTCATCTGCATGTATGTACACACTAAGGGGTAATATTTTGCTATGTTTTTTTTGTTTAAAGTATAACAGAAAGCAAAATCTTAGGAAAGAGGATATGTTGAAAATGAGATAGAAGGATAGTAAGGGGGCTGTCACTTTTCCTTTTTGGTTTGGTAGCTCAGAGCAGGTTCATAGGTGCTCCATGGGCCACACTGCAGGTGAGGCACTGGGGAACTGAAATAGTGTGAATGTCTATTTCCCACAGACAGCATAAGAAATATTTGGTTTTTATAGCCTGCATGAGATCTCATGGAACATAAATTTGGGAGTGGTGGACGGAGGACAAGGTGTCCTTGAGCAGATGCAAGATGGTGTTTCACAGATTTTTGTGACTGGAAGGGACAATTCTGAACATCTTGCCTTGTTTGCATAACAAAAGCTACTTAAGTTTTCTAAATGATGAGAGAGATGGGGTAGCTAGGAAACTCAATTTGTATGTTAGAAGAAACTGCCAAGATAAAACTGCTAGACTAACATGTAAAATATTAAAGCATGTAAACCACTGCCTAAACCATGTTTAATAGTCCTTTTAAGTGAAAGGCTATTGTTCAGTGCAATCACCCAATAGATCTTTGAATGTTTACTGTGTTGACATCCATGCTACCATATAAACCAGAAGACAATACTTTTTATCAGGATTGCCCAAGCTCATGCCTGGAGAGCAGGCAAGGACCAAGACACGAGAACTTTTGTTTTGCTGGACTAAGATGATGTTACCTATAGATTGTTTTGCTGCATAAAGATTGCAATATGGGGCTGCTGCCTAAGTAGGACACTTCCAGAGGGTGAGTTGGCCAACAGCATGAACGAGTGTAGCAGTATTAGGGAACAGGATTGATCAGGGTGAATCTCACAACGGAGATGTTCCTATTCACTGACTAAAATACAGCCTGGAAGCCTATGTTTCAGATGGCTAACAGCAGATGTGAAAGGGCCACTGGCACTAAAAAAAGGTCGAATGGGACAAGTTATTAGCTGAATTTTTACTGTCTCAATTTATTTTTCTTAGCTTTAAGTCCATTTGTGGCAATCTGGAGTGAAAAAAAAAAGCCCTTTCAAGAATATTGTAATAAATTTTCTGACCCTTTAGATAGTTGTGTTGGTTCTGTGTTGACCCTTTAGATAGTTGTGTAGGTTTGTGACAATATGGACAACACCTTATCACCAAACTCAAACTACGTTTGCTGGAAAATTTACTTACTCCAAATAACCTTTTCATTTTGCAGTGAAAATTTACACAGCTCTTTTGTGCCGTCTCAATGGTCAGCACTTCACTAAAGGAGGCTCTGGAAGGGTCCCGGAGAATATTTTGCAAAATAACCATGTATGGGCAGCTACCAGGAGGCCTGGTATTTTACTCAAGTATTGTTATTTATGTATAAATATACGACTGAGGACAAGCACTAGGAGGTTCCATTCCCAAGAAAACAGGGTTAGATTCTTTGTAATAAGAATTTGTATTAAGAATTAAACCAGCAGTATTATACGCTATTGTATAGTACATATAGCATATAATAAGACAGTAGCTATGTGTAGGGGAATACAGTATGGGTAAATGAAGGTGGTATAGAAGGTAATCTTATCCCCCAATGAGTTGCAGCTGGACCAATTACTAAGTATTAGAAGCAGGCCTGATCTTAACAAGCCACACCTGTAGCCAATAAGAACAAGTGGCATAAAAGAATGGATTGGTGGGATCTGGAAAAAGAGGAGTCAGATGACTGCTGTAAGGACCAGGAACAGTCAGTGCATAGAGGAGCTACATTGCCAGAAACTTCCAGGAGGTACGATGCTCTGGCAATACGAAATCCTTACAGTATTGTGTCCAATTCTGGGCCCCTCAGTTTAGGAGGGACATTGAGATGCTTGAGCGTGTCCAAAGGAGAGCAACAAGGCTGGTGAGGGGCTTGGAACACAAGCCGTATGAAGAGTGACTGAGAGAGCTGGGATTGTTTAGCCTGGAGAAAAGGAGACTCAGAGGTGACCTTATCACTCTTTTCAATTTCCTGAAGGGTGGCTGGGGGTCAGTCTCTTTCTCTGGGCAACAACAGAGAGAACAAGAGGACACAGTCTCAAGCTGTGCCAAGGGAGATACAGGCTAGAATTAAGGAGGAAGTTTTTCACAGAAAGAGTGATCAAATACTGGAATCATCTGCCCAGGGAGGTGGTGGAGTCACCATCCCTGGATGTGTTCAAAAAAAGACTGGATGTGGCACTTGGTGCCATGATCTAGTTGAACTGTTAGAACATGGGTTGGACTCAATGATCTTAAAGGTCCCTTCCAACCTAGAAATTCTGTGAATATAATGATGTTAGAACTCATGATATCTAAGACAACAGCTATGTACACTTCAGAGGTCAATCCTTTAATAAACTGTTCCAGTGTGTTCACATAACCCTTTGTGTGATAAACTAGGCCTAAATGATGTAAATATTCTTTCACAGTAAACTGGTTGTAGGGTCAGAATGGATGTGAGAGGGGTGTCATTCTCTTGTTTTTTTCCTGCTTGTAAATAATAGAATGCTTTGGGTTGGAAGTGACCAAGATCACTAGATCAGCTTGTTCAGGGCCCCATTCAGGCTAGCCTTAAACACTTCCAGGGATACAATATCCACCACTTCTGTGGGCGACTCATTCCAGTGACTCATCACCCTTCCACGAAGAGTTTTTTTTCCTAATATCTGATCTAAACCTGCCCTCATTCAGTTTAAAGCTGTGACCCATTGTTCTACCATTCCATGCTCTGGTAAAAAGTCCCTTTCCAGCTCTCCTGTATCCCCTTTGGATAATGGAAGGTGCTATAAGGTCTCCCTGGAGCCTTCTCCAGGTTGAACCACCCCAACTCTCTCAGCCAGTCTGCAGAGGAGAGGTGCTCCAGCCCTCTGGTCAGCTTGGTGATCTCCTTTGGACTCGATCCAACAGGTCAATGTTCTTCCTGTGCTGGGGACCCCAGGGCTGGATGCAGCACTGCAGATGGGATCTTTGAGTGCAGAGTAGAGGGAGACACTCACCTCCCCTGCCCGGCTGCCCACGCTGCTTTGGGTGCAGTCCAGGACACGATTGGCTTTCTGGGCTGCAAGGGCACATTGCCTGAAACTTTCTGTGACTTTGGCCAATGGAAATTGAAGGACTTGCACTTTACTACTTGACAATTCTTATACACCACTTTGACTTCTATTTTCATGCTGACAGCTTAAAAAAACCTTTGTTGGTTAATTTGAATGTAATCCTTTCAGGTAGTGGACATCCTACCAGCATTTCTGAAGGTAATTAGTGAATCAAATAAAACGCTAATGGAAGCAGGTAATTACTTGAGAGCCGATGGATAATAGTGGGAGGTAATTATTTCAATATCTGCATGTTCTTACTCAAATTGCAGATGCATTGTCACAGCCTTGCTCTAGGGAAGCTTGAAGTGTCACTACTTCATTTTGAAAGGGATGGGATAAAATCACTGCTTGAGCAAGGATGCATTTCAGACCATAAAAGGAAGCACAGTCACATAAACACTTTAATTTCATAAGATAGTCTGTAATTTTGACAGGCCAAGTAGTCCAGTGTATCGAAGATACAGCGCTTCTTAAAAGCAGATTTTTATTCTGTACAAAGTTGATTAGAAAAATAAGATTCATTAAAACACGAATGAAAAACATCTGCTTTTATGGCAGATGGTAATGCAGCTATCAACACATCCAACTGTTAAATGAATGGACTGATTTAATACAAAAAGTATGGCTTTTCCTCATCTATGGCTCATTCATTTGCAGATTGTTGGAGTAATTTTTTTTCCATTTCATATTAAACTGAGCTTTTCAACAATACACAATTATTCAAGTTTTCCTCTCCCTTACCTCTGGCATGCACCTTCTCTATTCTATTTAGCATTTCTGCTAAAGACAAATGATTCATCCTTAATGTGGAAAAGTGGAAATTTTATGTGTCCTTTTCAGGGTTTATAACATACTGGGCCTTACTTTTGGCTGCTGTAACACTGATTTCTAGGGAGTTGAACTGATTTTGTCTGATTTCTCCTTTACTGTGGAGAAGAATGTCATGAATTTACTTCCCGAATTCCTAGAATAATTTCATAATCAGAAGTATTGCATTAAAGATCTCTTTAGATACTGTGGTCAGAAAAAGTTTCCTAAAACAATTGCACTGAATCCCACCCTTGAAAGTAATATAATGAAACAATTATGAGGCTCTTTGCACAGTGTCTTTGATATCCTGGAGGCCAGCAAAAAGCTGTCATTATACACACACTTGAAGTCATTTCTTGGCTCTTGACTACTGATTGCAGAAGACTACATTCTGCCTTGCATTATACTTGTGCAACATCATTGATTCAAAAGGGTTGTGAAACTGAGACCTGCAGATAGAATTTCAGATGTGTTGCCCTGCATTTATATTGCTCAACTGCTATGCACTGACTTCTCTGTTTTTTGAAGTTCATAATTGTCTGTATGTGACACAAATAAATGCTTAGAATTGGACACTTCATTCTTTAATAAGTGTAGGAGCTTTGTGTTTGATTCTAAAATTATTAGGAAGTAAAGCTTCAAGCTTTGGAGTAGCAGAGAAAACCTCAGAATACTGACATCAAGTCAGTGCATGGCAAGTGGCTGGGGCTTAAGGTGGAGATGTTAACTTAAACATTTTATTTCACAACACAAAAAAAAGTGTGTAATAAAGTAGAAATGTAGAATTATAAATAAGAGATGTAAATAAAATGTATGTTTTAAAAGTATAAGTGGCTTCTTAGTAATTTTGACAAAAAGATAAAAAACAAGGCAAGGTAAAGATTCTGTGAGGGTAGAATCAAAAGAAAATAAAATATGCAATAAAAATTAGTATTTTCTTCTGTTTTCAGTGGTAGATTTTAGCGCAGTTGACTTTTTTGGTTAGGACACAGAATGTCCTTTGACTCACATGAGCAAATGCTGCTGTGGCTTTGGTGAGAACAGGAAGTTTCCCACTCATATCAGTAATACCTCAGGAACTGACGCTTGGGCTTCTCTTGAGTGCCTGATATTTATAATGAGCACTTTGGAAAAACATATGGTATTCTGAACTTTTCCTCCTGATGGCTTCAAAATGCATGTTAAATGGTGGTTTGCATATTCAAATCTATATCCACAATAGACCATAGCAGAGAAATGACAATATCTTTTATTAAAGTTACATGACTCAAATAGCAGAGAAGTCCAGCTGAGTGAACATACTGTTTCTTGAAAATTGGTCATTTATGTTGTGCTACAGTAGCAATACCATTACAGGGAAATCTCCAAAGTTCTAAAAAATCTCTCCTCTGGAAATGAGTACAGAAAGAACCCAGCAATTTTATCTCCATTACTCTACCAATCAGACTTCTCCACACCAAGTGTTTAATTATTAGTTCTTTGAAGTCAGTGTCAAACAAATATGTTGAAGAAAAATACCTTTGTCTCATTTTGGGAAAAAAAAAGGTCTGGCATGCATGCTGTTCTCAGGCTATGTCAGGAATTCAGCATGTTAAAGGCTTTGACTGTATTTCTGGAAGTCTCTTTGATGAGACAATGTAGAATTCAGGTACATCCAGACATCCAGACTGGGTCTGAAGCTTGTTGGACACTGGATTTCTCCTGTATAGGACTCTAGTTCAGGAGTGCTCACATGATAAGGAATGGACATGCACTTTCAGCACTCATTCCTCTCTGAGCACAATAGCAAGGCACAAATCTGCCAGCAATAATAGCAATGGACAAGCTGTCTTAGTTTATCCTTGAAGCAATCCAGAAAGAGATTTTCAAAATGTGGTTGACTAGGTGGAGCTTTGGAACAAACCTACACAATCAATGTAACTGTTCATAATTCAAAGAACCTTTCAGGTAGTAAACTTTCACTCTTCTTCTGAGGTCTGCTTGCATTCAAGGTACCTTTCTTAGAAAAAGAGTTTAAAAATAATTTCCCTCAAAGTCAATAATTGACTCATCAAGATAAGAGTTTTGACCAGGATTTTGTTTTCACTTGTCATGTTTCAGAGCTGGGATCAATGCATGTACATAGCTTGAAAAGCCAATCAACCTTTAGAAGACCCTGAAAAACATAGTATTGTGCTGCTGCATTTTTCAAAGAGGGAGTAACTGTATAGTGAGAAAGGGGACAGATCATTCAGCAAATTATGATGAAATTGATACATCCTGAGATTTTAAAATACTTTTATAAGGTTTCTTCCATTCATACAGAGAATATTTAATAGTTTTCTGCTAAGATGTTCCCTTTTTTTATTATTTTGCAAATTGGCAATTTTTGTGTAAATATTTTAAAAGACCAATTCATAACAATAAAAAATGCATTTTATAATATATTTTCTGATAAATCTTTTCCAAAGTTTTTTCTAGGAATTTCTGTTACTTTTGCAGCTAAACTTCAGCAATAGCAGGAGACTTAAAAAGAAATTTTTGAGGCAAAGACATAAATTAAACATGCCAAATAAAGTCTGTAAAAAAATGCTAAAATTTCCTGGTACACTGAGATAAAGGGTTCTGATATTAATTTTTTAATTGAGGTGAAATATTAAGATTCAAATGGACCCAACTTGACTTATGTACAATGCAAACACTTGAACTGGAGTTAGATCTTGCCTGTGGACAGTGGACAGAAATGGAATTTTTCTGGTGTGTATCTGATCTCATAATATCCCTTTACTGTAAGTGAGGTGAGATGCACTCTGCAATTGCCAGTTCTGCCCATTGGCCACAAAGAGGGTCTGCACTTATCTTAGGTGCAGAGACCTTCACTGTATGCATTTTGTCAAAGGTATATCACAGGTCTGTTTTCCAACACAAATAATTGAAGGAAACACTGTTGACAAGCATCTCTCTTTGGTAGAAAAGCACAGCTTATTTCAGGTTAGCTTTTAATGGAAAAGCTTGAGGTTAATATTTAACCCTTTTTCACCTCTGTGGCTCCACTGTGACTTCAGAAAACTTCATAGACTAGATCTTATTATTAGGCAGATCAGATTATAGTACAGATTCAAGCTTGAGGGAAATACCATGCTCATTCAAGTTTGGAAGTTCATTATCTCCGGACTTAAGTGATTTTATTTCCTGACTTTTTACAATTATACAAAAGGACTTTGTTAAATGTGCAGTGAATAAGTAAACAAACTATTTCATTTTTCACATCATGGTTTCATTTTAAATATATCCACTGAATTATTATTTTGTAATATGGTTTTAAAGTCACCCACCTTGAACTCCCTCGCCCAGGAATCAATTATCTCACCTGAATAAATCTGCTTACAAGACAAAGACTGTTGAAGTCATGGATAAATTCCTTTAAGTTGAATGGACACACTTGTAGGGAGCCTAAATATTTTCATAATCAATGTAAGAAATTCTCAAAAGATTATAAGATTAAATCAAATGCAATCTTATGTGCTTGGGGAAAAAACCCATATTTTACACTATTCTGATCAGCCTCACTTTTCAAGTCTGTTCAATTGCATTTGAAAGTGGTCTTGGAATAGAGCTATAAATAAAGAAATCTGGATGTTTTATTTTCTCAAGCTCTAAAAATGATATTTTCCTAGAAACAGGCACAGAGGAAATGAATCTTCTAGGTGGATTGTCCAAAGACATAAGTAAGCAAAAAAACCAGTTTATAAGTATTAAAAGTATAATACTTTAATTACAAAAACAGACATGATGAACTGTAAATGTTGTGTAATATCATAATGAATGTAGGATATAGGAAAAGCTATGAAATATTGGCAGATCACTGAGCAGATGAAATGAAACTAGAAAACACATGTCCAGACATAGTCAAGACTTCAATTTGCCATTTTCTGGCAAAGTCATGAAAGGAAAAACATGACTTTTACTTCCAAAGCCTCATGGGTTCATGAGTAGAAGCCTTGTGGGCAGAGAGTATGTGGTGGAAAAAGTTATAGATAGCAATCCAAAAGAAATTAGCAATGGCAGATTCTGTCACAAACATTTTATTGGAACTGTAATTCCATTTTTCTGGAAGACAGAGGTAGAAAAAAGTGCATTTAATTTTTCAGATTTTGAAGTATATTTCATGTATACTCAGAGAGTGTGTTCTGCAGAAAACCCAACCATGCATGAACTTTCTCTTATGAACATACATTTCCCACACTGGGGTCATCTCTGTACTCCCACCTCTTGGGAAGATGCTTGAAGAAAGAGAAAGAATTCCATGTTTAGTGTTAAGTGGTGTAACACCTATCTCTACAGTTTATTTCTACAGTAGGAAAAATGTAGAAGCCCAAAAGTGAAACATAGCAGTGCTTTGTCCTGTGGGAAGATTTGTCTCACTAGAGCTTAACTGTACTCCAGCACAAGATCTATTTCTTCTGCCATGCCTTTGGTCATTGGGAATAAAACTTAATGCCTTAAGTTTTAGCTTTCATATCATCCAGATTCTGTTCTGCATTAGTGTGTAACTCTGAATTTCATGTAAAGTGTTAGCAAGTTCTCCTCACAGTTTAGTTCAGACACAACAATCCTTTCCCAGCCAAGAACCAAGGACGCCGTTGCAACTTCGGGCCAAAAAAGTGTAAAAAGGAGAGAATTGAGGAGAGCAGACTGGGAGGATGGGACTGCATAACCTGAACCTGAATTGGACAATTAACCCCAATATGTAAATGGAGCAAAACTTATAAAAGTGTGAAAACTCGTGACTTGGAGTCCATCTTGGGTGGAGCCATGGCCGGGCTCTTGCACTGCCCAGGGTGTATCCCCTGAAGGCCTTTTAGTAAATCCCTGCTTTATTCCTTTACCTCTGTCTCGCCTCTGTCCTAGGTAGCCTCTCAAGGCATCAGGGAAGCCAAGAGACAGTTTGAGAGAACAGGTAAATGAATTACTGTATGATAATAAAAAAAAAAAGAAAATGAGAAAAGAAGGGACTTTTTCATTAAAAAAAAAAAAAGTCTAACCTATATAGAGACCAAATTTATTGATTTACAAAAAAAAATAAACAGTAGCTTTTAAAGGTAAAATTTATTTGGCTATACATTATTGTCAGCCAATTTTATTTCATAGGACATTTTGAACAATGAAAATAATTGAATCCTCTAGATGAAAAACAGCCAGCAACACTCTCTTGATTCTGCTAGATATTGATTTCTCTTTTCTCATGCACTCAAACATGGCCAACACAGTAACAGCTGGAGGGAAGAACAGCAGCTGTCCTGAAAAGAACCAAACTGGAAAGCACATTGCCCAAGAGATAAAGATCACCTGCAGCTGCCCAGCATGGCACTAGGAATAGGCAGCCTGGCAAACAAAAAACATGGACTGAAACAGCATGGAAACTTCTAGACCAAGCCAAGGGTGCCCAGAAGATCAAGGCAGGAGATTACATCACTCTCAGGTCGCTGCTGTTGGGAAGATGTGAAAGGGTTGGTACAAGTTCCCCAAGGCAAAAACAAAACCAATGTTTAATTTTGTGAGGAGAATGAAAAAGAGCAGCTGAGTGACAGCCTGGTGATCAACAGGATGTGTGTTTGACAAAGTTAAAGCAGTTTATCTGTTTTAAAAACAAGGCAGGAAAACAGGTCAAAATGCTGTGATCAGGAACCAGTCAAACCAGAGGAATCTGTGCTGCCTACAAAAAGTCATAAAACAACTCTCATAGTAATATTTTTGTAGCCTTGCTCTTTGTCCTTTATATAGTTACCATATATTTGCAAAATGTATGTTCTCTTTCTCACATGAGGGGGTTAAAAGAGATGGAGGAGAGACTCCAGTACACAAAACATCTGCTTAAATGTAAGAACCTGAATGTGTCAGTCTTCCTTTTGTAAGGGTCTGCTTTGTCTTACTCAGCAAGTGCTCTTCAACAGCCTCAGAGGGAGACTGTCACCCTGCTGTTGTACCCCATAGAATTTGCAGGACTCAGGCAACTACAGTCCCTGTGCTCAATAAATAACACATATGACTGCTGGCTTTGATACTCACAGAAAATCTAAACCTCATGTCTCCCCCAGATACCACCTGAGCTGGAGTACTGAGAGACAGAGAAAGCAATTAGGTCTGCTGAAGCTGAAACACACTTCAATCATTTTATTTCTCCTGCTGTAAATGTTATTAGTAAGTATTGATTAATTTCACTCGTAACCACACTGCAAATCAAAGACTTTAAAACCTTCTGCTTGTGTGGGAAGTCTGTAGAGGCTGTAAATGGGTCTGGTTCATTAAATCACTGTAATTAATAAAAATGTCATGAAAATGAAATATTCTGGAAAATTTAGAAATCCTTACTTTGTGTGAACAGCATATTAGGAACTGTTTTCTATAGAGAATAGCATGCATATAAACAAATACTAAATAATAATCCATATTAAAGTTTTCTTTCTAAAACAATTAAAATCAGGTTAAGTTTTTTGGAGATTAAAATGTGACTACCTCAAACCTAAGCTATACCTGTTAAAGTGAACAGAAATATGTCAGGAGCAAGGAAGTAGGTGTGCCTGAGAGGAGCACAAACAAACCAGGGACAATTTAGGCTATTACCCTTTGTGTCATCTGGACTGTGTTTACATAATGCCATGTATTCACACTTTAACAGGGACAATGTTGTATGCAGTGCACAGGGATGAGTCCATAAGGAGGAAGGAGGGAACCCCCAAGGTGGCCACAGTGTCCTGGCACGGTGCCTGCCTACTGCAGGGACATGGTCTGGGGCTCTTCTTTCTACTGAGCTGTGCTGATCCATCAGGCACTTGGGACATCCAGGAGAGTACATGAAGAGTTTGGGACTGTTTCTTGCAATGGGCAGTGTATTGTAGGCAGCCTAAGCACATTTTCATTTTAGGCCACTTGTAAGGAAAATGTGGATGAAATAGTTTTGGAAATGTACAGTTTTTTGTTTGTTTTTTTTTTTTTTTTTTTTTTTTTTTTCCCTTAGATCAAACAGTTTAAAAGAGATTATGCACAGCATTGACCTGTTTTGTATTTATCAGCTGGTGAGACCAGCAACCAACACTCTGTGGAACTTCCCCATGGCTACATCCTTGTCTATATTGAAAGGGTCAGAGGAATTAAAGTGTTTTGAAGTTTTCATTAAGCAGTGATTTTTCCAACCAGAAGCTGAAAGAAGCCTGTTTCAGCATTTTGTCACTACTGTGGCAAACCCTGCCTGGGGACCACCCCAGCTCTAGCCAGATTTTGGCAGATGGTGGATGCTAAACAGAGTGATGAAGCTATAATTGATATAGAGGATTTGGCCTATTCTGTTACAAGCAGCTCTTGTTCCAGCTTTTTTGAGAAGGCTGCCTGCAAGCAGGGGCTTTGGACTAACTTCTATAAAATTAGGCATGAAAATTAGGAGAGGTACTGTTGTCTATTGCAGGGCTGCCTGTCTACACTGAGTGAGGAGGCTTTGTGCTGGCTCGTCCTCATGCTGACAGGATAACAAAAGCTCATATTTCAACTCAGCCAAGCTGGATTACAAATACACATGTAAGCTACCTGATTCAAAATATCTCCTGTCACTCAATCTAGCTCCAAATATTGTAAAGATGTGCATGAAAAATGCAGCACTGGAGACTGATTTTTGCGTATCAGATATGTGAATTTTCTGGGCTTCTATTGACAAATTTAAAATGCACCTTGAACATACTCCTTACACAAAGACAAAGGATATGTTGGATATCCTGAAAACAGGATATGTTGGGTTTTTGCTGTTGGATAGACAGGTCCTGTTGTTATTGCACAGCCAGAGACACAGTCATGTTGGGCTCTTCTGCTGCTTGCTGGAGTGCCTGAATACAGAAATTCATCCAGCTGGATGAAATGGAAGACTGCAGAGGAGAACACAACCCAAGGCTAGTCCTTGTTTATGTATTTCAAGTCTCATAGCAAATAGAACAGTGAAAATGATTCTTTTCTTGATGGGAAAGATGCCTGATTACAGGCATAGTTTATTATCCAGAATTATAGGTGTATAAGCTTCATGTACATTTTTTTTCAAACTATACTTTTTTAATTTTATGAATTAAAATAATTTAATTATGTTTCTTAGGGTTTCTGGTCCTAACAGCTCTTTAGACAAGCACCATATAAAATTAATTTATCCTGAGGGACTTTTTCTTTCCTACTCTTTTATGCACCTGTTATTTTCTTCAACGCATTTTATTTTGACAGTGTCTGTATCTTGCCTTTCCATCTAACTTTCTGCCACTGTGAAGACTGTTTTGGAAAAAAAGATGGCTTTTTAAAAATTTTTATTTTCTGACTTAAGGACTAGGGAAAAAATTGCCTGATGGAGCTATTACCTTCAAGTACTTTGCCAATATGATGACAATGAAAGTTATTTCCTCCTGTAGTTAAAAATACACTTTTCAAAGCAATCATTTCAGTCCTCGAGCCACTTCTCATGACTCATTGCTCTAAGGCAGGGATCTACAGCATTGTTTGTGAAGTTCTCAATATTAAAAATATATATTCAGTGTTTCCCTGAGTGTGAAAAACAGTTAAATCCAGATGCAGATGTAAGTCTGAAACTGAAACAAACTATACACAAATACCAACATACTTGGCTACAAGCGTACAACAGCTTTAGCTATTTAATTATAGAATTTTGAAGATGTTGGAAACCACCTGGTGTTGCAAATAAAGCAAAATAGGGGTAAATTAGTGTTTTAAGAAACATCTGTATACACAGCTTAGGCTGATAACAGCTTTGCAATTCCCACTTAGCCTACACTAGATCTCTAGGTTAATATATCCATAATGTGGACTTTGCACTTTTGGTCATTCAAACAGTTTCAAAAGACTTATAGTTATTATTAATGAAATAAATTTGTTCCCTTGTAAAGAGACAAGTTCAATGAATTCCTCTGAAAGGCTACTGACCATCCCATGGGGCCACAAGTCCTGCCAGCAAACCTGTTCCAGTGTGGGCTCCTCTGTCCATGGAGCCACAGGTCCTTCTCCAGCACAGGTATCACTCTGCTCCACGGGCTGCAGGTGAATATTTTCTCCCCCAAGGACCTTCATGGACTGCAGGGGCAGAGCTGCCTCACCATGGCTCCACCAGGGGCTGCAGGGGAATCTGCTCCAGCACCTGGAGCACCTCCTGCCCCTCCTTCTGCACTGATCTCAGTGTCTGCAGGGCTGTTTCTCTCACAGCTATCCTTACTCCTACCTTCCTTGGCTGCAGTCACCTTATGCAACAACTTTCCCTCCTTCTTATCTCTGTTATTGCAGAGGATATCCCACCACTGGCTGATGAGCTTGGCCCTGAGCAGCAGCAGATCCATCTTGGAGCCATCTGGCATTGGCACTGTTGGACTAGGGGAAGCTTCTGGCAGCTTCCCACGGAACCTGCCCCTGTAACCCCCTGCTACCAAAACCTGGCCACACAAACCCAATACAGAGATTTGAAAAAACAAATATACCATCAAAATCTTCATGTAGTGCTGTCTGCATGCTGAAACTTCCAACAAAATCACTCAAGAAAACTTAAGCATTACTTGGTTCTATGACAAACCCCTGAAGCTGCCTCCCTGGTGGCAGGACACCATGTACTGTGTAGGAGCAGCTGCAACTTCCATTGTGACTTTGGTTTATGAACCTTCTGCTAAGGAAGTCCCGGAAGGAGTGATGCATCACAGGGAAGAGAACAAGAATCTCAGTATAAAGCCCACTTTTCCTCCACCACTGAAACTGGGATCTTTGGTGTGTGAGCTCAGTTTGTTGCTGTTCTTTCACACTTGTAATCACTGAAACAGGCTGCTGTGACTGTGGAGGTGGTGTGTTGGGTCTGCGCGAAACAAACCAGCCAGCACATATGTGTGGGCAGCCGCCTCATTGTAATTTAGAGAGGTTTGTCAGCAAGCTGCAAGGATGGGTGGATGGGAGAGTGGCAGAAGCAATTTGAGGCTGTGTGGGAGAGGAGCTAGTGCCCTATACATGCTCTGCCTGTAGATGGGAGCACCGATGCTCCACTGGAGAGTTGAAATGCTGATAAATTCCAGTAAAATATACAAGCTAAAAATAACAGGCTGGCTCTTTGTCTGGAATAAATCAGCAGGGATGTGTTGAATCTCTGGGTTTACCTCAGCTGAGTACCTCACCCTCATCTCACACTGCTCTGACAGGACTTTGGGGGATATCTGGATCATCTGGATCTAACCACATTCTACGGATGAGTTGAGAGGTGGAAGAAATTGTATAAGACAAATTTTTAATAACAACGCTTATTCATTCAATGCTGTTCATATTTATCATCCATTTGGAATGAATCAGTTTCTCTAAAATGAAAGTTTTTTTGTATGATAAGGATTTTATATTTTTTAGACTACTGTGGAATAGTTTAGAAAATAGAAGCTCAAGTGAAATCAAGAGAAACTCTTTAATAAAATAATTACAGTGAGAAAGCAACAGCTTTCTGTCTCTGAAACCTGGAGACTGTAAAAATAGTTACCTGAATTTGCAAAGTTGTTACACATAACTTACAAACATTTTCAGAAAATGTGCAAGCTGGCATGAAGGAAATTTTTTTCCCTTCTGCTGAAATTTTGCTGATTGGTGCTTAAGAAGTACTAGTAAGATTTTACCTGGAAGCACAGCGTGTCCCTGGTTGGAAGTTAATTTAAATAAATGAGTGGCCATCCACTCCTGCAATTAATTCATTAATTTTCAAGGCTTTCTTGTATCAGAGTTCATTTTTGGAGAGCGTGAGAAGTGAGCCTTGCTTTTAAAATCTTCAAAGAAAAACATGCCTCAAACCCTAAAAAGTCTTGTCTGTAATCCACTGATTTGAGTGCATCAGAATTATTGCACATTGAGCTGGAAATCAGTAAGATTTCCTTTGACCAATTTTAAGCATGCCAGATCTAGTAAACCCACTCCTATATTTGCAGTCTAGAAGCAACATCTCTGTCTCTGAAGGATCAGGGTTTCCATGTGTAGAAAAGGCAAATGTGGATTTCATGAGATGGCTCTTTGCAACCTCTCAGTCTTTCTATATGAATCTCATGTCATCATCCTGGTGCATTTCCTTCAGAAGTAAATTTCCAGTCATCAGCCCAAGTTTAATAAGATATCACTATACACTGTAGCAAAGAAGAACAGCACTCTATCCTTTAAATCTTACAATAATGCTTAAAAAAGCATACTAGCCTAGCAGTTCTTAATCTGAACTTGTTCCAGCTCATCTCCTCTGTTTCTTATTGCCATTCATATCCCTGTTTAAAATAGCAGAGTCTGCATCAATTTTTATTTCCCTGTCATCTATTATTCCTCTCAGCCTTGAGCCATATTAAAGCAAAGCTTTCATACTTTCCATCCATTTTCATCTGTCTCACGCTCAGCTTTTACTTGTATTTAAAGCGCTCTTAGCAAGAAAAAAGTCCACAATGTGTGATCAAAGTATGGTAAGGACCTCAGCCTTATCCTGTTACTTATAATCTAAAACATAAGCATGAGAGGTAAACAAATAATTTGTAATGAAAAGTAAATAAGAGAGAATTGATTATGACTATTGTGGTTTATCTGTAAAACTGCAAATTTATTATATTCAGAATGTGCCATAAAGTATTACAAAATGAGTGCTTACAAATTACAGAATGCATGTGTATCAAACAAAATCAGAATATAATGTGATATTAGGTCATCAAATTGTCAGTGTACTTTATGCCCCTGAGCTGTTTATAAATAGGTAGCAGCATTGAAAGATTCATCATTTCAGGAGGTTTATAAATAGGTATGGAATGTTTTTCCCTACATGAATAACACATTTTCAGTGTTCCATATTACAGCTTGAAAATCATGTCATACTCATTAGTGTACATTAAGCCACAGGACTTTGGCACTTATCTCAGTTAATCAGTTAAAAAAAAAAAAAAAAGAAAAGTACATTAGGGCTGAAAAAAAAAAAAGGAAGATGCAGTGAAGGACACAAAAAGAAAACTCATTTTCAGTTGTGAATAATCTATTCATGGAGTTCCACCTAGTAAGTGCAAGCTCAAATATATTCATAGAGTGTATACTATTAGCTTGACTGTGATAGAATCCTTTTTTTTTAGGTGGCCGATATCTCCTTGGAAATACATTATTTTTCCAAACCCTTGGTAGGATCTTTTAATATTTTGTGGATTAGAGAGCATTCAGATTTTACACAAAGTCCTGTAATGTCCTGTGCTGTGGGGACTGTGGTCCCTAGTTTGCTTCAGAGCACTTGCTTTGTCTTGCCTCCCAAGGGGAAGGTAATGCAGCCTTGATCCTGAAAGGCCCCTGCACCTCTTACTCATGTGCATGGTTGTGTCAGGTCTCTGGACATGCTCTTCTCACCAGGTGAACACCCTGAGGAAATGAAAGTGGATTTAGACCCTACTATCCTGCTGTGTGACAGT
Source organism: Fringilla coelebs (assembly GCF_963513975.1). Classification (NCBI taxonomy): domain Eukaryota; kingdom Metazoa; phylum Chordata; class Aves; order Passeriformes; family Fringillidae; genus Fringilla; species Fringilla coelebs. Next base: position 14,407,348 of record NC_140030.1, on the reverse strand, counting down.
GCTGGTAAAAGTGAGCAGAATGGTGTAAAGGGACTCAGCTCTTCCAGAATGCCACAAAAAGCCACAGGCTCATAGCCTGTCATTAAAACAAATGTAAAATGTCATTTAGCAGCAAATACAAGACAAGAAATTAAATCAGGAGCCTGGGTCTCATTTTGGAGAATGCAGCTGCTCTTATAGAAGCAAGTGAAAAAAGAGAGACTGAAATGAGTCTCAGCTGTTTTGCACCTTGTTTGCTGGAGGTTCCTCTGTGGGTATCACAGCTTCATGGCATTGCTTGCTGGCTCTGGCATTGCTTTAAAATAGAGTCCATCTTGTCTGAGAATTCAGAAGTGACTTTGTTCTTGCTTAAGGGGGATCTGAAATGATGACAATGAGTCAGGCTGGGGTTTGACAAGGGCGTTTTCCCACTGAGGTTGATTTGCTCTAATGGCTATTGATTCAACAGACTGTAACTTGGAAGAAAGGAGGAGCTGTGAATGGAGCTGGGCTGTAGGAATTAAATTACCCTAATGTAACTTTTAATGGACCTACCAGCAGTGTCCACTCCTTCCAGAAGGCCCTGAAAACAGCTCACTCCATAATTTCAGGCATTATCACATGCAGTTGCATTGCTAATGCTGTGTATTGATAAAAGGATAAATGCTATTTTTGCTCTTGGTGTCAGGAGGACTGGGTATCACATTAATGGCATAGATCGCTGAAGTTCTGTCCTTGAAATAGTCATGGCTTTCAATTTCCTTCTCAGCATGTGTTTAAATATTCCCAAGAGCCCCAAACTGCCTCAAGTTGCTTCCTGTTTAAATAAAAGATGATTCCTCTTTTTATTCTGTGGAATCCATTCAAAAGAAAAGGTCATGCCCAAAGGGAGAAAGCAATTTCCTTATTCTTCTTTTCAGAGCTCTAGGGATTTGTAATTTAAGTTTCCCAGAACACTCTCCATTTTTCTATAATTGATATTCTTTGTTAATTTTATTTTTTTGGCGGGGCGGTGGTGTCGTGTTTGTCTAGTCCTAAAGCCAACCCAGCATTTACAGTTGTTAAACCCCAGGTCCCTCAGAAATGCAGCATTATTGAGATATCCTCAGATTAGGTGAAAAGATAATAAAAAGAAGTTATTACTTTTAATTTACTTTGTTTCTGATTATGCCTGACACCAGTCATTCTAAATGCACCTTTCTTTCTCTTAAGAAAGGGAGACTATGGAATGCTTCACAGGGAGGTATTAATGTTTAATAATAAGCATTGCTTCAGTGGTGACTGCAAGGTTATCTTTTTCAGAAGAATTTTTATCTGAAAATTTATGTGACCTGGCCATTAGGCTGATGGGGAGAAATTATTCCAGCATCTCTCAATGATATTTGAAAAGAGATTTATTTTCCTGATGATGTAAAAAAAGCATGTATATTTTAAAAATTGGTTTTGTCACTTCTTTTTATGTTATGTCTTACATTGATTAAGCTATATTAATGATAATAGAAATAAGATAAATTGTTTATGATTAAGTCCCTGTGGACATAGTAAACACCAGCATAAATGGATCTAAGTCCATTTAATTCTATGGAAGTTCAAGCTCAGGAGCCAAAACATTATATGTTAAAATTATTAGATTCAATTACTATAAATATTTTTGTTTTGGAAGAATGGACAATAGACTCTTCTGTCACATTATATGAACAGCTGTTAACATAAATTATGATATGCAATTATTACTTTAAGTTTTATTCTAATATTGAGAAGTGTTCAACTGCATTTAAAAACTCACAGTCAGAAAATCTGTATTTCTGGCTGGAATCTGCTTTATTTTCATTTATTTGCATTTTCCATGCTGGTTAGTAAGGAGAAGGTACTTGCTAAATACTCAATACTGCCAAGCTAACAAGAATGCTAAATGTCTTTAGGCTTTTTTTACTTTCTTTACAGTCTCTTTTCCCCACTCCTCCTGTCCTACGCAGACTTTGTTTAGTTAGGTTTCTGGAAATGCCCTCCTCATCAGGACCAGGAGTGTTGTTGGGGCTCCCTGTCACCTGCTGGACTGCGTCTGTGTGGCTTTGGGCACTGTCACCAGCCCTCCCTTCCCTGGCATCTCCCTGACCTTCCCCCACCCAAGCACACTCCAGGCTGGGAGATTCCTTCCCCTGCACCTTCTCTTCCCGAGGGCTGCCCCAAGACCAAAATCTGATTTCAGTCCCACACACTGGGGCCTTGCAGTGGCCCACGGCATCATTTGGAGTCTGGAAGCTCCTGAAGTGATGAAGGTTTTGTGGATGCCTGGTGTTACCAAGGTTTGGCTTTGTTAGGCACAGGCAATGGTGAGTGCAGCCACTCTCCTGTGGCAGGGACTGCAAGACAAACCAGTCAAACTGTTTCAGAACAACAGTCATTAAAAGCTGGGGTTTTCAAGCTGACGTATGTGAACAAGCTTAATTAATATTTACAAAAAAATAAATTGGTTTAGAACTCTCTGGATAAGCTCATGCATAATTCAGTAGTCAAAGTTGAAAACCAAAGACCTGCAGTCTGCTTTCCTTAATGTAACATTAAGGGTAGACATTTTTATAAGTAGGCCATCACCTATTCCTATCCCATACAAGTCCAGACTGATTACCTCCTACGCCTGCATTCATTATTCATAAATATCTCCTAAAAACTATGGATAACCATTTTAAGAGCATGTTTTGTTTGTGAACTTTCTGCCTATCTTTCCAAGTTTCTTATTTGTAATGGGTAACACTGTGAGTGGATGACTGAATCATTTTGACGGTAGAGCTAATAATGGAGCATGAGACTATGATATAAACTTTCCTTATAAATAATCATGGAGGTTAAAAATAAAAATCATGGGTGCTAAAAATGCTACAGCTTTTTGGCATACAAAGTACATTAGATACTTGAGAGGAATCTTTGTGGGCAGTGAATAATGCAAGACACAATCATGGCAAACCAGTCTGATAGTCTGTGTTCCCAGGGACACTGTGGATCAAGCTTCCCTGACTGTGTGTTTGATGCTGGCTGAAATCATGCATAACAATTTGTTGTATTGAACTGAAGAAAATTTCACAAGGGTGCCATCATGGATATATAATAGTCTTAATCTGACTATGACTATTGTTGCTTGGCTTGAATGTCTGGGGAGGGTGTGTGTGTGTGAGAGAGAAAGATAAGAAGGATGACAGGTGACAAAATACATAAAGATAAAAAGGAGACTGTTGCTACTCCATCCAAGGTCCTGGATGTGATCTCTGCACTAAATGAAAGAAGCTAAATGTTCAACCAATCTTTTTAAGTTTTCATTTTATGCATGCACAGTTACGTGCAATTACAAACCCATTTGTAAACCTAGAAAATTATTTAAATTTATATGAGAGAAATCTGCATATGTACATTTAAATTCTGACTATAAACCTGAATAAAATATTGTGGTGCAGAGGAACCTTTTTCCAGCAGTGACTCAACAAATTCTTTCAGAAGTGAAAATAGGTGTCTGGCACATAAACCTCTGTACTCTTTCAGCAACAGGTTCCCCCTACAAGCAACCTAGTAGTAATTTGCTGGGCTGAGATCAAACCAACCAAAGGAAGAACAGCCTTTTCCCCACTCCTACCTTCTCTAATGAAGAAATTATTCAAAGATATAAACCAAGCTGTTGAAAAACTTCAGACTAAAGAATGTGCAGCAGGTGGCAACATATGTGTCCAGTTAGTTCCAGCCAAAACAGTCTAATTTGCAGAAAAGGGTACAGAATTTCGCTGTGACTCAGCTGAGGGGGTGATTCAAAGATGCTCCAGCTCAAGTGCTAGACTTGTTGAAGAGACTAGTTATTAAATAAATGGAATTTCTAGACTATCCTGACCTTTTGGGTGTACAATAATTCACTTAATACTCTAAATTTTTTCTGTTAGGAGATCATTTTCCTTTGGGATTTGGTTTTCTGCTTCTCTGTTTCCAGATACATTAAAATAAAAATATTTTTATAGTTTAAAGCTTATGAAAGAATAAATTAATTAGGCCAAAACCAAATGATGAAGTATCTGACCTTTTGACCATTGTAATATACAGAATTGAATATTAAAGTACTTTTTAATACATGCACTCTCCCTCTAGTGGTGATGCATTCACTGCTTGACCCAGTCACTACATTTCCAACTGCAGGATGGTTATGGCTTGTCTGAATAAGTAATTTTGATGACATTATATTAAAAGCAATTGCTGGGACTAGAAATTAATGGAATTTGCATGTTGAATAAAGAAAATGAGAATGAAGGAAGCAGCAACTTTCTGAAGTCAACAGTCAAAATAACAAAAACCTATTAGAATAGTGACTGAAAGCTATTACTACCTGCTGGGTATGTGTCTGGATTTTAGTGGTTTCTCTTTAATTATGTCTGCAAAGTTATAAGAGCTATCATAGTTATGAAATTTTTTTTTTGCTTTGCACCAAAATTGACATAGGCCTAATAGTGCTCTAAAACTCATGTGGATAGGCCTGGTTACTGAAACCACATGGTTCAACAACTGGTGAAATCATATAAGATGAAATATAAATTAATATTAAGCATTTACATAATGCTGAAATAGAATATTTTCTTAAAATAGGACACCAACAATTAGTGGAATGATTTGGGAAATTGTAGTTTCTTTTGATAAAAATGTCATTGTGAGGAAAGGAGAAAGGAAAGATGGGTGGCTGCTGTTGAAAACAGTTTGAATTTAAGTCTATCTTCTTTTGGGGGAAAAATTATTTTTGGGTAACCTTTCTGAGCAAATAAAACACTGAAGGTTAGTCTGCACCAAAAAGAAACTAAGTGTACCTCCTTTCTAAAACAAATTGAAACCAAGCCAAACTAGACAGCAAGCAGGAGTTTCACAAATTAGAGATATTTCTTGGGAGGAACTTAATTATCACAAAATCCATGTTTTTCACAAAATTCACATTGCACAGAAAATTTCCAACAGGCATGTGTATTGAAAGAGCTCTTCAATCTGAGCACTTGACATTTCAGGTATGTTGGCTGGAGGAATAATGGATAGCTCTTATATAAACACTTTAAATCAGTGTCGAAAAGATTCATGAAAGTGGTCTAAATAATTTTTTTTGTTTTTTATCTGGAGTGATAACCAACAAAGAGAACAAATTTACCAACAGATCTGATATCTGGCTGGTAGTAAAATCCAGGAATTTTAAGGGACTAAATTACTTCAGGGTTTGTTTTTGTTTTTAAACATGATCAAGAAAACAAAACTAATGAATAAAAAATACAGGATTCTTCAAAACATTCTGTATTGCTAATTTGGATGTTATCTTTTTAATTATAAAAAAATGCTTTTAGGAGGACTAAACCCCGAGTGAAAATGTCCAAGAGATGAAAACCCTACTTTGCCTTTGATTGTCAAGAAAACATTGATTAAAATGTATCTTTTAGAAGAATTGAAAACTATTTTGAAAAACTAAATTGAAAAACAAATTTTCCTTTGTGATTTTTCAGAAATCTGAAACTGTGCTAGTTATTTTCAAAGCTAAGAAAAGCTACCTGCATATGAAACCAAATCCTCCTGTAAGGTAACTAATGTGACTACTTGTACCAGCATTTCTGCTACATGAAGTGAGCTTTGTGTGGGGATAGGATTTGGGCAGGGGATAGGAAGTACTAATTAATATTTATTTATGTATTTATACAACTTTATTTTTTTTAAGAAAGGTAACCTTCTATATGCACAGGCTCCTCTTTGAACAAGCAGAGTTTCTTTTTGAATGTTTCTCAAGAAAGAAGATGAGGTACAGAGATTTAAGATATTTAATTTCTCTCCAGTGAGCACACATTAGCTCAATAAATTGTATTTTTGAGATTGGATATTTAAGCAATTATTAAAAAAGCCAAAACAGTTTAATGATTTTTGAAGCATCATTAGCAACTCAATAAATTAAAATTGACTGCTAAAAGGAGAAAAAACTATTGCCTAAATAATTTTAAATTATTCATTAAGAATGTGAGGTGGTCAAGGAACTGGAAAACTTTGAAGAATATATCCTACAGTTTACTAGATTTTGTCACCTTTCCCCTTTTTTACACTCACACAACCCCTTTTCTGTCTTTTTAGACTATGAAAGTGTGGGCCAAACTCAGCTTTGGAGCCTGCCCTTCACAATGGCAGCAAGCTGCTCCGTGTATTTATTAGGAATAAAAAGTAACCAAGTAAACATCAGATGCTGAACTTCCGGCTTTCCTTCTGCATAGTGAGAAAGCAGCAACTACTGCACTTTTCAGGAGTTCCTTCCCAAGAGGTAGTTAAACTGGCATTACCATCTCTTTTTTGTATTGAAAACAGTACAAACACTAGTATGGACAAGCAAATAAGGTCTGAGAAGAGACACATAACATATGTCCTCCTTGACTATCCTTTCATCCTATCCTAATCATGCTTTTCACTTTCCCTACTTACTTATTTGTGCTGAACACTGATAAGAGAGAATTCAGCCCAAAGCTAATATGTAATTTTAAAGATAATGATTTTGAGTATCAAATGTTTGGCCTGCATGCTTGGAATAGCAGACATATTAGATCACTTCTTTTTGTAGTGCCCTTGTTTATTTGAAAGCAACTTGTACTTTATCTTCTCAGCCACAATCCTGCATAATATTTTGGGCAGCAAAATCTAGTTTTGATAATTAAATTATACATTTAGAGATGCATTCTTATTGAATTTCCAGGTTAACTTTTTTGTTATGACTGCTTATTTTAGTTATGACTGCAGTAGGCAACTGAATGTCTCTGTCCTGACATAATGTAATGCATAAATAGAGAAATTAGGAAAAATATCCATTTCACAAAATAGCAATCTTAACGTGGCAGGCTATGTTTTGGAAAGGCTGTGATGTTAGCGAAGCAGAATCTTAGTTGGCAATGCATTGTTTGTTCTTGCCCGAGACATTCTTCCTGAGCAAATCCTGCCATCAGTCTTTTTACATAATAGCAGATAAAAAATAAAGCAACATATTGTAACTCAATGGTCAATGTTCACAGGCTCCCTGACGAGTTACACTGTCAAACATATGGAAATCTGCACTGGGGGAGGCTGAAGAAGAACCATAAACTGAAATGTGATAAAGAAGTATGGAGATGTAACATTAAGAAACACTTCAGAATCATAGTGTATAAATTCTGTATGCCTCAACAGCTGTACAGGTAGAGAAAGCCCAGCATGATATTGGCTGATTTAAGAAAAGTTGAAGGTAGAATTAATCATTGATGTGGCTATTTCTGGAAATGAAAGGGATTTTGAAAGGAAGGAAAATGTGAGAACCATGCAGATTGACTGCCTGCATCATAAAATAAGATTTCTCTTGGTAATATAGCAGTAAAAATAAAATGTGGCCAGCTCTAGGATCTAACAAGAATGTGTTGGACACAGAAATTGTCTGGATTTACATATGATGTTTGCCAAGTCTACCATTCTTGGAAATCCCTCCCGCATTCCTGTTTCTCTAAAGTGAATTCATGGTTCATTTGTTTGCTTCCAAAAATGAATATGAGCAAAATTTATATCTTTATGGGAGGATGCACAATGTAGCCCAAAGTAGCACTGCAAGCAACTTCTGGTCCTTTCCTCACAAAGAATAGAGACTGTCATCAGCAATCACAGAAGAGAACATCACCTGTGTTTCAGTCACATGCAAACTGATCACTACATTTCAGGTAGTGACTGCATTAAAAAAAATTTAAAAAATAAATAGTAGAAGAAAACAAAGCTAATAGAATAACAGAAGGCAAAATTGTCTGGAGGCACATAAAAATTTGGGCAGGAGTTAGTTATAGGATTACTTCCAGGTCACAGTGGTGAAGGCAACCTCCCCCCAAAGAACCATGTAAATGTTTTGAGATTTGTGACTCAGTCAGATGCAGTTTTTTAGCTGAAAGACCAGCAAGAAAGAGACTTGCCCACACCTGTGACTATATGAGAAGCAGACTGGGTAGGAGTGTTAAGAGAAAGAAGCTGAACTGATTTTCCAGGGTCTTTGAAGTAGATGTGACAGATACTCATTTGAAAAGGTATTCTTTAAGGACCTGAAGCAGCACAGAACTACCAAATCCTAATAGCCTGTAGGGATCCTAAAAAACACCACCAGGGCCTGATTCTGGTCTCAGAGTCTCCAAATTATGCAGCCAGAAATGTCTGCTGCCTTTGCAAAAGTTGTGGACCTCAGCAAACAAATTTCTTTACAGCACTGCTCACTCCAGGTAAACTGATAGTTCTGCTTGGTGGCAATTGCATGTATTATGAAAGGCTGCAGGGAGAAAACCCTCTCATGAAGTATGTGGGGAAACAGGTTTTAAATTCATCGAAAGCTGAGTGCCTAACCTTCTAACTTTACCCTCTGTCTGTGCTTACAAGTTAAACAGGTTTGACTCTAATCCCAGGCATCGAGGGTAATTGATTGCAGTAAAAAATACCAAGGCACACTAAACCAAAAACATCCTCCAAACCCTCAGACAACCTTTCTCCCTCCCCAGCGATTCGGCAGGTTGCTGTTGTTTTCCTGAACTGATGCCCCTGCATATTAAGAACAGGCTGTTGCTAGAGCCATTGAGTTAGGAGTGTGAAATGGAGTGGCATTAAGTTCTGGCTGCTGTGACTCATATTTGTTTGTCCTCATGGAGCTCAGATTGCCTGCTGGCATCCCGGCTTGCGGGAACCTACGCACGGCGCATCCATGGAGCGACGCCTGTTTCCTCAGACAAAGAACTGAACACTGTGTGACAGCAGGCCCACCCCTCTGGTGATCACAGAGTGCAAATCTGTGCTTATGGTGAAATCCACAGATGACTTCATGGGAGAGGACAATGAAAGGAAAAATTTCAGCAACTCCTCAGTAAAGTACTGCAGCACTCTTTCCAGAGGAGAGGCTCTGAATGAAAAATGAATGTATCAGTAATTTCTGATGATGTAGATTCAGGGCAGATCTACAGCTGCTGACCTTTTTTTCACATTTTGCAATAGCCATACATTTTGATCTTCTAGTTCTTGCTAATCAAAAGTTATGGAAAAATTGCTACCTGAGAATAATTAAAAACCCCCCCAACCTTTTGAAGACTTCCTTTGTGAGAGAAATTTGTCTTGGCTTATTTCTCTGAAGGTGTTGACACTTACAGTTTATTTTCTTCATCCCATTGTGCTCGCAGTAATACTGTACAAGTTCCCACACCATGAAAGGCTCTGTGCTTCTTTTTCTGTGCTGTCCACTCATCAACCTGACCACTGCAGAATCACAGAATCAGTTAAGTTGGAAAAGACCTTTGAGATCATTGAGCCTGTGATCATCCAGCCTGTGACCTAACACCACCTTGTCAGCTAGGAACAGGAAGTCATTTAAAGTTTGACCATCACATTGGCAGGTGTAGATGAAACACCTGAGCAGATTGCAGAGATGTGCAACATTGAATAGAAATGTGTAACATCAGGAGAACACAAGGGTCTTGTTTTCTGCTGGGCTTGGGGTAGCAGAATGACTGGTTTTTGTTGACTCAAAATTCTGGAAATGTTTAATAAGGGAGGAGGAATGGATGAATTAATTCCTTTTATAACACTGAATTTATGCAGCTCAAAGGATTATTCTCTTGCACTGAAACTGAGAGCTGAAACAGGCTCCCATTTCTGTCTGCAGCAGTGACTCTACAGTCACAAATCCAGCTAACCTGAATTTCATTAGGAACTGGAAATCAGTGTCTCCAGTGTGAGGACTGATTAGCTAAAACTGCTTGTTATTGTTGTATGAGGCAGATATTTTTTTCCTACCATGCTGGACATCCAGAGATCCAAGATCTATATTTCTTTACAGGTAGAATGCTGCCTTGCTTCTGTGCGAGGAAATAACAGCCACATTAGCAGAAACTGAATGAAAAATGCTGAAAAATCAGTGATACTGTGTTCTTCAAATCAAAATAGTGATTCTTTGGCAGACTGTTAAATACTGAGCTGATCTGATCTTTGAGTATTATTACATTTCTCATTTACCAAAATAATTTTCCTGATACACACTATCTTCCGAATCACCATGTGGACAGATTTTTTTTTTTGTGCACAGCTTTAGAACTGAAATTCCCAAATAGCACTCCTATTCTGGAAAGTTTCAGGATTATTTTTTTTTTTTAATGTTTCAATATTTTACCGCTTTCTCAAATGTAGTTGGAATTTTGGAAAAAATGAGGAGTGTTGGCGGACAGCAGACAGACACCTCGACAGACAGACAGCATGATCACATAAGCACTGTTTCCTTAGGAAACTAAATTATATTGGAGCACCAGTCTGAAATCTCTCTAACTCTGGGATAAAAGTAATGTTATTTTCTTGGCTTTTAAAGGTCTACTCTTAACAAACACATGCTTAATAACCTTGCTGATCACTGATGGATATTCAAAAATCTTCTGATAAAAACTAGTATGCTCTGAAAACTGCATTTCTGTGTAGTTTTAACAAAATTACTTGCTTCATTTCATCAGTAGGCCTGTGATACCATCCCCAAAATATGGTGGGCTGTTCGCCAAATTTTCCTTTATTGACTATGGAGCAATGGCTTTTTGGCTTTTTGGTTTCTAATAATCACTTCAGGTTCTCTCACTTTTTGTTTGCATTTCCCACCTACTCAATATTACTCATTCTTGCCCTTGGTTTTTGGGAAATTAATTGTTTAGAAGAGTTATGTATGCACCTAATTAGGACTGTCCTCTGTTTAATTATCTATTCAATAGAACCAGATCATGGTCTCCACTCTGTAGGCAATCATCTTTATAAACAATTAAACATTGTCCTTCTTAACAGCAAATAAAATAAATCATTATCAAGTACCAGAAAATTTATGCAGAAAATCATGTTCTAACTGAGAAATTGTGATGCCTGTGCTCCACACCCTTCGCTTCCCAAACAGGGTATAATTAATTTTCTGTAAATGACAAGAAGGTATGTGTAGAGATTTCTGGTGTAATTCTTTGACCTACTACTTTGACCTTTTGGTATCATCATCTCTGGAGCTAAGTCACCCTGTTCCCAAAATCCCCAAATGTTTTGCCATGCTTAATCTGTGTCCTTACAATTTTTAGTCAAGCATTTAAAAATTGTGATCACTCGAAACATGCTTGCTGTAACATACTTTGCCAACTAAAACACACTTCTTCTTTCCAAGAAATTTCTGTTGGTTTTAGCCTAAACACGAGAACAAAAAAGTACTTTCCTGACCTTATTTCTCCCCTAGTTTAATAAATTTAAAAAAAAAGAGAAAAACTTGCAATACATTGGTTTTATCACTTCTGTTGATAAAAACGTTGTCGTTGTCATCACTATTAATCAAATCTTCCAGATTACTTCATTTTGCCATTGCCTAAGGAGACTGGTTTGTACTCCTTTTTTGTAAACCTCTTCTTATATGAATTGTTATGAAAAATTCCCCAAATCCCAATTTATACTCAACAGTCAACTACTTTCTCACTAGTGAAGTGAAAGTATCTCCAGGGAAGTCAGCTGAATCCTGTTTAACATCCTGAAGACTATAATTTGCATAATTCCATGTGATATCTCTTTATGGAAGAATGTCACAATTGCTGCAAGCACTTACCAAACCTATTGTTGCAGATTTATTTTTACTCCAGTGAAATGTTGCAGCATTTACTGTCCATGTGACTTCTATTGATTTCTATCCTAGGCATGTCTTGTAACAGGGCTTTCAACAGCTCCTAATCTATGTCCACTATTAACACCAAAACTGATCAAATTTCACCAGAAAATAAAAAAAAGACTGATCTCCAATCCCCTAGTTCTACTGAGAAACAAGTCCAGAGAATGACTCCTCAGACAGTTGTCATCCAGTTTTCAGCTGTATTCTTGAGTTTACAAAACCTGTTATTTTTCTTCCCAGATGCAGTGATGAATGACCATGTATCTCTCTCACAAGGATGCTGAGATGCCTCTCTTGGATGCTGCTTGCTCCATGCCATCAGGATTATTATCATGTACAGAATTTGTAGCTTTGGGCTCCTTCAGAAACTCTTTTGGTATCTGGCTCACTGAGTAGATGGCAGTGCTGCTGCACTTAAAGTTGAAGGCATCCAGTTTTCATTCTCTTTTGGTCACCAGAAAACTTACTCAGTTTCTTTGCAGTTCCAGCCTGGTGCTGTCCCCAAAACCTCTGCCTACTCAGGTGTGAAATGGAATTAAATAACTGCTTCTACACAGTATGCATTTTCCCTATGATATATTGGCCTGATTAAAATTGATGTGCTGAAAGGAAGAATATGTGAAAGGAAGTTTCTCTGTAGATATACAAAAGAAAAAAAAGCCCTCTTTTGGGGTCTTAAGGCCAGATATTTGCTAGGCTTTGCCTAGTTATAATATTTCAAGACTATATTAAAGCTATTTTCTTGACTTCAGGGAAGGATTTACCACAAAGCATAAAATTTATGTTATCTGATTTTGGACATATAAATCTTGGACAATTTTTCCTGTTAGTTATATATGTCACTTATATAAGAAAGTAGTGTAAAGAGAACATCCCATGTATCAAATATATTTTAGGTTACTTACTTGAAGTGTCTCTCCCTCATTGTACTGTGCAAAGACCCTATTCAACCAGCTTAAATAAATTTCAAAATTTAAGATGTGTCTTAGTTAAGTCTCACCTTAAATGTTTTCAGGCACTGCCACAAATTTTGACTCTTTAATTTTGATAGACAACATTTCACACTTGTATTTTCTGGGGAAAAACCACCATTCACCTAGAAAATAAAATCTGTGCAGCCTGAGAGCTGGTTTTGCACAAGGGTTTTGCAGGAAGGAGGAGGCAGACAGCAACACTAAATGAGCTGAAATCAAGAGGCAGAGATCATAAGTGAGAGAGGAAAGCTGTTCCTCATCAACAGGAAATATGAATTAGTATCTTACCTCTTGTTTTGAGACTGGGAATTGCTGCTTGTTTTGTCTTAATAGTTAATGTTTGAAATAAAAATGCATTCTTTAAATTTAATGACACAGAGTGATACTCATTACTTTTCAGGTGCCAGTGATTTCATTGGATGTAGCTGTGTCATCAAAGTAATAGACTGTATAGTATGAATAATGTTCCAGAATTCATTGTGAATTTTCTAAATTCCCTTAGTTTTATGTCATTAATTTTGCTGTAGCAAAAGTCTGACAGACCATAGCCTGAAAATCTGCTTTCCTTCAGCAAAGGAACAGTGACATATATCAAATAGTTTCTGCAAATGACTAATTGAAAAATACAGATTATTCAAAGAAAACACATTTTCTTAAACTTACCAAAATCTTAGCAATAGCTTTTGTGACCATTTGCAAAACCCCTTCTGCAGATGACCTTAAAGTAATTGATCTCTCTAATGATTCAGATACTCAGTTTACAAGAGTGGGATATGTTCTTTGAAAATATGTTCTTTAAAACATGCTTCAAGCCATACAGATGAAAAACATTAGATAAGCAGCATTTATTATCTTCATTGTTATTAAAACCTTGCTGACAGGACACAGCTAACATGGCAATTCCTACAAGGTCTCAAGATACAGTTTCATGGCTTTTGCAGACATGATTCTGTACTTAATGCCCTAACCTACTTAACATAAGAAATAAGCAAGATAATGTAATTGTTTTCTGCTTTATGTAGCCTGACTTTTAATAACAATATGTCTCCTGGGGAAAACATCTTGCTATATTTTAATAAAAAAAAATGGAACAGCTGCATGTGCTGCATTCCAAGCTCTCCTCCTTGTATAGTTTATCTCTAAAACCACCTTAGAGCAAACCCCACTTGTTTACTTCAGTGGAAGTTTTTCCACTAGGCATGAAAACTCATCCAACCTATCTCTCCCTAGTGTTTATATTTAAAAATACCTAATCCATCTCTGCCAGCAAATTCAAGGAAGAGAGTAAGTGTAGGCTCTACAAGGCTTAGCAAACAAAAAATGTCATCAAAGTTCTGGAAAAATTCATTAGTTCATTTTCTTCAGATGAGCAAGGAAGAACAAAGAGTGAACCTGGGGTTCCTAATTTAGTGTCCACTGTTACCTTTGGCTCCTTTGGCTCCTGCTAAAGCCTTCACTGTTGTAATAACTTCTTCCCTTAAATCTGAATGGGGAAAAGCCTGTCAGAGCTGTGGCTATGGACTCACTGTAAGAAAATATTTTGGCTCCAGGAGAGTGGTGAACTCATTTGAAAGGGCGACTGAATATTTTTGTTTCCTGAGAAAATCAAGCTGAAAGCAGACATAGATCTGCCTAAATCACATCCAGTACAGCACTGAAGGCCAAGCTTTAACTTTAGCTTCATCATCTACATATTCTATTGGAGGACTTATGTTTAATCCACTGCACTGCTTTGAATCTGCAATGCAAGCCTTATTTCAGCCACCTAGAGCCTTTGATCCCTGTTGATCACACATCTGTTGTAGGTACATGCATACTCCAAGGAAGGCACTAAATTACTTTTTCTTTCTCTTTTGATCTGTTTATCGATGCTGTGCTGCTAGCACCTTACTGGCCAAAAGTACTCTGTATCAATAGTGTGACTAGTAAATGCTGTTGCAGTTAAATGATGCTGATACAAAAATATTTCTCTTCCCATCAAAAAGAATAAACTCTATGAATATTTATAAAAGAACCCCCAACATTCTTTTGTTGCTACTAAATAAGCTGCAAACTTTTAACAGATGAATTTAAATTGGTTCAGCTTCTGCGCTTAGATGTCAACATGTGAGATTGGAGTGCTCCTGCTTTTACAGCCAGTCAGCCTGACTGCTGCTTCCCTGAAGGGACAAAAGTGACAAAGGATCCCAGAGTACCTCTGAAATAGTAGTCAAAGGCTGACAAGTATCTGAACAGTTTGCTGAGGGATGTAGAGGTGGCTTCCTCCCAGGAGAGTAGCTGTGACCTCAGCCCTTGCATTGTATCTGGGTTAGTACAAATCTGGCAATATTCAAGAGAATTTACAACCTTCAGGCTTCTGTGTGTAACTAACTGCTTTCCAGTCAAGGAAAAGGCCTCAAAAATAGTTATCTTATGTACATCCTCCCATGGCAGACGCAGTAAACAAGAAATTGGTTTGATGTTACTACTGATCATTGAACTCTACTGGCAATTTCACCTTTTAACCATGTTCAGACTTCTGGATATATTTGACATATGAAGTACTCTTGGCTATGACACAGCAGGGTTTGCTCAGGGTTATGACAAAACTATGTGGGTAAAATAAACAAAATTAACTGCATTGCTCTAGTCCTTTCTTTCAGGATGTTTGTGGAGTGTGGTGACAAGATGGGTTTTCCATTTTCCACAGCATGTTTTGCTTATGTTGTCAAATAGTTCACAGGCAGTAAAAGAAGAAAGTCCCTGGACTACTCACATAATAACTGGAGATCCAGGAGATTCATGTCTGAATGCTTTCAGTCATGGCACATGGCCATGTTTCAATATATGGTAATACAAACTTTTGTTTAGGTTCAACACCACAACGTACACACAGGTATGTGAGTGAACAGACTGTTCTGATGCCATTCACACTGAGCCTAAGAGAGGTTAGTAACCAAAGATGCGATTAGAAGGTCACTCCTAGATCACATGTGCAGCAAAACATGTCCCAGCTATCATTCTGGTATGGAGTCTGGTCACACTCAATTCTGTTGATGCAATAACTGGGGAGCTCAGGCCTGAAGAGACAATGTGTGTGATGACATTCAAGCCCTGCTACACAAGCATCCATGCAAAACAGTAAATTCATAAAGGTAGCACCCTTCATCTTCAAAGTGGGAGTTAATGTTCCTTCAGGACCTTAGTTCTTTGATGTCATACTACTTTTCTAATGTTTGGGGGATCATTTGGGGAGCCTTTTAAATTCAGTAGGGAAATTAAGTCTGATGGTTAATAACATTTTTTCTTTATCATGCTTTTTTCTGAAAGCCTTCATTGGAAACAGATGGCTAGGAAAGGTCTTCTCATTGTATTCTTTCCTTGGAGCTGTCTGTGGGATTCGGTACCACTAACTTCTGGATATTTGAGTGTGTGAGGACATGGAGTCAGCTCCTCAGCTTTGTAGGCATCATGTCTGACTATCCCATGCATTAAAGCCCCAAATTCCACCTAAACAAGCAGCTAAGATTTCTGCCTCTATTTTGATTGGAAGACTGCTTTAAAACATCATTGCTCTGACTGTTTCAATTTCCAGACCAATTTATTCCTGCACAACTTATACTAGGGTATTGTAATGCCAGCATTGTTCTTTAGCTTAAAATAGCTCTTCTGAAACCCTTCTTGCCCCCATAAAGCAAACACAGCTCCACTCAACTTTTGTTTTCTTACTCTAAACGCTGTTATTACCCTGGCAGTCTCTCACTAAGTCTGTTCCAGTCTGTGTTCATCCTTCGGGCACACAGATGAACAGAATTTCTTGCACAACAGCATTAATGCTTCCTACATTCTTTTGATGCTTTATTTCTCAATACATCTTAGGAACTAATTATTTTTGTATGGTAGCATCAGACTGGCTCAAAACCATCCCCTTTCAAAACTCAAAACCTTAGAGGTGAGGACTTTTTCTGTTTGGTTGTTGGTTGTTTTTTCTTGTTTATTTGTTTGTTTACCCTATTAATAGATAACATACTAGCAAATTCAGCATCTGGCTGATGTTTTTTGTATGTTTCTTTACAATGGCATCATTTGGTGGTAAGTAAAAGGGTTTAAAATATAAATGTAGTGTTCCTGCGTGTTTAAGGCAGTTTTCCTTGTCTGTCTCTTGCTGTCTATTAGTTAGGCATCTAAGGCAAGTCTCTAGACTCTTTTTATCATCAATGGAGAGAGACAAACACCTCTAGTGTGTGATTTAGCTCATCCTAAAATAGATATCTAAAACAAGAGGGAGGCATTGCTCTTTGGAGATTGCCTGTCTCTCCCTGTAGATGATAAAGGGAGCCTAGACAACTGTCTCAGATGTTTTGCTTAAATTGTATGTGGCTAAAGTAAGAAGACACGCAGTGATGAATCTTACCCTCAGTAATTCAGGACAGTCAAAAGCTGTTTCAAAAGAAATTTAGATTTGTTGGCCTCGGTATTATACTGAAAGGCAATAACATTTGTATTTCTAACTCATTGGGAAACATTGGACATATCCATCTATTAACTGCAACAGATTAAATTAATGCAGGACATATTTCATGATTTTATCAGGTCCCTCTTAAAAAACCAAAAAATATACCTGAATATGTCAAACATTTTTTATGCTTGCTGAATTACACTGACAGCCCTGGAGAGCCACAGATGCACCAGATAGCTATGAATTCTAACCTAGATCCTACAAATATGAATATGATTATTTATCTGAAAAGGACTGCTCAAACAAGGGAAGTTGCTGGTGCGTGCAAGTGCTCTCAGGATTTGGGCAATAATTCCTTGCAAAGTTACAAATCTGTTATGCAATACTGCAATAATACCCTTTCTAATGAGTACGTGAGGATGCTGGGTTAGACCCCAATGTTTTAGCAGAGGTCCTTCTATTTTTAATCTCCATTTTATTGTTTTAACTATTTTGTCTTGCATTCATATCATCACTTCCAAACAGAGTAAGATTAAATCAAAAGGTTTACCTAAAAGATGTTTGAGCTTGATATTGTTACCTATGGACAGCTTTCAGTAAGAGAAAGATTTCCTGTTGAAAAGTGCCCTGCTGCATTTGTTTTAGTAGGTAATGAGGAAATGTACCTAATATTTTGCTCCTTGAGTGTGAAGAGTCACTTAAAAATTACATCCCCTTTTATTGTTCTGAGACACAATTTCCATTCACCCACCTGAACACGAATAAAACATGAAGCCCAATGAACAATTCAGCTGTTACATATGAAATCACCTCTTGTCTTTCACTCAGTTCTTCCACAAAAAAAGTGTAAAAAATAATTTGAGAGATCCACTTCCACCTTTCTGTCACAGGAAATCTTGTTGAGACTGATCTGCTTTTTAGAAGGCTTACTTTTAAATAGGATTTCCTCTCACTGCATGTACATACAGAGTCAGGAAGCTCCAGTCTGAGTCAATGTTAAATGCATTTGGTTTTCAACTTGAGTCGGCTTGCAAATGATGGAACCAATGATTCATAATTTCCATCCTGACCTTGTTTACTTTATATTCACACTGTGGCAGGTGAACTCTTGTGTTCAAGATCATCAAGTTATTTAAGGGGAAACTGATGCCATCCATTAGCTTGCTGTGTGAAAGACACATTTGTATGCATGAGAATAAGTTATAGGAAGGTGATATGCCACTCAGACATTTTAGAGTTCACCCTTTTTTTGTAAGTCTTGGATAATCTTCCTCTTCTAGTAATGCTGGACATGTTAATTGTCATCTATGCTTGTTACAGGCCAATTATTTTTCAGTCATTCATTTCTAATATCTAATTAAATAGGATGATTTCTTTAAGGCTTGTCTGTCTGAGAATGGAGTCACCATGTGGTATGCTATACCTAAGATACAGGAAGTCTGGTTTTAAATGTGCCTGTAGATCTGCATTACAGTTTGTTTTGCTGACATATAAAGTTTCTTGATGGCCTTTACATTTCTATTTACCGTGTCCCTGATGTACAACAGAAAATATGAAGCAGAATTAGGAATCAAGAGTTTCATTATGTTATGGGCCAAATCATCTGAAGTACAGTTTGCCTGGCACTATCATTGTCCCTAAAAACAGATTAGATATCTAATCTGATATCTAGCTATTTTATCAGATAGACATCAGAACAGAATTCTTCATTCATTTTTATCAGTCCAATTTTATACTTTGGGAGGTGGTATAAGAACATCAGACAAAGATACTTGCAAATCAACCATTTTGAGAAGAAGGCACAATTTGAAGTCTTTATTTAATGTTTCATGGAAGTTGTTCTTGAAACCTAAGACTTATGAACCAAGTACAGTTCATGCCTCAGTGAGTGGTTTTGATCACTTACCAAACTTTAACAAATTAAACAATATATACTTTTTTTAGTCCCTACATTCCTAAGGTCCTTTGTTCTAAATGGAAAATTTGTGGAGCAAACTGGGACTGCCCTGCTAACATTCCTCTTGACGTGAATTTTTTTTCGGCAGGAGATAAAGCAAACGGGAAAGGTGTGCATGGTTCTCACTTTCTGACAAGAACACAGCATTTGTAAGTGATGGTTGAGGGACTGTGACACAAGACTTGAGTGCATAAACTTGCTCCAAGTGAAAAAGACTAGAACTTAATGTTCTCATTTCCTTTTGTGAGACCACTATCCAAAATTATGCCTTTTCTTCAAAAGAAGGCTTAACAATATTGATCTGGGCACCATAATCAAGACTTTCACACTGGTTGGCTTGGGGCACCCCTATAGAAGCATTTAAGGCCCATGATTAATGGAGTCATGGAAATGCACTTAGTCCCATGAATCATTCTTCAGAGGTACTGAGTTTTCACACTCTGCCTGTATATACATCTATATATAGGATGACTAGCTTCCCCATTCCTATTTTAGGCTGACTGACTCACTATGCTGAGGGCAGGTGCTGGCTTTTTAGGCAATGACCTATAAAACTGGGTGACCTAGCTGTAACCACCACTAGTGTGATTCATTTTACTTAACATTAAACATCCCTCAGTCAACTGCCTAAGCCTAAACCTTGTCTTTCTCTCTGGTCAATGGACAGAAACAGATATTTATTGAAGATCATTTCTCCCAGTAATATACAGACATGCACTTTAGAATTAGTTTCATTACCATCTGGTGTTGCTTCTTACTTCTCAACTTAAAATTTAAGTATCTTACCATTAGACTTCTGAGGGATGGATCCACCTTTAATATTTTAAGTCTCACCAAGACTTTCACTGAGCCGTGGTCAGGCACATTTACTTAAGTCAGACTCAGTGCTACAAATGGCTGGAGGGTCACCATAATTCTTTATAGGAAATGTTAAAAAAGATGTGAAAAGCAAGCCACAATAAGAAAACCAGAAATTTCTGAAAGAAGTCCTGTGCAAGGACTGTTAATATAACACTATGGGTTAGAAAGTCTCTAGGTATCTGCTCTTTGTTCAGTGACTTGTGCAAGAGTGTGTCCCCAGAGTCTGGCCACGCTTTACAGTTCCCAGCATGAAGGCAGCACTTGCCATCAGGTGTACTCCCCCACTCCAAGTGTGAGAAGAAAATGTGACTCATCAGAGCCTGGTAACATTTATTTATCAGGGGGTTTTCACTTCTGGCTGTCACACACTGTAGGCAAAATAAAGCAAGAAAAGAAATCAGTAACCCAGATATCTCTATAAGTCGTTAAGAAATCCCGAGATCTTGGTCAAGTGAAAGGCAAAGGACTTCCCATTTCTAGAGCCTATTGATTTCAGCATGGCCATAATAGTTCAGGTACAGCAGAAGAATTACAAATGCTGTGTTTTCAGTGGCTAGAAGAAGGACTTGACAGTACATGTAATGCCTCCGAAGAATGAAGTGTAAATCTAGGCAGCTGCATTATAAAAGCAGCACTAAAATTTGCAGTGTGAACTTTGCACACCTGGACTGTTACATGCAGTTGTGGAGAGTGGTCTCAATCACAGAATTCCTGCAAAGACAAGAGATTGCATTCCTCATTATTTTGCTGAGAAAATGAAGACTAATACTGCAACATTAACAGTAGGAATGATTATATAGCTATTAAGGAGTAAAGATAATGATGCATTTTGAAAAACCAGCAAGCTGAAAGTCCAAAGCCCAGGAAACAGAATAACAATAAGTTTAATTTAGGAAGAATGATTCCCTTAGAGATCACAATAATGTCAGAAAAATCCATCTTTTAAAGTTTTTGTTATTTTCTATAAGCTACATTAATTGAATTTAATTTTCTGTTTTCAGTTCAGTCACATTAAATTAGTCCCCTATAATACACCCATAATATAATAATGAAAGGGAAATATCCCAATTATATCTTCCCATGAGAGAGATTTTTCTTGGCTTAGATCCCTCATCTACTGAATCTTATTAAATTCTTGAGGCGTACCTGAGCCATATCCCACCTGCTTTCAGATAAACAACAGCAGGAGGAGTATATCAGGGTCTTGAGTTACTGTGCAATCATTTTCTTGCTGAAGGTATTATAATACCAGGAATGTATTTATTCAGCTGTTATAAGAAAACAAGCAGCTGGAAATTAGTTCCCTTGCTGACTGCAAGAGAACTATTGGGAACTTGTTTATTTACTACTAAAATGTATGTGTTTTGCAGGGCATCTGGTCACATTTTATTTTGTCAAGAGTGGGTATCTTGGAAGCAACACAGTCTGAATATCTGAAGACTGTTTAATATACATTAGAAATGTGGATAAATGATTAAATATTTCCAGATCTTGTATGATTTTTTGTTCAATTTTTTAACATAAAATGACCCTTTTCTGAGACATTTTTGAAGCACAACAAAATACTAATACCAGATAGTTTGAAAGAAGAATTTTCTTTGATCTATCTCTAGAGTATTAAATGTACTTTTAAAATAAACTGAGCTCTGGCTTCATATCCAAGTGATGAACCCATACTGTTCACAAAGCTGTCCTAACAATATTCATGAAATAAACAGATATAAATAGTCAATACAACCCAAAATATCTTGTTACCTTATTGGTGTAAAATAAAGATTTTTTTTACAAACAAAGTCTTCAAACCTTTAGTGCTCTGGAAATGGAATTGACCCCATTTTTCCATTACTAAATAAACCTAGGAATGCAATCACTTTATGTGAGTTCCTATTAACAAAATTCTAAACATACTTAGAATGCACATCATAGGCACAGCACATGTGTGCACCTAATGCTTGGTGCAACTACCTGCTGATAATCTGGGGGTGGAAGGGGACTTCCAATTGCTCTCACTGGCACTGAGGAACATGGAAAAAAGAAAAGATAAATGCCATATTTTCTTTTAAAAAATGTTTTAGTTTCTTTTTATATGTCTAGCAAAAGGCAGTATTGGAAAACAAAAAGGTAGTGAAAGTAGGGGTTTATTTTAAATCTTGAAGCAATTGTAATATTGTAGATGAGAATATATTTTAACAGTAAGGGAACATTAAATCCTGAAAAAGCAAGAAAACCTAGTTTAAAAAAAACAATAATTTTGAGGTATGGTGCAGAACTGGAGTTATTTCTTGCACTAGACTTATTCAGACCTGAGAGCCTTCATGCTGGATGGACAGAGCTACCAAGCACTTGGTTCCCTGACAACCAGACACATGGGTGATGAACAGCAAGGAAGGTGAGCTGGCAGGAAATGAGGCAGATCTTGGAACCTCCTGATTTCCATTGGCCTTTTGTTGATGAACAGAGAAAGACTTCCAAGTTCTTCTGGAAAATTCCTGATCAGCGTCAGCTACTGACCTTCCTTCCTCACTTCTGCAGAAAATCCTCATGCAGTCATAGGAACAACACCAACAAAGAAATAGAAAATGTGCTTTTGTGCAGAAGGAAGAAGAAGTATGATGGCAGCTGCTTTGCAAACCAAGCAGCTTCAGAATGTCCCTTGCTCTTTATAGGGACTGCAAACCCGGGGGACAAAAAAAGGAAAAGAGGGAAGGGAAGGGAAGGGAAGGGAAGGGAAGGGAAGGGAAGGGAAGGGAAGGGAAGGGAAGGGAAGGGAAGGGAAGGGAAGGGAAGGGAAGGGAAGGGAAGGGAAGGGAAGGGAAGGGAAGGGAAGGGAAGGGAAGGGAAGGGAAGGGAAGGGAAGGGAAGGGAAGGGAAGGGAAGGGAAGGGAAGGGAAGGGAAGGGAAGGGAAGGGAAGGGAAGGGAAGGGAAGGGAAGGGAAGGGAAGGGAAGGGAAGGGAAGGGAAGGGAAGGGAAGACCTAGCCTAAAGCCACAACTGGTCTAAAGTCTTCTCTCTGCTTTCTCTCCCTTTCTTTTTCACCCACCATTAAATGTTCTCAGGGAGGACACTCCTTTCACGTCCTTGCACTGTAGGAGAGAAGCTTTTTTCCTAAGGTTTCTGGCTGTTAACTCAGAGGCTGAGGAACTTTGGCAACATTAGTCTAGTTGGAGGAAATATGCCTTTACTAATGAAACAGAGAACTTTGAATAGAGATTTTTACTTCAAAGACCATGAATAGTCATAGTGACATGCTCTTTATTAACTGGCAGAATGTGGTATAACAAGTGATGCTGCATTCCACATCCATGACAGCTGTAATAACCAAAAGTCTTTGTTTCATTATTACATTGGGACAGGGAGAAGCTTTGCCTCCCAAACTGCCTCCACCACCTAAAAAGAAGGGTAGTTTTGACCTCTTTGGTATGGGCTTCAAGCAGGACAGCCACGTTTTGATTGAGTGACACCACCAAGAGTGGCCTGTAGCTGTGTGTTTCAACCTGAGTCACCTGAAAGGAAACTTGTGCTCTGAAGCTGGGTAACACCACTTTTTGAAATCAAGTGCTTCTGAAATATTTCAGGAAGACTTTGAAAAATTCTGATTTTACAGTCTTTCTTGGGCTGAATCTGGTAGCGTCATGGGCACTAAACACATCCCAGAAAACCTTTCAACTTCAGAAGTCATAGACAATATACTCCAGTTATTTTTTAGAGATCATATTACATCAGCAATGACTACATAATAAAGGGGCATTTCATCACAGCAATATTTTGCATAACCATGTACCCTGCAAGGTTTCTGCTGTGAGGCAGAAAACCTGGGGTTAGGGACCACAAAGCAGCACTTCGTTCTGTGTGGCACAGCAAATGTTCTGATGCTGCAGAAGGCCAGGAAACTACAGAAGCCACTTTCTTTGGTTACAGGATGACATTTCTGGATTATTCACAGGAACACACATTAATATTTTACTCTGTTTGGCAGCACTTATGCATGGAAAGCTTTTCAGTTATTAAAGCTGGATTCTGTAACTGACACACAGAATCTTCCCTGTGTGCCCTTGTTTGCTCTGTGGCTTTGGAAGGATGTTAGAAGAAGGTATGAACAGTTTCCACTACATCTACAGACCATGGCAGAGAATTACAACATTTCATGGGCATTCTGTCTTCCATTAGGCCAAGCAGAAAGGGGTGAATGCAAGCTGCTCCTGTGTTCAAACAGGACAGGAGAGAGAGGAAAAGAAGACAATTTAGACTGTCTGCATAAGTGCAGGGACGTGTGCCCTGGTGTAGGCATTAGGCATACATTTGCTTCACAAATGGCTGTAGCAATTTAGGGGATTTTCCCCACAGATCCCTGCCTCTGGCAGTGGGTTGCAGAGCATGAACACATTTGAGCTGTTTCGGTGTAATGACCAGTAAACTAAGAGGCCAAAGGACAGTAGCTGAAGCTGAGTTCTAGGCTTCATGCTAAAACACATAAGGAGGGTTCATACTTTTTTCTTGCCAAAGTTGATGAGGTGTTATTATCTGGTTCATGGGAAGCAAAATATCAAACTGCTGCAGCTGCTTGTTTCAGTGAAGACTTGTATTAGTCATAATTGAACAAGACCTTAAAGACCCATACGAGACCAGAGAAACAAATTTGTGGTTAAGCAAAAAGATGACCTGTGGTTAATTCAGGAAAGCAGTTCAAGTTGTTTAGAACCTAGGATGAGAAATTCAACCCTATGATGGTGTTGCTGATAATGGGCAGTTTCTGTTTCCCATTGCTTAACTCTTCCTTTTAAAATGAATAAAACCATAGCTAGATTAAGGCTTTATCATATTTAAAATATACTTATTATAGTTTTTATAAAGCATTTATAATTAGAGGATGGCTAAGAATAAAAATTTGAACTTTCAATATATGTTGATTCAAAAGAATTTTATTCCTGAATCCAGTATGGCCAAGCAAAGTAGAGAGGGAAGGGAGGAAGGGAAAAGGGAGAGGGCAGAGGGAGAAGGAGAGATATTGTACCAAAAATAAGCCAGAAAATGCTCAAGATATTTCTCTAGGAGACCGGTTTTCAATTCTCTGGATAACCCACTAACAATATATTTTAAGTAATTTTTTATGCTTCTGATTTTCTTCATTACAGTAAATCTCATATTTATTCTTAAACTTCTGATAGAAAAATATTTCCAACCCTAATCAGTTTTTTTAAAAAACACTGCTATGTTTATTTTGTCTTAAATTATAGGTCCCACTGATTACAAAGGCAAGTATACCCACACATGTAGGGTAGATAATGTATATAATGTATTTAATGTTGCCTTGGTAGAGCTGCCTTCGTAGTATCATCATAAATTCTAATATTTGATAGCCTGAAGTTGCAACTGAATCTCTTTTAAAGGAAAAAGAAATTAAAAACTCTTTTACTCTTCCACAGTATAGGACACTGAAATAACACATCACCATGAGAGGTTTTTTTTCCACAGGTTTCAAATATAGGGGAGAATGTCACAGAAAGTCTTTCTTTCTTTAGTGGAGGGAGATCAACCCTCTGTTTCAAATCCCCTGGAGCACAGGAATTATAAAACCAAGTATTTCCAAGCAACTCTATGTATTTCTGATTCAAAAGCTTTCAGCAATCACATTTGCAGTGCAGTAAGAGATCTGCAGCATGATGACTGCCACAGCCCAATTACCGTGATGACGCAGGAGGCAAAGTCTATTCTAAGCTTCGATGGCTTTTCATTAGGCCATGCTAAGAGCCCCACTCACAAGGCTCAAGTGGCTCTGCTCTTAGTGGGAGACTTGTCCAGAGAAAATGCTTCAGAAGATGGCAAGTTTTCATCAGAGTTCAAACAAGTTCAGAGCTTATGAGGGAAGCTTCCAGTAAAGGAAGGCAGAGCTATGAAAAGAGGAAGGGGAAGAGATAGCAATCTGTAGAAAAAAATACCAATACCACACTTGCTATTTTGTTTTTTTCTTTTGCCTTTCCTAATTTTTTCTTCACAATTCAAAAACCAGCTGTATGGAAAATTTTCTAAGCCAAAAGAACAGAAATGTCTAGGAAGGATCAAGGTGAGGAGCTCCTTGTGTTCATTCAGTATAATGGAGAGTAAAATTTGGCCTGGCTTTGAAATGACTGTAATGTCTGCAATCACAGCAAATTGCACCTGCTGCCAGAAATCATACCAGTAATTCTGCCTTTTTAATGTTTCTTCTGCTTATCTTCTCAACCAAGAAATAGCCACTTATATTTCTTGTAAAAAACCATTGCTGCTGTGAATTGCAGAATATTGGAGATGCCAGCTCAGTTATATAGATTTTTCCTATATGAAAACAATTTAAATAAAGAAAATTTTAAAAATAGTTGAATATATTTAACTTTTAAAATGCATATCAGGCGCAAAGTAATTCACATTTAAAAGCCACAGGTCATCTCCCCACACACAACAGAAATAAATGAATAGCCCTACATAAGAAAAAATTATCTGAATGCTCATTACAGGGTAAAGGAAAGAATATTTGACTTGGGAAACAGAAAATTCTTCTGGTCCATTTTGGAAGATGAGGGCATATAATTTAAAGTTATTTTGTAGTAGGTCATTTTAAAGAGTCTTAGACAGCCAATAGGGTTATCTCTATTATAATGATTGTACTTAATAATTGCATATAATGGTTTTACTAGTTTAAAGGGTTTTGCAGAAATCAGATCTGTCTCAGCATGATATCTCACAATATTGGCTTAGTACATTTGTTTTAATAAATACTGAATTAAGGCTTACCAGAAGTTCTTATTGAAATTATTGATGTTAATGATAAGTCAATGACAGGAAATGAGTTATATTAAATTTTGAACACTAAATGAATGCCAGATCTAACACTGAATGTTGGACTACTCTATCATGCTGCAGAATTGTTGACACTGCACACATCTCGTACCCTTCATACTGGGCTGTGAGGGTGGTTGAAACTAAGGAAGAATACTTTTGTTACCCTACTTTGGTTATCTTATTTCATTCTGTAATTGGCTGCCAAAAAAGTTTATGTACCTAACTATTGACAACTACTGTCTTTATGTCTCTTTTAGTGTAATTTAGTGATGGATATTATTTTAAATGTTTAAATGAAAAGAAAGGGGAATATGAAAAATTAGAATCAAAATTTGTATCACACATGTTTTATTTTCAAAAATAAATGAGAAACTTATGGGTCCATTTGCAAATGTATTTTTGTTAATGTATGATATATCAGGCATGTCATAGTTCTTTCAAGAGCATCTCAGAAAGTTAGGTGTTAATTCACCTTTAATTATGAGCCTGGACATCACAATGAGCATCTAGCACTATTTTGATGGATTAAAATACCACTGAAAAATTGATTGTCAACATTCAGTTCAATATAATTGGCTTAAGTTTATGCTGCAAATAAGTTAGGAGCACCTAAAGCAAAATTTGAAAATTTACAGATTAAGCGCAGATGGATAAATCTCCATGTAAACTAATAATCTAAATTCCTTTTACAGTTATTGAGGCAAATCGTATCATATTATAGAACCATAAAGAACCAGAATGATTTGGGTTGGAAGAGACCTTAAAGAGTATCTACTTCCAACAGACATGTTTAGGGTGAAAATAATTATATCCTGAATTATGCATCTAAGCCTGATGATCCCCCTCAGAAATATTCCTGTTTTCTGTAATGGTTGTCTCCATTGATTATGAAAAGGAGAGTGCAGGACCAACCAGGGAAAGAAGAAGTGATCAACAGATAAAAACAGCTTAGAGTTGAAACCCTTTCCAACCCTTTCTAATATATCTCATCTGAAATCTCTTCCCACAGCCAGACAGATGACAATTAAGTGCTGTGATTTTGGTCTATCAGTTTACACAGTGCAAGAGTTGTATCATTTGACATAAATCACCAAAACTCTATTGAGAATAGCACAGATATGTTAATCTACACAAACTGTCCTCCAAAATATAGATGAATCCTATTCAAAACCCTCTAAACTAAATCCCTGTTCCTGGGAAAGTTCTCCTATTTATCTGAATCATGTATCTTGAGCTCAAAGGGTTCACTTCCCTGATTTTTCATTTCTTGTCAATAAAAACTTGATTCTTTTCTTAAACCAATGAAAAATATTGGAAGAAAAGAGAATAAGGTCATCAAAAGACCTCACATTGACGTGGAAAAAGCTAGTGTAGTAACAAGAAAAAGTTATTATGAAATCTACATGTTCCAGAAGATGTGGCTTATTTACTTACTCAAAACACTGGCTACCATCAGATGTTAACCAAATCGTTATTGGGGGTGATAACTAAAACAAAAATTCTATTACTAACAGTCGCTCCAATGAATTTAAATTTATTCAATTCGTGTCTCATTAGTACATATCAAAAATAAATCACTTGCATATGCGTCTGAGAAGCTTTTGAATCTTTTTGATTATGAGAGATAAGTAATTTTTTCT
The DNA here is from genome assembly GCF_963513975.1 of Fringilla coelebs. Lineage (NCBI taxonomy): Eukaryota > Metazoa > Chordata > Aves > Passeriformes > Fringillidae > Fringilla > Fringilla coelebs. The sequence continues at coordinate 14,378,997 of NC_140030.1, read as the reverse complement.
GCTTCCCATTGAAGGTCAGCAAGTACTTCTCTTACCACCTTGTTTCCAATGTTTGTAAGTGGGCAAAAAAAATTAACTTTGAGTGAAAAAAGTAGGCAGACTTCTTTTTTTTTCACAGAGAAAGGATTCTTTTTGATAAGTTAAGAAAATCCGAAATCGATCTCTTTTAAAATTCATACCATCTTGTAGAAGTTCTCATTCACTTGATTCAGCTATAGTTATTGTACTATGCCTACTTTACCCTGGCAGGAGGACAAAAAGAGAAAGCCCGCCAGGGAAAAATAATCTCTTTCTATCTGGGAAATTAACAGGTATTAGTGAGGCAGAAGAGATATTCCTATCAAGAAATCCATATATTGCTTCTATATAAGAACAGAAAAAAATAGAGACTGGGTTTTGGAAATACATCCCACTGCCTTTATCTGTCAGAGCTGCTACAGCAGACCATTTCTTATGCATCAAGTAAGAGTCTCCTTGAACATGTGTGCAGCTCATAAGCCCTAATAGGTGTCTTGAGAGTCAGCTTTGACATTCACTTCAAGACCAGCTGGAGTTCAGTCCAGGTTGAGGAGATGTCCCTCTCAAAACTCTGTACCTCGCTCTCTCTTGGAGGTGATTTCTTCTGTAAATTATTTTCAGACAACTCAAGCAGATTTTCAGCAAGTTTTTGGATGCTAACTAACCATGGGTAGTGGTGGATGTGGTGGATACCAGGCTGCCATTCAAAGGGATCCTGCCAGTTCAGAGAGATGAGCAGACAGGAACCTCATAAAAATCAGCATAGGCAAATGTTGAGTTCTGCACAGGGGAAGAAATAGGAAGGATACCCCCATGCACCAGAACAGGCTGGGGGCAGACTGGCTGAAAAGAGGTTTTGAAGAAAAAGGCCTGGACATCCTTGAATTCAACAAGCTGAGCATGGTTGTCAGTGAGCCTTGCATCAAGGGTGACCCACCACATGCTGCATTAGCAAGCATGTTGTGTGCAGCTCCAGGGAAGGGATCCTTCCCCTCTGTTTGGCACCTGGGATATCACATCTGAATGCTGTGTTCAGTCTGGGGCTCCCTATTTAAGGTAGATATTTCTACACTGAGAGTAGTCCAGCAAAGACCAGCAGGGGAGGGGGCTGGAGCACAAATGTATGGGGACAGGCTGAGGGAATGGGCTTTGTCAGGCCTATGAAGAGATGATGAAATGGGGATCTTGCTGCTATCTACAGCCACTCTTTAAGAGAACATAAAGAAGATGGAGATTCACAATGGAGAGATGAAGGGCAATGAGAAAGATGGAATGTGGGAAATTCTGATGCAATATAAGAAGTATATTTTCTAGAAAGGTGGTCAAATACCAGAGCAGCTTGCCTAAAAGGGTTGTACAAACTCCATCCTTGCAGAGCCTCAATACTTGACTGGGTAACCTGATCTTACTGGACTTATTCGGGGCAAAGGTTGCAGTGGATGACTTCTGGACAACCCTTCAAATTCATGTGATTCTGTGAGCTGACTTTTACCTCCCTGTAAAAATTCACATTTGCATGTACACCTTCACTGAAATAGTCATTGCAGAGCCAAAACTTTTTCAGAAGCTGATGCCAGAGGAAGTTTAGTGTCTCCTGTAATGTAACACAAATTAACATTTTTAAGATTTTAGGAATACAAATATTCTGGCAAAACACCCAGCACAAAAGACCTCAGGGCAGGCAATTGTAGCTCTGGCAGACCTCTTGAAAGCCTTACTCTTCTCTCTTAGAAGGCAATTGAAGCACTGTCCTTCTTTTCAGCCACTGTCTCCTTTTGGCTCGTCTGTGGACACCCATCTGGTCTGAGGAAGGTGGAGGTTGTGCTTCTCAAGCTAAGGATCATGTGGCTTCTGGCCTGCACGTAATATTTATATTGACACAAGGCTTATTACACCTTTACACAGATGTTAAAAGTCTGTAAGATATCATATTATAACAGCTGCCTCACAGGGGTATAAACAGCCACAAAAAGTACTGAGCAGAGGATATCAAGACTGTCATGAATTTACTTGAAAGTAGCCTTTGTATTTTTTTTTTTGTTGGCTTTTGAATTACGAAGTTACACACCAAGTTTTCTCTAAGCCATATTCAAGTGATGCAGAATTTTGACACTCTGCTATTAAGAATTTTCATGTAATTTGCAGTATGTGAATCAGCATTTCTCAATAGGAATATTAACTTCACTATGCCAGGTCTGGCCCTTTATTTTTTCCCCCTTAAACACATCTATACTGAGTCAGATTTTCAGAAACACTGAGACACTGGAACACTGCTCTTATGAAAATAAAACTATTTGAAGAATGACAAAAGAGCCAAAGGTTTGCATTAATTAACTCTGGCTACAGAGTCTTTTTGAAGCCTGATAAACAAAGAAACTGCACATATTAAAATGTGCCCTTTTAGACAGCATATATCACATTCTGCTTTCAAATTCCCTGGGGCAGCCCAACTGCATGTACAAAGAAGGATATAGCTGTATATAATCTAAGTTGCTCTTTAGAAAAAATACTCAAGTTTTGATATATCAAAATATACCAAAGTGAAAAAGCAAACAAACAAAGGCAAATATAAGCCAATATTCAATAAAAGTAATTTTGGAATTCTGGGACAGTGGTAGCTTTCCATTTGTCTGGTGAACAATAAAATGTGCTCATGTGACTATTCACCGAAACAAGTTTCAAAAATCATCAAGCCCTCTGCTCTCTCATTATGCAGGTGGTGTGCAATGCCAGATGCAAAATAATTGACGCAGTTTCAAAGTTCCTTGGATCATTTCACAACTCATACATTTTAAAATATGTAGGAATTTGCAATCTGTGTGACAGTGCTTAGTAAAGTCCATTTTTCTATTGAATGGTAACTGTCTTTATAATCAGAAGAATTTAAATATCCAGTTGTATATCACATCCTGTTAAGCTATGAATTCTTATTCCTGTACATAACCACTGAAATCTTAGAGAAATAATTATAATAAATTCAAAAGAGTTCACAAATCAGTTGGAAGAGAAAACCTTTTAATACTATAATTTCAAAGTTATTAAAAACAGGATCCCAGTGTTAGTGTGAAAGCCCCTACTTGTTAAATAAAGAATTTGACTGCAGTCTTTCCGGGGACAGGTTCCTAATCTGTGTATCTGGTAATTACAGTCTATTTATGGCACACAAAAATTAAAATGTTTCCCCAATTTTATTTAGTCACTTAAAGAGGATTATGACCAGTTTGGGCTATTAACAGATCCAGCTGTTGGGGTCATATGAAAATGGGAAAGATGCCTCCTGAGTTTGATTTACAGATGCCTACTGAGAGGCAATAAAGGGCACAGCCATTCCTTGAGTTACAGCTCTCTTCCTCAGGAGTGAGAGGTGTGAGCAAGCAGGAGCTTCCAGCTTGCTCCTCTGTGCTCTGCCTTGTAACCCCTGTACTGAGTGTACAACTGGGGCACACAGGGCTGCCCTGCTCCTTTTGTGCTCCCACCACTTAATGCAACTACTGAAAAAGCCCTGGTGAGCAGAAATGCTATGTTTGAAGGTAGGCTGAGGGAGAGGGAAGGGAGAGAGCTGAGTGTAAATGCAAAGCAGATTTGGAGGCAAGAACTTTCTGATTGTGTACAACTCCTGTTGCTTGGTGTCCTGATGTGCTAACAAAGATGAAATAAATTGACAAGTCGTAATATGTCTTGATCTAAACTATCTCCACTCTCCCTGACTGTCTCTCTCCCTTAGTTTTGGATGATTTTTGCTTGGGATTTATGTATACCTTCAACATCAAAACAATAAGATTAGAGAAGCCTCATTGTAGGTAAGAAATCACAGAAACTGTCTGAAAAAATCTTATGTGTAGATCAGAAAATACAGGGAAAGAGGATATTAAAGGTGTGGCAGCACTGGGTAGGGAAGATCAAGGAAGGAAGAAAAGCACTCATGCTATACTTCAGCAAATCAATGATACAGATGACAAGTGTTTTCCTTTGTGCTAACATTAGACAGTGCACATTTCATCAGAAACCTCTTTATGCTTCTGTAGTTAGGTACCAATATTTATATGGGCCAAGAAAGCCTAAAATCCAAGATCTCATTCCTGCTTTTGCAAAAAAAAGCAAAATTCTCACTAATTAAGATGAAATATGCTATTTGTGCAAGATTCAGCTGAATCTCTATTACTTTTTCTAGTAAAAGTGTAATAAAGGGACTTAAAACATAGTGATTCTAAGCCATCACTCATAAATTCATGTAAGCATCCTTTCTCTTCCCCCCTTTCTCTTCTGCTGTGCATTCATGGACCTGTCATAATAAAGACATATAGTTGAGAGCTTTAATTTATAGTTCTCATTAACCATCAGATAAGAACTCAAAAGTCATGGCCACTTATCACCAAGAATATTTTCTGAACTCTCAAAATTTACTTTGAGAAGTTTAAATTCACCCCAGATGCATTCCTATCAACCCAGTCCAACTATCAAACAACATTTACAATGATATCTGCATTCATACATCATGCTTTTAAATACTGTGTTATCTTCTGAAATTCAGACAGCAAGACTTGGGATAACTTCAGTCTTACATCCATGGAGATGTCTCCCTGAATCACAGAATAAGCCATGTCCTTGTGTGAAAGAGGGACAATTTGAGGGGTTCTGGTTGTGAAGTGTGTGTAAACTTGAAGATCTTGAGGAGACTTCTGGGGAGGGACCTGTGGGCTGGAAAGAGATTTCCTCTAGCAGTGTTCTTGTTATTTCTTTCTGACATATGAATGGATGCTAAAATTTTGTGTCTTTGCTTTCACTTATAATGAACTTGCTCATTGTGATGCTTGTGATATTATAGCTATAAAATAGACAAGGTTTTAGCTGATTAACTCCTACTGAAAGAAACTGAGAACTAATCTGATTCCAAAGGCTCAACAGTAAAATAAGTTTTTATGGGAAAATTGCTGGGATGACTGATGCAGTGATAAAAATTTGAAGATTTAATAAAAGAAAAAAAAATCACGCCTTTCAAACTTCATAATACATTTCATGTCCAAGCATGAATTTTATCCATCTGCAAAGAAAAAAATGTCATATATCAAAAACAGCAGAGAGAAAACATTTAAACTGAATGAGCCATTTTTTAGTCTTGAATTAGTTCTATTTCTCTGTGAGATTAGGGACAGCAAATAAGACAAACAAATGAAGAAAGAAGACAGATGTGGAAGATAGTATGGAGAAAGTGGCTCCCTGGGGACAATAATGGAGTGAGGGAAGGGTAGGATGTGAATGGAAATCCAGTGAACAAATCATAAAATGGGGGTGTGGAGTGACAGAGGAAAAACAGAAAAGACAACAGCTAACAAAAGACTGGAAATGGATATGCATTGCATCAGAGACTAAAATGACCACGTTAATTGTCTTTTGTAAAGAAGGTTGTGAGACAGGACTGCTACTTTAATGTTATTAACTCCATTTCCAGTAATTCTCAATCCTTTTATAGACTCAGGTCTCATCTGTGCATTCATCAGTCTAAAATCCACCTTGGCTGCCAAAGCAGGCTGAGTTGGAGGGAGTGGAGGGTTCTTCCTGCTACACCTCCTCACTGGAGTTGCTCTCCTTCCTTTCTCCTTGCTCCAGCCCCAGGAAGGTGATTCAGACCATGAAGAGCCCACATGCAAATGTGCAGTTTTCTTAGGGAAAATGAGGCCCTTCCCTACTTGTCTGCTTACTGTCTTCCTAAAACAGCCTCAACTTGATAGCATGGCTGAACAGCAGCAAAGTTCATTGCTAAAATGGAGCTGACTCCCAGCAAATGGGGAGAAGAAATTAAATATAAACAATAAATAACAGTTAAAAAACAATTTTCAGGTAGAGATAAAATAAATAATTGTGTAGGCTGCTGTTCTACCCCAAAACAAAGCTGGCCAAAATTATTTCTAAGAAATCTAAGTGTCTTCAAAAAATCACAATACTATTCAACAACTTGATTGTTTTTAAGCATGAATGTTGTGAGTTAGACAACTTTGGAAATTATATTTTTTGTGTAGCTAATTTAGTCAAAATTTTCAATCAGCTGACTGACCTGGGTAGCCTCCATATAAATGCAAGATCACATCGATTTTATGTACTCATTCAGCTGTTCCTAAATGCCTGACAGGCCTGACAACTTGATCAATAAGTGATTCCATTCACCCAGACCTGCAGGTGCCTTTTGTGCTCTCCCTGCTGGAAGATGACAATCACACTCATTAAAGGCAACACAAAGCATCACCAATGACATGTTTCCTGTCAGACAAATACAGCCAAGGCCTATTATGATTTTATCTGAGAGAAATTGATTTAATCAGCAGTCTAAGATTTAACCTATTGTTAATAATGCAATTTAAAGCTTTTCTCTGTTGCTTCTGACCAACCTAACTGGAATTTAAATGGGTAGAAATGACGTGAACAAGCTCAAAAGGGTCAGAGTTTATCTTCTCTGTCTGTGCCAGACTCTTTGATGTTCAGTGTGAAGGACTAATCCTCACAATTCCAGAAACCATTCTATGAGCAAGAAATAATTTACCAAAGTTATTATGTTACATATGGCTGTCTCAATTTAGGTTTTACAGAAGTTTTATGTTCCATGAGCTTGAAACATCTGGAAAAAGCAACAGACTGAGAGCTGACAGGTTGTGTAAAGATAATGTTAGATGAATATGCTGTAATAATGATCTATTCATTTGCAACTTCTTTTTAGTGTTGTCTTTCTTCTTTCTTTTAATCCAGCATTATCCAATTCACTACATTAGCTTTGTATTTGTGGGGGAAAAAAGGTTTTCAGTGATTTTTATGAAATTTAATTCACTGAGTTTTCAAGAGAAAACACATAAAATAACTCTATAATGATGACTGAAAAAGAAAGGATATTGATTTCTTGTAATGGACTTATTCTACTTTCAGTCACTGCCAGTTTGTAATACAAACATTTTTCATGACAGACCTGAACGAATCATCCTATCTTCTGGTAATGCCTTGTGAATTTAGTATTAAATGTATTTAAATGAGATTGAGTATGAAAACAAGTTATATAATAAGAAGACTTTCTTACTCCACATATCAATTCTCCCTTAGTCTCTGACTATACCCCGGCTTCTTTGAGTTGCATTCTGCTTTCCTCATATTCAACCAGTATTTGATGGGTAAAAGAAAAAATACCCAAACAAGTGGCAAAGAGGAAAAAAAAAAAAATATATATATAGCAACACTTATTCTGTGTTCCTGTTAAACAATATGAGTTTGGAGAGAATGTATGGTGCAGGTTGTCCTGAAGGGAAGAGTTGAGAGGATGGACTCGCAGATCTGTTAGGGAGGACATGTCATGCCCACAGGACAGCATGGTTAGCCAAACCACAAAGACATTCAGAGACTTAAATTCACAACTAGAAGACCCTTAAATTTTCACAGTCAGCCTGTACATGTGAAACATGGGGTGAAGATGTTAAGTAAGAGATCTAACTGACTCCAGGAACTGAGGGAGTAATCTGTATGTGAAGGAGAAGTGAGGATGAAACTATTACTCCAATCAACACTGCAGCAGATAAAAATCTTCTGATTGCAATACAGAAAATTGTGATTTTTCTCCCAAATTGCTCTAACTCACACGTTTTTCTGTAGCTGGGTTACAGCTCCTGTGATCTGATGAACAGCATCTCTGACACCTTTGTGGAGGAAGAGCTGGTGTATAGTTCAGCCCAGGACCCCAACAGCAAACAAGGAATCCTCTCAGATTTCAGTTGCAGTGCTAAAGCTTCAGCCCAAAAGCTGTCACCTGTTGGATAGAGTGAGTCCAGTATCTTCCAAGATACTTCACAATGGGGAAAAAAATATACCCATCCTTGGTGTCTGAGCTAGGAGATCAGCTTGGTCTTGCTGAATTTTGTGTTAGAGCAGAGAAGCAGAGGAAATGTCATGATGACAAGTCAGGATACCTGATTGGGAAGGTAGGCTTGTCATTCCTCAGCGGAAAAATGGAAGGTGAAAGTGTAGCATAGGTTGGTTTTCCCCAGGGAGGTTCTGCTGGGAATGCACTGTGCAACAAAGAGAGAATGATGTGTACCCCCTAAAGGAGAATTGGAGGGTTAGAAATAGGGAGAGGAAAGAGCAGACAACTGTAAAAGCTACAAAAGAAAATGACTTTGCAAGTGCATTACCTGCAGTGACATTGTCAAAACAAGGCTGTTTCTGCAAGACAACTGAATAAAAATCTTACTAAAAGGATGGAATGACAGTGTCACTGCTCTGGAAGTCAAAATGGGACAGCTTTAGCTGTGTGAGAGAAAAGAAATTACTCTAAATCTCTGGGTGAATTTAGAGGTGAAGAGAAACAAGACAAATGTCTAAAAATATATTGGTAGAATCCATTGTAAGTTCTGAGGAGTAAAAGGACTTCATAGTAGCTGTAGTTTAAAGGAAACTGAGACCATGCATATTCAAGTATCATGAATAAAAGGAAGTTATCTATTGATTATCAAAGAGATTTTATAGACGTGTTTTAATTATAATCAAAGTTATACTTTAAAATAGTTTTTGATGACAAAGTATGGATCTTCATTATGTTTTCAGTAATGCTTAGATAAAGACATTTTCAGCAAAATATTGTAATGTCACTGTTTAGACATGCACAAGTTACTACTGAATACCCAGTCAACATGAAGCATCTGAGCTGTGGTGATAGCCCAGGGTGACTTTGAAAAGAGCAAATGCAAAGTCATATGACTTAGTTCAGTACTTCTTTGCCAATATGCTAAGTAAGTTTGATTTGCCTCATGTGAACTTGAAGGTGCCTATATAGATAGTTACCCATTTAAAATGTGTTTAATGGTGTGAACTTTCAGTGTGAAATCACACAGGAAAATCAGAATTACTGATTAATCCAGTAAATGACCTTTTATACTGCTGTCAGTGTCACAATGATCAGTTAAATTGTAGTGAAAATGAAGACGTCCTTCTACTGCTGCTACTGATTGTAATGATATTTTCCTATACTATTTGTAGTGACCCATTTTTTATCATGCTAGTTCTATCCTACTATGCATCTTACAATAGTTTCTGCTTCTTCTTGAAAATTCTGAAAAACTTAATCTCTAATTCTGTTAGAAATTGCTAATGATTCTTGAATATTAAATCCAAACAAACCACCTGGTTTGAATTGTTACCTTAACTTAAAATCAGAGGCCTATTTTCGATGGCCTTTGCAACCAAACTTTGCTATTAGAGATCCACAGAATCTTCCCTCTTTTTCACCAATCTGTGTGTGTCTGCTCAAAGAAAATTGCAACAGCTGTCAGCTTAAGTGTAATGACAAATATGTTTCTCTGAATATTTGGTTTCAACTAGCTTGCTCAGTTCAGTATGCCTTCACTGGCATGACAAGTTATACAAGTGTTTCCAGAGTAAGAAGGATGAGCTGTCAGGTGTTTAATGCAGGTTAACCAAACATGGCCTTACCCATCATGCCTGAATTCAGCCCTGTGGTTATTGGACAGCAATACTCTTTCTAGCATCAGTGGCAGGCTGCTACACAACATGTTGCTGTTCTTTCTTTCTCTCAAGATTATATATAATCTTCATTATTTATGGTGAATAATCTTGTAATGATACTGTGGCATTTTAAATATGTGTTTTGAGATACAGATCTCCCTTTTTGTCTATCAGAGCCAAAGATTTTTTTCCAAAACACCCGTGATTTCTAGGGTTCTGTTGACAACTCTTTCTCAACTGAATTGCAAAGCCCCATGCTCAAAAGTACCACAGGAAGTTCCTGAAGCAATTCAGTAACTTGTTAGAAACTTCCTGAGAGTGGAAGAGGACTAACCTGCCCAGCTATCACAGCTTCCCTTTCAATAAATCTGAAGGATTTGGGCCAACTGTTATTAAGCTTACTGTGATCTGAGTGCTTATTTGGAGAGTTCGGTCTATGGAAAATACAATAACAGATTTTGGCATTTGCAGTGATGTTCAGCTCACCCAGAAACAATTAAACCAAACAGGAAATTTAGACTGCCATGGATATATTAAAAAAGGGTGAAAGAGACAGGGCTGGTCAACTGAGTGGCAGGGCTTTTTATTATAACTGAAAATTTGCACATTAAAGGTTTCCTCTGTGTTCAGAACTGTTACTTATTGCTGCCATTGACAGATCCAATGAAACAACACTGAATATTGTTGCCATTGCTAACAGCAAAATCATACTGAGAACTTCCTGGAAGTCTGGAAGTGCATCACATGTGTTTTAAGCAAGACTCCTGAATTAATCCTGAAAAGGAAAGGAAAATCTGGGTCCACAATCTCATCACAATTATTTGGATTACTACTTTAGGAATGGATGTGCTGTTTTCATTAAGAAAAAAAAAAAAAACAAAAAAGCAGTGCTTGCAGAATGCTCTTAAATAGATCAAAAGAAATAATGAGTTTTCAAGGAACCTCATTCTGACATCTCCAATCCATCATATCTGTATTATACTGATAATCTCTTCTCTTTTAATTAGTGATACTCAGGAGAAGAACAAGAAACCTGTGAATGTATGGGTGAATCAGCATCTGATTAGCTGTCTTCATAGAACCTTTTCCAAGTTTATTCAGAGAAAGTGAAATTCAAAACTTTGAATGATGGTGATTATTGGTCCATAATTTTTCCTAAAAAAACCACTGTATTTAATTTTTTCCCCCACAGAACTGGAGTTAAAAGCATTTCAGTTAATACACCAAACACAGATCCACAGATCCAGATGGACACTTTGGGAATCCAGAGATCCTGCACCAGCTTATAAGATGCAAGACACTGTGCACCTGGAAAAATGAAATGTAAGTTGTTTTCCAAAGTGTGATCTGGCAAACAATCACTAAATAAAGAGCAAATGTCCTAAAAAAATTGACTTTTTTTTGTCAGAAACTCTTATTATCCACTTGTGCACCTGCTCTTTCTTTTCTCACCAGCCCTAAAGTAGCCATACTGCTAGTTGGGACTAGCTAGAACTTTACAGAATTTAACATCTTGTGTAGGGCTCATATCCTGGAAGGAAACAGCCAACTGCTAAGCACTGGCTTCTGGGCTTTTGGAGTGGATACCAAGCTGACTATTCATTACTTTCTGCAGCTACTTTTGCCTTCTTTCAATTCAATTTTTGATTTGGGGGCTGTCTGCTTTGCTGCCTGGACTCCTGCCCCCACAGTCCTCAGTGTCCCCTCATCCCCACCTGAACACAGCAGCAGTGTTCAGACTCCCCTCCCTCAGTGTGACCCCACAGGGTGGCAGGAGCTGCTGACTGAGCTCTGCACCACAATGACTGCAGGGCAGCAGGGGACAGGGCAACAGCTCTGCACTAATCTGAAATAAACTCGTGACTCACTCTGTCTAACCCGCCCAAAACCACCCGAAACAGAGAGCTCCAGTGGGTGCCTCTGGGCCCAGATGTTTGGGGTACATCCTGCCAATTTCCTAAGGACTGCCTGCATTTCAGGATAGCTACCAGTCACTCATTACACCTCACCATTATTGCTACCCTCAATTTGAAGCAATCAGTCACAGCTCTGCTCACCACTATCTCATTAGCAGCTCTCCTTTGATGTTCCAGTGTCAGGAGAGGAGGTCTGTCCTTTGTGGGCACAAATGAGCCTCAGTCACAAAAAATGTAACTGCTTGTGGAAATACTGGTTTGAAACAATAATTTGAAAGACTTGCCAGTGTTAGGATTCCCACCATGTCACACACAGATTTTGCATGCAAAATCTTTGTGTGTGAAAGGGACAGCCACCCAACACCGTGTGCTCCAGAGGAAGTCCTGGATGCTTCATAGATCACATTCTGTGCTGGCATTGGGCTTCTTATAAGTCAAGTCTTGATCAGATAGAGTTAAGGTGAATGTGATCATCTCATTATATTAGGTGTTTGTAACACACTTGCACTTGCATATATATACATTTGACTTATAAAATAATTTCTGCTAGCCCACTGCATTAAGCCTTTATCCTTCAATATTATCACCTCCATCAGGACCAGCCATTCTTTCCTTTGGTAGGTCCCTCTGAAGTGGTTCAGGAAAACAACATGACAGAGCATATTGTTTCCTAACCTTCACTTCATCTCCATGCAGATGCCAAGGTGGTGTGTAACTAAATGTCAATTCCTCATTTCTCTGGAGATGCAGATTGGAGTATGCTTAATCACTGTAAATTCATTCATCTGTCTTACTGATCCCTCCATCTGCATGCTGTCAGCCTTCTCCTATAAAGCTAATTGTATAATCCTTGTGCTCAGCACTGACCTTGTCCCACATGGTGCTACCCAAGGATGTAGGTGACATTTGCTGCTCAGGTTTGCTGTGTTGTCACGCTGCTGCCTCTGACATTAGTGATGTGTTGAAGTATTTAACCAAAAAAAGATAAAGCCTTGCACTAACATACCTGTAATTTCCACTTGGGATGTAATTGTCCCCTTTCTTGGTACAGCTGACAATAATTATACAGCTGTGAATACAAATACAGATGTAGGTTGAGGAATGGATGTGCATCGAAGGACTGATGTGCACATGAACATGCCTGATATGGGTTCAGCTTTGCAAACCTTGATGAGCACATTTCTGCAACTGCTGAACTGGTGTGGTTGGACACTTCTTATTTGGAAAATAGTTTGGTGAAGCATTGTTTTAGAAAAGCAATTAAGGAGCACCCTTTATAATAATCTGATGCAATATTTTCTGTTGCTGTAGCCACAGAACAATGCAAACATACATCAGTTTGTGATGTGTAAATTGCCAAAAGCTCTAATGAACAAGCTAACAATTGAAGTTTGAGGGCATGTAGCCTTGCAAGTGAAAATAAATATGAATCCACATTTAAATCTCTGCACTAAATTGCAGGTTCAAATGTTTAACTTCTAAACCTCTAACTGCTTGGTTTTTTGACTACCATCAAAATATCATCATTTGTGCCTGTAATAAATTGTGCCCACAAAACTGTAATGCCTCTTTCTTTTTAAAGCAGGCACTGAATGTAATTATATGTATTACTCTGCAGTATCACTGCAACAGGTAAGAGTTTTTGATCTAAAGTCATGTGAATGCTCTTCACTCATCTGCGTATTAAATAACAATTTTAATCAACATTAACTTTCCTTTCACTGCTAATATTTATTTTTATTTTTGTGCTTCAGTGTGAACAGACAAGCATAGGCTGTATTAATTAAAATCCCTAATGACTAATGGCAGCTGCTGTGAGGAGTGGTTGAGTACTCTGGGCTGGTCTAGTCTAGAGAAAAGGAGGATGAGTAGAGACCTCATTGTTTTCTGCAGTTTCCTGAGGAGGGCAAGTGGAGAGGGAGGTGCTGAACACCTTTCCCTGGTATCCAGTGACAGGACATATGGAAATGGTTCAATGCTGTGTCAGGAAAAGTTTAGGCTGGACATTAGGAAGCATTTCTCTACCAAGAACTGGTACCACATTTCTTTACCACTGAAACTAGCTTGCTTGAGAGGTAGTGGGTGCCCAAAGGCTGTCAGTGTTTAAGAGGCATTTGAACAATGTCCTTAATAATATGCTGTAACTGTTTTCAGCCCTGAGGCCATCAGGCAGCTGGAAGGGATGATCTTTGTAGGTCCCTTCCAACTGAACTTTTCAGTTCTAGTCTATTCTACTCTATTCTAATATTTCTGACCAACAGGAACCGTTGCACTTGACTTTACCAGTCAATTTGACTTCTCATGATCTTTTGGAAAGCAGAATTTCAAAAATATAGTGGGACTGAAAAGCTTGGAGATGAGCTGAAATTAGTGAGTGACTGGGTCCTGGCTGAGCCTTAGTCTCCCACATGCTCATGCTGGCGCATTCTCAATGTCAAGTCACCTCCTTATTGGTTTCTTTATTAAAAAATGGAAATAGCAAGTGAAGTTACAAACAATACCCTGCCCTAAATGAAATTTTAAAACTACATAGGCTTTTGTCTACAGATTGTTGCTCATTTTCCATAGGTTCTGAGAGGTGAATACAGAGGTGAAAAAGGCAGTAAGGAGATTCATTACCTTTCTCCAGATCTCAGCAAGAACAGGGAAGAGGAAACAGCAATTAAATATGGATAAAAGCCATGGGAAATCCATAATCATTTAGTTGCTTCAAAAGGAGAAAAGAAGTACTGGGTCAGGGTAAAGAATGGTGTCAGTGTTCAGCTAGTTTTGAATACCTCTAACAAGAAAGTATGGGCAAACAGCTGGTTCAAGAAAACAAGAGAAAGGGACGCTGTATTATGCCTTAAGAATAGATATGTGCACAATTTCTGCTGAGAAAGTGAATTGTTTAGCCTATATTTTCCATGACAACCTTATACCCATGATTCTCTATTATTTCCTAATTCTCTATAAGTCTTCACTAAGATTAGCTGTTTGTGTGTTGACACTGCTTGCCCCTTTCCTACCAGCATGGGTAGGGACAATTCAATCCACACTGTGTGTGGATTAATTTTCAGATGCGTAGGCAACTGATTTTATAGGTTACCATTAAATGTAACCTATTGAAATCATAAACTAAAAATTCAGCTGCATAAATCTGTAAAGCTTCATCAGTTTATACTGGCTAACACCAGCTGAAGATTGAATTAATATTAACTGAAGGGAGAAATAAAGTTAATAAAAATCTGAGAAAAAAAATCTGGAATCTCTAATGACAGTGGGGAACTGGAAGGTTTATTTTAACACCCTATCTATTAATAATATTGTGCAAGCTAGATAATATTTGCTAAGCTAAGAGGATTAAAGAGAAGGAAATACTGACTTCATGCATACACTGAATACTACAGAACGGGGAAAGCTAGAATACAAACAGAGAGTAAATGAACTATTGGAATAGATGAAAAATCTCTATTAGACTGATGGGCACTTTTTTGAATCACTCTTCTCAGATGTGTCCTACTTTCAAATAAAGAGATCTGTACACTTTCAATCTTATGTGTTGTTTTATTAGGTATGTAACTGAAAATTAGAAAAGCTCTGGTAAGTGCAGAAATAATAGGGCAGAATTGAAAAAAAGGGGAAAAAATTACAAATATTTTTTGTTGACCCTGCTTGGACACCACGTGCACACCAAAGCTGCTTTATCACTGCCCTCCTCAGCTGGGCAGGGGAGCAAAAACCTTATTAAAGACTCATGGGTCAAGAGAAGGTCAGGGAGAGACCAGTCTTAGGCAAAGCAGACTCGTCTTTGGGATATAAGTTTAATTTATTAGCAGTCAAGTCAGAGTAATGAGAAATGTATTAGATGCTAATGTTAACTTTTTATCCTGAATCAGCAGACTGTGTTCTGAGGGATGTTTGATCCTGTTCATAAAATTCATTACATCTATTCTTAAAATTACCTAATGAGGGGGATTTTTACTCTTTAGAAAAGTATATGTAATAATTGTCAGCCCTAAATAGTAGTAGTAGTAGTAGTAATAATAATCTAAACAATGAAAAGCCCACAAACCTACAAACTGGTTTTTATTCTTTTTTGTACCTCTTAAAAAATTCTGTCATGGTTTCCTTTTTTTTTCCCCTAAAGGAGCTCCTGTGCACTTTAATGCAATATTAGTTTCAGGAAAGTCAGACTGAGTGTAATTCAAATGCATTGATTTCTATGGAAACTATATTCATTCTCTTAGGCCAAAGACCCGGAAGACTGAATGCAACTATTTCAATGAATAGTTTGTTCTGGCAGAGAGACCTTCAGCCTTCAGATAAGCACAAATATAGATTCTGTCTCACAGAGTGAAATGCACTGGGAAAGAGGGCTCTGTTCTTGCAAAATCATGTTCCCTGCGTGGATATTTGCTTTTCTGAATTCAGAAGCAGTTTCTCATGAATAGACTCTGGATTTAAATCAGATTCACTGATTCTCTTACCTTGGTTCTGAGTATGTTAATAGAAAGAGAACAAAACTCAGAAAAACCACCAAGGGGATGTATTAATTTCTTTTCTTTCTATCCCAAGAGAAATTTTATGCAGTTTTTTCTCAGTTCAGAAAAATAGCATCATTCAAATAATTTCTCTATAACCTACAATTGCAGAATGTCAATCTAAGAATTTTTAGGCAATTTTAAATGAATGCTATTGAAGCGACTATTCAGTAGACGAAGAATAGACATTTTAATTTCAGTTTTAGTAGGAGTAGGACATAAACAAGGCTCTCTTTCAGTATTTTCCAACATTATTCTTTTAATCTGTATTGCATTAATATTGTGCGAGCTAGTAGTCTAGACTAGTCGGCAGTATATAAAAGAGCCTAAATTGTGCTGTGGCTGCAATCAAACCTGATTAAGTAATGCTTCTGCACAGCATAATTTCACCACACTTGGAAAGAACGGCTAAAAATGTGTCTGTTGAGAGAAGCTCTCTATTGTAACTCTAGAAGTGTTCTGGTATTTGGCAGTGAGGGTTCCACCTTCCAAGGATAACTTCAGCTCCTCATATGATAGAGTCTTCAGCAGATCAGTGGTAAAACTGTCTCCTCCTAATGTCCAGAGGGTGCACTAGGAGAGAGAAGTGTGCATGTGCCAAGGATTCTGGGATGGCCAGTCTCTGGAGACTCTTCATGGATCCAAGCTAAAGATCAGTCACTCAACCCTTTGGCCATCTGTAGAAGGAACATTGAATCAGAAACCTATATGAACTCCCCAGCAGCCCCATCCTACAGGCAGTTTCCAGCCAGCGCTGTGGGGAATAGTCTCCTGCACAGAACAAAAACATATGTAGAGATCAGTTTCCCGCATCTTCTCCCCCGTGCCTGAACCACAAAGGATATGATATTACTGTCCCAGGCAAGGAGCCTACAGTTTTGAGCCCAAGCCAGAGAGGCTTACTCTTTTTACTTGGAAGATACTCAGCTCAAACTCAATTTATCAACTAAAATTGTACAGTCGTTGAGTGAATCTGGAATAAATGTACATTTCTTATCCACATAATTTACAGTTAATCTGGTATTCTCTGCTTTTAGTATTTTCCTGCCATGCTCAATTAGATGTCTTCCACCACCCACTTTGAAAGTGTCTGTCTTTCAGAA
The DNA here is from genome assembly GCF_963513975.1 of Fringilla coelebs. Lineage (NCBI taxonomy): Eukaryota > Metazoa > Chordata > Aves > Passeriformes > Fringillidae > Fringilla > Fringilla coelebs. The sequence goes on along the minus strand of NC_140030.1, from coordinate 14,361,945 downwards.
GTGTATGAAAAGTTCTATACAAAACCCATAAACTATGTATGCCCAAGGTTTTGGTTTGGGTTTTTCTTTTTTTTCAGAATGGCCATAAAAGCTCGCTTAAATAAATAAAATATCAATTATAAAAATGCTTGAAGAGCAATATTTTTTTTTGTTTGAGATGTAGTATTTAAAATGAATTGTGCCTGTACTATTTAGCCTGAGGCACTTAGCAAAATTTAAACAATTCCATGTTCCCACAGAACTAAATGCATCTTCTACCATTAATTATAGTAACAGTGATTGATTCTTTACCCTCAGTGCCTGTGGGAATACTCCCAGGTAATTTTAGAGGATGTGGGACTGGGGCTCAAATTCACTGTTCAGCAAGATGACCATCTCCAGAGTTGTGAGTGATCAATTGCACGAATCTCAGCGTGCTCTTGTTGCACCACTGTAATAAAGGTGACTTTCCCATGTCCTACATAAGAGGAGGATGAAATCTCAGTGCTTGCGTACTTCACACAAAACACAACTAAATTAAACTTATGGAACCATTACTATGCATCAAATGGGGCAGCCCTGGCTTTGATGAATGCAGTCTCACACCTGTAAATAACTCAGCACCAGTTCAGATCAGAGATTACTAGAGGCTCCTCTAAAAATGCATTTCATAACAGTGTTTCAGTCACTGAGGCCAAGTTTTGTTGGCCTTTTTAATGAATAGCAAATTTTCCTGAGTAGCAACCATGGAACAGCAAAGTAAGACACTACAGAGTGGTATAACTGAATACAAGCACAGACATCCTCTTTTGATTTGGGCAATGGGGGTAGAAACCAGTTCTATAGTAAAACAGATATATTTTCCTCTTTTGATTTTTCACTATGGTGCTCATATTCATAAATAAGAGAATCATTGTTTAGTCTTTTGTGCTGACAACTATTATGAAAAAAAGTAGATATTTAATGGAGAATTACAGCAGAAAATTTATGGCAAGTAAATGATTGTTAAATCAATTAGAATGCAAACAGGCTGAATTATTGATTGTTATAACTTTGCTTTCCAGGCAAGTACCACCTTTTGAAAAAGCTAGTTATTAATGATTGTTATATTAAGATGTTGCTAGAAAGAATTCATTCCTATTTTATTACAGTGATACGAACTAAAGGATTTTTACTAGGATTCCCTAAGCTAAAGTGGTTCAATGACTAAGAAAGCCAAAACTGACATTTCAGTAATTCTATCGAGTTATTCTTCTGAATTTCTTTCTCAAATTCAGTCCACTCTAACTATAATGAATATTCTTCCATTCTTAATACTTCTACCAAAACATTACACAATAGGCCATGTATGAAACTTTAATTTTTGCATTTGCTACTAGCTATCTTTTGAAGGGTATTCAGCAGCTCAAACGAGCAGGTTGATCTCTAGAAGGATTTTTCAGCAGTACTTAGATTTAAAAAACCCTCATATGTTTGAAAAGCGTGACAGATATTTCAATCAAAAAATTCAGTAGGTATCAACCTCTTTGTACTTTGGATGAGTATTACCTTGTGCTTGGTACTGTGAACTTAAGTGGAAATTAAGTTCTCAATAGGAGGCCATAACCGTTACTGCAGGGTATGGATTTTAACACAATAAAATGATTTCTTTTGATAAACACCTAAGTTATAGGTTATCACAATTCTATTTCACACTCTTTTACTGTGTAGCATAGACTTGTTTCAATATGGAAACTAACGTCTGCTTCCAAAGAACAGCAGAGAAATCCCATGAAAACTGCAATTATAATAACTATAAAGAATTAAAATAGCTCTTGGGCACTTCTTGTTATTGTTGTTTTCAGTTGTCAAGGGAAAAAACTGAACAAAGAAAAAGAAAGATGTGCTCCCAGCAATAGGAAAGCATTTAAAAGGATCCTGTAAACAAGCTGACAACAATTCATTCAGGGTTATGCATTTATAAGTGGAAAAAACCAAAAAGTATGTCTGAAAATAAAGTAAGGCAGGGCAGTAAAAGGTCTCAAGTCTGAAATGTCTTGTGGGAGCTGCAAGGAGCTTTGTAGCAATAAACCTTTACTATGATTAACTAATGGTGGCTGAAAAGACAGATTTAGAGGTGGTAGAAAAGTAGATACTCCCCTATTAACAGCCACCATGCCACCTGAAGAGAGAATATGTTTTCTCTTGCCATCAAAAGACCCAAAACTGCTGGATTGTTTTATGTCAAAAAAGATTGATGGATTTTCTTGCCATGGACTCTACCAGCTGCTTCTTATTCCGATGAAAATTACTAGAAGCAGTAAGAGAGACAATTAAAGACCTGTTGCGGCTCCTTTATCTTAGTGGTAATCTCCAATAAAACCTGAGGCTATTTTTGCACAAACCACTAAGAGCAATCCTTTCTGGACCTGTAAGGACAAGACCTGGAGATACAGAAGCAACCTTTTGAAAGGTCTGCTTTGAAAAAAAATGATTAGCAGAGAGCTTTTACTCTGTGTGTGAGACAGGCAGAAGAGTACTTCAATGGAGCTCCGGCCACTACACCAAAATAGCTTGAGCTGGTCAGTGGGGCATCAGGCAGGACAGAAGATGAAAGGCTGCTTCCTCTATAAATATCTCTGGGACTGTTGTCATTTTAGTTGATTTGATACTACAGAAAACCTGCAACTAGAAGTTCAAACTTTTGGGGACTGCTTAGAGGAACATTCAATACAGAGAATTGTGTGTTTCTAATCTACCAAGTCAAATGGATTTGCTGGGAAGATCAGGAAAAGTTGAGTTTAAACCCAAATGAGAACAAAAGGTATGTTTCTTTCCCTCAGAATCATTACTAGATTGTAAACCTTCCTGAAGGATATTCTTGCCTTAGAATATAATATGCCTTCCCTTTAAAGGTCCTCTCACTGCTTAGGGAGCACCATCATCTTCCTCTGGCCAGCCCAGCTCCACACTGAGCATCCTCCCAGCCCATTATCACTTTCTAGAACTGTCCCTCACACTGTTTCTAGCAAAGGCTTGCAAAAACATTTTCAGATGTTGCGCTTAACATCAGGCTCCTTCCAAACTATCAGTATGGCCCTATGCAGACTTGTCAGTGTCTGCCAGATGCTCCATCATTCCAAAATGTGCTGTTTTGGTAGCATCACCACAGCACTGATAGCAGTTGAATGTAACTACATGGACATGAGGTTTGGAGAGATTCACAGGCTAGATTTACACTGCTGAGGTCCCCATCAAGACAAGATTCAAGTAGTCCTCATACTTCACATCCAGGGTGTCTTCTAAAATGGTTTCTAAGATGGTAAGAATAGAAAAAGTGGTGTGAGGTACTTTAGAAAATCCTTTTAACAGGTGTTGGGAAGATCAATGCACAAGGCTTTGGTGCTGTACACTTATGAGCACAGTGAAAGGTCGAGAGACAATACATACAATAGGGATTGAATAAGGAAAAATTTTCACAGTGAGTTAAGTCCTGGAAGAGGTAGCCCAAAAATCTGTCAAGTCTATGTTGGAGAAACACAAATTCAATGGACAAAGTCCTGAGCATCTTGATCAGCTTTCAAGTTAGTTCTCCTCAGGGTAAATCCTGCTCTATGCGACCTTCAGAGGTCCTTTTTTCCAGCCTTAATTATTCCTATGACTCTCTGATTGTACAGTTGATCCTCTGATTCACTTTCCCAATGAACCATTGATTCCATCTGGTGTCTACATTTCCCGGAATCACAGCTCTTGAAAGATCTTTCTTTAGTAAGACAGAATTTTGGGAAAAGGCATGTAAAATAAAAAGTAAATGCCATGCTTTTTTTCTATCACTGGAGTCCCAGGCAAAAAAAGGGCATAAGAATTTGTTTTAATAGCATTTCACAAAAGTCTTGTATTTCACAAAAATCACAGAAAATAAATGAAATAAATATTAAATGGAATAAAAATATTAAAATTCAACATTTTATCCAGACTGAAGGTGCTGCTGTACTTTGTAAAGTTTTGATAGATGACTGAATGGAAAGTGATTGTACAAGAAACTCTTATTATGGTTATGCAGTGACTCTGCTACTTTTCAAATATAGTCAGATGTAAAGCAAAAAAGGAATGCCTTTCTCCTCCTAACTGCCAACTCTTCAAACTCTCCTTGAAGTTCAAGAGGTTTCATGATACAACATGGCAAGTAATAAAGATTCTGGCTGATGTTTTCAGGCCAGTGTGGTGGTTGTTCTGCTCAGACCCCACTAATTTTAGCAGATGGCATCCTTAGAAGAGAACTCTTTTTCCTCCCTACTTTACCTCATTCAATTGTTCATTTCATACTGCATCAGGCAAAGAGATTCCAGCTGTGTGAGGGAACCAATGACTTTGTGGCACTACATGAAGCACAAACCTTATGGAAGCCTACATTTGTCACTGTGCTTTCAACCACCAGCAGTAATGAAACAAACAATATCTTGCTTTTGTGCCTCCTCTGATCTCATTTGGTGAGAGCTGGTCACAGTTTGATTTACTAAGACCAAACTGAAAGACATGTTAATGATTTAACCTACCATATCTGGGAAATTTAAAATTAATATATTTTGCATACGTCCTGCTTAAGGAATTTTGACCACCTCACAGTCAAAGTATGCCAGTGCTACTAAACATGTGATTCAGCATGAAGACAAGGAACAAATAAGTTGATAAATATCACTTTTTACATGTAATCTTTGTGTGAATTGCATTTAAGTTAACAGTTGAGTCACATTCTACAATCATTCCCCTAATTTTAAAGTAGTTTGGGGACTCAGTTGGCACTCAGTTGGCGAGAAACCTAGAGACACACAATTAAGTTTGAATAATGGCACCTTCTTACATCAACACAGCTCATTATTTAATACTATCAAAACATCAGTTTTAATTACATCTGAGTAGCTAACAATAAATGTCACAGATTTTCTTTTTCTTTATATTATCTCCGCTAAGGGCCCCTTCTTTTTCAAGTGTGTACACGCACTGCTTGAACAATGCAGTTTCCCTGACTGTGCCTATAACCTGATTTAGATACATTTGTGCTTTATATCAACTGGGAAATAAATGTGAGTAAACCTAGTTGTGAATTCCTGCATGTGGCCATTGGAATTATCTGAATGGATAGCAAACTTCCTTATGCACAGCTGACAACATTACTTCAACGGGATGGGGAAAGTACAGGCTTGCCAAGGCCAAGGTTCTGTTGCTGTTTATTCAATGCAATTAACAGAAAGTAGAGACATTGCCCTACAATCCAGGCTATGATAATTACACAGAGCTTCAGCTGGAAAACCTTTCTTGGACAACTCAGGTTCCACTAACAAACTCTAGAGTGCGCTTGAGCCAGGTTTAATCCCTGAAAGTTCCCAGGACAAAACAGGAATCATGTTTATGTCTACAGCCCGAGGAAGAAATCAGCCACCTCCAGAGGGCCATTCAGATTAGTTCAGTGTGAATGACTGCAAGACAAGGCTGTGGCAGTGTGGAGAGAAGCTGGAGCAGTCCAGCTCTCCTTAGCATCTATAGAAGGAGCTACAGGACCACATTAAGTAAGATCTCTGTGTTTTACACCACTCAGAGCACGTGAGAAAACCTTGTTCTGAGAATACAGCCGGTGCATGCACAGCTGAGACAAGTGTTCTTCAGAACAGTGCCCTTCCTCCTCTGCTGCCCAGAGCCAGAAATGGGAAAGGGAAGCATGTACTTTTATTCAGCCTGGCAAAGAGAAGGCTCCTGGGACATCTGGTTGTAACCTTCCAGTACTTAGAGGGGGTTACAGGAAAAAAAGAACTTTGTTACAGGGCCTGTTTCAATAGGACAAGGGATAATGATTCTAAACTAAGGTAGGGTCAATTCAAAATTCATAAAAGGAAGACGTTTTTTGCATTGAGGGTGATGAACACTGGCATCAGTTGCCCAGAGAGGTGGCAGATGTTCCATCCTGGGAAACATTCAAGGTCAGGCAGGATGAGGCTGTAAGCAACCAGATCTACTTGAGGATGTCCCTACTCATTGCAGGGGGATAGGACTACATGACCTTTACACTCAAGCCATTGAATGATTCTAGAAACAAGGGACACCTTCTAACTAATGAATGCTTTCCTGGACTTCCTTCTGTTGAACCAGCCCAAACAGAGTGTTTCATGCTTCCTTATTCCACATGAAAAGTACCAGTGGGTGAGAACATTACAAAATTAGAAGTCTCAATTCCATATCTGACCTGGAAGGTATTAATCATCTCTTTTCAAAGTCCAGCAGCATTCACAGAATAGCACAACCTTTGAGATTTACTGTGCAGTTCTTTACTTGGTTCTTCAGCTGGGAATTACCTACTGCAAATATTTTGAAAAACAGAAGAAAGTATTGAGTTTAGTCAAAAATACTGGTAACAATTTATGCCAGAGGCCACTGCTGCATTGCTATAGTCCATATTAAAGCCTGTTATGCTACTACATCCTAAAGAGTCTAGAGATCTATGCTAAATTAAATATCCAATTTTTATATCCTTAGAAGTAACACAGATCAATTTTACCCCAGAAACAGATTGACTATTACACTGAAGAGTAGGTTTTAATTTTTTTTGTTATTATTTTTTTCTATGCTGAATTCTAGCTGACATATACAAGCATCTATCAGGTGTCAAAGGGCATACAGGTAAATGGAGGTGATCATACTTTTTCTTGAAAACTTAGGCAAATCTACAAGTAGCATGTTGATCTGACAATGCTGCCTAATTTATCCTTAAACATTTTCATACAGTGGAATATAAATGAGACCCTGCAAGACAAATATTTGTTTAAAAATATTCATATTGCTTCATTGTCAGCCAAAAGAGAGATTACTAAGTTGTTGAAATCAGGCAAAACTCCCACTCATAACTCTTGGCTGGAAAATATGTATAGATTTACTCCACTGAAAAAGGCTTGCTGTCAAATCAGCAGATGAACACAAGATTTCAAGGAGATAAGGCACTCACCTTTCTGGGTGTTTGTTTAGTGATATACTGATAGTATTATCAATGAGCCTATTGCTATTTCCTGCCTTGCAATTAATTTCTGAACTTGTTAAATTTCTGATTAAACCCATAATTTCTTCTTCAAGAGAAGAAGGGGTTCTGGCTCTGAAATCCCACTCCAATGAGTAAACCACAGCAAAATGAATAAAACCAACAGACCATACCCCAGCAGTCCTCAGATTGCAAAATGTTAATATCCAGTGATTTACAGAAAACTTTCTTGCAGTTTCTGCCACTAACCAATCTAAGGTGAGCAATGGCATTCTCCAGAATAATCAGGGTGCAGGAAAATAGACTGACTTATGGCTGAGCATGCACCTGTGTCTCTTGCTTCCTCTGAGAAGGACTCCCCAAACAGCTGCTCCGACTAGCAGCCAGTAACAAATGTAGGACTCTTATTTTCTCTCCTGTTTTTAACTTTGCTGCTCATTTACACATTGTGCATATTAGTAGCTTGTTATTTTAATAGTTATCACATAAGAAAGAATGAAGTGCGTCATGTGTTATGTGTTCGGTGCTTTTGAGAAAAAAAAGAGCTCTGTTTGCTTTGGCAACTGCAGCTCCAGTAATTTGTCAGAACAGGAGATGGTAATCTAACAGCATATGGCTGCAGATATAAATACAGAGCTAGAATTATATGCAGACACACTATACATTAAAATGAGAAACATTTCACGGGCAGCTGGTCACAGCGATAATTCCAAAATGCAGGATTTAGTTACCAATCTCAAGTATTTATCCCTTACTATTTGCAGTATTTTGTACTCTCAAATCCTTATTGTACACTAAATTTATCTGGAAGATGGCAGATGACCAGATTCATCCCTAACTGCTCAAGGCATGCTATTTTCCTCAGATGCTTCTTATTATACCATGCTAAGAGCAGACTGAGACAAAACCATATTCTATGCTTTATTATGCTTATGATTTATCTGTACCATTAGTTTTCAATAGAGAGAAGAGAGAAGAAAGTGATGAGTCTCCATTAACTCCTAGGGAGAATTATGGCTTGAGGAATATTATTTAAAGTTCTTCATAATTTGAGTCCTTGCTTACAAAAAAGCAGACTCTTATATACAATGAAGCAAGCAAAAACAATGGAGATTCTTCAGTCTTGGGCACTTTTGCAATCAAAAGGTTTTGATGAAGGATAATAATAATAAGAAGGCACCCAAGGGTGTCACATGTATTTCAAATTTAGCTCTTTAATTTAAATAAAAATTAATTTTGCCTCACTACTTTCTTGAAAAAAATCCCATTTTTCAATTAATATAATTTGAAATCAATGTGATTTACCCTCACTTCTTCAAGTTTCCCTATTGCTGAGCTGTCAGGTTATTTCTGGTTTTTAGACTGACTGCTACATTACCGTGCTAGTATGTGGATCAGCCTACACAATGGTGAATGTGGCTTCAAAAAACAGAGCAACAAAGCAACCTCTCAATTTCACTGATGAAAGCAAAATTTTCATTCCTTAAATATTTGGATATTAAAATATGGCCATCACCTGTGTGCACTCTGGGAAGTGTAAGTAGCAATGTTTCATGGTGAGGACTGGGAAAAAAAAATCAGATTTGCTTGGAATCAGTATCTGGGGAAAAAAAAGGAAAAAAAATTAGAAGTGAGTTCTCTGTTCACGTTTATCTGATTATTATCACGGCTGTTACTGGGATTATTACAGCTGTTTGCTTGCTGCTGTGCTGAGGCAGTTAGGCACAAGGATGCAGTAATGAAGAATGGCCCTACAGTGTGAAAACACATTCCTGACTAAATTTACCATTAAGCATAATCTCAAGTACTACTGAGATATACATTATTTCAAGGACACCAAAGGGGAAAAAAACGATGCCAAACCTTACATTTTCACAGCATGCAATTTAATAATCCCATGCCATTTTAAAATGCTTTTAAGTGTCTTGATCTTGCTGATCAAACAGCAAAAGTATCTACAGAAGCCATCAGCAATCGATACTTTAACAGGTATGGTCCAACTGATAAAATTTCATTTTGGACCAAGAACCAACTCTAAATTCAATAGGAATTGTAAGGACTTAAAGGGATTCAGTAATCTCAATTATTGACACCAAACAACAACAAAATAGAAAGGAAATTATATACAAAGATAAAAATAGTTTACTACTAGGAATCTTTTGTTAAAATAACTAAACTGATCAGGATAATGAATAGCAGTTTATCTTTTGTTGCTGAGGGATTTTTTCTTCCTTATGTTGTTTTGCAGAAAGTCACTAATGCAATAATATGGAAGAGTATGAATTAGCTTTCAAACCTATGATGCATGTCAGAGTGATCTGTCATTATTTTTAATCAGATGGTTTTAAGACAAAGAAGCAAAACTTGAGTTGCAATTCTTGTTTTATCACTGCTGAAGCATGAGGTGATTTTTTATAAGCCTGACTTGCCAATCTGACCTTGAAAACAGTTTTATTCATTAACCCTCTGATGACAAAAGAAATACTGATCTAGTAGGAAGGCAAGTCTTGACTTTTCTTAACTAGGAAAGGAAAGATTAAGCAATCCATAATGCCATTGTCAAACTGTAAAATGAGTTCAACAGGATGTAGTAGAAACATGTTGCAAGAAATGTTTTTCAGACCCTAGGCATTAACAGCAACGGGTTCCAGCTCATTCTGAGTGAATTTCAATTGCTGCAGTAAAGATAATAATATCTCTCTTCATATCAAGGCAAGAAATGGTACACTGACACTCTGTGAATAGATTTTTGTTGACAATAATTAAGTCTAAATATCCATTAATCCAGAAAACAATGGAAGACCTGTGGAAGGCACCTGATTAAGTCCAGTGTTTTAATTTAAATAAGGAAGTAAAAAATATTGCCAAATGGTCCCAATTTTTGATTTTTATAATGCTTTTCTAGAATTTCCAGTATAAAGTTCACTTTTTTAAATTTCATACAGAGAAGGATCATATCTAAATATTTACAATAGCCATTATTTTTGTAGAGCAGTGGATAAGTTTACAAATGTCATAACCAGCAGTAGATACTTGGGTTATCTGATATGTATTATAAAGGCATTATTTAGTTTGGTTAGACTGTGACATTCATCACAGCATCCAGGTGCCTTACAGCTGCTCAGAGAAACATTTGTTAACAACTGGTGTAGTTCAAAAGAGTTGGTTCAGAGCAGAGATCATTTGTTGGCATGCCAGACACAGCTCTTGAAAATTAACCATGGCCAAAACATATGGATTAAATGCATGCAAAAATTAAGTGATAAATGGGCATGAAAAATATTACAACTAAATAATTTATACACTTTACTGCTACCATACTGCAGAAACTAGAAAATTCCAGACAAAAGTCCTTTTCCAAGAAGGACACATACTGCTGCTTTACTGGAGTGCAGCCCTTGGGACTGGTAGTGAAGCTACAGGGAAAGACATCATGAGGCAGTGCTGGAGACCACAGAGACCACCAGGAACAGAGCCAACAGCTGCTTTTAAATTATAGCCAATACCTTGATTTTCATCCAGTGTGCAGAGTGAGCCAGTACAGAGACACATGTTCAAAGAGCTGGGTGTTCTCCCTGGCCCAGCCCACCTAAGTGCCTTTCTCCCTCTGCCAGCACCCCACACTTAGATCCTTTTCTTCCTTTTATCCCTGGCTCAACTAAAAAAGGCTTCTCTTCTTCAGCTACTCCCATGAGAGCATTTTCTTTTGTTTCATCTCTTCTACCTTCTAGTCCTGACCACCTAGGAACTGGAGTCATGCCATATTCTGGCCCTACTCCTTTTCAAAGTAGCTTTAACTGTAAAGTTATTTCTAAAGGCAGAATTTAGGCAACACTGAAGTGTGTCATCTCCTTCTGCAATTCTCTTCACCTGCCCCAAAATAGCTGACCCTTGACAGAACCACAGCACCACAAGGCTTCTGACATACGAATTAACTCAGCTGCAGTGTTTTGGCATTCACTTATGATTGCTCCCACCTGCCTCTATTATTTATGCAATGCTGTTTTGGAGACCAGGTCAGCATGAGGGAAAGTTTACCAATATAACTGTTCTGGCAAGCTACCCTTGTGTGGGTGCAGCTTCTACTGGCCAGGGAGAAAAGAAAAGAAACTAATTTTACTGGCACAGAAAACACTCGTTCCCATGTGAAGTAAGTTATACTGGCAAAAACATTTTCCATCCCAGGGTAACCATATCTACACTAAGCTGCTGACAATATAAACAAATAGTTAAAATAAAAATACCCTTAGTTGATACTGCTGTGCTGGCAAACTTACCTGCTGTAGACCAACAACAAATTTTATGGCAGAAAAGAAAGTCCTATGGATAAGCAAAGGAAACCTATTTTGTCTAGTAAGAAAAATGGTGGGGAGGAAGAGACCAACAATGAATTCACAAAAATAAAACATTCATGATTTCTAATGATAATTGTTTCCTGTGAAAATTTATGAATAGGGTAAAGTAATTAACCTAATTATCTTGGCTTTTTATTTGGTGATCAAGGCAGTTGAAGGGGAAGCACAGTAAAAAATATTTCAGGCTTACCACGGGAAACTAAAAGTGGGATTTTCCAGGGGACGTCCTTATATTGTAAAAGTGCCTATTGACTCATCCAAGTTAAAAGAGAAATTCCTTAGGCTGAGGTAAAGAGGAAAGTAAAAGCTTCTCCTCCTTCTTTCTTAGGGTTAAAACCCATCATTAAGAGAGAGAGAAAAAAAAGGAATCATTGATAGTTGTGGCATTTCCAGGTTCATATTTTTTGTTTCTCTCCAGAGGCTTCCATAGAAGAGCCATTTTCATTTTTCGTGCTGACTCAAAGAGTTCTGGTGTTGCAGAAAATGCTTTAGCTTTTCTTAATTGTTACAGTTGCACAAAGAAATATCTGTGCTGTTGCTGCCATTAGAACTGCTATCGGCTCTGTTGTGCAATTTGTTTTCAAAGGAGGTCTGGCAGGATGAGTACTCTCATTTCTGACTTGCTGCTGCCCAGGGCAGTGGGTGACTGTGACAACACATTTTATTGTTTCCAGCTTCTGAAAGGTAAGCCTCATACTTGCAAAGTGCGAGAAAAATCTCATTTTGTCTTTGTTTTATTGAACAAGTGTCCTGCTGTCAATGGGAGGTGTTCACCAACAGTACTTCACAGCCCCAATTGCAAAACCACCCCGTCCCTGGCGAGGACATGCATGTGTCTGGCAGGCACACAGACTGTGTGAAAGCATGAAGGCATGGCTAAATCAACCTTTTTTCAATATCAGGCATAGCTCTGCCTTCAGGTGAAATTGTTTGTACTGTGCCTAGGCTGCTGAGGAAAACCTGTTAGAACCTAAAGCTTTGGTGGTGTGAATAGACCTCTGCTGCAAGAGGGCAGCTGGGGAGGAGGCCATGCAGAGGAGGCTTTGCTGCCCTGCTGGGCTGAAAACAAGACACTCCAAGGGAATATTAGACTTGAGTTTTAGACTTGCTTCTGGTGGTGTGATCGCTCAAGTCACTTGAGCTCTTGGGGTAACAGAGTATTGAGGCCACATGCTAACATCAGTGGAAATTATAGTCTCAAACAAATAATCTTAATCCTATACAAACAAAAGACAGATTAAGCTTTCTACCCAAAAACCTCCCAAAGACTGATTGTGCCAATTTTCAATTTTTGCACTCTTGTGCCTTTCCTAGTACACATTTTGTATGCTTGGAGGTTATTGGCATAAAATTGTTTCTATTTGATCTAATGCCTTAATATGCATAAATTTCTTTAATATATACACTATATTGCTTACACCAGAGTAGAGCTGATTTAAACAAGTGTTTGCAAAGCAAGGTTTTGGGGTGGATGTTTAAAGTTTTTTTAATTTTTTTTTTTTCAATGAAAATAAAAAGAACTTTTCAAACACTGCAAAAGCACCTAAAGCGTTTTCTTCCTGAAGGGAAAAAGTTGATTTACAAGACCTGAGCTCTATGGCTTGCTGTGCCAATGACTCACTGGGCACATCTCTGTGATTTGTAGCAGCATCGTTAATGTCTGTGCAAGGTCTCCCAGCTTTACGACAGAAAGGGTATGCTATTACACAGGAGCAGCTCCAATCAGGTCAATGAATCTCCTCAAGGGAGCCAAGTTTCATCTGTGTCTGGATGCTGGTAAGAACATGAATTTAGGATTCAGGATTTAAAGAACCTAAGATGCAAACTACTGATTGCACTGGCTGCACTGCAGGGAGAAAGAACTTGCCAGTAGGTTCTTACCCTGCTTCCCTTTTCTATCTTAAAGCTTCCTTTTCACATTTCACTGCCACTTGCTGCTGCATCACTGCCATTATTTGCACACACTCCGAATTGAACTCAGGTCTCAGATTAATTTTATGATTCAGAATTTTACAAGAGTGAGTATAAGACTAACAGGCAGAAGACTCTTTCAATCACGAAACCACAGAAATTAGACAAAGAAAGATCTTATTGATTTACTACTTCCTAGTGCCAAATGATTGTTTTCCAGAGGACTTACTTGAGCTCTTTGTCCAGTTACATTTCAAAAGAACACAGTCACACAATAACCCACAAAACACAGCTCAGATTTTCATGGACCTTACTACTCAATTTTTTTGGAAAGTTCATCCTAAAACTAAATACGGTTGTATCTGACATTCTGATTCTTCTTCTCAGACCCAACGATAAAAACCCCCTTTCCGCTCTTCCAGTGTTTCCAGCACTCTGCCTTCTCTACTGGGAAATGATTATCAGACTTGGCCTCTCCTGCTGTATCTTTTCTCTTGTGTGAAACTATACTTATAGTTCTAGGGGGACCAAACACACATGCAGAATGTTACTTGTTTTTGCCTCAGCTGTCAGATACCAGTACTGACTGGCTGTGACAGGAGCAAAGCAGACATCAAATTACAACAGCAAAGAAATATTCTGATATTAGCACTTCAGTGTCAAACACTTGGTCGGTGTCAGTGTGGCAAAATTTTTAGTATAGAAGTTACAGCAATACTCCTTTTTTAAAAAAATTGGATAGCACAGTAGTTATTCACAAAAGATACAAACACATACATATACATGTGTGTGTGTATATATATATCTGTACCCAGAGATGTATGCAAAATAACACCACTGAAGATGAATGGCTTTAGATGGTAAAATTTCAAGATTAGACCACAACATAGAGAAGACAAATATAAAACATTCAAGATAAGAATCACTAATTCCCTCAGAGCTAAAACTTGCTGCTTCAACACAAAGAAGGGCTTGGAGGAATCTGTCCCTTAGAATATTCTGGCAATTTTGGTTGTCTTCCTTTTTTTGTGTCTGTCACTAGCAGTTGACAACTTATCTTCCCACTCTGCAGATCCACACCTGGCAAAGCAGTGTCACCTGTCAGTCACTTCAAAACATGTAACTCCATTCAGCAGAAGACTTTAAGGCAGCATGTGCAGAGGATTTCCTACATTTAAGATGTGTGATGAATTTTTCTGGGTGAAAGAGAAGAAACAACAAAAAGAAAAAGGAAGGCAGGAAAGCAGTAAAATGAATGTGGTGATTAAAGAAGAGAGGACTCCTGGAGAACAAAGGGTTAAGTCTTCAACCCATTTTTTTTCCTTCTTTTTATATAGGAGCCAAGGGGATTGCTGATACTTTGCTACAGCAGCAGCTGATTCTCAAAATAAGTGTTGGGAAGGGCAATCAGACATCCCCTTCTTAGAAAATAATTTCAGACATCAAGAGGCAGACACAGTCATCCTGATGTTCACAAGGAAATCAGGGTGGCAGACAATGAGTCCCCAGCCCTTCTCTCAAAATATCAAACCTGCCTGTTCTCTTCTGCAATTTGCACTGGGTCTGCTTTTGAAAATAGTCATCAGCTTCCTTTGAGTTTGAGCTTTCCCCAGCTGCTGACTTGCAGACTTTTTCTTTCATCCCCTCTCCTGCACAGAGGCCTCACGCTCCTGTCAGCAGAAATTCCCACACCACTGTCTCCCAGGAGGAGACTCCTTCCTACCTCTTTCTTAAAATATTTTTTTCCCTCCAGTTTGTCTGAGTAATACCCCAACCACTGCTCCTACAAGAGGAAAAGTGGTGGATGGCAAAGCGCATCCAAAGCCTGCTGTAGGGCTAATGATTTTTGGCAGTGCTGTTATGGAAGGATTTAGCCACTCATAGATAATTGCTTCTGCCTGGCTATTTGTGAGGAAGAGAAAAATATACTTTAGAATGAACCCGATGCTCTAAGGAAATTGTGTCTGCTGATGGGTTTCCTACCTGCTGGGGGCTAAGCTATTGACTGGTACCAAAAACAGCCTGGGGGAGGATTTCATGGGGCGCACAGCAGAGTCAGTGCACAGAGGTCAATGAGAAGCCTTCAGTCCCTCTCAGAGGGCAAGCATGTCCAGTTTCTGCCCCCTATCACATCTGAGCTTGGGCACTGTACCTCTCACAGAGGCAGGATGCTGTGAGGAGGTGATGCTGGCATCCTGCCTCCTCCTGATTTTGAGATTGCCAGGAGCTGGGACTCTCACTACCTCCCACAGTGGCAGCTTTTTCTGACTTATACTGTGGGGCTGACAATACCATTTTTCTTTAGTTAAGAATGAAAAATGCAGTCTAGGCAACCATAGTAGAGAAATTGCTGATCTTGAGGTTTAGTGCAAACTCACATATTTTTTCTACTTTCTTCATGGAGGACAGACATCATTACACTCTCTGCTTCTGATTTCTTTCTCTTTTTTTTTTAATATTTCTAGTTAGATTCTGATTCCACAAATGTCTGTTTACCCACAGCCATACCAGTAGTCTGCTTCCAGAAGAAAGGGGACTGCATGGAGAATACAGCATTTAGGATTGCCTTGCCATCTTTCATTGTAAAACTCTAAAAGTGAACAAAGTATACATGAGATTAAAGATCGTGTGAAAGGATTTAAGCAAAAAAAAAAAAAAAAAAAAAAAAGCGTTGAATGAGACAATGAGAAAATAACAGCAACATCTGTATGTTTTATCCAAAAAATAAATATTTTACATTGGAAAGGCAGAAGCTGTCAAACTGTAAAGCATGAAACTTGCCTGAGGCCTTTGATACAAGATACAGACTTTTCCAGAACACATAAACTAAGAGTATAAATTGATGTAAGTACTTTTCATCTCCCCTTTTTGTCCATGATGTAATTATTTTGGCAGTTAATAAGACATTCAGGGTTGCACCTCCATCTTTCTTAACTTGATACAGCCAACAGATAAAATAATCCCCCGCAACAATTCAACCTCTAGCTATGAGTCACTGTCTCTGATGAAAATGTGTCACTCTGTGTTATCTTGGGCACAAGAAACAGCCAGGACTTTTTGAAACTTTTTCACTGGGAATTAGAATTTCCTGGGGTGTTTATTCAATTTGTATGTATTAAGCACCCAACCAAGGGGTTGTTGACCTGCCTGTTCTCAGGCACTGAACTCTTCAAAGACACAAAATCATGACAGATAAAGGGAAAGAGACTGGATTAATGGAGTTAAGGAGGAATCAAAGCCAAAACAGTCTCTCAAATACATACACACACATAAGTGCAGCTCTCCTCCCTTTTTCCTCACACAAGTCTCAAGGATTTCTCTACTAGGAGGGCAGAAAATCTGCTCTAGATCCTAATCCTTTCCATTACAATAGACCCATTTCCTTTGGATCAGAACACATAGGTTAAATATCTCTAAATTAATTTTCATATATTTAAATATTTTTCATCATGTTTTATTTTTATCATTCTTTCCCATGCACCAGAATTATATTCCCTGAACGGTTTAAGAGAGAACCAGTTTTAAGTACATACAAAGTAGATTCCCAGACAGAAGCAAAGCTCAGGAATTAGATGGACTATGAGTATCTCTGTGATATTTCCAGCCTCTGCTTTCCTCCAGGTGAGAAATGAGTGATGAAGGGTTACTTAATGGAATACTTATGTGTAATTAGACAGGGTGGAGGAAGAAATTGTTGTCTTCTCTCCCCAAACTGTGTTTGTGATAGTTACTGAGAGCTTATATTGATTTATCTCCAAAATGGGAACAGCGTAAACATGCATTCACAATAGGGATTTGAGAAAATAGGAAGAGATTATCTGAAATACAGTTAGAAAAATAAGATGTTACGAGAAAAGATAATAGATATGCAAGAAGGAAACTGCCAGCCAGACAGCCTCACCTCCATCCCTGGAGCAGATCATTCTGGAGCTCATTACCATCACTTTTTTCCATGACCTTGGCAACAGGGTAAGAGTCAGTGTCCATAAAGTGAAGTACAAGAAGCTCCAGCTCAACATGAGGAAGAACTTCTTTATGTTATGGATGGCAGAGTACTAGAACAGGCTTCCAAGGCTAATCACAGAATCTCCCTCTCTGAAGACATTCAAAACCCACCTGGATGTGTTCCTGTGTAACCTGCTTTAGGTGTCCCTGCCTTGGCAGGGGCGTTGGACTAGATGATCCCTAGAGGTCTCTTCCAATCCTGGTGATTCTGTGGTTAAAAAAAAAAAAACCAAACTAATCCTGCAGTTACCAATGCTGGTTTGGTATTGGTAGCTAGTTAAAGGTGGAAGCATATGTAATTAGTACAAGTCAGTATGTCACACTACTGATCCCTCCCACTGACTTTCTCTACTGAAGACAAGTGGAAAGCACCAGCAGCATTGATGCAGTCTAAAACATGTGTCTCTCCAAATTTACCATGTCTTGGTTGGCACTGGAAGCAAACTGCAATATCTGACAATGGCTGAAAAGTGCCCAGGGCATCATGATGCTTCTGAACAGTCTTCACAAGGATTACTCTGCTATTTTGATTTTGTAACCAATACTGGGCTATTCAGCATGCAGAAGGATGCATTCACAGCCCTGTTTGAGGAATTCATTCTGGAGAAGTAATACAGCTGTCTCTGAAGCATTTACAGAAGCAAGAGACTACCATCTTCTCAGGATATCACAGTAGATTCCTTTTGCCCCCTAGCCATGCTGTTAACACTGATGAATCCACCTCAGCACATCATTGAGGCAGTTTCTGTGGTTAAGCACTGGTTTCAGCTGGTCACATGCAAAAACCAATGAAATAATTTTGCATCTGTTCCATGGAGAAAGCATGAGAGCATGAGCTTGTTACTCCTAACTGTGATGGACCATTTTCTCTTGTCTGAGTAGGGGTCCAATAGGCTGCTGGGCTAAATGTGTTTGCCTGATATAGATAATGCATATCCTAATCCCTGCAAATGTGTTGCAAGTACTGTGAACTGAAAGCTGTCACACAAGCATGTCATAATTGTAACCAAATATCTTCTAAGCAGTAAGAGAATAGTATGAAGTTGAGGATATGTATGTATTCTTGTGTATACTTTTACTGCCTTAACCTTCTCAACATCCTGTCAAAAGATGCTCCATGGCAGGTGCCTCTTGGTTTTGGGAATACCTATTGACCTGTATCTTGCTTACCATCACCTCTTGTTAGAGGGGAACTATTGCTTCTGGAGTAAACATGTACAGTGCATATTCCAGAAGACTGATTTCTCCCAAAGCTTTTCATGGCTATACAGAATAGTTAGCTATTCACATCAGGGTAGGACGTGGGAGATTTCTGAAGCAAAGACTGAACAGCCCAAGGAACGTCACAGGAGATAAGATGATCTGGCTATTTCAAACTAGCCCTGGGCAGTTTAACATTCTTGATAAGTAGTATTGGAGCAGAAAGAGCAAAGGCCAGCTGTTGGATGTATCCACTTAAATGTTACTGGCAGAAAGTTTTCACAACTGACAATATTGCACCATTTGGTGAACCTCTCAAGAAGTGAAGCCAGTGGTCTTCCTGTAGGGAAAATTCCCTTAGCAGCTGATTGGAGGTCACAGTCAACAGGATAAAAACATCTGGATTTTACTGTTGGAGGTCCTTTCTGGAATTCTGGACAGTCTTCAATAAATGACATTACAGTGATGTGTTGTCCCAGTCTTTGAATATTGGAAAATGAAAGGAGCTCCTGTTTCTCTTAACAGCAACTGGAAATTGACAACCTCAGCCTCAAAGATTGAGTATATTTCTTTTTTTATATTATTATTATTATTACTATTTTAGATCTCAATCCTAATCTAAGCTTTAAAAATATCTAGAACAGCCAGGTAGCTAGTGGTCATCTCACAGGTGTCACATCAAAGCTAATATGCCATGTGCACTCTGATGATACTGCCAGAAATGTATGGTTCTCTTCCTTGAAACAAGCTTGTTTTCTGAGGCTCAGAGCTCTGGGCAGTGATGGCTTTGACAATATGTCAAGAACTGCAGACTTGAAGAGAGAAGCCACAGGGGTCTAGCATGAGGATGGTGAGGCTGATCACAGTAGCATGGCTTTCTGACTACACATTGGAAAAACCAGGTTTCCTCAGTCTGGAGCCATCCTAAACACCGGGTTAGTCTCACCACATGTGGAAGGGACCTGGAGCATTCAGCAGGAATGGTGGGGATAGTCTTGCTTTCTGAGGACTGCGAAGGTGAGCGCAGAGACAGCAAAGCAGGGTTGCCATGAAATCCAGGAGTCAGGCACAACTTTCATCCCAGCTTCTAGAAAGTAAAGACCCTCCAGGTGTTTAAGGGTAGCTGCAAATCCTGCACACCTGCATGCACCTCTGGTTCTGGCTCTACCTGCAGAACAAGCTCCTGCTTTGGGCTGTCCAGATGTCTTTCTTGCCAAGCGCTGTGATTGAAATGCTACATTTTCAGGGCACCGCCCAGGTTTCATCCCCTCACCTCCGTCCCTCCCCCTTCTCCTTGCACATTCTGAACTCCTAAGGGGTTTCCTCTCACAAACAAAGATGGTTATCCTGACCAAGGTAGCAGCTGGACTTTTGAATTAATCAGATTCCTTAAAAACAAATCTCAAACCTCGCCTTACAGCAGTGTCAGTTGAAAGGGCCTCCAGTGGCATCAGGGAAATTACCATAAAATTACAAATGGCACAAAAATATCAAATGGGAAAGTACAGTCCCAGTTTTTCACAATGCAAGAAGGAGGATTTAGTGAAATGACCAGGAATCTGTTTAAAAGGAAAAAAGTTTTCTCTTAAAACATGCTAAAGTTATGGAGTTCACTGCACTGGGATGTTGTGGGGTCCCAACATCCACAGATTTAAGAAGGGATTTGATCACAGAGGAGAGGTCTGTTTGTGGCTATTAACCACTGACTGCAATCTCTGTCTCCTTTAAATTAGGCTCCAGTTCAAAAGCTGCAACAGGAGAAATATATTTTATCTGCCTTACTCATGTCCTGAGCCTTTGCTTTTGCCCACTGTTCTCCAGGACTGAACTAAAAGGACTAAAAGGACTTTCATGCTCATCCAGGATGGCAGGTTTTATGTTCTTATTCTGAATTTACAACTCTGTCAGTGAGGTTGGAGCCTGGCCCACTATATGTGGTCATTTTTCATTCTGTTCATTTAGCTCTTGTACTACACTTAAAGCTTTGGGGACAGGAAAAGACAAAAAGCACAGAGAACCCTGTCTGCCTGTCTGTTGACTCATTTACGCTAATTGCTTCAATGTACTGACTGATTTCTTTTTAATTTATAAAATGTGCCTATCCCTGACTCCCAATACTTGCACAACAATGGGTGGGATGGGGGTGGGGGGAAAGAACCTTACTAAAATTTGTACCATGCTCAGATAGGTACACCACAAAAATATCAGAAGAAAAAAAAAAAACCAAACAGCTCCATAGAGACTTTAAAAAAATTGCCCTTCCTTTGCAGCATGAAAGAAAATTAAACTAGATTCTGTTAGTGCCAAGGAAAAGGCAAGTTATATCTATAGGGGATTCAGAATTAGAATGCCTGACTTCTGTGCTAAAGCATTACAAGTATATCCTAGAATTACATGTATTAGTGTATATATAAATAGACAAAAGGAGCAAGTAGGATACAAAGAGGAACTATTAGGAGGGGCAAACAGCTGATGAGAGAGAATGGCAGCTCTTAGGCACATATGTGAGGTTTGTGAGAGGCATCTCTGGGACAGCTGAGGCTCAGACTATAATCAGACAGAAACAAGAGTCACAAAAAAAAAGTACCAAACCAAAAGCTGACAGTCTGAGGGTCAAATATATAATGAGCAAGGCAAATCCAATGGACAGGTGTCATTTTCATGTAGCATAACCCCGTTGCACAGGGCACCAAGACTATCTATGTACACATCAGAAATGCTTTACATTGCTTCTTCGCATACAGCCCACTCAAATTCCCTTTTTATTATAACATTGCTTCTTTGAAACTTAGAACTCAACATTTAAAATATTCTAGAACCATGAACTCACAGATGTTAGTACTCCACCAGGTCCCTTACCAGTTCTAACTGGTCTCAATTCATTTCCTGGTCTGTGGAAAAAAAAAAAAGTATGTCTACCCAGCAAAGATGTCTTTCCATTTATGCAAATGATAGAAAAAATGTCTTTCCATTTATGCAAATGATAGAAAGTGATCTGATAAAGACAAAAAGAAAAAGATTCCTTAAAATGTATGCATGTGATTTATACTTCATTAAATAAAGTCCAAAAGAAAAAACAGAGTGGGAATTAAGAGACCTAGTTCTGTTTGAGAAGAGCACATCTCTTTGTTCTTTGGCATATAATTCATTTAGTCTAAGTTTATGAGTCTGTAGCTTCCCCAAAGTATAATGGTGATAATAACATATGTTGTTCTCTGTAAAAACTGTGTATTTCTGAAGAATGAAATTCCTCTATTTAGGTCAAATGCTATATCTTAGCCATCCTATCTAATTGTTTTTTCCTAATGCTAACACTTACTTGGACATAATTTAATTCTCAGTAAGTCTTTATGCTGATTTTCCTCCACTTCATTAACCTTGGATTAGCCCACATAATTCAAATACATCAAAGTTTTCAAAAGAACTTTCCTGGTTTTTCCTTCATTTTTCCTCTAAAAGCAATTACGTTGCTACTATAAGCAATTAAAATGGCTCCAGGAAAACTGAAATCCCTCATCCAAACAGGTGAATTGCACAAGGATGGGTGAAATGGGAACTTCACCTGCGTTGCTCTCCATGGCAGGTGCCTAATTGGGATGTTTAATGGCAGCAGGACCATAAGCTTTTATTTTTACATTTGCTACATCTTTTTTTTTTTTTTTAAATAAATCTTTCACACTTATCAGTAACACAGTGGTAAATCAATAGTGCTGCCTTTTAAACCCCTTAATCTGGTGCAGGCTGGCTGGTATGACTCATAGATCACACAAGTCGGAGTTATGGAAACAGAGCAGGTGGCATTTTGTACACAAAGCTCTGCAAACTACCCAGGTGTGCCTGAACACAGCACATGGGTCATGACAGGCACAAGATAGACAGAAGGGGCCTCTGTAAAAGCATCCATGAGTTTGGACTTCTACCTGCCTGTTTAGAGTTTACTGGTAGCACTTTCTTAAGAACCTGTGAGAAACAAGGAGTGGATCCAGCGCTGCGCTGATTGCATGGGTTACCACCTGCAAATGGGCTTCCACAGACAGTGCTGAAAGGAGGTGGAAACAATTTCAGTTCCATGTACCCTTGCTCCCCATACCACATCCAGCCAAGGACAATGCTTTGTCAAGGGCTGGCAGTATGCAGGAGCTAAACAAATGTCAGTCCCACAATCCACCTCATAGACAAGTGTCAGACGACATAGTAAGAGTCAACAACAGTGATAAAAAGCCATGCAGTAAATGCTAGAAATTGAACACGCATTTTTACTTGGGATGGATATAATTATTGCTTAAGGAAACTATCAAGGGAACCAATGGGGACTTCAATACCTTCTCATATCCTGACTGACTGCCTTGTTGAAAATACACAAAGCAATGTGCCATGCTTATTGCAGAAGGAACTGGAAACAGTTCAACAGCAGTTTAGCATAGGGACTCCAATGAATTGAACCATTTTTAATGATAAAATTTTGAGCAGTGAATACTCAGTCACAAACAGCCTAGAGAGAAAACAGATTCTCTCTGAGAAAAGGCTATTCCTAGCAAATAACTAAAACCAGCATATAGATGAAACGCATGATTAAGACCAGCATATAAATAAAAGAGGGAAGATTTTGGTAATGTGATTGGGTAGGGTGTTCTTTAATATTTTTTCCAGTGGAAGAAATTGAAGGATAGATTTCACAGATTTCCCTCTCCTTGCTTCCTTATATGTCTTAAAGTAGTATAACAGCAACCTGACACCCAAGGAGACATTTGTTAGAGAAATCTAGGATATGCCAAATTTTGCGCCAGACCATCTTTAAAATATATGTGATGACTGTGACTGCAACTGACTTGCTATATTTAGTGACAATGCTGCATCAATATTAAAACTTCTCCATGGATGAAATACTTGGGCAGCCACCCAAGATATCACTACTTTAGATTCTATACAAAGATGACTTTCAGTTTTAAGAACTTAAGAGATTAATATGATTAATTTCATACTATATTGCTGAAAACAAAGATGGACAAGAGAAAGAAATGTCAAATAGTCCAAAATATTTTCACAAATAAGGTACAAAATAGATCTGATGTTACAAGAATATCCTCTCATATATTAACGCAACATTAGTATAAACTAAAGTGGTTGAATTTGTTGTTTTCAAGTTTTTTATGAGAAGACAGAAATTGCAAGCCTATGTGAGTTAACGCAATAATGTAATTTAAAAATAAAATGAAAGGCTTAGAAAAACCTATAAAATGAGAGAATAATGTATGTACAGCTGAGAGATCATTATGCAATTTGTTATAACAGCCCCTTGGAAACAGCAGCTCAGTTTGCAACTTTTACTGAAGCATTTTAATGAAATTTGTGGGATCTGGTGAGATGTGAGCTATGTAAAACAGCTGAAAGATCCAAATGAGGATCCAGTCTTCTGATTTATTCCTGAAGCAACTCACTCCTTAGTCTGAAAAATTCTGAGGTGTTAAACAAATCCCCTGTATTTGTCCAGAAGCAGGGGGAGATATGCACTAATCTCCTGCAGGAGTGCCACTGCCACCCAGATGAGGCAGGGAGGGAGTTAACCCTGTCAGTTGCTGGAAGAGTTGATGTGATGGTGAGGGTCGCTCTGCAGATAGCCCCAGGAACTCCAGCACCTTCCTGGCTCCCCAGGGGATGGCCATCTGACTCAGGAAGATCACCTGGAGGGTTGATGCAGTCAGTGGAGAGAGCAGTTTCCTAAGCTATGTATGCATTCAGCAAGCCTGTCTCACTCCACCGAACTACTGAAAATGTAGGCATTTACTTGAGAAGGACTAGTAAGGCAGCAACCAAACCTAAGTACTAGATTCCTAATTTCATAAATGTAGTATTGGTCAAAAAGAAAGCTGTCCTTCCTTCCCTTCCCCCCCAGAAACTAACTTTCCTAAACACAGGATTTTTTTCCTGCCTGCTGTCACCCAGACACTTCTGTCTGCAGTGGGTCTTAGGTTAGCAGAGACTTCTGCATCTCTGACAAAGTCATCAAATCAAAACCACACACAGACTGAATTCAGGGGGAGCAAATATACTCCTTTAATTGCTTGTTTGTTCCTTCCCCACCAGCTGTACCACCTCGGCATAGATTGTTCGTTCAGCTATAAATGTCAGCCTTTCATTGTCAATCACTGCCTAAATTGGATAATGTGAATTGCAGCTTAGCAGTGGGTGCTCCAGGATGCACGAGGTCAGATTTACCTACGTGAATAGTTTCTTATCTAGTGTCCAGAGTTTCTTTGAGAATCAGTAGAAAAAAATAGGCACTTTAGACCTTCATTTGTCTTTTCCTAACAGAGATATCTAATATAGGTCAGATGACTCACTCTTTAAAAGAATCCATTTCCCTCTCTTGAGCCTAAAGTCACTAGTTCTAGTGTAGTCACCTAGAGCATAGATGGTGAAAGTCAGAGAGGATGGATTGCATGAGCCATGCTCTATTTAGCTGTAGGCAGCATTTTTGGAAGCATTTGTCTTCCAAAATTGGGTATGAACTTAATTTCAGCAATCCTTCCTACCAAGTGCTAAACTGTATCTTTGTGTGCATAATTCTTCTAAAACCACCCTCTTTTCGAGCACAGAGGAGTGTGAGTCAGGGTGAGCTGGGAAGCCCGAGCCCAACAATTCCATTTATCCTGGAAGGAGCACATGACTCTGACTGTGAGCTTGAGATGGGAGCTGCCAGGCCTTGCCATTTTTGCCTTTAGCAGTATTCAGGAGTCTAGACAAGGAAAGTGCATTTGGAAACCTGTGTTTCCCTGCTCTGCAGTGCATCTGTTCCAGAGCACATTGAGCTGTAAGGTATACTCTGTACCTGACCCAGGAGACCTCATGTGCCCTTACAAAATTAACAGTCAGACAAATCAGAGTTCTTCCCAGAGTGGCTTGCTCTGAGAGAGTGGGACTTGCCTGCAGTCTGAATAGAGGCTCAGTGCAAGGCAGTTGATAACAAGGTCAGCAACAATTCTGACTTCAGATACCTCCTCAGACCAGTGATATCAGTTAAATACAGTCATAGCTCATTTGACCAGCAGTTTTTGGGTTCCCAACAGCAGAAGAAGACAGGCTGTGCTACTAAAGGACACACAAGCCCTCTTCAAGGGAGTGCCTTCTCACTCTTCTGCTCTTGAGTATGTAAGCTCCCTAAACACTGTCACCTCAGTGCCAGCTGTGCCATGACCACAGATGTCTTCTCCTCTGATCTAATTTCTGTGTGGAGTGTAAATCAAATACGTCATGTCTTCTTGCTGGACTCTGGGACACAGTGTAGGACTTCAGAGATGTTAACAAGCTCTTTCCTCATGGACTTCTCTGGAAAGCATCACTACTTGGGTATGACCTCCCCCCCCTATAATTTCTGTGTCATATTCATCACATTGTTTTTTTATGGTTCATTTGAGGAGTATATTAAAGCATATTAAGTAGCGTTGTATTTTATTTTTTCTTCCCCTTCCCTTTTCCCTTCTTCTTTCTTTTCTCCTTTTCCCTTTTTCTTTTTCCTTCTTTCCTTTATTCTTCTTTCTCTTTCCTTTTTCCTTTTCCTTTTCCTTTTCCTTTTCCTTTTCCTTTTCCTTTTCCTTTTCCTTTTCCTTTTCCTTTTCCTTTTCCTTTTCCTTTTCCTTTTCCTTTTCCATTTCCTTTTCCTTTTCCTTTCCATCCAATCATTATTGAACATCTATTTAGTGCTAATGGCAAGGGCAATAAATGTTTTGTGCCTGTACAGCTGCTCTTCTGACAGCTACTTCATAGGATGCAAAAAGAGAAAGTTTCTTGTTCCTGCTTCCAGACCTCCCTGGAGCATCTGCCCACGTCTAAAAGTGAAAAGTTTAAAATCCTGCCCTAATATAAACCAATGTGACTGTGAAGTTCTTTATTCTTTCCCTACTCATTGTGAAATATAAGCAAAGTTTTTATGTTTCATCCTGAGTGTTTGATATCTTGTTAAATTTCTGTCCAAGGGCAAATTCTTTTTGTCATTTAGACCTGTAGGGTTGCTGTGCACACACAAGGCTAAAGATACATTCTGATTACTCAATACTTGTTTTACAAATTCTGCAGCTGAAAACAATGTTGCATCACACAGTCTATTTTTGTAATACAGGGTGGATACCTAGAATCCCAAATTAAACAAGTTTCAGCCATAGGTGTTTTGGAATCACTCAGTTGTAGAGAAATGGAAAACTCCAGACTGTTCAGCATAAAAAAGGAGATGTTAATTAAGGCTGTATACAGGCCAGCAAAATGTTAAATCATTTAAGGAGTGGGATAATGACTATTTTAAATACATTGACTTTCCTGAAAAGTTTGGATAAGGTAATGTCTCCCATTTTAGGTCATATTCACAACAGTGAAGTCACTAGAATAATTCAAGAATTTCAATACAAGTCAAAGGGCATTTCCAGATGTTGCCAATCGATTTTAGACACACCTTTATGGCATGAACAGAAGCTGATGACAAGGTTATCATAGATGTAACGAATACTGATGTGAAGAATTTTTGTCTTAGGTATTTCTTCAGCTCACAGCTCATGTTGCATACGCAGATGTGGTATTCAGTTGGAGAAATTACTCTAAGAACCTGGGAGCTCTGAGAACATGAGGCTTGGACAAGCGAATATTGAGATTGCAACAAGGTGATGCAGAATCAATGAAGAGGTTTTGATTTATAGGTAGGCAAGACATAAAGGTGGCAAGTCAGTGGTATAAATTATGTTAGAAGGAGATCAACTTCTATGTAAATGGCATTTGGATCCCGAACTTTCATTAATCTTGGGAGTCATCCATAGGGAGTCCTCCATAGGAAACATGTTTTCACAATGTTTCTCAGAACAGCAAACTTGATAAACACTTTGATATTATTTGTGCATATAGGCTCGTAGGTAGGCAGGCTTTAGACTTTAAATTTAGATGAAATAGCATTCTTGTTTCTTGACCAGAGGTGCCATGAATTCAGGTGAATAAGAAAGAATCTGGGAATCAAATCTCACATCCCTAAAAATAAAACAGTTACAAATTTTGGGATTATGAGTCACAAAATGACTATTACAACTTGGAAACCACATTCTTGTAATGATGACCTTGAAAGGAGAGAATAAGGAAACAGTCTTGTCTGGGAATCTCAACTGGTAAACTAAAGTCTTTGGTGATTGGTGACTGGTGATTTACCTGGAATAGGAAAACTTGCAATGACTTGCAATGAAAACCACTGGACTCTCATGAAGAGTTACATGTTATTTCTCGTGCATCTGTCCATTGGGAAAAAGGATTCTCCCACTAAAACTGGGCAGTGAATATTCTCTCAATCAATTAATTGAATTTGCCAAAGCTGTTCTTGCTTTTGGTTCCAGTGACTTTTTCTGCATTGTTTTTGTGCATATTCTCCAAAACAACTATAAAGTTCACTACTGAAATTTTAAAGGGAATAACTATTAAATTATTTTCAGTAGAATCTTGGCTGTAAAGGCTGCAGTCGTGCAACCATGAAACATGAAAAAAAAAGACTTGGCTTTTTTAAAAGTCTACTTTTAAATTTTTTTATTACCTGCAAAGGGGGAAAAAAGGTGATACTCTAACATCTTTGTGTGAAAAGCTGAAGAAAGCTATCAAACATAAAAAATCCAATCCCCAAACCAAAACAAACCACCATAAACCCAGACTCCAATAAAACATTTTTAAAATGACTCCCACAACATGAAAGAGAACAGCAGCCTGAATTATTGGTAATGTATCTAGCAAAACATCCCACTCAGAGTTTGTGAAATGCTTGGATAACAAAACATGTACCGATGAATAGTGATCAGCCACAATCTGCAGGGAAAGGAACAGTACAGAACTCCTCATGATTTAGTAGATAATTTACCACTGGAGTAGACTGTAAATCTCACTACTGGCAATGTGTCATGAAGAAAGCAGAAAATGTTGGTGCCACCTATTGGTACAAAATGAGATTTGGAAATTATTCAAGCTAATTTTCATAAAACCAAAGAAAAGTGAAAATAAGCGGACCATGTTTTACTTCACCCTTTAGGAGTTTTGAATGCAGTGTCTAGAGTGAACTCTTTCCTCCATTCTGCAGAGGCTTACATGTATGTTTAGCAGCAAATTACAGATTATCTGTGCTTGCAGTTAAGAAGAAGATGAGGAATTTAGGTTGTATTTCACTTCAGTTTGCTTGCAGTGAAGTTAATTGAAACACCCAGCATACTGGGAAATGTTGAACAGAGAGATGGGTTAGTAGACTCAAAATACACAGCTTTGCCAGCCACATTTCCTTGTGTAGTACATCCCCTACAGAAACTCTGGAGGTGTATGTTTGGCATAGTACATTGACACTGTGGCTATTCAGTGGTCTGAAAGGAGGATTCTGTTTAACTCTGCACCGCCCATTAGCCCTGCATGCTGGTGAGATATACTGACTCAGAGCAAAAGCAATCCTTCTTACTACTTGGAAGTGACCTTTATTACATTATGGCAGGGCACCAAGTTCTGCTTTTAGTCCATCACAGTAATAGCCCTGGAGCTGCACAGGACACATTCAAGGCACATGCTGGTGTTCCTTGAAGTTTGCTGCTGCAGTCTATTTCTGCAGATGCTGAAGACAAGAGTGCTTTGGTATACAGAGATCTCGACTCTAGCAGTGGTTGAAGACACATTTTATCCCCAGAGAATCAAGCATCTTCTGCCACTGCTAAAAGAAGACTGGCTTAGAGCTCCTTGCAATGACTGACTAGTGGTGCTGTGATTCCTCAAGAAAAACCAGGCTCGTATATGAGACTTCAGGGCAGTAGATGAAAATTTTTAATGTGATGTTCACTCATCTCCTAATATTTGCTTCTTTTTATCAGCATTATCTGCAGTCAAAAAATTAGTAGACTTTACTAAAAGTTTCTTTGCCAAGCAGCAGAAAAACTGGAAGGTGAAAGCCTTAAGTAGTCATTTACAGGTTTAATTTCAGGGTTAATTTACACACGTAGCTCACTACAGCAGGGTATTAAAAAATCTTCTTGCAGGTCACCTTTATTGCTGGAATTTTAATATATTATGCACGTATATATCCTGCTTGAACACAGCTGAATGAAACCCTAGAATGAGACTGGAGCAGAAGAAGGACTTGATGTAAAGGCACTGAGATATGATTTAACTGTTTTCCATGTCAAGTATGTTGTCACTCACAGCTGTGACTCACCTTTGCATCAGCAAACACTTCCATTCTTCTTCCTGCCTACTTAGACGGACACCAAGACTGTTACTTACATTGTTGGAACACATCCCATAATGCAATCTCCTCCTTGTGCATGAGACTTCTGAGCACAACTATTATTAAAATCTTATGGGCAGTAAGCAGGAGACTACGTTATACAGCTAACTCTTCGCATCTTACTTATTTCCAGTTGAAGGTGATCATCTTAAAGAAATTTTTCAGTATAACAATATAGTTATGTTAAGCCAAAGAAGTCATTGGATTTGTATTGACAGCTGAACAGATCTGTGCCATTTCCAGGCTGTAAAATAATCCCTGTAACAGAGGCACATTCTCTGTCAGTGGTGCTCCCATTGTGGGTTGCCTGCAAACGAGCACAGACCAGCGAAAGCAAATTTTATGTCCAAAAATGCCATTGTCTAGCAGGAGGCTGGAGAGTTAATCTAATTCTGAGAACTATCAGTTTCTTTGTTCCTCTTTCTCACACCTGCTTCATCCTGGACTGTCTGCTGAGAGACGTCTCAGGCAGCCACCAGAGCAGAGAACAAGGAACCCGAAGAGCCTGGAACAGCAAATGGAGGCAGGAGCAGGCAGAGCCAGTTCACACTATCAGTCAAACGCTGCTTGCCTGAGGCAGTGAAATGTTTAGTGTCTGTTTGTTGTGCAAGTGACTGCACACTGCAAGAAGCATTCATTTCACAGATTGCCCATAAGGCAGTGAAACCCAGCAACTGTGACAGCGTAAGTAATGGGGAAAAGTGTTGGATCTTCATTTCCAGATCACGGCGTGGGCTTTCTATATGACAACTCCGTGTTTTTCCACAAAGGAGCTCAGGGAGAGAGTTTCAACACTGCAGTTACCCTTATCCTGGCAGCTGCTGTGGATACAGATTTCCCAGCGGCACAAAGTCAGAAGGGAGAAAAGCTGCAAATGTAAAGGCTCTCCTCTCTCAGCAGCCAACAAAGCCCAAACCAGACTTCAGTCTTCGCTGAAGTGGCCCTCCCAGAGGCAGCAATTGGGAAGAGCTTGTTCTGCGCCAGCCAAATATACTGGAAAGTCAGAGGAGCTGTTGCAGAGCAAGCAGAGCCTAGGCGGAGCAGCTCACCCTGGGGGTATGTGTTTTTATTTGTGCTCGAACCAGATTGCAATAGAGGAAACATTGTAAGCACAACTGCACCTGCTGGAAGGATGCCTCAGAGCTCTGGCTCCAGCTGGTTGCCACGTGAACAGTCAGGGAGCTGAGCAGTAGCAAGGGAATGGGAGGTCACTGCATTTCTTATTCCCACAGAATTTCATTGCGGTGCAATATGCCAAAGTTCATCCTGGTTAAGGACAACTTTTTCTTTTTTTTTCCTCCCTGAACCTTGACATTCTACATAGTAGTGAAATTCGTTTCCCAGTCAGCTCTAAATTAGAACTTTAGTGATTTAGTCAAGTTCTCACAGAAAATCTGTAGAAAGCCTGGGAATCAAACCTGTATCTTTCCCTCATAATTTATATTTTTTCTTACTGCTCCGATATCCATCAGTTTCACAGTGAAGAAAGAAAGTAAACCTACTTGTCAATTTCTAGTGGAAGATTTCTCCCTGTACTCAAGACTTTTTCATTTTTTTTCCAAATTGATTTATCTGGTAATGTTTCCACTGGCTCCTCCAGGAGATTATTTCTAGTGTAACAAAGCCCACTGTTAGGAAAATTCCCAGGTTTGCAACTTAGATTATCTTTTAGTTAGTTTCATCTCACTGTTTTTTTTACAACTTAGCTATCTTTGCTAAATTTCTTTTATCTATTCACTATTTACCTGCAATTTAGGCTGATATTAATCTAACTTCCTTTTTGTTATTCCCTCTTATTTTTATATCTCACAAGCATTTCTATGCTACAGGGAATGAAATACCTCTGGATTTCAGAGGTCTGTAATTTGGAAAACTGCAGACCAGAGAGTGCATCTGCACACACTGTGGTGGAAACCATAAGTACACATGAAACTATATACAAATGGTGAATCATAACATTGAATAACACCATGAGCATGTGGAAAGACTCCGTGTACTTCTGATTGTGAAATCAGTTATGTGATTTTACAAAAAAAAAAAACAACTCAAAAAACCAACTCAAAAAACCAACTCAAAAAACCAAGTATGAGGGAACTATTTGGCTTTAGAGCAGAATAAAATTACATACTTGAGAAGAGGTCTGGGGTGATACACACAAGAGCACTGAGACTGTTACAGTGACCTAATCCTCTTATTTTTCCTCTTGGAGAAATGCTTGGACCTCAGTCAAACTTAAGTTATTTCATTTACATCCAATCTACAACAGTTGTGTCCAGACTGGTCACAGTATATTTTATTTTGCTAGATCTTTCCATGCTCTCAAAATCTGGGTGCTAAATTCTTGCCATGACTACATCTATATTGAAATCCTGTGTTTTGCCTGTCTTCTGAGCTGTGTTAAGAAGCTGGTGACTGGTCTTCCCACACTTTATTTGTTTCAGTCCACAATTAAAATAATTTCTTTAGGTGTGAGCACCAAGATAATCTTGGGAGAGTTTTAAAATTATATCCATTTTAAAACTGAAGAAGGAACACAGAGAAAATAATGAGCAGCTTACAAAATCTGTTAGACACATATTCAAATCAAACAGCTGAGTCCTCTTTAATCCTATCCTATCTCGAGGGTGAATACAGATAATGGGCAGGCACATTGGAGGTGCCTACTTTTCTCCATTGATAACAAAGAGCCTAAAAAAATATATACTTCAATTAAGTAAGCAAAAGAGAGGGAGGACGAAGTTAACATTTTCAAACTCATGCAGTAAACACACAAATAGAGGAGGCTTTACCCAAATAACCTAGCCATGGGATCCCCCCTCTTCAGGTTTCATTGGAATTTTGGTGATTTATACATAGCAAATGCACATTTGTTTATGGATATGTTGTTATTCCTTATTTGCATGAAGAAATTTAACAAGAGGTCTGTCCCCAAGAGTTTAGAATGAAGTGTAAAAGAATAGCCAATTCCCCAAACCATCTGCAGTGTAAGGAGAGTGAATGTTGTACAAGATAAAGTCTGGGAGTAATATTTACAGAAATGAAAATGCCTTTTGAAATAATTTCCAGATTGTTCTCACTACTGCTTATAAACAGGAAAAGTACACAATGTTAAAATAGTGACTCACTTGAATTGTGTACGAAATTCTGGAAACAAAGCAGGCAAGTCCATGTGGAAAGATTCACTTTAACTATTCTTTAATGTAAACTACATTCCAATGGGTGCCCAAAGTGATCTAGATATGCTTCATGGTATTCACAATGCTGCTTACTGCACTCAAAGTTCATTTCACCCAGATATTCAAAAAATATCTTGAAAGAGAAGAACCAAATAGTTAAAGAATCTCCCACAGATAATCCCCAGGAAAGAGTTTGACCTGTTCCAGATCAATGTCAAGTCTTTTTGATGGTGTTGCACCTTTTACAATGTAGAAATTATGAATTTAAATTTGAATGTTAAATTTAAAATGCAATACTTTGACACAGTGGAATCTCATTAGACACAGTGAATAGAAACAAGACATTGGGTAGGGAAAATACACTTCCCTACATCTCAGTAATCAGCCTGTGAAAAATATTCTGAGAAATATAGAGGAAGCTGACAATAATATCTTTGCTACAGATCCAGCTGTCCTTCTATGTTTATTACTCTGGCACTGAAGTCAATGGGAAATCTGCCAGAATAAGAAAGGAGCTAGGACTGCAGGATCTGGTCCTTATGTGTAAGCTTAATCATTTTCTTCCATCTGCTATGGATCATAAATGTGGACTTTCTGAGCAAAGGCTGAAGGGGAGGAGGGGACTTTCAGAGGTAATAGGAAACAGACGTGTTTTTGATGGCAAAGGAAAGAGCTGTGCCCTCCATTTGAGTTACCTGCCTGTGACTGTGAAGTTATAATACTCTACCCATACAAGATCCTTAATGATTCTTCAGGGAAATTCATGAGAATGGCAGAAGTGAACCACAAATCTCTTGCAATTGTCAACAATCTTCAGGAGACTGCTGGAGTCCAAAGAGTGCTCTGCAAGGATTTATGCTGAGCAGCACTACCAGGATGTATCCCATGGCTAGTGGGCATTTTAGTGCGTTGGGGTTTTGCAGCATCAAGCAGGAAATGGGAAATTTAGAAAGCATTTATAAAGGTAGGGGAGGTTGGAAACCACAATTTAAAAAAAGAATAAAAATCCCACCCCGTTTGGTATGAAAGTATGTAGGATCCATTCAGAAAAAAATCCGATGAAGAAACATTAATACAGACTCCAGAATTACAAGCTGAGATGAATCAGAGCATTTCTGGCCTGCAGACAGTGCTGTTATTAAGAGTTATTGCTCAGTGTAAAGAGCCAAAAAATGTGCTCAGCTCTGTATGAGCTGCAAATAAAGACAATCCCTGCTGGAGGATTTTTCAGTCTAGGATGCTGGTCCTAAGTACTCTCTT
This sequence comes from Fringilla coelebs, assembly GCF_963513975.1. NCBI lineage: Eukaryota > Metazoa > Chordata > Aves > Passeriformes > Fringillidae > Fringilla > Fringilla coelebs. The sequence goes on along the minus strand of NC_140030.1, from coordinate 14,327,784 downwards.
CACAGCCCAGTGTGTCTATGCAAATGCTGGTTAACTCTTGCAGGGCACAGAAGTCCATCCACAGCAAGACTCACCACAGGACATGTGACAGATGTTGGTGCTGATGTGACACCCCACGATCCAAGGATTCTGTGTAAGAGCACGAGTGAAAGGCTCTGCTGGAAGGTCACGCTGGCCTTGAATTGGCAGAATTGCTTCCAGGAAGATTCTCTCACTTCCTGCTGACTACAGAAGTTCCTGAGCACAAGCACATGCCCAGCATCAATGCTGCTGTGCCTGATAGCAGGAGATGGATTATCCTTCCATGGTCTTAGGGTGAGGTTAATGCAGTATTTTTGACTGGAAATCTTGAATAAGCATGGCATATACCCAGGAAAAAATCCTGTGACGAAAAGGATAATCTGGTAACAGCGAAAGCACAGTCCCTGAAAATGTTGTGGGACCTCCTTGGTCTGTGCATGGTTCCCAGGCACAGCAGAGAGACTTCAGTCTGCAGGGAAATCTTGCAAGAATAACAGAGCAATAATAAAATGCAGGGCTTTGTTTTTAGTTCACATGGGGCCCCAGTAGGAAAGTTGAAAACCTGCTGAAAGAGCGTCTTATGAAGCATTATTAATAAGTTATGCATTGAGTCACTGATTACAACAGCTCCTGAGAAGAATTCTTAAAATAAAAATGCATTCATTATTATGTCCCTGCTCATGCTTCATGCATCCTGCTCCTTAGATTTTTTTGGTTTTAGCATATTTTATTTAGATTACATAAATGAAGACAAGAATTATTTCTTTGTTTTATAAATGGATTAAAATATTGCACACAAATATGTATATATATGCATATCTGAAGTTGACTGAGAGATAATTCATTGAAACAGAAAGAATTTGTTTTCTGTACCTCCTACAGTCAATTTATTTATAGCTACTATTTGTGTACCTAGGTTATGTGAGAATGGTGCTCTGCCAAAAAAATTAGTATTCAGCCTTTTCAGGCCCTCATATATAAGCTGTTCTTGAGAGTGAAAACTCCCAGTTTTAGAAAAAAAATTGCATAAATCCAGTGGCTTGCATTACCATCTGCTCAATCATCTTTTCTGGATTATAAAGTGGAAAATGTTGGATTTATAGAAACCACATGCAAAAATTCATATTTAATTCTGCCAAGTTTTGCTGTCACAGCAGCCTTAAAGCAGATATGCAAGCCATACAAAACTCAGTCACTCTCCTGGTATTTCTGACAAGGATGTATAATCAGGAAAGTGCATCTTTTATTATAAAGTCTCCTGATAACCTGAAGTGATTAAAGTAATCCTTTATTTCCCAGTGGGTTAGTCCTGTTAAGATGGATTGTCTCACCTTCACAGAGATCTGGCATAAGTCCTGTTTGAAATATAAGGGACACAGGCAAGTTTATTATACACAGGTCAAATTCTGCAGTAATTTGGAAATTTGGTCCAAAAGCTGCTCCAGATGTTCTTGTTCACTATTCTATTTACTATTTCTGCACCAAAGTGATTGAAACAATGAATATTTGTCTTGGGTCACTGCAAATATCATGTTAGTTTTGAAATGCACTAAGTTCAGGATACAGTGAAAGGATCCAGACTGAAGAACATCGTAGGGGAGCAAACAAACAAACAAACAAACAAAAAATCCACCATGTCACATAAAGAAGAATTGTCTCCTTATATTATTTTTACCAGTGTCTCAACTTAGAAAAGAATGTTAAGTGTTAAGATAATTTCTGTTCAGAAGTTCATTGCAAATGCATTCAAAAAGACACAATATTCACAATAACTCAACAAGTAGCAGATGCTACAACTGTTTTTTCTGAGGACAAGATCCAGGACTTGTAACACCTTTCTAGCATAGGAGTAAGAAATCACAAGTGTCACTTTGTTAATAAAAGACCTCTGGCTGAAGCCCAGTGTGGCTGATGGTAGTCATCTCTTGTGAATATTCGTGCTGTTTTTAGGAATACTTCCACACAAAGAGAGGAGAGGAAGAACTCTCATAGAATGTCCTCTGCTGCACTTTATTTCAAACTTTTTTTTTTTCACTTTATTTCAAGCCCAGCTCTGAAATTATTGTTATTCTACTCAGATGTTGTCAGAAATCACACAACATTTCCTCATCAGCTATGTTGGCAACAGCAGACGTGGTGATGTATACTTGAATTTAAAGCTACATGTGTTTTAAAAGCAAAGTGGAAAATTGGATCATTGAACAGGCTTGATTTCCAGTATTCAAGATAGAGATTGTATATCTTTTTCTGGTATAATAATGCATTTTTTAAGCCTCTAAACCTCATTCTTTCTTTTCATTCACATGATCCACTGAAGCCACAGAAATGTTTGCTATGAATCAGATCAATGGTCATTGTTATTCACTCTTGTGCAATAACAAGAATCCGTGCTAGATATTCCAGAGGAAGGTGTCAGCTTTTCTGAACATGGGATTAGCTTAGCATGCTCTATGTCACGAAACTTGAGGGTCAAAACCTTTCATAAATATTTATCCTGGTTTGTGTAAATAAGACTGACATTCTTCTTTCCATGGCTGTGTAAAGAGCGAGCAAAAATTCTCTTTGAAGAGACAAATTATAACCTTGCTCTCATGGCTGTGATTTTGTAGAAGACTGATTTTCTTTTCTGCATTGTGGCAGGGAAAACAGTTCTCTTGACTTCGCCAGGCATCCACATTCTGCTGCCATTTGAGCATGATATCCTTGGCCTCATCTCCAATACCTTCCCTGCCCTTCCCTATTCCCACTACTTACCATCAGCCTGACTAAAAGATCAAACCAAGATTTAGGCTTCAGTCTACTGTTAGTTTCACTTCATTCCCAGTTTTGTTTTTAGCAAAAGGACTAAACTGGTAAGATCATGCTGGTGGATCTGACCGAGGTTGGGTATTCATGCAAAATGTTCTTCCGGTGAATTGCCTAGTTCTGCCAGTTACAAAACTGAGCAGAGTTCTGAAACTTCAAGAATTACTAAAGCAAAAAAGGGGAAGGGGATATAGCAATGATTTGTAACTCTTTCCTCTTCAGGGTCATAATTTTTTTTGTAAGCCTTTTTGTTACCACTAGCCATTGCCCATTCATGTGGAATATTTAAAAAAATAGGTACATTATATATTCTTCAGCTATCTCTCTCAGATTTGTGTTACAGCCATAGTACTTAGGGAACTTCTTGCCCTACCAGAGGAAGTTTTTACACATATTATCTAAGAATTTTAGACAGAAGTGCTAAGAGAATTGTCAGAACTTTAAAGTGGAAGGACAGAAATGGAAGGATGTTCTATTCTAATAGGTGGATCCTGTCCCATTGTGACACAGGGCAGTCTTACAACTCATCAAGGTTAAATTCAGATTTTTAAATATGGGAATAAAATTTGATTGTGGGTTTAACAGGTTCTTTATACTTAGTGTTGAGGACTACATTCAGTGTGGGAGCCCTATGCCAAAAGCTGTGAGCTGCTGACCCTTCACACAACAAAGGGCACGAGGACCTGTGGCTTGGCAAGGGCCCTGGACACTTGGAGATACAGCAGGAGCTGAGGACTCTGGACTTTGGCATGTCGGGACTTTGGGGTATGAAAGTCCAGGGTTTCCTTTGTTTAGGGTCCCTGTTCCAGCTGCTGTACCAAGAGTAAGTTATTTTAAGGATCCAAATGTCTGAGGCTCTGCTATGGAAAACCTGGGGTCAATCTGGTGAGGGGACCTTGGGTGTGCACATGTGGGGGTGCAGCTGCAAAGGGGCCTCGGTCCCAGCTCAGGAGGTGTGAGAGTGACTGACAAGAGTGGCTCCTGAATGATCAGACAGGAAGTTTCTTTACTATTACTTTTGGTGGCTCTCCCTAAAATACACCTGGATGTTGCCTGATATTTTTAAGCACATTCAGAACGCTAGAACAGTGTATCACATTGCCTGTCCTGTCGATGGAAGACTTGCCTTTTTATGTTTGAAGGAAGGTTTCAAAAGCTCCAACAAGTTTACATGCTAGAATCACAAAAATAAAAATCTACTTTTTTAACAAAGTAAAGCATAGTGTAAACAAAAAAGAAAGGAGGGAATTCTTCTACAGCCAGTGTGTCTAAATTTGCTATTTCTGGCGTCAGTCCATTCTTATTATTAAATATAAATAAGGTTAAAACAAGCATGGAGTCCTGAAGGATTTACAAGCTAGATTGTATTTGTGTGGATATAGGAAAACAAATACAGACAAAGAAGAAGCAGAAAACTTCTAAAATTGCTCTAATGATTAAAAGTAGAGAAAAAAATACTTCTGGTAGGAAACATTAGGATGTGTATAGCTCATGTGGCACTGAAAATAAGGAAGAGAAATGTGTACAGGAGTCTAATGAGGCAGCATACAATGGTGATAGTGCAGTAAAATAGGGTGGTTGAATTCATGAATGACAACTTGCTATCATTTAGAATTTTAAAAAGATGAAAATAAAAAAAAATCTGATTCATGGTCTACTGATACAGTTGATATAGGAATATGAACTTCAGTTCAACTTCTGGGAATCAGAAATAAAGTTTTCATGGCAGAGTGGCTGGTGAACAGGTTATGGCAGGCAATGTGAGTTCCACTCTGTTTTAACATCTCCTGCAACCTATTGCAAATCTCAGTCTCTCAGTGCGCCTATATATGAAAATGGAACACTTTTAAACATATATTATAAATTTTTAAAGGATGTATATGCAAAATGAGCCTTCTATTTGTTTTGACACTTAAAAGGCTACTGCACACCAAAACAGCTGAGCACTCTACTGCAAACACATTCAAGGTCAGGTTGGATGGGGCTCTGAGCAACCTGATTTGTTTGAAGATCTGTCAGGGGTTTGGGCTAGATGAATTTCCAAAGGTCCTTCCCACCCAAACTATTCTATGTTTCTATAAATGCAATTTCTATAAAATAACTTTACACAACTGCATTTTCTTGAGTATTGATGTTCCCCTCTTCAGAAGCATCACCTCTGTGGTGCAATTGGAGAGAGCGCTGGAGCATTAATCAGTCAGCACCACGTCACTTAACACTATTAATTCTGGTAAAGAATTTGCTGGGACCCAGCATTGTCAGTCAAGTCTGTGCATTTAGAGTGATGCTATTTTTTTCTGCCAAAGCAAGTCCAAACTTGCCAAGGATTTTGTACAGGATTTCGTCTGTTAACATGATAATATTACGAACTGAAACTCGTTCAACTGTAGTTGGCCAACTCCTTCCAAAACAGGGTTCCATGGGTTGGTTTCTGAAATTTAATTGGAGGCATTATTTACTCTCTATGTTGTCTACTTAAAATTACCTACTCTTTCTTAACACCGCTCTTTATTACTGGTATCACATGATATGTTTGAACTATACTTTAATCCATAAGATTTTCTGAATATGTAAAACATTTTGGATCTGATCCAAAATGGCTGGATTACTTGTTGAGTTCCAAATCTTGTCTTGACATATAAGGCTGAAAAATAAAAAAAAAAATTCAGAGCCTTGTTCAGTGGCAAATGATTCAACCTCCCATTTTCAACTAGTTTTAAATTATTAAGATCTCTGTATAGAATGTGATTATTCTACCTCTGATGGGGTGTATAGAATTTGCACCAGTTGTTAGTGTAATTACATAATACTTATTAGATTGAACTAATTCAGTTATTTGCCACACTTGCATACAAAACCTGTTGTGCCCTTGAATAACCTCAAAAAACATCTACTAACCTAAACACATTGCTGTATATAGAAGAGGCAAGGCTGCTACATAGAGCTTTGCAAAAGAACATTATGAAGAATTAAGAAATTTTTTAAAAATGTCTTTACTACTCACCCCAAGCCTAGAATTAAACGTTTTTTCTACAAAAATTAAAGCAATTTTATGTTCATTTGAAACAGCAATAGCTGGTGGTTTCTGTAATGTGTGTTTAAAACAGAGCTAGTATCCAGACCAGAGTGTGTTAGATATATTCTGCATCTCTCTTATAAATAGGATGAAGAAAGAGGGAGAGAATATAGGGTTTAGGTTTCACAATTATTGTTTTTTAAGGACTTAACAGCCTGAAGGAGACATAATGTTCTAGTTAAATGTCTACCAAAGATGAGTAGGTTAAAATCTATACGCAGCTCCTTTCTCATGCATTTGAAAATCAGGTCCCAGTAACCTGAGTAAGCCTTACAGATAAAATAAACTACTAATACATTAATTACAGAATGATAATAACCAAGCATACTGTGCACAACTTTGGGTGAAGTCTGCCAAGAGAATTGAGGTATTTCAGTGGGCAATACACTATTTTGTGTATATACTGTTGCAGATGTGCTTGGAGTTCTGAAAAATCTGTCTGTTTCATCCTATATCTAAAGCCCCTCTAAATTAGTGGAGGTGGTTTGAATTAGATCTGATTTGTCTTGATTCACACATTGGTGTATAGCTTAAAATTATCTCTGAAAATGCTGACCCCACTAACATTCTGAATGAAAAATCTGAGAAAAGTCTTATAGAACAGGCTTGTACCAGAAATACTGGACTGTGTATTTATGATAATAGAAAATATTAAGCCCGATATGATATATTTGTTTCATCGGATTGGGAATTCAGAACTTTTAAGGAATAGAAGCAAACTCAGTGTAGGCACAATGCTTTTTAAAAACAAGAAACCAACAGAAATAATGGTAGGAAAACACACTAGTGTAACATATCACAGACAGATCTCCAGTTAAGGTGTGTACCATTATCACAGATAATCATCTCTGAACACGCTTTCAGCTACTGTGTGGAAACTAAAAGCCTAATGCAATTCTTGGATGCATGAATGGTGATACCTAAAAATTAGGAAGTGACCTTATTTCTGCACAGAGAGCTGGTAAGATTTTTACCAGAATATTGTATCCATCACTAATGTGAAAAAGTCTGGGAATCATAGAACCTTCAAGAAGTTTTCAAAGAGAATCACAATTAGTGTTTTTCTTTGGGTCTTTTGGGGTTTTTAATTTTTTTTTTTCCCCAGAGAAAGAGCTCAGTCTTCTCAGCTACTTAAAGAAAAGGCTGAGAGAAGGGACAGCTTGATTACATGAATGTAGGGCGCTCAGATGTGGCACAATTATCCAAAAGAAAGGGACTATTCTGCAGAGAAATTATTAACAGGAACTTTGGAGCTGGAAATAAAGGCTAGACAGATTCATCCTAGCAATCTCCCAGTACAAGGGGTGAGGACAGCCCTGGAGCCACCTGCCAGAGGACTTGGTGACTCCCCAGAGGGATGAGAAGCTTTGTAGCTGCATCCCAGAAGCTGCTTTCAACAAACTGACAGGATGTGAGTTTGGGCCCCTGACCTGATCTAGGCTGTAATCCTGATTTTCTGAATCCTGTAGGCCAGGATCTAGACCCTAGACTAGTGAATATCTTGGGATCAGTCTCTCCTCCTCTTTCAATGAAGTTTGGATGTAAGATGTCCAATGTAAGAGGACACTCATTCATAACACTGAGCAGAAGAATTCTTTATTTAGCCCTTATTGGCTAGGCATTTTTTTGGCTAGCTTAGCCTGCTTCTGAGGAGGGTGTTTTGAGTTTGGCTTCAGTGGGTGACAGGAATCCTGAAGTTAGAATTTAGAGTGAATTCTACAGCTGTGAAGATCTAGCCCATGTTCTTTAGTTAACATCCAAATATATTGATAAAACTACTTAACAGAAAGGTCAAGGCAAGAAAGTATTCCTTTTGTCTGTATTCTACTGGTACTTTGTAGCAATTGTTCTATTTCACTGTCTAAATGTGTGCAGCGCCTAACACAGTAACACAATGGTCTTAGCTGGAAACAATCCAACAACAATTTTAATCTATCTATCTATCTATCTATCTATCTATCTATCTATCTATCTATCTATCTATCTCTATATCTATATCTATCTATACCTATATCTATATAATCTACAGCTATATCTATCTTTATTTATATAGTATTTATCTATTTATCTATCTTTCTAATGATAGGCACATGCATTTTAAAAAATTTTCTTCAATGGAATATGAAAAATGTTGGTACTTAAAGCTGTATTGAAATATTTAGTATGCATATTGATTTTGCCACAATATATAGTAAGACTGGTTCACTATAGGTATGACAAAGTGATTTTCATATTACCTTTGTTAAATGTGATGCACACACACACAAACTTTTACTTGACTGAGAAATTACATTGATTTCCAGAATAAGATGGATGTAGTCTTTGTAATCACAAATGGTCATGGCAACCTTAGTGTTATATTTCTTCACTTATGGGAAAGCTCATTTTCATATACACATTAATCACACTAGGTTTATGATAATACATTCTCCAGCGTTAAAATGAATTTCTGGGAAACTTGTGAGCAGACAATATGCTAAACTGACTTTAAAGCAAAGGGTAGTCCTAAAGACAGGAAAACCCCACTTCCCAAAAGAAAACCAATCCACGCCTCAAATCCTTGACAGGATATCACCACAGTGGGATTTGTCTCAGTGGGTATTCAGAGCTGACTTGGTACTGGCTACCAGCTGATGTAACAGCTCACAAAATCCCATGTGCTCTGCAGGAGACATCTTACACATATGTTTTACTTGTGCTAAGAAATCCCCTGCCACCTTCCCAGGAGTTTGAACTAATAAGTGGATATAATCTATAGCATATAGAAATGAAAGGAACAAACATAATACAAGAACTAATCTGAGTCCATGCTAGTGATATTGCAGCTCTGCTTACATGCTAGTGTAAAATTTATCAATTTTTCAACCTGGGGATGATGAAACAGTGTTTGTTTACAGATATACTCAAGCAAGTTGAATTCATCAGATCAGTCTCTTGGTTTTGTTTCTTACTCCTTCTTTCCCCTGTTAAATTATTGTCTTCCTTTCATGTTGTCTTTTGAATAAAGCTAAGTGGAGGTAAAAGGAAACCACAACAATGTGTGCAATGTAGGAAAATCATGATCAAACAATTCAACCACAGTTTTCAAAAATGAAAGATGAACTAGTTAGATAATGATAAATCAGTCCTAGAAAGATAAGAAAATACTGCTTGAATCCTATAGTTTTTCACTAACACATTATGATCTATTATATTGCCACTTTTTGCCACTGTAAGAAGTATAAGGTAAAATGCTGTTGCAAAAGTGTGTGATACACACTGTACAGTAATTAAGATGAAACACTGAAGTTAAGGAAAGCTTAAAAGGCACAGTTCAGCTACAGTTGATCTCATGTTGTTCTGAAAGAGGCTGAAATAGGATTTTAACTGACAGCCAGTTCTGTTGTACTAGCTAATGTAGTTCTCCCTTGAATACTCACTGAAGCATTTGACATTAGCTTGTGAAGTTATTAGTATATCCCAGTTCTCAGAGCAACAACATTTATGTAATGCACAATAAAAGTCTGGAAGATTTGATTGAGAGAAACAGAAATATGTATTAGCCATTTGCTGATCTGACAGGGCAAAAACCAAATTTACAAGGAGACAGTACAAAAAAAAAGCTTCCTGCAATCGGCTGATACCATATGATCAGTGATTATGAACAGTGCACAAAAATGCTTTTGAACATTCACAATATTGTTTTACTGCTACTTCTTCAAAGGCCTTCCAAATAATCTCCTTTACCAAGAACTGTCTAGCACTTATGGAAAAGGTTTCAGTATTCATGGCTTCCCAGTACAATCCTTGAGTTAGTAACATAAAGAAGACACTTAATCACTCTGGGTTTCTGCAGTGTCAGATGAGATGGTCATTTCCAGACCTTGATTCAGATTGCAAATGGGATCATTGCTCTCTGGAAGTAGACCTTTCTGCTCGCTTCCTCTTCATTGATTATGAGGCTGAACAAACAAATTAAAATTAACCAATGTGATTTAAGTTGTGAACTCTGTAAGTTAAGGCTCATCAGCTCATCCCGTGTCAGTGAAGTGGTCGAAAATGGAAAACCCAGTCCAGGGAAATTACTCTAGGTGAAATCACATTTTACTGCTAACATCTGATATTGAAAGACATTAGTTTTTGCTGCTACTGAGGAATGCTATTAGCCTGAGGAACTAGGAATAGAATGAGACAAGGAGCAAGATAACAATGAAACACTGTGATTGCCTTTCTCCAGCAACTAAATAATATTAATGCATGGTGGCCCTGGCACATTTTGCTTTCAAGAAGTTCAGAGTAGAGATGTCAGTTAATTTTTCAGTTAACCCCTATAAATTAAGCAGTTTTTACTGTTAGAATCTCTACTAAAGCTGTATGAGGTGATGTATACTGTGACTTCTGTAATTTTTGTCCTTTTCCATCCATTCAAAATTACTTCTTTGGAGCATTTATGAGTTTCCTTTTTCATATTGATCTATTAACTCCTGTAGAACAGAGTGGACAGAGGTGGCTGGAGTTACTATAGTACCTGCTTGTCTGCATTGCTCTAAGATGGGGCAATATGATTAGAAAAAATTAATCCCTTCTTACCCCTAACTGTCACAGCACACAATCCACAAAATAGTTCAAGCCTCATTTTATGAATCACTAAAAACTTTGGAATATCATGTTTAACATCTTTGAGGAACATTTCACTGCAATTAAAAATTATCATGGAGGCAGTGAAAGCAAAATATATCATTCAGGAAGGAATGACCATTCCACTTTAGTCCAACAGACTGACAGATTTATTTCATAATGACAGAATTAATAAATTACTGTTTATATATTTTTGTTGTCTTTGCTCATTTTCCATAGACCTACTATAAAGCATTGTGTCAGCAAGCTAAAACATTTGGAAAACAACCTTAAGAAATCAAGGAAACAGAATTAAGGGTGTCTGCTTCCCCACCTGGTGTATGTAACATGGGCTCTCTCCAAAAACACAGAGGCCAATTTACAGTTTACCATGGAGAAATTAACTTATTTAGTTGCAGCTCTTCCAGCCTGACAGGCATAGAAGGCATTGCAGATCAGATACACAACTAAAGTAAGAACTGAAATTTCAAGCACCGTATTAGCCAACTTTTAGGCATCTCTTTTGTGGCATCTCTTATTCTGGCTCAGGGAGTTGTGCTTCTGCACAATCTTTGAGTAAAATTAGATATTCTAAAATACAAGCCATAAGAACCTAAATACCTGCTGTGAATGTAAACCTCTATGTCTAGCTCTCTGCTTGATGGAGTTGATCTTGAGCTCACAGTTAATCTAACTCTTGCCTACAACATTACTTGCCTTATGTTGGCTCAGTTATGTGTATGTTAGGATTTAAAAATCCCTATCCCTATCCCTATGTTCATTTCATCCTGTACAGAAACTCCTGGCCAACCCTCATCTGGAGAACAATGTCCTTTGTAGGTTTTAATCCTTCCTTCTCCCAAAGAAAATAATAAAACCATAGGATGGCTTGGAAGGCCCATTAAAGATCATTTAGTTCCAATACCCCTGGCATGGACTGGAACATCTTCCACAAGACCAGGCTGCTCATGGCCACATCCAACCTGGCCTTGAACACTTCCAGGGATGGGGCATCCACTACTTCTCTGGGCAACTTGTTCCTGTCCCTCATCACCCTTCCAGTAAAAAATTTCTGCCCTGTATCAAAACTAAACATGCTGTCTTCCAGTTTAAACACATTCTCCCTTCTCCTATCACTGCATGTCCTTGAAAGAGTCCCTCTCCTTTTCTCTTGGAAAGTGTTATAAGGTCTCCTCAGTGCCTTTTTTCCTCCAGGCTGAACAACCCCAACTCTCTCAGCCTGTTTTCATAGCAAAGATGCTCCAGGCCTCTGATAATCCCCACAGCCTCCTCTGGTGTCTCTTCAACAGGTCCATGACCTTTTTATAGTGGGGCCCCAGGGCTGAATGCAGCACTCCAGGTGGGGTCTCACCAGAGCAGAGTAGAGGGGCAGAATATCTCTCTTGACTTGCCCATGCTGCTTTTCATACAACCCAGAATGCAATTGATTTTTGGGCTGCAAGTGCACGTTGCCAGGTCATGCTCAGCTTCTCATCATTCAATCCACTGAAAAAGGTGGAAAACACCACTGCTCCATGTACCAGCCCCTGAGGAATTGTTGCTGCTCCCCCCTTGGATGTCAAGACGTTGACTGCATTGTCAACTGTCATGGCACATTTAACTGTTCAGTTTGTGTACTAACATTTTTAAATAGCTGAATAACAATGCAGCCTGAGATGCTGAAGAGCTGCTACAACAATTGTGGTTGTTCCTGGCCTCACTGGCAAGCACGGTGATATTTTTCCTCTATCAGTCACTGTATGTACACTGTGAAGGTAGAAATGAGTCAGGGACTCCCCTGTTGTAACAAGCAGACCGCAAAGACACTGAACATGTGAACTAAAACAATTCTATCGCTGGTGGCGATCAAAGCCTCTGCTCACATGGGGCTCGCCTGCCTGACTGAAGCCGTTCTCACGTCCTGTGTACCCTGCGCAGAGGAAACAGGCAGTTAGCTGAAGGTCAGCGCTCTCATATAACTGTCTCAGTAAAAAGAAGATAAAATCACAATCAAGCTGCTAGTTATTTAAGATAGGAAAGTATGAGGACTATTGTAGGCCATGTTTAGGTCATCAGAGGAAGTACTCAAGGAGCACATTTAGTACCTGAAAGGCAAAATATTAACCCTGTCCTTTCCTGACTCAGATAAGAAAAGAGAAGCCTCTTTCCCTTTCTGTATTTTCTTACAGCTTCTGCTTTCATTTTAGACAGAAAGTGGTCTTCATCCTGAAAGACACTCTGATGCTTTTCTTTATAAATCTTCTGTGGCTACAGATAATAATTAGTATGTCCATTGTAATGTAAAGCATCATTATTAGTATAAATAGGTTTTTAGGGTTCTACTCATTAAATTATAGCAAAAAGGATTAGAATAATTTTGGGAGCACTGTAAAACAATAAAAAATGGGTGCATGCTAACTTGAGGCTGTTATCCACCCTCAGTAAATGCAATCAGAATGACAAGAAAGCAGCTAATGGATGCCAAGGAAGTTCTACAAATTGAAGATGGACTGCGGGGTCTTTCCTGGTGAGCTCTGCTGGGATGGAGGAAGGATAAATGATGCCTTCACTGAGTGTCTACTCCTTCCTCTGACTACCAGGCACTACTTTATAGAACAGATGGAAAAAAAAAAGTCTTAAATTGTCACTACAAATTTGATCTGCATGCCCAAGGCTAAAAACTCTTTCCTCTCTGCAAATAGTCTCTCCGAAAAAGGCAGATTGGCTATGAGTGTATTATTACTATATGTGACTAGTCAGCACAAAATATATCAAATCCTGCTGGATTGTGTTGTCTTCCACAAGGAAGAAGAAAAAGTGCCCCAAACAGCTGACTAAGACCACATGGGCAGAGACATGGAACTACAATCAGCTCCTGCATGGCGACAGGGAGACAGAAATTACAGCAATAGCACAGGAGCAAACAAAAAGAAGCATTATTTTGATGTCTGTAGTCAAGGCAGAATGGGAATGGGAACAGCCCCGGGTAAATAAAACAGAAACTCAGTGCCTAAAGCAGCAATAAAAATATAAAGATGTGGGAATAAAGGGGTCTCACCTGAACTCTCCATCTCAGGGGGTCTCAGCTGCTGTCAAGCTCCGACTTTTAGCTCTTCTAAACCTGGAGCTCCTTTGCTGATCAAAGGCCACCGTTCCACACTTTGATTTCAGAGGATGGAGCAGTTTTCTTATTCCAAGCACTTATAAAATGTGTTTTTGGGGATTTTTATGTGGGCTGGAGTGGGAAGTTCTGGGATGGTGTTTCAAGAACGTGTAGGTCACGTTATGAATATCTACCCCATGAAAACTGAACTTTCTACTTAAACTTAGTACCCAGCAGCAGAATGGAATAACTGCAAAAACCCCAAGTCATAATTCCCCTTGCAGAGTCTGCTTCAGACTCTTTCCCTCTCCAAAATAGCTGATACTGTATCATGACAGTTTTTATTCATGTTCTGAATCTTTAACCATTCCTTCCTGGGAATTTTTTTTTTCCACCATGAAAGCAATCAAATTCTGGAACAGATCACTCGGAAAAGGTTTATGTTCTTCAACTGCAGTGATTCCAAACTTGACTGAATATGGCCATGAGATATATCTGGACCCAGCTTGAAAGCTGGGCCCATTTGAAGCAGGGTGCTAGACCAGATGAGCTCCAGAGGTCTCTTCTGGCTTAAATTATTCCATGAATCTGTGTGACTGGATGAGATTGCTAATGCAAGCTGAGCATCAGGAAAAGTAAAAGAATAGTAATGTCTCCTGAGTCTGACATCACTTTATTTATAAACTGAACTTCACAGATAGTAACTCACCTGAAGGAATATTTGCTGCATCAGATATGAAAGACTTTGTATTATTTTAGAAAATCCAGGAGTGCACTCTGTGTTTGCCATTTCATTCTGAAATTTCATGGGACATTAAGTAGCAGACAAGTGAAAAATCTGGATATTTTTTGCTGAAACTGAGAAAGCAATATGAGTATGTGCCATATGTCACACTGAAATATAAGAGATTTGAGTCATAAGTCATTTTCTGTAACTTCTTCCTCTAAACAATAGAGCCTTCTCAGGAAGTTGGGAAATGAGAATACAGTTCATGGTTTCACAATAATAGTGGGATAATTAGTAAAAAAAAGCTTTCCTACCTCTAATTAACATAGTTCTAAACCCCACACATGCTAGAAATAGCACACAAAGCACACACCAGATGTATCTCAGTGGAATTACATCAGACATAATAAGTTTACCTAGGTTAAATGATTGATAAACTTCATGATACTGTATGACATCATTGATGTAATAAAAAAATTCTAGCCACTATAAGTAAGAGATTTTGCACAAAGCCTTTATTGACTGCTTATGCTTGAGATTTCAAAGGAGGGACTTTTTCCTAGTGTTAAAACCAAACCAAAAGATTTCTTTTTAAATTTTATATTCTCTGTGAATCTGATTATGATTATTTAGAACAGGTATTTTTTAAAAAGTATAACAAGACCCTTTTCATGTTTGTATTGTGACGATTCACATCTGATAGAGTTATAATGAAATTGCCATACTCAGCTTGACTGCTGGCACAGTAAATACTGCTCTGAAGGGGAAAGTTAGAACATTATGGCAAAGTTTGCATGCCATCAATGATCTCAGAGGAAGGGCGTTTCTTCCAGTTGTTAACTTAAACAAAAACAACTGAAGACCATACACTGGTCCTGGAGGGAACAAAACATTGGGAGTTTCACAAAGCACACTCTAAATATATTAGCTTAGAATGTCTTTGTGGAGGAGCTAGCTTCATTTTCACTGTTGGCCTACTGTGGGGAAGGCTTATTCCAGCCTTCTAAAGCTATAGTAAATCTGAGACTTTCTCTAAGGCAAAGCTGATTCAGGCATGTTTGTCTCCAAACTGACTCTGTCTGTCCCTTTACAGTCCATACCACCAACTGATCCCTCTGCCTTGCCCCCACAGAGCCCCAGAGAAAAAGAGAAAAAATATAAAAGTCAATGGTTGAACCAGCAGCCAGAAGGCACAAGTTCAAATTATGTTTTGCCACAGGCTTCCTATGTGATTACAGACTAGTCAGTCTCCCTGGGCTTTAGCAGGGATAAATACAGCTTCTTTGCAACCTTTATTATATTCTACAGAAATGGAAACCAAATTAGTGTCCAAGACCTTCCTCCTGCCATGTGTAATGATGATGGAGAGATAGGAGGAAGACATGATCTTTCCTTCCTTTTGAGCACATCTAGCTCATCTGTCTTTCACTTTGTCTTTCCTCCTTACCCTGCACTAAGCTCTGGACACTCCTTGAAGGTTTCTGACAATCCTGTGAGGGAAAATGCAAGATGCTGCACTAACAAATAATATAGATAGCTTCAAGTCTCCATCCCCCACACTGCACCTTTCAGAAGGGGGTTTTACACTGAATATTTTCTTTATTTGCAGATTTAGGAAGGAAAGTCTGGGCTAAAGATTTTTGCTTCAAGTAGTTATGAAGGGCAAAAAAATTATGTTCAGCTAAGCAGCTCATGTTTCTTTCATAAGAGTATCTTTCAGGATTTCATCTGTCCTGGAAAAGGGCAGATTTTTAACAGATTAAAGGGAATAGAAAATGTATCATATTCTACACAGAAACTGTAGGACAACTCCTGAAGTATATGAACCAGCACTTTAACATTTCTGGTTTTGTGATCCAACAGCCATGAAGGGAGAACTGGGGGAAAAAAATTAAAAATCTATTTTTAAATTAGGTCCTTACTTCAAGCACTTATTGAGAAAGATTATTGCTGATTTTTAGTGTTAATATCCATCAACAAAAAAAAAAAAAAGCTTTGTTATCAAAGGAAGTGTTTTTTAAAGATCACTTCTCCTTAAAGAATCTGGAACTGAAGTAAGCAAATAAGATATCATCCCAAAATCCAACCCTGTCCTCGAACCAGTGAGGTCCATATGTTCATCAGATGTATAGTAGTGTTCTCATTAGGAATAAAATCATTCCGTGGGTTTTACCTGATCCTACACAGATTCCTGTCTGCAAAGACAGAACAGAGTGGCTAAAGAGAACAGAGTGCCAAAGATTTGACCAGACCAGCACCAAGAGCACAACAAAAAGACAAAAAATAGGAGCATTAGCTTTTCTTAATACGTTAAAAAAAAAATCTTAGAATGTTTACTTTATTTGGTACCTGAAATGTTTACTTTATTTGGTACCTGGAAGCAGATGTGCCCTTTGAAAACAGCATAAGATATCAAGATAGCAGCAGCATGAAGGCATAGGTATCACTGCAGCTAAATATGGTCTGTGTGTGCAGAAACTTCTGGCTGAGCTGGTGCCCTTTATTTCCAAAGCTGCTTTCTCCACCACTACAAAAATAAGCTGGATTCTTCTAGAAAGAGATAAATAGCAAGCTGCAGCAGAGTAATTTATTCTGAATATTTTATCCCTTGATTTCTTTAATCTGCTCTTAATATCTCATGAATTCTTCCATTATTATGTGCCAAACAATAGAAATTTAAAGCCAAAAAAATTATTTTCCTTTGATGCAGTTAAATAAATTAAAGTTTTGAAGTGTGCCCTAGAGTTGCTATTATTAATATGAATTTTTAAATGTAGCTTGTAATAAAACAGCAATTATCATATCTTGACTAGAATAATCCAACTGAAGTATTTACATTGGTCACTGGCCTTTTTACTTTGTGATTTACAGTGCAAAAGAGATTAAGTTTTAATTCCTGTTAAAAGAAGAGTTCCTGTGCTAGCAGTTTCTGTTGGGAGAACACACAACTCAGAGTTTTAAAGACTAACATCTATTTCAAGCCTTGGAATTTTTTTCCTTTTACTATTTTGTCAGTGATCTCATGGACTTTCTCTGAGTAGCAGTTTAGACTTGATGGCCTCAAAGGGATTCAAATAAGTTGTAAATCATAATGGGATCAATGATAATGATCTTACACAGAGATTCTGGTGAGATGTGAACATGAACCACCAGTGAAACAGAGTAATGTCTTCTTTCTTTCATTTTCACTTTCTTTCATTTTCAGCTTCATTCAGGTTCTAGAAGTGGACACTGGTCATTAAAGTGTTCTCTGTTCTGTGTGCTTTTGTAAAATGCATTATAAATATACATACAAATATACATACAATTGTGCTCAACGTGTGTGCGCCTATATAGAAAGATGTAAACATTATAAATCAAAGGCTAAAAATTACACTGCCACAAAGGAAGACATTTAAGTTGGAAAGTTATGCATCCTGGATTGAGGTAAAACTTAGATGTGTGTAGATGTAAAAGAGCTTACTTTTGACAAGGAGGAAACAGCATCACTGATTGGCTTGAACTCTGTCTCCTTTAGATCAAGACTGGACACTGTAAGCCCAAGAGATTGAATATATTTCTTCTATGTGTATATAATCACATCAAATGATGGCTGTAAAATCTTATGAAGGGCTTTTGAGGAATTATTTTGGGTTTTTAAGAAAGCATCAAATTAGATCATCATCTCAGTCAGAATAAAGCTATTTTAAGTCCTCAGCTAACCCACACAGGCTTTTCTAGGTCCCAAAACAAAAATGGCTATCTCTTATCCTGGTGCAAAGTCATAACCTCTTAAATTATCTTTTCAGAACAGCAAGATGTTGTCCAAGCTATATGCTTTTTTTCCCAAGAAGCCTATTTCCCCAATTTCTTTGTCTCTTTTCAAGCCAACAGTAGATTTGCAAATCAAAACCAGAAGAGGCACCTGCTGAATAAGGATTTTTTTCCTACTGATAACCCAGTTCAGCTGAGTTAACACCAAATTCATCACATTAGAGGTAAAGATACAGCACTGAAAAGAAGGAAATAAGTGTATTTGTGCATTGGATGAAAGAGAGATACTGTCGTGATCACAAGTTTGGATATTTTGTCCTGATCACAGGTTTAGATAAAGTATTCCTACTTCAGTTTAACTGCTGCTTATTGTTAGAGACAAGTAATTCTCTACCCAGCCCACCCCATGAACACTCAGAAGCAGTGTGCACTTATGCTTGCCTATAGCCAGCTAAGGAGAACCACATGGCACATCTGCTATGCTTGATATCAAACCGCAGAAAGTTTGATGAATGTAATGAGTAACAAGAAAAAAGAATTAGGAGTTCTTCAAATTGTCCTAGACACATATCCCAAACATTGAAATACATTGCTATGCAGTATGAAAAAAGAAGGCTTGTACAATTTCTGTCTGAATGGAAGAGCTTTATAGCCTTTTTATAGTTTTAATGGGGTTTTGTATGTTTATGTGAAGAGATGAAAGATGAAGAAAGCTGGAGAAGAGGAGCAGAATGCCAAATAGACCACCTAATTAAGGGCTGGCAGCACAGCTGTAAGGAAAACCAAGAGACAGATATGGATATGCTTTTCTCTGGTTCTGTTAAAGGGACTTGAAGCTGTGAGGAAATAAACTATCTGCTGTTGGAGTCTTGTTACATGGGAAATGGAATTTTGTATGTCTTTTGCAAATTAATGGGAGAGCATCTATCACCAGTTTCTCATCCTGGCTGCAACTGGCCATGTCCCAGATTTTAAATAATCACTTGGGTGAGCAACAATTCATATCAAAATGTTAAAACATAAAAGTCTAATGCTGTGCCCTCTCAGAAGTGTAAGAACATTTTAATGTAGGTTTGTATCTTGCTGTCAGCCTTCTATTTGCAATTTTAGTACCTTTTTTTTAAGTACTGCTTTTTGCATTCATCAAATTATACCTCAAAATATGAAAAGCAAGTCTGACAACTGGTCAAGACAAAAGTACTTCAATGAAGTTTTATGGCCTTGTTAAAATGATTAGTATCAGCTGCTATTATTACCTAGCACACTGAATTTCCCTTTCAAATACTGAAGATTTGAAGACACAAATATTCACAGCTTAATATGAGTAGGAGATATTTGCTTCTGGGTTTGGTGGGTGATTAATGAAGTTTCCTTGATTTGTCTGGATCTGGAGTGACAAGAAGACACTAGAGATCTCCAAGAATGTTCAAAGAATGTGATGTCCATCCTGAACAAGATTTTTAGAGTCAAGACTGCACTACCTAACACTGCATTAACACATACATTTGTTTCCTGTTGTTGTATATTCCATATTGATTTTCCTTTCCTGGGCATGCAGTAGTAGAGAACGTCAGAGATAATGAAATGTCCTGTACCTTTTCTCAAGAGATAAGGACACTGAAAGACCTTACTAGAATGTCTTTTGTCAAATTACAATTGAAACCCCAAAGCTGTTAGTTGTTCTGAAAGCATTATATTTTTTAACAAAATATTATGCTCATTGTGTTGGCTTTCTTAATTACAAAAATTGCAAATGAGATCTTAAAAAACTAAATTAAATTTTTAAATTTCAGCTTCTTTTTTTAAGCTATTAACACTACAGACATGAAGATACTAAGAATTGTTTATCCCTTTCCCATTTTTTTTCTTTTATGATGTTTCAAAATTTTTCCCATGTGGGAGTACATATGGGAAAATGGACAGACTGTTCTCTGTTCATTAATTTTTAAAATTTTGATGAAAAATAAATTTTGTCTTTTCAAGGTCAAACATTCTCTTTTACTTTATAAATTTGCTGTAAAACACTCTTGGAAAAGTTACATAATTTACGAATGTTGAATTTACACTGCTAGCTTTAATGAGAAACAAGTGAAAAAAGATATCTCTGAAAGAGTTCACAGTGAACTTTTATTTATATTAAATTCTGGGATTGGATTTGGGGCAGTGGTAAAATGAAGATATGTGTGAATTGTATTCCTAAATATATATATGGATTTATGGTAACGGAAATCCATGTTTGAGTCATTTAGAGAAAATGCATGGCAAACAGCAGAGCTCTTCTGTGTTTCATTTACACAAAAATATAGAAAGTGAGATAACACCAGGGAAGTTCCTTTTACTGAAAGAGTGTTAAGCTGCCAAACACCAAATATTCACTGGACTCATTTCTCAATTGCTTTTGAATACTTCTGAGTACAGCAATGTCAAAAAAGTGGTTGTTCCATAAGCAAGTGTTTGTAATAAAGGTTTTTACACATGAACAGTTGTTCCAATCTGCAATGAAAAGAACTGATGTTACCTCAGAACTGCTGGATGACTGGATTTGTTTCTTGAAATTCTGAAGGAAAAAAACTTACAATTTTATATAGAAAAATATAAACATTGACATTTTTGAGATTTTATATTTTTTTCAAATTCATCTTTCACGGGAGCATTTCAGGGCTACCCAATTTATGTTATGAAATAGGGTGGAGAGGAGATTTGGTGGTTTTTAATAGCAAAACAAATTCTCTACTGATCTGACTATATGAAAATATGCAGAAAACAATAAAAAGCCATAGATAATTTAGTGAACTTCTCCAATGCATTGTGAGTGGCCAGTAACCTTCTCAAATCATGAAGAGATAATTCAACAAGTTTTCCATAAATTTACAAGGAGGAAATCAGAAACAAGAGCTGTCATTCCCTACTGCAGGACCTTAAAACTCTTCCTATTTAGTGCTATATCCACTGTCAGTTTGCTTAACTATTGTTATATGAAAGGAGTGTATCCAATCTTGCCTAGTTTGTAATAAGATTTTTGCTGCAAGGCATGGGGCTGCCTGCTACCCTATAAGGAAAATTCTAGACCATAGTGATGAGATTTTGTATTGGCTGATCATACAAAATATCTTTCTTTCGGAAATGTAAATTTAAATTAGCTACAGCATTGGAGACAGCAGTAGGGCTTTCCAAGGACACCTTATGTAAGCGAGGGTGTGAAGTCTTCCCCTCTGGAGGCATTCAAAACCCACCTGGACCCTTTCCTGTGTGACCTGTTCTAGGTGACCCAGACTTGGCAGGGAAGCTGAGCTGGAGGATCTCCAGAGGTCTCTTCCAACACTTACAATTCTGTGATTCTGTGACAAAATAAATGCTGAAGAAAGCAGCTTTCAGTGTAATTGGGTGGATTTTATTTATGACAGGTTTTTCCCCTGTCAAGTAAACAGTAGAAAGAGTATTCTAAAATAGACCCTTTTAGTGTGATTTAATACAGTTCTTCTCAGTCAGGAGGAGCAGACAAACCTCATAATTAATCTGGTTTAGCATTTTATGCATTTGGGCCAGACAAAATCTGTTTAACCCATATAAAGATGGCTACCAAAACTGTCTGTGGCTCTTCTGCCAAGAAAGGAAAAAGAAATGATAGTGGGAAATGCAACAGAATGAAGATTCTCAGGAGTCAAGAGGATGTCCAAGCCACAAATACATTCCAGTAGATCACTAATGAGTGAACATGCCTCGTGTCTTACCGCCTGCTATAATCACTCATTTGATTTAAACAACATTTGGTTCCAATGTGTGCTTCGTTTCCAGGAGGTGGGTAAAACTCTAGCTGAAAATTATATTCAGTGTTGATTTTGCTGTTTTGATTAATTTCTAGGCAGGATGACTGTGGTTTGGGTTACTTTGAGCACTGGCATGAAGAGTTTCCACAGTTTGGCTTCTAGTTTACTATGACCAAGTTTTGTGGCAGCTAGATTCTTTGTTGAAATCTGGTTGAAACAAAAAAAAAAAAATTGATTTCTACAGGAAATACTGACATTTGAGGGTGAGAGGGTGGGGAATGGCAAGCTCCAGCTAAAATTGAAGACTGATCATTTTCTGAACTCTGTGTAAAGGGAGGCTCCAGGGGTAAAAATTGCTTTGGGAAGAATGAACTGTTGGAGACTGATTATGAACAACAACCTAGGTGGTCCCTGGAAACTGGGTCCATGAGATCATCTAATTTCAGAAAACCAAAGATAGTCTGAAACATTCACTGCATTGAAAATGAAGCCCTGAATCTCTTGATACCAACAGGGCATGGTAGGAGGACAGAGAAAGTAAAAATTGAAAGCCTCATATTCTTTAAGATTTAAATTTAGTAGAGTGAGGGCTGTCCAAAGTCTCCTGACTCATACCACAGGATGGCCTTGAACTTCAGATCTTGGACTTTGAGATTGCTATGTATTATAGTAGACAAAAACAGGAATGCAACACACTTCAGTCACCATGGAAGTTCAGAACAGGGAGATATGTTGTTGCAAACAAAATATTTGTGAAGACCTTATTTTCAACTCTTAAATATCAGCCAAAACAGGCTCGCTCCATTGTTGACATAAATTGGCTGCTGTCAAGCATATTAAGGACCCTATTCAGTTGGTTTTGCATTACTCAGCATGAGGTATTATTTGAAACTCCTGTATTGGAGGATTCAGTCCAGGAAACACACACATAAATGTACAGTCCTGCTCACAGCTGCAGAAAGAATGAAATCTTCAAAAATTATGTTTATCTAGAAATCAAGTTCCTCAAGTCCCACAGAAGAAAAACACCACTCCCTTCAACTTTCAAGAAGCATTTCCCTCCTCTGCTTTTCAAACTTTAATTAAAAAATGCTATTAAATTCTATTTTGTTTGCTGATGTCATTTCCAGAGAGTGACCAAGGAAAATGCTGCAGTAAGTAAAAAAGGAGAGTAGAGTCGAGGAAAATCTCTTACCTTTGACTCCTTTCAGTGAAACAACTGAGTCAAATAGTCTAAAACTGAATTTGTTTACCTGCCAGACTGTGAACAGTAGCTGAAATACATAGAATTCAGGTAGAATAAGTTCTAATCCCAAGGTAAAACAGAGTGGACAACAATTACTTAGATTTTAAGATAGATATGGAAGTAGATCCACTGAAGAGGAAAAGGTCAGTTCTTGACAAATAGCAATTCCACTAGCTCTGTATCTGCAGCAGTAAATTACTTCCACTTCCATTTACTTTTCTTTGCTTATTCCTCTTTCAGCTATGAGACAGTTCCTTGTTCTTGTATAGGCTTAGTTTTCAAAGCTGGTGCTTTTCACATTTGGTGGTAATGCAGTGAGCAGTGATGAACTTCCTCACCATGCAATGACTTGCAATATTTTCCCAACAATTGACTTTATTTGGGGATATTGTCTATGCCAGTCCTGTTAGTGAAGCTGCTGTTAGCCTCAGCACCAAGGTAGCCACATGCTGTGAATGTGCTCCTCTATCTCCAGCTGTGTCTTCTTTTTCAGAGAAGAAACAAGGCAATCACTCAGTTATTCTGATCATATAAGTCAAAAAACTGTCTTTCTGTTGGGAACAATGGGCCTCATTCTTCTCTTCATTACACTGCCCTTTGCTGGGCTGATGCCACTGAGAGGCTGTTACACCACCACAAAGCTAGTCCTCTATACATAGAAACAGTCCTGGAAAATCCTGGAAGTAATAAAATACTGAGAGGATTCTTCTCTGTATAAAAACATATTTAATTCTTTTTAGCATTGTGTTTTTATCATATTTCATCTTGTTGTCTGAACTGCAGAAACATGGAAAAATAGTTGCACATCTTGAGTTTTTTCCCACTCAGCAAAGTGGATTAATGTGTCATGTTTTGAGGCCACATTCACTTTTGAAACACCCATTCCATTACACTTCCACAGTACTACTGTGCCCAATGCACCCCTAAACAGGATAATAATATGTCCTTGATTATTTCCTCATCAGACAGAAAAATTGTTAATTCTATCCATATCAAATAGTTTAGAGTAAGTATCTTACTTCAGTCCTTTTAGGAAGACAATTAGAAACTGCAATGGTATTTAGCTACAATACTTCTGAAGTTTTAAAGTGTTGAAGTTTGTGAGGAAAAAATCTCCAAACAACTGGAAAAGAAGGCATATCTACAGACAAGTATGCATGCAAACACATGCACATGTATGCCTATGCAGATATATGTGTGCAGGATTTATATTGTGTTCCAACATGGAATGAGAAGAGTCTCCAGTATTTGGCTTAAAAATCCTTCTAACACATGGATCTCATTAAAATGTACCTCAGTCTAACTGTGGCTGAGCAAACAAAAGTGGTTCCACATGGCTGATAAAAAGACTGATCAAGAGTGGGAAAGAAAAAGATGTTTCTACTTGCCTTGCTGCCTCCGGAAATCTGCAGATCGAAGACTGAATTATTTTGCCTCTACTGCAGTGTATGGAGTCACTGAAGTCTGACCATATCTCTATTCAAATGAGAGGGAAAATATCAGATGTGGTCAGCCAAACAAAGCCCAGCGATTCCACATCGAAACCTAATGAGAGCAGTAGCTGTACATGCAAAAGGGAAAGCTTTCTTCCCATCACATCTTGCAATCTACACCCTTCCCACAACACTGTAAGAGTAAAGAATTTGGACAATAGATTGAGAGCCTTTGTTTACAGCAGTGAGCTTTAAGTGCTACCACATCTACCTGTTATGCTAAATACAGTAAATCACTGTATGTTTTATGTGATCCTTAAACCTGCATAGTACTTCCAATAAGCAGGGAACTTGTAAAAGAATTTATGTGTCCTGCTGGAAAATGAAAGGACACCTGTTTGTCGGCACAAAGTACACTGTACAACAGTCTAAATCCGTGCTTTTATCTCTCCATTAGATGCAGTTATGGTTGTACACCCAATATATCTCCTCCAAGATATCTTCTTGACAAAGTACTGCAGCACTGCAGCTTACTGTGCCATGTAGGAGAGAAAATAGCTGATGTCTAATCTGCTGATACAGAAATACAAATAGCTTCTCACATTATACCACTGCTAATATGTGATCAGAGATTTCTAAACTTAGATTGTTATAAATAGGAAGTCATAAGGAGAGCCTAATAGAGTTATGTAGTACAAGCAAGCTTGTAAGAGACAGAGCAGGCAGTCTCATGAAATGGACTTGTGAAAGGTAGGAGATAGTAATAGAGTTACTCGTCTCAGATAACACTTTACTTCGTATAGAAGTAGAATACCATGAGATCAGTGGAGATATTTCTGAAATTAGACACTCTTCAGAAAGATTAAATTACAGGTATAAACTAATTAAAAAATACTAGAATCATGATTAACAATCACATCAGCTTTTCAAATAAAGAAACTGAGTTTGGCTTTCATCTTTTAACTACTGAATAAGGGGTAAAGGAAACAAATAGCAAAATTGGGTAGCTTCTGCAATAGACATATTGTCTAATAGTGGCCTTTGCCCATCTCCAACTTTTCCTACACTTCTTGTTCCTTAGCTCCTTTTCCCCCTGCCTCCACCACCACTAAGTGCCTGTTAATTTCTGCCTTCCTGTCTACCTGGCATTGCTTCCTTTCTCCTTCTCAGGACTTTCTCTTTTCTAACATTCAGTATGCTTATCCTTGATCTAGCATTTACTTCATGATTTAAAAGAGAGATAGTGAGAAACAGTGAGGTGAAAAAGAGTATTGAGATAGACTAATAAGGTTTTGATTGGTTGGTTAATTTTGCTGTTGCTTTATCTTCACTGTTCTTTCCCAGAAGCCCCAGTCAGCATGGGCTTTAGGGCCATAGACAGGAAAGAGCCAAGAGGAGACTATGATTGCATCCTTGTAAAGGGTCTCAGGTACTTGACAAGGGAGAAAACAGAGAGACTGAAGAGAGGATTTTTAAACAAGGTACAGCTCTGTCCTGGAAGTGCTGAAATCCTGTTCAACTAAAATTCCTTACTTTACTGTTAAGCTAAGTATTAGCTTCCTCAGTGCAATTTAATCAGATACAAAGCAACAAAGCAAGTGCTGGATCCTGCACCTGGAACAAGACAACCCAGGCTGGATGGACAGACTGAGGAATGAGGTGCTGGAAAGCAGGGCCTCAGAAAGGGAACTGGGAGTCCTGGTCAGTGACAAGTTGACCAAGCAGTGCCCTGGCAGCCAGGACAGACACCCATGTCCTGGGGGCATCAAGGACAGCATCACCCTCCAGGCAAGGGAGGGGATTGTCCCTCTCTGCCCTGCACTGGGGCAGCCTCACCTCCAGGGCTGGGGGCAGCTCTGGGTGCCACAATATGAGAAAGATGTTAAACTGTTAGAAAATGTTGAAAAGAGGGAAACAGGGAAGGGGAAGGGTCTGGAGGGGAAGATATTTGGTGAGCAGCTGAGGTCACTTGGACTGTTCAGCCTGGGTGAGACTGGGGGAAGACCTCATCTCAGCCTACAGCTCCCTTGGGAGGGGAAGCAGAGCAGAAGGCACTGACATCTTCTCTCCAGTGACCAGTGATAGGGCTCAAGGGATGTCATGAAGCTCTGTCAGAGGAGTTTTAGATTTGATATTAGGAAAAAATTCTTCACCCAGATGCTGGGCACTGGAACAGCTCCCCAGGGAAGTGGTCACAGCACAAAGCCTGAGAGAGCTCAAGAAGCATTTTAACAATGCTCTCAGGCACACAATGACATCACTAAGGTTGTCTTGTGCAGAGCCAGGCGTTGGATTTCTATGACCCTTTGGGTCACTTCCAACTCAGGATATTCTAAAAACAAAGGGAAAAATCTGATGGTATAATCCTATAGGAAGAGCAAACATGATCTTCAAGATGTTGTGTAGGGCTAATTAAATGAAAAAGAGAAAAGCTCTGATCAAAGTCTCATTCACACAAGATCTGATGATACTTTTGGAATCACAATATTTATTTTATATCAACTATCGAATACTTCATTTTCATTAAAGTAACTTTCATATTAATCATTATATGTGAATATATGTTATTTAGTTACAATAACCTTGCAGTTGAATCTCTTAATTAAATTTCCAAAACTTAAAATCTTGCAGCTCTAATGAATATTATTTATCTGAGAATACAAGTTATGTAATGAAGCAGACCTCTTGAAGTAGAAATAATTAAGTTTGAAGAAAAGTGTGAATTCAAAATTGTTTTTTGGCATGGTCAGAAACAGTTATCAGGACTTCCTTCCCACAAGCAAATATTGGTCTAATCTTCTGCCACAGCAGGAGGAATTTTTTCTGCTGGTTGTGCTGAAGAAAATGGGCAGAACACCATGTTTTTATTCTGTACTCAGGCTTCAGAGGAGACTAGGTTTCCTCCAAAAGAACTCCATCTTCTATCATCATTGCCATCAGTGTTAACATTTATATTTTGAGGGAAAAACTAGAGAGGATGTGAGCACACTCTAGCCTTGTCTCTTCAAACAAAAGTGTCTTCAAAGAAATCCAGGCTCAGTGAAAAAACATGAATCAGATTCACTACCACCAGGTCCTTGAAGTTCATTGATCCAAGGGGTTATTCACACAACTGCAAAATTAGGCAGTTCAGTCTTTATTTCAGCAGTCAGAGAAAACGTGAATTATTACGGTCTAAAATGTTCTATGATTTTATTTTTTTTGACAAATCCTTTCTGATCACTGCAAAACCAGACTCACAACACAGCCAGGCTGTGAACTGTTGGAACCATTAGTGCCCTCAAGGACAATAAGAGTTTTTGAAGACAAGGGTAGGACTAAAACTTATAAGGTCTTTTTAGAACACAAAAACATATTTTCCGTAGGTAATATACAAAGTATCCTATAACATACAGGAAAAATGGTCTGCAGCCTGTTTTCACCACAGAAATAAAAGGAATGCCAACATCACTAATGAAAAACACTTATAGAACTGTAAGTTGCCTGGAAACAGATAAATGTGTTTAAACTTTCATACTTTCCTGATGAATCTACACAGAATATTGGGAGAAAGTAGAAGCAGCTTCCATATATGCTTATGAATTGCATTTACATGACAAGGTTTTGGTAAGCTGGGGCAGCACTACAGGAGGGGCTTTCTTGAAAAGAATGCAAGAGTCAGTGCTATGTCAAACAGAGCTAGTTCTGGATCTAGTTCTAGATAGTTCTGGTGGATCTCCAAAATAGATCCACCACTGGGCAAAGCTGAGCCCTTCAGCAATGCTGGCAGCACCTCTCTGGTAACACACTGAAGACACAGTAAAAATGCTGAGAGGGACAGAGGAGTGAGAAAATATGCGAGAGAAGCAGCCCTGCAAAGGTCAAGGTTAGTGCAGAAGGAGGGTGAGGAGGCGCTCCAGGGGCTGGAGAGGAGATTCCCATGCAGCCTGTGGCAAAGCTGTCTGCAAGGCAGGCTGTCCCAGGGAGGTCCACAGGGGAGCAGACACAGACCCTGCAGTCCATCAAGGGCTGCATGCCACAGCACGGGATATTTCCTGAAGGAAACTGTGGCCCAAGGAGCCCCCACGGTGGAGCACCCTCCAGGCAGGAGCTGCAGCCTGTGCACAGGACCAGCTCTCTGCAGCACCTGTGACCCTGTGGGTGACCCGTGCTGGAGCAGTTTGCTCCTGAAGGGCTGAATCCCATGGGAAGGGACTCTCACTAGAACAATTCTGGAAGAATTGCAGCCCATGGGAAGGACCCACATCGGAGCAGTTCATGAAGGACTGTGTCCTGTGGGAGGGTCCCCGTGCTGGAGCAGGGGAACAGCATGAGAAGGAAGGACTGACAAAGACAAATTGTTACAAACTCCACAGTCTGCCATACACATTGTCCTGTGGCACTTGGGGAAGGGAAGAAAGAGATAGAAGAGTCAGGAAAAAAGGAATGGACTTGAGCCTGGAAAGAAAGGGGGTGTACAGAAAGGTGGCTTTAGTTTTGATTTTGTTAATCATCAGTTTAGTCTATTTCTAATTGGAAATTAGTTAAATTAATCTTCCCTGAGTCAAGTCTGTTTTCCCATAACAGTAATTGGTGAATGATTGCCCTGCCCTTATCTCAGCCTATGACCTCTACTCATCTTATTTCCTCCCACTTTCTTGCTGAGGAGGGGGAAGCAAGCAGCCAAGGTTAACCCACCACAGTGTATTTTTAGAGGGATAAAGAACAATTAGAATGACAGAACAAAATTAAATAATTGGCTATATTTACAGCAGAATTATTTTTCACTCTCCATCTGATTTCAAAGTTTGTTTATAAAGATAATATAAAATAATATCAAGCATTGAAATCATAGTTATTTGATAAAAATTGCAAAACTTTTTTTTAATGACATAAGTACAGTATTTTTATTTAAAGCATTCAGTCCACATTTGAATAACAACCTAACAGAATACCCTGTAAACCACAGGATTCTTTTGTTTTGACTATTACAGTTGTGTAATAACTTCTAGATCAAATTATAGAGGACAGCAACTGTAAAAAATTTCAACCAATACTGACAGTTCTTACAGAGTCCCTATTACTTAAATAGGAAGAAACACTGCTATGCCTCTGGTTTGTACATTACAGCTTTTCTGCTATGTTAACAAACTTAGCAGTAAAAAGTGACACTTCATATTTTATAGATGCCATGTTTGATCACCTTTAAAAATTGTTATGTCTTTCATAAAAAGTGATTACATAAATCAACTTGATCCTTTGAATATTTACTGAATGCTCTAAGCTTCACTGAAACCCACAGATGTAGGTTTAGATGGGACCTCAGCGGTGGAGCTGGGCCACTGACAAGATCATCCAATCCTGTATGACCCCTCAGACATGCTTTTTTATAACTACTGAGAGAGATATCCCAGCCACCCAGGTACTTTCTTTCACTTATTCAGTAGGCAGAGGAAGGGGAGGAAAAGACACAAAGAGCCCAGGGATGAAAGTGAAAAGATCAGCAGCGGTGTAGCTGTCATTGAGGAACACAAAAATTGTGCAGAGGGAAGAGGGAGCAGGAGATGTGAGGCACCTACCTTTAGAAAAAGGAATTAAGTTACAAGAACAAGGCCTTAGTGCTAATGGCTTAGGATCCTGTATCAGCTCTGCTTCGATGTCAGTGATGCATCCTTGTAGTAACAACAGTGCCAGAACTGGGGTGGAAATGAAAGGATAATGGACAGAGCCATTTCTTCAGATCGTAGAAATTAAGGTATTATTTTTAGATTCTTGACTTAGATGAGTGTTTCAAAGGCAAATATAAATTCAAGATATTGTATTTCCAGTTCAGTTCAATTTTTTCTGATGTTCATGGAAAACTTTTATTATTTCAAATAAAAATATTTCAGATACTTCAGGACAATGTCTACTTGAGAGTTACCTAGTTTTTTTATAAAGATATTTGAAATCTTCAATGAATGTGCATAATTCAGAAGTGGCAATCTGGAAGGCAAAGTGCTGCTGCCCTGTATCTCTCCTGCATGTGCATCCTGCTGCTTTTATGCAACTTTCAGACACCTTCTGACCTTTCTCTAGGATCTATATATTTAGAGAGAGTACAGCTCCATGGTGAATTTCATTATGCAAATGTGAAAGGGAGGAAATTGCTCTTAGTAATTTTCTAATGATATATTTAAGTTTTAGAAATTTTCATTCGTAATTCAAGAGTACAAATATGTCAGACCACCTGACGTTAAATCAACTATGCACATATAATAGCAGTTGTGATATTGCACAGAACCCGCTATAAAATGAGGACCTATATATAGACCCTATTTTGCCTGGCAGGATATAGACCTAAAGGCCACGTGATCAGCTGCTGTACTCCTCCAAGACAAATGGAAAAGTGGATTAGATTGCTGCACAGCCTCCCCCATGGAGCTGGATAAAAGAGCATGCACTTGATGCTTTTAGGGAAGGCTGAGAAAGGCACACTGCTCCTGGCATTCCCTTGAGTCAGGGATGGAAAAGCATTGGCAGACATTTGAGAAGAACTCCAAACCTGAGCTGACAATGCTGAAAGGCCAGCTGACATAATGCTGACAATGAAGAAACTGCATAATTTCTCTTCTTTCCCATTTCCCCACAATTTTTATCATACACTTATCCAAGGGTGTGAATTTTCAGGAAAAGCTTAACATTGCAAAGTGGGCAGAAGATAAAGCATATAACAGCATATTAAACTCCAGTCTGGGGTGCATCAGTCTGGCAGGGTACTACTGAATTTAAAGGTCATTTGATGCTTACTGGAGGTCAGTAAACTGTTAGGAGCATACTTGCCCCTGGGCAACAAATGGGCTTTGCAAACAAAACTGATAGGAAAATAGAGAAACTTTGAAAACCTTGAGGAGATTTTGGCATTGCAATGGTCCTGAAATTTAACAGGTATTTCCCTCTGGGGTTTCAGTTTGTCCCCAGGACGTCTTGGCATGAATCACCAATTCAAGGATTAGCGCATATATTTCCTCCTCCTGGTGTGGGAGCCATTTGTACAGCTGCTGCTTTGGGAAACATTCAATAATCCTTCATTCTGAAAAGTCATAACCATTCTGGAAGCCAAGAAATCCTTCTAGGACATGCGCTGCCTCTTTGCTTTGGCTTCCATACGTTTGGTACGCACATGCAAAGCACAGAAAAAGCTTTGTAGTGAGTTTGTCACATTCTAGCAGTGGGAAATCATGGAAATAACAAGTTGCAGTTTAATGCCTTTTAATTCCCAAAGCAGAGCACTAACAGGACAGATGCATTCAAAAGAAAGAAAGCAGATGAATCTGGAACTGAAGCAGGGCCTAACATATGGGAGCAGATAAACCTGTCTATAGAAAATAAGGACACGTGGAATTTTGCCAGTAGTCAGCTGAAACTGGCTCTGCTCACAGCCTTGAAATGTATATTCTGTCTCCTCTCCAAGCCTTTCTTTCGGTCTGATCACTCCTGCTTCCAGTCCAGAAGACTCATCAGATTCCAAGCAACTATTCTATTGGGGTTGTTGTGCCCACCTAGTAAGAGGATGATCTGTAAACCTTATGAGAACTGTACTTTAACTTGGCAGGAAATCACAGCCCAAATAGAGCTCAGTTGAAAACCCTGCAGTCAGTAGAAAAGCCTGAAGCCCAGGTCTGAAATGCATTTAGAAGTCCCGTGCCTGAATGTGGCTCCAGTGGTATACTTGGTCAAGGAAACACATTGTGATTTCAGCCAGGCTCCAGCTGAAGCATGCTGTAGGGATCGTGGATAAATGAAAAGCCAAATTTCTGAGTGAGTGTTTTTCCAAGCCAAACAAAGTCGCTGAACTTTCTGGGGTTTTCTTGGCACTTATACTGCTTTTGGGAATTTGAATGGTGCCTGTCTGAGGATAATTGACTCCCTCTGTATGCTATTGTGATTCTCAAAAAAAGCAGCATTTTTCTCAATCTTTCCAGGCACAGTCATGTTCTTAATAGCAACTGGACAGAAGAGGAAATGGAATGGGGTGTTCTACAAGATCCAGATTAATGTCCGTGAAAAGAAACCCACACCCCTGGATCACCTCAACAGGTGATGACCCAGTTACGTTATTAATTCATCATAGGATATAATTCTCCTTTTTTACACATGGTACTTCCATTTCCATTTATTTGAGTGGTTTAGCCACAGCAGGAAAGAGGAGATTTAAATCTCTGGTTTCTGCTATGCATGTTTTAAGAAAGAAATTAACTGTACTGTACAAGGCAAAAGAACTCCAAGCTGCAGAAGCTGACTACGCTGAAAATAAAAGCAGAAGTGGCATCACAGCCGGGAGTTGTTATGAACATAAGTCACTCTTTATTTTTAAACTTCATGCTTTATAAGGCATGACATGATTCAACTTGTTGATGAAGTGGAAATTTTCACTTGGTTTAATTTTGCCAGTTCAGTAAGTTTGCCACCATTGATGCACTTTTGAAAGGAAAAGCCAGAACATCTCAAGGTAGTTTTCCAACTATTATTCCAATAAATGTATTTGATTTTTTTTTAAATTTGAAAATGGTGCTGATACTCAAGCAAATCAATTAATTTTTTCTTGGTATCAAGAAGTTAATGAAAAATTTTATTATTTTAAGAATCTAAAGCTAATATTTGTTTCACTGAATGAGCCCATTCATATTTATCTTCTCTCTAAGCAGATCCTGTGTTCAGATCCTTTGGCATCCTACAGGATGAAGGTGCAATCACCTTACCAGTAACTCACGCTATTTAAATTCAGCTAATAAAATTCTGAAAACAATTCTTATTAACAGTTTTACTGTTGCTTTGGAGATACAAATGTTCCAAATATTTTTTATTTTAAAGACTTTGAAACAGAACTTCACCACAAGCACACAGCATTTATTATTAGACTGTTAGAATGCCCAAAGCGTGCTTGGCTTTTCTGGTTTTCTTTTTCATGCAAAAGAAAATGAAGTGAAAACAAGAAAATTAAAACTCCAGTAACTGTACAAGATAAGGAATTTCTTGTGTCCCTAAGGGCATCGAGACCAAACACCATTACTATTACTATTATGGCATTACAAATTGAGTGCTGGTTAATTGCCTCTTTTCTAACTGATTTTTTTTCTGGCTGGCAGCATGAGGGAGGTGAGAAAAGAATGACTTAAAATTCATAACATCCCTATGACAAAAGAACACCCAAAAGGCAACAGCTGCTTAGAGAAGGGAAATTTTTGGATCTTCAGAGGCCATTCAAGCAGAGTAGGTTTTTCTTTGATGAGAAAAAGACTCCTAGACTAAAAGAATCCTAGACTAGCAACGAGTGTAAAGACATCACATGCAGTTGTTGAGAAATGCTAAGAACACATTAAAAGTGCAGGAGTGTATATGCACCAAATATTAATAATGGCTGGTATTGCAACCCTCAGTCCTATGGACATTCCAAAAAGTTTTGTATATTATACTATATTATAAACATTCAGTTATTGTCTAAAAGAAGGGCAAAAAACCCCAAAAAACACCACCAAGAAGGAAATCAACATTTATCAATAAGGTATCTTACAAAATGCATTTGTATTTACATCTAAAAGATATAAGCACAGGATACTGGGGATAAGGGTCTCCTTAACTGCATTGATTGTGGGTGAGAAGCAGGAAATTAGCTTTAGGATAAAGACAGGTAAATGAGAGAATGAAAGACAGAAGTGAACCAAAGCCCCTGTGAGGAAGTACAAACCTCAGCAGATGCTGGTCAAAGGCAATGGTGGCAGGAAGAGCCAAGGCTGGGCTGCCTCTTTCCCAGGCCAGCATCAGACTGAGCCCTGAGGAATTCACTGGAACACTCAAGCCCAGCTTTTGTGCTCCTAATACAACAGATCACATTTTTTTCCACCCAGCTGAAGCACAGAATTGCCCTTTAGGTTTCAGCCACTCTTTTTTACTAGTGTTATGTCTTGTGAAAGAAAAGTGCCCATTTCTTCCTTTCATCTTTTCTAGAAATTCTTCTGGGACAACATATCCAGTGCAATGTCCCACCCTGGGTTTGTCTCTAATAAATAAAGCAGGGAGTATAGCCACCACAGAGTTTGTGTCCTATACTGTGTCTTATAGGCAAATTAATAGGCTGCCAGATTTGGGGCTTCAGCTCACACATGCACGATACTTAGGAAAACAAGCAGAAGAATGCATAAGGGCTATGGGAAAACACCAAAAATACCAATCTGCTAAAATATGAGTCTCAGATTCAGGTTTAGTTTCACTTAGTGTTGTCTCTAAAATATGGACTGGTTATTTTATTTAAAAGAGAAACTCTCAAGGCCCACCAAAGATACCAGCATACCCATAATGCTGGCTATCTTTGCTGGTGCATTGGCAAAGAGGGTCATAGCTGTTTGCCCTCCATGCTGTGTCTCAGTGTGCTAAAGCACTGAGGCACAGCTTACTGAGTATGCAGACAATGCTTCAAAGCCATGTCACTGAGCACTTTGCCCAGGAGAGGCACCCTGCCCTGTGAAGTCAGCACAGGTGCCACCAGCAGGGTACTGGGAGGTGACACCGTGGCTCTGACTGCCATGTGCCTCTATCTCCTGGACTCCAGCCTGCACAGACAGGACAGAGGCATGGCCAAGAAGAAGGGAGATGGTTTTCTGCTGAGAGACAAGGGTGGGAGGACAGAGGGGTGATCACATTCGTGTGTCAGTGCATCAGATGACAAAGTGTCTGTAAAGGCTGATAAAGTCATAAAAAAACTCCAGCAGATTGGGAGGGACTTCTGGAGGTCATCCAGTCCAACCTCCTGCTCAGAGCAGAACTACCTTCAAAGCTAGTCCCGGTTGCTTAATACACTGATAACAGAGCCAGCCAGACTGCCCAGCCTTTATGCTACAAAATAATAGAAATAGCAGGTAACAGTAACACATATTCAGCTAAAATCCATAATTGAATCTTAGGTTCTTGTATATTCTTTACTATTCAAAACTGGCTCGCAAAGTAAGAGCATTTCTCGCTGTCACACAGAGCTTATCATCTATAGCTTCATCCTCTGTTTCTGCCACCTTTCTGCTTGCAGTGTAGGTTGAAATGAAGAAAGGGAAACACTGGGAGCTGGACACCTGAGCTCAGACAGGGTTTACCACTGTTCACTGGTGGCCTGCTGCAAATGGAAGCAATCAAGCCATAGCCAGAACAAAACCCCTCAATTTGGAAAGCATCACACTGTAATTTTTCCCACTTCCTCCCCAGCAGAGTATTTTAAAACTTTTTCCTACCTACAATACAGTGATTTGTCAGCTTATACTGCACACACATCACAGTAAGACATGCAGTGTAATGGGGGAATGTAGAGGTCTGGCAATGTAAAAGAGGGAGCAGTTTAATTAACAGAAACTCTATCCCCTTCCCTGACTTTTCCCTCCCTGAAAATACTTAATCTTGTTTATGTGTCAATTTGCTCCTGCTTTTTTTGAATACCAGAAAAAAGTACTGGTAATCAGAACTTAAATGGTATAGTTAATTACTCAGAATGAGTAATGAACATTCAGTGGTAGTGCTAGTGAAAATCATAAAGGACCGGGTTGAAATTTCGTGCTTCCAGCAAAGGTGTGGCATGAACAACACTATACTGGGAGTGACTCTGTGACTCAGATGTACAGA
The DNA here is from genome assembly GCF_963513975.1 of Fringilla coelebs. Taxonomy (NCBI): domain Eukaryota; kingdom Metazoa; phylum Chordata; class Aves; order Passeriformes; family Fringillidae; genus Fringilla; species Fringilla coelebs. The sequence goes on along the minus strand of NC_140030.1, from coordinate 14,291,635 downwards.
TCTTTCCTCAATTCCTCCTTGCTTCTGGCACATACTATTTCACTCCTGAGCTACTTCAGTTGTAAAATATGACCCACCCTGCAATGGCTCATCTACTGTTTATATAACCCTTCACTGTGCCTGTGCTTTCCAGATCTCTTACAAAGGCAGAGGGCAGGAAAGCAAAACCAAGGACTTAATTTACTTCCTTCTGTCTAGAACAACAGCCAGGTAGTTACCTAGATAACAGTTGGGCATACATTTTTCAGACAAGGCTAAAAATGATACTCAAATTAAGTAAGGGTTGTGGAGAATAAATCATATTTAACAGGGCAGACAGAAAAAAAGCCCAATCACTCTGAGCTTCAGATACAGACAAATGAATATAGGAGAACCATGTTCTCAAAAAGGGAGAAAATATAAAGGTATTTGAAAAATATTATATTATTGAGATTAGAAAGTCCAAAAATATTGGGAATTTTCAGTGCTTTAAAGACAAAACATAAGGTTTACTTACAAAATGAAAATGACACTTAATAGGGATCTCAGAAAAATGCAAGGCTTTCAACCATACTATAAATGTCTATCTTGAACTATTTCACCTGATTTTCAAATTCAAGATTCTATCTGTAAAAATAGGAATAAGAAAGTCTATAAAGGCCTTTTTCTGTGTAATATTCAATTGAACCTTTTCCTCACCCCATATCCACTTCTCCCACTGCAAATTAATTTGACAGGTTCCTGGCAGGGCTTCAGCAACTTTGCGTTTCTCCGGAATTAGCAGAAATGCTAATTTGGGCAGTTTGCTGCTAGTGCAAGTTTCTTAGCCTGGCTGAAGCTCCAAGGCTATTCGAGATAATATCAAACCAAAGAACAAAGGGGCACCTGTCATGAGCCCCGAGCGAAGGAAACAGACAGTGCTCGAGGAATTAAAGCGAGATCTCTTTACACCACACGTGGAGGGCTGTGGGCTGAGCGCTGTAGGCGCAACTGGGGCTGCTCTGAGCCGGGGTGGAGGGCAGGAGGGAGAGGGAGGGAAATGTGCGGCGTCTCTTTCAAACAAGGGCTGCCGGTGAAAGGGTGGGGATGGCTCCAGATAAGCTTCCTGATCCACTTCCACTGAGGCACTGGAAACAATGGGGCGGCAGAGGCATTTGCCGGCAATGGGACGCGTACATCGGACTACACCCCTTCCTCTCGGATGGGGATTTGGCCGCGCTCATCCGGACAGCGCCGAGCCTGGGACCGCCGGACTGGCGGGCTGCTGTCCGGAGCACAGTGCAACATCCAGCCCTGGAACCACAGCGGTGGGAAAGCAAGCCGGCAAAAATCCTTTCAGCTGTGTCACATAGAGAGCTGTCCCCGCCCTCCGCCTAGTCTCACAGGTCTGCAGGCTGTGCTCCTGCCTGTAATCTTTTCAGATCAGCCCAAACTGGAGGCTGCTCTGGTCTCTAGACAGGTTCTGTTTGCTTGTGTTTAATATTCCTGTCACAGGATTTGGACCCAGGCAAGGTTACAGGGAGAAGCAGCCGGTGCTGTGCTCCTGCGGGAGCATCCCGGACATGGCGCAGCCACCTCAGCACAGCGCACCTCGCCAGCCAGCACAGGGCATTTCCACCTGCCCTGGATACTCATGGCAACAACGTGATTACAGTCTGGGGGGAAAACAAAGCCTTGTAGCTGATGGGTGTTTATCCTACTTTTAGCTCTGTTTTCCAAGAAAAACTGTCTTGGTTGGGCAGTTGTAACCCTTTCAGTTAGGTAGTAGGGATATTGCCAGCTACAACTGCAGTATTCGCATACTCCAAAACTTACATAAAAAACTGCATAAATCTCAAAATAAAAAGAGCAAGAACAGCAAGAACTGCATTAGAAAAATCTTCTAGCAGACAAGACTGATCTGTATATGATATTTCTAAAGGGGTTTTATACTTGCAGAGAAAGTTATTGCAGTTCCTTTCTTCTCTTGAAAGCAGAAAATTTGGAAATGGAAATGGCAAGGAGAAAAAAGATCTAAATATGACTGCCTTTTCTTTCATTATTTCTTCCAATATGTGCTGCAGTTCCTCCAAAATGCCATTAGTATATATATGTAGACTGAATTAAAATCTAGAGCAAAATGTCACAGGTAGCCAAATTTCAGCTCTGACAACTTCTCTAAATATATATATACCATGAGTGTTCATTAACAGTGAACTTCACAGATTTGTCAAATGAAACTTAAACTAAACTAAACTAAAATATTGATTCTGTCATTCTGATTGCACTGGCATCTCTCAGACAAAACAACTGTCACCTCCAAACATGTACACATACACACACACACACAGATTTGATTATTACTTTAAAGTTTTTAATTTCAGCTAATGTTTTCAGGTGAAGGTTCACAAATCCCCATGCAAATGGAGGTATTTTCCTCCTGCAAAACACATGGTTATATTGTGGAAATCTCTTGACACTGTGATGGTTTACATTGTTTGCATCCCCAGGCTTCATGATCAGGAAAGAACAATTTAGGGAAGTATCACTATATTCTTCTGCTGTTCTTATGCACCTGCCTGGTCAGGGTCAGGGGAACTGACTGGCCCCAACCCATGGCCATCCTTTTCCCAGCTGACCTCTAAAGAACTGTTCTCACTGTATATACCAATCTTATTTTAGGTTCTATTTCAGTGGGCATTTTACTTTATAATGAGTGTAAAACCTGTGATTGTCACTGCTACAGAATCCTTTGGGGATCAGCATGATTTTGGTCTTTGTTTTCAGGCCATCACAGTCATCTTCCTATGTCCTTACTCAAAACTAAAGTCTTACATAGAAAATTACATATTCATATGGCTCAGCACTTATATCTATGGTAATTTTTGATAATACCAAGATATTAATATTTTGATAATACCAAGTAAAATATATAATCTTCATATTTTGGGAAAAATTCCAAAGAATTATGCTTAATGTTATAAAGAAACTTTCCTTTGGGCAAGTTTCAAGATAATTGGTCCTTTGCAGGAATTCTGACACTTTCTTCCAAAACATCAGAATCAACATCAGAAAAGAAATATTGCAAAAGCTTGCTTTTCCAAGGATTAAAAGAAAAACTTGACAAACGTCTCAAGAGACTGAAATAGAAAATAAAATTATACTATATAACAAGAGATGTAATTTTAAGACAGGCAATGCAAAGTCAATATCACTCTTTCAAAACTGCCAGGCAATCACGGTCTTCAGACTGACTTGGAAAGGAGCATTAACTCACCTCAGGAAAACAATTCTAAGGAAATCTTGTAGGAATGTCTGTCCATTACTGAGGCTAACTGAATGTTAGTGCTGTTATTTTTTCTATAAAAAAGGAAAAACAGAGGCATTCTAAGTGTCAAATCAGCCATGTATCTAACCTTGACAGGCTATGTGGAGGCTCTGTGGAAAAAGTCTTTAACATCTGTTGTGAAACAGATTAGAGATACTTTGCAGGTAATGTTTTTTTTTTATGTGGCAGGTTGAATTTTATCATGAATGTCTGAAGAGATTCAAATTACAAATCATGCAGTTTTGGAGGGATGAGCCCAAATGCAAACTGCTGCAAGAAAACAAAAGAACTCCTTAGGACATTTGGTATGTAAATTATATTTGGGAGGTTTAACATTATTTAAACCTACCTCTAGGAAAATAAGTTAACGGAAACATGGAAGCAATACTTCACAGAACACTACTGGACTCAAAAAGCCCTTCTTGAATAAACTTAAGAAAATTCCAGTAGCAGTCATAGATATCAAATGGTCAAAGTCACATCCATTGGAACAGAAGATCTCTATGTTAGCAGGGAAAAGGAAATTTCAAAGCGTGTCCAAAGAACTTCTACAGCAGACATAAAGCCCTCACAGAGATCTTTTATTTGCCATTTAGGACTGTGCTGCCAAGGCAGAAGCAAAACTTGGAGCCTCAAACCAAAGCAAAGTTCATCTCTGGGAAGCTCTGTCCAGCTGGGGAGAATAATTGCCATAACAACACAGACAAGTTCAACATCAAATGTGATCAGCACTCCTCGGGTTCCTGAAGCAGAAACTTGGAAAGGAGTTATGAGTCTATCGATTCTACTCTGTATTTTCATATTCTGTAACCTGTTGTTTGACCTTTAGATTAGTAGAAGAAATCAGCACATTTAACCTTTAGCCTTAACTTGCAGTAACCATGAAACAACACCCAGAGACTAGCCTGTTCTAGGGGGAGAGCAGAAAGAAGTTTATGAAGGCTCCTCAATTAACCTGACCTCGGGTCTGTGCTTCAAATCACATCAAGCAGGGATCTGACCCTGGCCTCAGGGAAGCACTCAAATCACTAGGCTACTGTGGACTAGCCAGGTTGGAAAAGAAACCTCAAGAAAGCTCTCCTTAGAGCAAAGAAATATTAATAAATATTTGTAAAAAAAAAAATGGCCACAAAAAGTTTCAGTTTCAACTCATCAGCATTTTTTTGAATGAAAACAAATTTTGTGGAAATATCCTACCCCGCTTTATCTGCTTTTCCTATCATAGGTACAGACTAAAATGAGGCAGAAAGTATTTCTGAGGAAAAGTCATCTACAGACAGATGGCTGAGCTGTGACCCAGATTCTCTGTACACCAGTGGAAACCTGAAATAACCCTATGGAGTACAGAAAGGCAAAAAACACTCTGGTATCTCAGCTGTAACAGGACTAGCTGTTCAAGAGTCACAGCCTGGGTTCTCCATATTTGTCTACTACAAATGCATTTTTCTTAAAAACTGTGGGGGAATCTTATGTCTCCCACACTCTGCACACCACTGGGGAGGGCAAAGGAGGTAAAGATGTCAACGGCAGAATCCATGCACATGCCTTGACAGTTTAAGTAGTTCTTAGAAATAACGTTTGTATAGAAAGGCCAGTTACAAAAAATGTCTTTTTCTACTAAGAGTCATCGCTAAGTTCAGTATAATCAGCCAGCTATCAGTTTTATAGGCATGCTATCTTAAGAAAATCAGGGATGACAAATTGTTATTCACAGAACTTGATGATCTGACCAGTGTATTACAACCTGTGGTCCAGAGCAGAATGAATAGCATTTTCATTGACCTTAAACTTGCATGCTGTGAAGAATCTTAGCACTGGAAAGATGGATTTAACACCACAATAAAAGGAAATTCTGCAAATTTTTCATGTGTATGGACTCTGCTTCTGCTCAGTGCACTGTGAAAAGCACTACCTAAATTGATAACAGATTCTTCTATAATAATATTTCTTATCTCTGTCTGGCTTGGCAACCATTGATAACACTTGACATCCTTTGACTAATTAAAAAAAAAAAAAGAAACAATCAAGAGACGTCCACAGGTCTAGTTACCAAATTTAAGCTACAAAAACCCACTAGGGCAACAAAACTATTCTTCATCCTCCTGATTCCTTGACAGTCTGCCCAAATGATGGCCTTTGCAGTTCATAAAACAAAGGAAGCACATTTCTGTTGTTGCATCCAAGTTGCCTTAACATCTGTGGCTGAGATTGTCCCAGTCCTTAGCAGTTTATCACCTACTGTCTACATATTGTTCCTCCTAGGTGCAGCCCCAAGTTTAGATAAAACACCAACTGGATCAGACTCCATGTAAAACATTTCACAAAGGAAAGATGATCCCCTTTTTTATTCTCTGTTGTGTGAGGGGACTAGGTTAAGGTTCTTTCTGCATTTGAGGTACCCCCATATGGAAAACTGCATTTTTGCTTAACAGGTGTAGGAAAGCTGGGTGAGGAGAGCACTTGTTTCAGTAGATTCTTTTCAAGTACTTTCACCTCAGGTTGAACAGCAAAATATTCATTGCAGCAAAAGACACTGGATAGTGACAAAAAGGACTCAAAAATTAACTTGTAAGGACAGCCATAGGAAGACAAAGGTTGACTCTCAGCTCTAGACCCTATGGAACATGTAAGTTCTGAGAGAGTAACTCAGTTCCAAATTTTGATGGCTGAAATGTCTACACTTGAACCTGTTTCTAAACTTCTGGTGTAATAAATACTGTTTAGAGAGAAGTTTCAGTCCCCCTGAAGCAGACACCTATCCTGGTAAGCTGAAGACCAATTCAGACTTTGCTGTGTATAACCCAATCTGAGATAATGAGCAAGCTCACCTGGAGAAAATCTCTGTCTCCTGTTCTGTATGTGCAGCCTCTCAAATGACTGCCCTGGTTTTTCTCACCTCGTGGTTAGAGAGGAGCTTCCAGCACTTGCTCCTCCTTGTGCATTTGTGGAGACCAGCACAGCGGGAAGGATCAGCGAACACCTTCCCAACTAGGTCGGGAAGCAAAATCAGATACCAGCACCCAAGTTCATGGATCTCAAGGAGGCCAAGCTGTAGGGAGTCTCAAAGTTGTTAGAATTTTGGGGGAAGTGAGAAACAGGTTAAAACTGAGAATAGTTGAGACTAGATCTTCTGCAGTTTAGGGAGAGGAGAGGGGAAGAAGAATGGAGATGTCAGCTGACCAGAACATGTAACACTGTGATGCAACCAGACTTTTCAATGCAATGTTCTGCGGTAAAAACCCAGCAATATTAGATTTTTCTATACATTTCTGTCCTGATAAGATTTTTATTATTTGGTCACATTTGCTGCATTTTACTGTTCCTTATAAAATATTTAATCCTTGTATGAGATATTTTAAATTATAAATATTTCATTTACAAGAAAATTAGTCTGTTTTATTAAATAGTCCCAAAAATGTTTAAATTATTTTGTGCATTCTTACAGCATCCTTCAACAATACATGCCATCTCAAAATAAATTAAGAATATTCTTAAAATCTATCAGTATCTATTTATGATCTCTAATTTGCTTCTGATTGTACAATCCCTCATTTGCAGCAATCCCTCAAACAAAACTCCACTCTCCATTGAATCTTGCACTGTCACATATTCTTTCTTTAATGTATGTTGCCAAGTAAATACTTCTTCTTTATTAACAGAATGTATGTATTTCTTTTCTCATAAAAATTTGCTATCAAGGAAGGACACAAAATAAATGATTTAACTTGCTTTATTGTAAAACTTTTGTGTGTGTGTTTGGATCCATGTTTCATAAAATAGACGGTAAAACAATATTCAGAGTGTGGTAAATGTATAACCTCTTATAGACACACAGAATAGTAAAAAGTTGATAAATCAGAAATAGAATTACCGTCCTAGTAACATTTCTTAATAACCAAGCTGAAGGCCTGTTTTCTGCTCAGCTTGCTAGAACTTCAACAGAAAGTGCTAAATCTGGACTAATGCTTTAAACTCCTGTTAATTATGTGTGTAGGGGCAGAGAAGAAAAAAGTCACTGCCACAACAAGGCTCTTGGGAAAGTGTCAACTGACACCATTTGGGGACAGTGTCTTAAGTCAGGGATCTTGGCAGCATTAAAACCAAAAATTAGGCCTGGTAACGGTATCAATGATTTCATTCACGCAGGCTTAACCAAGGTATAGTCCAATCCAGTTAACACAGAGTCTGTTGCAAAATTACTCACTTTAGCTGTCTGAACATCACTCAGGGAGACATCAAAATGATTTCAAAAGGTATCCAGGAGAACACCTGCAATCTGTGGGAAGAAGGAACACCTGTTCCACTCTGATTACCAAGAAGGGAAGTCAGCATCTTTCGGTGTGAAACAACCCTTTCTTCAGATCAAAAGCAGAGCAGAAAGACAGTAAGTTATTTGTGTGGAGCTAGCATCAGCGCTGAGATAGAAGCAGCATGCTTGGAAGCATTTGCACTGAAAAAACCAAACCCAACCCATTTGAAAACAACCCTGAAATGCAGGCTTCTACAATGACTTCAATAGAGCCTTTGTAGTATTACAAAGAAAGAAGTAGACTTCAAGTATAAAATTTGGTTTAGCACACAGAAAGTAATTTACTTCTTATTTTTGCTGTCTTCTGAACTCCCACCCCTTTCTTTTTTTCAGCCATTCACATAGTAAAAAAACTCTAGTCTTATTCATGCAGAGTGCAAAATGACACACATTTGAAACAAAAAGGATGGGTTCTTTCCCAAGGGTCTTACATTAGAGAGTCACCGTTTTCACATCTAAAATCAAGCTGCTTCTGATGAGAAATGCTGCAACTCAGGTTAGGCAGCATGTGAAGTCCCATAGAAGTGTTTATTAGGACTGGCTCATTCAAATCCTCATGGTAGCTTACATAATATATAAGCTCTCATTGTAGATGTTTTCCCTGAGATAAAACTAGCTAAGGAAGCTAAAAATAGCTGGAGTCATTACAAGGCAATGTAAGTTTTCAGGGGCATAACTTTTCTCCTCCTCTAACTAATATATCCCCAGACCAGTCATTTGCCACCTGGTGACCTTTTTATCACAAGAATTTGCATAAGACTAAATTTAAAGTTCCTTACCTATAAAATCATGACAAGTTTTCAGAGATCTCTATTCTCCTTCTTTGTGTTGAGTTGAAAGGTGATTTCTTGCTCAAAGAAACAATGAGGTTGAAGAATGTTCTACAATGGAGGACAAGAAATGACAGTAAAATTTAGCACTCTCATTTATTTTCCCTTCTTTTTTGAACCTATCTGCTGGAATCTCCTGTGCTTGAAGAGAAGGAGGAGAAACAGATTATGACCATAAATTTATTTAATTGTCTGCACAGGTTGAACTGACCTTCAAAAATTAAGCATTATAAACTTCCAAGATTTTAAGAACACTTTGACAAAACAAGACAGGAGAAGAATCTATAGCTCTGTAAGGGGAACAGTTTAGCTTTTTACAAGAAATAATAATGGCAGTTTCAAATAGAACTGGTATAGAAATGAGGAGAATTATGTATAATGCATTTACCATGTGAGCAGCAAAGTACCCAGAAACAGAGAAAATATTCACAGTAAGTAGTTTAACAGATAAGCTCTTAATTAAAAAGTGGTGATTCCAGTTACCTGTGAAAATGAAATACTCTATTTAACATATGTTATGCAATATGTCAACAGTTGAAATGTGCTGTTTCTTCATCAGTTATTACAGTCAGGATATTTTTAACTGTCCTTGGTATCTGAATGGCTAATGTTTAACTAACTCTTTCACTCTGGGAGGTCCCAGATACTTCCAACAAAAGCTACTAAATGCAAGCTGGATTTCACATTTCAGCTTGGCCTCTCTTATTTAACATCTCAAATCTCATATGCAATATTTTCCAGTACAGGTCTATGCATTTTACATACATACAAAATTACATAAATATCCAAGTATATCTGAATCATTATTTTACCAGCACAGTTAAACAAAACAAAACAAAACAAAACAAAACAAAACAAAACAAAACAAAACAAAACAAAACAAAACAAAACAAAACAACAAAACAAAACAAAACAAAACAAAACAAAACAAAACAAAACAGCCCAGGAGTTAGTACTGTGTATTCAGGGGATCATTGATGGAACTTATCATTCCTAAAAGCAAAGTTTTTCTGGATTGCTAATGCTTGCAAAAATTCTGCCATTTTTAGATTCCCTTTTGAATATCCAAGCTTTGGGGCAGATGTGACAAGGTAGAGGCAAAGAAAAAGGCTAGAATATTTTTATATTATTATATTTTAAGGCCTTTTTTCAATATTATAAAGAGACCTCTGATGTTCTTGCTAGCTGTATTGTCAGCTTACTACGTCACTATGTTTTGATGCCTTCAGTCAGTTTACACTTGGGCTCCTCTTTATTTGAGGCTGGCACAGCAGTGTCTGTGTCCACCATAAACAGAAAAATATTATGAGGATCTCATGTCCAATGCCTCCACTTTGTCTCCTTGTATGGAGGTACTCAGTCTGTGGCTGAACTGCCTTTTTAGCACACGAATGAGGTGAAAACTCGTGCTTCTGCAGCCCAAAGCAAAGTATTTACTCTTCTACTCAAGATATATTGAAGTAGTGAAAATAGTCCTGCAGCCTGCATCCTACAAATTTATATCCTACAAATTGCATGTTGGCTCTCTTCAGTAGCACAGGGAGAAAGTTGCTGAATTCCTGGAGAGTCTTTGAAAGCAGCTGCCTGTGCACTGCACCCTGTGCCCTTGGCAGGTCAGACGATGCTCTCCCAGGGCTGTGCAGAGTGCAAAAAGAGGAATCCTTACACTGGATCCAGTCGAGTTGTCCTCTAAGGCAGCACCTGATCCCAGGAGGTGGAGAGTCCTGGTTGACCTGCCCTTGGCTGCTGCCAAAGTTGGGACAGCTGGGACAGTGCAGGAGGAGGAAGAATCCCAGCTCTGTTGAGCCCTGTTGGGGCAGTATCCAAAGGCTCCTGGGATACCTTCAAGGTGGGCTGCTATAAAGGATGTGCTGCCCATTGCTGACTATTGTTTTAAGTCACTCAACATTTGTTTCCTATAATTCTATATTGTTTATTTTGGGATCCTGACTCTCCTTTTCCTGCCTTCTCTCTGTGAGAAAGCTGTATTCTTTCCACAAATCTCATTACAATTTGTGTCAGGCTACTGCTTAGCCCTGCTCTTCATGCATCGACCTACCATTAAGAGAATCCATGAACCAGGACTTGAAATATTTCCAGGGAGTTCATCCAGGGTACATCAAATCTACCATCTTCTCTGAATCATCTTTTCAAAGCTCAGATCCCCACATATGATTCACAAACAGAAGATACCTAAGAAGAGCTTTTAGCAAATTAGCTTATTAGTTCCATCCCTCCTCTTCCTAAGCATTTGAGTTATCTGCCCAGATGGCTGTTCACTGAGTCACATTCCTCCCTCACCATTGTGTTTATCAACTATTTAGGTTGCAATGGAAAATCCTTTAAGCATGACCTTGTCTCCTGAGGCCCTAATTCAGCAGCACATTTCAGTATGCATCAGCACGCAGCCTTATTCCGAGAAACGCCATCCATTTCCCTGATAACTGCCACACACCTAGAACAAGCAGCTTGCTGAAATGGGACCACTGTACCTTCTGTATTCACAAGTAATATTTTCAAGCCAAGCAAAACCAGAACCATTTAAAAGAATATTGGGTCATGAAAGATACAATTTGCTGTTGTGGGAAATTTATACAGTTAAGAAGCCAGAGATATATGAATGGCTGCCTGTAATTAAATTTTATTCCCTTACTGTAGACTTAGGCAGGAATGATTCAGTATGACTTTCAGTGCTTATTGTAATGTCATGGAAAACAAGAAGAGTTCTATGAAAAAATAAACCCAAATACAACCTAATCTAAATATTCCAGGAGATTGACTATTTCCAGGTTCAATTTTTCAGTTAAATGGCAAAACAAAAAAATACAAAATCATGGACTTCAGCTTTGATTTGTCTATCTAAATCCATCTTGCAACTGTCCCAGAAACACAGCATTCAAGCCAGAACAATTCTGGTGAAAATGCGGAGAACAAAATAAACTTGCAAAAATGAAACAAAAAAAACTTGTATCACTGAACATAGAATCGTCTTCATTTCCTGCTGTCAGCAGATGGAGACACACAGGGTAGGTCTGAAAAACTCTCAAGTGCAGAACACTAGTAAATAATCTACAGAATTTAAAATGAAAAAAACAATCAAACCAAAAAACTCCGAAAGCAACAATATTATTTTATTTCTGGCAGATTAGAGTACTTAGAGATGCAATGATGAAGATGAGAGATGGAACACTTTTACTGCTGTAGAGTCCAGGTTTCTCTTTCACAAGGACAAAATTAGGATCAGTGTGTGAAAACATCCTTACAAAGATGGATGATTAAGCTTTAGTCCTTTTAACTAGAAGAAGAAAAATGTATTTTAATTTTAAATGTGGTTTCTCCTTTACATAGCTTTTAACCCATATGTAGGATTGAGGTAACTCAGGCTGTCTAAAGATGAGAGATTTCTTGTCATTTGTGTTTCCAAGCAGAAGCAGACCTCTCATCAATTATCCTAAGGATAATTTGTAAACTTTGATACACACCAAAACACCTAAAAAAATAAGCAATCTTCTGCTCGTTCTTTCATAAGAAATGCAAATTTCTAAACCAAGAAATCTAAAGACTGTAGTGAGTAGACACTCCTTTGTGGCAGCAGCTCTGGCTACAGAGAGTGGCACACGCACTCCTTGACTGTGTCTTTAATAAAAACTGTACGGACTACATACAGTTTATATTCACTTCTTCTGTCACATACTATTTGACCTTTTTATCAAGCATCTAGTGGTTGGTAAAAATGGTTTCTTCAGGAAAAGGGTGTTGACAGTACAACATTAGGTGTAGAACAGGAATGGGAACAAAATGAAAATGTTGGTGCCTGCACAGTGGAGTAACTTTGATCCCTTTCAATAAAATACCCATTATGCAGGCTCTACTTGCAGAATGGGATAAACAAAATGAAGTCTGGTGAGGCAGTGGATAAAAATTCATCACAAGCTCTTAGTACAATACAGTGACAAGTATAATTAATAGGACTGTGTAATGTCCTGGATAATGAAAGAAGGAGAAAGAACTAGGATTAGAAGGACAAGTACAGGAATGCAAAACACAGTTCTAGTGTCCTTGCTTCTTATTGGCATGGGATTTTTCTCAGTGTTCAAATTAAAACAAACAGACAAACAACTAAAAAATGCAGATCAAAACAATGGTTAAACAACCATTAACACTTTGACCAATCCTGGTTTCAAGTATGAAGTAAGCCCATATATCACTTCTCTATGTTTCAGCTAGCCTTGCTTTCTAAAAGACTGCAGGCTAAAAAGGGCTCTGAAAGCTGAAGAAGATATAGAGGGGAGCCACAAAGGCAATGGCTCCAGTGGTGAGAAATTCAGCACAACAGTAGTGGGTCAGCAGATCAAAGTAGTTCTTGCTACTGTCACTATCTCTGTCATAATCTACTCAGGACTAAAGTCAAGATTTCCTAAATGATCCTTAACTGTCATGTGTTCTGAAGGTGTCTGAAGGATTAGTCTGAGCCTGATGTCCCCATAAGGAGGTGGAATATATTTCATCTGCAACTGGAGCAGATGTTCCTCTTAAGTTTGTTAATGGGTGATCTGGCACACATCACCACTGCTCTGTGAACCCACAGAGCAAGCACCATTGATTGGGGGGCTGCCTCCAAAAATGGCATGTTGCTCCTAATCTGAACAGCCAAAGTACATCAAATACAGAGCAACTTCCCTTATATAAAGATTTTCACTGAGCTTATCAAAATAAAGATGGAAAAAGGGCCAGACATATTGTAGAACGGATATTTTGCTCCTAGAAAGCTAAATAATGAAATATTCTTTAATCCATTCAGCAAAAGGCTTGATTATAGCTAGAGACTACTAGTTTAATCATGATGAGTACAAATTTAAAATTAAATGCAGTCTTTTTTCATTATCATCGCTCTTCAAACAAACTATTTGATCCCTTTGTATTTAGCTCAAGTAGCGTTAGCCATCTAATAAAGAGATCCAAAAACTTTGTCACGTTTAGAGGTACATGAGATGAAGTACACAGCAGCGTCTGAATTTGACCCTGGATTTGACTGGACTCCCTTTCACTGCCTAGGGGGAAACAAGTTCAATTTCCACATGATGCCAACTAAAAATATTCTGGAGGATGTAACTATGAAAGTCTTTCTTTTATTTGGCCCGTTAGAGACCTAAAGGCTTGAAGTCGCCTGTTAGAGTAAGGAAGTCAGACCAGAAGACCTTTATTTGTTCTAACACTGGTCCTATGTACAAATGATTCCCATAAAAGACTGCAAGTGACTGCAGTGAAAGGTAAAGATTTTTCTGGAAGACAGAAAATACAAACCAATGACACCTTCTGCTTTAGACAGAGGCATCAGCACAATTAGTTCCTCTTCTATAAGCAGAACCTAAATATCCTTAAAAGCCTTGTTCCTACATTTCATTTTTTTAATTTCACTGGTAAGCTAAAGAGGTTTCAAAGCGAATGCACGATTTGACTACTGAAGATCTTTGGGGTTTAAGTTTTGCCTTTTTTTGTGGGTTTTGGTTTGTTTTGGGGTTTTTTTTTTGGGTTAGGTTTTTTATTTTTTTGTTTGTTTGTTTTGGGGTTTTTTGGGGGGGGGGTTGTTGGTATTTTTTGGTTGGTTTTGTGGGGGTTTTTGTTCTTAAAAAAAATAAATAAAGGAGTAGAAAGGAACAGTTTCAGGTGAAGTTGAAGCTTTCACAGCTACTCACATATCTTTAATGCAGGGTGTAACAAGGCCTTCAGTACCAACTCTCCAAGTACACTCCCTGCTGTGGCATTCTCACTGCCTCAAAATAACTCAGTGTGCAGTGCAGAGATACTAGTCTTTAATTAGAGACCAGAACAGTTTCAACATATGGGTCCAGATTCTATTCAAAGTAACTGTACTACAAGTGCACAATCCACCTTTTGTTGAGCTCAGCAGAAACATAACCTCCTGCCTTCCGTCTGGATACAGTAAAACCCTCCCAAAAAATGGTGGAAGTCACAGTGGGGTGAATAATCAAGACTCAGACTATTAACTAAAGTAACTGTCTAGTGAAGTTTTTAAAAACCCTTTCCTTCACCCCTTTATAATCAGGCTGCCAGTCTGGAGCAAGGCCCAGAGGTTTGCATATGTTCCGATAGGGTTTTCTGGACAACAGTGCAGGAATTTAAAAAAGAAAAAATCTGAAATAATAATGTGGGTTTTGTGTGTGTGTGTGTGCAATCACTATTAATTTCCAACAAAAGAAAAAAAAAAAAGATGCTGCATAACAGGACATGAAGTACTGTTGTGTGAGCTTGGAATATTATAGGACTTTGGTTCTAGTGAGATCAAGGGTGGACCTGCCAAGAAGAGAGAAGCTCTCCCTGCTGCAAGATGCAATAAGATCCAGGCATTTGGACATATGTCCCCCCACTTCCTCTTTCCACCCCACCTCCTCTCCCCAGACTCCCACCTCAAATTAAAGTCTTTAGGGAAAAGAAAAACAAATTGCCTTTGCTTTGGTTTTCTCTGCAAAAGCCAAGTTGCAGGGTGGCTGTTTTATTTTAGGTCTGGCAGTCCCATCCATTGACCCAACGGCCTTGGCCAGGACATGGTGAACTGACACGCAGCATGATGCTCCAAAAAGGTTGCAGGCAAGAGCACACAGTGACTGCCTGCCCAACAGCTGTGATTTAGGGGGCTGGGAATGCAGCACATACAAAGGTTTTATTTGAAGAAGACACGACAAAGTCACTAAAATAGATTTGTGTGTTTATTTCCAATTTGACAAGTAAAGGTAAAGCAGATTACAGCTTTGAAAATTCCTGACAGTCTTCACACAGCAACTGTGAAGACATTAAAAGCTCCTTTAAACTGGGATGATAGCAGTAAATGAAGGTCTTGTCTTTGCTACTTGTGGTTGGAAAAGAGATGGTTCTCTGAGAATGATTAGTACCAGACCAGATTAATGAGGTATTTTACATGATTACACTGCAGGAAATAAAGTGTGCTGGAGGCTGCATGAAGAAAAAAGCTTTTCTCCTGAACAGCAAATGCACAATCCAAGTCTATCAGGAATGCTGCAACTAGTGGCCTGAACAGAAATTTCACAGAAAATAGAATTTAATGGGCTGCTTCACTTTTCATATTTCTACTAACAGGTATTGGCTTTGCCTTCTGGACATCCTATCAAAACCTGGTAAGTTATTCCTGGCACAGTGTTTGAGCTGTTATCCCAGTCCAGGCCCAGATCACCAGGAGGTGGTGGTCTGTTATTTGATATCATCTTCTGTCACAACTAGAGGAAGAGGAAAAGGACTCCTTGTAATTTCTGAGAAGGGGAATGGTTTCCACTCAGGAAGAGGAGTGGTGGATGAAAACATCAGAGTTGGTGCCACCAGCTGTGGCCATGTCTTGTCAGGTCTGGTCAGGCTCAGGGACCATTTTGCAGGTAAAACACCGTCCTTTTTTGGTACGCTTTTGTTATCAATATTGCTGTTAGTGGTTTTTTTCCTTCCTTTGTTGCTGTTTCCAGTAAATTGTTCTTATCTCCACCAGTAATTTACATCTTTCTGTGTCTCCAGTTCTCAACTCCAGATACAGAATGTGAAGGGGAAGGAGAAAGAGGGGGAAGCGAGTGGGTGGTGTGTGGTTTGGGAGAGTTGGGAAAGGGGGATCACCAAGTTGGGGAATGCCATTCCTAAACTGTGACGCCTGTTCCCATTAAAAGAACCTTAAATGCATCGGTGTACTAAAAGATTTCCATGAAATGCAGCCTTCACAAATCATCCTAAATTCAGTCTAACCTTTGGATAATAAAGCATGTCCCTTTAATGTCTCTTTTCTTCTTGTATCTGCTGTATTACTAGAAGATAATTTTCAGAGAATGTGTACCGTAAAGAAATAAAATATTAAAAAAAAAAGCAAAGAATGCCCAAACAATCATCTACACAGCAGAAAATCAATTCAATTCCAGCCTGATAAAAATCTATCTATGCAACAAATGAGTGTATGATGATCATTGTGCTTTCACAAGACAAAATCTTCACTTGGAGAACAGTCTTTTCCCCCTACTGAAAAGCCAAGACTAGTAAACACCTATTACATGAGGGAATTAAGTGAAAAGAGCAGCCTACTATAAAAGCAAGACAAAAAGACAAACAGCCATAGCAATTTTGCAAGGGCAATTTTGTTAGTAACTTAAGAGATGATGACTTTAACATCAGCCTAAAATGATTCACTGTATCTATATCAATCTTTTCCGATGAGAAGAGCCTCCATGCAATTAAAACAACACCATGCTTCTGGAAAACCTTGTAAGGTAGAAAAGGCAGAAGATTTTCCTTGCTTGTGATGATTACCCAGTGAGTACACTCAAAGCATCTGAAATGAGAGCCTGCATTTTTCAGCTGTGTTTGTGTTTGCTCAGATACTCATCTGTTCCCTTGTGGTGAAAACACAAAATGTACAGTAACATGTAATGTCATCCTTTAGCCACAACAGTCGTGGCTCATGCCCAAGTAAAGTGTTTCCTTTTGCAAAAGAGACAGCATTCATTTTCTGTACCCCACCTAGTTATTAAATGAATGGTCATCATGTTTAAGCATCCGTTTATCAAGCCTGCTTATCCAAAAGGCACTGCAGGCAGCCCAGTGCAGCTGCCCACACTGTGATCTGTCAGTACTGGATCACTCAGCCAGGATATTGCCATCACTTCTATACATGGGGCACTGAGACCCCATTTGTCACTTGGAGCCTTTGTGACTGAGCTAGGAAGAAGACTTGAAAAAATCAGATTTTACTTGAGAAGATCAAGATGACTCTTAGACTGAAAAGTTTACTTTTTTACCAAAAACTGATTTCCCATGGGATATCCTGAAGGGAGTTTCTATTTTTTTCTGTTTTGGTTTTTTTTTTATATACAATCTTTAACTTCAAGTGAGCTTAGTTTTGGCTAATTTGACAAACTAAAAGCAACTCTGATATCAGATACTCCAAATACATTTGCTTAGAAAGCAAAAAAATCCCACTAGTTCTTTACAGGCCACATAGAAACATAAAACACAGCTCAGAAGGTGACATGGATATAAAAGTGTCCATGCCAAAAAGGTGGCATTTATGCCTGGCATAACTGTTATCTGTTATAGTCTACCTGACAATTAAACCATGGAGTGCAATGCAAGATGGGAACAAAATGTAGCACAGAGAAGTAGCTCCATATTTTTGATATTATCACAAATTTAGGAATTTGCTCTTGAATCTCAGATTTCCAGCTGCTGGAAATTTTCTGTGCTGAAGTTCAAATTTTAATGAATATAAGCAATGAAGCAATTTAACTGGAAGGACTGTATTTGATTTGATAATGTGAGATATTCTCTTCACAGAGCAGAATGTTGCTAGATCTTTAACCTAATGCAAGTTTTTTTTTCCATTTCAGTGAAATAATGGAAATCTTAGGAGCATATAATCCACTTTCAAAGAACCCTTCAGGTCTATAAGTTTCTCTCAACAGAACCATTTATGGTTCACCTGTCATCGGTTTGTCCCTGCTGTAAGTGTTCATCGTTTCTATAGCTGAGCTGCCAGGCACACCTGTGTGCATCTATACATGCACACACACACTCACACACTCACACACACACACACACTCACACTCACACACACACACACCCCCCTGCCTCCTCAGGGTTTGTTAATGCAGCTGTGCACGAGCACACTGAGAGCTGTGCCAGGCGCAGCATTCAGGAGCGCTGTCACACGCCCCGGCTAACGGAGAGCGCAGCATATGGTGTGCTAATTGTTTCACACTGGAGCTGAGATGAGCAAGTGATTAGGAACCACATTCAAGCTGACAGAAATGCATCAGTTTTGGTATCCCAAAGTATGTGGCTCCTTAGATGGGAATCACAGATAACCTGGAAATGGGAAAGATGCTGAAGCCGTCCTTATCTGAAGGCAGCTCGGACATGCAGCACTTCAGTGTAACCACATGTAGGGCCTTAATCTCTTCTTTAAGTGACCCAGAAATTTCTGGTCACTTTCTAGAATTTCAAAAGTAGATGTGCTACATTAAAAATACCAGTAATGGCTAAGAAAATATGTGGGAGATGGGGCTTAGCTTCTCTCCCTAAATAATGCATGTTATTTCTCAAACTGTTTTCCTCTTATCTTCACTACTACTCTTCTCATCAAGCCCAGAGAGGAACAGATCAGTACTAATGACATTATAACCTCTACAATCTCCCCAGTTATCTTTCAGTTTTCATTGGATTCACATATGGAGAACAGCAATATATAGCTAAAGCCTCTGTGACAGCCAAGAGAGGCTCTTCAGCCACCAAAGGAAAAGGTAAATCTAACAGCATCCCATTCAGAAGCACTGTACTTCTAATTCATACATAGTGAGAGTGGGGGTGAATCAACAATAAAAACAGCTTGGAAGCAATTGTTCAGCATGTTGGGCCACTTTGTCTGGCTATGCTGCTTGCTGTAACTAAAGAGTTTAGCAGCTCTCACTCCAAGGATAGAAACACTATGACCAATTACTAAAACAAGTGTTTTGCATAGACATTCAAATAATGGATGTGCTTTTTCTAATTGCTTTGCCTTGTCAGTGGAATGCTGTCATCACTTTTGGCCGCTGGTGCATAAATTTACAAACATCATGCAAATGCACTATTTGTAATAAAACTGACTAATGAACTTTAAAGGCCAATTATTTCTACATGTCTGCTGGCTCACAGCAATCATGCATCATTCAAATTTACACTTACATACTTGCTGTAGTGCAATTTTAATCACTTGTTAATGTATGGTTTATAATAAGCATCGCAAGCAAGCAAGATAGAAAATGGGTTTCTCAGACTGAAGATCTGATACCTCCAAGATTGGGGTAGAAAGCAAAATAGAACTTGGAAGCTCTTTCAAAAAAAAAACCAAAACCCCAAAACCAAAACAAACAAAAAACCAACCAACCAACCAAAACCAAAAAAACATACCACAATTCAAATTGTACATAGCTCCCAAAATTCAAGTGCCAGGGAGTAGCCACAATATCATCTCCTGCAGGACTCCAGTGTGTGCCCGTGCCCCAGTCCCCAGGGCAGGCTGGGACACACTCGTGGGGCTACTCCTGCAGTGGGCTGTGCAAGATCTATGCACCTGTGTAAGGATGCAGGCTGTTTAGCTGATTTCACAATGGACAGACCACAGACTGTTGTGAGAGGATTTATGACAGATTCACGGGGCCCTTGGTTTTTACAAACAGGTTTTCCAAGTATCTGACCCTGGTGTCTTTTTATTTAGATATTTGTTTTCCTGATGCAGATCCTACTACGTCATTTCAGGCAGGTAGATTGTTGGCCCATTTCCACAGCCAGCTATTCTTTATATGCACTGACTTTTCTTGCTTCTCTTTGTGCTTCCTCAACCAAATCAGCATAATCCTAGTTGCTGTGATAAAAAAGGGTTATGATAATTAAATACGTAAAGCAATTATCATCAGGAGCTAAAGGCTTTCTGCTGACCAGACAAAGATAGCTGAGATTCAAAGCCAGTTCCCTATTCTCCCTAGTCTCAGACTGGGAAATCTGCTGGCCAGACTGGAATTACTGTCAATGATTTACCACCAGCAGAGGAGTGGAGTGAACCCCCTGGGGGCTGCTTCTGACTCTGTCACTGACCTTGGATTAATGCCTTGACTTCTCTACACTTCATCTTACCTATTGCAAGTCTTAACTGTCTAGAGTACAGATTTAGAAGTTTAAGCTCTGCAAAAATGTTTAAATCCCTTAAGATGAGGCTGTTCTCTCTTTTTTTTCCCCTTTCTTTTATAATGTCCCCTGCACTGAAAATAACAAGTAGAAGATGTAAACAAACATCTATAAGAAAGCTGTTGTGCTGCTCACTTCACTTAGCATTCACCATCTCTCTGCCAAAAATGAGAGTGCAGAACCACTCCTGCTGAGGATGTTGTTTCTGCAGTGACTGGAGTGGCAGTGAGAGCTTGTCACCTAGCTGATGCTGCATGTAGTGACACCGAAGCCCCCAGGAAATTCTTCAGGAGAACAGTTTGTTAATGTCACCACTAAAAACTCTCATTAGAAAAATCACTGCTAAGAGTAAATGCCTTCTGTCTTTATACCCCTCTTCCTGTCTCCTCAGAGCCTGATATTTCCACTGGGAGCCAGGGAAGTGCAAGAATCTGTCATATTGTCATAATACAAAGAATTAGAAGACGCTGCTAGCTCTTGGAGCATTTCTCTAGGTTTTTGGGTTTTTTTGGTTTCTTTTACCGCATAAAGAAAATGATAAAATTTCACCTCAGGAAAGAAAGGAAGTTAGGAATTTGAAAGTGGAAAGATATGAGGATAAATGTCAAAGGTTCATTAGAAACCAATGCTAGGAGAATAAGCTAGAAAAGAATTCAGGTGGAAAAGCAATTGAGCCTTTTCAGAAAGCCCCAGGCAAGTGGAAAAACCCTGCCTCAGTAATAGACGTAAGATCAAGGGACACTTCATTAAATCAGTTTTTAGTGATTCATTGGGAATCAAACCGTGCCAGTCCTTGCACAGGCAATTGCATTGGTGCAACAAGGATAGTTTTAGGGAGGTGGGGGTGGAGGGACATTACAGATAGATAAATCTGCTCAGGGTAGCAAGGCCAGGCTGGGTCCTCTAAACTCAATGCCTGCTTCTGAAACCTTTCCTCTTCCAGCCCACTGGGCAATTCCTCTCTGTTCTCAAAACTCATTCCTCTCCAATTTATTCAATATCAATGCGAAGCCACTCAAGGAGTCTGAGTGACACTTCAAATTAAAATACCAGCAGTGCCGTGACAACCTACAGCCCTGTATTTCCTTACATGTAATCACAGCAGAACTGTCTTACAGTAGCTTCTCCATCCTGAGAAAATGCTGATGGACTAGGCCTCAGGCAAGTGAGAGGTTTCAGCAAGTAAGTGCTGGAAACTTTTGAGAACTTTATTCACTGTGACCTTATTTTCTATTGATCTCTCCAAGCCACAGTTTTCAGTTCTTTCTGGGCATAAATTCAATTTTTGAAGGGTAACAGAGTTCCTGCTACTGAAGGAATGGTCTTGGTAGTTTGCTAGCTTCTCTGAATCTCCCTGGAAAGGTTAAACATCACTGCTTTAATCCTTTCAAGGTCTTCATCCAAACACTACAAAACAGTGGAATCAACAAAGTAAAACACAATCAAATCAACAAATAAAACACAATGCATAAACCAACAGCTATTTTTCCCAAGGGGAAGGTGATTTCCTTCCTTACCAAATCTTCCTGTTTCTAGTAGTTACTTCCCACTTTTTTCTAGGCTTAGTTTTATCAAGTAAGATAAATATCAGTTCACATATTTAACTGCTCCCTTCCCTCAGATATTTTCCCCATGAGCTTTTTTCAGATCAACAGCAGGGTCTTAAAGTCACCTGACCTTGTGTTTTTGTGTCAATCTGCTTAGAAATGGTGTACATCTACCTTTAAAGAGACTTCAGAGAACTTTTAGAACTGTTGATGCTAAAACAAAAAAGGAGCAGACTCCTCCATTATAGGTCCTAAATCTGACTAACAGGTGATGCCTTGCTCTGCTGGATGACATGCTGGAAGTGATTCCTGTGTTAGTGATGCTGCGGTGTGTCCTCTTCTTGGACTTGCCAGAGGGCACCCAAGAGGACATCCGGTTACTACAGACGTGTTTTAAGACCACAAACAAACAACCCTTGAGACATGGGATATTTTGCAAAATTGCAAGACTCAAAAATAAGTGTCTTGAGAGGAGTTCTCTCCAGTCTTTGCTTGATCCATCAGTTTCTGGTAGTTTCCAAAGTTGCAATAAATTACCCAGTCCCTTCCTGGCCCATAGGAATGGGTTCTCTCTGTCGCCTCTGCAGTGAAGAGGTGTTTGATTGCTCCCTGTTCCTCTCAGAAATTTCCAGTTGCACTGCTGGTAGGAACAGGAAAGGACAGGAACATTCCCCATTACTGCAGGCTTCTCCCTGCTGATCAGGTTCATGTGCCTTTGGTTAACCCAGTCCCTCATGCAGACGTTGCACCTTTCCCAGAACAAGCCTCCAGGATACAGAAGGAAGGCAGTGTCTTGCTTGCCGCCCAGCCACAGCCCTATAGCTGAACCAAGACGGAGTTATGAATGCAAGCAGGCAAATATAAGTACTGCCATCCATCTGTAAACCACAATTGCAATTTAATTTTCTAAGGAAATAAGCTGAGGAAAAAGCAGTCCCTGAAGGTTTGGAGGTGAGCAGTGCCCCTGCAGTGGCGGAGGCTGATGGTTGCACGACATCGCTCTGCTCCGCAGCAGTCCCTGGGGAGCACGAGAGCACAGTGATGCTCCAGGATCCAGAGCTCAAAACAAAACTATTATTTTCCCCCTTTTTACTGTCTTATCCAAAGGCATGACTTAGAGGATCCCTTGTTTGGCAGGCAGAAGCAGTACCAATAGGAAGTGGGTGGTATTAACAATCCTCCCAGCTCTAACAGAGGATTCAGTGTCCCTTTCCTCACCTCCAGGGAATGCAGATTCTGGGGCAATAAATCCCAAAAACCCTCTGCTAAAGAATCAAACTAAGCTAACCAAACATCCAGAAAAACTAACCAGAGAACAAACAAGTAAATCCTCTGTACAACCAGTGTACAAAATGCTCTAATGAAGAACACCTTCTTATTACTATTATTGAGCTCAGCTTTATATAAATGGAAAAACTTTTTTTTTCTTTAAATATTCTTGCATTTCTAATGTTTGCACTGGTTATATACTGTTTATAATCTAAGCTCTCTCTGTTACACATTTGGAGCCAAATTCTCATTCCTTACATAATGTCCAACTGTCCACCAGGGATCCATTATGGTTTGGAGTAATCCTTCTCCCAACACACAGTTATACCACAGCCTCCCAGTGGCAATAACAAGCCAAGGCAGCACACAGACTACTTGCACTAACCACTGTGAGACTCAAACAACAGTAGCACTAACATTTTCTCCCTTACTATTTGAAAATAATCCTTTTCCTCAATGCTATCAACAGAATTGAACATATATTTAAGAAGTGCCAACAGCACGCCAGCAGCTGCTGCTTTTAGCAGAAATGAGACTGATGCTTCTGATGTCACATTTTCTTTTACTTCAGGAAACAGTTTTTAAGTAATTTTTGGCATTCAGAAACAATATAAAGACATGAAAGAACATAATAAGTGGTGTATGTTTGCTTCTTATTAAAACAGCCATTTTCCTGTTGCCCTGTGAGGAAAGTTAGTTTGCTATTTTGCTCAGTGGATTTCTTTTAAAAGGTTCACTCATTTAGGTTTCTGAATAAAAGCATTTAACAAACCCAAACCCACATCTTTGTTCACAGGAAGGTACCACAGGCCATGTCAGCTTCCCAAAGGTGCAAACAGCTCCTCTGTTTTGTGACTGTTAACACCTTGGTCTTACACTTGGACATTAATTCATGGGAGCAGCTAAAAATATGCATAAAATTTTATTTTACTTTTCCTTTAAAAAAGTAAAACCCAGAGCCACAGTAGCATACATTTCAATAGAAATCTTTATAGGCCATTCATTTTCCTCTTAAATAGCAGCCTTCCAGTTCTCTCTTGCACAAGTGTTTGTTTAATCAAAATAGTTTCTATCAATCTTGCAGTGAAAGAAAAACATGCTTGGGTACTACACAAGCTACAGAGGGATTCAAGAGGTATTTCTGTCAGCCTTGCATGGACCTTGGAGCATATCAAAAAGGTACTCGCTGGGCTGAGCCACAGCACTCTGCCCAGATCTAATGCTTTAGGCTTTAATAACTTCTAGGGGGAAAGGAAGAATAAAGAAACAGCCCTCAAAGTTTTTCTAAAAGATGAAATCTCATAATTTGCTTCCATTTCTTTGGTAGGACTGGTAGAAGGATGCTTTTTACATGCAGCCTGCACAGCGTGCACTCGCAGCATATCAGCGATACCTACATGCAGCTGAACTGAGTAGTAAACCAACTCCCTAGCCGTCCCAAACTCAGAATTTTTTTAATGTCCTGGTTTAGACTGCACCAAAACCCACTTCTGCACAGTTTTTCCTCAAGGGAGTAATTCCCATATTGTCAAATATTTCAATTTTCTGCAACACAGAAGCTTGACATCAAACTTCCCTTTGGATTTGGTGACCTTGTTTGTATAGATCTCAGAAAATGCTCTTTACACTGGCTGGCCATATTCAGGAGTCTCACCCCCTAAAATTTCATCCAGAGATACTATGCAAAAACTGGCACATGACTCCTGATGACTCGCATCACTATTACTATGTTCTTGAGGAGAGTTTCAATGTCAGTGAATTATTTATTAAGAAAATTGGTTTAAAAACAGTTGCTGGCAAATGTACAGGTCTGGTCACACACACTCAGCCATGAATGAATAACCCTGTTCAAGATCATCCAAGCTCAGGGAAACCTCTTTTTCCACACAGGGTCCAGTGCAGCACAGTCCCCTTCCCAATTGACAAGCTTATTTTAGGTCTTCTCAGTTGGCCAGGCTGTTCCTGGGCTCTGCAGTTTCCTTACCTAAACCTTCTGCTTCTTACCCCCATTTCAGTATCTCTTGTTAGGAGAGCACTTTTGCTTTAACTCCATAGCAGGGTCAGCTGTGATCTGTTCTTCAATAAACCCTCCAGACTTTGGGAAGGTAGCAGCTCCACATTATGTTTTTTGGATAAGCTACTGGTACTTACTGTAATAGAGACAAGCTCCAAATCTCACAGTGGAATTTCTCAGATATCTTGGATTTCTTCTTATGTATAATTTTTAAAGAAGGGACCAGAAAATAGAGGCTTTAGGAAATTTTATTCAACATTGAATTGAAATCTATGTATAAAGCAAGCCTGTGCAGCAGGCAGGAAATTCCACCTCGCAGATCATGTTTCTCTGGCTCAGAATCGCTCCACAGGGCCAGCGAGGGAGCTCCAGCTACGCCTGCCCGTGCCCAGGTAAGAGAGGAGAGTGCCAGCAGATAGGCACCCGGAGAGGGCAGGGACTGGTGGCCTCAGGAGCCCTGCCCTGGCAGTGGCTGTGCTGTTCAGAGCTGCTGGATGCAGCTGGATGCCCTGCAGGCTGGGGTCTGCCCACCGAGCCCATCCCAGCGCACACGGGCTCGCTCTCCTACAACAGCTGCTGGCTAAAAGCAACTGCACAAAGTTGCAGCTGGACTTTTTATAGTGTTGAGAACAAAAGGAAGGAAGGGGTCAGGCTATTGATTTTCACATGAGCCTGGCCATTTAAGAGAAGGAGTGGTAGGAGGCTTATTTCTCTCCCTTCTTTTTAAAGTTCAGTCTTTAAATTACTGTTCTAGTAAGTTTGTTTTGGTTCTCTTCTCAAGGTGAGATACCGCAGTAAATTTCCACTCTAAAAGGCTTACAGTACATGAAGTACAGTGGTGTACTGTGCAGATCTCTGCTGAACATAGCCAACTCACAGCAGTAAACTCTTTTGCCTTGGCAAATTCTGCATCTTTACAGGAGAAATACTACCAGGATGTAGTAAAGCCATGGGATTTAAAAAAAAGAAAAAAGAAAAAAAAAGGGAGAGTGAGAAAGAGTGTTGAATGATCGCAAAATACTTCTTTCAGTATGAATTGTTAAAAAGAAGGCTAATTCAAATATTCATTAGCTGTATGAGAGTAAATATCACAGCCTGCAAGATCAATACTGACTAAAATGAGGTGCTAGTCCTGGTGCTCTGGCATGGCACTTTGCTTATGTCCTCGCTCCAATCACAAAACTGAGATGTCTTTGTCTGAGCTTTTGGTTTTAATCAAGACCTAACGGGAGCTCCATGGGCCTTCCTGATGTAACATCCTTCTTGGGGAAGGGAAAGAGAAGAGAAGAGAAGAGAAGAGAAGAGAAGAGAAGAGAAGAGAAGAGAAGAGAAGAGAAGAGAAGAGAAGAGAAGAGAAGAGAAGAGAAGAGAAGAGAAGAGAAGAGAAGAGAAGAGAAGAGAAGAGAAGAGAAGAGAAGAGAAGAGAAGAGAAGAGAGAAAAGAAATTATCACATACCTGATAGATATACAAAGGAAAAACCATTTCTGAGACTGTCCATTTTAGCATGTCCCTATATTTTGTTGGGTTGTTTAATTTTCTAAAGTTAATTTTTAATCTTCTGTTCATTCATGCTTGGATGTTGCACAAACAATGAAATCTTAGGCAACTACTCAAAACTCTAACAAAAATATAATAACAATCCAAAGAAACAATGGCTAATGAAAATGAAGTCAGATTCAACTGCCCAAATTGATTATGCCAGTGTAATATTTTGCATTTAAATTAACACAGCTAAATAATATTTAGCTCAGTACTTTTGAAATTCCTTTGTGATACACCCTTAGAATGGAAAATCAATGGGAAAAAAAGAGTTAATGAAAAAACTAATTTAAAAAATGCATGTGATGTAGAGGTAGAGGCTTAATTTGTTAGAAAAGAAAAACACAAAGGCCCTAAACCTGTTGTCTTACTGGCTAGGACATCTGCCTGTACAACGACCAATTAAAGTTATTTCATCAATATGCAAATATAGGAATCAGCTCAGGCAGGTCAGAGGCTGGAGGGACAAGATCCTGAAGCATTATGTATAGGTTATTCCTATTTGTTGTCTGAAAGCTGAATGACACACTTGATCCTTCATGGACAAAAAAAAAAACTGCTTTGCCTCTAGCTCACCATTTTCTGAAAGCACAGTTTATTTTGCACAATCATATTGACAAGCCAGACCTGTTTGCAGAGGACTAGGACCTCTCCTGTGTGCAGCAGTTCCTTCCACTAATAATTTCTCTTGGGGGAAAAAGAGATCTCATACACAATGTACAGATGAGATTGTGTTTCCCTGTCTCTAGCACTTGTAATCAAGCTTCCAGTCCTTCCTGTTCTGAAGAGAGCAATCTGATGCAGCTGTGCTGTTGGAATGCAGTCATGTAAATCTGAGCTTGCCTGGCTACTTTGGCCTTTAGCTATAACTGAACTGCACTTTATTCTGCAGACCAGTGTTGGCTTTTATGCGAGCCCTTCTGATGAAGGCTCTGTTACTAGGCTTTTCAGAGATTACCAGGCTATTCAGAACAAAAACTCCCCAAATTTGTTGTTCCTGTTCTCCTTTTGTCATTCCTCTGAAATGAAGATTAATAAGGAAAGTTTGGTGCAGATGCCAAAACAAAAATAATATTGTCAAATATATGCTATGCAAAAAATATGTAGCAAACTGCACACAACATATAGCATTAACCTTGATTCTTATTACAAATTCATTGAAGGAAACAAAACATACAGTTGTGTTTGGGAACAGAACTGTATTTACTTGTCAGTCTGGATCTGTTAGGTTCCTAATGGGATATCAGTGGCCTTAGCCAGAGCTGCAAGAGGTGAGGGAACAAACACACTCCTTTAGAGTGCAGCATTAGTCAGAGGAGCAACAGAGAACCCTCTCACCCTTCCTTCCCTGTGCCAATAACTCATTGTAAAGAACTGAAGGTGACTACAAGGGACAGAGAAAAGGGGTAGCTTTAAACAAGACTGATAGGAGAAGCCTGAGACCTGGCCTGTGTTTTCTAGCTCCTGGAAACCAACTCTCCTGCCTGCTGCACAGCTTCTTGATTTGTCATCCAAAGAAAAATCCCTCTCAGAAGGTGCTGCATGAGCTGCCAGTTTTAAAATTCATCCAGGGTATATTTAGGGTTTTCAAGTCCCTAGGCGTGGTTTTAATGTTAGGAGATTCTTTAAAGCTTTTAGGCCAACATTCATTGATAACATTAAAACACCGCTATACCTGATTTATGTTTTTTAATAGTTCTCTCTCTTGAATCTCCAGCTAAAGCATAAACTTCACAAAAATGCTGTGCCCAGCAATTCAGTAAACTTTAAATTGTTGGTCTGCTCCCAGTGCTGAAGTTCCTCACTCACTCCAGCTGTGTCTCTGACACTCACTGGGTTGGTATGGGTTAGGTCCTTCAGGAGCTTGCAGAGCTCAGCCAGAGGATCCCTTGCACTTCCCCATCACATTTCAGCACCTGATCTTGTTACTTGAGGCTGAGAAGACAAGAAAGCCAGTCCTCATGCAGCTTTCCAAAGGACAGGCTCTATTCAGAGGTCTGACCAAGTGTTTTAAGAAGACGGTTCCCTGCCAGTGCCTGGGGAACTGTTTCCCAACTGGCATGGCATGGGCTACAGTCATTTTTCTTGCAAATGAGTGGGGCCTCCAGCTGTGGAATGGCTGCATAATCTTTTGGCTGGAGCAGAAGAGGAAATTCACCTTCCTTTTTCTTGCTTTAATTTTCCATGGTTTTGATATATTTATTTTTATGTGAGATGTATTGTGCAATGTTGAGCAATACCTTCCTAGCTATGTCACTGTTCTTGCCAGTTGACATTATTAAGCCTGCTGCTAATTTCTTCCCTCTGTCTTGCATTCCTGTCTCTTTGTGAGGTGAGGTGGGGGTGGAGGCTTCCCCAGGAGCAGAGGCTGGTGCCATGCAGGGCGTTGGGAGCCACCCCAGCTCTGCCCCGGGGTGTTTCACGGGGACTACTCGCATCAAGCAGCTGTTCACTCAGCCAGCTACTTCCTCTTGAACATCTCCAGTGGAGCCAAAAATAAACCTGTGGATCAATTCAGCTCCCACTGAGTTTGATGGAATGTTTTCCATTGATTTCTAATGAGATCTGGATGACAAGCATTTCTGCAGAGAGGCCCTGTCTCTCGCCTGCAGGGAGGAGAAACTAACATGTGGTTTCTCCTTTTCACAAAGGGTTATTCCCCCAAATCTTGCAAATCAGTGAGTATGTAGCCTGTGTAGCAAAGGAGACCCACTGGTCCATAGACTTTAACATTGACAGTGTTGGCTCCCCAGCCCCGTGAGCGTAGCTATTCAGTATTATAACATTCAAAATAATTATACCTTTGAAATACTTCATTTGAAGTTGAAATTACTTTCTTTCATGAACTGTTTCTAATTATTGTACTTCAAGTGACAAATTAAATGTCATTTGAAGCAATTATACCAAATACTCAAAAAATTATACCTAGGTATGTCAATTAATATAATTAAGTCAAAAGTTACATTTCACAGCTGATTCAGCTTTTCCATTACAGCCTTGAAATTGCTCATGAGTTGAAAGCAACATTTGAACAAATCTGTAGCAAACCAGAACACTAAAGAACTTATTTATTTTTATGCATTTATTAGAAAAATTGGGAAAAGCATAAGTGATCCTACATGAATAAGAAGGAATAATATAGTGTTCTTTTTCAGAAGCTGGGGTTTTTTTCCCCATTTAACTTCAATGATTTTGTTTGTCAAAGGTCCATAAAGGAACTCGTTGTTCCTGAGCCTCCACTGTTTCTTCATGGAAAAAGCAAACAAACATATTCTAAAGGGATTTATGTGTTAGTTTTAGTTTCACAATGGATATAATGTAGAGATTCAAGTGTGGCAACAGCATGCCAGCTTGCTCCTTTCTAAATAGCCCCTAAAACACTGCTACCCTTTCTTGAACCACTTGGTTAATGAGAAGCTGGGGTCAGTAGTCTTCCTTCCTTAGAAAGAAAAACAGATCACGAAGCCTGGCATTTTTGATGTGCAAAGCTCCACACCTCTGGGCACAGGCAGACCAGAGAGTAAACTTTCTTTGCTAATTGCTCAGAGTTGCTTTAGTGTGCTTCTCTGCCTTGTATTTACACTCCTCAGGTTTGTTTTTTTGCCTCTCACAGAAACTGCCTGGTCTACCTGGTTAAACATTTACCCAAACTTGCTGTATTGTGGTGTTTTGGTTGACATCCCCTGTGAAAGGTACATGATCTTTACTGAATGCAAGAGAGCTGATCAGGCCAGTCTTTAGCAGATGACAGTCCCCAAACTAATTTTTTACAGCT
Source organism: Fringilla coelebs (assembly GCF_963513975.1). Classification (NCBI taxonomy): domain Eukaryota; kingdom Metazoa; phylum Chordata; class Aves; order Passeriformes; family Fringillidae; genus Fringilla; species Fringilla coelebs. The sequence goes on along the minus strand of NC_140030.1, from coordinate 14,261,338 downwards.
GTGTTCATTCATGCAATTGAGAGAGCAGCCGGTGCTGCCAAGGAGAAGTGCTGAGCCTGAGAGGTGGTGAGGGCTGCATGAGAAAAGCCATGACGCTGCACAGAGAGCATGAGCTGCCAGCAGGAAATGCACTCAGCTCCCCTTGAGCACCCAGGGAACAGCAGTGGGATCACTGGCTACAGCACAGCTCCCCAAATACAGCCCTGAAGGACTTGCCCTTCACAAGGAATTTTCTTCCAGTAATTTTTTTTTATAACATTGTCAATTAACAAGATTAAACCAACAGAAGTGTCATGAAGTATAACCCTGTGACCTTTTTGAAGCACTTCTGATTTCTAAGTTTTCTTAAATCATAATAATGCATCTGTGGTCCAAAAAGCCTATCTATATGTGAGAAAAAGTGCTACACATTGACAAAATTAAGGGAGAGAGTATGAGCCATAGATAGAATCTCGAGTTCTTGAAAGGTGCTGAAATTACAGCACAAGAGACAGGTGGTACTCATTAACTCACAGATCAAATTCCATGTGTTTTGTCTTCTCTCCTTGCTGTTAGTTTCCATAATCAAAAATAAAAATAATCTAAAAAGAATGTATATTGTGCTCCTCCTTTCATATGAATGCATTAGTCCCTCATGCTCTTTTAAAGGATGAGTTACAATGTTTGACCTGTGGTTTGGAACCCAGTGTGGGATGCAGGTGCAGAGATACCACAATAATGAAGGCCATGGTGAAAATACCCCTACAGATAAATACTCACCATGGGGAACCCAGAGACAAAACGAATGTTTCAGAAAACTAGCAGTGCAAGAAGCTGTGAAGGACCAGGGACTAATTACCATGTTGAGAGAGTTTCACATTGCCACAGTGGTGGACATTTTAAAAAATAAATGTACATTGTTAAGTGTACATGTCAAAAAGATCCATCTAGATCTAAAATAAGAGATCTATGCCATTTAAAATGATAATGCAGAAATGTGCATACATTTGTTTTTTTTCTGGAAAGCAGTCTGTGCTTGCAGTTGATTTTGAACTGTACAAAGGAGGGAGGTTAAAAGACCCTTTTCCAAACAATCTGTCCAGTGAATAAAGATAAAACTTAGTGACTTCAGTATAAGCTAATACCTGGACAGATGAGGAAGTCAGACAGAAAAAAGGCACCTATGTTTATTTTATTAAAATCCTAAAAGTAACTGAATATGAAAAAAGAAAACAGAGCCATATTATAATTACTGAAAAAAAAAATTAAAGCTTTGGGAAAATATTTCTGAAAATGCAGGGTATTAATATGTACATTAGCATACTTTCATTAATTGACAACTAGGATAAAGATTCTATAATTAGTCTCTTGAGACTAATGGAATATTAAGCTATCTCCTGGATACTTATTTCTACTTGGTTTTTTAAATTTCTATTTAAAATTAAAAAAAAAAAAAACACAAACAAACGAACAAACAAAAAACTCCTAAAATTCCTTACTAGGAGCACCACAAAAATAGATTAAAAATTACTTACTCAATAAAAATAAGGCAGTATTACCAGGCAGATATTTAAAAGGTGTGGGAATGAAGGCATGTCTAGAGCAACGTGCAGTTGAAAGAATTTTGAAGGGGTTTTGGAGATTTCGTGAATTTAGGGCCAGGTAAAGACAGGTGGGGAAATCAGCAACAGAAAAGCATTGGCATTCATGATACTGCACTCATCACTTGACAGTCTAGGGAGACTTCAAATGCTACTCTGTTTTTAATGAAACATTCTTTTAATATCATGCCATTGTTTCAGTTCCAACTGAATGGCAAATGGTGGATCTGGAATACACAGGTATAATTTATGTGGATTCCTTGATTGCTAGTACACTGATTTGGTTGATAGAAACTTGAGAAAATAGCTCATCTTTGACAAACTACAGCCTGAAAGCTGGAAGATGACTTTGCTAAGTTACATGCTCATTTTCTCTAATGGCAGACATGATAAAAAAAAACTTGCAAAAGGTAAATAGACACAGCAGCCTTCTCACAAAATTCCCCCCCCCCCCATAATTTAAGAGTACTAGAATATTTTTTAGTATTCACAGTCTTTTCCATCTACTTGCCAGTTATTATCATGAGGTTTTATTAGTCAGATCTCCTGATGTTAAAGTAATCAAGGGGGTCTGGGCAAATGTTCTCCACGTGATGTGAAGTCCTTCACAGATGTTGTACCATAAAGGTCTGGCAAGCCAGCCTGAAGGCAGCTGGGGCAAACAACCTAACTCTCTTCAGTCTTTCTCTTGGTAGGCAAAGCATTAACATTTAAAAAGTTCTCATCTGAATTTTATTGAATAAAGTCTTAATACTACATCAAGTTCCCTGTAAATTGCTCTGTGAGGGCAAAAGCAGCCTTGTGATTGGTGACACTTGTCAGAAGAGGATAAAAGCCCTTTACTTGACCCTGATCTTTCCCACTATTTTTACTTCCTAACCAGGTTGGTGTTATATACACAAGAGTACCTAAATCAAATATTTGTTAATTAAATTATAATGGTGACTGAAATTAGAATATCTGATACTATTTGTCCATTTACAAACAGATTGTCTTTCTCCTAATATTTAGTGAGGGTTTCTATCAATTCAGGACTTTGCTCCTCCTTGCTAAAAGCTCAATGAACTGTGTTTTGTTTACCTGTCTTCTGACTGGCTTTAATGACACCTGCTAATTATATGTTACTTTATAAGCCTTTAATTAAGCCTGGAAATAGTCCTACTTGACAGGACGTATTTCCTTATCCCTCTTTGGGAGATAGATATCAGAAGTGTAGATAGGACAAGCAACTTACCTATGAAATAAGGGCACACAATTCTGATTGCCAAACATATTTTCATGCTAAATTTAATTCACAGTTGTGCCTACAGGAAATGCATAAAATACCGAAAAATAAGTCTTGGAAAAGGTATTTCACAAATGAAACTTTAGGTTCTGTAAAACATTTTATTGAGTAAATCAAATGCAAAATAATATACCATTATCTTAATAGATTCCTTAATCAGAAACTTAAGTAGTATGTTTCATGAGTATGCTCTACAAGTTCATTAGCCATGAAAGAAAAATTTAGCCATCTCTCCCTCAGATATCTTATTTATAAAACACATCAAACATATACCACACATGTGGACATCACAAACCCAAGAATTCTTTGTTGGAGCTTTCTTGTTGGTTCTTCCTTGAGGTTAAGTGTCAATATGCTCCTAAAATTCTTCCTCCTGGTGCTGCTTGTGAGGTGCACACACATGTATTCTTCAAACAATGATTTAGGGTAAGTTAGACAAATCTCTATCTAGCAAATCTCTATCTGTCAAAGTGTAAGAAAATTTTTCCTGTGTCCTCATTGCTCTTCTCTAGGTTTACTGTGTTGGTAAAAGTTATTCTACTTTAGGTCCATAATTGCCTGGCCAATACTTTTTTTGCAAGGAATTTCAATGACTGAGATATAGAGAGTGGGGTATAATGAAATTCTGATGACCATTACCAATGGCAATAATAAAGATTACTTAGACAAAGCACAAGCACCAATATTAATAGTCTTTTCTTGTACCTATTTTAAATGTTAAGTGCCTTTTCATCATTATAGTAAACCAAACTGATTTAATATGAGCAAATTTTATAATAGAAGAAACAAAAATGTATGTAAATGTGAAAGTCTTATCTCCTGTCAGTCTTAAGAATAATCTATTATCTGAGTTGCTCTGAAATTCTGATTTACTCCAGTTCTCTGCATCCCAATGGATTTTTCAGATATTGATTTGAATATGACTGCACACAATTAAAACAAATTATTTCCCAAGAGTCTGTGAAGCTATTTACCATTTTGCCTCAATAGCTAGCTGCCATAATTTACCAGCCCAGAGCCTTGCAATTCTTTCATTTGTTAAATATGTTGGAACAATTATTTTTTGTTTCATTTGTCAGCTGTGACTCTAATATATATTTCTTTCTTCCTTGATATTGTGCATTTGTTCCGTTCTGTGTTAAACGGCAACTGCCTTTTCTTATTAAAATCCTTTTCTTCTTTGGCCTTTAAACCTACTTCCTCACACAGACCCAATAACAATTTTCCAGTCTTCCTTGATTATAAAAACAATCAAGAAAACTCTGAGAGTGATTTGAACTGAATATAGGCTTAAAGGGAATAAAGTATGGGCATAAAGAAAGTAAAAAAGAAAATAATTATAAGTTCAACATAGAACAATTCTTGAGTACTTGACCCAAACCAACTCACTGTTTAAGAGCTGTAGAATAGGTACCAATCATATGAAAGATGAGATGAAACTCAAACCATGCTTAGACAGCAATTCTAATCAAATGAAAGAAAGCTTTAAATTTGATTTGGACAGGACTGGGAATAAATATGCATGGGAAATTAAAAGGTATATTCCTATGCACAGACTTGGAGTGGGAAAGGGAGGAAGTAGGAGACTACAGCAGTGATAACTGAGAGGAAGAATAATTGGGAAAACTAATACGTTTTTGCAGAAATGTCAGAAGCATGAAAGCTAACAGCAAGAACTACAAGATTTAGAGCATCTGTAAAGCTATGATATACATGACACCAGGACATGGTGATACAGAACACTAGAACTGTTACAGAAAAGCTTGGCTTGCTTAATAAATACAGATAGAAGAAATGGGATGAAATGTCATGTCATCTAATTAAGATTATATATAGTCATTAAGAAGCTCAAGAGGATACAAGAAGAGGATTTGCTGAAAATCTTTCAGTAAAGACAAAAGCTTAAAAAAGGAGAGTTATCAAGCTAAATGTCCACCACGGATCACCTAATCAAAATCCCTTTTCTTTTCTTAAGCATATCAAGGATTGTAGCTGGAAGAAATAGAAAGCTGTGTCACACTGTTTAATAGGAAAGAAAGTATAGAAAGAGAAAAAACATCCTTCAAATTCTTAGGGAAAAAGAGATAAAATCTCTTTCAAAGTTTTAATATCTGAACAGGGTCATAGTGGAGAGAAATGGGGAGGAATAGGGAGGAACCTCCTCCTTGTGCAGAAAAAATAATGGAGGTACTGGCCAGTAGGGTGAGGAGCACTTGCAACTGCCCCAGTATATGTTGGACTGCATTCCCATTTGATATGTCTCCAGATAGAAATAAGCTACATTTTTCTTGCCTATGTGTGCTTACAGTGTGCAGTTCTCAAATTATACTGAGAAGAAATTGTATTGAACTTCAATGCCTGTCTCTGAATAGTTTGCATTTCAAAAGCATCTGTAGATATCAAAGGTAAATAATGCAACAGATAACAGTCATTCAATAGCCTCATTAAAGTAATTGCTGTGTTTAAATCGGAAAACTTTAGAGGTATTTTTATACTCTGTGGTGTCCACTGAGAAAAGAAGTTTATATGTGTATGTATATGTGGGTCTTTATAATTTCAGTTCAAGAACTTTATTCAGGGAAAAGCAGGCCTGGTGAATAAGAATGTTTGAAATTACTGGGTCCTAACTCTATCTCTTCACCTCTAAGGTTCACCTCTCGTAGTGTCTGCAGGGAGTCTGCTGAATTCTCCTTCTCATGCTACAAGAGCCTAGATACAAGCTCCTGATGAGATGACTGGCCAGAATTGGAACTGAAGGAGAAACAGTTTTGCTAAAACTTATAATGGAGAAATAATTATGCTTAGGAAAATTAAATGTTGGGAGATAGAAAATTAATGATACAAGAATAGAAAACGCCAAAACCACAGGACTTGCAGGCAAGGCTTCTTAATAAGGTAATGTGAAAATTAGTAAACCATATGAGATCAGATTATTGCTGTATATTGCTGAACTGTTCCAAAATAAACAAATAAGAGAGAGTAATCATAAAAGCAGACTTGTAAAGCTAAATTAGCTATTCACTGCTTATCTGAATGGTTTTTAAAACCATCATAAAAAATGTAGAAACATATATAATGAAGGGCAAGTGTAAAATGGGGAAAATATATAAAATTACAAAAAAAACCCCCCCAAATAATAAAAAAACCAACCAAACACAAAGAACACAAAAAAAACCCCACACAAAAAACCCCAAAACAAAACAACAACAACAACAAAAACCAAACAAAAAAATACCAAACAAGAAAAGAAGAATTCTCATTCTGCTTTAAGAGTAGAATAGTACCAGAAATAAAAAATAACAAAGAGAAAGTAACTATCCAGTTCGACATGGAAAATTATAAAACTCAGTGATTCAGAGAAAGCTACAGCACTCCACTCCTTATGAGCATCATTTAAAAATAATAATAAAAACAGATATTAAAAATCAGGTTAAATCTTAGTTAGATAAATGATACACCTACTGTCATTTCAGAAAAGAGTAGTCCATTCAAGAGTTCAAAATGAAAAGATGAAATAATGTTTTCCATTCCATAGCTTGTGGCAAAATACTTGACTACAAAGCATTCCATCTATGGTAATTTTGGACATAGATAAAACTGAGGCAAATAAGAACAAATTATTCTTTGTGAGGAAGTACAATCCTTCCTCAATATTGATACTATAGGGTAGAGATGACCAAAATTAAGATTTTTTTTTTAAGATATCTTTGTTAAACTCAGCAGGTCCTAATGTGTCGTTGGAGAACACTTCAGGATGGCCTTGGAGCAGTTTCTGAGACAGTGACCTTTTCAAGGAGAGGATAAGGTAGGGAATGTTCCATAAGGCTGGAGAAAGGCAAGCAATATAATTGGCCTTAAAAATGTGATCATGGTAAACCTCAGAAGTTATAGACTGGTGTAATTTAAAACCTCTGAGAATTTTTAAAAGATAGTGTTGGAAACTATGGGCAGGTTGACCTAGAAGGCATCCAAGTAAAGCAGCCAATACTGATGTAGCAGCAACAAACCACACAAGTAGAATTTTCTTTTAAATTTAGTACGTTAACTGGCCTAACTGGAATGATGGAAGGCACAGGTTGGACACATCTTCCCTTAAAAAGTCTTTTCATTTTGTCTTATGAATCGTCTCTATACAAGGTAAAGAATTCTGTTTTACAATTAATGTCCATCAGGTGCATTTATAATTCACCATAAACCATCTTTGATTGGTGTGTGTGTGAGCAGGGGAGGTCCCTGGATCATCTATTTTACACAAGTCGCAATCAATGCTATCAACTAGATTTTGGAAAAAAAGAAACCACATATAAAATTTGAGTATGACATTCAAAAAAATAAATTGAGTAAAAGAATAGAAGCTTTCGGGAGACAAAAAGAAAAACAAGATTGCCTCAGCAAATAACAATTTGAAATTAAGACAAGTACAAAGAGCACATACTTACAACTTTGTACTTTTAGCAGGATAGCAGTATAGAGACTTATGAGCTGTTGCTCACAAACAAAACATAAATGAACACAATGTCATGGTAAAAAAAAGGTGAGTCTTCTCCATATGTTAAGAATGTTGAATGTTGCATATGAGAGAGTTGTTCTATTTGATGCACTCAGTGATGCCAGTGATGCAGCTGCTTAAACACCACATCCAGCACTGGCCTTTCACAAATGTATGCAAATGCATCATAGATATGTCTGAAAGAACAGCAACAAACAAAAGCTTAGAAAATACACAAAGAAAATCTCGTGGGAGAGGGAGTTGAGTTTCTAGAAGAGCTTGACGAGCAATATGGAAGGAAAGACTTCAGCCACAAAGGGAGCTGGTAAGGGGAGAGAAATCCCTTGTCAGAGGGATCCAGAGTGGCCCTATGGAGAGACTAAGAAGGTATGTTCAGCAAAGAAAACAAAGGAAGTAGATGGGGGAAAAAGACATCCATTCTTGGTAATTTGTTCTTGGTCCTTTTGAGAGGCCCTGGTAACCAAGTGGTCTGTAGATGCTCCATCGCTGGATACGGATGTCTGTTGAAAATTGTGTTCTCTTGTCCTCCTCTGTTGATCTGCCTCAATGTGGTGAATTAGGTATATTTTGTTTGGTTTGGGTTTTTTTTAGACATAGATACCTACATGTAGACATGCATGTAAAGCACACATGCATGTAAAGGCTGCATCCTTCAGCCAAAAGGCCTTCAGACTTTTGCAGCTTTAGCTGGGAACCTGGAACAAGGTGTCAGTTGTTCCCTTCTTTTCATACCTCTGAGTCTCCTACCCTGCACCTCAGCAGGAGATGGCAGAAGGACTGTTGGTCCCCCACTCTCTGTCCTTGTTTGATGTTTTTGGGTTGGAAGGAGCCTTTCAAGGTTGGAAGGAGCCTTTCATCCTGAAAAATCTATGATTCCTGCTATAAGTCTGCCTTAAAATCAATTTAACAAGAACTGTGCAATCCCCTCAATGAATGAGTGACCGTTCCCATTCACAGTGCACATCCACCTTTTTGCTACCTGCTGTGTTTGTGTGAGAAGGGACAACAACATGCATTATTCAATTCTGCCACAGAATAAGGAGTATTATATACTGAGTTATCAACATTTCCCACCAGAAGATGAAAGTTTCCTCAGGATGCTTCCTCTTCATGTCGTGACTCTCCTTAGTCTTTGTGTTCTTGTGTTTTTTCCTGTGAAAGAAAAAACAAACTGCCTATTTGAAACTACTGTGCTGAGCACATCCACAGCCAGTGGCCTGTGAAAGTCTGGATGTCCTTGAGTTGCAGTTACTGACACTTTATCTGCTGGCTGTGTACATTTACACATTCATGAGTACCTAGATTATGGCTGCAAACTTGTGACAATACTTCTGTATGTTACTTGATTAATGCTTTGTGCTTTTGCAGAAGTGCTTTCCTTCAGTCTTATTATCATTAAGCTTTTATATTATGTGTGCATGTGTGTGTGTATTTGTCTAGTTTTTCCTGCCTTGCTGCCATTTCAGTTTATTAATAATTCAGGCTTTTCAAAAGACGTCGTACAGAATAAATCCCTCCCCCTTTATTTGAAGATGATATATTGAGCTATTTAAAGAATGACTCATTACAAGTATACATCCTGTTGGTGCCACCACCCTCCTACACATAATAATTATTGAAGTTTGCAATGTTACGCACAGTCAGCACTTTCAGAGCAGGGTATCAGTGCTGGTGGCTACAGTGCCTGAATACCTTACTGGCACTGGTTACCCATGGCAACTAAAATGATCTATTTGTGGTGATAATGGCTTGTTGTTCTGTTTGATAGTTTTGCTGTATTCTTTCCTGTTTCAATTGCAACAGAAATCTATAGATTTAAAAATTGATTTTGAAAAAGAGAACAGTGAACAAAATTTCACTCTTGGTGCTTGTGCAAATATGAAGTAACAGAAATATAATATCATCTCATTGAAGATTTTATCACTGCAACAAACACCCTCAGGTCTAGAGTAATGAAATTAAATCATTCTACCTTGTCTATATGTGTTATGTTTTATTGTTTGCTAGTAAACACTTACCCAGGAGGTTTTGGCAAGTGTAAGAAAGTGGGAGAGCACATCATGATTTCTACTTACCATGTGCCCATTTTTTTTCAAATCTTTATCATTTTTTATTGTTATTAATAGCATTTTAAGCAGACTATCCTAAAGGTAGGGAGGAGAATCACTTGCTTCTAATCTGTTAATACAAATTTATTTGTATATAACACACAATTTGATTTGTAAGCTAATGAACATTTTCCCTGTTACAAGCAGTTGATAATTGGCAAGTATTTTTAATTGGCAATACTGAACTGCAAATATTTTGGATTGTTCAATCAAACTCAGTGTAACCATGATGTCTTTTGGCAGCTTTTTATACCATAGCATGCTTAAGACCAGAATATCTCTCTCTCAGCTGCTGGATATCCAATAATGGAAAAGAGAGTAGAAATACTAGAACGGCCTTCCCTATACATCACTGGTAACAGTGAGAGCATGGCAGCTGGGCAGGACTCTGCCTTCTGGACAGGAGCACCATAGTCCCTCATCTCTGGGCAGATGGGGCTGACCCTGCCGGGGAAGAGCCCTTCATCTCCTCTTTTCTGAAGGTGCCTTAGAACTGCAAAAAGCCATTTTTGTCCCTTCAGCACCTTCCTTCTATAAAAGATTCTTGCAAGTCATATTGAAGAACTAAAGCCACTTTTCTCAGAGTGGCAACAGTCAGCAATTTTAGGCATATCTGACTTTGTTTGGAAACTGTGCCACCATTCCATTACCTGCTGATCCAGCCTGAGGTTATTTCTGACTTCCTTCCATGAACAAAAAAATTTTCTTTGCATCCAGCCTATGCACCACCCACCCCTTTATCTTGGGAATCAAGGGGATTGCTTAGAGAGTCAGGTAAAAACTTTGCTGCATGTTTTGGGTATGTAGGTGTGAATGAATGATTCATTTTGCCTATTGAGGGTCATAGAGTATACTTGGCAGTATCTCCTTTGAACCAAGGATATAAATCCTGATGCCCTTATACTGCCAAATTTTAGGTAAGAAAATGGGACTTAATCCAAGCAGTGATCTAAATAAGGTCCTCAAAATTTGGCCTTGTGGCAAATAAGCTGTTTTCTGCTGATTGCAGTCAGGATTCTGGGTTATGATTCGAAAGTATTATTTTCTAGCAAGACTCACCAGCATTTCCAATATTCCAAACATCCACAGTCCTAAGAAATTTAATTCATCCTTTCACAAGACAGCAATGTAAAATTCAAGAAGCCTACACACTATTATCCCTGAAATAAAAAATATTCTCAGCGTTATTTTTAGTTGGGTGTCCCAGAGAAACCAGCTGTTCCCAGGGAGATAGGAAGCAAACAAAGCATCTTCGAGATGCCTGGGTAAAATACTTTGTGGTGAAAGTTGGGGTTTCCTTTTTTAGTGGAGAAGGCAGTAATGTTTAGCCATGATATACCTATATTCATGCAATTTCAAGACTAACCTTCCCTCACACATAAAATCACATCTTTTACTGACTTTATTATTTTTTAAGGCCTTGATTCTTTAGTTAATTAGGAAACTGGAAAATCAGTTCCTCTGTCAGTTGTTTCCACCTTAATAAATAAAATGTAAGGAGTCCAACCTTAGTTGTAGAGAATCTTGTGTTACCAAAACTCATGGAAAACACCACTAGTCTGATTTACTACCATTTTACACCAATCTTCTTCTCTCTTTGCAGTAGCATGATCAATAGCCTGAAGTGTACAAGAAAAGCCTTATTATACTAGGCTCTATTCTACCCACTTTAAACCCAGTGCAATGATAATTTGATTATGCTGGGGCTGAGATCAATCTAATCTTTGCTGCAGAACACAGATCATCAATTTTGATTTCACTGACCAAGCATCTTCTCTGCTGGGAAGCTTTATGAATGATGGACCACATCAATGAATGCTTACTCTGAGAATTGCTCCATATGTTGTAGCACAGGGATGATTCACCTCATTCATTCAAGGGCTGCTTGAGTGAAGGGAAAGAATGGTAAGATGGTTGGCTATATATCAGAGTGCTTTTGTTTATTGTAATTTGCAGACTCACTGGGTGTGGTATTTCTGTGTACTGGGTAGCCCAGTGAAACAGGATGTGGTCACTAACACCCAAATCTTTGGGGGAAACTGGCAGCACTGTACAGACTCTGGAGAATGCAGATTTTAGTGTCACCCTTATAAATTGTAATTCTTAAGAAAGAAGATTTCTAAAGAAAGCAGCTTTGCAGAAAAAGCCCTGTGAGCCCTGGTCATCAGCAAACTGCGCAGGAATCAGCAGGGTGACTTTGTAGCAAGGGAAGCCATCTACAACCTGGTCTGCATCAGGGTAGAACCAACAGCTCCAGAGCAGTGATCCTGCCCTGCTGTTTGGCACATGTGAAACCACATTTGGATATTTTGTCCTTTTTGCAGCTCCTCGAGTAGAGGGATGCCATGTTGTATCAATTGCAGCGACAGAGCATCAAGCTGGAGCACAGAGTACAGCAGAACAGCTGAGGGAATGGGGTGTGTTCAGCCTCAGGCAGAGATGGCCGAGGGGGATCCTTTTGCTGTCTGTAACAGTCTATGAGGAGCATGTAGAATGGACAGAGCCAGAGGTGCAGACTGGGAGGAGGAGAGGCTGCAGTTATCAGCTATAATACAGGAAATTCCTACCTGATAGAAGGGAAACTTAAAATGAGGGTAGTCAAATATTGGAGCAAGTTTGCTCAGAGAGGGAACCCCATCCTTGGAAGCAACCCCACCTTAGGTATATGGGGCCCTAAGGATCCTGCTGTGCTGAACTTGGTAGGAACAAGAGATCAGAGTGGCGCAGGGTCCCTCCCTCCGAGCCTTTACGATGCTGTGATTGTCACATAAATTGCTGGGTTTTACTGCAGTGATCATGTGTTCTTTTCGCATCACAAACATTAATCACAGCCCAGGGCCTTTCACAAGACTCTATAACACTGTCTCCCAAGCTGACTTGTGTTATACTTTCCATCCTTTCACCTATCTACATATCTTAGTCCACACCTGCACCAGGTAACTAAACAGTTGCAGGCTCTGTCCCTGAGCGCAGCTGCTGTACTTGGCAGCCACACTCTAGATCTGTTAGCCTCCAGAACAGTCTGATGCCACCTATGCTGCCCTTTGACAATTTTTGGTCTGTGCTGGCTCCTGAGTCACGTCTGGGTGTTGTTTGACTGAGTACAAGTTGGCCTCTGCCAAAACTGTGCAAGAGTCAAGAAGATGACAATAGCAGAAATGACCATTTCCCATCACCTCTGTCTTAAACTGTATAATTTTTTAAAAACTTGACTTCTCTAGGTTGGTGTGCAAGGAAGGATGAGGCCTTCCTTTTACTGTTTGAAAGAGAGAGACATCTACTGTAAACAATGCTCAGGAAAAAAAAAAGCTCACTCACCACACAAAACTGACATGGGCATCTCTAATAATTTGTTGTGTATGTGTGATTGGTTTTTTTCAAGCAAACAGATGCACATTGGTAAGGGAGTCTCTGTAAATATTGTCCTTTCAGGTTTTTTCTTTATCCCTTTTATTCTACCTATAGAACACTGCTTGAATCAGAAACACAGTATTAACATCCAAGTTATGTGATTATTCAGGTTGCTCAAAATACACAGAAAGTGACCTACAGAGAGACACCTGTAGACTAAATGAGATATACATAAGGTTATTTCAATGTTTCTCATATACACAGCTGACACTGCATTTCACAAAACTGAATTCTAGAGGAAAAAATTGAAATTTGTTACTCTGACACCACTATGTTTTCACATTGCTGCTAAACTGACAGAGAGATGGTAAAGAAGTAAATATAGCAAAGCTCATCATGTTTTGGGAGACATTATTATATTAAGCTGCAACTTGAGCAATAATTAATTAATGCAATGAGGAAGATACAGGGTGGAGATCTCAAAACAACTCAGCATCAGCCTGACTTTGTTCCAATTGAAGTCAAATTGACTCGCTCCCAGTGACGTCAATGGGAGCAGAGCTAGATCAGTACTCAGTATTTCTGACAGCCCAGTCTCTAATATGTGCTGACCCAAATTGTCAGGAATCGTTTGTGGTTTCAGGCATCCAGCATGAGCCTCCACAATAAGGTCCATCTTCTGGGACAGGTGTTCAGCCTGGAGATTACCAGGTACAGTATGTCTTGTAATTTGTAAAAGTCACAAATCAAATCTGAGCAGTTAAACCTTAGCAAACTATTTGCTGTGGTATTGCCCAGCATCTGAGATAAACTGAAGTTATTTTCGTGCTCAGTTCAAGGAACTGAAATGGTTTTATTTTCAATGGCTTTCAACAAAGTATTTTGTTTCAATTCTTTCATTTCTTTCGTGGAATGTTACAATTTCTGCAGAAATTGCTTTTTCTTTTGAAGTGATTTTTCTTAGAAAAACTCCCAAGCAACTTTATAAATTAGACATGCTCAATCATGGCAAGGAATATCAACATGTATTGCAAATGCCCTTGAAGTGCACATGGAGAATAAGTTATTCTTAAAGCAACTAAATGTTTTGTTCCTTTCATTGCAGTGGCATTCAACATATACCAGATAGTTGCCAGCTTCAGGGGCTGCTATGATTCCTTCCCTGCATGTTATCCTGACATAGCAGATCTCCTCTTCCCAATTTTTGCAGATTTACTCTTTCAGTTTTCAGCTGGACTTTGCACCTCATTTTCAGTCAGTGTAAATGGGCTAATCCAACCCTGGCCCCCTATGTGTAAAATATCTCGGGTTTTGCTCTCATTTGGAACCTGTGCTGCAGTACAGTGTCCCCCTGGTTCTCCTGGCAGTCACAAGAATAGATAGACAAATGAAGCAAGGTGCACAGACCAGTACTTCATGGAGACTTTGAAAAAAGCTCTACACACCAGCACTTACATCCCTTGACAAGGTACAGAAAAACCTCTGCTATAGCCCATCTCCAGACTCCTGTTCCAAAGAGAGATCCATGCAAATCTTAAACCCTCAAGCCATACCCATGAAATAACAATTATGTTAAGCAGCTGATGTCCACACTATATTGCCCTCTCATGTGAGATACAAGTTTCAAATGAGGCATTGCATTTACAGTAGGGGAGAGTCCATTGTCCTTCTGCCAGTCTAAGAAACATGGAAGAATTTTTCCCATCTAATGAGTTTGTTCACCTTACTGTTAGATGTATTTCAACTTTGTTTTTACTTGGATAAGAAAACAGGTTTCTGATATGACAATGTGTTTCCTAGCCCCGTGACACTTCTAAATGCCAGTCAAACAATGTGTATTATAGGTGTAAGATTGATAAGATTCTCTCTGGATATTTTTGTAGCTCTTATAGTGTCCCACAAAAAGGTTTTTGATCTTTCCAAAAAGCAGCTTTATCTACAAAGCATGTAGCAGCTCAAACAGCAGAGGGTGCTTTGTAAGCAAATACAAAACACTTGATCTAAAATTATTGCAGTAGATAGATCCTGCAGCTGTGTGGATGCTTTACTACCAGTTCTATTCATGAAGTGGCAGATTCAATGGCTCACTGCTTATTAGAATTGTTTCAGACACTCTAATAAATCTCCTGTGAAAACCACCCCCAAAATTCTACATGCAAGGGATAAAATTCTACATATGCAGGATAGCTCCATGTTTTTAAATAAGGTGAACAATATGCTATGAAATAATGCATTATTCATAGATGCATACTGTTTTAAGACCTTAATAAAGAATTTGATTAATAGTCCAGGCATGTGCCCTGCATATTTATACCCTGGTATGCATACAAATGTAATGTATAGCATTGGATACTTGTAATATCCTCTTGTCTTTTATGCTTTTTAAGCACTTATGATGCAGAGCAGTTAAGTTAAATTGCAAAACAAAGCCAAGCGCAGGAAATTGTTATCAATCTGCAAAGTGGGTGGTTGGTCATCCTTTAAAGGGAGCTGTTACACAGAATCATAGACTCCATATCCTGAGTTTGAAGGGACCCTCAAGGATCATTGAAGTGAAACTCTTGGCCCTGCACAGGATGGCCCCAAGAATCAGAGTGTGTCTGAGAGTGTCAATTTGGAATCTGCCAAAAAATGAACAGGACTTTCACCTCCTTAACATTGCAGAGTCTGTCTCCATTGCGTTTCACTTCCAACAAGGGAAAGGGAAGTTTGGTGCTGAGTAGTGAAAAGAATGGCAATACTTTCAGGCATGGAGGCAAACAGGTGGGAAAAGAAAGATAGTGAGGGAATAATTAGACCTTCAGTGCTAACATTTATTACCAATTTATTACCAATTTTTAATTTTGAATTTTGTAGTTTTGGACCTATGATGATTTTCATTAGTTGATGATCTCATCCAAAGAAGTTTGGAAGGAAACGTGGAAGAAAGTTGTATTTGGTCCCATCCATTTCACCTTGTTATAGTGACAGAGTGAGGGATGGTAAGTTGAAGTAAAGAGTTAGAATGAAAAGAAAAACAGAAGACTTCAAAGACATGAAGAAGTCTGTTTCAGAGGTATCACTACAGAACAGAATCACACAAGTAGAAAAGATTGGAATAGGAGAGAGGAACACAGGTGTTGTGACAGAATTACTATTTGGTAGAGCCCTTAGAAGACATAAATAACCAGATTTACTCAGGATATCATGGGGGAAAAGCAGTTACTGAGTTAGAAGGTGCTCCACAGAGTACAGAGAAATCCCAAGATATGAGCTTTCTCACATCCAAACTTTTTAAGCTAAAGACTTCACTCATAATTTCACATTTTGATTTCTTTCACACTTTGCCTTACAAGACCCTTTCTTAAAGGATCCTTTCCCCCTTCAATTTCTGCAACTGAATTTTCATTGAGATACATGCCATGACTACAACAAGACCCCTTAGTTCTAGGACAGGTTCAGGGCTAGAGTGGACCACGTAGATCATAATTTGTTTGACTTCTGTCAGGAATACATTCTCAGCACTACAGGCCTGAATTTTCACCTGTATCTTATTTTTTTCAGAAGTGATAATAAAGGCCTTCAACCCCCTAGCTTCAGTTATTCCATTGGCAGCTTTTCTTCATGAATAAAACTTTGCTATGTTTTTGTAGTCTGAACTTGCCATTTTTTTTCTCAGTCATCTATTGCCAGAAAACTCTTCCACTTAAGTCCTCATAAGACACAATGAAGCAACTTTTTATTATATATTTTAAAATGAGGCAGGTAAGAGATCTAACTCTTCTATTGTAGACATCTTTCATATGTGTAAAAAAAGTTTATATCTCTTTTTGATTTTTTTCTGGTTAAGCATAAGTTTTGAGATGCTGATGAATCACTGTCTCAAGTATTGTACTAACACCATTTCCTTGCTATTTTTATTTCCTAGTAATAAGGTATCTTCTGCATTGGACTCCAGAGGACATGAGTAATGGGAAAGGAGAAGCAGTAGAAAGTGTTTCTGTTATAAACAGCAATAGAAGTCAATACATAGATTTGTCCCGTGAGTAGACAGGGCTACAAGCCACTCTAGAGATGAACACTGAGTACAAAAACTTGGGAAAGTTTCAAACTGAGAGAGCAAATACAGACTAAAATGAGAGGGAGGATCAAGCACTGAATCTATATTGTGGTGGTGGTGGTGCAAGGACATCATCATAGGAAGAGACCATGAGTAAAAAGGAGGCATTATGGCAGGGGAGCTGAAACTGTATGATCCTTAAGGTCCTTTCCACCCAAGCCATTCTGTGATTGTATGATCCTATTTTTACAGTAAAAGGTGATTACAGCTCTCAAAAGTACTGTGATAGAGGAGGAGGAGGTAAGACAAGGAAAAGAAGAGTTAGGGAGGTGTGATGATGTGAATGGTAATGGGGGGCGGGGGGAAGCAGTGGGAGACGAAGACAGAGGAAGAAGCTTGTTATGGCAGGAGTCACCAGATGGCATTGTTACATGTAGTCTTAATGGTTATTTTCCTTGGCATGCAAGCAAGTTTTTGTTTCAGGAAAAATACCTGATCTTTTATAAATGTCTACAGAGGAGTCATAACAAGCAGCTGAGCAAAACACAGTGTTAGAGATGGAAACTCTGTAGGACCTAGACAAGAAGGTTTTATTTTAAAGCAAAAACAACAAAAACAAAAAATTAACATTACTAGCTCGTCATGTTGACTTTGTTGATCCGTGACTGATGTGTAGACAAAGGAACTGAGCAAGAGCTACAAGCAAATCCAACTCCTTTTTTTTTTTTTTTAAGCAGTGAGATAATCTGTAAGGCCCTGACAGCTCCTATCCTTCAGCAGAAAAGCAATCTGATGATATCAGGAAGGACGTAAGGTCTGAAGACAAGAATCAAGTAAACGGAGGAAAGGACTATGAAGTGGAAAAATAGAAACATTGGAAAAGAACAGGGAAAACATTAGATACAATCAATGGGTAGTGAAGCATATCTGCAAGTCAAGACAGTCGATAGCACATCAAATACAAAACAAGGAAAATGGCATAAAATACCATGTAGAAGTGATATGTAGCCAAAATAATGTAGGTACAACATTAGACTGGATTTTTTTCAGTCTATTCTAAAAATGCTAGCATGTTTAAGTTACACAAACTGCACTAGCAATGAGGACTTATGGAGTAGATCATTGCTGGGGCTGGGAAAGAGGAGAGGGTACAACAAATCCACAACACACGCTACTTGCATTGCTGCTGAATGGCAACAATTGGCTTCTATATACAACACAAAACCATTACATTTATTACTACTTCTGTCTAGTGTTCAAGACTAGTTCTAGGCTTCTTCCTTTCCCAGTTCTTGGGCATTAGTCCAGTGTTAGGTTTGAATTTTCTAAATAAAAAACCCAAACCAAACAAATGGCTTTTAAACTACTGCCCTTTTTCCAGAGAGCAAAATCCCTAATGAAGTCCAAGAGATGGTCTCTGAAGCACACTGCTTACTATTCAAAAGGAAGCTGGGGAGAGAAGATGTAAATAAGTACCCACTCTTCTTGGAGTAGAACATGCAGTGCGTGCTCATTCCTCTTTCCCAAGACCCGACCTTTATAACTCAAATGGCAAAACAAAAGCCTGAGAGTTCTTCATAGTCTTGAGTACTCATGGCAGCTTGTCTGTCACAGCTTAAGTTTATCTTGCAGAAAGGACACTTCAAACCCCTTTACATTCTTCTTCAGTAAAAATAAATTCTACTTAATTGCATATGGTAGTAAAAATCCATCTGGGTGAAATTCTGAACCCCCTGGCATCAGACCTCTGACCTTCTTTTTCCTCAGTGAGCAGCCTCTGCTCCTAGCTTGAGTTTCAGCACAGAATTGTCCCAGGTGGCAAAAAAAGCAAATAAACTGGGAACCAAAAGGGTGATTCCTAGCAAGGGAAAGTCAGCTAAGCTCTACAGCTACCTGTGGCAGCTTTCCAGGGTGATGTCCTGAAGCAGACTGTGTAGTATGTGTACAGCTAGTTCCAGAAGAGAGGCTGTGGAGACAGCCTTGAATTCCCTCAGCACTTGCTCTCCCACCATAGCTTCACTGGTCTTTCAGCCCATTAAGGCTCAAATCACTCTTACCCTAAAGATCTAAATATTTCAACCAAAAAACACTGCACAGCAGTGGAAAAAAAAATCAAGTAGCTGGTAGTTGAAAACAGGATTGAAAAACAAGGAAGAAAAAGTACATTTTAGAGAGTTTGAGTTATGTCAGATAATGATCCTTTGGAAGATGAAAACAAAATTGATAAGGAGAGAAGGACAATGCAGATTCCCCATGATGCTCTTAGGTGACATGGGCTGCCTTTGCTGTGATTCCATACTTTTCTGCATCTCAACTTCTCCTGTTAAAAGGAGGACTATTCTGTGTTCAGCCAGGTGTTACAACCACCTCCACACCTGTTTCCTGCCCTCAGTCCTCTTCCTCTTGCAGTCATTGCATAAAGAACTTTTTAGGAACATACTCAACCACTACAAAATCCCAGACCCACCCCAGACTAATCTTATCTGGTTTCAGAGCCAGCTATTCAGCTGTGCCTAGACCTCTGTCCCACTCTACCCCAGGAGCCCTTCCAGAACTACCTGTTCTTTGAAGGGCCATGTTTTTAAATAGCACTAGCTATTTTCAGCTAATCAGGGCCTGCTCTACTTAAAAGCATATTACACCTGCTGGTATTTAAAGTAAATTTAAAAAAGGAAACAAAGCACTAATACATGCCTCTGCCCATCTGTTCTCACATCCACTTGGACTCATGGACCATTTAGTATCTCTAACAAAATAAGTAAGTTATCTTGTTAGCACAGAAGACTAAAAGGAACTATATTATACTTGGAATATCTCTTTAAATGGAAAACATTTTAACACTGTAATAAACTGGTCCTTCAGTGAAATTTTTGAGCAGCCCTTTATATTTCTGTACTAGTACTTTTCTAGATCTGAATGCTGTGTCTTCACATTTTTGCTCTGTTTGGTTTAGCTGATCCCAGTTACATAATTGTTTTCTTTAGTCAGTAAACTTAAAGGCCAGTATATCATAATATCAAAATCAGGATTATATCATGTGAAGGGGCAACATAACCAACTAAGGTGCTTTGTATCTGACTAGCTCCTCCCCACAGCCTATCTGTCCTGTGACTTGCATCTCACTGATACAAGTCAGAAGAGTGGCATCTGTGCCACCACTCTGATTTAATGCTTTAAGATGTCCTTAGTTCCCAAGAAAGGAAAGTTTTTCAGTTTACTGGAAACTGGGGAAACGTGAGATATAAAAAAATACAGGGGGAAAAACAAGGAATAATGGTTGCTAGGAAATTCAGTGGAGTCAACAGGTATGATCATGTTCTTTCAGCCCTCAAAAATGTATTTGAATCAAGTATTGGATCACTTCCAAACTAAGTAATAGTAGCAGGGTAATACAGGTATACACCTTCTATACATTGTAGAGATCACTTCCATTGCGTATGGTTCAGGATGTACAAGGACAAAAAAGAATTTGTTTCCAAAAATAAAAATGCCAGCTCTATATTTTTAAAGAAGTATAACAGTGAAAACTCCCAAGAAGGTCCCAAGGGCACAAGAAGCTCTCAAAAACTCTAGGCAAATGACACAGTTTCAAAAATTTGCAAACCAGAATGCTCTGTATGTATTTTTGAATCTTGACCCAAAAGGAAAAGTATCAGTGTATGGGTAATTTCCAGTTTTTCGAAAGGATCAATCACATATCACTTGCATTTTTACAAATGAAAATATATGTTGACTTATGGAAAGGAGGCACCCATTGTTTTATATAGAATGTTGCTACTTATGCTATTCACTTCTAGTAATCTGCAAAATTTGTCTCAGTTCTCTTTAATTTTGGCACACTTTTCAGTCTTAGTGTGCACTGGAATTTGTCTGTTTTCAAAGTTCTTCATATTAAGAAATAAAGCAGATTAGAGAGGTTACATTTATGAAATTACAGTTCTGGACATATTAGTAACGACTCATTCATTTGCCACTGAAATTTTAGAGATGGCCATGAGCAAACATGAACATAGGAAGGTGAAACTTCAAAGACAGAAAGCAGCTCTTGAGCAGACAGAATTCAAACACCATCATTGCCAATCACTTTTTTTAATAAAAATACCAGAACCATTTTTTCCTCAGGTCAAGCACTATTCATCTTGCAGAACAGATACAACACATTATGCTCTCCAAATCAATGCTGTAAATCTAGTTTACCATCACACTTGCTATCTTTCATGAATTGAAGAGTTTGCCTGTAACTGTGTTCACTGAAGGTCACATTCCAAACCCACTTAATTTTGCAAGTATTAAGGATGAACTCCTAGCAAATGGTATCCTGTTTTAACCTCTTACATGAGCGGACAGAATAATGGTTCTTCCACAAAGGGGACATAGTTTTGTTTGAGTATGATTTCCAAGGGCTTGGCTTAAAGCTGAGACCAAGCATCTGATGGTTTCGTTTTGGTGTGCAACCTAATATTTGCTTAGGCTAATGATTTGAAAATCTATAATGCATCGTCTGTCTGTGGAATTTTTAATGAGTCAGCTTCAGATCATAGCTCTTGTTTTTGTTCTCTCTTATCAGGAGAGAGATGGAGTCCATGGAGGAAGATGATGACAATAAGCTCTCTAGAACATACCAAGTTGGGTGATTCAGCAGAGTGTCTCCACACACTGTAATTAAAAGGCAGGCAGACACACATTTTCAATAATGTGAAGGAAAGTGTTTTCTAATTGCTGGGTTTTTTCCAACTGAAATACACTTGTTTAACCTATAATGCAATCCATCCCTTCCTACCATTATGTGTCATCAGTGAATCTGAAGGTTTATTCAAACTCTGTTCTACACTCCCCCGAACATTTCATACAAGGAAGATTTAAAGTGTTGTGTTCACATTTTGCAAAATTGTCTCAGGCAGTCTGTACAGGCACTTTCAATATCTTTAATGAAAATTCAGAAGGAATGGACAAGTCCATTTGAAAAGAGGACTAAGAGCATTTAATGATTATAGATGAAAATCCTGCTATCATCAGGTCCTGTGTGGAGTATATGCATCCATTTGCACCTCTCTCTGTAGGCGGAGCGGTTTCTTCTCACATACCCTTGCAATGATACATTTACATACAGAGCCTACTCACAGTCCATATCAACTCTGAAGCATTTGGCACCATGTTGCATTCTATTTAGTGTTAACACTTATGTTAAGAAAGGATATACCAAGAATACAGAGCAGCAGTGCAAAAGCACTGCTTTCTTTCAGTTTTTCTCCCTTTCTAGCTTGCTGTCACCATATATTCTGTGCCACACAGCACCAATTAATTTTAAATTCTAACTTTTCTTTCTAAAGAGCTTAAGTATTTTTCTTTTTTAGTTCCCTTGCCATTGTTTTGATGATTCCAAATGATCAAGTTACTGGTTAGTCCTGGGAGATGTCATGACTGTATGAAGAGGAATTTTTTTTTTCTTCTGTCAGTATTTGTAGAGATTAATACATTTACATTTTGGTTCTATCTAATGTTCCAGAGGAACACTTTTCACGACCTTTCCTGAAGCAATTATGTTGGCTAAATTAACTGAAGTACCCTTCTACTGCTGCTGATTCAGGGGATCTTGAATTTTCAAACACTTTTCAGCAAAGACCTAGGAGATAGTTGCTAGATTGAGATTAGGATTTGAAATTAAATCAAAAAATAGCAATCAGCACAAAGAAAAGTATATGATTTTAGGGATTATTTTACCTCACGAGCATAAAATAAACATTCCTTTTAAACAAAAGGAATTACAGCTAAAAGGATTCTTTTAGTTGTAACTTAAAACATGTATATAATAACCATATATAGTCAAAAAAGGAAAAGGATGAGGAGTTACCCCAGAAGGAGAAGAATTCGATACTGACATTTTAACCAGTTTTGAACCTGCATTCATAGCACATAGGCTTCAACAACAGCCTAACAGAGACTCCTCTCCTATTTTTTTTTAATACTTAGTGTTCAAGATTATTTTACTGATGAAATCATGATGGAGCTTAAAGTCTTAAAGAACATTATTCTCAATCTTAAATATTTTTCTTCTATGTCCAGTGTTAACTGAATGAAGCCTGAGGTTGTAGAGGAGCTTGCACAGAAGAAAGTTTTGCTGCAGCTTATTCTTTTCCTAGCTACTGAGGGGGGTAAAAGAGCTCATTTGTATGATGGCTCCATTTAGTGATGTTCAGGCTCGAGCTTTTATTGAAAGAGCCCCAGGCTGTGGAGCTGTAACAGGTAGAATGGGTGAACAAACCTCTGCTAGGCTTCTGGTGCCTGCCTAGTTTACAGTCAGCAATAACTATTAAAGCTCATCCTGGCAGGTCACACAAACATCCTCAGGCCATATCTGCAGTGGAGTTTATTCTTTTGTCAGCCACTGGGAACGTCCCATGGAGCTGCTGCACCAACACCGTCCTCAGGCTCGACAGCCAGCGCTGGGCTGTGAGCAAAGGTGGCTCACACTGGCTGGAGGCAGAAAGGGCAAATCACTGCTTGTATGGAGTGGGTCTCTCTGGGTCCCTGTGCCTGAGAGAGGCAAGTGACAACACCCAGTACCAACAGGGACAGACACCCAAACAGGATCACTCTTCCTGTTGACAGAAATCTGCCTCTTGAGTCTCAATCTTCTTCACAATTCCTCTGCTCACCTTTAAAGCACTGAGAGCGTCTAATGCTGAAAGCAGGCTTGGTCCTGCTCCTAATGAAATCATTAGTAATGTTGCCACTAACACTGAGAGGTGCAGGACTGGGCCTGTAGCTCACAGGTATCATGTTTCCTGAAATATTAGCTAGACCATGAGTTGCAGAATGCCACATGGTGTCCCTGCCAATCCCTGTCCCTTCAGGAGCTGTTTATGTGGAAAAGAAATCACCTTGGCACTCCTGATCTGCTTTAGCTTACCAAAGGTTAAGGGACTTCACAGACTTTAATTGAATGAAGTCCATAAATAATTACAATTTCCTGCAATTGGAGTTGAAAAGGTAGCTTGGGAAGGATTTTACTTTCGTTCTTAAATTATTTTTGCTTTCTTCCTTGGCTTCTTTAAGAAGTTCACAGCACAATAGCTGAAGTTTTCATCGTATTTTTAGATCATGATATTTGACAGCTCTTGGCCTTCTTTTATGTGCAGGGAAGACTCTCCTGTCTGGCTCATGGAATGAGCATTAGCTCCCACAATTTAACAGCTCAAACCTCAACATACCAGTTCCTTCCTTCCTCCAAACTACTAAAATAAAGTAGATGTGAACAAGGGCACCAAAAGGTGAAGAAGTAAGAAATCTGACTTCTCCCCATTTCATTCCCAAAGGCATTTGAAAGTATGCCTCCCTAACAGCCTTTTCTTCTACCCCATGTGAGCAACTTGGGTGGAGTAAACATGTCTGTGCAGTGATAAACCAAAGAGAGCCATGTATCATTTCATCCCGAGGGAAGGAGCATCTGGTGCATCACCAATTTGTCAGGAATTAGGTTGGGAGTCACAGGACTATGTTTTTTAATCTTGTTTGACTTAAAACTCTGTTTTGTAATCACTGTAATAGAAAGGCACCACTGAGACACAGGGATTAGCTGTAGAGAAGAAAAACAATACTACACAGTGCTTTGATGTGCTTCTATTTGAATTAGAAAGTGGCACTTTAACAGCTCAGAGAGCTGCATACAAAATCTCAGCTTAGCAGTCATACTGTCCAGCACATGAACTTCTTGCAAAGCACTGTCAAAAGTCAGACAGAAACAAACTCAGAGCAATTTAAAAGTGTAACAAAGGATTCAGTATGCAAAAATGACTGGCTACAGCTACCATTGATGCCAAGCATGTGAGTGGAAAGGAGCATTTAATGTAATGAAAATGAAATGCTTAATAGAAGATATTTATTGAAGAATGCCTATTTTTTAATCAGAGTGAGTAGAATGGGATGAAGGCAAATGCTACATATGATTTCAGACTTTGGCTTTGTGTGATTTTTTTGGATCCTGGCTTTTGAATACAGGCAGAGTGATCATGGAGACCTTCCGTCTGTAAAACATAAACTGGGATTTATCACCCTAGAGGAACTGCCACTGTAGAAATGCCTGTTTCAACATTGTTAAAAGCTGAACATATTTGGCAGCAGAGTAAAGCATTAGGAATTCTTTAAAACCCATCTTTTGATCCAAACTTGTATTATAAATAACACAGCAACAGCTGCAAAGGATTCTCATTTTCCACCATGAACTTGGTAGGCATAGACTTTTCTTGCTGTAAGTACATTTAAAACTTGCTGATTCCATGAAGCTTATATATGTTTGCAAGACCAAATAAAATATAGGCTTTTTATTGTTATTATTTTAGTGTATCTGCTCCTACACATAGTACATCAGCAAATCCTTCTTTAGTAATAAAAGTTTTACAAGAATTTAAGCTGCAGAGTTACACTGAAAGGCTCCTTTCTGTTGACAGTCAAGTTCCACACCATCAGAATTCCATGGAAAACAAAATCTTTAATTTGGAGTTTTTCAAATTAAGTTTTAAGGAGTGAACTTGGCCTAAGATTGTCTCTTCATCCACATAAGCTCTGAGAAAGCAGATGGTCTGCAAAAGGCTCATGGAATGCTGGTTTAGGCTGCACCAGAGAGAAAGATCCAGAAGTTTGACTTAAGTGGCAAACACAAGACTGCACTCGCTGAGGTATGAGCCAGTGATAAGTTCAGCTGTGGCCAGTTCTGTTTCTATCCGTGCTCAGCCACATCCCTTTCTCCAAGTGATAAGAAACTCAATACCTTGCTCAGGACTCAGCCTACAGTGATATTATGACTTAAACAAACCCTTTTCTATCTCCTAGGATTTCTGTTTCCTTCTATGAGAGGCAAAGACTTCATTTTTCCTCAGTGGCTTATTCTTCAACTAAATGAGCAGAGTTCCTTTGCCTACAGAAGGAACTGAAATCTCCACCTTTGCTTTCTGGAGAAGAACATTCAACACCCACCTGCAGACTGCTGCCATGGTAGGGGTGTGTGGCAGACTCCTCTCTCCTCCTCACTGATACTCCCTTGGGCCTGGATCCATTAAAGACAGTGGAGTAAAGTCACTTTTGAGTGTGAAGATATGAACTTAGTTTTTATTACAAAAACATGAGGTTGTGCTTTAAGCAATGAGAAAAACCCAGGCTGCTTCCATCTTCTAAGGAGCCCAGACTATAGACCATACACATGGAAAAGCTGACTGCACTGAGCACAAATAGATAATTGTTTTTTCTCACCTAAGCTGACTTCCACCTCGTCTTATTCAGGATCTGACAAAAATCAAGTTACTTCATGGTCCACTGGAACCTCTAGGAATTGACCATTTCAGACATTAAACTTGCCTCTTTTACCTTCCATGAGCCAACAGTTTTTCTTAATCTTTTGAATGATCTTTTTAATGATCAGGAACATCAAGCTGCCTCATAAAGCACAAGGGTTTGGGTAGAACCTCTGCAGGAGCTCTCCTGGCAAGGCCGAGTGCTTCCTATGCCCACGACTGAAGACAGGTGCAATAATATGCTGAAACTGGAAAGGAAATCTGATTTCTGCTAAGAAAGTTTTGCCCTACTGGCAGCAGTAGAAGTTGAAGGTAAAATAGGCTGCTTTTTTTCTGCAGAAATGCAAAGACTGCAAATACGGGGACAATGCTGGATGTCAAAAGAGAATTGATGGAAATTGTGAATCTAGAAACATACACAAGGGAAACTTTTATTTTCTTATTTTATGAGACTGAGGGAACAAAGGAATTAGCAAATATTTGGTATATTTAAGACAAAAAAAAAGATGCCTTATTTTGCCTTTGATCTGCCACAAAAACCTTCTCCTTCTTAAAGCTGCTGATATGCATACATCTTAATTTAATTCTGACTTCTGTAATTTTACCTTAAACTCTTACTCAATAAATCAAATCTTCACCTGTTACACCACTAGTTTGTAGCACATGTATCTTACTAGCTGTATCTAGAACAACATTAAGGTACCTGGAGATGATGGCTTGTTCATTAGTAGAGAAGAATTTATATATATATATATAAAAATAAGTTATATATAAGTTGTTTCAGGTCCAGTCTGAGCATGTGAAAATCTGCGGGGATCAAATGGGTCTCTTAAATGTAGATCTTGATAAACATCTTCCATGGAACATAAAAATCTTTTCAATCTTTTCATCAGGAGCAAAGACTGGTATGGTTCATCACCTGTTCTGGTACTATCTGTAAACAGAGCTGAGGCACTTGCTAAAAAAGACTGGTGGATTCAGTCAGAGAAACTAGTACTACTTTTCCAACAATGTTGTTGACAGACTGCCATTCAAGAGCAGTATATGTAGATGAAGAGAGAAGGAAACACAAGGAATGTCCTATAATCTACTTAAATGTGAGATTCCACACCACCTTATCCTTTGACCTTTCTGCTTCTCAGATGGAGATAAGAGAGGTCACTCTTCACACTTCCAAGGTAAATTCAATGAGGTTATGTCAGTTTTCACCTGATGGGGATTTGGCTCACTGAATATAAGACTAATGGCTTCAGAAAAAACTTCAGCCTTGGCAGCGATAGTGAATTCTGTTTCATGTTAGTTATGTATACCTCACACACTTAGTTCTAACTTACTGTAAATAGAATGAAGAGTGCTTTGTTGCTGAATAATTTATTGCACATTAAATATGGCCCAAGGCAATAGAGTTTTCAAGTTCCACAAAGGTCTTATATATTTCCTGCTGTTATAATTATGCAAAGGAAATACCGACAGTCTGAATTATGAAATATAGATTATCCATTCAGCAACAATTCAAAGATGTATTGTATGTGATAGTACTGAGCAAAGACAGGGGATTTCAAGCATCATGTGTACTCTTATTGTAGGTACAGTGTCTGTTTAGGCATCTCCCTGCTGTGGAGCAAAGCTCTAGAACATGAAGAGACTCTCAGTTACCCAACAAACTTGCATGACTGACACTGCTGACTCATATACCCTTTAAAGTCGCATTTTCTTCTCTTTTCTTTGTTTTCTAGTTTCCCTTTATCCTTCTTTTCATGCTTAATGAGACATAAAAATACCTTCACTGAACATCTTTCACCCAAGCAGCTCAAATACCACATTAAGGCTCACAACATGTCTGTGAGGAAGGCAAGAAGTACCCAGAGATTTTTTTTCATGTACTAGATGTGTATGAATCTCTGAAGCAGAGGGTAGCAACTTCTGAGAAGCAATGTACCTCCAGATTATTCTGAAACAGTGTAACACATTGATCTGGAAAGCTGCTGCACAAAAGGTCAAGAAAAATACTCAATATCTGTGCTTAATTTAGATGTGTAAATTTATTAAAGTTACATGTTCTTAAAATGAGAGGTGATTAAAAGTTTCACTTCTATACCTTGAAGAACCAAATATTTTTTAGGAAATCAGGATCAATGGATTCTTCACTCCTAGTGATATCTGAAGAAAATTCCAGACAATATGGATGGGTTTTCAGCTCTGAACAAATTTTAAGAATACTTTGCAATTTTGCAATGACTTTCATCAGAGTTCAAAATGCATTATAAAAGTTATGAAGCACATTAGTTCTGTGTTGCAAGGGAGGATGTTATGCAAAAACAGATGATGTGATTTCCAAACATTGACCAAAAAAAAAAAAGAAAAAATCCTGACACAAACAGAAACACCTTGCTGGCTTCTGGCCTCCACTTCTACCACGGGGTAATACTTTCTTTCATAACATTTTAGAGAGAATTATGCACTCCCTTTTGAATCTAGGCAGATATGTATCAATCTTAATGCTGGCCACTCTGATCCAGGGTTTTATGTTTTACTTTTTAAAAGGTCATCAGGCATGGGACAAGGATTTTGAAAATTGTAAACATGTAGACTCAAACATATTTTGGTTATTCAGGAAGGATTTTTTTGCATGTGTTTATGTTTCTGTGCTTTTGAAGTGGAAGACTTTCACACAACCCACACCTTTGGTAGGAAGTTTGCAAACTTTTCCAGATCCTCCCAAAACATCCCTGTGCAAATGGAATGATGAAACTTTCCTATGATATGTTTGAGCGATATATCATACTATCTATGGAGATTTATGTTATTTTAGAGCATGGAAAAATAAATGACATGCTGACATTCTACTACAAAAGTTATTTGTGCTGAGTGACATTCACTGTCTGAATGTCAGATCAAATGCACTTTGCTCTGTATATGGCATATATGTACCCTTAGTCACGCAGTCATGGAACTTCCCCCTTACTATGACACTGTATGGAAGGAAAACAAGCAAGTATGAAAGGCTGAGAAAGCAATTCCAGCTTTTATAATGAAGCTAGGTTGGATTTAGTTTTACTGAATGAGAAGTGCACTGTGGTCACTGGGAGGAGAGAATGAGAACAGGCATTCTTGGAACCTGTGAAAAACAGCAAAACAAGTGTGGTTTGACTAAATGACAGATTTAGGGAAGGGGGCTTGATTTGCCCACATAGCCTCTCTGCTCTTCCTTGTACTTAAGCATTATGATTGAGTATTTAATTATATTGATCATGTACAATTTTTTTTTAAATTCTTCAGAATTGCTGCCTCATTTAGTGGGTGGTACTCAGTAAACAAGGCAGCTGTTCAATATTCTTTTTTACCCACTTCATTCACTGTGTGTGGTCTCATGCCTTATTTACTTCACACAATCCCAAATCAGCCCTGGGTCTGGAATTATTCACCAAATAGTATGTGATTATGCAATTAAAGACTGTATCAAAACACACAAAAGGGTAGAATTAGGATTGCACACAGTTGAATTTAAGTTACTTGAATTCACTAAATTTTGTGTACTTGATTTTTCCACCTTAGTAATCTTCTCTATGCAGTTTTGTTTTTATTTTTGCTAATCTTCTGAGAAAATACCTGTGGTGGACCTTTGTAAACCTCAGTTACTAGAACTGCAAAATTGTGGCTTAAGTTGTGAATGGTTTCTGTGTGGAGCTAAAAAGTCTTAATTCTCAGCATATCCCCATAAGAGTCTCAGGATTTTCTCTGCTAGGTCATTGCTTGATGCAGCAGCATCATTCTTTCCTATGCTATTCTCCTAGTGGAGCCTTCTGAGAAACAACCCCACCTTTGCTGGAGGAGTGAAAAAGGCTCATTGTAGATCTTACCTAATATAACACTGTGCCTTACACAAGGAAACCCACACAGGTCTGGAGAGAGATGACACATCCTGCTCAGCAGCCCCTGGCCAGATGGGGTACCTCAGGTATGAGGGCAGCCCTGAGCACAAACCAGAGCCTGTGCTCGTGGCTTACCAGGGTCACCCTTCCTCCCTCACTCAGCAAACAAAGGGTATAAACTGATCCTCTATAATGCAAGATAAAAGAACTGTGCTGTCACCTACTTAAATTCCACTGTGGTTTTCACACATTTTCACTCTATTTCCATGTATAAGGGATTTTACTGTTAGCAAGGCTGTTTTTGCATGCTGCTTTTTTTTCCCCTTTATTTAATCCAAGTCTAATTATACCCAAGTATGTCTAATTATATCTCCTAATAGCAGGCTAAATAATTTCCAACCCTTCTTGGCTTTTACCCTGTTCAAATATTTAAAACCAGGGCCAGAATCTCCTCTCATTTCTAGGGAGCTATGTCAGTGAGTAAAATTTAGCTTAGACCAATGGACCCACAGACTCACAGTAGGTGCAGTGTGGTGTGACAAGAGGGGAGCAGCTCATACTCCAGTATAATCCTAGGATACAATCATTTTGGTAATTGAGGCCTAAATGGGTTCAATTTGGCAATTTTCCATAACCCAGATTTCTGAGGCTTTGTGGGGTCTGGGAGAGAGGATGTGGGAGGGAGCAGGAGGATTAACTTATCAAAGGGTAAACTGATTATTTTGAATTTCAAGTGCAGAGGCTTTGGTAAATGAATGCACAGAGGGCTCCAAGCCATACTTAGAAGCCCTGTGTTGTGGGTGCTACAAAGGGCTAACTGTTAATTAATTATTGTCACATATGTTGTGTGGATTGTTAAACCACAATTATTTTACATTAGGGTATAGCTGGAAATGTTACCCTCGTTCTTGCTTTACATGACCTGGTGCAAGACACAGATCAACATTCATCTAACTTGAGTAAAGTAGCCTGTGTGCTGGCTGCTGCTCACATTTTTCTCCTCTTTATGTTGGCTGTCTTCCTAAACCTATTGCAAAATTCAGTGTCCTGCACTTACCACCACTGCCTCCTCTTCCTCCACTTCCACCTCAAGCCATAAATAAAGAAAGGCAGCTGGATTTTCTGCCACTTCACATATTTAACAACTATGTAAATTTACTCTAAAACCACCTTCCCAAGGCCAGACCTCGTCAGTGGCCTGGAATTGATCACATAGAAGGAATCCTAAGTAATCTCATTGTCCAGTGTGCAAAATCAAATATCCCATATCAAAATGGAAAAGATAAAGTAACATCAGAAGTGCCTTTCTGTTTAATAGGAGCCGAAGTCCTCATTTTGAAGTAAACACAGCAGAATACTTCAAGTTCTTCTTTCTTACCATTGTGAGGAAGAGTTATCACTTAAACTTATTAGGAAATTGCATCTTTGGAACAGGACGTTGAAGAAAAAATCTATTAATATAATTTTAGTCAACATTCAAAGATTTCTAGATCTATTATAGGATCTCCTTAAGAGATATCATAAAGATTGGTCTTAAAGTATGAATATAATAGATTTTTGAACAACACACTATGAAAATATATGGAAAGTACAGCGTTTCCACTTTTGTCTTTGACTCAGACTGAAATGCCTGAGAACATATAGGCAAACCAGTATATGTGTAAGTTTAAATTAATTTTCAAACACAACTTTTCAAGAACTATGGACTTTCTATCTTTTTTTTTTAAGTACTTTTGTAAGAGGGTTTGTAAGAGGAATATCGAACCCAAGCCTGAGGGATGGGTCCAGTTTGCCAAAGCAATACACCCGACACATCCCATTCTCTGTTTGTCCCTTTCCAATCTGTCCTTAGTCACAAACATCAAAATGACCCTTAAACAGAAATGCAGGAAACAGGGCAAAATATCACAATATATTTCTTCTGCTCCTCTCCTCTTTGCCTAGATTGATCTTTGGTGTCACGAGAAGAACTAGTATTCTTTTATATTAATTTCATTGATTGGCAAATTAATTTCTAGTCTCCAGATGAAGGTATGTGGATTGCACTGACCAGAAGGGTGGACATCCAACTGCTCTGAATCACTAACACAGCCAAAACTCATTCTCAACTGCCAACAAGAGATTACTGCAAACGAGGGATGTGGAAGAACTAGGAGCTGAATTACTTTTTCCTGAAATTAATAATTATTTCAGTCTTCATAATGTAATATAATATAATTACTATTATATTAATGTCTTCTTTATATAGATATACAAATATATATGTGTGTATATATATATATATATATATATATATATATATATATGCACACATTTGTGTTTCTCAATAACAGGAACTTGGAGTTGATTGTGCTTTCACTGAGAATTCCACAAATAGCTTCTTTTTTCCAAATTATTTATTCAAAACTCGCTGTTTTCCAGGGGAATGAAGTTGCACATCTGCCATTAGCAAACATTATTTGAAACTGATTCTTTTTCACCCTTCTATCCCAAATTTGTTTAAACCGTTCTCCTGGAAATTACAGTAGCCCAGTGTTTTGGGTTTGGGTGGCAAATTTTTGTAGCAGTGAGGCTACAGGTTGACTTCTGAGAAGCTGCCAGAAGCTTCCCTGATGTCTGATAGAGCCAATGCCAGATGGCTCCAGGACAGACCCACTACTGAGCAAGGTCAAGCTCACCAGTGGTGGTGGGAGCACCTCTGGGACAGCATAGATAGGAAAAGGAAAAAAAACCCAACCAGACATCAGCCACAGTGAGAAATGAGGATATGTGAAAGCAACAGCCCTGCAGACCCCAAGGTCTATTCAGAAAGAGGGGCAGGAGGGGCTCCAGGCACCGGAGCAGAGTCCCCTGCAGCCCCTGGTGCTGCCCATGGTGAGGCAGCTGTGTCCCTGCAGCCCAGGGAGGTCCTTGTGGGACCAGACATCCACCTGCAGCTCCTGGAGGACCCCAGTGAGGAGCAGGGGAAGGGCTTGAGGAGCCCTCCTCCTCCCAGAAAAGGAAGAAGTGGCAGAGACAACGTGTGATGAACTGTCTGCAACCCTTGCTCTCTGTCTCATGGTGCCTTTTGAGGGAAGGAGAGAAATGAGATCAGGAGTAACATTGAAACTGTGAAAAAGGAAGGAGTGGGCGGTGTTCTAAGGTTTGGTTTTATTTCTCATTATCCTACTCTGACTTCTCTGGCAATAAATTATACTAATTTCCCCAAGTGGAGTCTGTTTTGTCCATGAAAGTAACTGGTGAATGACCTCCCCCTTGCATTTGTGCTTCTCTGTGCATACTAACTTTCATCCAGCATAATGGAGATCTTATCTAGGAATTTCAGTGGAATCCCATGATTCCCGTGCACTACTTAACATGCATCTAAACATATAGTTTTCAAGTTTGGAATGATTCTTTGCTTGAAGGTTTGCTCATGCTTCTGCAGTAATTCCAAACTCTGCAAAGGCTTAAACAGATGCTTTATTCTTTGAGTGAAAGCTCCACAGGTCTGCAGACTAAGTTAGCAACAGTTGATGAGCTCCTGATACAACCAGTAGGTTTATATATGGATCATGATAAATCTTCCAACAATATAATACCATGTTCCAAAACTTTGGGCTCTGCATTAACTTTGCACTATTTTATTTTCAAAAAGACTTCTTGTATTCATTCTGCTCATAATTTTTACGGTTGGCATGGAAACTGCCTAAAAATGTGCTAGAGGCATTACAGCTCCAAGCTTTTCTTGTAGCCTATGATGCTTAATCAAAAAGTTTGCAATACATCCCAGTACTGTAAGTGGTAAAGCTAAAAATATTGCTCTCTTCAGAGCATAAACAACTGCAACACGCCTTCAGAAGGAGTTTGTACTTACAATGAAATGGAAAAACACCACCACCCCTTTATCCACTTCCACACTTCAGCAGCGTGCAGCAGTCCTGGAAGTCTTGAATGTCTGGTACTGAGTAACATTTTCCTTTGCAGCACTCTATTCTTTTAAAATTGAGGTAAGTATAAAGGTTGACAGAGTTTGCTCTCTTTAACAGGTGACAAAGATCCTATTTAAAGCCATGATAGAGCAAATGCTACATACAGAGGGATTATTCACAAAAGGGAATAGTAGCACTGAACTCAGGAATGACTTACAATGGTGGCAACCTCCACATTCAGCTGGCTACAGAATTTATATGTCATTCTTAACTGACCTAACTGAGTGGTATTGTAAATATTCAATATTTATAAGACACAGATGCAAACTCAAAGGAAGATGGGGACAGTGAAACCATCACAATATGATGCAGAAACATGTAATGCCAATGGCAAGCCTACCTGCACACAGATATCTTGTTGCCCTGGAGAGGCTACCTCGAACAGAGGCTAGACAGAGTTAGGAAAAGCATAATAGTATTCAAAATATAATCATAATCAAAAATATTGAAAGGCCTTCAAAGGGTACACCTTGGGCAGTGCAAGAGCCTCGCACAGGCTGCACTCAAGTTGGACCACGGTGATGAGTTTTTCATACAGATGTAAGTGTGGTCTATTTGCATATCAGAGGTTAATTGCTTCAGGTAATGAAGTAATTAACTCCACGTTTTCCCACAATTCACTGTTGTTTACATTTTTTGGGGCCTGAGACAGTAAGGTGTCCTTGAGTTTCAGGCCTAGAGAGGAAGGGTTTTGTCTGAATAAAATGGGAGAAGAGTAGCTGAGAGGCTATGGAGTCTTAGAGTTATACACTAAAGCAGTACTGATCTGAAAAATATAAAAGCTAAAACAAGGCATCAATCTTACAGCTAAATCTGCGCCCATCTAAAGGATACAACTGAAACTAGGGCTATCATAATCACCGCTTGTGTCAACATGGAATATTCCTTGCTAGAGTGAGATTCTTCTATTAAGATGCAGAAAGCAGTTCTAGACTTTGCCTCAACACACAGGGGAAACATCTCCTTGTAGGGGCAAATGATGGCCCTCAGATGGCTTGTTTATGCTGGTGATATGTGTGAGAATGTAGCCTATATGGAATACACACCTTTTTGATACAATTATTTCTGGGTCTGCAAAACCAGGGGTTGCACCACAGTCTCTTTCTAGAATATTATGAATCAAGCCAATGGACCCTGAACTGGCACTCATGCACTCAGTGTGAGGCAAGATGAACTCTGACACTTAAACAAACATGGGTTTTAAAAGGTGTGTGTGTGTGAATTTTAGGGCAGTGTCCCAGCAGTGCATCCTCCAGCACACAGCTATTTGCAGGGCCTATTATCTCTCACAAGATGCTGATTCTTTTGTTCTTGCTTCTTTTTCTGAAGGTTTTCAAACAAGGACATTATGTCTACTCTGGTGTAAGAGGATTGATTAGCAGTGCACTGATGGCAGCAGTGGTAATGGTGGTGCAACTAATGCTGACTCTGAAATTGCTTAGATTTGCTGGAAAACCCTGTGCTGCAAAGCTCTACAATCTTAATATCTGGCAGTTTCAATGTTTTGATGAAAGTCAGAGGTGCTTAGAGCTTCTGAGGATCAGGTTTCTCAATGACTTTGGTAATTTGCATTTGAAAACCTTGCTTTGAAAGGTCTGGCCACGGCACTCTCTGTTGTACTCTAATGAGACTAGGAAAGGCTTTTTGACTGTCATGCATTGCTCTAATGAGTGTATGTGTAAGTCTGTAATTTATTTTTTTTTCTGGTCTCAAGAGACAAACTAATTGGAACATAGGAAGGTAATTTTTATGGTCCCAACTTTTTGGATTCAGTTACAATTTCCTCCTCTGTACATCACCAACTTTTTGCAACCTCCTTGATAGGATGAGTGTAGAAGATCCATCTTCCACAAGCTGAATTAAAGGTACCTCCATGAGAGTGATGGTCTTGTGGAATATAAACATAAGCATTCAAATCCCCAAAGCATTCAAATCACAAAGACATTTTGGATCTCTTGCAAAATTTCAGAGAAATAGAAATTGCATAGTTATCATATTGCTAGAAGTGTTTTGAAAATATGGAACTGCATAGGACAGAGCTATGATGTTAGCTGTCCCTAGAAGAAGTAAGGATGAAATATGAACTCCCTCCTGATTACACAACAGAGCATCCACAAAACAAAAGTGTCACAATCATTGCAAAAATTTCACTAGGAGATTGTGCCTTAGTTGATGCTAGAAAATCTATTTATCAGTTCACTGGTGTGGTTTCACTGAGCTCTAGCAATGGGTGAAATTTTAGTGTAACTCATTTGAAAAGTCTTTCTCTATTTCCTGGTTATTGTTAGAAAATATTTCCATAATTTTGTAAATATGCTAATTTTAGGCCCATTTGGATTGTGTACAACCTTTTCTGTTACACATTTCTGTCCTGTGAATGTGACAGACCACGTTTAAGGAATTTAGGGTCTCTTGCATCAGTGTGTGTTAGGAAAACCTCAACTTTTTTCAGTACTCAGGTAGGTTGTCACCCAGTCCTAAGGACACAGGCACCACTCCAGCTGTGAGCTCCATCCAGACCAAAGGTATGGCTAAACTGGCACTCTGGGACTTCTGTTGATGATCCTGTGATTACCAGGCCTTGTAACATCATTCAATGGAAACTGTAAAAAAAGCACTTAAAACCTCCTTTAAATGAGGCCTTCTGAAATACAAGACAATATCTGTGGAGACATTTTCATAAAGTTGAGCTTCTGCTCCTATTGGGAGAGACAACCTTTCAGTTTGGAGAAAAGAGGAGACTAGATGGGAGTTCTGCTTTTTCAGATCTTGTCCAATTCACTTCAAAACCCCAAGTGTACAATTAGGTACTTCTGACTCTTAAGATAGAGGAAGTATCACCTTAATTACTGGTCAAATCTTGCCAGGAAACTATAAAAATTATTTCAAGCCGATTTTAGAAATACTAATTAGAGAAAATGAAGGATAAACCTAGAGGAAGTGGCAATTTAGTGTTTTTATATATTAGAGGGCTTTTAGATATTTTACCATTCCTTACTCTGTGTGACTACTGTTTCACAAAAATGAGATGTACTTTACTCTTGAACTGGTACTAAAGAAGAGAAATTTCCCAGCAGCTGCAAGTTCAACACAGAGGTTGAATTCAAGGTGGTCATTTCTTTGACTCTAATGAAATGAGATGGTGGCTCCCATGATGAGAAGAAAGGTAGTGATCCTACTTCCCTGGGACTCTGAGCGACCAGCTAATCCTGAATAATTATAGTCTTGGGATGACAGTGCTTTAAAATCACTGCCTTTCAGTTACATACACTTAGAGTAAAATAAAAAAGGCAGGTTTTTCTAAAGATTAAGCTATAATGCTTTGAGTACATATTTTCAATTTAAACTATAATTTTACATATATAATATTTATGATACTTTGTCAAGGAGATTGCAGGGGTTATTGCAACTTCCTCTTTACTTTGCAACTCTTTGGGACAATATTCAACTTAATTAATTTGATTCAACAATTAAGACTTTCTGTTAAAGGCTACCTGTGCTGCATTAGCCAAGAAAGTCTCTCTTCCTTCGATGGCTCTGATTCCCGCAAAGGAACCCGAGATGCAAACAGCCTCAGACCTTGAAGACACAAAACCATATCTGTCCTTATCAACATCAATGTGAAGTTACATATGTTAGCAAAATATGTGGATACAGGCCAGGGGAACATCGAGGGACGTTTGCCAGGTCCTAATTGAGCAATAAGGCAGGGTGTAGACCCTGATCCCATGCTTTGGTATGTTGCTAGGCAAAGGGCAAAAGCTCTGTACTATCATTCAACAAGGTGTGCTGTCATTGCACAATAACTCCATCTTGTGCACTGGGATGATTATAGGGTGCTATTTTCAGTGTGTAGAAGATACTTTATTTATGTATATTTTATTCTGCTGACAGGCAGAGGAAATAGCTGCTTGGTAAATGCCGTGTTATAGTAAGTGTATGGCCTATTTTTAGCTAGACAATAATGTGAAATGTGCTGTTCTTTACAGGCCACTGTGGGAGTGCATGGTCTTGCATACAAAGGCTGGATGGGAGACTGTAAAATGCCAATGCCTTGTTCCTGCTGTGAGCCGTGGGCACAGAGAATCCTACCTGTGCTTTAGAGTGAGGAAAGAGGAGTGCCTTGCTACCTCTGAGACTGAAAGCTTTACCTATAGCAAAAAATTCACAACACATTTTGTGAGGAAATTCAGATTATATAAGAAAATAACACTGCTCCTTGGAAACAATTTCTCATAGGAAGCAGCACGAAATTGTTTTCAGCTTCACAGTTATCTTGTTTGTTTTGCTAATCCTCACAAAGATTAATAAAGGAATGATGAGACAACAGCAAACTGTAAGCACAGGAAGCGACAACTGCCTAAAGCATCTGGATATGATTATGTAAACACAATGTAATAAGAAAGCTGAGAGATTTAGCTTTTGAAATCTCCTTTATTCTCTTCTAAAAAAAAATGTCCTTTCAGAATGTTTACCTTATTCCCCGAGTAGCCTTTCAGTTGTTAAAGCACCACAATTTTCATTCAAGTTCCTTGCTACTCGTGAGCAATCTACTCTAGATTTGATCTTCTATCCAAACTTTTCCTGGCATGTAGTCTGCTATACGACCCTTTAATTTGAGAGACATGTGTCATTAAAATTGAAAGGGACATTTTGTGTCTAACTGCTATATGCACTATTTTCCTCCAACCCACTGGTAAATACAATAAATATTTTGAACTTTTAGTACGCGGTGTAGTTTTTTTGTCACTGACACAGCGACCTCTTCTTTAAGGGCATGAACACTCTCCAGACAGACACTCTGAACACTCTCCAGAGTGAGCCAGGCTAGTCACACCCACAATAACTTTGCTACGCACTAAAATTCCCAAGAGATAAATATTTTAAGAATACTGTTATAACATATATAAGTGTTAGTAATTTTCATATCAATCCTACTAGGTATTAGCTTTTTTTCTTCCTCAGTAATTCTATTTTCTAACAGGTGCTAGCTGTGCAGGTTTATTTTTTTAGCCCTTTTGTTCAAAGTAAGGATTTCAGTTTTATTAGGAAATTACCTTAAATTTGTTCTTTGTATAGAATTTATACTAAACCCATTTTGACCTCTTTGTCATTATCTCTTCATAGATAATCATGCAAGAGACATTGAGAAAAATGCAGAGGAAGATCAATGCTTCAGTAACTTGAACACTTTAATAAAGCAAGAGAAATATGCACCTTTACTGTCATTTTATACCTATCTGATAATATAGAATGACAGGAGAGTCCAGAAGGGAGAACTGGAAATGGTTCCCGTTTGACATTTCTAAAACATCCTCTGTATTGTGCAGAAAATCCTGCTTAGCCTCAGTAGCTCATGGCACAACGTGGTCACTGCAGAGACCTCTTAGGTGAGCTTAGGTCTCATATTTTGGCAGTACTTGGGTAGGCCAGATGGGTTTGTTTCATGGGGCCATCATGATAAAAAATATTTCCCCAGTGGTAGGAAAAAAAGATTTCTCTTTTTGCTTTTTTTTTTTTGCTGTTTAAGCACAGGGCTTAAAGAGTCATGAATGACACGTGAGGCCAAACACAGACTCTGTTGTCTTTTTTTTTTCCTTTTTCTTTTTTTCTTTTTTCCCAAAGCACCATTTAAGGTGAATTTCTCCAAAAGGAAACACATTAAATGAGGCCGAGACAGATGTCTGGCAGGGGTATTTTCAATTCAGTTTGTTGACGTCTGATAAGGTTATAAACAACAAAAACAGTGTTTCCCTTGACCAACAGTTAGTCAACCTTAACATCAGAAAGTCAACTAACTATGCTCATAATTGTAATAAGGAACTACTGATTGCCAGACTATTACATTTTTGCCCATAATATTAAGTTTTAATAGGTAATTACAGGTATCAAGATGGGCAACTGTTTCTTTCAATGAATACTGCCCTTTCATTTTTTTAATTTAGGTAAGATACCAAAAATGTTCAAAATGAGTAGTCATTCATTATATAAAGCAGCAGCTGAGCGGTAGGTGGAGGAATCATTGCTTTTTCCTACTCCTAAGTAAACACACATACAGCTTCATTTTTTAGATTCATTTTATTTTGATGGCAAAAAAGGGGATCTCTAATGACACAGAGTTTCAACTGGTAAATCTTCTTTGCAGTTTTTCTCTTTAATCTTGAAAGCTGATGTAGTTCATTCCAATTGCCCACAGCATCAGCTTTATTCTCTTGAAAGAACTTGCTCTTTTTTTAGTTTTCCTTTAATGTTTTGAGCCCTTACCAGAAATGGTAATCTTCTTAAGGTGTTGGCAGGAGCCACAGAATGCACCAAAACTAAAGCTCATATCAAATGAAGTATCCCATTACCAGGATCACCCAAATGACTCAGGTTTGTCATCGACACACTATACTCCTTTGTATGATTTTGTAGAATTAGAAAGGAAAGAAAACTTGGGAGGTTGCTTAGTCAGGTTAGAAAAAGGTTATGAAGATCACTCTACCTAAATAACAACAGTCTTTGGTTGTTTTGAAATACATTCAGGTCTATTTATTATCACAGCTAGCCAGTATATCTGGGTTATTTGATTATATTCTGGTTCTGGGTCCCACACCTTATGTTGAGGAACCTGTAATTCCTACCCAACCTTTTCCCAAACTCCCCTCTTTCTGCAAGCTGGCACTGGATCCTATGGAGATAGAAACTCTAGAGGAGCTGTGATATGCTACTGCACATCTTGGTCATAAACTTTCTCTCTGACCATGGCTTTGCAAGCTGAAGCCTTCGCATACTGCAACACACCATCCAGGCTGAGCCACGGAAACCTGCAGCTGTTACCCTACAACAGGATGGATGGAGCAGAGCATCCCCCAGGAACTGGGCTGGGGATGGCAGGTCTGTCTTGCAGTAAGAGCCCAAAAATCAGGTGTGACTGCCAGCCACACTGCTGATTTCTCTCTGTGAAAGCCCAGAACGATGATGGCTCTGGAAACTCAGAAGCATTTTGATTGTTTCAGCACAGGTTGGGAGTTACCGCTGTAGCACCTATTGAAAAAACAGTGGTTTGCATCACAAGAATGGGATGAGACATAGTGATACTTGAGCTAAGTCACCACCACTTCCCAGCACAGTTCAAGGTGTTGACTGGTCCTGGAGTAGCTGGCATCCTGCTTAGGGAAAGATCACTTCTTTCACCATCTTGTACAGTACTGATTATAATCTGCCAGATGAATCTTTCCTTTCCTGGAGCTGAAATCTCTGTGACTGACAGAAGATCGTATTTGGAGGCTCCACTCTTCTGAAATTGGCTTATTCTGGAAGTCTGCCAGTGTCACAGCCTGGCAAAGTAAAAGGGATCAGTATTACACTTGGCTATTCACTCAGTCTTGTGAACTGTTGCATCACCACTGCAGGATGTTACAAGCTTTTGAGTTTAAGGGACAGCTCTTTAGTCTTAATATTGTTTTCAATAATTTCTACATACCTAAGATTGAGAAAAAATATTCACTTCTCAGGTCTTCTGCACTTTGAAAATGTAAAACTTCTCTGTTCAATAACCATTTGTCCATCTTAGCTGAAGAAGCCAGGGAAAAAAAACCAAAAAAACCAAAAAAAACCCCAACATGTAATCCCAGGAAGTAACACACTGAAGACATACATAGAAAGGTTAGATGGCAACAGTTATTCATTCATGCAAAACAACTTCACATTCATTTCCTCCCCACACCTCCACCCTTTTCTAAGGTTCTAAGGTTAACAGAAAGGATTCCTTTGGTACATAAGTTATTTTAAGATCTTGAACAACTTAGAGATCTAACATCTTTTTCCATGTGTATAAATAACCCCACCTGTTGCAGTATCATATATATGTGATCATTAAAATAGATACAAGTAAAAAACAGTAGTATACATTTCAATCTAAAAGTGATTCTAGGAACAAAGCAGACATGACTAGCAGGCTTTTCTTCTTTCAAAAAGATAAAGGAGATCCTCCAGTCTGAGGTGGATTTTCCAGAGTCAAAAACCTATCATACGCTCATCAACATTCTAAAAGTTACTGGAAGTTGAAAATAAAAAGAAATTTTCCTTGACCGAGCTGTTGAAGTTCACAGACAATGTTGTGCCACTGCACATAGTAAGGGTTGCCAAAGTGGTGCCAGGGAGGCATCAAATTTGTTTAAGCTTCACAAATTCATGTGTCCCCTTTTTACTGTTGCATCTGAAACAATCGCAGTTCTCCAGGAGTTAACAAAGTGCTTCTCCCTCATTTTCCAATAGAGATCTGAGACACAAACTGAGAAAGCTCCAAGTTATTTTGTGACAAAGTCAGCACAAAACATGAGAAGGCACAGCATCTGTGTCAAACTTTGCAGGCTGTTTCTAACTACAGATGAACAGCCATACTGCAGATAAGAAAGAGATCTGAGAGTGAGCTTCATGCAAATCGCTCTCAGTGAACTACAAATCCATGGTGCAAAGGGGGTTAATTTTAAAGTTATATTTTGGCTTCTTTGTTTGGTGATCATATGACGTTTTCAGCACCTAGAAATCCTTTGCTTATGACAGTGTCTGAATGAAATGTTGTTACTGACGTAACAATTATCTCCTCACCCCATAGCTTTCAAGTTATGACTTAATGTTGAGAAAACTGTGGGCTAAGTGAGTGAAATAACTTCAGTACCTTCAAAGGATGCGGTTAGAATAGTCTGCAGGGGTGGGAAGAGAGTTTTCCTTTGCAGTTGGTAGAGCAGCAACAACAGAGTGTCTTTCAATTGCTTCTGTATTGCAGCTCAGGGCTTTTAGCCCCTGTCTGCTGCACCCACACACGATCTGGTACAGACACTTAAAAAGCATATAGCAACCTCTCAGCTCAAGGAGTCCTTTCAAAGCAAGCTTCTGTCACCCAGGGGGCCAGCAATCTGTAGAGATTGCTTTTTCTATCCCTGAGATGGAGTATCACATTGGCTCTGCTGCATTGGGACCACCCTATGCCCATGGTGGAGAAATAGGATTTGCTTTTCATTAATTCTGTTACTATAAAAAATTCCTGTAGGATATTCTGTAGTTAGAGCACTGAATCATTTCTGAAACTTCCTATTCAAATATTTGTTTTATATGGCAATGGTATTAGTAATGTGCAAGTTTTATGCACTGCTATTTCCTCCCACACCCATTGAAAACTAACAAGAGCCAGCCTGTC
The DNA here is from genome assembly GCF_963513975.1 of Fringilla coelebs. Taxonomy (NCBI): domain Eukaryota; kingdom Metazoa; phylum Chordata; class Aves; order Passeriformes; family Fringillidae; genus Fringilla; species Fringilla coelebs. Next base: position 14,218,154 of record NC_140030.1, on the reverse strand, counting down.
AAAATAAGCATGTGAATTATAGATCAGCTATAACATGCTTCAAATAGCCAGTGTTCCAGCCTAGGTGATACTATATAACTCTGCTTTCCCTCTGCTTGCAAAGCTGCACTGTCTACATTTCACAAAAAAAAAAAAAGCCTACAAACTGAATTCTGGAATTATCTCATCTCATTGGAGATATTCAAAACAGGTGCTTAATAACAGAGAATTTTCACCTACTGTTGATGCAGAGACAGAAAACTCCCTTTTAGCTCATCTAGTATTTAAGTTATCCTTAAGGAGGGCCATTGCTGGCTACTGACAGAGCCCAGGGTGACTGATTTCTGCTTAGGATCTTCAGGTACATTCTTCATTTTCAAGAAGAAGAGGTGACAAGGCCACTTCTGACCCCCCCCCCCCCCCAAAAAAAAAAAAAAGTTTGCAGAAAGGCTGAGTTCATTCTTTCTAGTCTGGCCTTTCTTCCACAGACTGCATCCCCTTGGAGGTGGGCTCTGGCATTACTCTGTGGTGCCAGCTGCTCCCAATACTGAACACCTAATACATACATTGTCCTGTAGGTAATATTCAAAGTGATCAGGAAGTGGGAGTAAATAATGTGCCTGCAATGTTTGCTCATGTGGGGTAATAAAAAGGAAAACTGACTCTGAGGAGCTACAGAACGACTGTGATAAAATGGCAGTGGAAATCCAACATTGATAAATGCAAACCAGTTCACAACAGAGAAAATAACCTGAACTGCATGACCCAACAATGCACTCTGATCATGGAGGGGATACAGAAACATTGGAGTCATTAATACAGCCATAGGCACAGACTGTCACATTCAGCATAGCAATTAGTAGTGATCGGAAATGCAATTCAGTATCAACAACTATTATAAAGAAATACCGAACAGTGTGTCACTATAAATCCATACAGTTGCTATATCCTGAATATTGAGTAGGTTTCCAGTTTCCCATCCCAAAGGGTATAGCAGAAGCAGAAAAGGAAGAGTGAAATGAGATCTTTTATAAAAGGAATTATTAAATAGATGGAGATTTTTCAGCTGGGAAGAGCGATGGGATATAATACAGAGCCTAAAAAATCATGACAACAGGGAGAAAGTAAGTGCAGAATTACTGTTTGCTGCTTCCTCTAACACAGTAACAAGCGGGTATCAAATGAAATTAGGAGGTTTCAATGACACAAGTTCAAACAAAGAGTTACCCCTTCATATATACAATTAAGTTATGGAATGCCAGGCCACAGGATGCTGCAGTTGCTAAGGGCACATGAGGGCTCAAAAGCAAATCAGAAGGATTTGCTGTAGAGAAATCCACTGATGGCCATCAAATAGAAAGGAACTGCTACTGGTTCAGCAAGCAAATGGGCTGCAATCACTGGGAGAGGAGTCAGAGAGACCACTCTGAGGCTGTGCCATTATGTGCTTGCACTGTTCTCATCCTCTGCCATGGACATTCACTGTTGCCCTGAGTGTGAGAGAAGACACTGAGCGAGATGGACGACTCCTTCTGACTTTGTAAAGTCGTTTTATGGTCTTAGTGTCCCTACAAAACTCCTATGCTTGAAGAGAAGAAAAGCTCATTTTAAGTAAGATCATATATCTTTTTGTCTGGTCAATGTCATCACTTAAGTAAATGGAGGGTAAAAAAATGCTCATGGAAATCCAAACAGGAAGCACTTTGCAAACAAAGAGGTACAGGCTGGTGCCTGCAGAGCTGCTACTCTTCATGCTCCATGGGACCTGAAAGGGACCTCTGCTACATTCAGCCAGAAGGACAATGACATGATTTTTTTTTCCCTCTCCAGATAGGGCCAGATCTGATGCTTATCATTTGAAGACTGTGACACACCTGGGCAGCAGCAGCACAGAACTGCCAGAATCATGACAGTAACTCTTTCTGGGTAGTGTTATGATGATAGCCAGGCTAGCACTCCAGGAAAACTCTCAGATTTTTGTGCTCTCACGGACTTCAGCCTTCAGTGCCAGCCGCATGGTTACACTGAAAGTGTAGCATGAAGCAAGGCTTTGTTCCAAACAACAGAACTGGCTCATCCAACCAGCCCTACCTCTGGGTGTAGGGTGACCTTCACGATTAGCCTTTTAAAAGCCTTTCACTATATATGGCACTTTCAGTCTTGGCAAGATAAATCTGAAGGGGGAGCAAAGGGATGTCTCATGATGCAAGTACTAAGGCATTCTTGGATTTTCAAGAAAAAATACACAAAACAACTTCCTGACTCAAAGAGAGCTGTATCTGGCATGGGAAACTTCTACATTAGACCTCATCCTGACAGGGAAGTATTAATCACAAAATTTAGAGTTTGTTTAGGTGGAAGTCATAATGACTTTGTTGCAACGACTTTGCTTTCTGTGTTTTTAAAATGCATTTTATGTTTTACATGCAAGCAGGATAGAGTCCTAACCAGTAAAATTTATATCGTTGTCCTGAAAGATCCTGTTCTAAAAAGTTCAAAAAAGTTGAGAGATTTATCAGCCAGCCTGGAGGAGAAAATTTAAACTAACAAAAATGTGAATAATAATTTACAGCAACTCAGAAGAATTTAATTAGATCTTCAAAAAGCCACAGTTGAGAAAGATGCACACACTGGCTAAAACCAGTCATCTGAGGAAGAACTGGAAGAAAGTTAATATTTTGCCAATACTTCTGTAGACAAAATAGGGCAACCAGGTAATTATAGGCCTGTCAGTTTGACGTCTATTCCAGGCAGAGTGATGGAGTTGCTGATAGGAAAGTCAATTAATAAAGTACTAAAACAGTGCAATTTAATTAATGGCAATCAACACAGATTAATGCAAGAAAGATCTTATCAAATTAATGTGCTATTTTTATAAGACTACAAATTTGGTGGATAAAAGGAATTGTGGTAATATTTTATACTTTGACTTTAGATGCATTTGCCATACAGTACTATGAGTGATTCTGACAGGAATCAGAACTAACATGATGAACTCTCCAAAACAACTAACCTGTTTTAAAGGTGACTAGCATGGGATCCAACAGCTGGACCTAAAGTGGGGCTCAGAGAGGGGGCTCTGCAGGCACTGCTTACCAGCCCGTGTTAACAATGGCTCCAGCAGTACAGAAGGAAGCAGTAATAGCAGTAGTAATAGCAGTAATAGCCTTTGCTATTACTACTTTTCAAGGAACCAAAATTTGGAAGTGGGCAGAAGTGGATAATGCCTTTTTGGCATTGTTTAAGGAGCAGGTGCAAAAGAAGTACCAGGTGTTTCTATGTCACCCAACATAAAGAACCGATTTAAGAACAAGTACCTCAGCCCTTACTTCACATAAGAATTCTTCTTTGGGAAGCTGAGACTGAAGAATGAATTGTGGGTCCTGAGAGCCAGCTGATCCCCAGAGCCCTCTGAAATCGTGTTGTCAAGAAGGTCTGTGCAATCCTTCAGTGTGCAGAGATGCCATCCATCAAAGGGCAGTAAAGGGCTTCTGTTACTTCTGCATGCGACATTGTAGCATCGAGTATTGGAATAATGCTGGTCCTCATATCAGCAGCTCAGGAGGGATGCTGGCAAATTGGAGGTAGTTCAGAGAAGAACCACAAGAATATGAATAAAAAAATTGGCAGTAAAATGGAATGACTCCACAGGGTAAGTCTATTTAGATTTAGTATATCAAAGCAAAGGCTAAGGAGTAACTTGATTATGGTTTGTAAGTGCTTTCATGTGGAACAGACACTGCCTAATAGGGGAGTTTTTGCTCTGGTATAAAAATATACAAGTAAGTCCAATGGAAAGTTGAAAACACATCATTTCTGTTACATTAAGGATAGGCAACTACTGCAAACATTTACCATTTTCTCTGCTAAAGTTGGATGTCTTTTCTGTCTAGTCCTTCTCAAGTCCTTCTCTTGTTCAACTGCAATCAATTCCAGGTAAGCTAATTACTCATGCTGAAGAGTCAGAAAAGGTCTTGAGGTGGTTTACACCTTTTACATCTGTGAATGCAGCTGTAACAAACATTTTTAAGTAAATTAAAAAAAAAGAAATGTTCCTCAGGGAAGAGTGGGATACAAATTTAGTTGATGGGAGTGTCTTGTGCACATCAAGAAGGACTTTGTGAATGATGGGGGTGATGTTTCTTTCTAGCTCTGCTTTGGGAGCCTGCTTATTTTTCAGTGCTACCCAAAAAGCTGGCAAGACAAAGGATTACAGTGAGGTTTTGGAGAGCAGCTCCTAGAAGCACATCCAGTTGTCATGTTTCCATCTCACATTCGCCTCCACCAGCATCATGCTGATGGGTGCAACTGAGGAAGCAAAACCTGCTTAAGAGGGATTTGGTTCAGGTCATGCACTTGCCTGTAAAACAACTCCCCAAGGAAACCTCAAGTGAAAAATGAGTGCCATATATCCCCAAAAGAAAAGAGACCTTAATGGCAACTGGTTGGATTGTGTTCAATCTTAAAAGGTTAGGAATACCTAGTCACAGCATTTCATATCTTCTCTTGTCTATAAGGGTTTCCCTGGGATGTGCAAACACAGCACTTTTCTTCCTGATCTTACATCCATGGCTTTGCTCTACTCACCCGGCCCATTACAAAAGAAATAAAAAGAAATAAGCCCCACCCCCCTTTTTCTTCTCTTAGCAATACCAGTATAACTTCAAATGTGGAAAATATAAAAGAAATGGTACTTATATCTGGGCGATGAGGGAGTGTTTTTCCTCAGGTTATTTCATAAAGCTAAAAGAGAGGGATGTTCAGAAGAGAATTCCACTATGTAAGATTGATTTAAATTAGCAAGGGATAGGATTGATATGGATATACATAACACAACCACTTTTTAATTTCTGGGAATGGTGCCATCTGTGAATAATGAGAGTTAGTGGTAACAGAGAAATGTAAGGTCTAGCTGTGGGAGCCAACAGCCCACAGCCTTGACAGTCAGATTTGGAGGGCAGTGTTGTGATTTAGAAGGTCAATTTGCTTTTGCTAATGCTGAAACCCATCAGCAATGCATTCAACATACATATGGAGACTTGTAAACTACTGGGAATGATGAGGCTGGGAACAGACTGTGGTCACAGCCATAGCCAGGACCTGGGGATGTAATACTACTGCTGGGAAATACCTCATACTTAAGCGAATCCAGAACCAGAGAGAAAGATCACTGACTCTTGAGCTGAGAACTTCTTTGCTTCCTGAGCAGACTATTTTTTCATTCACAGAAAGATTTTTCTGAGGACAACAAAGACACTTTTTGGGTCCCATATTAACAAACATATAATGGAAAACCTCAAAGAACTTTCGTTAATTGCTTTTTTCTTTGCAATTAATGTACAATATAACAAGAAGGCAGCTCACAGAAATGTTGGACTCGCTTCTCTCTATCTCATTTAACTGGCTTCTGTACATAAATTATATTTTAGAGGCTTTTTCTATTTTTTTATTGCACTATAGTTAGTTGTAAATCTTGCACTGAGTTATTCAACAACACCTTTTCTTTTTGTTGTTTGAGTGAAGAATGAAGCCTAAGGCTTGATTCTGATTGCAGATATGGCACATAGGTATTTATCCTTACATACTTTATTGTATCCTTATTTCACACACACGTAAGCCCCACACGCAGTTCATGCAAATGGGTACATTTCTTGTCAAGTTACCTCTTGACAGCAGCTCATTAAAAAAAAAAAATGGATGTACATACCAAAAGTCAAAATCATAAGATATTTTAAAGAAGAGATGCTTGTCTCCATGTCTTTGAATTGCCTTTTTGATGCATAGTTAAAAGACTTGTCCCTTTGCTGTCCCATGATTTATCACTTTCCTTAGCCTTCCTTACTTGCATACTAGAGTTATAGCATAAATGATAAGTAAAAGTAATTACAAAAAATAGAAAAAACATATTCAAATTGGCATGGGGATCTAGCCTTGACAACTGATGGGGAGGTACTTTCAAGCATATTTTGAGCTAGCTACTTGGATTTATTTTGCTGAAATAAGACTGTCTTCTCACTATGACAGTTCTCAGCACTTAATAGCTGTTTAATGTTCCCAGTAGGCTCAGCTCTGCACTTTGTAAATCAGCAAAAAAGTAAAATTAAGGTCTTTCTTTTACCACTTCAAAAATTATTATCCTTTTTGTTCTAGCTTGTGTTTGTTCACTGATAATATATTTTCTGTAAAGGGACAAGGAGCAGATTGACCTGGAAAAGGAAGTCTTTTAAATGTAGGACTGTCTTTGATCACTCACAAGACTTGTACTCTGATCTAAGCTCATTGACATCAATGGAAGAAAGAGACTGCTATTGGCTTGGAGGGGAGGGTTGGCTCCTGTCCACACAGAGTCCATATTTGCAAAAGCAGATGTTAAAAGATAAAACAGACTGAAAATCAGAATTACAGAAAAAAATGCTTTTCTTTCCACAAGGTCAGATTTATGTGACACTTTTAATTTAATATTTTTTCTCAGTCCCTGAAATAGGAAACTCCAATTTCTACATCCTTTTTTGCTGTTTACCTGCTAATAAACCCTGGATAGAGAATAGGGGAGAGTTTGGTGGAGGATTTCCCTAGCATGAAAATGTAAGGCCTTCTCCATAGACTCGTCTGGGATACTTAGGATTAGGAAAAATGCTCCAGGGAGAACATCACACACACCCCCCCCTCACATCCCCCTTTCCACTCCTGCAGCTGCACTTCCTGCAGAAAGAGCAATTCCAGAGCAAGAACTCAGCACTATACTACTGGACAACATCATCAAAGAAGTAGATAATTGTAGGATCTGTTTAAAAGATAAAGAAACTTCTAATTGGATTGTCTCTTTTGGTGACAGTTTCCAGACAAGGTAGATCAGCACAATGAAGTCCAAAGAGCAAAAGTCGGTCAGTAAATTGTCCTAAAGGAATCCCTCCTAACTAACTTCATTCTGATGTGTCTTCAGAAAGATCATGGGGGGATGTGATAGTTTTCTCATATGCCAACCTGCTGGCTACTTCTTTGGTAGGTACCATTGATTCACTAACTGTTTTATCAGACACACTGAGAAAATTTCTCTAATTCAATTGGATGAGAAAATACAGTGAAACTACCAACACAGTTTACTTCAGACTGGTGTTTCTAGGTGTTGTGAACATGACATTTAAACTTGGACCAGCCAGTGGCATCCCTTTAGCCCTGACATTCTGACTGATGTGTTTCAAGTAACATCTCTCTCATTTCGTTAAGCACGACAGCTATGAGAAAATGGATGCAGTTAGACAAAGCTTCAATGCTGACTTGGTGTTCAGACTTTGATCTAACTTTTATGAACTCATTCATTTTCCCATCTCACATGTTATATATTGATCTTCCTCTACAACTTCAGCTGACTGACACAGACTGAAACAATGGCACAGAATTATGTACACCTAATGTCTCTATGAGGCAGATAAAGGGGTTTGCTCATTCAGAGCTTATTACTTTAACATTGGACTGAAATTTCAGTATCTTCATTGACATAATTGAGAGCAAAAGCAAAGTTTACAAAGTATTAGGTCTGGGGAGGAATCTGTAGCAAAGGGAGTGAAATAATTAAAATATTCTGAAAGAGTAAAACTCATTTGATGGAGAGGTAACTGTGTCAGTGCACACTCATGTAATACCCTTCTATTCATTACAGTGTAGATTTAATTCATAACTCAAAATTTATAATCTCTCCATTCCAAACTTGAATATGGAATCCCTTCTCCAGATGTAGATCCCAATTCTGATATAAATCAGGAATTTCTAACCAGAGGCTTAGGATGAATTACACTTTTCATCCCTTTCTCCTTTCACTCCTTTCTCCAGTTGGCCTTGGAAGCTCTGGATAGCCTTTCCAGAGTTGCTAGGGACTGTGACTCCAGCTGATGCTGGGTAACTAAGAAAGTTAAACAGAAAACATTTACAGAACAAAGGTTGATGCAAGAGCCTAGGTCTTTGTCATAGTCAGAAGGAGTATGCAGGGGGAGAGGAAGGGAGAAATTGTGTAAAAAGCCATCTACTAAGAAAAGAATGTTTGATTTGGATCACAGGATGTGATACTGGAGAATATATTGCATAACTTTATGGCTTGTCCTTATTTGCAATGATTCAGTATCCGGCACTGCTCATCTCATTTCTAAAAATGGTATTGAAAAGTTACAAACTATTCAGAGGTGATGGGAATAAGTGAGGAAAGGCAGGAAAAGCACCTTTTCATTTTACAGCAAATAGCAAAAACTGAGTCTGCAGGTCATCCTACGGGTTGCTGCAGATCACTGTATCTGTGCCCTCCCTCACTACCCAAGTGACATTCACCAGGCACCTCTGTTGCCAGAAGCTCATCTTCTCCATGCCAAATTTAAAATCATGACAACCCTTTTCTCATGGTATTTATCTTATAACAGTAAACCAGGGCACTCACAGCTCCTAGTGACAAGATATGAGGCAGGTGCAATGCTCTAGAGAGCCACGTCCAAAGCCTCCCCTGTCAAGACTGGACCCTGACTGCAGCATCCCTAGCCTCTTTGGAGCCCTGTTCAGAGGTTGTTTCTCTGCCTCAAAGCAGGCACCTCTGGGACTGACTCCTCCATTGGTTATTTCATTATTGTCATACTCACTTCTTTCTGCCCCTTGAAAACAGGTATCACCCAAACTCGCAGGTGTTCCCCCCAAAACAACCCTTCTCCCATTTCTGATCCTCCCCTGTGCTGATGTGGGGTAAAGACACTCAAGACACAGACAGTCCCTTGGCATTGCCCTGCAAAGGCTGCAGCTTCTTCCTGTTAGCTTGTATACTTTTTTCTCCTTTTTGGGGGGCAGGAGAGTATTGGGGGAGGAGGTTTGAGTATTTGGTTTGGTTTGGGCTTTCTTTGGTCGTTGTTTCAAAGAAAATCACCACCAACATCCAGACAAAAACTAGGGAGTACATATCAGGCTCATTAGGAGTTCAGGGACTGCTCATCAAATTTCAACATATAGCTAAACTCCTGTTATTTAAACAAAAGGGGGCGGATTTAACAAAAAAAGAAAAAGACAAAAAACTAAAAATACCAAACCAAAACAAAACAACGACAAAAATCCAAACAAAAAGACCAAAAAAAAAAACCCCAAAACAAAACAAAAAACACCAAACCTACAGCCCGCAGTGGTGCTGGGCGGAGACAGACCGACCTCATTCATGGCTTTCTCTGTGAAAAGGTTTACGTTCTCCCCCTGTCTTCCCTTCCCCCGCACTCCCTCCTCCCCTCCGTTTTAATTTTGGGACGGATTAAGACAAGTCTGGAGTCGGTAGAACTCCTCCCACCCGGCAGCACCAGGGTACAAGCGCCTGTGCTCCCCTAAGCAAGCGGGGCCCCGCGCTGCCCGGAAAAAAGCGATTGATTCATTGAGAAAAATCATCGGCCAGCACATGAGATACCGCATCAGCCCCCGCGCCCGGCAGCCGAGCGGACTCTGCTTTTAGGGCAGCTAAAGCCACTACCATTATTACTGTTATTATTTTATTTGATATTAAAATTAATACCAACATCTCGACCCCAGCCGCAAGGGCAATCCCCGGAAAGGCTGGACCTGCCGGAGCTCTGTCAGCGGGGGAGCTGCGGTCAGCATCCCACCGCTGCAAGCGCTGCTCACGCCGGTGGACACGCCGGTGGACACGCCGGGATACCCCCCAGGACCCCGAGCCGGCGGGCCGCCCCTGAGCTGCCGGCGCGGCTCGGCAGGGCTGCGGAAGGACGTCTCACCTTGTTTACCCCGAGCGCGGCGGGCGCGGGGGGGCTGCGGGGCGGGCCGGGGCGGGGCGGCCGGGGCGGGGCGCGGCGGGGCCGGGCCGGGCCGGGCCGGGGCGGGCGGCGGCGGCGGGGCAGTCGGGCTGCGCGCTGGGCACCGTGCGGGCGTGCGGCGGCCGGCAGCGAGCACGGAGGCAGCCAGCGTCCCCGCCACGTAAGTAGTAACTGATACGCCGGGGGGAGACGGTGCCTCGGTGGAGGGGAGCGGCGCGGCTACCCTGACCTCCCCATGTTCTGTCCCCAAGAGAAAAAAAAAAACATCAAACAAAATTTGCTCTCTTCATTTATTTTTTTAAAGCGATTCTGTTTAATTGTCCTTTATGGCCTTTCGCTTATCGCCCTCCCAGCCCTTGCGGTAAGAACTCGGCCCTTTCTCGCCGCGCCGGTTTTTCTTTTCTTTGTGCGTGAACTCCATTAAACGCGGCGAAGGCAGCGAGCCCCCGCTCACAAATCCGCTGCGCAGGGGGAGCGTGGGAGCGCTCCCTATTCTCTGCTTGCACTTTTTGTTCTGTCGCGACAACGACAGCCCGTTTCTTTCCGCCAGCGCGGAGCGGTGCGCGCTGCCCCGCGCTCCGCCGCGCTCCCGCGGTGCCGGTGCGGTTCCCCCGAGCCGCCCGCCGCGGTCCCGCTCCTTTGTCGGCCCAAGTTAAATGCTCCCTCGCTGTTTCGCGGGGCATTCTCGGAGCGCCCCGGGCGCTAGCGGCGAGGCTCCCGCGCCATCTACAGCCTAGCCGCGGCAGCGCGGCGCTGCCGGGCCGTAGGGGAGCGGAAGGACGGTCCCGCTGCGCACACCGCGTTACCGACCTTTTGTTACCGCCCGCGCTGCGCGCCCCGCGGGAGCGGCGGCCGCTCAGCCCCGGCCGCGCCGCCGCCCGCTCCCCGGCTCCCCGGCCCCGGCCGCCCCTGCCCCGCCGCCGCGCTGCTCCGCGCCGCTGCGCGCCCGGCCGGCGGCGGGAACAAAGGGCCGCGGGCTGAGCGCTCTCTCCCTGTGCCCAGGACGCGGCGCTGAGGCTGGTCGCCCGCCGCCGCCGCGCTCCCGCTCCCGCCCCCCCCGCCACACAAAGGCAGCCGCAGCTGGACGGGCGAGGGACCGCGCTCCACGCCAGGGCTCCGGTGCAGCGTCTCGGCTGGTCTTCTCCATACTCATGAACATACAAAGGTCAACCCCTATCACGATAGCACGATATGGGAGACCGCGGAATAAAACCCAGGATTTTGAAGAGCTCTCGTCCATACGGTCCATCGAGCCAAGCCAGAGTTTTAGCCCGAATCTAGGCTCGCCGAGCCCGCCGGAGACCCCGAACTTGTCGCATTGCGTTTCTTGCATCGGGAAATACTTATTGTTGGAGCCTCTCGAGGGAGACCACGTTTTCCGAGCCGTACATCTGCACAGCGGCGAGGAGCTGGTTTGCAAGGTAATGCCTCTCCTTGTTCTCCCCCTCCCCCGGTTCTCCCCTGTCGCGCCTGGGTTTCCCGTGTCTTGCAGGAGGGCGAGCATGGCCGTGTACCTCATTTATTGAATAGTAGAGAAACAAAAGGCAGGGAGACAGGATTATAGGCGAATCCTGTAACTTTTCCCTCTCTCCAGACAATGGCCACGTTATAGCGATGGCCCGGAGCCAGGTCTGCCTTCTATTGGTAGGGGGATATTTTTCTGGAAAGAGTCGTTCTTGAAGTAGGTTTTAACGTGAGTTCAGACCAGGAGAAAGCCTCATCTTCCACACACTCACTTTTCAAAATGGAGTAGGGAATCCCCAGCTAATTTTAAGGTGTTGGGACCTGCTGACTTCCTCGGTTTTTACTGCCCCAATTCTGTGCTTTGGCTACGGAAGAGGATGGAGAAGCGGAGGCCTGGGGGCAGATTGCCATCAGCTTTATCTTAAAAGTGATTTTAAAAAAAAGAAGAACCACATCTAATTAATCAGTCTGAGCTCCCTCACGGTGGAGGTTGTTTGCAAACAACATCCTCCCCCACTGCCCAACTGAGCAAGAATAAAACCTGCACACCTACGGTTTTTAGAAGTGCAGACAGAATAGCTATCCCACTCTTTGTAGCCTGCCGGCTTTTCTCTGTCTCCTCCCAATTTGCTCCTACTATTAAAAGGTGAGCTGTGGGAAAAAGAAATCCGCGTGCATGCACATCTGTGGAGGGGTGTTTTTCTCTTTTGGAGCTGAGGGAATGTTATCCTTTGTTCCCAAATTTTGATTCTTACTGTCTGTAATGAGACAGACTTAGGTCCAGCAAACTATTTCAGTTTGGACTACTACCCAGTAGTAGTTTTTATAACTACATAGCAAATTGCAACCTTGCAGCACACACTGCAGTGTTTGTATTATTCCCAAACTATGGAATTAATGCCATTTGGCAAATTTCTAGATGGAAAAGTAGATGTATTATAGCTTACCAGTATTCCAGGGATTAATAATAGTGTTGCTGACTGTTTCATACTTTCTCATACTTGATTCATAAAAAGTTATGGACTAGGCTGTAGCAGAGAAGTGAAAATAATTGCTCCTCTTTGCTATTTGTGAAGATTGGAGTTCAGAGGGTAATTTAAATGTGCTTACTGATTGAGTTATAGAACCTGATGTTAAGGCAGCCTAGGACTTCATGTGATTATTTAGGGGAAAAAAGGCCCATGGCTTTGCTAAGAACTAATATTGCATGCTGAACTGGATGCTTTGTTACCAAACTGAAACAGAACATGAGAATTTCGAGAATGAAAGCCCAGTTCGATGCAGTAGTACAGTGCTGCACTCTAGGACATTGGCATCTTTTCATGAAATAAACAGATCTCACAAAGCCGCTGCTCTGCATGAAATTCTAGGTGAACTTGCATGGCAAGTAGTAAAGCGGGGGCTATGCGCTTCTTTGTTTCCTGTTTGGTTTGCAGGATTAAGGCACTGTTGATAACAGTATGAACAGTATAACTGCAGCTCACAAAGACTGGGCCGTTATTTTTTTTTTCCCTTCCATTTAAGCTGTATGTTTTTGAGCTGATCCTGACATTTGAATAGTATCAGTTTTTCCATATGTGCGAGGCACTACTAGCTGTGCTCCAAAAATACAATCTTAGCCTGGCTTCCTAGTTTCTGAGGATGCAGTTGTCAGTCCTGAACTCAGCTTAATTTAATGTGTGCTTTAAAATGCCTGCAGTATCATGACAACTATTTGTCAAGTAGCCTCCCGGCAAAGAGAGGTGCTCTCTGGTGTCTTACTGAAGATGCTCTTAGAGATTGCTTGCAGAAACGCTGGGTTGGATAGCAGACACATACTGATGATTCTCAAGATTCATTTGGCTGCACCCACCGACTGTACAGATGCCGTTATTTGCTTCAAGGCTCTGTGGCATCCAAACAATGGGAACTTCTCACTTCTAATTCCCAGCGAGACCTAAATCAAACTGCAGCTTATTGGACATTTGCTGAATTGAGGCCAGGGATCTTAAAAGCTGGGATACAAAGAAGCCCTTTATAGAAGGTTTTTGACAGTGTAGCAGTATGATAGTGCTTCCTATCTACCCCCTGTTCAAACACAGTACTGGTACATATCCGGAGCTACTTATTTAACATAGTCTGAGAACCACAAAATGTAACTAATTTACATTATGATAATCTTGTTTAGGAGAGAATTCTGGAAAGATGTCTTTTTGCATGAGGGTTTGAGCAACATGAATATTCGTGCCTAAATTTTATTTTATTGCAGCTGCTTTGTAGAAGAGCCATTCACTTATAATGTAGTAGTTACGAGTTTTGAGATCCAAATGTCAATGAATTCTCCTCTGGAATGAATTGCACACCAGGGATTTTAGCAACACCCCCTCCCTGCCCTGGTTCTGCTTCCCTGGTGCACCATGTCACCAGAATGCCTCAGTGCTAATCCTCCCCCCCCGTAAAATGTGCTGGCTCTGTTTGGCAGTCTGCCTTTAAGGTTGTTTTTCCTTGTGCTGGGGTAAGGCAGTGCAGGTATGAGGTGACAGGAAAAGGAGGTCTGTGAGGAGGGGGTGTCTCAGTTTCTTGGGATTTGGTTCCTCTTCTGTGGAAGGAGTTCATTAGGATTGTGCTCTGAAGCATTAAAATATGCATGTTTTGAAGCCTCAGGTAAATTTTGATTGAACTGCATCTTTCTCACTCAATTTTTAAAGGTTTTTAAAGCTTTAGAAAAAACAGGAAGATATTTGCTTCTCAGAGAGGGTACAAATACCCACTGTCAGAACACAAATGCTGTAATACAGAAAGGAAAAAAACAACTGCAGTTTAAAACAGTGGTTAGAGAACTAGACCAGTTCTTCATTTTTATATTTCATTCGAAGGACACATGACTACCTTAAATTCTTTTTACTAAAGTAACAAATCACTCGTGAGTAAGTTACATATTAATCGAATTTTTGAGCTGGTGGAAATGCTAATACTTGCTCTGCAGCAAGTATAATCAAAAATAAAAATCACTCCTATCAATACTTTGCTCAGTCTCTTTTAGCACACTGACTTCTGTTATTCTCAATGAAGTCTTTCATTTTCTTGTAATGTGGTCTTTTCTCAATTGACTCAAATACTGATTCATTCGTCATCACTAGATTATAGTAACTTTTTATATTTGGGTTTCCCAGCAGCTTTTTTAGTTCTTACAGCTCATTCATAAGATCAGTGATAACATACTTAGTAGTAAAGGGACACTTTGCTTTTAATGGAGCACTTGATTGAAATGCAGAGAGTTCAGGGTGGTTTTGTCTTTGCCTTTTGAAGGGTGTTTGTCTGTGCTCCAACAGGCAGAGCTATTTCCCGGGTTGTCCTTCTGATCTTATAAACAACCATTGTGGAACTGAGACTTGGAAAGTGAAAGTGACTTTGCTGTTTTTCAGAGATGAAAGAAAGGCAGGAAGTAAATAGGAATAGCAATAGATGATACTTTAAGCCTGAAAATCCTTAAGGCTTTAATGGGTTAATAAAATCAAAAGAGCCAGGCATGTGTATCAGGGTGGATTTAATGTGACAGCTTCTCTCAATACAAAGCTACTGGCTGTATTTTTTATGAGTTTATTTGGATGGAAAATAGAAAAGACACACGCTTCCTTCTGAGTACTGCCCTTACACATCTCTGGTCTTCACAGCTTAATTTAGATTGCATTGTAGATTTGATCAGGTGTTAGCTAATGTAACTATGCTTGTTACCAGTTTCGAAGACTAGCCTTTCCTGTCAAGGTTACATGTCTTCTCTGTGGAGCTGTGCAGTCTGCTTTGTCTTGTCCTCAGTGCTGTGAGTTTGTGACATCCTGTTTACACCGGTGCAGCTTTCGGCAGTGACATAAATTGTACTTAGGGATGGTTTTGTTAGGAGAATCAGATGTACCATGACTTCACTGTCCTTCATGTCACTAACCCTGGCTTTACTGTCATTGTTCCTGCAGGTGTTTGATATTGGCTGCTACCAGGAGTTATTAGCACCATGTTTTTGTCTGCCTGCGCATAAAAATATCAACCAAATTACTGAAATAATTCTTGGGGAGACAAAAGCGTATGTGTTCTTTGAAAGGAGCTATGGGGACATGCATTCGTTTGTTCGTACCTGCAAGAAGCTTAAAGAAGAGGAGGCAGCCAAACTCTTCTATCAAATAGCTTCTGCTGTTGCACACTGCCATGATGGTGGACTGGTACTGCGGGATCTCAAGCTGCGGAAGTTTATTTTCAAGGATGAAGAAAGGTAAGTCTCCCTCGTTATGGCTGGGGGTGCCTGAGGTCAGGTGGTTGGAGTTGCAGGATATTGTAGCCTTTGTTTGTAGTACACTTTATTTTCCTCTGCAACCTGGTCATGGGATGGATGTGCCGTTTTACCTTCTGGCTTAGGTTGTGGAGTAAAGTAAGTATAGAGAGCTGTTTGCATCAGCCCTTGGCCTCTGCATCTCCACCTAGGGGAGTTTCCTCATTCCTGTTGGGGAGGTCTCCCTCTGAAAGGGTGTCTGGTGTAAGAGCTGTACGATTATAAAGGCTGCTGGTGTTAAAAGAGAATGTTAAAGAGGACTGGGGACTGAAATGGCTCATTCCAGTGGGGAGGTGTAAAGAGGAACAGCAGTCAGTTGTTTTCTGTAGGACTGTTCTGAGGACATCTTGTTTTCCATGCTGGGAGGGTCTGGAGGCTGCTTGTAAGAGTATTATGTGGTCACTAATCATAGTAAGACTGAAACTGCCTTGCACCAGGGGTGCTTGTTTGTAGTACCAGCTGTTGTAGTACTTGGGGAACTGCTGTTCCCTAGACACCCTCCTGTGTAAATGATTTGGGGAAGGAGCATGGGAAGACAGGGAAAGAAATAGCACTGGATGCTCTGGGTATATTGTTGAAGTGCTCTTTCTGATGTGGTACTGTTGTACCTGTGGACATTTCCTATCTCTTTCCTTCTGTTTACCAGTCTTCTTTTGTCTTGAATAATGAATTTATTTGCAACTTCCACATAAGGTATCAGGGTAATCAATACTGTCAGAATCATGTCAGGCTTTCACAGAGTGATTAAATTGGAAGGTGACCATTAAAAAAAAATCCAAACATCTAAATGGGAGCAGAACCTGCCTTTGTGCTTCTTCTGGTCTTGGTAGTGAATGGGGAGATGTTTTTCCTTTTTAACTGAATGCTAAAAATTGTCTGAAAACTTGTTCAAACTGCTACAGAATGAAATGGATGTTCTAGAGAGCTTTGTTAAAAATAACCAGTGCATATCAATTCTGTTTGGGGGAATTACAAGCAACAGCCAAATTCTCTAAGTTCTCCACAGGCTCAGGAAGTTGGTGATCTAAAAATTAGAAAAAACTAGTACACGATTCATTCAGGAAAGAAAAGCTCCTGGTCTTAAAATAAAAATGACATCATAAAGATGACAATCCATCCCGTTTAAATATTCTCTACTTTTATTTTATTGCAATCTGAGTTTTGCAAAATAGGCTTCTCCTTTTAATCTATTTACAGACTTGAAAAATAATATATATTTTCACTTCTTAATTCAGTTCAGATGATTGTCTGCAAAGCATTTTTCTACTGCAGCCCCAAGGTCTGATTCCTCATCTCTTTCAAATTAAAAAAAACATAAAATTAAATGAGCTTAATGTCCATTCATAGAGAAATGCAGAGCAGGTAGATATAAACTGCACTTCCACAACTTTTACTCCCAGTTTAATAACTAAGCACCATTCTAGAACTTCTGATGCAGATAAGAAGAAAACTTAGGCAAAATAGTTGAGAGAGGGATTGTTCTCTCTTGTAGCTGATAGCGTCCTAATGTTTAAGTGGATTTTTTTTCCTGGGGATGTATGTCAACATGTGTGGTTTTGCATGAAGAACAGGACTTGGAGGAGCTCCTCCAAGGGAAGGCAGCATGAGCTCAGAGCAGTGCAGTGGGAGCAGATGTAGGCCCGAGCTGAATGCTCTTGAACTCCTACCCTGCTGCTTACTAGGAACGGAGTGCAGCGTAGGAGGCACAGGGCCAAATCCTTCAGCCACCCAAGAAAAGTGGTGTGTACTGTAATAGCAGTGTTGGCTTTTATGAATGTTTTTAACTTAGCTGTTTGCAAAATGACACTGTTGCTCAGTTTTGAGCATTGTCTGCTAATTATACAATAATTCACTTTAAAGGTCAAATAGGACTTGCTGGTTATTTTTAAGATAATCATAATGCGGTTTTCTTCTGGATGTAATGTTGGTTTGTAAGTAGGAAGGTATTGTAATCCTTTCTCTGCTAAATAAACAGAGATGAAATAATGTGAGATAGAAATAGAACCAAACAGCAGTGACTGCCTTTTTTCACATCCTCTGATGATCATACTGTAATCAGTCATCACTTTCAATCTCCTGCTATATTTAGAAATGAAAAATCTTCCTGGTCCTCCAGAGTTCACAGAGGTGTTGGTGTGTTGCTTGCACCCCTCCGAGCTCCCATGTGTCTGAGGCTGCTGCTGAGGATTCCTGTGTGCTGAGCAGTCCTCGAGGAGCTGCTGTCAGCAGCCGTGCCTAGCAGATGGGTGCTGCACCATCCCTTGCTCTCTGGTGCTCACAATGAACCAGAGGGGGAGAGAAGAGATAAAAATGATGTTTTGAAAAATGTGTGTGAACTCTGCTGCTGTTCGTCACCTGCTCTTCATTGGAGCTCTTTCTTAGCAGTTCTTTTCCTATTTCTTCAAGGCTGTTTTTCTGCAGTTCATTTTAAGTATCTACCACTTTGGAACTTCCTCTTCCTGAAGACTCTCATGACCTTAATTTTGGTAGAAGGAAAGATGTGAAATCCAGCGTGCAGGCAACACATGAATGGAAAACTTGGTGCCTTTTTTTTTTTTTTTTTTTTTTTTTTAAGTAAGATGCTTGTCAGCTGTTAGCTGGGAGCTGCCAGACTGGAGGAGCCAGAGGGAATGTGAAGGTTATATGGAAGTAGTTCCATTTGTTTAAAAAAGAAAATCAATTTTAAAGCATTTCTTAGTACATCATCTCTCATTGATCCTAATGAGATCATGGTAGTTCAGTAAAAAAACAGGGCTCCTGAAGTTTTGCAGGTGGTGCATACGGTGTTAAAACTCTTCTACCCCATTCCCATTATCTAAATTACAGCTGGAATTTGCAAAGATTTGGGCTCCTGATCTAGCAGCACCACAAGTGCTCTTAGCTTCACCTTGGTGTCCTCAGTAAAAATGTGTGTTATTTGGATGTTGCAAATCACAGTGCCTTGGGATGTTTCTAATGAGCTGGGAGCTAAGAAGGCGGAATAAACTATTGTTGTCGGCTGGTAGCACTGAGCATTTTGTAGGGGTCCTAATCATACTAGAAGTATTCTCCTTAATGTGCTAAATCCATTAGAGACTCTGATCATGTCTTGCACTATTGCATGTGTGTAAGTACATTAGCACTTAAAATGAAACTCAGAATTCCACTGTGGAAACAAACAGAAAAAAATTGTCTGTGTTTTAAGGTTAATTTATAGTTTCTTTAAATCCTGAACTGTAGGAAGTTTGAAGATAGGGTGAATTGCATTCCATAAAAACGACATGTGCTGTTGCTACATGGGTTTTTTCTTTTGTATAAAAGGTAGTGCAGTTGTGTTTTTTAGGGGGAGATGTCTTTAGATCCCTTGGTAAACTATAAGTGAAATAGCCAGTCTTGTAGTATTGAAATTTCAGAGTTAAACTCCATATACCTACAGCTGATTTTGATGAAGCAGAAGTTCTAAGACATTACAGCATGGCTGGAAATGTTTTGTAAGACTGGGTTAGCAAGCAGCAGCACATCTATTAAGTGATTGTAGTGACTTCCAGAGCACTGAATATATGGAAAACAACACTGACTTGCCATGCTGAGTCTCAACAGACTTTCTAAAGTACCTCTCAGTTACTTCAAAAACTGTGTCCTTACACTTCAGAATGAAACTTGAATCCAAAACAGTGAATGACCTATGATAAAACCTGCGTTCTTGAATGTTTTCTCCTTCCGTCTGTGTTGTTTAATATTTTTTTGTCCTGGGTATGAAGCCAGGTTAGTATTGCTGTTGTGAGGCTCTTGCTTTTGAGTATTTTATCTGTGCTCATGTCATGGTATTTACCATTTCCCACGTACAGCCTGTCCTCATAGTAGGCCCTTGGGCAGAACTGTGCCCTTCTCCTTGCTGGTGTCCCATAATGATGCTGCAGAACAGGCAGGTTTTTTTGGGTTGTGCTAAAAATAGTGCCATACACAGTATATAGCTAATAAAGCAGTTCATCAGTCTGATACATAGCAGATGCTTTGAGAAAGAGCCATCTGAAAGATCTCAGAATTAAATGAAGCATTTCTATGTTGGTTGTTTCAATGGTTTGCTTAATACAAGAACATTTCTGCTGTCAGGGAATTATTAATTTCTTTAGTGCGTTTTTAAGCCTTTAATTATATTAAAATATTAGCTGTCGTAATATTTGAAGCTTAAAGACCTTGTACATTCATCATACTTGTTGAAGGGAAAATTAAGATAATTTTGGTATTTAGATATTATAATTTTCCTCTATTCTTTGAGTAAATATGAGGCAGGTGGGATTCAATAAAAATAAACAGGATTTGACACTTTTTGCTCTATGCCAGGGGAATGCAGCCAGTACAATACACTAATTTAGAAAGCTTGTGTTAGCATAACATATTTACTTGGTGCTCTTAGAATAATTTTTCCTCTTTAATTTCTCAGTTTTGAGTGGATGATGCTTTAACATGACCTAGTTATGTTGTTTCTAATCCTCATGATACAAACCTGATCCCACAAAAAAATACAAATGCATATACCAACCTTTTTGCATGTAGACCTTTCATTTTTTTATAGTCAGTAGTAACCTTTTCTCCCCAGTATTTGTCAGATTATAATGTGGTCAGCAGCTTTTTCATCAATGTGTTAGAGTTTGCTGTTACCCTCAGAATTCCATAGAGAACATGTAAGTTAATGCTTTCCCTTAGTCCTAGAAGGAGAGTCCTAAAGTGGAAGAAAATCAAACAAAATGGGTATGCTCTTAAAATACCTGAAGATATAGAAATAAAAACAGTCTTCATCTGTTTTGTCATTTAAGCACTTTGCACTATCCTGAATGGGGCCACAGGACCAAAGAGTACAAGTTCTTCAATAGTGGAGACTCACAGGTCAGATTTCAAACTAGAAATTATTATTCTTAGAATAAGGGAGGAAGGCAGATTTCTTAAGGGACAGCAGATCTGCTGTGAGGCTTAGGGTAGAAGGTGAAGTGGTTGTACAACTGTTTTTCACAGAGGGGTTCGTGTCCCCTTTGCCTTTATGTGGTGTGGTTACTAAGTCTCTGTTCTCTCACCCTGTTCTGGGAGCAGCACTGAGTTTGTTTGGTGTTTGGTGCCCTTCCCAGCAGGAGGGAAGAGGGAGGCTGTCTGCAGGTGGTGAACAGCACAGCCACCCTCTGAAGTGCATAAATCTCCCCCTGAGGGCATAGATAGTCATACAGGTTAATTGCTGTGCCAAAGGTTATAAATCAGTGCAAAAGCCAGGGAAGATTTGGCTGCTGTCTGGCCCTGGGATGATGATGGGAACTCAAATGGACCTTGAGTCAGCTCAAGGCCTTTCAGTGAGACCAGGAGTGTCAAGAGCCTTTGCTGTTGTAGCCATTGCTGGAGTTTGCAGCAGGTTTTACCCCTGGAGTGTCGGTGGATCACAGTAGGGCCTTGTCATCTTCACTCTCCCTGTCCAGGCAGGATGCTGTGGTATGTGTTGGCTGTCCTGTCAGTCTTGGGTAGTGTCTCTCCTGAGATGCCCATCCTGGGACTGATCTCTCTGACAAAAGGTGCTTTGTAGTCCCTGGAAGTAGATGTGTCTCAGGACATCTCAAACTCAGTTCAACAGCTGGTGCTTTAGAAGACTTGAAAACCTCCATCCATAGACTTGCTGCAAAATGGTCCCTGTTGAATTATGAGTGGGGACTGAGGGTATCTGGATGCCTGTGCTAGGGGTGAGTGAGAAAGGGAGGCAGGAGCCCAACTAGCCACAGCTGCAGTGCATTGCCAGAGTGAAATTCTTCTGCTGCCTTCTCTTTTAATTGTCCTTATTATCACACTGGGAGATTGCTTCAGGCTTGGGAGGGAGAGGAAAGGTGGAGACTGTAAAGAGGAGCCAACCTGGGGCATATTTAGTCTTGAGCACCTGCTTTTTTGGTAGATGTGTATTGTTTGGAGACAGGATTGCAGACATCTAAGCAAAAGGTTTTCAGTAAGGTTGTGAAATAATGGCATGGCCTTAGAGATGTTGAGCACCCATTGTAGCTCAGAAAGTGCAGGGGTGTTTTCACAACATGCAGTTATGTTAAAAAAAAAAAAATTGTCATCTTCTTTCCCTGTGGAGCTTCATCATGCATTGTATCAAAAATCCTAGAAAAGATGGGAAACACAGCATATGGTTGACAGCACAGCCTTTTAAAACTCTGATCTTCAGTGTAATCTAACAGGATAAAAGCGAGGTGGTGAAGTAGCTGCCCTGAGTCAGATTCTTCTAGAAAAATGGATTGCTCAGGATATTGTAACTGAGCTCCTCCATGAAAGGGTCTGCAATGGATTTCACAGCCTGCACCCCAACACATGCATCACTACCTACCAAATCTCTGGGGAGCATGTTTTGTCTTTAGGCAATAAGGGCATGGAAGAAACGAAGTATGCAGCCTACAGGACAGGCTGGCCCACCAATCCTATTTGAGTGTTGAAAAACTGAGGTCTTTGGGGCACCAGTCCTTCCTGGAGGTGAGTCAGAGCATTTGGAAGTGGAATTCTGTAGGGAAAAAGCCCAGACCAGCTTAAAACAAGTTAAAAGCTCTTAAGTTGCTGGGTACTGCATGTCAGGGGGGTGCAGGCAAGGCTGACTGTGCTGTTAGCATCCCTGCAGAGGAAGGGTGGGGGGGATGTAATTTTTAGAGGCTTCCTTATTGTGCGGAAGTACCAGTGAAGGAATCTTCCCTTAGGAACAAGGTTCATCCTGTAAACCTGGGCTGTCTGAAAGTCCCAGTTGTCTTTTGAAACATATCCTTGAGCCTGTTTCATTATGCAAGAGGCTGTCTAACAGCCTTTGTGCAGAGTTTGGTTTTTTTCCTTCTCTGAAATTGTGTAGGATGTTGTGTGGTGAACACCCATGGAAAGGGATCTATTGGTGAAGGAGCAGGATTTAAATTGATGGCATAACATTTCCTCCTGCTCCTGTGTGCCCCTCTGCCCCCAAGGAGATTGGGTAGTGGTGAGTTCAGAAGGAGTCTTTTCACCAAAGCTGCAAATCATCTGCCAGGGCTTTCATTACTGCTTTCCCTGTCTCACTGCCTCCCTGATGAAGAATACCTACTTCTGCATTATTTAGGAGAGATTCCCTTGGTTAAAAAAAAAAAAAATCGATTAGCAAAAGCTTCCAATGTTGAGCTTCTTTTTTTTTTCTTTTTTTTTTTTTTTTTTGCCTCCTTGTGACTCTAATTGCATGCATGCTCTTCTCATCATTATGATGAGGTGTGGGCAACTGACCTCAATTAAATGACCTGTAAATTATTGGCCACCTAGGAGCAATCCCTGATCCACTGGGCAGTCAATGGCTTGAATGCCTCTACCTAGAGAAAGGCTTTCCTGGTCTCAGTCAGAATAATATTGAAATATGAGATAACATTGCTGGGGTGCTTTCAGCTTTTACTGTTGGAGGAATATTGTGAAGCACCTTTAGAAATTGCCATTTTATAT
This sequence comes from Fringilla coelebs, assembly GCF_963513975.1. Lineage (NCBI taxonomy): Eukaryota > Metazoa > Chordata > Aves > Passeriformes > Fringillidae > Fringilla > Fringilla coelebs. The sequence continues at coordinate 14,195,174 of NC_140030.1, read as the reverse complement.
TTACCTGCAATTGTATTAAAAAAATGGTAATTCAGATGACAGTGATCTTTGTTTCCTGATATCCAGAGTCTGCTGCATAGAATTTGTAAATCTGGACATTTTGATTTTACCCAGCTGAAGTAACAATTGGATGGTGTATCCGTAGCAGGATGGCTCCTTCAGCCTCTTCCAAAAGCAGCTGGTTTGTCTGTGATATGGGGAGTGTGGCTGTGCAAAAATTGTGGGCCTGGTCTGCAGTTAGTGTTCCCAAAATGGGAAGGTTGGCTCAGCTGTTGCTCAGGTATTATTTCTCATACAGAGGGCTTTGGGGACAGAGCAGAGGCACCTGCTTTCATTGATTCAGGTGCAGTCTCCTTTACTACTGACTGCTTATTCACTGCAGTGACGGGATTTTCTTCTGCAACACTCAGACTATCAGTTGTTATCTCTGTTTTAAATGTGAAACATTTTTTTTCTCCTTCCTTATGAGTTTAGAGCCCTCTGAATAATTCAACTGATTTTGGTATGGAAATTGTTTGCTTTTGGAGAGCAAGTGTGAATGTTGGATTCTTACATGCTGGTTTCAGTGTCAAAAGGCAGGATAGCAATTTGCTGGTAGTCCCAAAGCTCTTGAGAGAAGAATAATGTGAACCTGTTGAAAAAAAAGTGTGGGACGTGCAACAAAGGCAGAGGTGAGTGCTCTGAAGGTTGCATCAGAGAACCTTCTGGAAGACGTTTAATTGATTATGTTTTGTTACATTACTGAAGAGCAAAGTCTGAATGCAGTCAAGTAATGAATGGCATATTGATAAGAAACTCAGAGTGGTATTGTTTTTCATGGGTTTCCCTGACGGTTTCTATGGGGACAAAGACGCATTTCCCGTCCGAGGGCTGCTGCTGCCCTCTGATTGCACTTCTGTGGTTTCATTCACCAGTAATGGGAAAGCATTCATAGGCAGAATAGCTTCCCCTTTTTAAATAGCCATGATTCAGGGTTGTATTTTTTTTTAATGCATTAAACTAATGCACTGTTTTATCAATGATCTGATAGATGCATAATGCTCTTTTTCCAAGTGCTTATTTGGGGTCTGCATTAAAACTTGAAATTATGTATTGCAATTACGTAAGCGTTGGCAGAAGTCTTTGTTGCCCTGCAGTACGTGTACAAAGTGATTCTCATCCGGCTGGGGCACTGGCTTACATTTGAACTTTGGGGATTAATTTTGTCGCAACTGTTTGTCGAGCTCAAATGCTGGTGCTTTTGTGCTTTTGGAAAACTTTTTTCTCTTGCGGGGATCCTTTGTGAGGATCCTTTTCCTCTTGTGGGGACTGATGTGAGTTAATGATTTAGAGAATGAGAGGTTTTCAGAGGACTATTTTTATTTGTCCTTTTCCCCCTCTGTGATGGGAGGCACTTCAAAGTTGATTGTGATTTCACACCTTCATGTTTGTTTTTTTCTGTCCTTTGCCTTAACAAATGTCAAATTTTGGGTTGTCCAGTTAATCTCCAGTTGGATGCCCTCCCCACCCTTTTCTGTGGAGGTTTTGTGTTCTCAGAATCGACTTGTAGTTTTCAGGGTCTGTTTGTTGTTGTTGGCTTTTATTCCTGTTCATGGCTATTTGATTTCAGTGCTTTCTGAGAGAGGCGTGTGGGGGAGAGAGATTGCTTTTCATTCAGCAGGTCTCTGCATTTCTCTGTATTTAGACTTCGACTCCCCTTTTTCCCATTCCCCTCCATACTCCCTTGCCTGCTTTCCCCTCCCAAAAACAACCCAAAAACCAAACCCTAAAACATCACTGGATTGCAGAAAGCAGAGCTCTTTGCTTGAAATGCAGAGGAAAGGAAGACCAGCAGAACTGGAAGCTGTTTCTCACAGAGATGGGGTGCTGTGCACTGGGAAATTGCAGCTTCTGAGCCAGGCTGCTGCTTTTTGATTGCCTGGAAAGACGTGCAATGACTGCTAAAAGGGGGCTGAGATTTGCTGTCTGCACACACCTGTGCAGTGCCCAGTGGTAGCGCTGCACAGACCGCGTTCCATCTGTGAGGCTGAGGTGGGTAAAGTAATCTGTCCCTGAAAATGGGCTGCAGTGGGTCTGCCCAGCCCTGTCCTGGCTGGTGGGGAGGGGTGCTGGCAGAGCCACCCTGTGAGCTCTTTCTGTTGCCAGCTGTGTCAAGTCAGACAGCCCTTCCCATCCTCCTGTGCTCTCCTTGCTCTACGGATGGAAACTCTGTGTTTCATCTACTGCGAGGAGACCGGACTTTGCAAATGAAGCTGGGAACAGCCAGGTTGTGCCTGGGCATACCTGGGAGGGGAGAAAGCCATGTTGAGGCCATGCAGCTGGCAGTGTGTGCTCAGGGGATGCAGCCCTGCAGTCTGCCAGGGAAAGGCATGTCTGGTGAGCAGGAGCACTGCCTGCTTGCAGAGGAGCCATTTCACCACTTGCACCTTGCACACAAGGGAGGCTCTTCGCTGGCTGGGGGTTTGGGGCTGAGCAGGAGGAAGAGGACTGAAGGTTGTGTTTTTGTTTAATTTGGGACCTTTTGTTTCCTCAAAGCCTGTCAGCTCAGCAGGATGAAAAACCTGGCTTGAGTGTTTTCATTTGCCCACAGCTGACAGAGGAGCAGGCAGATAAGGGCCAGCTGTTGTTCCATTTGCTTGCTTAAACAAAACCCGCTGTTAGGTGTGGAGGCTGCAGCACCTTGCAAGGAAAGCAAGATGGGGATATGGCTTTTGTGTGCTGCTTCTCTTTTATTGTCAAGAAATTATTTCTTCTCTTGGAAAAAAATAAGAGTTTTTGACACACCTTGCAGCCTGTTCTCTGTGGTTTTGTACTGTGTCCGTTGTAGGAAATGAGAGATCAGGGAGTGCCAATAATTTTATGTAATATAAAAGCTTCTTATTGAACTGTTTTTCTAAAGTCTTTGGCAACTCCCAGAAATGTAAAATAGGATAGGAAAGTAAACAACATTTCCCTGTGTTGTTGACACTGGGATGGCAGGCTCTGTGTGGGGGTGAATTCCCTCCTGGAAGTTGTTTATAAATAGCCTGCTCTGCCCCACTCCCTGTGTGTGTGTTCTGCTTCTGTTAGTTAGCAGGAGTGAGTCGATGCTTTCCTGTCTGGCAGTTCAGTGACTTAATGCATGTTTGAGTATCTGGCCCCACTGTTTTATTGCTACACATGCTTTTCTATGGAAAAACTGAGGTGGGCAATGCAAATGGAACCACAACTCATGTCCCTGCCTTCCCTTTCATTTCCTCTGCTCTGTTCTCTGCCCTCTTTGGCATGTTTTTTCCCTCTGGGCGTTTCTCCTTGCTTCTCTTCCTACGCTGTGCAGGTGCAGGAATGTGTCAAAGCTGAGCACTTTGTGAAAGGACTCTCCTCAAGTCACTCTCCTGTTGTGGACCCTCTGCTTTGTGTACAGAGGGAAATTTCTGTGGTCTTGGTAATTGTAGTTAAGTTTTTCCTTGCAGCCCGCTTCCTGTGAGGTGCATTGCTGCTGTCAAGTATTGTTTGAGTGCTAATGAGGGGGTTGTTCATGGCCAGAAGTACTGTTAGGATGGCAGTGGTAATTAATGAGGAAGCAGGTGTATTGAGCAATGCCCATCAGCACTGAACTGGAGGAGCAAACACTGGCCTGTTTCAGGAGAGAAGGAGCTGCCCTGACACACTGTGCTTGGGAGCCAGGTATTCGGAATTCTGTATTTATGACTTCCTCATTTGGGGCATGTTGCCAGAGGGGCTTTCACCTCTGCTAGTAAACGTATTTAGCTGTTGAAAAGGTCCAAGTGTCATGAAAGTTTATGGCACAGTTGCCTCTGGAGTACTCCAAGGAGTAAAATGCTCTTCTGTTGGTTCAAAAAAGATAGGGCTGAGCTGCCCTGGAACTAAGCCTAAGCCAAAGCTGGCCCAGATGTCTTTCGCAGCTCAAGCTCAATCGGTGTTGTCTTCAGTAAACATTTAAGAAACAAGGCTCTCCTTGTCTATTTTAATGCCTGTTAAATTACGTGGTTTAGTCAAGAGACGCAAGTTCTGCCTTCTGGGATGAAGTCCAGTCCCTGCCTGTCAGTGTCTGTAGTAGGAGAGCAGGGCCATGACACAGGGCTAAGAGTGATGGCAACAGACCTGTGGGGTTGAGGGATGAGGGCACTAAAACTCCAAGTTGAGTTATGACCCCAGATTGTTAAAAGGAAGATCTGCACTTCTGCTAGGTCACTCTGCCATCCCAAGGCACTGGACCAGCCCTGTTGCCTTGTAGTGACTGCTCTCTAAACCACCTTTTGCTGGGAAATAGTCTGAAGGGTACCTGGTAATCCTTTGGATGCCTCCAACAGGGAGAGATTTTTAAATATAGATACAAAGCCTAGCAGTGTGAAAGGAAAGAAAGGTTATGTTCATCTAGTGCTATGACAAGCAGCTCTGCATCATTTTTTTCTGCTTCTGTGTGATATCCATAAGGGAAGAAAATTCTCTTGCAGAGATAATTACTGCAGCACAATGACAAGTTCACAGTGCTTTGCAGGCAGCAGGAGTTTGCAATCCAGATATGGCTTTCCTGTCATCTCTGCAAGTCCTTTGCCAGCTTCTCTGTTCCTTCCAGTGTGAGGAGCTCCTCTGGCTCAGCTGGGTAGATAAGCTTACTCTTAATCTTGGCCTTCAGCTCACCTGATCTCCCTTTGCCCAAAATTCTATTTGGGAAGACTGAAATTTGTTAAAAGTGTTCTCTTTCTCAATTTCTCTTAGAATTGCTGGAATATAGGGAAATGTTGGCTGGTCAGAGGGATCATTTAGGGTCAGAGTGACCATTTTATTACTGTTAAACCTTGTGGAATTACAGGTGTACAGAGTGGCTTTGCCAGTATGAAGGTGTCAAAATAACCTTGTGTAGTTAGGACTGGGTTTGTATTTGGGTGTGAATCCTACATGGGTAGGTTAGAGTGCATCTAGCTCAGAAGAGGTCTTGAGGTTTATGTTCCCTTTTGGGAATCATGTCTATGTAAAATTACCAAAAGCATGGATATGGCAGTCCCTTTCCTCTTTTTAAAGGAACTTTTTAATAAGTTATTAATTAAACTTGTTAATGACTTTACTGGACATGTCTGTATTTGAAATCTTGTATCTGTATATGTGGCAGTATTCCCTGTATGTGTCTAATATCTCTAACCAGTATGGAAGAGACAATATCAATTTATCTGTAAGGACTGCAGTGAGTGGGATTTTAAACTGATGCACTTCTGCAGTTGTCAAACGTTGTAGAGTATTGACTATTGTAACGATGCAATTGCAACAGCCAGAATTTGTGTTTGATGTTTGCTTACCTTGATAGTATTGTGTTTTGTTTTTTTTCTTTTTTCCCCACAGGACTAGAGTGAAATTGGAAAGCCTAGAAGATGCTTATATTTTAAGAGGAAATGATGACTCTCTTTCTGATAAGCATGGATGCCCAGCCTATGTGAGTCCAGAGATCTTGAACACAAATGGCAGCTACTCTGGCAAAGCAGCGGACGTATGGAGTCTAGGTGTCATGCTTTATACCATGCTAGTTGGACGCTATCCTTTCCATGACATTGAGCCTAGTTCCCTCTTCAGCAAGATCCGTCGTGGGCAGTTTAACATTCCAGAAACTCTATCCCCTAAGGCAAAATGCCTCATACGTAGCATACTGCGTCGAGAGCCATCAGAAAGGCTGACTTCACAGGAAATTCTGGACCATCCATGGTTTTCTACAGATTTTAATGTATCGAATTCAGGATATGGTGCTAAGGAAGTATCAGATCAGCTGGTGCCTGATGTCAACATGGAAGAAGACTTGGACCCATTCTTTAACTGAGCACAAAGACTGGTGTTCAGAAGGTACACAACCTGGAGATGGACACATGAAGGAGCCCTTCCTGACCGCGTTCAATCACATCCTGCATCAGCCTAGCTTGGTAGCAAAAGACACTCAGAGGTCCTCAGATTGAAAAGGAACCTCCACAAGGAGCTAATATAACAAATGTAGCATGGGGACAGATTGGGGGGGCGGGGGGAGCTTGCTATCAGGTTAGATTGATTTGGAGGAGAAAAGGCAGCATGGAGCAATTGTAGCTTCACCTTTTTGGAGCCAAGGAGACTGCACATGCCAATTCTGGTGCAGCTGTATCACTCCTGTTTCTGTTCCATTAAAACCAGTGGTAACTCACAACAAATAGAAACTTTTTTGCCTCAGCTCACATCTTGGCATCGCACTGTTAGATATTTAACTTCAGCCATTATTCAGGGAAAATACAATTGGCTAACTTTTTTAATCAGATGTCTAATAATTAATGGGATTAATACAAGAAAAAAATTAGGTGCACAAAGACGGACATGAAAAGTGGGTGCTAAAAAAAAGCAAAATTTCAGTTCATGTCTCTTGATAGCTATTTTCAAGTCATTTCTTCTAAATAAACTACTTAATATTCTTGTCAGGAAATGACATTTTAATGCGTTGTTCCCTTAAGGGGAAGTAACTGTCATTTAACAGGCTGTTCTGTTTTGTGTCAAATGGTTTGTTGCAGGAAGCTATTACAACTCGAACTTTCAACTGCATTACTGCTATAATAGGAGAAAAAAAGAATAAAACTGTATAATTTTTTTTAAGATATATGAGATACTGGCTTCCATATCTGCCATGCTGCACGTATATGACTAGCGAGGGCAGAAAGCCCTTAACGGTGTCTTCATCTGAGAACCAATCTCTTCTTTACTGACTGGCCCATGTGTAAATAGAGGGCTCTTTATTATTGAGGAAGAGTATTGTGGGTTTTTTCTTTGAATTCCTTTACACTTGGGAAAAGAATTGTTTGATTTTCATTTTTGTTTATGTCCAGACTAAGAAATAAGAGGGTATTAATAAGCTGAACATTTATATTACAGATATTCCTCTTGAAACATACACAGTAATATGCACCTTTTGTATTGTCAAGACTTATTCTATTTATTGAAGAAAATGTCACAGTAGTGATGTATTAAGCCAGTACTTCAATTACGGGTTGACTTGGGATGACATGTTACATGCTGTAGTTAACACACTTCTTTTCTGTTCAGGTATTTCTGTCCCTAAATAACTTTTTATTTAGCTTCTTTTTTTTTTTTTTTTCCTAGATAGCTTTATTTGATTTAGACTGGCAAATGTTTTTATTACCGCTTTTATATTGCTGTATGATATTGAAATCTCTTGGCATAAATATTTGTGTTTCCAGTACCTCAGTTGTTCTGATATTACTGCCTGTATACGTTTTGTGAAGTGGTCATGTTTTTTGGGTAGGTACATGTGGACTCTGTAGTATGTAAATGTTACTTGAATTTGTGCTTAATTATAGTATGTGGCATGTGCGTACAGCTACTTGGCATTTGACGTATGGATGCTATTTGCCTGCCTTGCAGGAAAGTTATGGTCCCACTCTCAAGAGGATGTTTCACAGTTCTTTATCAAGAGACAAAGCTAGCTGCAGCTGACCTGCCTTGGTTCTATTTTGGTAACTAAGAATATAAAGGAGTAATGTTTTTACACTCTGAAGATGGTGCTGTGTCAAGAAGGACTTTTTTTATTTTATAAGTACCTTATAGGAGGAAAGATTGGTGATGTGCATGGTGGGGTTTTACTGCCTCTGGTGCTTTGTCATGTATTTGGTTTAATGTTTTTGTCCTAATCTCTTCAATAAATAAAATTGTGCATATTTAACTAAACTTCAGTGGTGAACAGTGTTCTTATTCAATGTCTGAGGTGCTGCAAGAGTTTCCTCTTTTAGGATCATTCAGCTGGTATTTTTTGTGTTGCTGACAGGCTCTTGCCTAGTCCCGTGAGCTGAGAAAACTTAGCACTTACATTTATTTACAAGGTAACATTGTAAGCCTTTTCATCAAAAATTTTACTATTTGCTGTGAATAAAGCTGGCTTTTATTTTCTTTTCTTTTGGCTTATCCCTGTGTCTTAGCAAGCCCATTTACCTTTTTCAAGAAGGATATTGAAATGTGGTGAGAACTTTGGTGATGGGAGACCCTTTGTCTGATGAAGAGAGATACCAAAATGGAGTGAGCTGTTAGTTGCGCTTTCTAAAATCCTGGGGCAATGTGCACCTTGCATTTGCACCTCTCTTCCAGAAAGGATGGTTCTGAATTAGCATCTCCTGATTTAGTGCCTTCTATTTAAGGCCTGATTCTGTTTGTCATTCACCTTAGTAATTAACAGACGCAAGTAGTGACATAGATAAGAGCATGTAGGGTAATAAGATGCTTTGAGGATGTGAGGCAGGATAAATGAATTCTGGTCTATTAAGAAAAGACATTTTGAACTGGGCTTTGATTTAACAGCCACACAGAGGTGTTTCAGCACCTCTGTAGTTTCAAAAAGCTGTAGGTCGTCACCTCTAAAGAAACGCCCCAGCCTCAAAACTCCCCATTGCAAAATAAAGAATATTGCACTAAAACTGCTACCACAGGGTTTATTGTCAGCCTGGCTAACTCGGAACTACATGATTTCTTCCTAGGTAATTCTTGGCATGTGTTTCAGTTGGTAGCATGAGAACTAAAACTCGGTTATAGCACTCACCAGAAATGTTATTAACATGCAGAAACACTTGAAGATCAGTTTTTAAATGATCTGTATGCCTGCAGCCAAAGTTTAAATTACTTGAAATTCTTTCAAATCAAACTCCCACAATAAATGTGCTTTATAGAAAAAAACAGATTGTAATCAGTCATAGAGAGAAGGGGAGCACTGAGGATTTCCCTCTCCCCCACTAAAACTTATGTGAACAGCTTCTGTTCTGTTTGGGTGGAAGTAGTTAGACCTTATTTTCCAGCAACCTGCACGCTTGCTTTTTCACTGCCAGTAATTATACGAAAAATGCAGCTGACTAATGATTGCTCGTTTGCAGTGAATTTTTTATTTGAGGATAAAGCTGCAGAGGAATCCTTTGGCAGCTGAAATCAGTTTTATAAAATGCTGAAGGGGTGTCTTGTTTTTGGAGCTTCCTTGTTCCTAAAGCTAAACCCAAGAGGGGGATTTGTGATTCTGATTTCCGGCTCTTTTTTGTTATTTCTGCTTCATGGTCCCTGCTAGTTGAGTACACAGGTATAGTGCTGCTTGCTGCAGAGGTGCTTGAGACAGCTTTCTTAAGAAGTGCTGCTCCACCCTCAATTTGGATACCAACTGCAGTGGGATTTGGGACTTTGCTGAGCAGGCTATCACACAGTCTTAGCGTCCTCTCAGTCCTGGGGAAAAGGATGATCATCTCAAAAATGTGCAGGGTGAAAAGCCATGTCTACAAATAAAACCACTTCACAGAATATGAGCCCATGGCAGACTTTGGAAGCCCTCCAGCCCTTCCTTCTCTACGCCTCCCAAATGTAATAAAAAAAAAAAAAAAAAGAAAAAAGTTGTACTTCTCTTTTGCTACAATATATGTATTCTGTCAGTGCAGCACTCTGTGCGATTCCAAGCTACAGGCTTTTCTTCAGGGCTGCACAAACAAGAGACAATTATTCCTTTGGCACCATGATGTCATATAACCTGATCCCTTAGTCTTGCTGAGGTGTGCATGTGTTATGGAGATAAACAAGTCAATTAAAAATGCATTCTCTTGTAGATGAAATAACCTTGGTAAACTTGTGTTTCTGGAAAGAAAAAAATAAACTGAAAAAAACCCAGCCCAAAACTATTGAATCCCAAAGTCTGCTTTCCTGGCAATTGGAGAGGAAGGGCATGAAACTTGATGCCAAGCAGAAATTATTAAGAAGGGAAAAAAATAATACTCTTCATCCTGAAATGATTGTGTTGAAATTTGGAAATGTATGAGTGAGCTCTGTGACTAATAGCATAATGAATACCAAAAGAATTAGTAATAATCAGTTCTTTATTCTTTAAGTCTTGGCAAAGATTTCTATGAAAAACTTGCTAATTTAATAAGTGACAGTCCAGCTAACAACTTAACTAGCTTGTAACATTCCTGTTCCTTCAGTAGAAGCAAATGTTGAAAATTGATAACATGATGAGACAAGTTGAAATCAAAGTGTAAATAAAGTGAGGTATAAATGACCTCTAATATGGTAAAATTCCCCTGGAACAGGAGAAACTGCTGAGGAAAATTCCTGAAGGAAACCCAAACAAGAAACCAAAAAACCCTTTAAATCAGCACGATTCTGGCACTGACTTTTGTATTTGCCAATGTTCTTGACACTTGGGTTCCTGGTACCAGTTTCTGTTCCTCCATTTTGGCTTTTTGACATCTGAATTAAATTGCTATTAGTGTGAAATTTCAATCCTCTAAAAATGCCTTGCCAGAGGCCTCTATACAAGTTTGAAACTCTAGGCTGTATTTAACTTGTAAATTTTTATGTATATTGGTGAGTGTATGCAAATATGAGGAAAAATGCATTTACAGTGATGGTAGTGTAAATTCTGAGAAATTAATTTGATATTATTTGCACTGATGTAAATGAGTGGAATCCATTTCTTAAGGGCCTTACTACTGTGCTGAGAGGTGTCATTTGTTCTTTATATAACTCAATTTAAATTTGTTTAGACTCCTCTTAAAAACTGGCTGAGTACAGGAGTGGATCCCATTGTTCTGATTCTCCTGCCCCCTTCACCCAGCATCTGTAGCCAGCAGGGCAAAAAGGAAATAATCTTGGTGTGGCAGCTTGTCCAAAGCAGTAGGTGAGTCGCTGCTCTGCTTATTTCTGCTTAGGAGGTTGTAGCATTGCAAAGCTGGTGCTGACATCATTCCAAGCACACAAAAAGCTGACGTCAGTTGCACGGTCTATGGCAAGGTGTTTATCTCCATCTGATTAGGCTGGCAAAACGTGTACTGGGAAAGCAGCACACAAAGAAAGAAACTATTTGTCCCTGCTTCCCACTTGCCCTGACATCAGAGTCAGTCCTGGAAAGACTGAAACATGTTGATAAGGCTTCTGAGAAAATCTGTGGTGCTGCTATTGGGCTGGAGTTTTCCCCATCTAAATCACTAAGAATGAGTGTTGCACACACAATTTATTGCAGGTGCATGTTGGGCAGCCCTCCTTGCAGGGGAGTCCAGGTCTGAACTTCTGGCCTCCTCAAAGTGACAAAACAAGAAGGGATGCTATGACACAAACACTCCTGCCTGCTCACCCAAGTGTGGGTCATTGGTCAGAAGAGAATTGCTGCTGGCTGGCTGGTGGGAGGCTGCTGGCTCTGCCCACTGCCCTGCCTGCAGCCCCTACCCCAGCAGCCTCATCTGCTGGCCCTGCAGAACAAGCTGACAGTACCAGCTGCTGCCATGGCAGGCCAAGCCACATTGCCTCTGTTTCCCCCATCTGCAGGAATGTGCTGGAGATGTGGAGTAAAGTAGCAGAACACAACTATCTTCCTTTGTCTGTGACCAAATGTGCCCTTATAAACAGAGACTTCCACCTGTAACTGCGAATCACAGAATAAATAAGTTGGAAGGGACCCACAAGGATCATTGAGTGCAATGCCTGGCCCTGCACAGCACTGTCCCCAGGAGTCACACCATGTGCTTGAAAGTATTGTCCTAACACTTCTTGAGCTCTGTCAGGCTGGTGCTGTGACCACTTCTCTGGGGAGCCTGTTCCAATGCCCAACCACCCTCTGGGTAAAGAACCTTTTCCTAATATCCAACCCAAACTTACCCTGACACAGCTTCAGGCCATTCCCTCAGGTCCTGTCACTGTCACCACAGAGCAGAGATCAGTGCCTGCCCCTCCTCTTCCCCTCCCAAGGAAGCTGTAACTGCAGTGAGGTCTGTCCTCAGTCTCCTCCAGGCTGAACAGACCAAGAAGAACACCCAGCAATAGTGTGGTCTATGGATCAGCCAAATTCCTCAAGGTTTGGGGCAGAGCAGGTAAAGTGTCTGATTTCTACACATGCAGAAACCTGACTATTTTTTAAATTCCACATGGGTTCGTTGTTTCTCTCATAACAGGGTATAGCTAAAATTTGGTCTAATCCAGTCACTGGAAATAAGGAAAAAATATAGACAGAATTAGAATTAGTCAGAATTAGAATATCATAGGTTGAAAAAAGTGTCAAATTCCCTGCTCTCGACATTTGCCTGCAAACCTAAAGTTTGCAGGTTCTGGCTTACAGATCATCAATGGGCATTTTATTCCTTTATATTGTGTTGATTTACACTTCCTCCTATGTGTGATCACCACAACAGCAGATTATTGGTAATTTCCAAGTGTTTTTAATTGCTAATTTTAGTTTTCATGTTAGCAAGAAACATGTCTGATCCATGCACACAGCTTTTAGAGCTGCTGTAAGATGGAATGTATCTGTGGGTAAAAATTGAAGCTCTTCTGGGTACTGAGTTTCTGACAGGGCTCCAGCTGCATTAGGGTAAAAGGATTTTACTACATAAAAACTTTTTATTAGAATAAACGTTGCTTAAAAAATTACATAACATGCCTACTCTCCTTGGTAGCTCAAATCAAGGCCAATCAAATCAAGATGCTCAAGATGAGCAAGCACATGCATATTTTACCAGTTGTTACTTTTTAGAAACTCTCTAATTCAGTCAAAGGAACATATCTTGCAAGAGCAATAGCTTGATTACAACAGAGAATTCATGGCAGAGAACAAAAAAGTTTTTTTTTCTTTTTTTTTTTTCTATTAATCTTGACGAGAAATGTTGACAAATCCATTTTCTGGGGACTGTGCAGATTATCAAGTCTTTGCCTTTTCTGAGGAGCTGCTAACATGAATAACCAGTGATCTCATGTAACCTCAGGACAGCAGTGAGATTTGTCAGAAAGTTCGCAATGTGCTGTCTGTAATTTAAAAAAGGAACATCAGCAACATGAAATGTATGATTCAGAGAAATCCAGTGACATTTTGCTATTGTCTGTGGCTGATAAAACTGGAGTAGTCAACGTTGCCTGATTTGATGCCTGCTGATTGATCAGGCCATGAGGATAACCCACATTTTACTGCAGGATGACATTTTTCCTAGATAAATTTAGCTTTGTGTAGAAAGCAAGGGCAAGGTCAAGGTTGCATTTATATCCTCAGAGCACAGGAGATGCAGGGTGATTGTGCCCTTCCTCCCTTCATTTTTTCCCCCTTAGGAGTGGTCTTTCTGCATAGGTAAAGGTAGGGAAGATAATACCCTTTGCCCCTTTTGTAGTAGCAGCATTACAGATCTGTTCCAGAATAATACTCACACCAACCTGTCAAGAGCCAAGTGGTATTTTGATCTCTACTAATTCGCCATTTGAGCAAGGGGGAGGGGTGTATCTTATTTTTCCACCAAGCATGCTGGGATTGTACAACTGATTTTGAAAAATGCCATGCAATTTAACAAGTTCTGCTCCTTCTTGCACAGTACGTTTTCAACAGCATCATCACCATTTTCTGTAGTTAGTAATTTTTGGGGAAATTAAGTTTTTAGCTTTCAGATAGTCTTGTCTATAAATAAGTCTGAAAGATAAAAACCATAGCAAATACAGGGTATTTTATGCAAGCAATCACAGACTTTTGGTAATCTGTTTTCTAAAATTACAGAACAAGAATGAAAGTCCTGTGGTGATTCTGTTTAAACAGTTTTATCTTCTGACTCTTTCCACCCTGCCAATACATTTTGCTTTTATCTAGGACAACTGCAATTGTAAGTGACACTCGCTACCATGGGGTTTGTGCTGCCAGGTCACTCAGAGTGCATTTGGAGGCCACCATGGTGAGCACACCATAAAAGTAAGGGAGAAATGTATGTGTTGTGTGTTATATCCAAAGGCTATCTATCTCAGAAACACCAGGCTTCTTCTAAAGGGTAGAAGGCTTCTCATTTTATTTCTAATAGTAGATGGGGTTAAGAGATTCTGAATATTGCTGCTCCCATCCATAAGTAATGTTTCCAACATTGTAGCTGTTGGATGCCAATTGTTCAGAAAAGCGGAAAGAAGTGTCTAAACTGCATTTTTCTATACTTTGCAACTTTTTGACACCATCAATTCACTGTGTGCTCCAGTCAGCTGAATCAATAACAGATATAATCCCCAGAGACCTGGGAAAGACTTGCTTTCAGGAGGTTAGTAGATAGGCTATGGGCTTCATTGTCTGGGATGGAATCATCATGCGCTTGCTGCAGAACTAGACCAAAGACTCTGATATTTAGGGCAGTTTTAAAGCTTGTTCCAAGATTGTTTTCACAAGAAAAGGTTACCCTGTCAGAGCACAGCAGGGGAGATTGACCGCCCTTCTGAAGTCAGTATCGTCAAGCCCAAGCTTTGTTCTGCCTCAGCTCTTAAATCCAGTTCCTCGCAGAGGGGCAGAGAAACCCACTGCCAGCTTTACACGTAACAGGGAGGACAAAGACAAGACTCAGACTATCTAATGCTATTGAAGCTGGAAGTAATGGGCTTACACAACTGGAATTTGGGGGTAGGATTTGTCCAGCTAAATGTTGACAACTATATTTCTCTCTGCTGACTACAAAAGGAGCTCAGCATGACTAGCTCAGGCATAGATGTCTCAAGTTAAACGGGAGTAATCCTCCCTGCTTGCCAGAGCCCGATTTGTTTGCATACACAGAAAAGTCTTGTTCCCTTTGAGATACACCAGGTATCCAAGACATCTACACAGGACTTGCAGATGAGAGACAGAGGCTATGGAAGAGGAACCTCTTGTGAAGAGAGAGATGGAGATGTGGTGGGTATCAGGCATCTCAAATGGCAGTCAGTAGACACATCGGTATGGACATTCATGTAGGGTGGTCCAGAAGACTTTAAAAACCTAACCTCTTTAAAACCTGAGTCTCAGAACAGGGTGCTCTTGTTAGCTTGAGAGTTTCCTAGGTGTTAGCCCCTGGCTATTTAAAGAAATGTAAACACCTGTAAAATTTATGTGGGAAAATGCTTTCCTTCCCTCTTTGGAAATGGTCACTTGTGAAAACAAGCTTGCAAATGCTGTTGGCCCAGAAGGGTTTCAGGCCAAAGGAGCCTGACCCTTATATAACACGTGAGAAAATGCTCAGCCATGGATACATATGGCTGCTTTAAGCTTTCTACATCTAGCAGTTATTGGACAAAACACAGAAACAAATCCAAATGCAGAGAGAGCATAAATCAGCATCATAAAAAATAGTAATGATGAATGATGATACATCAAGATGTACTGGGAGACTGAATAAAAGATCAAGAGCAAATGCATTTATTTACTTTTTATAGCATGTCACTATTTTATTTTCCTCTTGTTACCCCTCGATGTAGGATGTGCTACATAGAGCAGACTTAACCACCTGTTCAGTAGAAAAATTAAATGCTTTAGAAAAGCATTTTCCATTTCTTCCCTTTAGTGTCCACCAGTGGATATTCTCTCTGGCCCTAGAAGCAGCTGGTGTAACTCAAATAGCTCATTAAAAGTGCCTTGTGATCCTTTCTGTTGTGTACATGGCACTTTAACCTGTTTGCTCTTGGACTTTCTCCTCTAGCAACTTCCCTCAAAAACAAGTTTCTTTGTACTTGGGAGGGAGATTTGTGTGTTGTCAGAGAGGAAGATTTAAATTGGGCACAGCATCATAAACACAACACTTGCAAATCTCTCCAGTTTTAGGCAGTAGGAAAATGAGTTCCTAGCATTTGCTAGTACTTCTCCAGACAAGGGTGTTCATTAAACAATGTTAATGTTTTTCTTCTGTTAAAAGCCAAGCTATGGTATGAGGCAGCCTTGTGTTTAGCAGTTGCTCACTGACTAAAAATCCTATGGCAACCAATAAATGGAAGCCAAAAAATGTTGCAATATTATTTTAGAGGACTCGTCTGCTTATTTTTACAGTTAGCCTTGCATAACCTTCTACATTTTTGGACTCTGCCTTATGTAGAATATTTCTTAAAGTTTCCATTTATTTCAATTGTGCACTGCACATTAGGAAAACTCCTAAAAGAATTAGAAAAAATGAGTCACAAATACTTTCCCTTTATGATGTTATCCTGCCCTTCTAGAACCCATTTATGTACTGCCCTTACATAATATTTATTTGGTGTTACAGTTTTGCTAAGCATCTTGCACTAATTTCTTTAATATGCAAAACAAAAATGAAAACAGTGTCATGATGGTAGCTTGAAATTTGTTTGCTTCCTGGGATTTAAACATGTGGACACAACAAACGATATCTGGCTTCCAGCTGAAGGCCAGAATTGGATTTCCAGCTTGAGCAATCACATACCTATCTCAAGAGTGTGTAGGGTTTGAGATGGTCTTCTTTTTTTTTTTTTTTTTGGGTGCTTGTTGAGATGCATCTTTATAAGCAACGAAAAGCAGTGCAGTGTTAGGTTTAAAATGATGTGTGAAAAAATCCATTCAGTATCAGCATAGCTCGAGTGTTTGGTGCATGCACATCTCTGTGTTGCCCGGGCACAGCTAGTCATTACCAGCAGAAT
The DNA here is from genome assembly GCF_963513975.1 of Fringilla coelebs. NCBI lineage: Eukaryota > Metazoa > Chordata > Aves > Passeriformes > Fringillidae > Fringilla > Fringilla coelebs. Next base: position 14,178,794 of record NC_140030.1, on the reverse strand, counting down.
ATCAAAGACTAGATCTGTAAGATTTGGTCTTGATGCACATAGTGCCCTAGAAATTGTATATTTCACCCTCTCCTCCCACAAAAAATAGCCTCCAAATCCCTGCAGCCTGTTCCTCTGTGGCCAGCAGTGTAGCAGTACGTGAATTCCTTCAAGCTGGCTCTCTATAGGTTGACTGGTTCATGCCTGATGTTGCAACCCCATCACCCATGACCAATTACACATGCAGCTCTTGCAAAATTGTATTCTGAATAAATAAAGGCTTGGGACTTTATCCCTGTCTTTCTTCAGCAGACAGGATCTTAGGTAGGATGGAAAGGAACAGGTTTGTGTGCTGCCATGTGAGCATGAGGCTGTGTGTGCACCTGCATAAATGAACAGTCCCGAATGGGAAAGGGGGTGGGCGTGCAAAATTCTGCTTCTGTGCACCAAGCTGGGGAAGGAGCTGAAACGGGAAATTATGACATGCTCCTCAGCTGCTTCAGAGCAACATGGCTTATCTCTCCAGCAAGAGGAGCTGGGAAAGTTTTGTTGCTTCTGTAGGCTGGAGATTTCCAACAAGCAGCACTGGCAGCTGGAAAGGGAGGGAGCTGATGGGATGGCAGCATCCTGGCCTCCACCTTTCCAGGAAATCCTTGTCCATACAGATATACAGGTTTTGTAATTGAAAATTTGTGTAACCCTGTGCATATATAGAAGAATAACAGGGAAAGAAACCAGTTCTGTTTTTAGATTCTTTAAATACTCTCAGGTGGGTTTCAGCACACAGAACTTTATGTTTCTGCAGGAAGGATGTCTCAGTTCCTGACATTTCATGGAGAACCAATCTGCCCAGCCTGTGGAGCCCAGAGAGTCATTTATGTCATCCCAAAACAGACACTGACATTTTATCAAGTTAGTGGTGCCCTACACCCTTTTCCTGACATCTATTTGATTTTTAAAACAGTGACCAAAACATGTAGCTCAAATATAGAAGGCAAAGTTGTAGTCACCAGAAATCAGGAGGGCTGTATCCTACTTTTAGCCTGACGCAAAGGCTAAGAAAATAAATGTAATAATTTACATTACCATTGGTTTCCATGGGCCTTGAACGAGGATGTTAAAAGTAAGAAATAAAAGAAGCATGTGTGCAAACAGATATTTTTTACATTAAAAAGTATGTATCTAAAGATAATAAGGTAGAATATATCTAGTCTAATCCTATTAAAATGTAAACTTGGGTTGCAAGTTCTTTGGGACAAAGACAGGAGGTTTTTTCTCTATATTTGTATATAGCAGCATAATAAAGGAGAGTCCTTCTGCCTCCTGAAGTAAAATTAATATATTAGAATGGTTGAATAGTTTTAGGATCAAGTACAATATGTCCTATCTTATGAGATCAGCAGCCTCCTGGTATTCTTCAAACAAGGCCTCTGCTCTTTTCTAATTGAATTCTCTGTGGATTTTTTTGTACAAATTTTATCTATGAACTTTAGCTGCAACTGACCTAATATTGCAAAACCCATTTCTCACAGAACCTAAGCAGGTTTTAACCCAGCTTTTGAAAGGAAAGCAAAATATAATAATCTACTTCAGCAACTGGACTCAGAAAACAATCTATTAAGGGCAATTTTCCTTCCATTGTCTTTCTCTGATGAAAGGTCACATAAAAATCTCATAAACTGAGGTATTGTTTGTCATTTTAGATGCTCCCTGTATTCCTTGGAAGATCAGTTCAAGAAAAACAGATGGTATATCTTCTGAAGGCTTTCTTTAAAGCTATTAGATTTTTAGTTACAGCAAACAGTGCATTACACGCTGTATAACTACACTTCAGAGTAAGCAATCATATCAGATTTATGAGCTAAAAAAGAGATAGAAGTTTTTTTAAAGTTTAAATTTACAGGTTTGATAAGCATGATTTACTGGTTTATAAAACCAAACTGAGCGAGACAGCGTCAACAGTGATCCTTCTGATCTGCACTGATGTTTTGTACAGTCCTGTCTGGTTTATTGCTATTGCTAATTTTATGAATATACTTATTCATTTATTTATTCTCAGTCCTGACAAGTACTGAAAATATTGCCAGGAACAAGGCTTTTGTGTTGATAGTCATAACCTTGAACTTCTGTTGGGACGGTGCCTGTGCCACTCTAGTGAGCTGCCCACATCGATCCATCTCCGATGTTTGGACCTGATTTCAAGTACTCCAGAACAAGAATTCTCTCTTCAAGGCTCCTCAGGCTGCAGTCAGTCTGCAAAGCCTCTGTTTGGGGTTCCAAAGCATCTTCTTACCTGAAGTCAGCACTGGCAGGCCCAGGTGGGCACCACTGTGGGAAGGGCTGTGGAGTTTAGGAGAGACCTAAGAGGAGGTGCTGCAGTTTGGTTTTGCTACACACCCCCAACCCAGCCTCCAGAGGGTTTCACACAAAAAGAAGTGTGGCAAGGGCAAACCCAGTATCTTTGTGAGGTGGAGGTATGTCCTCTTGTTTGTAACCCAGTACGGTGTCTCTTGCAACATGAAATGCTGCTGTAAAGGAATATTGTTGAAAATTATGTTTACTTAGTGCTTGCTGGAAGTTATTGCAACACAGATTTACTGATTTATTAATGATGGTAGGTTAATTATAAGAAATCCCTCTTCCTTACTCAGAATGAACAGCCTTCATGAAGGGCAGGTTGTGAAACGGGAAGATTAATTTATTTTTTAAAAAAGAGTGAAATTAGACAAAGAGAGAGGAATGCAGAGCACTCTCTCATCCTTTCTCACTGTTTGATACATTCCATGGTTCTTTTTTTTGTTGCTACTCAGTCACTTGTCCCATCTCCCATTGCAATGCATAATTCCCAGTCAGTGCATTCAAGTATTTAATACATTCACACAAATGTCTTTCAGCTTGTTCTGTAGTGCTTTCTCCTCTCATATTTTAGCAAAGGTTTTGTCATTTTAGGGGTTTTTTTATCATCTTCTGGAGTGTTTTCTTCTGCCTCTGATTTAAACTCCGTATTTACGTCTCTTATGATTGTACAGTGAAACTAAAATGACAGAAATGCAATAAAGTATTTTCAGATGTGGTTTTTTTTTAAAGTTCAGAGTTTTTAAACAACCTGTGTGCTTTTTGGAGAACTGACTTATTTGTTATTTTTGGTGCTGAAGTTGAACCAAACTACAAAAGCCAAGAAATGTTGTAAGCACAGCTCTAACTACTGTGTTGTAATTTTATTTCATTCAGCTGCTGAGGGCTTATATGTCCACTGAAAGGAATGCAGTCCTGGCCAAATACTTTTCCAGTGAAAAAATTTTAATTTGTTCCATGCCACCACCTATTTTTTGTGTACCTATGTTCAAAGCCAACTTTCACTGATCACCCCAGGTAAGTTACAAAATGAAAGAGGAGGAAACTGAAGTTCTATTTAATTTCTAGACTTCTCAGAAATTATGTTCTTTATGAGCAGTGAATTTTAAGTTTTGTGGTTCAGTGGTTTTTATAATATACATAATTGTTTTCCAACTCAGTATTCCTCTGCAAAATATCTCAAATGTCAGAAACAAAAGATAATAAAAATAATGCATATTATCAAGAAACTGATAAGACAGAAAAGCACTTAGATGGCCATTTCACACCAGGAACCTTCAGGAGTAATGCTGTTTTGATCCTGTTTCTGGCCTATGACATATTGGAGGTAGCTTACAAGTTCCAGACCTGTCTGAAGCTGAGTTTCAATATACAAAAAGTATTTTGTATCATTATTTATTTTTATTAATTAGCTATTTTTAAAATATATAACATCTATATAAATATTCCCTGTAATTAATACCATATGATACATATTACATCTTAAAATTATGTAGTGTAATAAAATAGATTTCTGTATAAGTGTAATTTGAAAATACTTGCTTCTTTAAATCTATGCATTTATGTATAAACAAAACCAAAAGCCTCTTCTATTCAGCTAGGTAAGGAACAAGTTCTCATGCTGCATGACAAAGGCCTATTTCATCAGGCTGCTCTGTCATTCCTTTCATATAAGCAGGGCTAAGCAGAGCCACTAGTGACAAAGGAGCAGGCTGTAGATGCCTCATTGCACAGATTCTGCTTTCATTCTGAGAAGCTTCTAGGGCAGAATGACTCAGGTGGCTGATGGTACCAATGCCTACAGGAAATAGGAAAAGTTTAGCAAATGGATTGAAAGAACTCACATCTCCATAGTCATCCAGCATCTTCCTGATCTGAATCTATTACTTTTGCCTTTCCCTTCCCTTCCCTTCCCTTCCCTTCCCTTCCCTTCCCTTCCCTTCCCTTCCCTTCCCTTCCCTTCCCTTCCCTTCCCTTCCCTTCCCTTCCCTTCCCTTCCCTTCCCTTCCCTTCCCTTCCCTTCCCTTCCCTTCCCTTCCCTTCCCTTCCCTTCCCTTCCCTTCCCTTCCCTTCCCTTCCCTTCCCTTCCCTTCCCTTCCCTTCCCTTCCCTTCCCTTCCCTTCCCTTCCCTTCCCTTCCCTTCCCTTCCCTTCCCTTCCCTTCCCTCTCCTTTGGACTCCCCCCTGTTCTGTGAATGGTGCTGCAGCTCCTGAATCATGAATTGCAGAGTGCAGTGATCTGATGAAATAAATTATCCCTTCTATTGTACAGTTTCTCCCCTTCAAAATCAACAGTCTGAAAGGGAAATATCCCCTTTTCTATTCCCCACATGTTTGGAGAGTCACACAGAAACTGGAAAGAGTGGGCAATTTTGGATTTTCGTAATTGCTGCAAGGCAGTTGAGGGTTTAGCACAACCACTATCCCCAACTCTTATTACATTCAATCACACTTGAATGCACTGTAGCAGAATTTCATTTAGATTTTGTAAGATTTGGCCTTTTGAAATCAGCATAAATTATAATGTTCCAGTCAATAGTTTGTCCAACAGACAGCAAGTCACTTGATTTTGCTTTAGCATGTCTCAATCTGTTAAACAATAGGGCTTTTTCTTTGCTGAAGTGGGACTGGTGTTCATTCAGGAAGAATAAGCTCATTCTAACAGCTTTTCTTTGCTTTTCTGTTTTAGAGAGAGAGAATTTGTAAATACACTGTATTAAATCATGTTTGGTAGCAACCTGTGAACCGTGCTGATAAAAGAAGAATTGACCCAAACTACTCAACCTCAATCTAATGAGATCAAAAGACGTCAGGTAATTTTAGCGTATTTGTTTGGGGTGGTTTTTTTGCAGCTTATTTTTTCACAGCTATTTAATGGCTTGTTTTGGGCTTTTTTCCCCCAAGAACATCTGTAAACAGGACTGTGAAATGCTGTGGGACAGGGAATTCTTACATCATTTTTCTAGCTAAGAATGAACCAGAAATCCCACAAGAAGGCTTCTTTTGATCTTTTCTGGACAATATAATTATGTGCTAACTTCTCTGTGTGGTTAACTGAATAGGATGTTGCTAATTACTAATCACCATCAGGAAAGGGATTAAATATGAAACCATACATATCCAAGATACTTTCCAGGTGGAGTAAGAGGTTTGCTGACTTTAACCTTTCGTATATTGATTTTCTCAGTCATGTTTCTCTTCACTATATTGCAGACAAGACATTGTAAGGAGCTGAAGGAGAAACTGTCTTTGGTACAAAGCTGCTTCTTAAACCAGCATCAAAGTACCCCAGCTATTCTAGACTGAAATTCTGATTTTAATCTAGATTCTTCTAGATTTGGGACTGATTCCTCTATTTTTGGACTACTGCCTATTGCTTTCCATTTTGTGGTTCACATACCATGATACTACAATCAGAAAAATTAATTTGCTAACATAAGCTAGAGGTATATGTTCTGATTCTAACTCCTTGTTATTTTCTGAGAACTGTTTTGGTTGAATATCACAAGCAAATTATTCAAACATTCATCAGTATTGAGAAAAACTAAGCCTAGGTTCTACATGGATTTCTTAAAAGCTCTGTGGTAAAAATTGTGGACCAGTTAAAGGGAATCAAAGCCCAGGCATTGACCTTGCTGGGACCAGATTTTCATTTTAGATGTTCTATAGGGCCACTGAATTTCTTTTCTTTCTAATTTCTAAATGAAAAACTAAAGATTTTAAAAAACTCTAAAAATGCTTACACAGTGATGTACATCAGTAATGTACACACAAGTTAAAAAGTAATGACCATCTGCTCTCTCAGGATTTGGCTCCTTATTGAGTAAGATTATAGGAATTAACCTTTTAGGTACTTTTTCAGGGAAGAAAAAAAAGACTAATTTTTTTTTTTTGTTTCCTTGCTGTCTTTCTGCCTGGATGCTGTATGCAATTCTCTTTGAATCCTGAGTATGCATGTAGGTGGGGGGATGTGTCTGTCTTCAGGATACCATTCTCTTTAGTGGATACTGGGATATTTCATATTCAGCTTTATTTCATATTCTGCTTTCATTTAGAGTCATCCCACACTGTTAATTACGCCCATTTGGCAAAAGCTGAATCTCTGCAAATCAGAACCTTGGGTCTGGAGTTTCTATGGTCTGTAACAGTGTTTTGCGTTTATTTTGTTTTGGTGGGCTTTTTTTTTTTTTTCTTTTTTTTTTTTTTTGGTTTTGTTTTGTTATTTTTGTTGTTTGTTTGCTTGATTTTGTTTGCTTGTGCTATTATTATTGTTGTTGTTTGGGTTTTCTTTCTTTTTAGAGAAGAAGAATGGATAAAAAAATGGTCCCGGTTTTTCCTCTCATTTCTGAAGGGAAATTAAATAACAGCCATGGCTCTACATTATAGCCTTCCTTTCTGCTTAGCTTTAATTTTAGTCATCTTTTGCTGGTTCCTGTTATACCCAGTTCCTGAACACTCAATACAATAAATGTTATTGTTCATGGGGAGAATGAGTTGCATAAATGTCAAATCATCAACAATCAGCTGGCCAGTTGCCTGAAGCCTTTTTTGTTTTCTTCATGGGACATAACTACAAGTACTTATTCATACAAATGAGTCTTACACACCTAAGTAGGCCTATTGACAGTAGTGGTGAATTGAAGGTGGGAAAAAAACCAAGGTTGTGCAACATCTTTTAAATCTAGACTGAAGTTCTAGTTGTCACAAATCTTTAGCTGATGGCATAAATTTACTTGCTTTTGGCAATGTATGCACCCCTATACAATTTTTATTTTTTTAAAAAGGCAGATAGAAGAAATCAAATTCAGAAGTAGCAAATTGTTTTGCAAGTAATTTCGAAAGCAAGGGATGATGTGTTTAGGGCAAAGATAGAGGCTCTTGATATGCTTAGTAAAAATATAAAATTGGATCTGTCTCATGCCATTAGAATCTCATTGAGTATTGATTTTGCTGAAAGAACAGACTCGTACAGAGAGATTTTTGAATTACTCGATATACCAGACTCTTACGTTCAAGACTGTGGAAGACAGACATGACAAGTTTGACAATGACACCATCTAAAGAGGAGGAAGGAAGCTGAAAAGTAAAAACTAGTTATTAGAGAGCAATATAATGAAAGGGAACATTATACTTCGTGCAGTAGTAGGAACAGGAATTAATATTAGTTTGTTCAATAATAAAAGATGAAACCTGTAGAAATTTACAATACGTTTCAAGCAAACATTTAGATAGTCTCAAAATCAAGCTAAAAAGAAACCTACTTTGAACTTACTTAAAGTAGAAGTTTCAGGCAATTGTAATTCAACAAGATCATCTCAGGGGAACCATCAGCTTGAAATGACTGGTATCTGAGGAAGGGTCATGTGCAGACTTCTGAATGTACTATCATGAAGGTCTTCTGCCACTCCCACAGCAGTCACTACATGGCATGCTTCCCCACCTTGTTTAATACACAGCATGTTTCCTTTCTCCTCACCTAAAATATGAGTTCTTCTGGGCTGCAGGGTCCCTTTCTGGGGCCACCAAGCAAAACCTGTGCTCCTCACCTAAGGTGGGATTCAGTTACTTAAACACGTGTTTCTAGCACCGCTTGAGACACCTTGGGCTGGCCTGCCCAGCCTTCAGCTGCTGGTTGAGAGAATGCAGGTGTTCTCTAAGACCAGTGTAAGGTCTCTCACAGCAGCATGTCGTGCCCCTCAGGTGTCATTAAGATACTTGCTTAGGTCTCTGACAGTTTTACACGTGAGCTCGATATCTGGGCTACCAGGGAAGTTCAAAGAGCTTTATCTTGTTCTGGTCACCTCCATGTGGTCCCTGACGCGCCTCACAAAGCCTGTTGACATCTTCAGCTTTCCTTCTCAGCCATTTATGGCCCCTCAGATCAGCCCACAGCCATGCCCCCAGGTTACCTGCTCCCTAGCTCAGCAGCAAGCACCCACCCATCAGCCCCCCAGGACCCTGCAGGGTCTCCCTGTTCCAGCCCAGTGCAACTAGAGGGCTGGTGTTGGCTAATAGCTTGGTGAGTGCCAGTGACAGTCCTCTGTCACTGTCAGTGACAGTCCACTGGGGAAGGATGAGCATCTGCTGCTGCTGCTGAAAGGAAGCTGATTGTTCTTTCTGTTAGAGTCCACCAAAATCTGTACAGAGGACACCACAGCAGATGGACATGAAAATAACTGATGCAGGAATTCTGAAATGCCATGAGATTTCTTTCTCTTCTCTTCTCTTCTCTTCTCTTCTCTTCTCTTCTCTTCTCTTCTCTTCTCTTCTCTTCTCTTCTCTTCTCTTCTCTTCTCTTCTCTTCTCTTCTCTTCTCGTTCAGTAATTCTGCCTTTTCTGTGGTAAGGTCAGAATCCCTCATCTGCAGTTTGTGAGTCAATTATACTGGTGACAACATGAAGTGTCTGTGCAGTAACTGGAACTATGTGAACTTTGAACAGAGGATTTGTTTCCCAGAAGTTAATTTGACATTTCCTCTTCTTGTCTGGTTGTGTTGCTTTGGTGTCTTAAAAAATTATATTTCTTCTTTTTTCTTCTCCCTGCAGCTGGAGCTGGTAGTTACTTCTCATGGGGGGGATTCTTTTCTCTTTTACATCCTCTTTCAAGGTGAATTTTAATAATATCTCATGTGCTACAAGCAATCTTAGTAATTTTAGTATTTTGTAAAGTGTCCATTTTTTTAAAATTGAAAAACCTTCACAACAACCTATCAGGAAATCCATATTCAGTTTTTTTTTCCACAGTGGAAACTGTGAATTATTTATAACAGTAGTTTGATTATATTAAAAAGCACAATCCCAAGTCTGCAGTACATTACTGGCTCCATTCCTTGCCTAAAACAGGCGTGTTTATATTTTTCCTCAGTAAATATGTGATAATTAAATGCAAATAGACCATATTTTTCAAATGAATTCCCAACCCTGGAAACTTGGATGATGATAATCTTGCCTAATAAATGCACAACTGCAAGTGAAATCAAAGTTTACTGAAGCAGAACATTCTTAGCAGTCAGTAGCAGCCATCATTTAGTGAAAAAAAATACACAGGATTAATATAGACACATTATTGAAAAATGGATAGCCCAAAGGTACTTTATAATTATGGAGTATACCTAAGTATTAATTGAAAACACTGTGCACTCTTTATGGGATGTTCTCAGCTAATCCATTCCTTTAAATTATTAGGCTATATTGAAGTCATGCCTAAGGCTGTCATCAGCTCTCTTGCATGTTCCCCATTGTGTGTGTTATCCCCTGTTTCTAGGTCAGCTTTTCAGCCTTTTCCTTTCCCCTCTGAAAGAAAGCAATTTCTCTCCCATACATCTCATTTATGAAGAGACATATGCATGTTTTCTGGCTGCCAACACCTGGTCTTCTCTCTCTCCCTTACAGCCTGAGGTCCTGGGTCTCCCTTGGAGCTAATGGAAGGACTTTTCTATTGCTCTGGTAGTTCTCTCATCCCATGAGCAGCTCTGTTTCCCCTCTCCTCGATGAACCGTGTCTCTCTGATGTCTTTCCAAATCTGGGCTAAAGACAGAGGAATGTAGAATCTCAGAGAAGAGATCATCAAAGAAAGGAGTATTGCCTGTCCAGCCTGCAGTGAGAAACTGACACATCATCTGCAGCCATCCTTGTTCCCTCCTCCTTTTCTCATTCTTCCCAGAATGCTCCACTTTTACACAGCTGTTTTTTAACATCTGGAAATATATCATTGTATGCCCTTAAGAAGAGCCTCTAAGTGTGGGATTTTGTCTCAGTGGCAGGATGCTGGCGAGAAGCCAGTCATTGTCTTTGTACTACCTGCCTGGTTGTTCTCCTTGTCCCAAGTAACTCAGTTTTCCTTTCTGGGATTCCTGTAGCTGCACCCCCAAGACCATATTCATCATATTCATGGGGTATTTGGAGAGATTCCTATGAATGTATCCCCTTCTTTCCTTATGACTTCCTCACATTAAAACTACTTTCCCCCTTTAACTAATTCTCCTTAACAGTTAAAGACAAAGGCTGCATTTTGTTCACTCTTTATGACCTTATGAATGGGGAAGAATATTATCCAGCCCATAGGAAGCATGAATTTAAAGTCTGATGGCTATTCCTTCTGTAGCTCTCACTTTCACACAGCACTGTTTTCTTGCCTGAGCCTGGAGCAAGAGAGCAGTGTCAGGGGAGGGAAAGGCAGGTTCCTGGAAGAAGGAGTAGCTGACAGGATGTTGCTTTTGTTGGAAAAGATCCGTCCTGTTGACAACAGGGAGGACCCAGTAAGGCTGAGTGTTAGCTACCAACCAAGCAGCATGCTGCCAATCGGAGTGTGGAGGCCAAACTTTCCTTCTTCCTGCCAAGAAAAGGCATTTAAATAAGGACTGAAGCATGATTTCAATTTCACTCCAGTTTAATGCAGACAGCAGAAAAACACAGTGACTCACTCAATACGTTCTTGCCTGTTCAATAAATAATTTTTTTTTCTCAGAAGCCTGCAATTTTGCATCAGTAGAGAGGCATAGTGAACACTTGGTCCTAGGATGTACACAGCACAGCGGCTGAGATTTCATGCTCAGAAAGGCCAAGAAATGAACATGTTGGAAAGTTCTCAGGAAAGGCCATAACTTACATTAATTTTCTGTTTCCTTCACAGATATAGAAATAACTGCTTAAAAAAAGATATGAAAGGATAATAGCTGATCCTATTCCAACAGCTTTAAACCTTAAAATAAACAACCTGCCTCAAAGCATCCACCTCTTTGCCCTTGTGTCCTGTGGCTCTCTCCGTGATGTATGGTGATGGGAGTGAGCCAAAGGCTGAAGGATGTATTGCCACAGACCAGGCTCTGAAGTTACTGTGTAAACTACAAATTTACTCCATAATATTGCTACACTAAACAGTGATGGGGAGGGGAGATTTTTTTTCTAAGTCCTCCCTTGCTTGTGGTCCTAATGCCTGAGCAGTTTCTCGGTCATATAGCCAAGGCCAGATGACCCTCAAAAGTTGGCAAATGTATTGGCCAGTGGCATTGTTTGTTCTTTATCTGAAGGTGACCAGCAGATAGGAATAACAGCTTAATTTTGGATTTTAGATGCAAGCCTGAGGTTTTCACTTTATGTAATGCTTTGTGAAATGTCCTGAAAAGAACTGAAGAGTTAGGCTAAAGTCCAGGAAAGGAAATGAATGGTAGAAATGATACATAATCTCCCCTGACATCCTGTTAACATAGCCTCGTGTTTAGCCCGAGAACTCTGCCTTGCAGAGCTGGCAGGGTGAACAAGACCCTGCCTACAAACGTGTTTTTGCAGCCCTGTGGTGGTTTGCTGTGTACCACAGCCTTTAGTGTGTGCCAAGATCCCTGTGTTTGCTGCTGGAGCAGTGTGCTGAGAAAGCCACACTTCGTGTGCCACATGCCACCCCTCAGTGCTCCCCCTGCGCTGCAGCCTGGTGCCCAGAATGTGCAGGTCAGACAGGCTCAGGTCTCTTCTCAGGATACAGAGCCTGGCTCAAAGTCTGCTAAATACAAAATAAAGATTTTAACTGACTTCAGGAAGTTGTGTTCAAGTCCTTTGGGAAGAGCTGGGATGAAGGACAAGAAGTAAAATGTAATGTGAGGTGGGTCTTTTTCCCCAAATAATTTTTTATTTATGAATGTATTTATTGACTTCTTTGATGTTTTAATCACTGTGGGAGCACAGCAACCTGATGGATCTCTATTAACATACATTTAAATACAAAAGGGGCAGTTTACTTTTCAGCAGTTTGAGCACCTGCAATTCACATTAGCTTCAGATGGAATTCTGTGTGTTCAGCAAATTAAACATTCAGTAAACAATGTTATAACAGCGTTGACTTTAAGATGAAATCATAAAGGCATGAAAACAGGACAAAGCCTATAGCTATTTGCAGCTATATTCAAGCTGTTATGCCTCTTGGTCCTGGAATAGAAGGCTGGAAAAGATCTCAGTGGCTGTGGATTAGCTCAGCTTCGTAATTATAGCACCTGAGATGAGAGCTGTTCCTTTGCTTATATTAGATAACCAACACAAAATTGTCATATAAAAGGAGGATTAGATTTTATTAAAATACTAAAACCAAATTCATCTTTGAGCTGCATTAGTCTGATTTGCTAAGTCCTGCAGGCCACCACCTTTCTTGTTTAATATTCTGAGACTACTAATTCTCCATTTCCAGTGGGAAGAATTGACAGGGTGTAATTTTATGCAACCTTATTTTGCTTCTGCAATGCACCCTTCTCCACAGAATCCCATTTGTGCTGTTTGCCATCTAATATTTATGCATTTCTGGCAAAATCATGGTGCAAAAAAGAGTGTCTTAATAAACATACTAAACCCAAGTATTTGTGCATAGTGAGTAACTTGACCTAATAAATTTGATCCATTAAGAGAGACTTAAAAGACCACTCAGGCCCTGTTTTCAGGTCAGTCCCAAAGTGTATTAACCTGTTTTGAAATGCCTGGAAGCTGTGGGAAATGCCCACTGAATATGCTAACAAAGTGAAACTAGAGAGCTTAAATGCAGCCAGAAAAGAAACAAAACCAATTTTCTATCTGCTTTGGTAAGATATTACTGACTTAAGAGATTATACACACCAGAAATGAGATTTTGAGTCCTGCTGTTGGAAATCACCCCAACAGGAAAAGGCTACATCCTTCCTTGGATTTAAAAAATATTGTGAGAAAATCCCGTCATTGTGCTTGCCTTCCCCACCTCGTGCAGAGAGTACCACGGAGTCATCAGAAATTCTTCAGTGTACTGACACAGTCTCTGACCTTTTGGAGGATTATGGAAGTGTATAATAAGAGAAGTGAGCAGCTTGGAACACTCTTTCTTGGTTTCCTACACAGATACACCAGTATTTTTCTCTATTTTTGATGTCACTTCATACAGCAGAGGACTTTGAGAAAAAGAGGAGCTGAAGATGTTAAGAAATGACCCATTATCTACTTCAGAGTAAGAAAGCTAGAGGATGGAGAGCATATGAAGCCCCTGTGTGGAAAAAGAAATGCACACAGTAAAGAGGAATAGGTCCCAAACTGATACCCTGTAAGTGTGCAGAAATTAAGAACACACATGTTACATAGAAACAGGGACCAGAGCAGATAAAACATTGACAACGTTGTCACAGAATGTCCTGTCTGAAGTGGTCAGGTCTAGATGAATCCCTTCCCTTTCACCTGGACCAAGGATTCATCATGTCTCTCAGTGAACAAAGGACAGCCCTTCTCCCTTTGGAGCAATCAGATTATTTTTCCAGCACCAAGAGCAGCTGTTATCACATCTCTTTCAAAAGGATTTTTTTCTGATCCATGAGAACAAGGGAAGTGCCCTGATGAAATACTACCATTTATTATGAAAGCCTCCCTCAGATCCCTGTACTTCAGGGCCTGTGTTATGAGCCTGTTTCTCTTTTGCAATCCCATTTCTAATACTTCTTGCAGTAAACAGCAGCTGACCCTTATAAGTATGTGGAACTGACTGGCCCCAGGCTCTCTCATCCCTAAAAGAGCGAGCTGTGCTCTTGCATGTTCTTTAGCATGGGTGGAGGGTGGGAGGGGAAGGTTGGGTTTTTTGGTAGGCTGAAGGGTGTGGATGTACAGTTAGTTTGGGATGGAGGGGACCATCATAAAACCCAGGCAGTTCTTGGGCTTCTGCAGCTGGTAATTCTGCTGTCTTTTCCCCAAATGAAGCAGTCTTGATGGGATTGTGGAGGAACAAGGAGAGACAGGGAGGTTGGAGTTCTATGACAGAAAACAGGAGAGAGGAAATCTCTGAAGTGATATCTGCTTGTGGTTTCACCTTTACTGTATGAGAGTTGGTATTCCTGAGACAAGAGGCTCTTTGGCCTGGCTTTCTGCTATAGACAACTTGGTGTGATTGTTTTCTTGGGACAGGGAAAAAGAAATGTGGCAGAGTCTGATTGATCTTCCTCCAAAAAGAGGAAGACGATGCCCACAAATGCTGCTGGATAAATAAGGTCCCAACATGCCATTAGATATCTCACTGGCTCTGGGAACATAAAGGTGTGTTTATTGTTTGCAAATTTTGCCATTTGCACAGTGCTTGCCCAAGGCCTTTGTGGCCAGGTTCGAATCCTTTTTTATTCTTCCCACTGAGTAGTGGTTTATTTTGTTATAACTAATTTCCACACCTCGTGTGACACAAATGCCATTGTTTGCTTCTTTGGATGGTGATCATGAGGGACTCATGTAAAAATCCTACAGAACAGATCCAACACAAATTGAGGACGTTCTGTCAGCACCTGGGCAGCTCTTTACTGATTTCCATGTGCTTTCAAGGAAATTTCCTGGTGTATTGGTCAGCACTGGTGGGCTGATGGAGGGCTCAGCCAAAAGTAAAATTTTCTTCAGTATGCTGTTCAAATCTGTAGCAATTCTACCTTAGATGTTAAAAATTTGAATATCATCAGTTTCATGCATGGTAAATGAGAAAATATAAATAAGATACAAGATGAGCATAGTTTATATACATATCTATTTCTAAGATATAGCTCTAAAGTTGTAAATGTATTTTAAATACACTCATAATTGAACTTTTTTCTTTATTTTATAGGCAAGAACTAAGCCCCTCTTTCCCTGCTTTTAGCTTTTGATTGTTTTCTATTAACTGAACTCTCCTATATTATTTGGTGATGAGGAACTAGGGAGAAATGAATAAGTTATCAAAATAAATCAAATATGTAAAGATGTGGGTGATGCCAAGTCTTCTAAGTCTGTTTGGAAAAAGCATGTGTGGGTATGGAGAGCAATTGTATCTTTAATGTGCCTGGATATGGTAATACATTTTAAAATAAATGTTCTATCTCTCAGCTTGAGTAAAAAAGGAATTTACACCAGAGTGGAGAGAGTTTGCTCTTGGAGGGATAGAGCTGTAGCTACAGAAACATGCACATGACAGAGGTTAGGTATTTTGACCTTGACTTTTAGTAGCTACTAAAGCAGTCTGAGAAGATTCTTTCATTTTAGAAGCCAGCAAGTGTCCTACCTGTGGCCAAGGACTGCCTCTGTCTGAATCAAAATGTGGATCTCTAACACTTATGCAGAACTTTGTTCTGATTACTGACAACTGAAATTGCAATAACACAAAAACATGTCATCTAGGAGTGATGCTGGATCAATATGACTCAAGAGAATAAACTGGACCACTTCACAGATAGTTCAGCCATGAAATTTTATCTCAAATTGAAATCAAGATCAGAAGCACAGTTAGCTAATTTTTTTGTACAATCCAAACTGAGATCACTAATGTACTCTTCTATAAATCAGAAATGTCTTCATCTGTAATTTATGTGAAGTAAAATTATTGTCTTCTGAAGAAAGTATTCTGAGGAGCTATTCAAAACAAATTGAAAGTGCTCAAGAGACTTGAAAACAGACCACTCATAGCAGGAGATTGATGTGAAAAAAATGTGCAAAGCAACAACAGAGATAGAGATAGGAGGAAATGCTTTTTCAACCTGTAATTAGCTTGTGGAAGTCACAGCTACAGAGAGTCAAGGGTAAGAATATAATTAGATTCCAAAAGAGACTGGAAAAATATATTGATGTAATTAATTATAGCTCTGAATATATTTCCTAAAGTGGTTTTTTTTTTTCAGCAATATTAAACCTCACTCTTCTCCCTGGAGGGATTGTGTTTTTGCAGAAGGCCAAAGAACACATGGGCAGGAAACAGCTCTTAGGTAGTCTGCAGCGCACAAATGACACTCCTGAGGGAGAAACAAAGGTGCTGTTATGGCATGAGCAGAAAGGCCAGTAAGGTGCTGGGTGGTCTGTGTGTGTGAGACTGACACAATAATGACTTAGACTAATACTCAAACATACAGTCATGGATGCCAGATGGTCACCAGCTGGGAGACAAGTCTCATTTTTGAAATTGTACATCCCTTGTAAAATATCTCTGTTGCTATCAGCCTCTGTAAACTTTAACAGTCTGCTCAGTTGGCTGAATTTAACAGTACACTAAGTATGGTAATTATAGATACTGAGGTAAATATAAGTTACAACTGGAAAGTTTTTCAAAGGCAATTATTATCATTAGTTTACATAAATTAAGAGGCTACTGTCACGTGCAAAGACCACATGGAGCTTTCCAATATTGCACATTCGTTCTTCAGTGATATGATGCAATGCTAGGCAGTGCCCTGGAGATGACAATGTTTTTACTGGGGGCTTATTTTGCCCTTTCTTATCACAGAGGAGAGGAGCTAATATTTTCCTCAGGACTTAAACACATAGCTTAGCAGCTAACACGTTAGGAAAAACAAAGTAATCAGAAATGGGGCGGTGCAATCCCAAAAGTAAAATAAAACCTACACTGGAATACTAATAAACCATGTGATAAAAATACTGAAGGTTAGAAGTTCTTTTGCAAACGAGGAATAACAACTTTCTGGTCCTTCTGTTCTTGGCAGAAGACACTTGTGATTGCATTTGCCATGGGAGGTCAGCAACAGTCAGGTGATACCATCTGACCAGGTTACTTGATGCTCACGACCAAAAAGGCTCAGCTCCCTTGGGATCTGCTCTGCTCTGTTCCAAGGGCAGTTTTGACCCAGAGGACCATATGCAGAGTTATAAAAAATATTTGTGAAAAGGAGATTGTGTAACTGAGGTAATAGGCATGAGCACATGATCCCTTGACGTGCTCACTGAAATTTAGGGGTGCTTCAGGGCATTTGCCTAGTTATTTTCTTCTTGGCCAAGGTAACAATTTCCTTTGGGTTTTTTTTGTGGTTGGAATACATTTGCAAGATATTTATAGGTGATCTCTGACTATTTCTGTTTCTTCCTTTGGATTTTCCATGTATGATGAAGCAATTCAAACTAAAAGAAAAAAAGAATCAAAATAGAAACCTTTTGCACTGGCTTGATGTGATCATGTCTAGATTAAATTGTGAATGAAACAAATCTGGCTGCAGTTGTTTGTCCTAGTTGCAGAACAGTCCCATTTCACAAAAAGACTGCTAGAAGCACAGAAAGTGTATTGTAACGCACTGCAGAGATACACTGATAAAACTGTGTGAGTAACCTAGTGTCAGCTTTCAGTAGCAATATAACCTTGAGCCTTAATAGGTAACAGAAAGCTGGAAAGCTTTGTCTGTGTCTCAAAAGAAAACTGTTCCTCCTAACAAAGCACAGACAGATAACTGTTTCTGTCACATATCTCTTTGGAGTAACTGCATTCCATCCATGGGCAATCAGTGAATGCTAGATCCAGGCTACAGCCTCCTCCTTCCTTTGAGGAACAACTGAAGCCACACCTTAACACAGACTTTCACAGATGTGATTCTAAGTGTGGAAAAGTGCAGTCTTCTTCTAGAAAAGAAGACAACTTATCTGGAAGAAAAAAAAAAGTGTACATTTTCAAAGGGGCTGTTTCCTGAACGATGTTTTCCAGGTCCTTCCTGTATCCAAAGAGAATTTTGTATGTATTTGCATACAACTTGCATTTGCATATACATTTCATATGCAACTTGCCTGTTTTATGGAAACCAAGCTGGTATGTTTTCCTCAGCAATGGTCTGAGCCTTTGTGCTACTAACACCTGATTAATGCCAGTTTAAGTTGCTGGTGACGAGTGACCCACTGAAACTTCATTTATTCTAAACTCAGTTGGAGAGGGATCTCCTTCTTCCTCACATTCCTTCAAGCTCCAACTGGAAATTTAGTCAGTTTGACCTAAGAGAAAACAAATTTGAAAATGCTGAATCTACCTTTTGTCCACTTCCTTTCTCCCTTAGTCTTGTACCTCTTTAGAGACGTGTGGACTTGAAGGAAATAGAAAATGATGGAGCTGACAGTCACTGACAAAAGTATGAAATTCCATTAGCAGCATAATTTTGGGCAAATGCAGTTCTAGCAAAGTACAGCCAGTGCTTAAATACTCACTGAGCAATCAGGTGCCTTCCTCTGTACATGCTGCTTTCAGAGACATATTCATATTTCATGTATTTTACCTAGTGCTTATGCAAGGGATGACAGTGAAGTTCAATGCTTTCCTGGCTGCCCACTCTCAAGAATACTATGCATTAAATGAAATCTGTTAATTCTGTTGTAAAGTTGTAGGCCAGAGCACCTGAGATACAGGAATTATCTCTGAGAATAGCAACTCAGTAAAATGACATCATGGTCAGAGAGCCTCGAGCTGCTCACAAAACCAGTAAAACCAGACAGCATTTCTTAAACTTTCTGTCACAGCCTTGACTCAGAATGCAAAAGAATAGCTAGAATAGTTTTGCAGCTCGTGATTGCAAGTTGATTCTTTACAGACCCAAAAGCATGTGCTAGACAGATGTTGTCCTCAGTCTGATAAGTTTGCATATGGCACTGATGAGTTGTAGATATCAAAAAATTCTTGGATTTACATAAGTAGCTATGTCCAAGTAAAATCTGTGAATATTAAGGGGTTGTTATTCAGAACTGATGTAGCTTGTGACTGGAATATTAGGATTCTGCTTTAGGCTTCAAATATGTAGGATGTCAACACCAAATAATTCTTTTATCTTCATTTTTTTTAGATGTCTCATTAAAATGCAGCATTTAAGCCCTAATTTCAGCAATATTTTTTACAACAAACTCAGTAGCTTTAAGAATCTATAATTTCTTCAGTTTTTTTATTAATTACAGTGCTGTAGACATTTTCATTACTTTGGATTGTACTTTTTGGGATTCTGGGCAGGATTGTTGGAATCTTCAACAGAAAACTAGATTTTCCTTTCTGAAGTATAGATGCTAAAAAGGCATCTATTATAAATATTCTTATGATCTTCCAGAGGAAAATAACATTTCCATTTGTAAATATAATGAAGAAGAAATCTGTGGGAAGTATTTTTCATCCTTATCAGAAACCTCTCATGTCACACTGTCTTGCAGCCTGAAAAACATGTGAAAATCCAATGTGGGAGTATAGGAATTAGTTCATGTAAGGATTTGATTAATGTTTAGCAGTTTCCATAAGTTCCACTCTAATGTTTCCTCAATTTTTTATCTATCATAAAAATTATACTATAATTAACAAATTTTGGTTTTTGAAAAAGTGCAAAGCTGAAAGTCTGTCTTGCTCTTTCCAAATATGATGTGTTACCTTCCAAGAGATCACAGCAGTGGTGAGCAAAACCTGAAGACAGGCTGTGTTTGGAGCATTCCCTTTTAAACAGGACTTGCCATTTCAATGAGTTGCTTCTCAGACAGGGAACTTCAGCCCCTGTCAAACAAATTCTTGTGGGCACAGGAGCGTTACAGAGCTTTAAGGGAGCACATTGTTCTGATTCTCATGGTCTGCTGGGGGGGGGATACCTACTTGGATTGTGACCCTCATTTCACCAATGGGTGCTGGATGCCTTTCAAGCACTTCCAGCCCAGGTGTTTTTGAGGAGCTTGACCCAAGCAATTCACTCAGGGTCTGCCAGTTTGTTTACTTAACCTGTAAATTAGCCAGTTAGTCCCCAGAGGAAGTCTCGAAGTTAGCACAGGGCGCTTGAAGTTAATCCCAGCTGCTCCCAGAGAGTGAGGTGCTGTCGCTCCAGATCTCCTCGGGAATTCATCACTCCTGAAGGACATGAAGCAGCTCTGTGGTGTACATCAGCTGTTCATGGTTAGTGGGGGACTGCCCAGCAAGGACTGCAGGAATGTGCTGTGTTCTAGCAGTGGCTGGAGCCCTTATACCTTTCCTAGTTCCCTTCTTGCCCGTCCAGGCTTTTTGCAGTGTAATTGCTGCCAGTGCACATAGACCAGCCGTGCATGTGTGGGTGAAGCACCTGTATTCAATCTAGCAAAGAAAAAATACTGAAAACATCCAGGTCAGTACTTCTTAAGGCATTTTCCTTCGGTTTGACTCATATAGAGAAATTCCTCAGGTGACTTTCATTTTACTATTGTGGTTTCACACCTCTGCCCAACAATGAAATCAAAAATAATTAAAGTAGAGAGGTTAAGAGAGGGGTGAATAATTCACTATGAAAGATGGACCTGCCAAAACTAGTCTGTTTCTCTGATCATGGAAAGTCTGCAGGTTGTTTGTAATTTTCAGACATTTATTTATGACTTTAGTTTGCCTGCTGTTCTGAAAATTTATTTTTATGCTTAGGAGGTATCACACAGGATTTGCTTCAAGTACTTGAAGAGAAAATCTGAACTGTGTTAGTTAATTGTGGTTGCTCATAGGTAGTTACATGAGATGGCAGGAGTATAACAGAAGTGAAAGCAGTGGAGAACAGGAAATATTGCATTGGGAAGAACTCTGTCTGGGATGGGCTGCTGATCTGCATACGTGGAATTATTTTAGTTTCTAAAAAATCGTTGGTGTGTAGGAATAATAAAACCAGAGAATGGTTTGGGATAGAAGGGTCTTTACAGTTCCTCTGAAAGATGTGGGCTTTAACTAGTGTGAAAGGAAGACAGGACCAGACTGAGGTAAATGTATTTTTTCTGTAACTCTGTTTCCATAAAACAATTATCTTTGTGTGGGAGGGGTAATTCTCCCTAATGGATACTTTCGTAGGACACTATCTTATTATCTGAGTGTACCTGCCCTTAAGGGAGGGTCTTAGGATTTTAAGGACTCTTCCCTGTTGTCTAAGGTGTAGGTACATCTAACACCAACTCCTTTTTACGTTTTTGCAAATCCCTGCCAACTTGTTTGGGAGTATTTGCTTAGCTTCCCTGTTTTCTTACAGAAGGAACATTTGCCTCATATGTTACTGCCACTGACTCCTATTTGAGGCCAAATTATTTTTAGTGGGGATAAATCTTTTATAGAACTAAATTTTTTATTACTCTAAATACAAAATATTTATGTTCCATTACACATTTACAATCCTATTCATGAAAAAATAACAATCATCTTAAAAAAGTATTTCCTTGGGAATTATTAAAAGGAAGAGGAAAAATAGAAGGAAAAGACAATTCCACTGCAAATTTTCCCCTACATTAAATGAAACACTTGCAGGTAAGATTTACAGGAGGGAGTCGGAAAGCACTAGATCTGTGTTTGCCACTTTTAAGTCCTGCTTTGAAATTCCCATTATGTCAGACATGATTACAGTGATGGACTGTAATGCTTTGGGTAGAGACCTTTTCCTAGCCTTCAACAAAAAAAATTTAAAAGACATTATTACTGCTTGCTAGTCTATGTCTACTGTTGCAGTGAAACTGGTGCTAAATTTTGTTCAAACATCTTCAAAGATCTGCAGTATTTCATTAAAAATTGAGCCAAATTAATGTTTGGAGCAATACTATTGAAATTCTGGTCAATAACCAAAGCAAAGCACATAAGCAAGTGTGTAAGCAGTGGGGTAGTCCTGGGAGTTCAGGGGAGCTATTATCACAGAGAAGGTTAAATACGTGCTTGCTTTGCTGCATGGTGTATCTCAGTGCACAGCATCTGTGGGCCTGAAAGCCAGCTGAAGTCAGTAGGAGGGCAGTCTCTGAGAGATTCTGGGTCAGCCCATGCATGATCTAATGTTCATGTATAGTAGATCAACTGACTTATTTGGATGATGGATCAAATGTTTCTCCATATCTGCTGACTGCTAGACTACTCTTCTCTATTTTTTTTCTTCTCTTTTTTTTTTTTTTTTTTTTCATCAAAGGATGTTGGTCATTGCCTGTGACTACTCCAAGATCACCCCATTCAGCCTGAAGAGCTGACCTGGCTCAGAATATGAGATTAGAAAGCTCTGTTTTGTTTTTCCATACAGTATATAACATGATTTTCTTCCTGGACTGCAGGAAGTTTCTAGCCATGACACTTTTCTCTTCTGGGTAAGAGTCAAGAATGTGTGGGGTAAATATTTTCTTTCCCATTGCCCTCTTTTCCATAAGACAGTTACTGAAAGGAGCATTTTCCTGACTAGAATTTGTAATAGTATTCTTCACAATACACCAAGAAATCCTTTGTCAAGCAATTGTTTTCTATTTTAAATTACAAATATAAAGCAAACTAAAAAGGGGAGGCAAAAGAAAAGAGACATTTCCTTAGAGGGTTGGAGGGGAGAGTAAAGAGAGATTGGGCTGAATATGTTCTGTGGCAAATTTACCAAGTAATTTTTGCATCAGATTTGCTAAACATTTCTTCTAATGTGATGTCAGGTCAAAAATTCTCTGTTTTCTTTGTGTGCTATTAAGACAGGCTATCTAAGCAGAGTGGCTTTGTATTGTAAGAGGACAAAGTGAGTGCACACATCAGTGTATGCTCAGAGCTTCCTGGCATGATGAGCTCAGAGCATTTGCTGCCTCTTCACGGACAGTTGGGGCTCTCAGGTTCTTGAGAATACACATGATCACATCAGACCTGGCGCCATATATCCTGCATCCACCTCAGAGACTTGCAGTGAACATATAATCATTTCTCTCCAACTTCAGAAACATGACTCCAAGATACTTTTGTTCTGACTCTCCTTCAAGTACAGGAAGTTGAGTCATGGCTGTTTGGAACTGCAGGACTGCAGGTCATGTCCTTGTGTTCTCAGTGGATCCATATGATTCTGATTTTTTTGTCATGGTGTCAGAATGAGAGCAAGGAAGGGGTCAGTCCCTCTGCGACTGCGCTGGCTTTTCCTGCTGGGATACAGACAAGTAACATTTATATCTAATTTCAGTCATGAAATGTTCATCACCTTTTGGGTTTCCTAAAATACCCCGCTTCTCATCTCTCTGCGCTTTTTTTAGGGATACCAACGTGTTTACATCCTCATGTGAAAGGTGAATTTGCTTTCATAAAGGGATATCATGGGCAAGAGCCCTCTTTGAAGGAATAATGAACAGAATTAAGGAGGTGACACTGTCAGGTGGCAAGAGCAGAGTGATAAAACAACTCCCAAAACTTAGTTTCAAGAATACGTAGAAAGTCTGTTTTGACTTTTCTTTTTAGGTTCACCTAAATACATGCAGGAGTGCATGTATTTAGGTGCAGGAGGCAGTTAGAGAGGTTGGGATTTAGAAAGTTTCTCAACACAACATCTCATCTGGGACAGATAGAAATCTGGTGTGATGGGCTCATGTGATCTCCAGCACTCAGAGTGACCTAACCCTCTGGAGTGTTTCAGCTGTTGGAAGAGCCCTGCAGAAGACCAGCATGCAGGATGCATTCAGGAATCACTAAGAGCTGGGAAATCTGGCTGAGTTCAGCTTATTTGAGCAATTGGGACCTTGCTTCTAACACCCTGGTTGGAATAGCTCAGAAAAGCCTATAAAGACACTGTTCCCTGCCAGTCAGACCTGTCAACTCTTTTCAGTCTTCTGCTCCCACAGTTTTCTCTCTTCTCACGTTTCCCTCCCACCCAGCAAGCCCTTAGTGGCTAAGGCCTCTCTGCTGGTCTCTGACCCTCTGTGGTGGCCCAGGTGGTCTCTCTGATCTGTCATGTGATGCAACCACTTCAGCCTGTCTACAGTCACAGGGTGTGACACTGTGGCTCCAAATCTTCTCATGGAAAGACACTCATTGTCTTCCCTCACCAAATGGCTCAAATCTGCCATTTTTCCACCATATTACTCACCATGCCCAATGCATCTTCTCCTGTCTGATCTGAGTCAGCACCTTTCTGCTTACCAGGAAAGAGGCTTCCTGAGAGAGTGTGTGGAGGGTCAGACTGCTCTGGGAAAAACATATAGTTTTGGAAAGAACGTTCCCATGGAGATTCCCTGCTAAATTTTCCTTCAGGTTCTCTCAGTACTGAAATGAACCTCAAATTATTTCTTGCAGAGTTCAGTTTCCTGAGATTTGAGCTTATTAAAATGTTGCCTGAGATACCAGTAGCTGTGTCAGTCTTTGCTGCAGGGGCTTTTCCCTCACCCCTGCCAAGGCTTTCAAAGAGTATAATTTTCTTTCTTTAACTTGAGGCTCTCTATCCCTGAGCTATTCTCTTCACCCCCAGCCTTTTCTGCAGCAAATCCCAGGGCTTTCTACCTGAAGTCAGCTAATAGCTTGGTGTTCTCATCAGGAAGGAGCAGTGTGATTAATTCTCCAGTGTCTTTTGTGTTCCTCTGAGCTGTTTCCTTAGGGGGAATCTGTAATGCAGCTGGGTGGGAGCCAGCACGGAACTCTCTTCTGCTTAAAATAGGTGCATCACCTGCTCCACTTCACATTATGGAATAAGCCACAATGAGAGCAAAATAAGCAATGCTGTCTCATCATTGACTTGCAGTCTGTCTTTTGTCATCTTGCAAAAAACAAAGATAGTCTGTAGCAAAAAATATATATGACTCAAGAGGGATGTGGGCAAAATACTACAATTGAGCATTAAAAACCAGCTGCATAATTATGCCATCTAAAGAGCACTCCCTGAAAAGATTTTGGTTTAGAGTGTGTCAAAAAGGAAGAGCAATTCAGAAGCATTTTGAGATGGATGCCTCTTAGCACATTCAAAAGTGCACCACATCAAATATCACTCGTAGAGGTTATTTTACCCAGTAATGCCTTGATACTCCTGAATATGACACCCTTTTAGAAGCTGAGGAGCTGAGATGTTTTTATTTGCCTTGGGAAGCTTCTTATTTCTCTCTGTTGACTCCAGAGGAAAACTGAACCAAGATACCTCCTTGCCTTGATCAAGTGTCTGAAGTAATTGAAACTGATCCAGGTGAAGAGACACCATCAGAACATGGTCTCTTCCTGCAGCTACTTACAATCCCTGATTTGTGCCAGGAATTCAGTCCTACATCACCCTGACTGGCTGATAACATGATTTGTGGCCTGGAAAGGGCCATTACAGCAATTAGAGACTCTCAGGGCCATTTAGCTCCTTCTTCAGGAAGAACAAGTTTTTGTTCCTTCAGAGTTTGTCCTTCAGACCCAAAGTTCACTGTCCCACAGACAAGCCAATAGTGTTGTAATGGAAGTGCCTTATATGCCCTTGAGGAGAATGATCTGTGAAAGAAACAATTCATTTTCTCCACCTGGTAAAAAAAGTTAAGAGGTTTGGCTTTTGGTTCAGAGCAAATGATGGGCAAGCTCTGGGAATGCAAGTTGTATGGTATGAGCTCACTTCATGCCTGTTGGGCTCTTTGGAAAGCAGGTGTTTGAACATTTTATTAGTCAAAAATTCACAGAGGAAGTGTTGAGCCATCCTAGCACTTCCTGGAACAACACTTCCATCTCCCATCCAGTGTATTCTTTGAGCCCTGGGAGCCATTTTTCTTGGAAGGCCAGGACAATGCAAAGGCAGAAACTTGGGGCTCATTTATAACTTTAAATGGAACTAACTCTAGTGAGTGAAGGCACCAGTAAGTTCAGAAAGATCTTAGCAACAATTAACAGTGCTGCTCTACAAAAATGGCCCCAATTCTCAGTGTGGATTGTGGCAAGCTTAAGCACTGACAAAAGATGCCATTTGTTGTGCACTCTTTTTTGCATCACTTTTTCCCCCTTGTCTCAAGATAGCACAAGTGTGTATTATGTCCAGCAAAGTCAAGGTTTTTTTGCTTTTGATCTTATAGAGTTTGATGCTGTGAATGCTTATGATGTGGGTTTTACTAAGTCTGGAATTTCAGACAAACAGTTCTGTGCATTTCTTCAGAGACTGAGTGGTTCCAGAAAGATCAGCAGGTCTGTATGATAGACAAAAATACTTTCCAAAGTTGGGATGACACCACCAGTCAATGTGAGTGTCTAGACTGTGATATGTGAAAATAAAAAAATATTTTTCCTCCAGAATTCCATCCTTGAAACTTCAGGATTGTATAAAATAGAGAATTCCAGTTTAAAAAAAAATGCAGAGTTTATGAAGGCTCTTCATTGTACTTTTAAATAAAAAGTCAAAGAGAAGTTCTGGTGGTTATCAAGATAAATACATTAAAATATTCTGTGCACGTGCTCTACTTGTAAATTTACTTTGAATCATATGCATAAGAATGATTTTTAAATTACTACTGAGTTTTATACAAGAAGCCTGCCATTGAGGAAATGAGTGTAACATTTGGTTTAAAATTGCAGTGGGGAGGAAAGAGGCCTTAAACTACTTCCCAGAGAACAGGACTGTAGCAATCATGCTATAATAGTTTATTGTTTCTTATAATACAGCAAGTGATAAAAAGGCTTAATATATAACCTAAATGGATGTTTACTTGAATAGTTATATACTCAGTTTCTTGTGCCAGAGATTTAATCTAGTCAGGGCTGCTTTTATATAAAAGTGACTTGTTTGTGTTCTGTAGGACATTTCTACTCTTTTATGTGAAGTCTTACATGTCTGGAGGATTAAAATTGCTGCAGTATTTTTAGAAAATAATGACTGCTAAAGACTCTAAAGTAGTTGGGCCACTAGAGGGAAAATGTGTTACAAAGGGATTTGTGCTACAAAAATGAATAGATGAAGATAAGCAGGAAGGATAGTATCATTTTTTTCTGGCTCCTAATAAGGCAACTTTAACATGCAAAACATCTATGAGCTCTTAATTTTAATTGAAACTATTTGCTTTAATATGCTTTTTAATAGCTTTCCATTGTTTTTCTACTGTGATTTAAAATAGCTCTAATAGTTTTACTTCCCTTGACTGAAAACCTTTAATTCTCATCTTAGTGCAAAAGTTTTAAAATGATAAATGATAAGAAAATACATCAAGCTGACTACATTTAACTGCAAAAGTGATGTTCTGTCTGGACAGGTGATGGCAGATTCCTCACTGGCTTCTAATGGTCAGGATTTCTTCACTGGAATTTGTTTTAACTCCAGCTTGTGATGCAAAAATTCCTTTATTATCACTACTCCACAGAATGGGCCCCTGTGTCTTCCCTAGTTTGGAAGGTATGACACTGATGGTTTGCATTCATACCAGGCTGAACACTGCCCAATACAGCACAGAAAGCCATATGTAGGTTTTGTTTTTTTATTGCAGCATATTAATTTTGCTCAAATTCTGGATTCAGGCATTTATGCAAAAATGCTGATTTGTTTTTTTCCAATGATGAATAGACCCTTTTTAGTCAAGAAAACATAAGGAAAAGCTTAATAGTTCTAAAAGGTAGTAGGTTAAGAAGATAACAACTGTATTGTTCAAAAAATTGTGTGTGTGTGTGCATATGTATGTATTTACACCTTTTAAGTCACCTTTTAAGGGAAGGAGATTAGGTGAAAGTGGGGCTGACTCATGATCTGAATCCTGTGTCAATAGCTTGAAGGAAGCATATTCCCATGTCAGTGGGAATGCCTGTGCTGTTATGTTAGCTCCTCTGTGTCTCCACAGCCTGTGTGCTGCCTTCCACCCTGGCTGAGCCTTGGGGTGAGGAAACTGATTCTTCAGGATAGACTGGGAAAACTTCCTGTGTAAGATCAAGCTCAGTCCTTACAGGCAATATGGGTGCAACTGGGGTTATGAGCTGTTCAAACCCGAGCTCACTGTCAGGCCTTGCAAAGAAGAAAGGAATAGAAAAAGCTGTTAAACCTTACAAATGCAGTGTTTGGGGAAGGGATCTGAGGGTTGGTCACATGGGCTCTTTACCCAGGAGCTCCCATGAGCAAGCTCTCTTGCCCTGGAAGCAGTAACTAGACCAGAACAAGAGGGAAATCTGCTCATTTGGGATAGTAATGCAACCAGAACTAGTTTAGCCAAGCAAAATGTTTTCATCCTTTGCAAAATTACTGAAGAGATTGAACAAGACTATAAAAATTAAAAGCAAAGTTGCTTAGCTGAAAACACAAGCTAATATAATATTTTTCTGATAAGACAGATAAATCCCAGTAATTTAGCTCTCATATTGGGTACATAATTATTGGCATCAGGCAACAGCACAATTAGATTAGGACTTACTTCCTGTCTTTTCCAGAATATTTGGTAATAAGGCTGAAGACAATTTGTATGTGACAGCCTCCCCTTACAACAAATCCATAAATATCAACTATTTAGTTCTGTGGTTAAGTGGTTAGCTGGAAAATGGATGAAGAAAACTGAAATGATACACATTCCCCTGTTTCTTTTATCTGGGTTTGTATTTTATTTAGCACAGGACTATCTGGACACCCTGATTTTCCGTGTGGTGTTTCATAGCTGCATAAACCACTAACCAAGTTGCTGTTTGCTCACTGTTCTGGCCCAGGGGGGTATCAGCTGTGTTTTACACCTATCCTGAGTATGCCCCCCTCCCTTATAAAGCTCTGGGTCTGTCCAGCTTCTGGCCTGAGGAGTGGCTGAGGGGGAGGAAGCCCAACTAAACCCTTCCTCCTGAGCTGTGCTCCCAGCACACCCTGGCACTGGCACACTCAGAGGGGACAGCTGCTGCCCAGCTAGAGCAAACTCTGAACCCCAACACTTCACAAAAAGCCAGTATTTCCTTCTTTACCCTCTTTATAGCCATATATTAGAACTTTGGGGAATTCAGCACCACTGAGAATAAAAACATGGTAGGATGCCTTTAGGCTTAGCTTTAAACTTCACAGTTTTACCTCTTTGCTGCTACTGCCTTGTCACCATCTGCTGTGTTTGCACTCTGTTGTCTACTGGGACCTGTGCACGTGTGCACTGCAATCCTCTTGCCTTCACAGAGCAGTTTGCATGTTAAGGTGGGTGGAAGAGCAGTGCAATTTATCAGCATCCCTGTATGCAGCACCACATTGTTTGAAATTTAACTGACATAAAATCATGAGGTGGAACAAATAACTGTTCACTCAGACGTGTAGCTACATGCATGCATGCCTTGCTGTAAAGGAAAACTGAAAGTGAAATAGGACCCTAAGACACCTCAGCTGTGGTCAGTAAGCCCCAAGAGTCTCTCTGTTCCTATTCACTGGATGACTTTTTTAGAACCTAAATTTTTCCCTCTGTAAAATAGAAACAGTGAAAACTGCCCTTCTTTCCATCCCTAAGGCAATAAAAAGTTTTATGGGGGCACTTGGTGCTGTTTACTATTACAAGCTATGGCTTGGGAACGTGCACTTCAAGGTAGGGCTGACTCCATACCCCCAAATGAAAGAAGGCCTAGGGAGCCCAGGTCTAAAACGGAGCTGGATGCTGAGGGCTTGAGGAAGTGAGGTGCAGTCTCTCAGAAAAGGGAGGCAAAGAAGAATCAGCTGCATCCTCTGCTGAAACTAATGGGAAAGCTTTTACTGATTCTGACTTCCTCTTGGGCCACAGGAGCTCTCACCTCCTTCTTTTTCCCTTCCTGTCCTTTGTGTCTTCTCAGGCTTGCCCATGGAGGCTGCGGTAGTTTAAGATTAAAAAGGGAACACATGCTGTATGGCATCTGACACAGTAGCAGCAAGATTCTGGAAGAGTGCCAGCAGGCAGCCATGCTAGCTGCTGGTGAAGATGGGGATGGAGTAAATGCCCTGTTCCCTTCTGTGCTGCGTGGGACAGTCTGGAAAAGCCTGGAAAAGGGTTGCCATGAGCAAAGGGCCCTGCAAGACTCAGAGATGATTGCAGGGCATTTTTCCCTATTATGCAGCTCTCCTTCTGCACTGATTTGTTATCCCCATAGTAAGGAATGGTGCCTTTAAATTCTACTAAATATTTCTCGATAACATCAGTGTTGACCCAAATTCTCATTTAAGGAGCCTGAAAAAAATCATATTCCAAACACATTTGGATCCAGAATCTGAGCTTGAACTTTCCTCTATTCATTTAAAGGGGCACTCACATTAGAATTTGACTGTCAGAGGGATGCAGAAATAGAAATCATTGAAACAGATTTTTATGGGATCCCTGACTTCCATTTGCAGCAATTCAGAGCTTGCCCCATATCTTCAAGACTTGCTCACTGATGACACGTGCTGGTTAATTTAGTGGGCAGTTTACTAATGTTAGGACTTCAAGCCGCTGCTGCCTACAAGTTCTTAATGAAGATTTCCACTTATATTCTTAATTGATTATGCTGGGTGCAAAGTTTATAATGCAGTGGCTGCAAAACACCATGGTCTGATACAGCTATTACTTCAGCATGCATATGTTTTGCCATAGATGTTTACCAATAGCTCAAGCAGAGAAGCCAAAGAGTAGCAATTAAAATAATCCATCCCTGTAATTTAAAGCTTCCTGCGCAAGGAAGTGGAGGAGCATTATTGTCTCTGGATTTAAGCCTGCTGAAGACTTTCAGATTGCGAATTCAGGAACCTGAGGGAGGGCAGAAAATTTGAGTAAGCACAATACCACTTCCTCTGGAGGAGTTGGTTGCTGTTCCAGTGGTACTGTAACCACTAAATGTCACCACGATCTCTCTGGTCCAGCTCAGCACTGCTCCACAAACTCATCTTTTTACAGTCACTGACTCAGCTTTATGAGTAGCTTCTGTACCTTTTTTTGAGTTCAGTAGGAAACTCAACTGTATATTTAGGGTGACTTATAAATAACTCTGCCCTCTACACAGCTGACACAAAAGAATGTTTTAATTTCTCACTTTGGTAATGATATACAGCTGTTGTTCCATTTGGTTTATGAAACATATATATGCTTCAATGAATGTTTCATATGTATATTTTTATATATAAACAGTGAAAAATAATTTCTGAGAGTCACTTGCAAAGCCACCATATTTTATGCAGAAAATATGTCTTGCAGATATACTAAACAGCTCTTGCTGCTATCACAATTAAGCAGAGAAACTCTCATGCTTCCCTTTCTCTTTCTACATATATATATCTCAGTAATGATGATAGAGCTATGCTTCAATATGACAATTTTTGGACAGGAGAGCTGTTTTTCAGCTGTTGATTTAGGGTGAATGAAGATCTGTTTATTCTGGAAAAAGCTTTACTATATTTCCTTTTAGAAAAAGAAAAAAAAAGATTACACAAGGTTAGTATTTTTTTTTCTAATTTGAATTAAGTTCTAATCTTGGCAATATGTTTGCCCTGTTCTTAGGGTGTTGGGGGTTTTTTTGAGTTGCCATTTGGGTTTTTTGTCTTCTTTATCACCAAATGATCCACATTTTTTCTTTGTCTTGTCACTTGAATTGGAAAATGAAAGGTGGGTGAAAAGTCAAGAAACAAAGGGAAATTTTCCCCTGCTGGAATCTGGACTGTGGCCTCAGATCTGCTGCATGAGATGAGCAAGTCACTTGGCCTGTGCCTCAGCTTCCCAGTCTGTAAAGAGGGACTATAACTGGTTTTCACTGAGATGCTTCACAATTCACATCTGAAAAGCACTAGGCGTGATTAATATCCAAGCATGTGATGTCTAACATGCAAAAATACCATGCTGTTTAATCACTGGTGCCTTATGGATGTTCTTTGACATAAAGACAGCAGCTGGGTCTCTTCAAAACAATCCAAAAAATCTAATCACTAATGATTTACTTGCTATTCACAAGAGGTGTTTTACGCAAGTAATTACACAGAGACTAGGAATTGAACAGTGATTTGATCAAGATTCATCTGCATGATTGCAAACATTTTGGAATTATTTTTCAAATATTTATTTTTAAAGAAAATTAAATTAAAATTTCTTAAAGCCTGGTGTTTAAGATTGGGATTTTTTCAAGTGTCTAGTGGGAGTTAAAGGAAGTCTAGAAATGTGGAATGCATAATACTGAAAACGAGAAAAATGGCTTGTCCTTTTATTGCTTGCTTTCATCCTCCCTCTTAGGAGGGACAGAGGAGGTCATGGAGGATCCTGAAATGATCAGTCACTTGCTGCATTGCAGGCACTCCTGTGTCTTCCTGCCCACCACCCACTTCTGGCTCCCACAAGTGCTAATCGTAATTAAACGGAACAGCCAGCGCGAGTAACAGCATTGAGGAACAAAGACAAATCACTTCAGTGGGGGTAGTCTGCTTAGCTCCTTTTTGATTAAGAGCTTCTCCTTGACTGTGCATACCTCTTTCTATTTAAAGGATCCACTCTCTCTGCTAACCCCAGTGACATTTTCAGTCCTACCTTTCTTGCTCACCCTACTTCTGGTTTTAGCATCCCCACCTATTTTTGTGCGTCAGGGAGGAAGGAAGACACTACAGCAAGCTGGGTAAAATTCTAGGCTTATTAATACCTTTGTCATATTTTATAACTCATGAAAAAGCTGATGTACCTTGTAATCAGACTACATGTTTGTTGTAGGTCCCTTCCAACTCAACTATTTTTTCTCTTTTGTTCTTTTCCATTCTACAGATGACAAGAAAGCTGAGCTTGGTAATGCAATAGCTTTGTTCAGGGAGGGGTTCAAGCACAGATGTACATATTTTAAACCATGTGCACAGCCTTGTCACTGGCAGTTAGTATCTGAAATTCCTCTTTGGCCTTCAATGGAGCCTGCTACTTCCACGCATCCTGAAGTGTCTTTAAGTGATACTGATAACCCTAGTGATAAGATTAGAGCATGCAATTGATGTTTTTTTGTTTTATCTTTTTTCTTTCTAATTTCTATCCGCTTCAGGTTTTCTTTTAAAACATTATCATTCCCTACATTTTTTCATCTTTCACTTCCTGCTCTTCCCCAGTGCCTGTGCTTCCTGCCTGAGCGAGGAACACCTCCTTTCAACCTGACTTCCATTTCAACTCAGCAGGCACCACAATCTTTTTTTTGGCTCCTGGTATCTCATCTAATCAGACACCACACTTTTATGCTGGCTCCCTGCATCTGTACTAGGTATTTTGTTAGACTATCAGGCAGAACTGAAAGCTTCCAGCTTGCCTACCTTCTTGTCTGCCAAGCTGGAGAGAGGGGAGGAGAGAAGGGAAGGGGGTAGAGAGAGACAGTGAGAGCTCTTTAGTGTGAGTCATCTTAACTTCAGTCCTTTCCCTACTCCTGTGCCAGTGCTACTTGGTATCTCTAGTGTGCATGAAGATTCAGCCCTTTGCCCTGAATAGAAAGAATTCCCAGACCCTTTGATAATTTCCTGTTAAACAGTGAATATATCTTAATGGTGAATTGCAGGAAGTTTAAAATAAAATGAAAAAGCTCCATCTCACTGAGCCGGTTAAGGTCTTCACGTATAATTCTGGCAGCAAACACCAAAACAATAGCAGAAAGACAACTTCATCTCTAATTAAACTTTCAAATTTAGTAAGGAAGTCTGGTGGTTTAGTAACACAGGGAAAGGATCACAATTTTCAACTGCATTTATGTTCCACTTTTCACTACTGCATATCAAGTTTCAGTTGCTGCACACTGAAACAACAAAAAAGTTCTCACACTACTCTGATGGTTTTGGACCTTCTAAGTTGCATGAAATAAGTTAAAATGGTGATAAAGGCATGCCTGGCCAGGATCATGGATCTGCACATAGCAGCTGTGAATAGTGCAATTGGTGGCCACATAGTAAAGATGAAATGAGGCGTTCATGTTATGCTCATATAAAATAGCATCTCGACTAAAGAGTGGGTTCAGCCAAAAAAAAGCACAGAAACCTAATTATGAATGTGAAGAGATCAAAATTTGGTGCCTAGGTAGATTTGGTGGACAGAACTAGGCATTCTCCTGTATATCTTGTTTTTCAATTGTCCTCCTGCCTCCTTCCTCTTCACTGCCACTTTGCAGGGAAGTGTTTATCTCCCCTTCTCACCAAGGCTTCATCCCCTTTCTGTGCCTGCACACTGGAGGGAATTAGATGTTTATTGGGAAGAATTACAGTCCAGAGTAGCCATTGCATCACGTTCACAAAAGCCCCAGGAGATCATTTTCTGTTAGGTGTTGACATATCAATTTCTTTACCCCACAGCTGCTGCTACATTTAGTTAAAATAAGCCACAGATCAGTTCATAATACACATGAAAAGCTGCTGAAAATAGCTAACATGCTTTGTGGTGACATACATCACTTGCTGATTTGTTTAAGAGAGGACAGTCAACAGCACATGTTTGATTACATCTGTTTTAGAGTTTTACTTTTGGAAGATGAAAAGCATTTAGTATAGTTTAAGTCAGTCTTTCAGGGTTCATGGAGAAATGCATGCTTCAATTTACATAATTCCCTGACCCTTTGCTACCTACTTGTTATGGTTGAAGTGAATAAGTTAAACTTTAATATGATTATGTGGTTGGATAATAACAGAGAGCTCTTCATCCAATTAAACTGCTCTTCAAGGTGTGTAGTATCTGATAAACCACAGACATGAAAGAAAAGAAAGAAACCCTTGCTTTCTCTGTCCCCTTTTTTGTTCTCTGTCAGTTGGCCTTTGTTTCCTTTTTATGTCATGGGATTAGGTTAAGCAGTTTATGCCCCTTGCTTATTTTTCCTAGGAAACCACTGCTTAATCCTTGTCTTTGTGCTAGTTTTCAAGTCACTGCAATAGTCCCTTTTTCTTCTCTTTTCTCTTCCCCTGTATCTATTGCAGTATTTCAGGTAAGTTCTTTTTCCAGTTTCTTTATGTGGCAGCAAGTGCTGTTATTACATTCTTTCCTCAGCAACCTTGTAAAGCTGATTCTCCTATGCTCACCCCTGTATAAACCTGGAGTGTTTCAGGTAGAGGCAGTGAATCTGTGCCAGGGCAGAACAATGCAGATAATGGTGAGGTAAGATGATACAAAGTGTAAATAAATATATAAGAGGCCTTTGCCTGCATATGGCAGCTACAAGCACATAGACACAATAATTTCCCACACTCCAGCCTGGATTGTTTGCAGGTTCAATGTGACCAGGAGCAAACTTTATACTAATATACAGTCTTGTCTTAATGCAAGATCCATCATTTTGCACAAGATCATAAGTATGAGACTTTATTTTTGTGGACAAAAAAGGTGTCTCTGGCCTAAACACCCATTTGCTATTGTACAAAAGACCTTTTTCTCTCATGAGTTCTCTGCTTGTTTATGTGAACAGAATATAGCAAAAACTTTATTAATGCATCTAGAGCTTTAAGTATTGCCATTTTCCTCAAAACTGAAATTATTGTTGGTGTAGTGAAATCATCACCTTCTTGTAGGCAATACTAAAAAGATGGGATGTTTTGCAGCATTCCTTCCAAGAAAGTAAATCCAGAAAACTGGTTACTTTAATAATAAGCCATTTAAAAGAGAAATAAAAACCCTGACATACTTGGAGTCAATGATAGGACACTTTAAAAAAAAACCAACAAAACATATCAGGAAAGAAATCCGTTGTGAGATGCATCTACCTCAGAATAGATAAACTTGTTATATATATGTCACAAGAACTGTAACTGTTAGTCAAATCATTAATAGCAATTCTGAAGAAGACATAACAAGTTGTAGTAAATCATAAGAATAGTCTCATGATACACAGTGATGTGAGGTGCCAGCTTAGAAGTTGGTAGGCTGACAGCCAGGGTAGTAAACTTGGTAGATCTGAAGATCCCTAGAATGAGACTGTATCCACAGGTAGACACTGATGTTCTTTACATTCTTTTTCTTTCTCTTTTTCCCCCCCCCCTTGGTCAGTAAGGAGGAATAATACCTTCATGGATAACCACCTCTATCAGAACTGTGTTTAAGGCTTATCATGAAAGACTGATGTTGTGTTGGGATATGTGAAAGTATTAAATAAGAGGAAAATGACCTTGTCTGTAGTGAACTTTGTATGTGTCAAAGGAATACTGAACACAGGAAACTGGTGTTCAATCCAGATGTCAGGTGAGGATGAATAAATAGAGCATCCGAGCCAGTGTTGGATTCTCTGTTTGATGTTGTTAAAATGAGATTTTCATACGTTTCTGGCTTTGAATTCAACTCTGGGCAAATTCCTGTCATCTTTTATGTTAAGTATTAAACTGGCTAGCCTTTTGTGTATTTAGGTGCCTTACATTCCCCTGTTCTTTCCTTCTTTTACTTTGAAACCTTTACTTAGCCTTTTCACTGTTTTCTCCCTTTGTAAGGACAGGATTTGCAGCTCTTTCTCCACAGTAATATTTCATGCTGGAGTCTTCTCTGCTGCAGCACTCAAGCAGCCCTGTGGAAATCACTGAGCCTCGTTTAGGGAACAGAGGGTTAAGCATTGCCTTAGGTATGCCCAAAGCACTTGCAGCTCTAAATAAAGATATGGTTTTAATCAAATCTTATGCTTCAGGGCTTTTATGACTGTAAGAGTGGAGAAGAATATTTTTGTTCTTTTACTCCCTCTCCTGTTTCCTTAAGAACAATTGACCATTTTTATTTTACAATTTTGCTTAGCTTGTCTCCTGACTTCTCCAAAACTGATGAGGGGGCCATTTGTTGAGAATGAAAATGGAAAGAGCAAGCAGAGGTTAGGATAAAAACAGGAAGCCTGCTCTGGAGGTACATATACTGATGAGCTTTATTTGTGCACTTAAAGTCTAGTCAGCTTTGGGGAAAAACCAAATTTTGCAACTGGGAAAACCAGCTGTTTTGATAGGTTTTGGTTTTGTTTTTCAGTCAGTGGTGTGGATTACTATCTTCTTAGCATGGCCTCAGTTATGAGCTGAACTGTCTTCCCTGTCTGCCTGTGGAGTAGAACTGTTTATTCCCTGAAGGGCAGAAATAATTCTTCTGTCCTTTAGCCTAACAGTGTAGTTCAATGACACAGTTAATCAGGGGTACTTGTTTTCATGCACCTGAGCATTGCACTGGTTTAACTGTACCTGAAAAGGTAACCTAAGTATTAAAAGAGGAGAGAAATATAAAAGCCTGTATTATTCAGGAAGTCAAAATAGATGATACAAAGGTCTCTTCTGTCTTTAAGTTTCGTGAAATAAAGAAACAGCGAGTCATACTTCAGTTTTTTTCACAGTTTCCAAATACACTTAATTTTTTTCTTTAACCCTAAACTGTTTAATTTATTATTTCTTTTTCAATATCACAGCTTGAAGCTATATGACTGTTTTTTTCTTTTTCAGTCTGTTCCTTTCACTAAGTGCATGTCCAGATTACTCTTTCATGCCTCATTTGCTGTGGCTTGCTGTACAAAGATATCAAGTGTTTCGTTAGCTAGTTTACTCATCCTGCTGCACTGCAGGTTTTCTGAGGCTTTTCTCTTCCCTGTCTCCCTGCATGCTTCCCTTTGTTCTGCTGCAGCACCATGGATGCTGTCTTGACTGAACACCATCCCTACAAATCGTTTTGATCTCTCCATTTAGCCCTGGTACGTTAAAAGTGACATGGTTTAAAAATAAATGTATGGAATAAAACTATAATTTCCTTCTGATAGAAAGACAAGGCAGATGAAGGCTGAGCATTAGGATTGCATGCCTTTACCCCATGGAGGAATGTGATGCTGTGTGTGTGAGGTGCCAGGAAAGGAGCCAGGCTGTGGCCAGTGTGGAGCAGCCATCCATGCATTTGGGACTCTGGTTCCAGTGAGATAAGGGATCCCTGGGCTATGCCTCACTCTTTACCATTACTGGTTTAATGCAGACACTTAACTTTTCAATGCTTGAAGCTAAAGATGTGCTTCACCTCAGTTGCTTAGGTGTGACACAGGGGCCTGAGGTAATGCTCTCCTCCTGCGCTGAAGCTGAGCTCAGTGTGAATGCTTCAGGATCATTTCCTTGAAACCTTTTTTGAATTTTGATGCAACTTATGACATCTCTCCCTCAGGGTTGCTCTGTTTAACTACTGCTTCCTTTTAGAATTGCTTCAAGTCCTTCTCACTGCTATTCAGCTGAGGAAAGTCCCCAGGAGATGGGTACACTCTGCACTTGCAGAAAGGGATGCATCTGCTGGAGCAAGCACAGTGAAAGCCAGATGGGACACCAGCAACATGCCCTGCACCAGTGTCTCTGTTGTGGGGCTTTAAGGGGGGCCAGTCTGCTTGTTTAGTCTCTCCATGATTTCATGTAGTGTTGTATAACAGAACTATTCCCAATCCCTTTTCCAGAGTTTTCAGTTTCTTGTATTTGACCACTTAAAAGGAAAGTCTCCTGTCATTTGGAGATCCTACATCCACGGAAAGTCATATTACATCTGTGCTGGGTTGATCATAATCTAGTTTCTGGCAGCTATTATAGATTTATAAATCCTGCCATTTTGCACTGTTTAAGAAATATAACAAACTAGTGTTTGGTTCAAATGCAGAGAGTGGGCATGTTTCTACATGCAAAATGAATCACCAGAATCTATCAACCAGTCAAGTATTGTATATTTTTTCCTGAAGTCAAATTACCTTCCAGCATGATGGAAAAACCCTTATACTTGGAGAAGTCCAGACGCTTAATTTCCAGTAACTTCACTCCCTCTCCAGCCTATTTTTTTTTACTAAATTTCTTTTAAAATTAATTTGGAGTTAGCGACTGTTACATGTGTAGGTGGAGAATCAACTCTTAGCTCAACAGAAAAAAAAAAGAATGAAACAGATGTAAATCAGAGGAAATTTTTATTTTTAGTAAACTTGAGTATGTGTGCAGAGTTGGGGAATAAAAGCCTCCCATTTGCAGTAATCTAACCTGATTTTAAATTGTACAGATTGAAGTCAGGGGCGTTTATATCTTTTTCTTTGGTATTCTTAGGATACTTATTCCAGCTGACAGCAAAAAAACATCAACTTCTGGCAGCCTGTTCAAAAAATGTGAGGTCAAATATTTAATTGTTTGATTAAAACTAAACTTTCATTTTAAAAATAAAAGAAAAGACTCAGTAAAACAGCAATTTAGTTCTTGGAGAAGATGATTATTTAATCTCAGATATTTCCTTGTTGCTTATCTTTATTACTTGAATAAAGCAAACTTTACGTTTGCTTTAATAAAAAATCCTTGCTGAAACAATAAATAATCAATTTTTTCTTTATTTGACAAGCAATATGCTCCGTTTAGTTGATTTCTAAGGTGATTATCCTCTTGAATTATTGGTTTTTAAGTGGCTTCTTATTGAATTTCTTCTTCTGACATCCTGCTGGCCCTCAGGCCTTCCTGTCCTTGAGATCTGGGTACAATGGGGTTTCCACAGACTCAAATGAACCCCTCTGTGCAGAAGATGAGATTCTGATGGCTTTCAGTTTCTTCCCTGCCCTGTGCTTTGCAGGAAGGAAAGGCTTGCTGCTACCTGTCTAACCTGGATAAATTAATGAGAGGAATATAATGTGGTCCAAGGTGGGATTAGTGTTTCTGTTCAATGACTATCCTGTAAAGAGAAGATTAAGGTATTTCTCCATCATTGTGGCTTCAACAGATCCACGCTTGGCAGAGGAAGATATGGGACTGCCAGTAACCCAGTAGGCTCTGGGAAATCCCTGAGCTTCCCTGGTGTTACACAAAGCTTTGGGGTATCTGCAATGAATTTGGACTAGAGTTTTGAAACCATTTCCTCATAGGCATTCCACAACACTTTTCTGCCATCAAGGAAATAAATTGCCCTTGTAGAACAAGTTATCCTAAGGAATAGGGTTAGGAAGTCCTCTTTCTCTTTTTTTGGGGATTCTTTATCTCTCATAATCCTTCCCTGTGGCAGCTGGAAGACAAGGATCAAGATGCTAGCATAAGTGTAGGAGGTACATAAGCAACTTTTCACTTAGTTTGAAGTAAACAGGGAGGTAGTCATCGTCACAGGACACAGGGTGACAAAAAGCCTTCAGGCTGTGAAACCCTACGCTCTCTTCAGAATAGCTTTTTAAAAACCTGATTCCATCCTAGATGGAAAATGAAGTGGAGTTTTACTTGGGCTTGCCACTGTTCCAAATATTTAATTACTCTCCCACTTGCTTTTGGAGACCTAATATTTCTTATTGTTCCTGTGTTCTTTTTTGGAAGGTCTTTGTGATACAACACTACAAGACTGTTCTTCCCAATTTTGAGCATATTGCATATCTGGTCTGGCAAACTGGAGGAAACTCATAGCTCTCTGCTAGGATGATCTCAGAAAAAGCATTCAGGGGGCAGCTGCACC
This sequence comes from Fringilla coelebs, assembly GCF_963513975.1. NCBI lineage: Eukaryota > Metazoa > Chordata > Aves > Passeriformes > Fringillidae > Fringilla > Fringilla coelebs. Next base: position 14,138,791 of record NC_140030.1, on the reverse strand, counting down.
CATGAATTATGTGGCTCTTCTCTGCAGACTGCACTCCTCCTGCTGTGAACTACATGGGATTACATGGGACTTGTCCCAGGATAGCAAACTGCAGACATGTGCTCTGCTCTGGGATGTGGCAGAGAGGGCCCTGGGTTGTAAGCAGAACTTGCTCCAGGATCCGGAAAGGGAGATGCAGTAGCTGTGGCTCTCTGCAGTAGCTAAGGACTCCTCTGAGCTATGGGAATGTATGCCTCCTCCAGCTGCACTGCCTCAGGAACTTCTGTGAGCCTCTCAATTTTTCCACATAACTGTGTTCAGAGAAATGGTTCACAAAGGAAAGCTGCCTATCAGAAAGAATGAAGGGCAGACACATGGCCACACAGAGAAAGAAAGATGAAATTCTGATCCTTGTTGTTATAGCAATTTTGACAGTTGTCTGATTTATTTTGATGTAAAATCAGTGTAATTGCAGTACCCTTAGGGGGATTGTAGTTTCTTCTGATGCGGAAAAAGGAATTGATGTTGTATATGAGTAGTAAAAGATGCTACTCTGACTCTTTGACTATTTTAACATCAGATAGATGTTAAAAGATAGGTCATCTCTGCCTTGTATAAGCTTCTATGACTGCTTCTTCCTCCTATCATCCCTTCTGGATCAGGGGTGAGCCTGTTATCCCACAACCCATGTTTGTTTCTCCCCTTCCACCCTGGGGTGGGTACCCTCAGAATGCCAGAAGAAATATGTGTTAAGGGGCTAGACCAGAAAGGAATTTTTGTTGGACATCCTTGACTTGTCAAGGCTATGATGATACTCTGGAGGCATGTATCTGTGATGAATATTCCAATATCAGAAGCTTTTTAATTAATTGACAGAACCTATTTGGACAATTTTGAAACAGAATTATTGGCTTGGTTTATACTTTTATTTGAGTGTTTAATCTTGATCTTCACTAAAAAGTGGAGCAAAAAAAACAAATGTCAAGACTGAAAACAAAGAGCTTGTTATTGAAAAAATTCTGGATTTCCCTGATTCAAGTTATTTTCAGAGAAACAGCTTGCAAAACAGTAACAAAAATTTCAATTTTTTGTTTCATTTTGTATCAGAAATAAATTCAAAAGCTGAAAAATTCTCCCATAACATGAAGATTCTTTCCCAGAAGTCTACCACACCCACTCTTCTGGAGCCAAGGATTGCAGCAGGCATCTGTGAAAGGGAGTTCAGCAAGGACCAGAGCGCATAGAGTGTTTTAAATACTGTTAGTGCAATAGCAGGAGAGCCTGCCTTCTCCAACCTGTCAAGTGTAAATAATGGATTCCTACTCTGACATGAAGCTTGGAATCCAAAACTGAAGAGCTTTAAAAGGATGTGTTGCTAGCACAAGGTTTCGAGTAGGGCAGCTGCTGGTCCTGCATCTAAAAAGAAAATATTTCTTTTCCCTGCCTGATCACTTTGCCTACCTAAATTATTCATCCATGGCATAGAGAAACTGCATCCTTTCATGAACTGTTCTTTGCTACCTTGGTGTTTTCTGTTTTGTGTGTTCCTTGGCCTCTCTGAGGCCTCTGTGAGCAGTTTACTATATGTGTTTTTGCAATCATTTTCTGCTCTGCTTATCTGATTGGGTTCGTTTTGAGCTATTTGTAGACAGTACAAAAAGAGACCAGATTAAAATCAATGCAGACATTGTGTTCCCACACATGCCCTGTATTCCTAGGTATTAGAAATGGGAATGAGTCATCCAGCAACACAGTTAAGTACTGACAAATGGTTGTCTAAATCTCTGATAAGTAAAATCTCTTTGACTTATTGCATATTTTCTGTCTCCTCATGCTGCTGGTATAAATCTAAGACAAAAATCTACTCTTGGCCTCCCCAAGGACAGAACTTGCTGTCTTTGTTCAGGTATATTTTCCAATGAAATGTGTGGGAGTTTTGGGGACTAGAGCACTGAGACTAAATTTATGTTTAAAACAGTGAAAAATAAATCCTCCTTTATAGACAAAATTTGTCTGTAACAAGGGAAATGCACATGTGTCTCTGCAGCCAGAGAACAATGATATTTTAAAGCTTTGTTTGGTAACTCTGCTTCTTTCCAGCTCAAGAGATGTCTCAGTTTCTAAATCATGATGGTTTTAGCTGTTAAAAAGCTAACAATGGAATGAATAAAAGTGATGATTGTGATAGAGAGGATAGTAAAATATCACCTGAAGGCAACTTAATGTTTTATCTGCAGTGTTTATTTTAAGCATATTCCTTGAGAATTGGGTTGGTTTAGCTAGAAGGCTGTAGTTAAAGTCTTTTTAAACAGTGGAAGAACAATTTACTAGATACACTATTTATGTGAAAGCTGGTAGAGGAGTTTATTCTTGAAGCTTAAGTGAGACCCAGTCACACAAAATCATATTTCAGAAGAATAGAAGAACCCACTGAATAAATTTTTGCAATTATTTATTTGCCATTAACACATGTACTTCATTCAAAGGTAAATTCACTTGTTACTCCTGGGAGGAGGATGGAGCTGGCCCCTCCTGGCTCTTCATAAGAGTCTCTTAGAATCCCTCTTAATGGAGAACATCACTGTGTTGGAAGCCATCTAAATTTACCTTCTAATTGCATAGTGTTTAATTCTCAATACACAGAGCTTTGCACCCCTGTTCTCACTGGCTGCAAGGTCCTGGCAATTTTTTTTCTCCTTTTTCTTACTCTCCTTTTAAAATACATGTGTGAGATATATTTGAATTTCTTAAGGTTGTTCTGAGCTGGACATTAAAAGAGTGCAGGCAGTAAATGTGCAAACATACCCTCCCAAGTCTTCCACAGGCATCACTGCCACAGCCCTCTTGTTTCAAATCTGGGGTGCTCAGGAGGAGCAGCAGCAGCAAAGTGAGTAATGAATGGCTCTGATGACACTATGAGGGAATTCAGCTGAAGCTTTTTTTCTGCATTTGCATTTGCAACATAAAATTTGAATGCAAGCAAAAAAAAATGCAAAAATGAAGTCTCACCCTCTCCTTCCTGCATTCACAGTTTGCATGAGTAACTCCTTGTCACAGCTCCTTTTAAGCACTCCCCACCTTTTCACCCTCAGGACCCACCCACGGCTTCTTCCCACTCCTGGGCATAAATTGCACTTCTTCTGTCAGAGGTAGCTGTGGGCTCCAGCATCCTGTGTACCCACTGTCCTGAGTGCAAGTCATATTTCTTGACTTGTCTAACAAACAAATAGCACAGCCATTTAGATTTTATTAAAAATAAATTTGAAAAGAACACACATCTTCCCCTGAGGAGAGAAACAGAGAGCACAAACATTTGACAGATGTTGGACATGTTGTTTAGTGCCTTACTAGAAGGCACTGAGACACTGTGGTAACAGCAGCAGCATTAGAACAGGAGTGAATGGAGCAAAGGCTTGGTGTACAGAATGGAGTTAAGACTTGGTAGGATATTTAGTGTACTATATTTTGCTATTATCTCACCTTCCAGTCCTTGAAGAAATTTATGGGAAGTTATAATGAGCATAAAGCCTAATAATAAAATGGTTTTTTTCCTAAACATTCTGCAAAGGTTATTGCAAACTGAGCTATGTTCTTGTTTCAACCCTTCTTTAATTTGCTTTTAAAGACTTGATTAGGGGTTGTTTCATAAACTCCCTGCCTGAGTAGCATACCATCCCCTGTACGTAATGTCCTTTGCTTCCCAACCATTCATACTCAGTAGAAATGGTCAAGTGGAATTGACCCTTGTGTACTAAAATAGCATAAGTTTTAAGTTCAGCTTCAGGAAATCTGCTCTTTTAGAACAAATACACAGTAGAAGTTGATATGCTTTAAGGCCATTATTTGCCCCAAAAAACTCTCTGAAAACAGTCCTACACTCTAATATTGAGCTCTAGCTTAACTTTTCCTTTTTGCATTCTACATTAATTTATTTTTCAATACCCATGTCAACTTTCTGAAATGTAAGCGCTTTGGCAAGATTCAATACATGCATCTTCCCTTCCTGAATAAGCAGTGTGCAGCCCTGGAAAAGATTTCTTCTGGGTCAGGAGAAAAAAAGAAAATAATTGGACACTGTATTGGGTCAGGAAAAGATAACTAATGGGTCAACTATTTATATACAGTGAAGCAGATCCAGAAATTAGAAGCATTGCGAGAAAAAATAATCTGGAACAAGGTCAGAGAAGGTATTTGACACTGGACCTGTTGTACTTCTAGTGTTCAGATGCTTTAACTTGCCTAACCTAAATTAGTTACTGTTGCTCTTGGAAATTTAATCCCACCTCAGTTAAATTCAACTAATTCAACTTTCCAGGCAGCCATTTTTTTCCAGATGTAGAACAAAATTCTGGCAATTTTTTTGTGTTCCATCAATACTTCAATGTACAAGTACTCAGAGCTTTACTCCACAGAGCAGTATTACAAAATTGAAAATCTTTCACTGGTTCATGTGCTAACATAAACCATCTTAAACAGGTCAGAGAGCAATGCCTCAAATATGTAATAAAGGTCCTGAAACCTTCATAAAAGGGAACACTGTAAGAGTTACCGGTAAAGCCTTGGAAATTCTGTTCTTTCACTGAGATTATTTTAGATGTGCTCACTAAATCTGATTCTGAAGCAAGTTGTCAAACAGAGCACAGGAAATATCCATGTGGGTGTGAATACATATATCTCCATCAAAACTGTACAATTATCAAAGAGTCATTCTTTGACTACAGTTCTTGATAGCCCTTATAAGACATTAAAATCAAGGAAAAAAATTCTTGTTGCTTTTTTCCCAGAGTTTACATAACCCAAACTAATTCTTCAGCTTGTTTTCCTAATTAAATCTTACTCCACATGCTAGGATTATTGCTGTGATTTGGAAAGACAGTATGTAACATCATCTCTTGCTGACATCTGTTGCAATTCTGCTAGAATGCTGTAATGAATTAAAGGGAAATTTCTTGTGTTGATTGCAAGGTATCTTGTGATTGCAGAGATACTGCTGCTCTTTGGTTGCTTACCTTGTGATTTAGTAGAGCTTTTAAAGAAAGACTGCTTCTTGAGACTTGTGATCAGCCCTGCTTCTTGAGAATTCAGGTGCCTCCAAGACTACTTTCCCATTTCTTGTGTTCAAATGAAATACTTTGCAGACCATCACAATAATGAGTGAACAGACACTGTGCATCATGCTCTGTTGGTAAAGCCAACCTGAGATCCTCAGTTTATCTGCTGCCTTTACTGCCGGACTGTCCTCACCAGAATACCCTCTTAAGCCTGATCTATCAAACAACTCCTCTGCTTTATGCTGAGATACCCAAAGAAGAGGGTTGTTAAGAAGTGTTTTTGAGGACTGCCAAGAAAATCTCAGCCATTAAGTGCAGCTTTATTAGAAAGGGTGACTGTCTGGCCTTGTTGACCTTTAGCTTCCACTTTGCAACTTGTTAGCATCACTTACCACTCAGATGAGTGTGATTATAGTCTCCTCTGAAGGATCATGTGGAATTTGAAAGGCTCTAAAACCTGTAAATGCCAACTGTTGCTTTTGATTTACAGGTTTACCTTCCTTCTCAGTCTGTCTGCTGAATCCCTCAGTGATGGCATTTAACCATCATTGCTTTTCATGGAAACTTCTAATGCACTCCTAAATTGTTTGCAAGATTTGACTCTGCTGTTGTGTGGAAGGTGGAAATTTACCCAAATTTACCCAGTCTCAGCTAACTGGGTTAATTGTCCATGTTCTGATCTCTGTAGCCATTCAGACAGACAAGCAGCTTTCCTGCTGCAAATGATTTGTTGTCATTTGTTGTTAGACTACATTTTCCACCTTAAATTTTCTGTCAGCTTTATGGCTTTGGATCAGGTCAATAGAGAAATTCAGTAAAGTCGGATCATTGCAAGTTAAGAATAGATACATATCTACTTCACCCAACCCCCTTTCCATGAAAGAGAGGTTTTCAATGTGGGAGTCATGAAGGAGCATCAAGATTGCAATTATTTCTCAGATTATTTAGTACAGACTTTCCTGCTTTCTAGCCAGAACAAAGAAATCTTTCACATGAACTGAGGTGTCCTGCTTCTGAGAAGCTTGAGCATCTCAGCTGCACAGGCTGAAAGGCTTTTACCACTTCAAAAACAGCTTGACAAATAGAAGAATTACAGCAATAGTGATGAGTAGAGGCATAGCTATTTTACCTACTCCAGACTTTAGGAATATTCTGAATTGAAAGTGAACTTTGATGCAAGCTCTACTCACATACATGAGCTCTTATTGCCTAATAACTTTGTGTAGAAAGGGAGATACGCTGCAACATTTGCGTTGCATGAGAGAACATGATGGCTCCTACTTGCATTCCCATCAATGCAGACTTTTTGGGTGGGTTTTTCTAATTATAGTAGCAACAAGTATGTTCACTTTTGCAGATACTGGTTCTTTGATAAGACAATGCATCAATTATCAGCACAGCATTATTGGTTTAAAAGCAATTTCTTTGATGCAGCCCAACTTCCTTTTATGAATGTTACCTGTTTTTCCAGAGGAGACAGGGCGAAATCTCAAGTAAGTGCCCATTCTATGTGATAAGGTTTTGTTTCATTAGAAGAAATTTGGTTGCCCTTAGCTGCCACATGTCAGTTCCAACAGCTGTTTGCCGCCTAGCAGTATTACGTTGCATGCAGGAAAGGAATGTGGAGATACCATAGTCCAGATTTTCAGATGGAACAAATCTGCATAGCTGCCTCAACTCAAAACAGATCTCTGCTGTTTTGTGCATTCTGAGAACACATCAATGCTGCAAAATGAAGTGTGGTGCAGAAATCACTGAAAAGGGGTAAGACTGTGGCAGTAAATCCACATGATATAGTATGCACCATTCACAGAATGATATTCTGAGCTTCATAATCAGGATAACCTTGGTCTCTGCAAAGCCAGGTAAATCAATAAGCTTTATTCAACTGCAGGATTTGGCAAATGCTGCTGTCATACTTCACTACTGAGTATGTTCTCAGCCATGTGTTTTGGTGTGACAGTTCCCAACATTTTCTGGTGCAAGGTTATCATGTGCAGAGTTTAGCCCTTGGATCTCTCAGTGGGTATTAGGGTAGGTGTGCACTGTGTTCTTGACTTATGGCTTGAGTTCTACTTTACATTTCCTAAATGTAAAGCTAAAATTTTGCTTTTCATTTTAAACAATGACTTTTAATCCAAAGTCCCAGTCTCTGGATTTTGAATTCTTCACTGCAGCCCCTATATGTGAGACCCTTGAGGATTTTTCATATTGTTCATAACTTCCAGACTGCCACAACTGGAAATGGAAGGGATAAGCACAATCACCACTAGGAGCTATCTTATCTTTGATGACATACCCTGGAACAAGTAGGAGCCATGTTTTCACAGAAAGCACCATCTTTCCCTTCTCTGCTGGACTCTACATCTAGTCATATTTTCTGGTTACAGTTAGTTTCAGCACCTTGAGAAAAGGACCCTCTGGTTTTTCAGCTTTCCTCCAGAGCACATTTCCAATCAGCAGCCCATCATGTGCTTTTTAACCTTTTCTTTCTACCCTTTATTATATCTTTTTTTTGGAATTGAGGTTTACCTTATTCCCATAACCCTTGACTGTGCTTAAGCTTTGGTTTTGATTCTCACACTGGCCTTTGAAATAGACATTCAAACATTTTTTTCCAATTTTTACTTCTCAAATAAAATACGCAATGACTCAAGATCAGCGTTTATTCCACAACACCTCGAAAACTGCGTGAGTGGGGAGATCTGCTGAGAGCACAAAATTGCCCTAACCTGGGCAGGTGTTTCTCACAGGAAGCCCTGCAAGGAAATTGGTGTTGTTAAGCATCATTACTAAGGAATAAGTTCCATGTTAATTTTTTAACTTCTATGTTTAACTATTTTGGATTCTACTGTAAATAGAAGCGTCTGGATTGCACATTCTGCTTCGAGCAGCTTCCAGCAGTTGGGGTTCTTTGTTGGGTTTGGATATGGGATCCTCAATACCCTGAGACATGGAGCTCCAAAAGAAATTAAGGTTATAATCACAACAGACAATGCTTTTCAGGATAATCTGATTTACTTTTTATGGCATTTTTCCTAAAGAACAGAATCTACACATACAGCACATAGCGAATAACCACAGCAACCACATGTTCATCCCCATGTCTGTTTTTGGCACCCACCAGCGTGTCACAGGGGGCTGTTGGAAGGCTCCCGTGGCTACTCTAGAAATGGTGAAGGTGCTTGGTATCACTTGTGCTTTGTTGTTGTGTCAGGGTCTTGAAACAAGTGGGATTTATTTTTGTAGGCAAATCATGGGCTAAGAGGAAACAGTTGTGCTCTGTGCATATACATTTGTTGATGCTTTGTTTGCTCTTGCTTGGAGCTGTTGTACTGACATCACTGCAGAGCCATGGGTCCCTACAGCAGCTGCCAATTAGAAACAGAATGAACATATCATTCTCAAATGGAGGAAGTTAACAACTGGCCTTTATTATCATGTAATTAAGTTAAGGATCTGGTCTTGATCTTCAAAGTGCTTGGCTCAAATCGCTGCTTCAACTGTCTTTCCTTCCCTAGTCAATGGCCACTAACATCACTGCTTCCTGAATGAAGCACAGAAGAAGCTTGCTTGCTTTACTTGTTTTTCATAGCATAAATTATTCAGCAGACATGCAAGACACAGAAAATAGGAATCAAATGGACATATAAAAGACACTTATATAGCCAGTAGCCAAAAGCAACTTTTCAGGGAGAAGAGAAAAATAAAAATTGGAGAAAAATTCAGCTATAATTCACTGTGGGAAGGCTTTTACTCCTTATGTTTTAGATCTGTGCAGTTTGTGCCTTACCTGGACCTCTTCATGTTATGCACAGAGACAGAAGCTGTGCCCTTCCTCACATTTGTACATCCCCACTGGGACTGCGTTGGTTCTCTGTTTACATCTTCCCCTGCTGAACCACTACTCCTTCATGGCACTTGCACATAAAATCATCTTTTCTATTTTTAGGTTCTCCAGCTCTCATCTCTGGGAAGACTTGCAGTGCACTGGGCATGTTCAGTTTAATTTATTTATTTCTCATAACTTATTAATGGTGCATAACACATGTATATGCCATTTAGATGCCTAGATTTATCCGTCATACTTTAAAAATTATGTAATGAAGTCTCAGCAGGCATGGAATGCTTCTATTTATGCACTTTTTTTGTGCTGACTTGCTTTTGCTGTCTTTAAAAGTCAGTAGGAATTCTATCATTGACTTCAGTGGAAATTAGAGTGCTTCCCAAGTGAAATTTTCACCCTGCATCCTCATTCCCCCTCCAAATTTTCTATTCTGTAAAGTATTTAAATATGATACCAGATCTCACCACTGTCTGAAATACCCATGGGACAGTATGCATTTTTTTAATTACACTTGAAATGAAACCTCAGGAAAAATCCTGAAAATTGAGATATTCTTAATGTTAAAGACACAAGATAAATTCAGCAAACTGAGGATGAACTTGCTTTCCTACCTCAATCTCAATGACCCAATTGCTCTTTCCTTCTTTTAATATAATGACCCAATTTTCTGTTCCATTATGAAGTTACAAGATCAAGCCTCAGTTTTTCTTTTTTTGGTAGCCAGAGTCTTTTATGTACAGCTAAAAAACTGAGCAAAAGACTACTGGATTTCCAGTTACTGAGAGCTTACATTTTTCACTGACTTAAGTAAAAACTGTGGCAACTTGGTACTTCCCTAAATCAGGCCAGCCTACTGAGCTTCTTTATATATAGTCATGTAGTGACCCGACTTTCAAAGATGTTGAGTACAAATAATTTTAATAAATCAAAGGCATCTTCATGTGCTTCATGAATTTGAATATTAAGACAACACTTGAATAAAATCAACAAGAATTTGCCAAAGTCTTCAGAAGTTTCCAGGGATGTAACAGGATATTAATTTGGTCTCTTGGGTTCTTTCCATAACACTGGATGTGATTTACGCATGTAAAGCCCAGACTGACATGGGTAGGGTTTAACCACATCCTGAGCTTTCCTTTTAATTATTTTTCTCAATGAACATTACAATATGCAGTAACACTTTGGTACAGGGAGCAATGACACATCCTGTACCAGAACAGATATGTGCACTGATAATAGAACAGAGAGGTCTTTGTTCATCTGTGTGAAAAACAACAGCTACATTTTTAATCTCTCTCTTTGATAAACTATTTTGTGCCTCATCTAGTGTATGAGGGATTAAATTTGGGGTTGAAGAAAATAAAAATCAATAATTTTCACTTTTCTCCAGAACTTTAAGAAATAAGAGAAGTCTGTTAAGCCCTTTTACATACATGTGGGTCAATTCAAATGTCCTCATATCATGTGAAATTATTCTCATAACAGAATGAGGAGGTGAGCTCAGTTGTTTGGAGCATGGTGCAAGTAACACCAAGGGTGTGGGGTCAACCCCCATATGGGCCATTTAATTAAGAGTGGGACTTGATGATCCTTGGGGGGCCCTTCCAACACAGAATATTCTGTGAATCTCAGTTGGTCAGTGTGGTGGTTACCCTCTGTCTTTCTTCCTAAAAGTGAAGGCTGTTGGTTGCCCACCCCTCAGATTCCATATCTAGTTATCTTGTTGTTAAAAATTCAGCACTGGAAATTTTTGCTCCTCTTTTCTGCTGCAAAGCCTTTATGTTTTTTTCTGTATCCAAAAATAATCTATATGCAACTGTCCCAGATGCAAAAAAAAAAAAAAAAAAAAAATTGAAGTAAACTGTCCTCTTTTCTTCACATATTTCTTTCCTTTTAGTAAAAAATTAAAAGCCTCTTTTGGGACTGGACAATTTGCCCCAAATCAGGGACAATGAATACATTTTTTCCATGATATTTATTACTCTAACTTCTGGGCTACAAATCAACATTGTCATTTTTCTTGAAATCCACAGAGTTTGCAATCACCATTCTCCTTTCCTTATTATTTTATTTAGCGTAATTTCGTTATTATTGCACTGCTCTTTGGTCTCCTATAGACCTGTTCTGTAGTAATCACAATGATTTTTACAATAATATATACCTTATTTGTCATTAAAACTGCTAGAAAACACTGGGCAAGTGGATAATGTTTTTACCACTTTCTGTCTACTCAAATCCAGGATTTTGAGTGACCTTTTAATTTTGATCCAGTAATTAATTTAATACAGTGCCTTTAGCTTGTTATACTAGCCATTTTGGGATATTCTATAAGATTAAGACATAAATTCTCCTATATTTCACCTGATCATATAGTACACAAGTCACATTTTGAGTCTGAGATATTCAGAAAGACTTTCTGTCTCCTGTAAAACACTGCATTTTCATCTGTCTCAGTATTGCTCTGGGCACTTTATTAAGCTCTAAGTGCATGGTTCTGCCTGTGATATTAGGAGATTAAAGAAAAAAAAAAAAACCCTTCTGGTTTACACTAGATTAATTTCTGCACATCAACAGAATAAGATGCTGACAATGTTCCAAAATTTAAAGTCCTATCATCAGCTACACTGGGATATCAGCTGGGCCCTTGCCTGGGAGATAATAAGGCAGACAAATGGACAACACTGAATAGTTGTATCATAAATTCTTATGTGAGACTCATTGTGTCTTTTACTTGCCACTTAGTTGACCGAGGGCCATCTCTCACTGTCTGGGAGTAGAAGCCAGCACTAGATTGGTGTGGGTGGATGGAGTTACACTGTGCTGGGTGACACTGGGATGTCACCAAGGGCCCAGGGAGCTCGTACAACGTTACAGCAGAAATGCCCCAAAGAGGCTGCACTGAGAGATGTCCTCTTGCACAGGGGTAGGGTGCCCTGTGCAGGGGAGAGAGGGGCTTCTTTGGGATGCTAAGGGTCCATGTGACAAGGGGGGGAGGTTGCAAAAATGTGCACAGAGCTATGTTTTTTTTAGGAGAAGCCAATGAGCAGGAAAGCAAGATCCCAACCTCTCTGCAAAGTTCTGACCAAATGTCAGATATTTGGAAGTGAGCCTGTACTTGTTTCACTGTTTTGCCTACATTTAAATGTAAACTCAGATTTTCCCCCTCCAGGTGAGTCCTCAGACTCCCAGGCTGTCCCTTTGATGCTTCTTGTTTTTTGTTTCTGTCCCCATGAATCTGGCATTTTTGTCTGCTCAGGCAGGAAAGAAAACCTGAAAAAAAAAAAGGAAATAAATGAAAAAGGCAATTCACACACACCTGAAACTTTGGAGAGGTTTGCTCCTTGTTCAAAGGCTCTGATCTTCAGGTTATAGTTTGGGAAAGAGTTGCTCCAGGTATCCTGTCTGTTTTCTGACAGAAGAGAGTAATTTCTCTATTTTAACAAGAATTATCTTAAAAGGAAATTTTTTGGTGCCAACTTCAGGATACAAAATGCCTCATTTTAAACACATCACATATTTTAAAGGAAATCCTGCATAGATCTGTTTTTTTTTGGTTTGTTTTTTTTTTTTCTGGTGGGGAAAGACCATCATTCTTTTCTTCTCTGTTTCCTTGTCCTTATTTTGTAGCTCAGTGTATGTGATTTCCTGTCCCTACATGTAAAAGGTCAGGGACTTTCTGTTGACCTGGCAGTGCAGGGATTAAAAACGTGCCTGGGCTTGTCTTGGCCTGAGCTGATTTTAGCTTGTGTTTGCTGTGGTAGCCATTGCCTAGCAATCAGCTAACCATTCCCTGCACTTCTTTTAGTTTAGCTTTACTTTTGGATCATAACAAGAAGTTCCCCTCTGTAGATTGACCTGTCTGTGACTTGAGATTGAAGCATTGGGTCCCATTCTCATCTTCCCCCCACCCATCAGGCTCTCACGGGGTTTGTCTGATCCCACATTTCACTCTGCCAAGGAATATGGTGTGACTTTTGGGGATGGTCCTGAGAAGGACCAGCAGCTGGACTCAGTGATCCTTGTGGGTCCCTTCCAATTTGGCATGTTCTGCAATTCTGTGAACAAATTGTCTCAAAATATCAATTTTGACAGGAATTTTTTCCTTTCCAGTAGAAAAACTTTTATTAGTATTGCTTTATATGGCTTTGGTCTGAAGGAAAGGGGAGTGTTCAAACACAGCTGTCTCCTTGATATTGCCATCACTTGCCCCATTCAAGTCGTCTAACTCCAGCTTCTAAATTCCCCAGGATAAAGGAGCCTCAGATTTTTTTTCAGATTTAGGCCAGAGATATTTTTTTCTAAGGTCCTCATTTAAATTCTAGCAAAGCAAAGAGCTTTGTATAGACAGCACCCCAACCTATGGTTTGGTTTGCTGTGGTTTCTTTGGTTGGCTATGGTTTCTTTCCCTCTGGTGTAATAATATCCTTTGCAGTCTGTTTCATTCAAATGCTCGTTCTAGCATTAGGCTTTTGCACAACTTTGCTTTTAGAGGGAAAGTTTCAAAATATATTTATTCCTACTGTTTCATGTCCGGGCTCGGGCTGTTATTTGTCTCTGCCCAGACAAGGGTGAGATGGGCTCGCTTCTTGGGCTCCAAAAGACAAGGCTGGACTCTCAGGTTCGGTCTTCAAGGTTGTTTATTATTTCTTATCTACAAAAATTTTCTTTCTGCCCAGCCGGGGTCTGACCAGCAAGGCAGCCAAAGGCACTCTGACTGCCCACAGGGCGGTCGTATCTTTTATAATGAAGTCTACGTAAACTATATTTATCTTTCATCTCCAATACTTATGATTTTTATTACTAAGTGTACTTTTACTATAAACTTATCAAAAATACCTACGTCACTCGGAAAATGGAAGACAAGAAGAAGGAGGAAGAACTATGTGGCAGGCCCTAACTCCTTCCATCTTGTTTTTCCAACCCCCCTGTACCAAAATCTTAAAAACTGTGCTTTAGCTTATAAATGTTCTACTTCTATATCTTTTACACACCAGTGATTTTTATATCCCCACATATAGGTGGAACATCTCTTGAAGGGTCAAAGTTGAGCCACCAGGTACTTTTTGCAACATTCCAAGGCTCCCAAGCTCCCCAAGGGTTCTCTCGGTAGCTCTGGCCCTCAGGAGAGGTGCACTGAGTTCCCACAGTTTCAGAAGAACTTACATTTTTCTTATCCTAGGAACAGTTGTTCAAGAAAAGAAGAAAAAAACACTTCAAGAGGACAAAAACTGCTAGTTTTTCTTTGAATATAACCCCCACCCCAAATTATTCACACAGTTCTATTTCTAGACAGAACTTTAAAGCCTTGACTACTTCAGAAGGAAAATACTGCAAATTTCTTCTAATAGGTTATCTCTGTGAAAAAGAAGAGACTGGTAATGAGTAACCTTTCTCCCTTTTGCTTCAGAACATTTTAATTGTGTTCCAATTACTTCAACATATTTAATATACTTCCAGTATGTATTTGTACAGTACGCAGGCAAATGATTTTCCACAGCCTTATACAATACAGTGAGTCAGAAATGGTTGCCGCTCCCCCTCCCCTGACGGAGCGTGAGTCACAAAGCGGTGGAGTCTGTCTCCCTGCAGCAGGAGTGAAACCCACCTGAGCACAGGAGCAAAGCAAAGCTGGGCGGCACGCCGAGATCCCTCGGCCGGACGGCGCCTGTTCCATGTTCCTCACGCATTCCTCACCTGCTGTGAGCAGGGGCACCTCGCGGCCTTTCGGGCCGCCTCCCATCCCACACGGCCCCCGGCCAGGCCCTGCCCGCATCTGCGCTCCAGCTGCCCCGTCCCTGCGCTACGGGGGTGGATTCCCCACCGCCCTGCACATGGCGCTGAGGGTTCCGAGCGTCGGGGCTGTGTGTGGGGACGGGCTGCAGCTGGACTCAGTCCTCAGCACGGCCCTCAGCCGCACTGGCGGGGCAGCCCAGCCGCTGAGAGGGCTTTGGCAAGCTTAGGCTGCGCACACACAAAACCTCTGCTCCCCACAGACACGCAGGAAGGGAAGTGCCTTGAAAGCAAAGGCCTCAAGGTGGGTGGCATTGCTTCCTTCCGTCCCTGCAATATTAAAGCAATTTTTTCCCACAAAGGAAAAAAAGCCAACATGCTGTGATTTGGTGGTGTAGAGAAAAATGTACCTTTGAATGTTCATTTCCGGATCCGTGTTAACCAGTCTATGAGACCACCAAATCCTTATCGTCAGTTGATAAAGTTTACCAATGTGTTCTCAAGCAAATGTTTTACCTCTTGATGTACTTGATACAGGTTCCTGTCAATAATCAACTGTTTGAATAGTGTCCTGGCAGTCTGGCAACATGACAGCTACCCCTTCCTGAACTTCCAAGGGAGCAGAGGTATCATCATTCATTTTTGCTGATATACAAAAATAAAAAGTTCTTCTTAAATAATTCAGTGTTCCCAAACACCTCCATATGGTCATTTTTATAATTTTTTTCTTTTTTTTTTTTTTTTTTTTAATGAAGACTCCTTCTCAAAAGCAGATTGACCAGCTCTAGCAACGAGTGAAGGATCAGGTGGGGTAGCAACAGTTACCCTTTAAAATAATTTGTAATGTACCATTAAATAATTTTCTCCCTACATCTGAACTTTCTGATTTGCATCCCTCTCTAATTTTACCAAAAAAAAAAAAGCCAGTCAGGGATCAAAGCTGTATTCCCCTAAACAGATAGAAAAAGTCTTTTCCATAAAAACTCAGTAATGTGGGACATTTATTATACAAATGTTTTAATATCCATATAACTATTTTACAGATGAATTGCAGTGATTTCAGCATGCCCGTCATGCACTTCAAATGTGATTTAGCTTACTTAGTTTTGATCATTTAAATGTTGGATGTCTAGTATAACCAACCTTCCTAGGTTCCCTCTAGAGTCAATGGAGAGAGATATTCGCCTCCGGAGGGGTGATTCATACCTCCCATCTTAGACTTCTGCCTCTCTCAATTGACAACAGAAGTGTAGCCTAGACAACTGTGTAGATTAGATTCCTATCTCTTAGATTAGGTGAGATAAATCCTATTCTTGGCCATCTTTGTGCATACAGGATTGGAGCTAAATTGTTAAAACAGGTAAAGTACCTGTGGGAGCTGACAGATTGATTGATTTAGAAGATTTCCAAACCCTGAGTACATGACAAAGACAAATCATCTAGTCCTTCTATGGAGAAAAAAAATGGGAAAATCAGAAAATATTTTAATATTTATCTCTCAACTATAAGAACGTGGTAACAATAAAGCATACAATGAAATATACTTATTATAAATTAGCATCAATTAGTTAAAAAAAATCTGGCAGCTAAGAGGCAAATTTGCTAATGTGTTTCAGTGATGCCCCAAGCATAACTTTGAGTTTTTAGCAACTGCACAGGGCTTCAGCTACATGCTTTAACACAATGGGGAAGAATTAATATCTGAGTCATTCCTGATTTTTTGTCCCCAGATTTCCCTTTTCTGAGAAGTCAGCTGGCTCCTGTCAGGGAACAGACAGTGTGCAAACCAACAAGGTGATCAACCTTCCACCTTTCAAGAGTAGGAAAGTAAAATTTACTAAGGGCAACAGACCTTAAAATGTTTTCTGTTTTCATTTTGTGAATGCTGACTGAAAAACCTTGCCAAATTCTGGCCTCTGCACTGGCAGTCTGCTTGATGATAAGCTAACAAAAGAAATGTATAAGGATCAGATAAATCAGAGTCTTCAAATTTCAAGTATTCTTCCTTCCACTTTTTCTTCTTCTTTTCTATGCTTTTACATTTTTTCTTCCTTCTTTCCTCAGTTATCTCCCCCTGCCCTTTCTGGCCCTCTCCCTCCTTTCCTTACCTGCAGTTCCTAATACCAGAGCTCATGCATTTGGACTGGCTGAGCTAAAGGCCTGAAAACTCAGAAATTGTCTACATGGGTAATTGTCTAGATAGATAACTCAAAAATTGTCTAGATGGGTAAGATTAAATTGTGTTCATACATCAAATGTCACTGGACTTATTTCCCCTTCTCAGAAGGGCTGGGTTTTATAGTTAGGCCTGTATGAAGCATTTGGTGCGTGTTTGTGTGACCTGAGTCTCAGCTAGCTGACTTTGTTCTTACCCAGAAGAGGAGCTGGGTCCCTCCTCTCTGAAGAAAGAGCTGTGCTTAGAGTGTGGGAAGAACCTCAACTTGAGGTGGCATGTCTTCTGTATTTCTGCTTTACCTCTCGTGCTGTTTAACTTCCTAAAAAAAACCCCTCAAACCCAAGGTAAGTGAAGAGGAATGGACTGTGGGTGATTTGGGCATGCAAAAAGTATAATCTGGGAGACATGATGAATTTACTGCAGATCTGGTGATAACAGCTCTTAAGAATTTTGTCAGGACACAAAATTCTTGGATTGTCTGGGGTGTCCTTAGCTGGTTGTGCATCAGAAACAGAATACCCATATTAACACAGGCTAATAAACCTTTCTTCCTTGTTGAGTAAATTGTCTGATTGGATGGAGCTCATCTGAACGTATGTATTCTGCTTCTGGTACCCTCACTAGCCCTTTCAGAGGAAATTTAGCAATTTCCACATGGTAACATGAGAATGAGAAATATAAATATGTATCAGTATATTATTTCTATAAATATATGAAATGATGATGCATAATTGTGTGTGGATTTGTGTCTATAATTGTTGATGGCTGTGTTGATATATATATATACACATATACATACATGCATACATACATATATATATTAAATATATATATATACGCATATAAAATTGTTCATATGTTCCTCATGGTAGGAAGGCAATAATAGTACTTCCCTCCCTCATAGGGGGCTGCAGGATGTACTAAAATGTGTGAGGGACTGTCATGGTGATTGTAACTAAGTATAATATTGTGATGTGAAATATATTATTTTTATATGGTTATTTCTTTTCTGCATGCACTGAATATCCTTTCTTCTAAAATCTCTGAGGTAGGGATACAATTAACATTGTTATTTTCCTCACAGTATTTTTTGAGCTATAAAATATCTTTTGCAAAAGTAAGAGGCTATTTCAATAAAAGGTAGGAAAACTGCTAAGAAATAAAAGCATGAATAGGAGTTCAAGAAACATATGAACAATGGACAGATTTGAGAAGAAATCAGAAGGAATGATCAGAGATCTGGTTAACTTGATCTTTTTTATTTGGAGAAAACATTGAAAAAATCAATAGATTTTAGCCTTGATAATTCTTAAGAATGTAATAATCAATTGCAAAAAGGAAGGCAATAGAGTATACTATTCTCTGCTAGAGAAAACACAAACAAAAAATAGTTTATACTCAAACAAGGAAAATATTAAGTAGTTTACAGAAAAAGTAGTTTCCAGCAATGGTTTCCAAATCTGTATTTGCACACTACTGAAGAAGGAAGGAAGGAAGGAAGGAAGGGAGGGAGGGAGGGAGGGAGGGAGGGAGGCAGGAAGGAAGGCAGGAAGGCAGGAAGGCAGGAAGGAAGGAAGGAAGGAAGGAAGGAAGGAAGGAAGGAAGGAAGGAAGGAAGGAACTTTCTGTTTAAAGACATAAATATTCTAGTTTTTAAACATAAAAACTTTGAAATATATTATTTCACCTGCAGTCTTGAACAATCGTCACTGAGGTTGGTGCTGAATAAGCCAAACCTTTAGAGCATTTCATTATTTACTTCTTCTGGATACCAAGTGAGCACCTGTCTGTACATCTGTGCAAGCCAAATATTTTTTAATCAGCGCTTAATTTTTCAATGATGACTTTTCTTGATGCAAATTTTACATTATTTATGAGAACATTTCTACTATCATGGTCATTTAATCTGCAGACTGTTCTGTTCAGAATTGACCACCAAAAATCATTTGTGAGCCTTCACTCCTGCTCAGCATAGATGTTTGCTTGCAAATGCATTTGTTGTGATTCTGCCTTTCAGCTTTCTGCTGTCTTCTCTGAAATTTTCACGACTGTCTGTCTCTGTCATCGACATCACAGTAGCCTGTAGATCTATTTGTGTACAATACAGGCAGCCTGTCTATGTACAGGACTGTATAGACAGATATCCTTGGACTAATTATCTCTTATTTAAAATGCCAATAAGGAGGTGACCAGTGATACTATAAATGATTTCCTTTTTTATCTTTCTCTAGAAATTTCCTTCCTATTATCTGACAGGATCTAAATGCATGCTCTAATGAGTATATTTCAGTGTGTTGAAAGGTTTTATCCACACTTTGGAAGCATATGTGCAGATGTCACTTATAATTACCTACCCTTTGTTTATATTAAAAATAGAAAAGTCAGTCCAGAACTAATAAGTAAAATAGGCAGTATAATTTAATGGTAAAAGAGCTGAGACAGTATGACAACTTTTTTTTTGCACTTATGATTAATCATTTTTCTATTAAGGCTGCTGAGAGCAGCATGCAGGCAGTTCCCATCCTTTGCCACTGGTGATGTCACCAGTTTCAGCACAGCACTTTCAACAGACATAATTCTGTATACTTAGATTGAAAATGCAGCCCAAGGGCTGCTCACAAAACTGATGCAAACCTTTTGTTATGCTCTCTTTTGGAAAGATGTCACAGTTTGTCATATTGACTTTAATAAAATCTCTTGGGTGCTGGATGAAGTTCCCCCTGAGATACCTGTTGAAAAGTGCCATTGTCAGGGTGATGTCAAAGCTGAGCAGGGCTGGCAAAGGTTTAAATTCTATTCCTAAAATCCAGCATATCCATTCTCACAGGAATATTTTTTTTTTGCTTAGTAATGCTTCCTATGCAAGCCTGTCTCCTTCTCTGGCATGAAAAACCTTCCCCTTGCTATGGATGTTGGATTGTAGAGATCCTCTGTCCCAGCTGAGTTCTCTCCCTCTGCTCCCCTCCTGCTCAGCCAACACGCCTCTGACCAGGGTTTTGGCTCATCAGCCATGTTCAACACAGCCATGTTCACAGCCTGCTGTTTTTGAGATCGTGTCCTCCCTGGGCTTTCAACATGTCTGAGGGATTGCTGTCCTCATTCTTCCTCCCTGTTGCTTGATAGGTTCCAGATCTGATGTTTTACTCCAGATCTGCCTCAACTAAAACCATCCTGGCTTGTTTTTTCCCCAGTCATATAATTTTCACACTGCCGTGAGAAGCTACTGCCTGCTGTCTTTTTTCTGCCTGTGGAGCTCAGGTCTCTTGTCTGTTTTTTTAAAATTTTTTGAAGAAACCCTTTTGGACTACAGGCTATGCTGCTCCTCATGTTTGCTCTGTAAAGCTCTCCAAAATGAATTGTTCTCTTCTGGTCTTCCATGAAAACTTTTCTGTTTTAAGATTTCTATCCAAGCTTGCCAGAGAGCAGAGGGGCACAAATAGTGAGTGGTACAGTCTTATTGCACTGTCTTCCTCACCTCTGCTCAGTAGCTCTATTTGGTCAACCTAGTCAGTTTTAGGCAGACACCATGTCTGATGAGGGTTTGGTGTACTGCTGAACACTAACAGAACAATACTTATGGTATCCTAGCATGATTCTTTCTGCACTGGCAGCATGTATTTGGGTGGCATTTTCTTCATCTTGTTGGATGGGTGAGTTCAGGGTGGGCAGTGTAAAATTCTGGAAAAAGTTCCCACTGGTAAGAAGTGATGCCTTACAGACAGGGAATGTATTCTCTTAACCTATGGCATAAATGTTAATAATCTTCTCCTTCTTCTGTGTTGCTGAGAGGAGGAAGGAATGAATGTGCTTTTTGTTGCCTGCCTCAGGCAGCCAGAGGCAAATGAAGCTGACTTTCCTAATCACATAGATACAAAGTGGGTAGTTTCCCACACAAGAAAACCACCTACATGACTCAAACAATTCTTTCTGTTCAAATGTTTCTATTATTGCTTGTTTGGATAACTAGGAATTTCAGCAACACTGAATATGATTCACCCTGGACAGGGGGAATGTTGGGAGGGCAGGAACATTGTGGCCAGCTTTGTAGCATGGCAGAGCCGAGTCACACTCTGAGGTGTGTGGGTTACAGCAGAGCCAGCTGTGATTCCCAGCTTGCAAGGAGCTTTGCAGGGGGTTTTATTCTTTATTTTTATGCAATCTACCTATCGCTATTAGTTCAATTAGGAAACAAAGGTCTTGATACTAGTAAGTGTTGAGATCTTTGGCTCTAGCCCAGGCATTTATGAGGGATGTGTGAGTCAGATAATTTCTTTGGAATTGATGATGTGCCTAAAACTTAAGCTCATGCTTAAGTAATTTACTGAATTGGGACCAGAAATCTTGGCAACTTGCAGGATTGGACCTTAAACTAATCCGAGCATGTTTTTGTTTTTTGTTAAAGAAAAATTCTCCTACCACTGCTCCTAACCCCATTCTTTTTGACAACAATTTCAGGAGTTTGTAATTTTATTTTTTAAATACAACTATCTGGAATAAAATTGATAATTCAGATTAAATATTTTTTTAGCTTTGTTCTGCATCTGCCACCAGATATCCTGCACAAATGTTTTTTTGGACTGATTTACAAAACCATCTTGTTATAACTCATAGCATAGATTGGTAACATGTGTAATTTAATCCAAAAGACAGCTGATTCAGGGTATGAAGGACTCAGATGCAGCTACCAAATTCAATGAAATCCTCCATTCTACCCTCTTGTACTATATCTGTGTTTCTTTTTACCTTCATGCCCCTGTTGGCAAGGTCTGAAATGAAACTAAGCTACCATAAATTATTGCAATTAAAGCACAAGTTATTAGGATTAAGTAGTATAATGTTCAGTAATTCTGACAAAAAACAGTGTTTGGTGTCAAGTGTTTCAATGAGAGAGATTTGTATTCAAAGATAGAGATGATTTAGCTATAATACATCCAATTCAGAATATTAACCTGAGAATTAATAAAATACTGGCATATATAATTAAAGTATCTGTAGACTATGCTAAAAAAGTCTCCCTGAAAATAATACTTCCCACCTGAAACAGTGTTTGGTGATGTAGGAAGAGATAAACAAGTAAGATGTCCTCTGCTTACAGTGTTATGCCTGCTAGGCAATATCTCTTTTTCTGACTATTAATTCCCATGGTATCCTGAATTATCTGTGTTGGCAATTCAGTTGGAAATTCAAAGGATAACAGACATTATGGATTTCTGGGAAAATTTTTCAATCAAGACCTAGGGACCCTGCTATAGAAAAGAACTATGAACTGTATATAATATATATAATTTTCTCTATAAAATTTTCCTTAAGTGAGATGTAGTATAAGAATAAAATATAAGAAAAAGCTTATTTTACTAGAAAATTAAAGGCCTGTTTCTTTCTTAGGGTATTTTTATTCAAGAATATACAACATTGAGGTGTCTTCTGATATTACTTGATCTGTTGTGTTGTTGCAGTGTAATGACTCCTACTGCTAACAGCTCTGAAGGCAGTGCTCATGCCTGGGAGTGCTGCACTGAGATCTTCTTACCTGTAAGAAGAGAGTGAATACATCTTCATAAGGCAATTAATCAGGAATCTTTTTTCTTTAAGTATCACAAAAAAGAATGCTGTACTCTGAAGTAGCTGGCCAGGTTGCATTTCATTACAGAGCTATCTGCATCACTTGAGTACCTATGCAGGCAATCTGCCCTAAAGCCAGACTCCTTTGGGTCTGTTTATTCATTTGGAGTTAAAATGAAAGCAACAGTATTGAGCAAGAGTTTTCCAGTCATGCTTTAGAGATGAACTTTTCTCAAATTGTGCAAGGGAAGTATCCCATTTAACTGTCCTGGAACGCTTCATAAGGTTATGGGATCTCTTGTGCTTGCCTGTTATGATTTGCAGCCTACTGTGCAATCAAAGGCCTTCACCTGGAGTTATTTCTGGTTGTAAACATTTTCTAATCCTTGCAGACTGGTTCACAGTGTCATATGAAACAAATGGTAGGATGAAGTCTTTGTTGCTTGGTTCTACTTTACGCAGCACAGAAGGGGCTGCGGGACCCTCCAAGGGGACCTCACTGCGTATAGAAGTGCTGAGTTGTACAGCCAGAGCCTGGAGTTCTCTTTCCCTGGAGGCTCATGAAGACAAGCAGGTTTTCTTCACACATCTATCCATCCTCTGCTGGAAGCTGTCTCATATCTATTTGGCTGGGTGCCACATGTCCCACTGCACCTCGTTGACCACGCAAACACCTCTGGAAAGAGCATTTCTACTTTCAGGGCAAGCCCTAGGTCTTTTCTCCAGATTTATAGCACACATTCAAAACCTGATTTCTGAGAGGTATGTATAAAATCTGCATGTTTATCCATGGGGGAAAAAGTAATCTATTTTGCTTTGAAATACAAGTGACAAAATTATACTGGTGTTAATGCACAAGAAGAAGGGAACGTGAAAAATTGTCACCTTTTCTAATTATACTTCCTTTGCTAGACAAAACAAGTATTTTGTCTTTCATGTGGTTTATGATGTTCTTGGCCATCAAGATCAGTCATGTCTCCTTGAATCTCAGGCTAGCATACAAGACATTAAGAAAATAAAAAATCCCCCTTCCTTATTATTTTTTTCCCTAGGGAGTTATGTGAAGGCTGTAGAAGCATCAGTCTCTGGACTTTTTAGAATTTTGGGACAACAATATTCTTCAGTCTTAAGAAACTTCCTTACAGGTTCACATTTGTTTGTGTTTAATGTTTCTCAAATACAGGTAATACTGAAAAGATCCTGTGTCCTGTCCATTTCTCATATGAATTTTCACAAAAATACCTAAAAGCTGGAAAATCTGGACATTGTTACTCTACCACATGCTGAAATTTGCAGGCTGCACAGAGCAACCTTCTTTTAATACAGCAGTTAAGATTTTGTGTGTATAACATCAGATACCCATAGTTTTTTGACATATGTAGAGTTATATCACTTCATACTACCTAATAACCTGGGCCAGTTTCTTTTGCAAATGAATGCTGACAAAATTCAGAAGAAATGCCTAATCACAAATATGATTGCCCCTAAGAAGTGACAAATGAGTGCAGCATTACAGGATGGTAAAAGGTGATCTGTGCTCTGCATGAGGGCTGTGCACACTGATTTAGGAGTTGAGACTTCAGCGTGTGGCTTCAGTGACACTGGTGCTCAAAGGACACTTCCTTTCTAGCCCATTCTTTTGAAGTATGCTATTGTTGCAAGGGAAAAAATCACATCTTGCAATACCTACAAAGAGCCTGGCTTTATCATTCACTGCTCACGTCAAGTAGTGTCTTATGTAAGAAGTTCCATTCACTTCTGTTTAAATACTGATGTAAGGGCAGATTACCCAAAGCAGGCAAGGTTTGCAAGAGCAGACCATAAAAACATACACACGCAAGGAAGAACATTACAGAGGCCAAGAGCTTGGTATTCACAGCTGGCTCTGTTCTTGAGAGTAGTTTAAGGGGAAGAAAAGGTGTTCTCTTAGCAACAAGTTTACCCTTAAAATGCCCATAAATTACAAAAAGCTCTGGCTCTGTGTACGGAATGTGAATTCCTATTTACAATAGAATCAAGGGACAGGAATATTTTAAACATATTTGGGAACAAAAGGAGAGAAGAAGAAAAAGGAAAAGCTTCAGGGTGGAGCTTTAGATTATAAGGCATTCTTGAAAATATTGGAAATGGCAGTTTGGAGATTTTTTTTTAAGCTAAGGGGATCATGGCTTTCCTTGGAACAGAGACTTTATAAATTCCTTTTTGACTGTCATCTGCAAATCATTTGACTGCTGGTAAACAGAACCTGCTATTTGTTCTGATAACAGAGGGAAAGCTGGAAATAAGGAATTCCTCCCTTAAAGCTGTTAAGGTAGGTCTAAAATTGATATGTATTGGATCAAAGGGTGGAATATTTTCCAGATGATCCTCTGTTTCTTCTGAGAAAAAGAAAAAAATGAAGAACACAAACCCAAAAATAATTTCCAAGGTTTTAGATTTCAGTTGCTGAGCATAGGGATTTAATTTACAATTTTGTGTCCTGCTAGGATGAAACCTAAATTTGACAGTAAAATCCACTTTATCTTCTTTCGAGTTCTTTTACTACAAATTAAAAGTTATAGTCCATCAATAACTATAGAGGTCTTAGAAGGAAAAATCAGATAAGCATAACTAATGGAAATTATTTTTCTGTAATCTTTATTTTACAACATCCTTACATATCAAAATAATTGGCCAGAGGAGCTTTCTAATTTGAATGAATCCTTAAATTTTATTGTTGGACAAAGTGGAAGCTTTTAGTATAGTATCTACTTAATTATTAGTCATTACAGCCTTGGAAAGTAAATAGGAATGTCAGCACAAATCAGCCTCCACTTAAATTTCAGTACATGCAAGCCACAGAGGGAGATGCTTCTGGCATTTCATCTTCAGCCCCCTAAGAATTTATTGTGAATATGGTGAGCTCATTGGCCTGTGTAAAGTGAAGGCTGTGCTCTCAGATCCATTCCTAGGAAGCACTGACCACTTCAAACAAGCAAAACCACCACCATTGCCACTGCCATTAAATTTTCTTACGTTTCAGTAGAACAGGACAAGGATGGGATTATGACAGAGAAGGAGCTGTGTTCTATCCTTTTGTGTAGTACCTCTGTGCCTGACTTAGACATAGCTTTTTACAGGAAAGCTTCTTCTATCAGCATCAGTGTTTTCAGTTCAGGATTATTTGGTGATGTCAGGAAACACTGGTCACAGCCTAGGGTGGCTTGTGTGCCCTGGTTGTGTAACATGAGGAGGGAAGATGTGCAGCTAGTACAGTTGTATGTTCCCTCTGGTCCTTGCTCCACTGTGGCACTGCAGAAGTTTCTTCATGGGTGCTTGGCAGGTTTGTTTTTTTAAATTCAATAATAAGATTTTGGCTCGCACATTCAACCTCTGTAGGTGGCTAATTACAAGCAATCAATTTTCTGTTATGGCTCCTGGTAAAAGTCCAGCTTGTCTCCCTCCTCGTCCTTTTTCCTAATATCCTTCTCTCCAGTCTGTCTCTCTGTCCCTAATAAGAACATCTCTTCCCATGCAGCAGTTTCTTCTTTCACAGGGTTTGGCTCCAGCACCAGAGAGTGCCAAAGGCATGGGAAAGGAATCTGCCCTGTTTCCTGGACAGAAGCTTGACTTTTCTCAAAGACAACATGGCAAGGCACATTTCTGATGGATTTCTGCAGGGGCAACGAAGGAGATATATCTTATCAAAGACTTTTTTCCCCATATATTTTCAAACCTGTACTTCAAATAATAGGGTACTAGAATTTTTCAAAGAAAAGGTCAACAGAAATTTTGGGGCGTAGGTCAAGTACAATATTCTGTCCACCATTATTTTTGGAAGGGTACTCATAGATTTTTTTTTTGTTTGTTTTCTGAAATCATACATAAATACTCATGTACTACAGTGAAATTTTTAAAATCACACAGACTGCTGTGAAAATAGTAAATCGGGAATAAAGACAAACTAAAATCTTTAGAGTGCAATTTTTGTTGAACTGTTGATATATCTTCTACTATTCAGAAGACAGCCTTCTGTTAATGACCTGGTATCTAATTATGTAAACAAAATAATCAAAGAAACCCTACCTCATCCTAAATATCTAATAAACATCTGGCATTGCGGAACGCAGTATATTGTGAATTCAGAGCACAAAAAGACTTTTCAAGATAAGGTTCTATCATTTATTCTGGTAAGTTCACTCTTCACTGAAAACACGGGAAAAAACAAATTAAGCACTTTAATAACCAGCCAGCAGGAAATACAGAAATAAATCGAAATTGATGGCAATGCTCTGCGTCTATATGGCTTCCTTTGCAGAGAGCATCTCAGCCTGCAAATTCTCCAAACTCATTAGTATGGAATCCCAAATTCCAGTGAAATTCCCCAGTCCCATTTTGCTTGACCTTCTGCTATTGTTGACCTACTGTGCAGCTCATCTCAGGGCTAGCTCTCAGCCAGCTATAAGTAGAACAGATTTTCTTCGAGTCTGTTACAAGCAATGCCACCTTTTCCAATTTTAAGTTGAAGCTGTCAGTACAGACAGATGCAGATCTGTAGTTTCAAAATAACTGCAGGGCATGCCCTTTCTCCTTATTCTCCTCAAGAGGGTAGCAGTTATTTCCATAGTTATTCCCAGGAGTCCATTAGTAAATCTGAATATCTCTGTGTTGGGGTCATAGGAAAGATTCAAACTGACATTCCTTGCAAATATGTCACTTGTAAGATCCAGTGTCTTTCCAGAAAAAAAAGCCTAAAAAATTGACAAGTATTTAAGGCAGTATTTCAGGTTATTAGGTGTTGGCGTAACGCAGCATGTTACCCCAGAATTCTTTATCTGAATAAAGAAAAGACCTACTCATTTTCTAAGTGCTGTGGATATTTCTGGAGCTGTATTCTGTGTTCCTTCATATTGTGTTGCAGGATGTTTGCTGTGGCTCGTCCCATCAGAAATACACATTAGTGCATTACCCACCCCAGTGCTGATAGTGCTGCTTACAGTGGTGATATCATTCCATTCCCACTCTCAGTCTCTTGATGCTCTCAGTATACACTTACATTCTCTCTAAAGTCTATTAAACCTTTTAATGAACACATCCTGATTTGTTGAGGACATCAAATAATGGATTTCTGCTCAAATCTCTGGCCACGTGATTCAAATCTGAACTTGGTCTTTTGAGGCAAATACAGTCCTTTTCTTTTCCTCTTAAATTGGTGATGTTATTTTCAAACAATGTTGTGTTCTATAGTGCATTTACATTAAAGAGAAATATTCATCTGATGATGGGAATCTGGTGTGATAGTAAACATTGTACAAATCGTTGCAGTTATTTTGAATGCAGTGCTCTCTGTATAATCAGTAAATACAGTTTCCAAATGTGACTTCTTTTTAAACTCCAGTATGGCAATGATTATCCAGGCTCTTTTTCCCACTTTAGAAAATTTTATGAATCTCAAACAGGCTAGCAGTTTCTTAGTATTTGATTTACTGTCCTTATTACTGTATGGCATGTGGCAGTCAGTTTCCTCACTGCTCATCACAATCATTTAGGAGGATTGAGTACAGAAAAATTGCTTTTCTAGAATACTAATGGTGATAAAAACCACTGATGTTTTATAAAACACTTTTTTTCTAGCAGGTTTTCACATTTAGGCATTGGGAATAAATCACATAAAATTAACAAATTGCAGTTGAGTTTCTTTCAATCAATCATGATTTACAAAGGGAGCTCTAAGAATATCTAAGATAATATTTTGCAGCTGTCACTCTATGTCCTTCTGAAAAATGAAGCTCTGACTACAGGCTTCTGCAAGGCCAGCCACTGTGTGTGTGCGGGTGTGGTGGGTTTGTGCACATGAGCACACGCTTGGCCTGTTTGAGTTCTCCCTTTAGTCAGTTTTACCTCCTGCACAGGACTGGCTGCTGATTGACTATAAAGTGTTACAGAGGTAGGTACATTTTAGTAGTAGATGAAGCTTTCTGAAAGATCACCCAAACATTTTGTTTTACCCTTCTGTGTGAACAAACAAATTTGACATATTCAATACCTTGCCAAGCTGCAGCCACATATTGCATCTGGCTGATTTAGGTTCATGTTTTGTCATATCATATCATTTAAGGCCAATGAGCCTCGCTTTTCTCTGCAGAAATATAATTCTCTTCTCTTCTGAACAGCTTCCCTTTGGTTCCTGGCGTGTTTCTTTCTCCTGAAGCACTGGAGGGAAAGCTGAACAGGCAAGAGAATGTAATGGATATAAAGAGAGCCCTATGGATGTGAATATCAGGATTTTTGGAGACTGCACATGAGACACTATATTGCAGAGAGGTGATGAGTCTCTGGAGCACCTCAGGGCCACAAGGGATGGTGTCAGGCTTGGACAGGCTCAAGGTCATACAGAGGAGGGGATTCAAGTAGCTACAACTATGGGCACAGAAAGGTCAAAGAAATTTTAATTTATCTCTGAGGAAAACAATAATGTACACAGAACCAACCAAGAGTACTATTTAAGAAAAAACCCAGCAAAAATCAGTTTGAAGATATTAAAGTAAGGCAGACATGGACAGGCCAATCACCTCTGACAGGCCAATTACCTCTTGGACGACTAGAAACCTCATATTTCTGGCAAAAGCCAGAAATTTTCAAGAGACCCAAATTTTCAAGTTGTGGGGTTTTTCCCATAGGCAAGAAAGCAAGTGGGAAAGAACCAGTACACTGTCATACCCAGTTTTGAAGAACAGTGAATGAAACAGTTATTTTTAAGAGGCAGAAGAAATAGAAATAGCCAAGCAGTACTATCCAAATAGTTCAGGATTCTCAAAGCACTTTTGTTCCTTAGTTAACATCTGCAACATCCTGGAGGGGCTAGCAATTATTTATTTAAATTATTTTCTAATTATCTCATCCAAGATAATTAGCTGATTTACCTAAGATAACTGTCTATTTTAAGCTTTTTTGTCTAGACTCCTCCTGTATTCAGTGAGGAAAGACAGGTCAATTGCCCTCACTGCCTCTCTTTACTGATAGGGAGAGTTTAGATGAACAGTTTTGACTAACTGTTTTGACTAACTGTACAACTTTCTGATGCAGAAAACCCATTGAAAGAAATTTCATCCATACTAACCAGTGAAGTGTAAAAAACTGACAGGGAAGGTAAGAAAACATGCTGAAAATAATGATGAGAATGCAGGTACCATTGTTCAAGTAAAAAAACCCAAACTAATAAATTATTTTCTAATGCAGATTAAAGAAAAACCTGAATAATTTCAATTCAATTAATAAGTAAGCAAATAATATAAGAGGTAAAAATAATAAAAAACACCAGAAAGAAATTGAGACTCACAGTCTGGCTGTCTAAAATGTAGAGAAATCTTTGCCTCTTGGATCAAACCCTGCTCTTAACTGGATTCATATAACATTACTAAAGTTAAGAGCACTACATAGGTGTGAAAACAGAATTTGAATCTCATGTAGTGTGGTGTGAGATCATATCCTTTCATTACCTAGAAACTCATATGATGGGAATAAAACAGATTTTAACAATGTGACTTTCAAAATTCTTGCAAAATCTGGAACATGGCTTTTTTTCAAGGGTTACGCAATGTTTACTTATTGGTAAAAAAAAGAAAAAAATGCACGCTGGAATTCTCAAAGTTTCAATCTGCAAACAGCCTTATTGCATTTGGCAAAGGCTGTATTTAACTGTTTGAAATAGAGTGTGCATCCTTCTGTTCTTGCATATGGAAAGGGCAGAACTGGGGAATGGAGCTGCTCATCCTGGCTGAGCCTCCGTGGATTGCCAAGTGCAGGAGCATCCTCTCCAGCAATTTGAATTCATAAGGAAAGGTGATTTATTGCTAGACTAGGCTCTGTTCTTTCCAACAGGCTCTTTTCAAGGAGCTTGGATAAATTTACTAGGAGCAGGTTTGGGCCTTTAGCATTACTGGCAGGCTGTGGTCCTTTATGTTCTACATATGTATACATATATATCTATATATACATATATATCTATTTATAACTTTTCCATTTTCAATCTTCAAAATTTAGCAGTTCTCCTTTAAATGCTGGGATCCTGCTACCCATAACTATGGTTACAGTTCCCAAATTGTGACCCATTTCACTTTTACAGAATTAGTAACATCAGCAAATAACTCTGTCCTGGGTAGTATCAAACAGAATACAACATGCTAATGTTAGCTGGGCTGTAATGGATATTTAAACAATAACAGAAACTATTCTTGTTTAATGAATCTACAGGTCCTAGTCTTGTCCTTCATGAGACAATAAATGAAAGAAAAAATTATTTATTCAAACTAGGATGACAAGCTTATTACAGATAACAAAATCTACAACTCAGGTTAGCTTAAGATTACCATAAAGAATTCTTTTTCCTTAGGTATTATTTCTTCATGAAAAAAAAATAAAAATTCTTCAGAAGTTTTATGAGTATTAACAAAAAACATTTTTAAAAAATTATTGTACAGCAGTGACAAAGCAACAAGATATTTATATGAAAATGGTACCCAACATTCCCAGACTAGGGATGCACTAGATACTGAGCAGGAAAACAAGCAGTTGCTATCATATATTACCACATATTCCACTTTTATAATTACTTGCACCAGGAGGTCTGACGATACGTGTCAAATAAAATTCACTTAACTGTGAAGTGATAAATTAGACCCTTTCTCCATGTGCTTCCATTTCCTTTTGCAGCCACAGAAGAAGCAGCAGGGTAGTTTGTAGATCAGTGATGTGCAGTGCTGTGGCTCAAATGTTAGCAGACGACACCAGCCCACTTTCTGCTGTAGAATGGTAGCACATTGAGTGTCTCCTGCTTCATCCTGCCCATGCCCTCCTCTCTTTTTAGTGTGTGCTGTCACTGGGCACTATGTAGAACACATGGTCTGCAGTAAGGGACACTGGTTTGTCTGGGAGTCATCTCCATTCAGCAGCATCCTGTGTCAGACTGAGGTCTGCTCTGTGGAGCACTAGATAACTTGTTTGATGAGATGGCAAAAAGTGACAAAGAAATTTTTCACTTTAAAACTCATATTTTATATGATGGTAGCACCCTGTTGCTTTTTTTTTTCCCTCTAAAGTATTTATATAATAATCCAATTAATATTATATAATAATATATTATATATAATCATAGCTTTTTGGGGAAGAAAGTGGTTAAGCAAACACACAGAGTAAAGTGCACTAGAGACCCTTATGTTTTACTTGCAATGAACATGTAGTCACTTCTACATTATTGGTGCAGGAGGGGATGTGTTTGTGTTATCATAGTGGTGGAAGGGACCATGTTGGGCTTTTTGTTTTTTTTAATCTGCCCACATGCTCCTAAAATATGTTGGGAGTCCAACATTCCTGCTCCATTAGCTTCAGTTTACCACGTATTTTCCCAGTTTGTATCACTTTCTCTTTTCAGTAGGTGCACTTTCATTTCAGTGCCACAGCTGTCATATTCCTCACTGTTCACTTGTGTACACCTCAGGAACTTTGCCAAGAGAGCCTGGGAGAATGTGTGCACACATAAGGGATGGATTATATCAGGGGTGCAAAGCTATTAAACCAAACATGCAATATGACTGCTGCCAGCAGCGAGGTCTGGAAATGGGTTGATTAGAAGAAGCACAACAGGAAGGTGAGTTTGAAACTGGTTTTGCTATAGCTGTGAGAATAGTGTTGCACATCTGCCCCACAGATGGCCAGAGATGGAAGATCATTTCTGAGTCTCAAGTATTCATTGCTGTTTCAATTTAGGATATATGGGGGCTTCAGATTGAAGTGTGATTGTAACACATGCAGCACATACCAAGCTAGTTTTTATCTGAAGCTGCATACCAAAGGATACAGCTGCCAAGTATTCAGGTTTGTCTGCAAGCATACTTGGCTCACAGAAAAAAACAACATTCTGGGAAGGGCATTTTGTGCCATCCATCCTTAGAGGAACAAAGATGATCAGAAGATAAAACTAGCACATATACCTATATAAGCAAACCTGTATCCTAATTGAAGGCTAGATGTAGCTTTCTGTCAACACACACTGTTGGTTTTACTAACCTGAATTTATGTAAAATATCTTTCAAAGTGTAACAGTAGGACATTTATGTCTACATTCAATGAACTGCAAAAAAAAGGCAAAATAATTTTCTACAATAGATTATTTCACAGATTATTTTCAATAAATATGCATAAAAAAGTAAATAAAGTAAAAAACACCTTAAAAAACTTAATTGTGGTATTTTTCATGTTAGAGTTTCAGGAGCAGATGTTAGGAACCATGATGGACCAGGACACACTATACATATTAGCGAAATAAGAGGTTGTCTTTACTATGAAAATCACACAGATATCTTTTGGGAACAAGGGAGCACTTAATGCATTAAAACTTTGTGAAAGGGTAGGAGAGATAGTACTTGTAATTTCGACTGCTTTCCTGACAAATATATGTTTCATGGGTTTTTGCTTCAAAGCTACTTAAAAACAACTTAGTATTGATAGCCACTTGTGAAACTAGGCACTGACATCAGAAGTATTTTGATGTTACAGATAAAATGTGGGTTTTTTTCTCTAAAACTGTACTGCTGAAACTTAGGGCTTTTGCTCTCTTATCCTCATGTGTCATATGTAGATACGTGACCAAAAAACCAAAACATGTAATCATAATCAAAATTTCCCCTTGCTTTTCCATCCATGGAACTACTGAAAACAATCTCTAAATATAAGAAGAGATAAGGAGTGAAGCAGACTTCAGAAAGTAACCAAAGAATCCCATGTCTCTTCTGAAAGGAGAAATCTGTTTCAGGAATGGGTTAGACAGACTTGTCATGTATAGATTGGGTACATTTAATTTTTCCTCAAAGAAAGCAGATAGACTTCTGTATCTTTGAAGTCTCTTCTAATACTACACAACTGTGATACCTTTGTTTTTATTTACATTAAAGGGATTAAGGCTGATTTGGAGAGTATTATACAGGATCTACAACAAAGAGTTCTTTCTCTGATGAATTAACAGCTTCCTTGCCTTAAGGGTCTTAGAGTTCAACTACAGACAAGACTACAGAGGTGAGGAAAGCATAAAAAGAAAAGATCATAAAAATAATCACAGCACTACATTTGGCTTTTCATTAGCACGACTTGAACATTTTTTCTAATGTCCTATAAGGCCATCCCTCATTTTCCTACAATAAGTGACTGCTAATACAAGGAAATTGTTACAAACACACCAAGATTAGTTATCATTCTGCTTCCCTTTGCAACAGCATTTCCTAACTCTGAGTAAACTGGTGAGTAGATGCTGTCCCCTTCATGAATCTCACATTTTTGTTTTATAGTTACCATTGCATCAGTGTCACTATACAATTGCTAATGCAGATTGTAGCTGGGAGAGACCATTTTTTAAACACCACTTTTAATAGCTGAAATTCAGAGCTGGCCTTTCATTTTGATCTAGTATTGTAGACATGTCATCAGTCTCTGGCCTACGGGCAACAGTGCTGAGCAGGAAATGAACTACCGTCAACATGAAACTTTTTTTAATATTCTCCCTCTAAGCTAATGAGACGTGGAAAAAGCAAAATACAGTCTTGCAAGCAAAATCAAAACAATTTGTTGTCTGTGTAGTACAAAATAGAGATAACTATGGGTCAGGTATTATTATAGAAAGACATTTGCTGGCAGAGTAGGACAGAATAACATAATTTGGAAGAAACCCATGAGGATCATTGAGTCCAACTCCTGCATTATTATTGTTCTGTGGAGAAATGCTGGGCCAAGAAATGACTGTAGAATCCTGTGATTCCAAAGAGAAAATACAATTGCTGCTGCCCCAGACCCATGTCACTGGAGGACAGGAATGTTGGACTGGGTTTGGTGCCTTCTGCCTGGCATAAATTGGAGGAAAAATAGATAGTGCAATATAGAGTTTCAAAGAGCTCTTCAGAAAATGAAGGGTTAACAGCCCAGAAAGCTGTAGAGAGGCTTTTGAGCTCAGGTTATGGTGCTAGATCACTACTCAAAGTGTTTGTCCTATCTTGCTGTCATGGGATCCATTTTGCTGTGTTTAAGTTACTCTTCACTGACAATATGTGAGAATCTGCATTCTATGGGAGGCTGAGTGTGCCCTCCTATGCTGGTATGATCTATGTTTGTATCATCTGCAGATCTGCTCTCTCCAGAACTTTTAAAAAGCTTTTGTGTAGTGAAGAAAAATAGGCTGAACTTCAACAATGCCTCTGCATCTAACTCTTCCAGAAAGTAGCAATGTGATAATAAGATGAATTTATTTAAAATATTCTCAAATGTTAAGAAAGCTACAGTTGCTGTATAATACACTCAAGATGAACCTTTGTACTCTCTGTCCTGTGCTAGTTTAGGCACTGAGCTATTATGAGTCAACGAGTTGAGGCATGAGATTTTGAATGAATTTTAAATTAAAAATACATTTCCCTATGTATATGAATAAACAGTTGCTTTGACAAATTATATTATGAGTTCCACGTGGCATTACTAAAATAGTCCCACCAATCCTTTTTCCTCTCATAGTCTCTTGAAATGCAAGAACACCTTATATTTTTGCTGTCATCTTAATGGTAGATATTATTATAGGGGAAAAAGAGCTAATATCAGCTGCTTTTAATTTAGGCAGGATTTCTTTAACATTAAGACAGAGAATTTTTCTTCTATAACCATTTTGACTGGAAGTCATAGGACCTTTGCCAAGAAGTTTCAATTATGCTTTTAAACTATAAATCCTAGGAGTCTTGAAATTACAGGGTGTGGGTAGTGATATGTTAAATGTTTTACAAGTGAAGAGAAGTTAGTGCTTTTTGGCTTATCCTGAGTGCTGTTAAGAAACAAAACTGTTCTTTTGTTGGAGGTAAAAGTAGTTCCTTCCAAAGAAGTCTGTTAAAACTTGAAAGCATTTTCATATAGTTCTGTGAAAATGACACACAAATAACTTCAGAATGTCAAAAATAAAGCCAGCCACAGAGCCTCACCCAGGACACGTTCACCAGGAGGACATGGTGTAAACACAATGTAAGATGTTTTGGCTGCTAAAGAAACCATGGGATTATTTGGGGTGTGTATTAACTCTACCCACCTAACAAATTTCCCATGTGGTATTTGGGTGGGGGAAATGAAAAACTACCCCAATGTCAGGTATGAAACTATTTCCTTTTTCAGTTTGAGTTTTCATACATTGAGGTTTAATGTACGCCTTGGTCGTTTGGGTGGAGGACACTAACAGCTGCAGCCTTGAAGAAGAGGGTATTTCAGTTGGGCCAGGAAAGATTTCTCCACGCCTTGGACTTGCTCATATCAATACTAATTGGGACAAAAGATTCTATATCAAGAGATAGTATAAAAGACTACTTATAAAACCTTCCTTCAAGTGAGGTAAGTTTCCCTGCCATCTTGCTGTCACAGATATTGTCTTTGTTAGTGATCAATAGCAAAATCAATCCTGCATGAAACAAGTGTAATCCAGCTTGGCTGTGATCAGATGGCTCTACTTCTATCATATTGGCCAGACTACACAGGAACAGAGTTTGTTTTGGCATTATGTATTTTTCCAAAGACAGGAGAACAAAAAACATCAGCTCTGGTATCAAATAAAATGCTGAAGATGAGCAATACCTACTCCAGTAAAAAATATTTGTACAAATTCAACCCTTCAGTTATTTTGGGGGGGGGGGGGGAAAGAAAAAAAAAAGTGACCCAGCTGAATTAAATAATATAGAATCAGCCTTTTACATCATATGACTTTAATGTTTTGGACTGGTATCAGAAGCCCTAAAGGTGACATTCTCTGCCTTATATACCTATAGCCTCAAGTAATAAAACACACAGAGTTCCTAAAGTCCCCTGTTATGGGTACCCAAATCAGTGCACTTCAGAATAAGTGACAAAATTGTAGACAAACATAACAAGAGTCATACTCAGGGTTGCTATTGACACTTGCTGAAAATCTTTCAGTTGCTTCAGTCCTTGAGGCAGTCAGTGAGTTTATTACTTTTCCTCCTTTCACAGCTGAAGTAGGGCTCAAAACCTCAATAGGTAAGAATGAGACCTAACTCTTCATTTTGCTATGCTTTGTCTAAAAAAATTGTGTTGAATTGTTCCTTTTTCTTTAATTAGCATTAGCAATAATAAACAGTTAATACTTTTCTAACCAAAGCTTTGGCCTTTGGAGTACTGTAAGGAATCAAAGGCAGATTACTTTTCCCAAGTGAATTATTCTAGCCTGTAATCTATGGGAAGCAGGGAATAAATTCCCTGAACATAAGATGGTCTGCAACTGGGGTTCTTAATCACAACTGCAAAATTACAAATCAGCAACAACTTTTATTTCAGTCATGGCCTCATTAGAGTCAGTACACAGTAGGCTGCTGTGCTGACATTGGCAGAACTGATGAATGGCAATATATAATCACCTTTTTCCATCAAATCTGAACTACTGTTCTCAGTTCAGGAGTAACTTAGAGAAATTTTAGGCATCTGTGATAAACAGGAGATGAAGATTAGGTAGTTTAACAGTCTTTCCTTTAAAGTCTGTCATTCTAGAAGACCTTGTGAGTAAAGAAGATGTGAAATGGACTCCCCTTAGCTTCATGCTGTGTTTGTCTTTAGGGTTTGTGTTTTATTCCAGATGATGTGTGGTAATTATTTATAGAACTAAAGAGAATTTACCTGGACATGATTAGATTTATCTGTAAGGCTCACACAGCAATTCCAGACATTTCTAAAACTTCCATGAAGCAAAAGGGAGCTGGAAATGCACCACCCATGAACTGAATGTAAACTGTGTCCAAGAGCAAAGCTCATGATCAGAAGTTGCTCTTACAAATTTGACCTTACCTTCTTTCCGCTCCCTCTCCCCAAGGTCATTCAGAGTTATATTTCAGTGATTCATGTTTCCTAAATTTCTGTTCAGTAGGGCATGTTTTGCTCTCTTGCTCTTGACATTTCACAATAATTCAGCAGGATATAACAGCTATTATAAAACCTGACAAATTAAATTTTTAAGGTAATCTGAGGGATTTCTTTAAGCAGCAAAGATTCTGATCTTGCAATTTGTTTGACATTGATAGGGCTCGGTACAGGATAACACAGGAAACAAATAATCAGGGATGCATTAATGCATAAGAAAGCTGTAGGATATTGTAATCCATGTGGGTTTTCAGTATGTGACCCTACCTTTTGTCCCATTATATCCGTTTCTGATATCTGGTGAGAAAGCCACGGTCCTGACCTAACAAAGCCATCCGTGTGTTCTGTTCATAAGCCATTAACAGATTCCTAGAATTGAACACATCAAAACAATTTTGTAATTGTTTTTTTTTCCAGACCATCCCAACTAAGCAAAGAACATCTGTTTGTGCTGAAAGCTGAGCTCATATTTAAGTATATAGCTAAGCAGCAGCATTAATTTTTAACTTCCTTTATGAAACAGCTCAGAGTAAACAAAGCTCAGTAATCCAGAAATAACTGGGAGATAGAACTTGAAAACTTGGCTCAATTTGTTTCTAGGATATGAGATAAATGTCTGAACCTAAAGTTACTTCCCACCCTTTAGAGATAAAAAGGTCAGGAAACATCCTTTCATTCTGCAAACATGCTGACCCCAAGGCAGAGAAATGCTTTAAAAATCAAATCTGAATCCCTGTTCTTCTTAGGTCATGAACCCTTTTTTAGTAATATTTGCTGTCAGAGTATTCAGATTATCTGACAAAAAAAAAAATTGTCACTCTTCCTAATGCAGAGGGTAACTCTGGTCTGTCAAATGCCCAGTGGCTTGTCTTCTATTTCTATTGACCTGTGATACATACTTGTAAAGAATCAAAAGAATTCATTTATACACCAAGGGGATACTCTGTAGAAAAATTCAGAAATAAAAAGCTTTGGGGATTTATGTGTCAGACTAGGGCATCAGATTCATGTTCAACTGAGGCTTCTTATCTTTATCCCACACTACCTAGAAGAATATAAATCTATAACAGGAGAACTACCACAGATGCTGTAGTTTACAATATCTAGAAGAAATAACAGAGGCAGAGGAGGCATAAAAGGATAATTTTGCTTATACAAAATAGCAGCCTGAAAAATAAAACCAGGAAAACAAACAAGCAGATGGAGAAGGCGAAGTCTGCAAGACACAGCTGTGCAAAGTATTTAAATATCCAGATGCAAAGCAGCTTAAGGGTCAGGGACATGGAAAGGACACAGAATTCTCTTAGCAGCTCTGCAGCATGATTGAGTAGTCTGCTTTAAAATTTTCAATCACATTAATGATTGTTGATTGTCCAGCTTTCTGTCAGATTTAGCTGGAATCTTAGGTTTTGTTAGAAAACTCCTGAAACACCTGAGAAGATTTTAGTATTTGTTGCTATTTACGTGCAAGTAAAATAATTGGGGGGGGGGGAAGCTTTTTCAGTTGGTCA
The DNA here is from genome assembly GCF_963513975.1 of Fringilla coelebs. Lineage (NCBI taxonomy): Eukaryota > Metazoa > Chordata > Aves > Passeriformes > Fringillidae > Fringilla > Fringilla coelebs. The sequence continues at coordinate 14,100,020 of NC_140030.1, read as the reverse complement.
TTACTCAATTCTCTCTTAGCAAAAGGAATAATAAGCCATTTTTTTTAGAGTAGTCACAATTGTTTTCTGAAGCAGTTAGTACCCATAATAATAATTTATGCTTTTTACTGTATATTGCCTTCATCTAAGGGATTCAAGTGCTTCATGAATGTTAATTAGGCATCTGCAGGCATCTGTTAGGCACCACCAGTTGCTAGAAGATGATTTGGGTCTATCATTAGCTGAAAAGACTCCACCTGCCTATTTTGCTTAGTATGCTGTAAAGGCGGTTTAAGGGAGGGTACCTGCAAATTGAAATGTGCAAAAAACAGGTTTGGCTCTAAAATGTAAATGCAGTGGAAAGTGTTAGCTTGCAATGACTTCCTGAAGATTTTATTACTGCTTTGATTATCTTTCTGGGCTTTGGACTCCCTCCTGAGCTGGCAGATGTCCCCTCACATCATGTCAGTGGCTGAAAGACAGATTTTTATTCCTACCCTCAGTGATGTCTCAGGTCCTTCAGTAGTTTTGGGATCCTGTTAAGGCTACAGATTCATTTCATAATCCCTCTACAGAGAGGTTCAAATCCCTCAGCTGCTTTCCTGCTCACCACACTTCTTTCCCATCTCCTCCACTGCCTTCCTGTTCTGCCTTTGCTCTCTTCCAGGTGTGAGATGGTCCATGTGCCTGTTGTGGCCCCTTACAGACCTGCTCACGGTCAGGAGGAGGAATTAAAGTCGGTTTTGTGACTCAGCTGACTGAGGAAGGTGTCCCCGACCTAGGTTTCACAAACAGACAAGGACTTGTGACTGATATGATGATTGGAGGTCATCTTGGGCACAATGATAATGAAATTGTAAGAATGCTTAATTTTCAGAGAAGTAAGGATGAGTGCCAGAAAAACTGCTACCAGTTTGGATTCCCAGAGGGCAACTTTAGTCTGTTTAGGAGACTGGTTGAGAGAGTCCCATGGGGAGCAGTCCTGAAGAGCACAGAAGTCCAGGAGAACTCCAGGAGGATTGTATATTCTTCAAGAAGGAAATCTTAATTGTATAGGAGCAGGCTGTCCCCATGTGCTGAAAGATGAGCCAGTGGGGAAGAAGACTGACCTGACTGAATATAGAATTTGGCTAGAACTCAGTAAAAAAACCACCACATGTTATGACCTTTGGAAGAAGGGGTAGGGAACTCAGGAGGACTATAAGGATTTCATGAGGGTTTTCAAGAGGAAAATTTGAAGAGCCAAAACTCAACTAGACTTTTTTCTGGCTATTGATGCAAAACACAATAAAAAAAGCTTTCTATAAACACTTTCACAACAAACAGAGGGCCAAAGAAAAACTCCATCCTTTATTGCTTGTTGGGGCAAACATAGTGACAAAGGATGAAAAAATGTCTGAAGTACTTGATGCCATCTTTGCCTCAGCCTTTAATAGCAAGAGCAGTTGTTGGAATACCAGGCTCCCTGAGCTAGAAAACAGGGATGGGAAGCAAAAATCTTCATAATCCAAGGGGAAATGGTCAGTGGCCTGCTACACCACTTGGAAACACAAAAGTCCATGGGGCCAGATGGGACCCATTCAAGGATACTGGGGCAACTGGTGGAAATGCTTGACGATTGTCCTCAATGATCTTAAAGGGCTCTTGCAGCCTCAATGAGGCTGTGATTCAGCCAACAAATTATTCACCCTTCTTTTCAGGGGGAAATCTACATTTCACTGCATTTTTCAGTAACGACTTCTTTTCACCTTACCAGGAGCTTCAGAAATAGGCTAAATAATAAGAGGGAGCCAGGGGCAATGATGAAAATTGAGCTAGCAAGTCACAAGGGAGCCACAGTTGTAAGTGTGGCACTTACACAAACATACTGCAGTGACCTGCATTCCTCATAGGGAAAACCTGCAAAGCACAAAGAATATTGTTTTCCTAACTTCTGATTTCATAATTAAGGCAAGAAAGTGCATTTAGATGTTGAAAACACACACAAAGGTATTTCCTGTGACTAGAGAAACAAAAGCAAAAAGGCAAAATAAAAGGATTTTGATAAGGGAAAGCTTCTCATTATTCACTATACATTTTCAAGTGTATTAAAATTGTATTTCAGTTTGGTTTTAACTTGCAAGCTCTTTCTGTAAGACTCAAAGATATCAGCTCCCATTCACATGCTAATATGTTTGCATTAAACAAGGTACTATGCTGTCTACTTTCTTAAGAATTCTTTTGTATGCTGCTCTTACAGATGGGCCATATATCAGAGGTCTGATTCTGTCTGTTCAGGGTCTGCCACTACGTAGAGGCAGGAGGAAGCCCTAAGACTCTGGTCACATCCTTATGTCCTTATTTTCATGAACTACCACTGTCATTCAAAAAGCACCCTAAGAAAGCTGTTTTACCCCTAGGCAAGTTTGCTGTACATGGATCCAACAGGATTAGTATAATTTTACTGTGGATGGTTGGGTGCACCAACTCAAAAATTATTCATGTGAATTTTATGGACAGAATAAGCCCGTGTCTTACAATTTTAAGGATTGATTTTAAAGCTTGCCAAATTTGATATACCAGTGTTGGTTAGACTTACATAGAGATATATCACTCTATAGAGATATATCAAAAACTGTGTCTTAGACATGCCAGAATGTCATTGGGCTGTTCTGAGTTCCTTGATAAGGACAGAGGCTCCTGTGTCTGAGCTGGTCTGTAGTGATTGTTTTAAAGCTTTATATCATCTAATGCTGTTCCAGAAGCCTGGAAGCCTGGTTTAACACAGCCACACAGCCATGTCTGCTGGGGAGGCCTGGTGGATCATGCTGGACACCTGGGAGAAAGCACTGCTGCCATCACACAGCCTGCTGAGATCCCCTCATGTCTAGGAGGCATCACTCTGGTCCCAGGCTGCAGCATTGCTCACTTCCTCTTACACCACACATTCCAGTCCTCTCCAGAGGCTAATTTGGCCAGAGATCTGAGGTCAAAGCCAGTGCTGCAGTCTAGCTCCCTGCCCCAGGCTGGTTCCTGTCCCTGCACCTCTGCTCCCCCAGCGTGGCACAGACCCCAAAGTTCTGGTGTGGGCGTGCTCCTCCTCAACACTTCATTGTGGAAGAAAACAAGTCCAGCTCAAGAACTCCTGCTCTCTACATGTAGCTGCAGCATCATTTCCTAGTTATGAAATGAATCATGCTTTCATTTTACAGACTGTTACCTAAAGGAAAAAAGAAAAAACAAAAGCTGTCAATGACTGTCAACTACATTTCTTTTTCCTTGCATTGAAGAAATGAAGCTAAAGCTGAAGCATTGCTAACATGGAAGCAATTAGTTCATCAGCTACCTAAGAAAAACATATCCACTGAAGAACAAAACCCCCAAAATATGCTACCTCAAGATCTGTAGACATTTTTTGATTTTTAATTCTTAAAATCCCTTGGATCCCAACTATTTTCCTCCTGTTTCCTGTCATCAAACTCTTTTTGGTAAGCAAGGATTTCTTTTGTTGCACAGACTTTGTACATGATTCTTTTTTTTTTTTTCCTCCTCAGAAAAAGCTTCAAAACTAACATTGTTTTCAGAGCCTTTTCTTCCTATGTCCTCCTCAAATCCTTTTTCCTGAGGGACATCCTTGTTCATGGTAGCTTACTGTAAACAAAAGATGATATCAAAGTAATTGCCTCAAATATAATTGAAGACAGATTTCTTCATGTACAACACTTAGTAATGTCTTTGCATGCACATAATGCTTTTGCACACTTTGTTAATGTTTAGGAAATAATCATCCTTCGGAAGAAACAAAAGGGACAAAATGAAAACCACACAAGTGTATGACTTAAAAGAGCTTGGAAGCTTGTAAGGTACATGCAGTGCTTTTCCAAACGTGGTCTGTGGCTGCATCTCACCAGTACCTTCCAGCAGATTTTAGTATCTCACCCCTTGCAGATTTTGTGTTTGAAAGGTTTCATCATCCACTCTTCCATATGCTAGCACATATCTCCTGATAGGTTTTTTTTTACAGCACACCCAGAAGGCTGCTTGGGGGGCCTCCTGTTCTTTGGTCAATCTGTAATATGTTCTGCTTTCATGCCTTCCTGTTTGGCAGTCTGTTTTTTTGTTCATTTTGTTATTGTTTCCATTCAGGGTTTTTAAAATTGCAATAGGTATTGTTAGATAGCAAGGAGTATTTCACCACCACTGGGCCACTTCTCCTTTCCCTCTCCATATCCAGCAGGTAGGAGAGAGTACAAATACAGAGGTACAATTCAAGACATGCTGCAGTTACAGGAATACTGATTTTAGCTGACTTTAAACTGCAAATTTTGATTACTATTACTGGTATATGTGTAAACCACAAAGGCTATTTTACCACAATATATTGAAAGAAAAAGAGATACAATTCCAAATATTTTTATTCTTATTATTTGAGACCAGAAATTACAAAAGTAAGCCAGGAAGAAAAGAAAAAAATACATAAAGGAAGGATTTTCAATCAAATTTAAACAATATATTTTGATTTTTTTGTAAAATGTTTCTTGTGCTCTCCATCATTAATATTCTCATCTCTTTTCTTGTGTAAAGTTTGTATATTCTTCCCCTGAAGATTACTTGAAATAATTTTTTTATCATGCCAGAAGTACATATTGTTCATATAAGACTCAGTGGAGATTCTGTGTGTCTCTGAATTTATGGATTTATGATATTTGATGACTCATTGTATAGAAAATAGATAGTGACTTTTAATTAATACACCAATTATTAGTTGATATCTGTATCACGTAATGTTGCTGTTGTATTTTTTCTCTTTGCCCCTTCCTTACCCATTCACATTCAAACTGAAAGTCTCATGCTTTGAGACAGTGGTTGTAGGAGACAAAGTATAATGAGATGTCAACCTTGATCCAAATCTGCTTGTTTTAGCTCACTGCAAGTAGATAATAGCAACAGTAGTTTAAAGACAGTGGGTGGAATCCTCTTCATGTAACTTGGGAATATAATTGCACTTTAATTATAGACCCTTTGGGCGAGATTTCATTTCATGTAAATTTAATTGTTTGCTATGCAGATGTCTGCATTTCAGCTATTTATTGTGGTATTCTTCATACTTATTGGAGAAAAGAGAGGCATTTAGAGGCAAAATTCTGATCAGTTCTAGAGGGAGATGCATCACTCCCTTCAAGAAAGCAAGAACTTTGATGTGATGGGGCACAGATGGGTTAGGGGTTTCCTTCTCAGTGAGCTCATACAGTTTACATGTGGAAGGCAGGTCTCTAGGAGAAATGAGGTACCACTGTGGGGCTGGTGCCTCAGATAGAAATTTAAATAAGATTTTGAGTATCAGCTTCTGATCTCCTGACAATGGTGATCTTGGTACTGATAGAAAGCCTTTGAGAAATCTTGAGATGAGATGAGATGAGATGAGATGAGATGAGATGAGATGAGATGAGATGAGATGAGACGAGATGAGATTAGATTACATTAGATTACATTAGATTAGGACTATTATGATTTTACTAACAGGACAATGAGAAAACAAGCTCTCAAAGAAACTGAGTTTTTCTGACCTTCCTGAGAACACATAAACTAGCACTTTTTGTAGAACTGAATACACAAGAAATAATTTCACGACTAAAATAATTTTCCTTCGGAAACATATGTCTTTTTAGAGACACCTTTTATTCTACTAGGTAGAGTAGAAAACACAATCAGTCTTAGTAAGTCTAGTAGCATTTTTTGAAATTCAGAAAACATATATTTGGCTGAATTTTCTTTTCTTGCTTTGGAGTTCTGGCTGAGATAAAAGTTTACAGTTGGGTCTGTGAACATCTGCAAAATTTGTGGATATCAAAACTGGTGTGAACAATGTGCAAATATTAATATAGGAATTGCCTTTTGCCTTTCAACCTTTTCCAGGGCTCTCATATGGCAAAGTATATATCAGCAGATCTGCCCAGAGGATCATCAATTACCTTTTGTCCAGCCTGCTTCTGGAATATTGTCTTTGACTCTCTTGGTCATAGTCACAAAACATGTGAAAGTTCATTTCAGAATTAGGGTACCAAGTGTAGAATTTGCTTTAGACTTAGAAGAATCAGTTAAGCAAATCTCTGCAAATTTGATAAAACCACACTATCAAGAAAAACACTAAAAGAGCAAAAATGAAAACTTCCTTTAATTTAAAATTAGAACAACCAAAATTTTCACATTTTTGTGAATATAAGTTAAGCTATTTTTAACATAGCACCCCTAAATTAAGATGCTGCTGGCCACTGAAACCTGATGCTAAATCATGAACCCTCTGACTGTATCCCTCCTTTTTCTAGAAAAGCAGCAGGGCTCATGGCTATACTCTAGACCATGAAGAGCAGCAGTTTCATAAGGACTTCTTTTATCTACAACTGACAGCAGTGCCTTTCACTTACTAATATGTTTTCCTTTTAGCACATGAACATTATTTGACAGGAATATGGAAATTTTGGTTGGAAAATGCAATTTAATTTTATTTCATACAGTTAGAAGGGCATGATAGCCACTTAAAGACAAGGAGTAAAAATCCACAAGAGAAGAAAGATATATGGCTTTGATTTCACCCTCTAATTAGTTGCATTGCCCAAGCCCAGAGCTGTATACCATGAAAGAAGGCTTAAAATTGATTGTGTGATGACAGTTATGTAGCCATTACTCATTTATCCCAAAGCAGCAAACTTATGTTCTGCAACAGCTTTTTCTAATATATTTTTTTATTGTTTTTCTCTGTATTGTAAAATGAAATAAATACAATGGCAGTAAGTTCCAACCAAAGTATAAAAAATTTACAGACATATTTTTTTCTGCCTTAAGAAAGGAGGCAGATGTTCTTTCTGCAATAGTTCATTAATGCAGCTCTGCTCACAATTTGTCAATAAAAAATAACAAAACCTAAATTTGTACTCATTGTTTAACAAATTATGTGAAGAGTTTAAAAAACTTTTAAAATTAAATGAGGATGATTCATTCTGAAAATAATTGTTCATTTGAAACCAAAAAATGTTAGTTTGAATTTATCTTTTTGTAGATTAAGTTTATTGAGAGTCTTCTTACTACTGAGAACTAGATCCAAAGCAGCTCAGAGTTCTGCAGACATACACATTCTGTGGGTTAAAGAAAATATTTCAGCCTGCTAATAAGCTCTTCATAATCAATTAAATGGAATGTTGAAAAGAGGTAAAGCATCACTTCTGATGAACCCATGAAATGGGCATTTTCCATTGAGTTGTCATGATGAATATGGGACATATGTGTAAACTGCAGCCCAGACATACCTCTTACTTCTGGAAATAAGTAATAAATCATGCACACCACTTGCTCTAGGACTTCACTTTTAAAGCCATTATACCTCCATTTTTTCAGTTTTGCTCAGAGAAGCTGCAGCTACCCCATCCTTAGAAGAGTTGAAATCCAGGTTGGACAGGGCTCTGAGCAACCTGTTCTAGTGCAACGTGTCCCTGCCCAAGGCAGGGGGATTGGGATTAGATGATCTTTAATGCCAACCCAGGCCATTCTATGATCTGTGATACCTAAAAAAAAGTTGTCTGAAAAACCCATTTACAGGGAATTAGGTCAGCCTTCAAAGATTAGGGTATAGCAAAGTGCAAGCAAAGAGGAATAAGAGTAACATAATGTTATTCTTATGTACACTGGCCGTTAAGGGGCTTGGATATCTGGGCACTTCTACACTTTTCAGGAAGCAGTTCATGATGCAAAGGTGATTTCTGACAAAAGTAAACCACACAGAACGTTTAGCTGAACTAGTCTTTGCTTTAATATATTCCTCTCAGTTCCATAATGCTTTGCTGCATGAGCAATATGTAGTAGGCACCCCAAGAGGGAATTAAAAATAACAAAAAAGTAAAAAGAAACAGAAAAAGGAAAAACAATAAAAGAGGAAAGCAAATGAAAGGTTCCTTCCAGATTCACTCAACACTGTATGACATTTCATAAAAAGTTTCTATTTTGTCCCATTTCTTACAAGTGTTTGATCAAAATGTTTGGACATACCAACTTTTTTTCTCTCTCTTTTCATCCTTTTTTTCCCTTCATGTTCACACTCTATTTCCCTAATATGTGCTGTAAAAATACAATCATGCTTTTGACAGCAAAATCAATCCTATTAGATAGAAATGAGAGGAGAATCACAACACATCAGGAAAGAATAAAGCATTTATATGAAGTTCCAAACAGACAAGGGAATTTGCTTTGAGGCCTTCTCAAAGCAGGGAGATGGAGCTCTCTCTCCAAGCCTGCAGCTTCCTAAGGGCAGGGCCGGGCTGGGTGAGCCATGGGCTGGAGCTCCAGGTGCTCTTGACCCCAAAGGAAGCTTGGAACAGCCACTCTCCTAATGTAAACACACTGGCTGTGCATTTGTGGTTCACCAGGACGAATCTGAGCCTAGCAGCAGCACACTACAAAGGAGTTAAAGAACATTTTGATTACTTTTATTTATAGAGACCTTCTGGTGAATAAATGTAAGAAAAAAAGTGAATGTCTAAAACATATACAGTATCTGATATAATGTTGGGTAAATCTCTTTAATCCTGCCTCATAACAAACACATTACATAGTCATGCTCAGCATTAATTTAGGAATGAATTCTGAATGAGAAATCATATTCCTCTAAAATCTGTAAAGCTGCAAAAGTTCCAAGGATTAGGTTTACAATTTAATCTATTTACAGCTCAGTTAAAATGTACACCCATTTGAATTTCTCTGATGGAAATACTGAGCATGACTCACTAGTTCCATAATTTGTATTTTATTAAACCCTGTCAAAATACGATTTATGGCTAAACCAAGACAGCCTTGAGACATGAAAGCAGAAATCTTTTGTAGGTGGTATATGACAGATGTTAGTCTGAGTTTGCTTCTCATGTTCACAATGCATAATTTGCATGAGAATAAGCACCCTGACTGCAGCTAATTGATATGTGCCTCTGAGTGTCACATCAAACCTCTCTGCAGCAGGGCAGACACCTTTAATGGTGCAGGTGCCATCCAAAAGTAACATCCCAAATGCACAGCCATGCTACCACCACAACCTATCGCCAATTTCAGCCCACTGCTGACGGTGCTTTAAATTCGAGGCATCCCTTTTATTCCTTGCAGCCCTTAGAAGAACTATACTGATCTAAACATTTCACACTATTCCTGAGCACCTGAGCAGGGTTTGCTAACATAGAGAAGATAAGAATAGTAGAACCGAGTCTGAAAATAGAGAGGGTAGGTTGTCCCAGGCTCGGGTATTATTTGGTAAGGATGAAAAGGGTTTTCTGAGTGTTCAGGGAATCAGTCATCTCTAAATTATACAATGAATGGGAGTCCAATTTTAATTACTGGTACTCTATCTATAAAGCATTTGAGCCTTCCTACATGCCGTCTTCTAAAAGTGGGTTTCTGAAATAATTCTCTTTTTAAGTGCTGCAAGGATCCAATTAGAGGAAATTGCTTGATTTCGGACTCCTTTTGATCAGTCTTTGGTAGTGGCCCATTTTGGAATCCCTCAGGAGCTTTCAACTTCATTGACAGTCCAGAAATAATGCCTCGGCAGGATGTCCCTTGGTGCTCAGAGCTCTGATACACCCTCTATTCAGGCACCTGTACTAGACATTATCAGGCCACAGCAAGAGTCTTTTGGTAACAGCAATAAAGGCAACTAAAAAAATAGGAGTATTGGAATTGTTAAGCACTTTCCAAAGCTTCAGTTTCTCAAAGAAGAAACAGCAGACTCCTGTCTTCAGAGAATTATGGTGTCTTGCTGAAATCAGTAGAAAGCTCTAGTTTTTAACTTTTTGTATGCTTAGGAGATTCCAAGAAGTGTTCATGACAGAACATAGATACAACTTTGCTTTAAAAGGAACTTACAGAACAAGCACCACACTGCTTTGCAGAAGAATGGGATTTGCGTCATTATGTTAGAGAGGAGTGAGGAGAATTCTGGTTTCCTTTTGGCCATTAGGCAAACAGTGGGGAGAACCCAAGTACTTTTGTATTCAGATGGAACATATCAGTGCCATATGCCGTGAAATGTCCTGCTCTGTTCACAGAATCATATTTCCTACATTTTCGCTGTGTAGTTTTTTCTGTCTTCTGAAAGACTCTAGTGATAAAAAGGTTGAGAGAACTTAGAGATTTCAGCACTCATGTGAGTTTCAAATGGACAATATTGGGCTAACTATAGCAGTTTACAAATCAGAAGAATTCCAAAACTTCTGCCTATAGACTGCTGTTTTCTTCTTCCTTCAGCTGATAAGACACCACTTGCAGGTTATTAAACACCCTCCAACTTGGATATAACACCTTGGCTGCAGCCTCAATGTTGCACCTCTCTGAGATTATTTAGCGTTTTTTAAAGAAAGAGACAGAACGTTTGAAAAGTCCCTTCCTCTGGAAAAACACCAGAAAAACAAAAACCAAAATCAGTTGCATGTGGCAAAAATCACCTCAGAATATGCCTTTGAAGATTAGACCTAGCTAAGAAATTATCCTGTCAGAAGTGAATGTGTTTTTGGAGTTTCATCTTGTGGGAAGGTAGTTTTTAAATCATAGCATAATTCTTTTTTCACTTATCCTTTTTTCCAATGACAAACCCAACCAAAAATCTTGTTATTTGAAAAGTTTGGCAAGACTCTCTAGGCCCATAGTGCTTCAACAAAAAATGCATTTTTCAACAATGTTTTCCTTTAGTTTTCTCAAAGTGTAAATGCTATACTATGTAAATTTGTCAGGTGTTTGTGAAATGCTTGTATTTAACTGCTTCCTTTTTGCAAATGCATGTATTATCTTTACAGCTGATAGTAATTTCACTTTAAGGTTGTTTTAGTCTCAATGGTAATGAAAGAATGCTGGTCAGATGAGTTAGTGTTGTCAATATTCTTAAAGCAACTGGCTTTACTGGAGAGAACTCCTTTAGGATTAATTACAGTAATTAAATAAAAGAGCTAACACTTCTGTAAGTTCTTACATCTTCAGTGTCTTTGATACCTAACATACATGTGAATTAATGATGATCCATGTGGATGCTATAGCAATTTACATCAGCTGAGCATATTATAGTTAAGATTTTAAATCAGCACTTCTACAACGGAACTTACTTGTTGGGAAAAAAATCAAAATAGAATCCCAAAATCTAAATGGAAGATGCTTTTAGGGGAAAAAAACCAAACAAATAAAAACCCAGATGATTTAGAATAAATTGAGTCAAACCCTTTCCAAGTAAGTCTATGGTAAATTATCCAGCAAAGCTACAAAGTGCCCTTATAATCTCAGTCTTTCTTTGTGACTTAGTGGCAATCTAGTGTTCAGTATCAGCCTCTGTTAAAAACAATTTTAACTTGATGAGTCACATACTCATTAAATATTGGTTTTAAATGCATCTACCAAGATAATATAAATGGTCTCTTCAGCTACTTGCTGAATTTTTAAATAGCTTGTCCCAATTCTTCCTTGATTTATGTTGGTATAAATCAAGAATAATAATACAGAGGTGTGAAAATTGCTTAAATGAAGTTGTCATCAAGGTAATGATGATGCCTTAAGAGGCTACCTAAAAGAGAGGCTAGACAGTGTTAAAGGAATAAAGTAGGTATTTATTAAAAAGGCCTTCAAAGGATACACCTTGGGCAGTACAAGAGCCCGGCCAAGGCTACACCCAAGAGGGACAGTGAGTCAAGAGTTTTTACATTTTTATAAGTTTTGGTCCATTTACATACTGAGGTTAATTGTCCAATTACAGCTTCACGTTATGAAGTTCCATCCTCCCAGTTTGCTTTTCTCAATTTGCTCTTGTTTACACTTTTTGGGCCTGGAGATGTAATGGTGTCCTTGGTTCTTTGCTGGAAAAAGATTATTTTGTCTGACTAAACTGTGAGGAGGACTTGTTAACACTTTATATGAAGTTCAGAGTTACACACTAATGTGGTTCCACCCTCCTGCTCTTGGCAGAAATACCTTCCAGTAGACCAGGTTGCTCAGAGCCTTATTCAAGCTGGCCTTGAACACTTCCAGGGCTGGAGCATCCACAGCTTCTCTGGGCAACCTGTCCCAGGGCCTCACCACCCTCACAGTAATGAATTTCCTTCCAACATCTAATCCAAACCTACTCTCTTTTAGTTTGAATCCATTCCTCCCTATCCTATCACTACCTGTTCTTGCACACTCTCCAGCTTTCTTGTAGGTTTCCCCCAGGTACTGGAAGGAGATCCTATATTACATTCTAAGGCAGAATTTTGACAGATTTCTTTGTTCCTTGCGCTTTTTGCAAAGGAGTGGGTATTTAATATTAACACATGAAATAACTAAATCTGTGTAAGACTCTGGTAAACTCTATTTTTACTTTCTCTATTCTGTTGGATGATGTCACTCCGAGCATTGAAAACATTGAAAAAAAAGAGATGAAAAAACTGTAGTGTGACATTTGCACCAGCAAAGTACTGAACTACACAAGCAATTACACTGATTTGAAGATGGTTTCCTGAGTGCCAGTACATTTCCAGTGGAGCAACTTTTGTGTTGAGAAACATCCATGACTATAAGTGGCTTTCAGATCTGAGGTTTGAAATGTGTATTCTGTCTTCTGTATTCTGTACTCTGCATCCCAATTAGATTATTTCATGAAATTTCCTGGATTCATTTGAAAAAGAGTGTTGTTTTTGCCAGATTTTCTACAAGAGAAACCTGAGCCTATTTTCCCGGAGACAGAAAAAATTTTAAAAGTGTCAATTAAAGGCTAGCTTCCCTAAAGCAATACTATATTTGGTCAAGCCCCATGACTCATCTTTGCTAGAAATACTACAGTGATATCACAAAGTCCATTTCCTCCTTGTTCCAAGTAGGCTTAGTCTTCTAACTATACAGGGAATTCAGTTTTCTGAAAGCTCTTTGATTTCTAAGGCAGCAATATTTCCTAATGCATTGGACATAGAGCAAGGAAAGCATTAGGCAGCTCTTCTCTCACTGTAGCAATTTTAAGCCTCTGTTTTCTCTACTGGTTGAGCCAAAATCTGTAACATCAACTCCAAAAATAGCCCATGTAACCTTTATAGAAAAGTCTAATGTGAAAAAAAAAAAAACAAAACCTTTTTTTTTAAACATCATTTATGGATATTTATATAAATCTTTAGCTGTGTTTCTTTAAAAAATTCCCATCTCTTGATCAAAAATATTAACCTGGAGGCTGAATTTTAATTTTTCATTCTATAAATCAATCCATTTTAAACTTGTATATGGGGACATTCTGGGATATAAGACAAACCTCCATGGTTTGCCTAGTACTAGGTACACATGGCTGTTAGCGGGAACAGGTTGCAAAACAAGCCATTTTCCAGGAATAGAAGGAATAATCTGGATAAATTTTATATTATCCCTCCAAACAGTTAAGAAGTGCTTTATCAATCCTCCTGCTGTTACTGTGTAAGCCATTGGAGCCTGGCTGGAGCAGTGGGGCCCTAAGTAGCTAAACCTTGTGCCACTGATAAAGTCAATTATCTGGCTGTACCTGTCTGGTTTCCCCTCATGCTCACTTGCTGAGAGAGGAAAGACACAACATTCAGTGATGATGGGAAGCACGTACACCAGGAATGCAGTGTCCTTGGAGACCTCCTGGAAGTGAAAACACAACTGCAGCCTGCAGCAAGAGGCATTATTGCAGCAATAATGTCTCCTTAGTGGGGGCAAAGAAGGAGCAGGGCCTGGCTGTTTGGCAGAACATTAGTGTTCAAAATCTGGCCAATTGCTTTGAGAAAGACTAACTAACCTTCACTGATAATGAGGATAAAAACGTACAGCAGAATGGCTCCCATTAATCAGCAGATGTGGAATTTCCTGTCATTTTTAAAATATGGAATAACTGCTTTTTTCTGCTCCCAGTGAGTGAAGATTTTTTTCTGCATCCACTGCTTTACTCAAACTGAAAGCAAATGTCTTTAGTAGAGAAAGATATCGAACAAGTTAGTGCTGCAATAATGGTGTGAAGTCTGTGTGGGAGCCACTGGGCATCACAGAATAAGCATAGCTTGGAGCCCTGTCAAAGATCAAGTGTTTATATTTTTTGAAATAATCTCATGATCTTAACTGTTGTCAATTCTGTGATAAATATTTTGGAATATGCAAGAATTCAGGGCTCCTGAAAGATGTGCAGGTCACAAAAAGCTCAGTCACTGTGATATAAGCATAGCACTGGCAGATTTCAGTGTCACCAGTTTACAGATGAGAGTGGAGCTCAAGGCAAAAACAGAAGCTGTTGCATAGCTGACAATAAATTGTTAGCATGGATTCTTTTATGAGGGAAAATTAAAATCAAGATAAAACATAGAATGTTCTTACAAGAAAGTTGAAGAGGGACTTTTACAAGGCCTGTTGCAATAGAATAAGGGAGAATGTCTTTAAACTAAAAGGGGATTGATTTAGATTAGGTATATAGAAAAATTTCTTCACTGGGAGAGTAGAGAGGGACTGGAATAGGTTACCTGAAGTTGTGGATGACCCATCACTGGAGTTGTTCAAGGCCAGGTTGGATAGGGCTCTGAACAACCTGGTTTAGTGAAAGGTGTCCCTGCCCATTGCAATGGGGTTGGAACTGGAAGATCTTTAATAGCCCTTCCAACCTTACTTATTCTATGATTCTAAGGTTTTGATCTATTCTTTCACTACAGGGTTATTAATGTGCACTGAACAGGGATATGTCCAGAAAGCAACTGAGATTTTGGTGCATGCAAGAGGGAAGTCTTTTCTTCCATAAGTATTGCAGAGAAGATCATATAACTGTAGATGTCTGGTACTAATAATCCACGTTGTGTCCATATCATGATGAACATTACTTGGCAGAGAATAGCCAAGAAAGAATCTGTTGTGTTGGCAAAAGAGTAGGGTATAAATTCCTTAACTTCAGCCACCTAGCTATTAGGGACTGTTCTAATCAGGTTTCTAGTTTGCCTCTACAGCTAATGCAGAAGACAGTATTTAAGGCTGCAAAAAGGACCTGATGGGTTTGTAGTGCCTGTCTCTTACAACTGGCTGATATATACCAGATGGGTCTGTTGCCATTCAGAGCGACCTGCAAGGTTTGGAGAGAGGAACATAAAGAAATTCACAAACAGAAATGCAAAGTCCTGCACCTAGGGAAGAAGAAACTCATGCACCATTACTTACTGGGACTGATAATCTGGAAAGCAGCTTTAAGAGAATGACCCAGGAGTCTTGGTGAGCAGCAAGATGAACAATGTGGTCTTCATGGTGAAGAAGCCAAACATCATCCGGGACTGCATTTGGCAGACTTGCCAGCAGGTCAAGGGAGGTCAATCTTTCCTCTCTGCTTAGGTCTGGTGAGACCACACATGGAGTCCTGTGTCCAGCTATGGGCTCCCCAGTACATCATGGATTTACAGAGAGTGTCCAGGGCACCTGGACACCTGATATTATTAGGGGACTAGAATACCTTTCATACACAGAAAGGCTGAGGCCAGAGAAGACTCAGAGAAATTGTTTCGGATTCTCTCTAAATGTAGGAAAGATTTTTTGTCACTTTGAGAAGGGCTGAATACTGAAACAGACTATTTGGAGATGTTGTAGAGTCCCTTTTGGTGAAGATGTTCAAACCTGACTAGTTGCAGGCCTGGGCAACATGTCATAGATGACCCTGCTGTGACTAGGAAACTTGGATTAGTGATCTCCAGAGATTCCTGCCAAACTCAGTTGTTTCTGAATTCTGTATAAGAAGGGTGTACCTGGTTCAGTAGATAACTGGAATGCTGAATTGTAAAAGTTAGGAAAGATGGCTTTTCCACAGCATGCCTTCAAATTTGGGCAAAAATCAAACAAAATTTGGGCAAGGAAATTGATGGATTCTGGGTTTCTACTGTAATTGCTACACACATAAAGACAAAAATTGATCATCAAGAATGAAAAATCACTGACTTTTACAGAGATTCTTAAGTGTCTCAGTACATCAATCCTACTAAAGGTGCTTTCTAATCCTAAGCTCCTATAAAACTCTTCAATTATCTCAAAAACTGGACTACATGTAACACTGAAAAAAAGATCATTAAAAGCACTTTTAAAGCAGTCCATCAATATTTGTGCTGGTTTCTGTGCTTAGTTTTAACCTTGCATATGCATGTATTTTGTATGGAACAGAGAGTGAGGAATTTCTGAGTGAAAGTATTTATCCAAAAGCAACCCTGGACAGACTCAGTTATGAAGGCAAAAGAAGACACGGACAAAAAGAGATGAAATTTAATACTTGTCAATCTATGAAGTCTTTATATTAGCTGAATTTTTAAAGTAATATTTCAGGTTTTACTGGTATTAACTAAATATGAAGCTACATGTGTGTTCA
The DNA here is from genome assembly GCF_963513975.1 of Fringilla coelebs. Classification (NCBI taxonomy): domain Eukaryota; kingdom Metazoa; phylum Chordata; class Aves; order Passeriformes; family Fringillidae; genus Fringilla; species Fringilla coelebs. The sequence continues at coordinate 14,083,693 of NC_140030.1, read as the reverse complement.
ATTTCTGTGTTAAAAGAAGATATCAAACTACTGAAATCTTAAAGTAATACTCAGCTATTGAAATTAAAAATAGATTTTTAAGTCGTGAGCTAATGGGACTCATGAAAGGTTCTGCTTCACCAAAATCCTGCCTACCTTAAAGATGGGGCAGGGTTTGTCCACTCTTTTAAATTAATGATTATCAGTGGATGAAGGTGGAAAACTCTCACCTGAAGAGCTGTCATGAAGTTCAGACATGTCAGCTTTGCTCCCTATGAAATATGTGTAGTTCCAGAGGGTTGTCCACTGGAGGGTTAGTCCACTGGAGTTAGTGCCTAAGGGGAACAGGAACGGTAGCACAATGTTTATCCATTGTACAACTCCAGTTCCAAGAAATTGAACTGGGATTACTCACAATTTAATAAATAGGAGGTAGGTTTTCTGTGTCAAATGTCTCTGGTTTATTTGGTTTATCAACCACTCTAGTTGTGACTTGCTGTCTCACTCTTATGGTGAGAACAGGTAGAGCTACAACTACAGAAATCAGATCTGGTGCTGGAAGCAACACCTCTGCTTAACTTATCTGCCTTTCCTCTTTCCCTCAGACTGGCCAAGAAGAAAAGGCTTAGTCTTTGTGCAGCTTCATGCTAACATAGAGCTGTTGTTTTTAGAGTTCAGGTAGGTGCACCTGAGTACTGCACTGTTGTGGAGAAACACCAAACAAAGAGCTGGCATGACCATCCCTGTGTAGCACTGCCTGCACCCTGTGAACCTTTCTTCTCAGAGCTGCACAGACACCTGACAAAGGTAGTTATTGAGCCCTGTCCTTCCCGGTGCTGAAGTAACAGAGGGGCTGTTCTCTATCCTCAATACTTAATTTTCTCTAGATTTTCAGTTTTTCACGGGAGCAAGGTTATGGTCCCAGAGACAGCAGTCTCTCTTGCAGCAGTTACTTTTTCTCAGCTCAGAGACCAATGTGTTTTCTGAAACATTCTTTCCCTAGTGTCATTTTTTTTAACAAGAGATGAACTGTTTCAGCCATGTCTTCCTCCAAGAATTCACAGATATCTAGCCTAAAAATCTGAGCTTGAAATGCTGAATTTCAAAAGTGTACAACGAATGAGAACAGGCTGTCATGGAGAAACACTGTAAAACAATTCTCCTCTAGCTGAAGCTGCTGGTTTGGCCTAATGCAGTGTTTTGGTGCATTGTGAGGCTTCTAATTTCACACATTTCATAGTAAGCAGTAATATGCAACTAATTAGAGTGTACTGGATGACCTCTATCATTATAAAATCAATTCTCACTGCTTTCATATCTATGGTATTTAATTCAGTCTTAAATAATTTTTTCAACCATGGTTAACCCTTGCTACCTCAGCACCTTTATTTCCTACTTTCCTCTGAAACCTCCATGTGCTACAGCAAAAGCAGCTGGTCTCAACCTGTTCTTACACTGAGCATTTCATTTCAGGCTAAGAGTCTCGCTCCACCTTTATTTTATCATCCTAGGCTCTGAAAGGCTCCCAATAGACAGAAAAAATCCCAGCAATGCAATGGAAGGAAGTAGCTCCTTAACAGCAATCTAAGTGCCTTCAGAAGACACTTTTTGTCTGCAGCCCAGCATGAGGTTTAGAGATTTCTGGCAATTAAAACAATGCTATTAAGGGCTGTGTCAGATAAAGTCTGCCATGTCTTTGCTATCTGAGGCCTCGTTACTTGTGTTGTTCCAAGTTGATCACACTGTCTGCTTTGAAGAGAGGGAAGCCCCAGCTCGCAATTACTAATCTACATTAGTTATCAGGTTGAAGCCTGATAAGACTTCTTTAATACCACAGTCACCAGAAAACAAAGCTTTGTAAGATTTATAGTTTTCAGATTAGCATTTTTTTTCACTCTTGTTAAAGACATAACGTTTTTCTTATTGCTTTCTGCTGCCCCTCAAACACTACAGATAACATGTGCTCAGTTTATGTTCTGCCACATGATGAAGGCATCCCCCCACCTGAAGCTCCCTAGGGAGTAACTCTCTTTTCTTGTTCACCTGTATCAATGCTGGACTAGAACAGCCCTAAGGTTTGACTTCAGTTCCTTTACATGTGGTCTGTAAGGCTGAGGAACCAGCCACATGTGTTCCTAGCAATGGAGCAGGGGAAAGGGTTTGCTGATGGAACAGTAAAAATGACCAGGTAGTAAATACATTTATTTATTAAATTTCTGGTATATGTGCCATGAAGAGACACAGTGTCAGAAAGTGACAAATTTGATTGCTGGCCAAAGACAAATAAAAATAATACTAATGTAGCCTTGAAAAAAGAAAATAAGCTGCTGATTGCTATTGCATCTTTCTTGTAACAAATGCTGTTGTTTTCAGTTCTGAAGGACTCTTGTTAAATCTCTGTAGTGACAGGTGATATTAATAAAATACACCAGCCACCTAATTCATGCAAAGCTGCTGCCTAATTTTTTTTTTTTTAAGGGCTCATCCTTTGTATTTTTTACAGCATCTTTTAGAAACACATTTTTTGATGTTTGTTTGTTTGCTTTTTGTTTTTACTTAAGTGGACAAAGGGGCTTATGACCTGAAAAGAAATTTATGTGCATTACTGAGAAAGACACTGATTTTGTCCATGTTAAAGATTAAAGGACCGCAATCTAAAACTCTTATTTATGGGTATAGTGCTATTCCCTTTGGTAAGTAATTTGAGAAAAACAGTTGTTTTAACTTCTGGACAAATCACCAGACTGGTTTTAAACCTCTGCTTTGCCACAGAGGCTTCTTGTGCGTTTCTTCCTATCTGAAAATTGAGGCTATTACTTTATTTTTTTTCCTGTTTTCAACAATTTATTTCTCCAGTCAGTCAAGACTTTTTAATTATTTCTAAGAGGAGCTTTTATCAAGACAGGGATTTATTTAACTCTCTTAGGCACTGCTACAATATCACTGATGTGAATAATTACAATAAATAAATTTTCTCTGGTAGTGTTGCATTTCAAGTGTATTATTTGGATTTTTGCTGTCACAGGACAGAGTAACTGAGAACTGAAATTCTCTACCCAATGTACAACATTGGAAATCTTACACAGGCCAGCTGAAGACGAGCATCTGAAATTCATCAGAAAACCATTCAGCCATGGTTTTTGTTTTCTAGGAAGAAGGATACATTGGAACAGTTCTGTAATTTCATCCTCCTCTTAAATATAACCTAATTTAAAATTTATTGTGCTGAGAAATATTTATTCAAAGATTCAGGAAAGCAATATAGAATGTAAACTATTAAAACCACCCTGAGGTTATCTCTTTATATTCTATTAATTATGTACAATGACTCCAGGTTTTATCTGTTTTAGTTTAATTCAAATAAAAGAATGAAATGCAGCTATTGAGTTTTATAAGTTTTAAGAGAATAGAAGCAATAAAGTGTATAAACTATCAAAATTGTTTGTCTTCATTTAATGTGTTTTTTATTTTTATTTGGTTTGCCTTAATAGCTTTAACTATTTTTCCATGTTTTCTAATAGTGATTTATTTTCAGCTCTTCAAAAGACTTGAAAAAGGCATCTTTGAAGGAAAGTACACTTGTGTCTGAGTGTCTGTAGCCCATCCCTTTCATGAGCACCCTCCTCTCACATTGAATCTTGTGCCCATCACTGTCTGCAATGGCCACTGGGCAGTGCTGAAGTGCTGCAGCCCAGCCTTCACCAGACAAACTCCTTTCTGTGTTTTGGAGATGATTGTGGCCACAGCAGCTGTTGTTTCTTGATGAGCTTTCTCTCTGTAATTTCTTTTGATGCCTGTCTCAGTAGTTTCTTGCCTGCCTTTCTCCAACTATTCCAGGCTTTGCCATGGAAACTTCCCTCTGACCCTGCAGCACAGCTGGCCAGCAGCTCCTGTCCAGCTTTCCTCGGAGTCTGTCCCAGCTTCCCCATTTCTAATTTACAAGTCAGACAATGACTTCCTCAGTAATCACTCTCCTTTGGCTCCACTCCCTCCTTTCAGTCTCATCTGGCTCCTTCCCTTTGTCTGGGGTAGATGTCCTTCGCTGTGCAAGCCGCCCTTCTTCTCCAGCCCTGCTCAGCTCACTGCTCCTCCCAGGTGTTTGCCATGGGGAAAAGGCAATGTGGCGATGGCTTTTGCTATCAGAAGCTTTGTTCCACAATCAACGTTTGGCAAAAATGTACAGTTTGAACAACAGTGTTCAAGTGTGGGCCTGATCCAATTTCCACTGAGGTCAGTGGAAGTTTTTGCTCTTACTTTAGTGGGTGCTGGATCAGGCTCTGAAGTCTGGTGACTAATGCTTTTTTTTGTTATATATTTCATAATGCAAATATCCACAGAGGAACATGACCCAGAGAAATATAAAATAATTATTTTTCAATGTTCATTCCCAACTCTCAGCAGTGCAGTCTAACAAAAATATTGTTTTTAAATGCTGTCCAAGGAGCTTGTTCATCTCTATTTACCTAGCAGCCTAGAAAAACAAACCCACAGTTTAGAAATCTGTTTGGCTAAGGCAACATTTATATTAAAACAGACTTATTGAATCTTTGTTAAAATAGAATAGATATTATCTTTTACTGCCAGGTTCAAACTCTTTGTTACCTGGGCTCCCTTTCTGTTTCCAGTAAAGCTGTCACTTGCAGTACGTGGGCTCATCACTTAGCTGCTTGCAAAATATTTACTGTGCACTGCATCTTAACCTTAGCTGTGCAAGTTTGCATATTTATCATGTTAATCCCTATGCTTGGAATCTGAAATTAGGGTATTATCTTGACCAAAATAAGTAACAGTTAGAAACATATTGACTTTTTTTTTTCCTTCTGCAGGCATATTCCTTATCTAATTTGGTAGTTGCACAGTAAAAAATTATTAACTATTCAAGTTAATACTACCTACTCCCATATATAATACATAATAATTTTCTCCCTTACTATTCTACTGTATAGAGAGAAACACTTGTCTGCAGTGCACTAGGACACAACAGGTGAATATGAATGTAAAATCTACAGCTACTGCAGTAAAATTCTTAATGAAGGTAGGAAAAAAAATCCAGGCTCTCCATATACTTGGCTTTATCCTCAAGTAATTGGCAGCTATTATCTTCAAAGGGTTCATCTCTACCAAAGATGCTTCTGGTCCTCACAGAAAAGAAACTATTATGTCTCAATCTTTGTCTGCTCAGTTGTTTTTTTGTAAAATTGTATTGCAACCTCATCTTAAATTGGTACATTAAAAATAAGTGGATAAAGTGCCCACACTTAAATGCAAGGTGGTATGCAGGATATAATCAATACATTTGTCTACATTGCAGAGTCTAGATTAGCTGCATTCAAATCCCCAATAAAAACACAACTAAACAAAGAATAAGTACCAAGAAATAGTGGAAGTCTCATCATTCAGAATTTAGGGTGAAAATAGGATTTTGCAGAATCATACTACATTTTTATCATGAAGATTAACAAGCATTGCAAAGCTGGATCCATGGGTGCTTGCTCTGTATTGTGAAAATCCTCTTGATTTTGGGTGGGATTGCTCAGCTGGTAGATCAGAGGGTGGGTCTCAGGAGATTTCATCTTGCCTGTTCCCCAGTACACTTCTGTAGGTTCCTGTGGGAAATGGAGCTGGCTCTCCCCTGGATGTCCTGGCAGTGGACACCTTGGGTTCCCAGGGAGTCTTTAGCTGCCCATGGTGGATGATGGATGTTTTCCTGTGCATGCCTCAATGGCTTTCTTGGATTAGGGCATAAACTTTGCCAGAAACTTTGGGCATTACAGATTGAAAATTATGTCAAAAGTTACTGAATTTTATTTTTTATTACTTTACTATATTCTATTCTCCTAAAAGATAACATAGAATTTTAAATTCATGTATTAACATTGAAATGAAATAAGGAAATTGACTAAATTGTTTAAAAAATATATGGAAAGTATGCATATGTCTGAAGTATTGCAGTGAATTTCAGCTCAATGCCATATAAAATACTAAAACTGTTAGAAGATGAGCCTTTGTTCTCCAATAAGCTATCTTTATCACTATAAATAATTGTTAGCGTTTTGTTAGCCTTTTTCATGGGAATAAGATTTGTGTTGTCTAATTTATTATATTGATTATACAATGATGAACTGCTTTGGCCTTTTCAATGTGCTGTTATAGGATTGGTTATCCATTCCAGTTCATTACTTCGAGCTACTTTGGTTTAAACATGAAAGAAGAGGAAAAGCCAGCCAATAAAATGACATAGCTGTGGAAAGGTTAAAGAACTACACAGTGTCCAACTAAAGCTGACAAGCACTGAAGTTTGGATTTCTCATTCTTATGACAAAGATGGTAATGGGAAGAGAAAACAGCAGTATCTAATCCATTTTTATGACAGTGAGTGTAATTAAATTGGAAAGGATATAAAAGCAACCTGTTCTTATTATAATTTATATATCCTTATTTTACGCCCCTTCCTTGATTTTTCTAATGTAGTCACTATACTGCTGTAACCTTTGGACAGTGATTCTTTGGGAAACATGCAAGACCACATAGAAGGAGCAGAGTGTTATGAAGTGGCTTATATATTTCTAAAGAGAGTAATATCTACTGATATTAATATTCTAGATGAGAAAAAGAATGGCTTAAAGTATAGATAGCAATTTTACTGCTTGATTTTCCCCAAAGTGAGCTTATATGTCATGTGAATCTTTTGTGAATCGTTATTCACAACACTTAATGGGACTGATCTTTACTTTGGAGTGACCAGCAATTGAGATTCAGGAGTTTCTGTCTTCCATTATCTCAGACATTAACTTTTCTTAAGAAAATGAATTCTATAAATGATATGAAACAAGGATCAATCATTTTTATCAGCATGTTAATATAGAAAGGAATCTACCTACTACTGAACTAAAGTAAAATGTATGACAGACTAAATATTTCACTACAAAATTTAAATTTTGATTTTATTGAGGCTGGGGTATTTTTCCAGCTTTTTCTTTTTCTTTTTCTTTTTCTTTTTCTTTTTCTTTTTCTTTTTCTTTTTCTTTTTCTTTTTCTTTTTCTTTTTCTTTCTTTCCCTTCCCTTCCCTTCCCTTCCCTTCCCTTCCCTTCCCTTCCCTTCCCTTCCCTTCCCTTCCCTTCCCTTCCCTTCCCTTCCCTTCCCTTCCCTTCCCTTCCCTTCCCTTCCCTTCCCTTCCCTTCCCTTCCCTTCCCTTCCCTTCCCTTCCCTTCCCTTCCCTTCCCTTCCCTTCCCTTCCCTTCCCTTCCCTTCCCTTCCCTTCCCTTCCCTTCCCTTCCCTTCCCTTCCCTTCCCTTCCCTTCCCTTCCCTTCCCTTCCCTGTCCTTTTTTCTTTTTTCTTTTCTCTTCTTTTTTCTTTTCTCTTCTTTTCTTTTTTCTTTTCTTGTGTTCTTGTTGTATTTTTTGTTTTGTTTTAAAAAGGATATCCAACATAGAAAATGTAAGGTTTTTATTCATTTTAATTTATCATCAGGATCTATTTATTGGCATAAACTCTCTATTTTCATAGACTAAATAAAGGTCATGTTTGGCAAAGTAATTTCCTGTATCCCTCACACAGTTAGTTCTAAACAATTTTTGAAAGAAAATGACTGACTGGCTACCATTTAAAGCCTCAGTCATGTAAAAACATCTATAAGCATAGTTACAAAAGATTATCCACAATGGGTTAGCTCAGCATCTTGCAGCAACCAGAAATGGAAGTCAGAGCACACAGAATAAGATTTCTGTACAATTATAAGGAATATCTGTGGCATGAAATGTCAAACATGAGTGACATTTGAGAATGTCCTTAAATACTGATACAAATGAATTCACAGAGGTCCTGCTGTTCCTGAAAATATAATATAGAACTATAGCTTTGCCCCTCTCTTGTGTGGATCACAGTGTTTATGTCAGCCCTGTCCTCAGCCTACTGTTGCTGCTCTTGCCCTCACAGTTTATAACAGTTTGGTACATTGCCATATGAGGACCCAGCAAGTTAACTGAAAACATTGCAGGAGAAAAACAGTTTCAATTTTTATCTGGTATTTAATGTACTTATCTTGTATTTAGTCTTGCAGATCAGTGTTTGGGTTGCAAGCAATGATATACTAACATTTCTCTGATCTTTTTTTCTTTTAAAAAGCGATAGTTTCCTTTAGAAGTTTCCTATTGGTAAATATTTGTCATGATAAAAAATATGTATGTCTGTGCATATTATTAAGAAAAGTAAACAGAAGATTTTTGATTAATTTTCAAGTTCTGGTCAAAGCTTTTTTCATCCCTGCTGGGGTCATCACTTTATTTTTCATGATGTGACAATGCTGTATAAATTTGTAAATTTAGCACAAACAGTTTTAGTTTGTAGGGTGCAAAGGGCAATAACCATTGTATCAACAGTTTATGTATTTTTTTCCTTAATTAAGGTGGTGAACCTTTGAGAAGGTGATTAATGTTTCCTTCATCTGGATCCATCTGGATCAGACAGCTTTTTTGAGAGAGGATGTGCTCCTTGAGAGCTTTTGAAGACAAAAAGGAAGCATATCAGAAAGAAGAGGATGTATGAAAACACAGTGAGCAAGAAGATGGAGCACACCAGAGTTTGGCAGACTTTGGAGAAGATGGTGATATATATCTGCAGCTGTGCTGCCAACAGGATGGAAGGAGGCTTTCTAGAGCCTTTAGAGAGGCTCAATGGAGTTTGTTGCAATACAGAAGACTGTCAAGGTGCTGGTTCAGGTCAAACCTAGTGGAAGAGCTCACCTGCAAGAAAGAAGTGGATAGGGAAGTTCCATTGAAAACCCTTTTGGTTGTTTTAACATAACACAATAGTGAAATTTCCCCCTTAAAACTCCAGCTTGCCCTGTGGTCATAGCAACGCTTTTTCAGGTGAAATTAGTGTAAGTTTGTGCTTACAAATAAGATAAATACTACCTATTAATTTATTTATTATTGATTTGTGCTTACAAATTAATATCAGCAGGTGTCATCCCATCACAAGAATTCGTGATACAAGTGTGATTCCCAGAGCATGGCTTAAAAGAGCACTGTGAACACGGCACAGGCTTTTGCAAGGGGAAAGAGATGTTACAGTCCATGTGTACACATTTTGGTGCTGTGGGGTCTAAGACAGTTTTGGATCTGAGATTTGCTTTTCAGTTGTAGTAAAAGAAGGCTGTAGTTTAACTTGAATTTCCAGGTTCAGCTCTTCCAGGTGACTACTTACTGAACTAATACTAAGCCTGGAGAAATCGTGCTGTTGGGATACACTTACTAAATGTACCATGATTTGTAATTAGAGACTTATCATTGCATAAAATGATAATAGAATAAAGGTACTTGATATTTTTTCATTCTCCTGGCAAAAGTCCTCTATACATGCCATTTTCTCGGGGGTGTGATTAGCAAAATCTGACTGAATTAAAGAGTAGGGCAGGGCACACAATAGCACACAGGACTATTGCTTCTCTGTTGAAAGAGAATTATTGGTGGTTTGAGGAACATTTTAAACTGATGAAAGCATTAGGTGCTATTCTATCCCCAGTCTCTGCCCATTTGTCCTGCTGTGTTCCCTGTGTCTGCAGTAGCAATTACCTATGTGACTGTGGCTTTGCTGGTCAAGAAAATGATCCAGCTGGAAATTAATACTATTTTGGTTTTTTCAGATTACATTGTAGTCTCTTTAGTCTTCTCTTGTGGCAGGAACAAGCATTTAGCATGAGGATTTGGGAAAAGAGAATGGAAAAGGGTAAGATATTTGTTTTGGCAATGGTCTTTGTCAGCTTATGTTGGTCATATGGTCTCATGTCAGCTTAAGTTAACTGTCAATACTAACTTGATTTAGAAGGCAATAACAGAGCAACTGAAAACCTTCTTCTTCTTCTGGTGTGCATACATCAGACTCAGTCCCAATATTTTGTGTAGGATATAGGGCTCCCTCCACACATTCCTCTGTACTCTGGGGCAGAAAGTGGATATGGATGTCCTTAGAGCCTTTCTCCACCTTGACTGCATGCACCCATATCCTGCTATGTGCACCTGTGCATACTTCTCTCCCCCTGCCTCACATGGAATATATGCAGACAAGTACACTCAGGGCTAGGTCCCCACACAAATTCTATGTAAATAAACCATATTTCCTTTTAGATTCTTATCCCACAATTTGATTTATTCATTTTGTAAATACGCAGAGCAGCAATCTCAAGCTGTAGAGGAGGTTTCAACATCTTTGGTTGGTTTCCATGTCAGTTTGCAGCACAGTGTCATGTGTGTGCCTGTGAGAAGAAGGAGAACTCTGTACTTGATCTAGCCACCCTTTGCCATCTGTGGTGGATGCCATGGCAAACTACCTTATTCGGTATTCACTCTGACACAGGAGAATTTTAAAGGAACAATATTTATAGGTAAAAGAAATGACTTTTTTAAAATCAGTAGTTATTTAGGATAATTTCTCTCCAAGTGTATTCTTCATTTCAAATAAAAAATTAGGTTACTTCTAGTCAGAATAAAACCAGTGTCATACTTGGCACATTTTTTATAGATATGAGAAGAAAGGTAGGAAAAAATGAACCAAATATAGGCATTTTTCCTTTTAAATCCTTGCCTTAACTACCACAGCAGCTATTATAGCTGGGATATATGGAGGATTAAAAGAACAGTGTCAAATCAGTTAATCTTGTGATAGCAGATATTATTTTTAATCTTTCTGAATTCTTCTCCTTAGATTATTATTTCATTTTTTCATGGCTCTGGATATACACAAGAAGGAAAAACTTGCAATGTCACCTTTGTATTGGCTTGCTGAATCTCAACATATCTAAATCTCTAGAAATTATTCAAAAGTAGTAGAATTGAATACTGGTCTGAATATTATAAAGGGTTTGGTTATTTTCAGTATAAGAGTGAAGGTCTTCTAGTACTCCCAGATCTGTATCAACTCAGCAAAAGATTTTCTAGGGTGCAATAGCAAAAACATGTCAACATCACAACTTGTTATGTAGTGACAGCACTTTTTTGCTTATAAGAAAAATAAGGTTACCATAAATAATCTATACAAAAACGTGAAGCTTGGATTAAGTAATAGGGACAAGGGAAGACCAGTGTTTGTTAACCATTTTTGCTTTTCTCTGTATTACCAATAACTGGTGATTATTGCCTTGTGGGGGTTCTGCTTCTTTTGAAAAGCAGAATTGTTTTCCCTTATTTTTTAACTTGGTGTAGATGAAGGCTCAGATAAAAGGCAGGGAATGCAACTCTTAACATAACATTTTGCCCTCATTTGAAACTCAGATTTTTCCACTGTACCCCTGCACAAGAAATTCAGAAGATTGTGCTCCTAAAAATGAGTGCCCAAATATCAGCAAGTTGCATAAGGGTTAAACTGGACAAAGATTCTCAGTCTGAAACTCCCTGGGGGCCTGCAAGCATTAGGAAGACATCTTTACCTAAGATCCATAACTTGGAGTCCTTTCCTAGCCTCCTGATTTTTGTATAAGTTCTCAAGTTGTTGGTGGGCTACTCTGTTCAAGGGTACTCTAGCTATTGCCAATACCAACATTATTTCAAATTAAGTCTTGACTAATGTGTTTTGCATGCAACCTGATCCAACTAGATCAAGGTGAGACCTTGCAATGATGTCAGCGCTTGGGATTGTGTGAAAAAGCATAGAAACAACTCTTTTTCTTCCTTAGGTATATGTGTACTTATGGTATCTTCAGGGTAAGGCAAAAGAGAGTTTTGGATGAGTTTACCTCTATTTTTTCTCCCTTTTTTTTTTTCAATTTTTTCTTAAATCTCAGTTTTCATTTGGAGTGATAGAAGTGATAATATTAGCTGTTTGAAAAATGTGTTGTTCTGTGATCACATTTTCTTGAAAACAACAAGCTACAAAAATAAGGCTGTTACCCCTGCCTGGTTAAAAAAAAAAATTACAAATTGACATAGTAATGGTGTTTCTCAAAGAGTTATTCTGATGCTTAATTACTGTATTTGAAATAAAAGCAATAGTTATGAGGTTTTCAGATAGATCACGAGCCACATGCAAATGGCTACATTTTCAAAATACAGTAAAATATGTAAGAGCTAAATATTTGTTATTGGATTCTATCAGCTGAAGAGATTTATGACCTGACTTATGAGAATAAAAATATTTCCAGTTAGGCACAAATTATAGCTGATCTTCCCCTCTAATATGCTAACAAATGGACAGTAAAATAAAAAGAATTTAAATGCTATATATTCTTTTTTGCTACCTTTTACCTTTGGCTGCATGAATTTGCAGAGAGTTTTTTGAGTTATATTTAACACCCACAGAAGACAAAGTCAGACTTTCCATTCACTTTAAAGTAGGAGGACTTGTTTATTAGTCGTTTGAGTAAAACCCAGTGATTTTCCTGTCACCTGTGTAGTGCTAGTGATCCTAGACTGTTCTAAGAGACATTTCAAAGCTATAAAATGTTGGAAGATGTTTGAAAGCAAAATGTATGTTGCAAAGTCTCAGGAAATCATGACTTTTTATAAATAGGCAAGAAACTACAGGGTTACTTATACAGACAATGTGGTGTAATTTCCAAACCACTGCTTTACAGTCAATGAAACAGACTAGTAAGATAATAGATTTAGAAGTGGGAATAATATCTAGCAGTAAAACAGATTTCAGAAATCTGTAGCCTTGAGATGATTCACATGTGCTTTAAAATTACTTGGAGGTGAGACCATATCTCTGCTGTGATTCTGAGGTGCCTCAGCACAATGCACTCATTGGTGGCTGAAACTTTATACCATTTTACAGTATGATTACTAGTGGTAATACCTACTAATTGTTCTAAAAAGAAAAAAGTTATTGGCAGAACAAAAATTCTCCTTTCCATCTGAAATGGACTGAGGCAGCATAAAGACATCGGTATCAGCATGGTTACATACCTGGTAAAAACAAAAGAGAAACTGCAGAGCTTCATAGGAGTTTTATAGATTTTACTTGTTTTGACATCAGATGATTTGTCAAACTTTGAATATATTTTCTTACAAATGTAAATATGTGATGGGTTGTGCCTGCTGAGGTTAAACTCTTCTTGAAGCTTTGGAATGAATCAAATGTGGTTTGCAAAGTTATAGTTTTACAGACTGAAATATGACATCCAGCTGTCTATAGGATTTAATTTTGTTCTGTCAATAAATCAGGAAACATGGATTAACACAATGTAAAAGAAAAGAAAAAAATCAGGACGATTTAAATGTACTGACGTAATGTTTTTTTTTAATGTGCGGTTAAAGAAGGGGTTATGGCATGATGTACAAGCTGCTGAAATTATCACATGGAAAATTACCTTCCGATCACTTGCTTCCAGATCAGATATTAGAGGATTACACTAACTTGTGTGGATTGTCTCAGTGGTGTTTCTTTCACATGTAGATCATCAGATACCTTCATTTCAGTCACTGTTTTTACTGAGCACAGCAGTTCAACTGAGTTACACTGAGGATTAATTTGCTGGATTTCTTGCTCCATCAGAAAGCATCTGATCATTTTAGGTTTTGTTTTTTTTTGTTTTATCATTGCTAAACCAATATGGCATGACTGTGTTTGCTAAAATTAGAACTAAGGAGACCAAATTAATTTACCTTGAAGATGGTTATACTGTTAAAGATGTTCAGCTTGAGTAGCAAGCATTAAAAAGTATCTTGAGAGAGGTTTATCAACCAAAACTTTGATTTGGTACAGTGACCCTTTTTATGATATACCATTGTCCATATCTTCATTTTATCATCTACCAGCTCTATTGTATTAACCAGGAAGATGTGACAATAAAGGCTGAGTAAGACTGTGCTTAGGAAGTAATATCTTTTATTAAACAGAAGAAGGAAAGGAAAATATTATCAATGTAATGAGAATAGCAGCCAGGGTTTCACTTTCTTAGTCCTAGTTATAGAACAGTCAATGTAAGAAGGGACAGGAACAAGCTTTCTGAAGTCTTGCTTATACTGAGATTTTGACACATAAGTTTCACCCTGCTGATTCCCAGTCAGCAGCCAGAACATCTATTTGCTGTCCCTGTCTTGTTTGTACACAGAACAACAGTTGGATTGGATGCCTTGAACTAGGTACCCACACCATAGTTCAGACTACCATGCTCTGAGGAAGGATGTGGGGAAACTTCATCTTTTTGCATAATAGCATAAAGGGTGAACTCTTACTCAGAAAAAGGAAGGGATTCTCCTGTCCCACTCTTTCCCCCAGCAGTCTGAGCGCACATTTGATGAGAAATGCTCTCATGTTTAGGTTTACATTCCCAGGACTGTACAAAACTGGGACCATTATGGTCTAATACTCAATGTCCATATGTATTGCAAGGAGTAAGGTATAAAACACTACTTGTAGCAGACTTTTCCCTGGTCTGCCTTAGAACTCACCATTAGATGATATTCTGTCTTCAACAGTCACAAAGTAGATCTGGGGCTAAGGGTCTCCTGTAAATTCTCAGGCTGAGTGAAGGAGATCAGTGAGCCCAAAGCTTCTGTTTCTCAGTCGAATCAGCAAAATAAAGTCAATTATAGAATATAGTGACTAACAGGACGGAACAAAAATCCCCAGCATCCAGACTTTGACCTTTGTAAAAGGTCACAGTTACCTGCATGGTGGTCTAGGCTCTGACAGGATGCTCAGCGTTGTTTGCTGGTTCCTCAGTTTTGTCAAAGACAGAGCCTCCTTTAGGTGTCCTTACAGTGCCCTCCAGAGGTGCTGAGAGCCACCTACAAGTGATGTTTTTAGGGAACTTGTGACCACAGATTTGTCCTCAAACTAGTGGAGCTCAGTGTAAACTCTGATGCCCACCCACTATAAACCACAGTAACTAAGGACTTTTGTTAAAGGCATATGGAGTCAGGAGTACTTAAAGGAAAAAGAAGGATAGCTGTAAAAAAACAAAAGAGAAAACTCTTCTCCCAAGTCTGAACATTGGATGTAGAAGAGGGGTGGAGTGATGAGTATGAAGATAAGTGAAAATTGGAGTAGAAGGAGATGAAAGAAGAGAGATGAATGATACAGATGATGCTGGTGAAGAATGAACAGAAGGAAGCAGGGATTGGAAGAGTCTTTCTCATTATTCACATTCAACCAGGTCATTAACATGCTACAGCCTACACTTGCTGATGAATGTTTTCAGTATAGATCAATAGCTTGATTTACTCTACAGCTGTCTTGTATTTTTCAATTTGCTAATGTTTAGCTATATTAAATAGTTCAGTGTCTTCTCTTGTAAGGTAAAACTAACTTTTAATGAAAGCAACAGGTCTAATTAAATGGTCTGTCCTAGGATTTGCCACTGTTGTGACTCCTTTCTCCACGGTGATCAATCCTGGTTGCCAAATCAAACAAACAAGAAAAAAATAGTAAGTCCTAGGTTGGAATTATTTTGAATTTAATCACTGCATAATGTTTCCCAGCTGAGACTGTGCATTCTCATAAATGCCTGCAGTTTGTTTGTTAACCATGGCACGGTTTGTCCATCCTTCTTAAAGTGAAAGTATAGCATTTTTCATGCAGACAAAAGCATCTAACAGAAACAACTGGAAAGCCACTCAGCTTATCCAGACCAGGATAGGGATCCAATTATTTCTTCACTCTAATTATGCTTACATCAGATTTGTCAAGGAAACTGAGGAACTAAGAAATTATTTAGTGTGAAAAGAAAACAAAAGTGTGATGATGATTCCAAATAAGATAAATGGAAGCTAGGGACATTATCTGCACTGAAGATGATGAGATTTAGGTGCCTACCTCTCCAGCTTTTGAAAGCCTTTGTCTAAAGCCATTCTTTTCCTGTCTTTGCAAAGACAGTTTATCAAACAATTCAACAAATTAATTGCTTTGTAAAGTAATCACGTTGGTGCCACCCTGCAGATTACAAGAGGTCTATGGTAATTTTTGCCTCTATAATGATCTTGAGTTTTCTAATGTACTTTTGCTAGCAGTGGTGGGATGTATGTGTGGGTGTTAGGGATTTTGTTTGGTTGTTGGGGTATTTTTTTTGCATTAGGAAGCCTGTTTTAATGTTTCATATATCTAACAGCTGCCCTAAAAACAATGGACAGATTTTTTTTTTTCTTATCTAGAGTAATAGCCAAAATGATTGATTCATTTAAATTGTAAATTCAGAACATTTGGTAATCTACTTAGCTGACTGAAGCACTAACTCTGCCATTTTTCCTGCTGCATGTAAAGCTTCTACATGCTCCTCCACCACAGCACACATTTGCCTGTGATTTCTTTTTCTTATTTTGGCATTGATTCATAATTCTTCAGTAAAGTGAGTTTCAGTTTACACCAGAAGGAAGCAAAAGGAAGGCCCCTTCCAGTATCCTTAGGGAAGGCAAAGTGTATTTGCAGAGAAAATACATGGAGTAACAGCAGCAATAATGTGTTTACTTTGCTGTCTTCTCACATACACTTTCATAAATGCATTTGAGAAGGAAGGGATTGCTATGGGGAAATAGACTTCTATCAAGTTCAAGTGTCTGGAAAAGTTCATGCTTTTTCCTTGAGCTCTCTGTTTTGTGAGCTTTCCTAGTACAGGGCAGAGTGAACATGAGCTTCAAGGTGCTAAACAGACAGCATGAAAGAGCATAAGTTTCAACAGAAAAAAATATTGGAAATGCCTGCCCTTGACTATCATTCAGAGAGAAGGGAAGTGTGGCTTAGACTCACACTTCTTTCCTAGGGGAAAGAAGTCATTTCTGGAAAGCAAAGTTCAACAACAGATGAACTCACACAAATGAAGGAAATTGCTGTCTTCTGCCTCCCTGGCTGTTCCTGCTAAGGGAAAACATACATTTCCCATAATCGAGCTCTTAAGTTTTTTCTTTATCTTGATAAAGATGTTTGCCCATCTTCTTCCTATTAGTAGTTTCTTAGACCAATGCTTTTCTTTTCTGTCAGTCCATTCTGAGACTGAGAAAATCGTCTTTGTGGCAGCTGCTGGAATAGTTTGGATTGAAAAGCAATATCCTGAATAATAATCACATATTTTAGCTGCCTTTTAATAGGATTTAGAAGGTGGAGAGCTACCATCATGTGAACCAACAACATACACTCTGCAGGCTAGGGACAGCCTATAGATTGCAGCATGTGAGCTCTTTACCTAAAGGGCTTTTTTGGGGGGAAATGGAGATCAAAGGCTTGTGGGGACATTTTGGCAGAGCTTTTGGAATGGCTGGTGGACAGGCATGCACCTTGAGGAAGAACACAGAAGCTGTCTTTGTGAACTCCTAGGAATGCTGTAGCTACGTTTTCTAAAAGCAGGTTTTGGAGGATGTAGCCCAGCTGCTGATTAGAACAGGAGGTGGAGAAGGCTGAATCAGAGCCACCTCTCTTCCCTGCTCTCACAGGGGGACAGAGCTGTGATTTAGCCTGATCCCTAATGGGCCCCCATGAAAGAGGGAGAAAGTATTTTCCACCTTTGTCAACACTTCTATAGAGCAGCCATTGAAAAAGATACAAGTATAAAACAGAGAGGAAAGACCATCACGTATTTTCTAGCATGTTCTATATATTGAATTAAGAGAGGATTCTTTGAAAGAAAATAAACAACTCCCCACATGAAATAGTATACATCACAGAGTAAGGGAAAGAACATCTTTCTTTTTTTTTAAATCACAGTATTGAAGCTTATTTTTCTTTCAGTTTCAAATAAAGTAAAAAAATATTATTCCTGAAATAGATGTCTAATAAATTTGTTGCAGATGTACATGACATTTAAATTCTGTAAGAATGAAATGTCCCTACTTTAAATTCAAGGGAAAAACCTTGTATATTGGAATGAAATTTTATTTTTACGTTGGCCAATCAGATACTTTGACATAAGTGAACTTTGTCTTTTCCTTCAGAAAAAGTGTAGACAAAAGTGATTTAATTTTAAAGTGTCTTGATTTTTACAGAATTGTATTTTCTGTTAGAGAACAGCTTACCTGAAGTTATTCTGGCAGCCTGGAATGGTGTCACTTGCATAGAGTTCACTAACTAAAATACTCACTCGAGTAAACAGACTGTCGGCATTAGTAGGTAGCTCTTCCCTCTAGAGAAAAGCTTTCATTATGTTTGCAGTGGTCTAGATATTTTACAGCAGTGGAAGGACACTTCAGAGTTGTTTAGAGTACCAAGATCCAGAGAAAAATGTGTCTTGTAGTGACTTATAGACAGTTTTGTGCAGGCATTTTTTTTTCTGATTCATCTAGTTTCCTGCTTTGCTAAAACCCAGTCATGCTTGCCATCCTTATTTGTGTTTATCCATCCCTGTTGCCTCCTGCAGCTTTCCTGCTAAGACATAATGTCACCTATACTCACTCTTTTCAGCTCTGAATTTCTAATTAAGCAGCGATGGACTGGCAGACAGCGGTATCCAGAGTCTCAATTCCCTTGATGAGAGACAAAGTAGAAAGAAGAGCAGTCCGTTTGGCCACCAAAGTGCAGCATGCTCCTTGCAGAGAAAACAGTCATTCTCATTTGCTCTTAAATGAACATATTTCTGTTTCTTTGATGTACCCAAACTGAAACTTTTGAGGCATTGTGATCTCACCATATTTGGATCGCTTTTCCCAAAGGATGGCAAAAAGTATGTGGCTGCCCACTTACATTTCTCTCTTGCCTGGAAAGCTTGGGCTACTGATAAAATGGGACTCACTTATATTTTGAAAATGACTTAGTTTTTCTTGTGTTTTTGCTGAGGAGTAGAGAAAGTGCTCAGTATGGGACAAATATCTGTTGTGGAAAGGTCTGAAGGAAAGGACAAAAACTAAAAAAACAAGTGGAAACTGGGATGTTAAACAAAAACAGTGAAAATTTACTAGCTCCATCATTACCCAGTAACTCAAAGTTTTTATGACCTCACTTTGCAAAGGCCACATATAGAAAATCTGCAGCCTCCCCCAAGCTCCATATTGCTGTCGGGGCATTTCCTCACTCAGATGACATCATTCAGGTCACAATTAGCCAGTAACAAAACAAGGCTGGGCAAATTATCCTTTATATTCAGTGGAATGCAGATGGGGGAAATAATTAGTCATGTATATCCCCTTTTGTGAACAGCTTCCTTGTGCTCTGGGAAGGGATGTCACACTGTAAATTAATCACTTGCAATCTGTCATTTCTGACCCACAATGGTAAAATGACTGTCCTGCTGAACAATTTGCACAACGCTTGAAAACTCTTCTGCTGCTATTGACTGTACATGAGTCAGATTTGCAACTGATTGCTTAATCAATCTGCACCTGGGATCTGGGGTGCTGTTCTTATTCTGCTTGAACAAAGAAGCTGAGTAGCTTAGCTAAACCTGATGTGCATGGCCTTCTGTAGAAAATGATTTCTTGAGGTTTCTGGCCTCTAATCAGCATCTTCAAAAATACCAGAAAGCCTATCTACCAGTTTTATGACATACTTCTATACTTGTATGGGAATCTTCTTCCACTTAAATGCCACTAGGTTCTTTCCTGACCAATGTATCTCATCAGAAAAGGGCTTTGTGCACCAAAACATATTTCTTAAAGGGTAACTGTGGAAGTAAAAGTTGTGAAATCACTTGGGCTTATATTAGATAAAGATAAATTATCTTATCTTCATAAGCAGCTGTGTCTGTACTTTGTACAACACCCAAACTTGATTCTTCTCTGGAAGTAATTTAGCAATAATTTAATTTTCTATATAGTCTATTAAAAAAAAAGTGAAAATAAATATCTTTTGCACATAAAGGAGGTAACTGAGTGTGCATTGGTGACAGAGCACTATAGGTCCAAGGAAAGAAATCAGTAGTTTTGAAATAATGAATTTCTGCAGTGAAAATGCAGCAGGAAATTCCATTTTGGGCAATGCTGCAAATGAAGGAATTCTGTTGTTCAGCAAGGACTTCCAACAAGTCTTTCCTGAGGGAAAAGGTTGGGAGCTGACCACAGATGGCTTTAGGCAATTAATCTGTTCCCATT
Source organism: Fringilla coelebs (assembly GCF_963513975.1). NCBI lineage: Eukaryota > Metazoa > Chordata > Aves > Passeriformes > Fringillidae > Fringilla > Fringilla coelebs. The sequence continues at coordinate 14,063,766 of NC_140030.1, read as the reverse complement.
ATAAGGTTATTTCATCACCCTGGACTTACATTGCAGGAGTGTTTGTGAGAGAAGATTAAGGACCACCAAGGTTATCAAATTGTAACAAAGCCTGTGGGTACTTTAAGACCATGAGAAAACGGCTGTGCCTGCTTCATTAGAGGGAAGTGGGCAGGTGTAAAGCATTATTTAATGTTTTACAAAGGTTCAGCCTAGTAGGAGCAGAGATGGACTCTGCTGGACGAAATTGAAGAAGTGTAGGAAGTAAGATTGTTTTTCTGGCAACCAGCACCTTCTAGCACATTCTGCCTGCTAGCTTTGGAGATGAGAGAAGTGTAACTTTCTTTAAAAAGAGCTTGTGAAATATCAGTTAAGAACCAAACTTTTTTCTTCTAGTCCTGTAGCTATCTTGTTTATCTCACATTCCCCTTAAAAATCTTGTATGAAATCTTACTAATAAATTGAAAAAAAAAAAAAAAACCAATGTTATGAAAAAATGAACGGGTGTTATTGAAAGAGAAAGAAGGGAGAGATTCTCTGCTGAAGGGCAGGTGCGTGCTTAAGGCCTTGGGATGCTTCGTTCTCCTTCTGCGGCCACCAAAGCTGCTCGCCCAGGCTGTGCGGGGCTGGGCCGTGCGGGGCCGGGCTGTGCGGACTGGGCCGTGCGGCGCTGAGCCGTGCGGGGCCGGGCTGTGCGGGGCCGGGCCGGGCTGTGTGGGGCCGGGCCGGGCTGTGTGGGGCCGGGCCGGGCTGTGCGTGGCCGGGCTGTGCGTGGCCGGGCTGTGCGTGGCCGGGCTGTGCGGACTGGGCCGGGCTGTGCCGGGCCGGGCCGTGCCGGGCCGGGCCGTGCCGGGCCGGGCCGTGCCGGGCCGGGCCGTGCCGGGCCGGGCCGTGCGGGCCCGCAGCGCCGCCGCAGCCGCGGGTGTGCCCTGACACCTCGTGGTGCTGCGGGGAAGCACGGGGAGCTCTCCGACACGCCGGGACGGCTGCGCCCCCGGGCTAGACACGGGTTAGGGCGCCCTGGTTTTCCTTTAAACAAGTCCACTGCTTCAGGGCAGTCCCGGGTTGTAGAGGCGCCAGGCAGGAGAGGTCTCTAGTCCAGCCTGCTGGAGTACAGCTATTCTGCGCAGGAAAGCAGAGACTGGAGTAGTTAAGTGATCGTTTGATAATAAAGGGAAGTGCAAGAAGTGCAAAGGAAGACAGAGTTAAACTCCACCTGTAAATGGGCCTTGGGCAGGAAGGGCTGGATGCTTCAGCCCTGCATGTGCTGAATTGCTGGCAGAGCTGGGGCACAATGAAAGACAAAGGTTACAATTTTGACAAGTCCTTTGCTTTACATCATACAAGTTCATTGGCTGATGTTTGCTGCCACTTTGCAACCTACTAAATAAAAACTCCTACCATCTGGCTTATGGCACTGAATTTAAGGAATAGAATAAATGAGAGAAACAGTATCAAACAGTAGAAGTCTATTATCAGGTGAAAAAATTGCTCATTTGTCATAGTGATACTGCCTTTGTTCTCCTTTGTTTCTTGGGTTGAAGATAAGGATGCCTATTAGAAATACCTTGGCAAGTTCTAAATACTTTCTCAATCCTTGCCACATTAGTGGGACAGTGGATACCACAACATTTAGAAACATATTGCAACAGATAAATGTGTGAATGTACATCATAAGAGGAGGCAAATGTGCAAAATTAGAGGGACATAATATTGTTTGCTTATTGTCTTCTGGTCACACCCATTCAACTCTAATTGTTTTATGGTGTTTTGAAATTATGGTGGCTGTTCTATATAGCCTTTGTATAAATTGTGTAGGTTTTCACATAGAACAGAAATTGATGTATAAAGTCACTTGACAGAGTTGACAGAACTTGTAGTTTGGGTTAGCAAATGTAGAGAAAAACTTCTTTGCTTCCACCTTCATTTTCTGAATGTGGTATGCGAAAAGGGAAAATAGTGATGTTGACTTCATCATCCCAAAAAATGGAAAAAAAAATGAAGAAAAGGGAGTCTCTGGGAGGAACCACAACAAAGAAGGGAACAGTGAGAGAGGAAAGCTGCTATTCCTTAGCCTGATCTTTTATCCTTCCTAGGCAGTGCTCTCTTGCCTTGAATCTACCATTAGAGAATTATTTCGGCTGGTAAAGTTGAATAATTTTGTTTTGATGGAGGTTTTTTGGTTTGTTTTTTATTTTCATTGGGGGGGGAAAAGTCCTTAATTTTTCTGCCAGTTAACAGGCTGTGATCCATTTCTGTTGCTTGTACCTGCCAGAACAAATCCAGAACATTGGCTAAGACTTTACAGAGGTGTAAGAAGCTTAGAAGCAATGTTTTCAGACTCCATCCATAATGATGGCCAGCAGTACCTGCAGTACTATGTGCTGTTGTCAAAGTTATAAAATTGAGGGAACTTTATTTCAGTTTGCATTATGAAATTGTAACACAATTTCAGTGATATTGGTGTGCACCCTGGAAAGACAAAAGGATAAGTAGTACATCAATCACACAGACAAAATCAACACCCAAGTCCTAGCACTTTTCCAGGCTTATATATTCTCCTTATTAATGCCCTAAACAGTGGGGGCAGTAGAAAAGACATGACTGTGGAAGGAATGAACTTTCTTCCAAATATATCTTCAGTTTAACTTGTTCTCTTCTGAAAGTTGTTTGTGTCTTGGTCTCCTCTCTCCTCATGGGACACATGCATTTTGATCATGCTTGTCCTTGTTACTGATTTTCTTTAAAATAAACTTTTTTTTCTGTCCTTATCCATTTTCCTGAGAAACCTTCCTGAGAAACTTGTTATCCATACAAAGACAAACAAGGCAGTGCTCTGAGTGGTCATCAAGATGAAAAAAATTAGACCTGCAAGAGGCAGAAAATTGTGGGGGGATATGAAAAAAAGAGACATCTAGCTTGCTTAAACTTTGTGGAAAGGTCAAAAGGAGTAGTGATATAGAAATACTCAGGTTATAATTTGAAAATTGTATAGAAAAGGACAGGAGATGTAGGAATGCTGGGAATAGAGAAAGGGTCTAAGAGCATTTGTGGAGGACAAATTGTAGGTAAGATGAGTGTTCTGTGGAGATGTAAAGAAGTCTGTTGACAATTAAAGCAGTGAAAGCTACCTTTAGCTGATAAAAAAGAAATACATACAATTCTTTCTAGGATTCCTTCTGTTAGTCACTATTCTGAGCTTGCATCACTATCTCCCAAACTCAAGATTTGATGTAGTGATATCTGTTCATGCAATCACAGCTCTGACCTCTGTGATGTGATTTATTGTAATATTTTGAGAAGAAATATATTCTATCTCTTAACATACATTCCAAGGTGAACATAAATCTTTCAGGGACAAGAGAAGTCTTAGTTTGACTTCCTGTGCTCTGGAAATTATGATGATCCAACTTTTATAGAGCAGGGAAAGAAAATGAGCATAGCACTGATGAACAGCACTCCTAATGTTAGCCTCCAACATCTTGTATTCTGTCTCATTTTATTCATAAGCACTAACATGACTGCAAGACAGTGAACAAGTCTCATAACTCCTTACTATATAGGTTTATATACGTTATTTTCATAATCAAAGTATCTGGAACTTAAATAAATACATGGTAAATGTCTATTGCCATAGTATGTACTTTTATTCCATGGCAATGCAACAGTCACAAAAGCCTAATGATGGCTCTTGTGTCTTCTTTACTGCCAAGGATTTTAAGGAAATATGTTAAGTAAACCTATTGTCTCTCTTTCCACAAAATGCAGAGTATATTGCTCCAGTACTAAAAGATGTCCAAACACCTTTCTTCTTGAGTTCAATATTTTTTACTTTGACTACAGTAGGAAAAATTAATTTATTTTAATAACAGAATTCATAAATATATGCATAATCTGCAATAGTATGAATTATAAGTATACAAAAGATATTACCAAATCTATCTTGAGGGACTGGTTTGGGCCTGTAAAATAGAAGGAACATGTAAAGATATCTACAACAAGGGAACATCTGGAGGAATTGTTTTTTTAAATTGCCAGTGAATCATAGAGGAATTTATTCTGATAAAGGATTTCAGTCATAATTCCAAGGAGTTAACATTTGTCTACACTTCAAGGTTGCATTTGACTTTTGGCAGCCTGGGTTAGAACAAAATCATGACAGAGGTTCTTGGAATGATGTACAGTTTGTTCTGCCAAGTCTTGATTCCCAAAGCAATCCATGCTCAGGTAAAGAGGGTCACTGCATCAATAATTAGCTTGAACTTTCCAGGAAGAAAAAGTAACGTACAAGTTGTCAGGTCTAAATATGCAATGGGAACAAAATTCTGCAGTTATGCCAAGACTAACAAGTGATGGAAATGGAAATCTATTTTTAAGACAAATAAGATTGTATAGGGCCTTTATTCAACACATGATCCTACTTATCTTTTGTTGTTTTTTTTTTATTGAACTCAGACATGATTTTAATCTTTGCCCATATTAATCATAACTATTATTTCTGTCTTTTTTTACTCTTTTTCTAATGTATGACGTATGCTTTTTTAATGCATTCTTCTGCCCTTGCTTTCTCATTGTTAAAATGGATGCAGTTCTATTGTATTTCATACAGAGAGATTACAGGTACAATAATATGAAGAAGACAGAAGAAAGTGAAGTTTAATATTCCCCTGTCTTTGCATTTTGTTTCAACAAGGTAGCAGCACTTAAAATTAAAAGTACACCTGAATTTCTTTTGTTGCTCCCACCTGGTTTATTCTGGGTACACACTGAATTTACTACAGCAAAATCTCTGCTGAAGATGATTGAAAAAGTTGAAAAGCAAAGGCTCCTGACCACAGAGCAATTCTCTTTTTTTTATCCCTATTCACCTTTGCAAACTTTAATTCAATTCCTCAGTCAACCATTCTATGTAATGAGACCTGGGCTGGAACTTCCTATATTGATTTGTGTAAAGTCTCTTTCTCTTGGGACTTATTTATTCTACCTCATCCTACTTTGCTCTCTCTTTCTATTGTTTCCCTGATCTTTATGTCTCCCTGGCTTTTGTACTGTAATATTTTTTCCCTGCTGCTCCTTGAGATAAGAACCAAGGCCTTATTCTTTTTCCCCCAACTGTCCATGTGAAATATCTCTCTTCTATTCAAATGTTAACTTCATGCTTAAATAACTTTACATTAGAGTAAATTTAAAAGGAAAAAGTAGATGACATTTCTGTATTATGAGGGAGCCAATGAATATTTCAAATGTTCTTATGCAGAGAATTCTATATCAGGTATTGGAATATACCTGTGTTCGCTATGCCTGTCCCTGACACTATGAGATTATTCAGTTACTACATGCTTACTGCATGTGAAATCTGAAGTATTTTCAGGCAGTTTTTTGTTTCTATGAAATATATAGGCTTTTTTTTTCTAAAATATATCTAATATCTTACAGCCATTTAAACAAAATTGACTTTTTAATGACATAGTTTATTATTTTGAGTGCGAAATACCAATATAAACACCTTTTTTGACATTACAGTGTGATTAGGACATTTGCAAATGTTTTCAAGCCTATCCGCTTCACAAAAAATCAGAATAATCAAGCAGTTTCTATTCAACCTTATCTTTTGTTCCTTTGTTTTTCCCAGCTCTGTAATGTATACTAAAACTTTAGACACTTTATATAAGTACATATTAATGAACAGAATATTCTCAAATCTCTGCATTTTGAAAATAGGTCTTTGACACTGAATTCTCTAAAAGTTACTGTTACTAGTTGTTGCTATGGTGGTGCAGAAGCTGTGGTTGTGTAATAAAAGGTAATAGTGGTTCAAATATACAATAAAAACTTTTTTTTCTCCTAAAATTTTATATTCTGTCCGTCATTCTGACTAAGGTGCAGCACTAGACACTCTTATTTCATATCCTCCTTCTGGTGGATTGTAACGTGGGTGTCTCATAAATATTGGTTCTTTTTTTGACTGACAGCAGTACAGAGATGTGTTCCTATTTTTGTGTTGGGTACTCATTCACCAGGAGCCAGCAAGGAATGAGAGCTAAGCAATGCCTTAAATTGTGAAGGAAGGGGAGCAGGAGAACAAGTTATTAAGGAACAGTCAAGAGGAATTACATTTTCTGAGGTTTAAAGAACAGACCTGTGAACAGATCTAGGAGTTAATCATGGATTAACACTTCTGGGAGTGAGGGAGTCAGCTAAGACTCAGTAAAGCTTGGGCTGGGTAGTGTTTAAAGGCATTATCTCACAAAAGATGGGCATTGCCATGGAAAATGTAAGCAAGGACTGCAATTATTTGCATTAAAGCAGCATGACTAATCTGCTGGTTTTTCTTTATCTGAACAGGCAATTCTCTGATGGGTTTAAGAGTCTCCCAACTTCATTTTTTTATACACGTACAGAGCGGTGGCTTCTAGGGTACCTGGTTAACAAAAGAATTTTTATCGGCTTTGAGGAGCTGATGTTACATGTAAAGTACTATTATAGGAGACAGGAGAGATAAAATATACAAAATTCTTCTATCTTAGCAAAGACATCTATTAGTTGTCTCACTTGGGGCTAGCTGGGCTTCATTCCCTTCAGAAACACTTCCTGAGAGTGATTCATCTCAATATAAGATAGATAAATTAAACAGTTCCAAAGTTAGCCAAGTCCCACGCTGAATTAATATATTTGTTGCTTGTAATGCAGATCCCAAGATTTACTGTACCAGGAATGGCTAAAATAACTTTCTTCCCTTTCCTCTCCACCCCCTCTGTTCTCAGTATGTATCTACTGAGAAAAGGCACAAAGACTCCATTTGAACGTCAGCCTTGTTCCACTTTTGGCCTTGACAATTATCAGGGTCTGAATGGCTGTAGACCATTTGAGTATTTCTGGTTGGGATATTTGGTGTTTTGTGGTCTGCATGGCAGAATTTGGCCTACACAGGGTGTTAAGAGTTGATTGTTTGGAAGTCTGTCTTTCTTTCTGTGCAGTACTGAGTGAAAAGGCTATTTTTTCAAACAGAAATAGTCACATTACATTACATATTCTTGTCCAGGATTCATATTTCCACTTTCTCTGTATGGGCTTTTTAGTTCTTGCATAAAGTACCTGCTTCTGGATGTACCACCTTTGTGGTATTGCATGTTAGATTTGAATGCATTTCCTAAAATAAATATATATGTGAATGCCTGACATACTGAATAACATGACATATTTCATGATACATGTACTGCTCTCTGGTTTGCTGTGAAGTTAGGGAAAGAAAAGCTTTAAGGTTAATGGTACCAGTGGCAACACGGTCATAGTTTGGAGATGACCCCTTTTATAGCAGGGAGATGCAGAAGATCAGGTTGTTTTCTCCTGCAAAGCAGGGTTTCCTGGTTCCCAGGGGGAGCCAGGACCCCACTGATACCTTTGTGTCAGAAAAAGGTGCTGGTCACCTCTGGAAGAGTCTCCCACTGCTGCCTGCAGCTGTAGTTCCCACACAAAGCCAGATTTAGAAGCAGTGTTACTTCCAATCGCTAGGCATGCAGCACATGGATGGAAATTCTTTAAGTGTTGCCCTTGTCACCTCTGCTACCTGTGGTGATGCTTGCTTGGTGGAGCTCTGCTATCTAATATGCATTGGAACTGTTTGCCAAACTGTCTAATTGGTTTGCTGTTGTAATTTTCAAATTAGTATGAGAAGTCCAGACTCAGCAGTATATTTTATTTTGTTCATAGTGTAGAATTTTTATGGTACTGTCCAGTTATCTAAGGATTGAGGAACAGAAGAACTGGTGTAAAAATCAATGACATTGATTTCTATCAGGTATAATACTGAAAACTGATGTTTATTGCATGGTCCTCATCACCACAGGTATATGAACTCTCACATAGCAAGCTGAAGTTTATGATCTTTATAATAAATGAGAGAAAACAAGAGGGGAGACTGTTAAATAAAGCATATGAATTCTTCAGTTTTGCCCCAAAAGAAATTTCTCTGGATGTATTTTGTTCTTCATTTCTTCTCATCCCTGTCTGCTTCAGTTCCCCAGGGAAAGGATCCTTTCTCTTCAGAGCAGCTGGTCAGATTGGGTGAGGAGGATTCCTCCCTTCCACACAAAGGGGAACACACATGGAGCTGCGGCCTCCCATCAGCACTGCAGGAGCCTCCAGCTGTCCATCGCTCTCCTTTGTTCAGCCACTGAGCTCAGCAGAATTACTGGGTGCCCAAAGTTAAACAAAAACACAAACCTTTGCAAGGTCAAGGCCCAAGAGGCTTCCAAAAGCAAAGACTGTTGCATGCTATTGCCAGGACAGAATAATTTGGGGCACTTATTACTCACCAAGAGAAGTACAGCTGTCATTGTCTGCAGTAGTATAAATAGTAATAATAATCAGAAAAATCTGTTGGATCGGGGAAACTACAAAACCACAACCTGAAAGACCCAGGCTTTGTTCTTCAGTTTGTGGTTTGGTACTTTATCAAGATGTTAAATTCACATTTGTTTGCATTGTTCCATCTAGAAGGTCATCAAATATAGTCTGGGCTCCATAGAGGTGAGAACTGTTGATCTTCAGCCACTGAATGGTGTTTCAAGTCTTGGAGAGGTCTGTTCCCTCTAGGTTCCTGGATGTTTTTAAGTCCTTGTTGGTCTTGTTCTATTTCTTTTTAATGATGAATATAAACCAGTTATTTGTGCTGTTTAATGTTGATCTAAAGTATTTTTTTTTTTCAAATTACACACAAATTTATCTGTGGTGAATAATTTTCTTACAGATTTTGTAACTAGATGCTAATAAATTAATTTTGTGCTCTCTATATCAACCTTTCTCTTTCCTAAACTAAATTTGGAAAGCTAGAATACACTAAAAAATAACTAAAGGAGAACTGGTAATATAGAAGAGTCTATCTGCATACAATTTTAATTACTTTTTTGAATACTTTACCTCAGAATAAAATATTGATGTAGTATTGATGAGAAGAAAATAAAAGGGAAAGTTGAATTCAATGCTTTGTGTTCTGAAATCATGAAAAATTAACTTTGTTCAGTTACAGCTGTGATAGATGAGTAATGTGATGGCTGACTCTCACAATTAAAAGGCAAATATTATGTATATATGTTAGGAGAAGTTTTATAGATTTATAGTTATATTTTTATAGATTTATAGTTATGTTTTACCCCCCTTACCTTGTTACCACGAGCTCACCTGGGTTTCGGATATTTGGGGGGTTGGTTTGTTACTATGGCAGCATCTGATCTCCAACCAAGATGTAAGGAAGTGAACTCCACCACTGGAGTTCGAAGAAGTTGATGGACAGAACTTTGGGAGGGACTAAAGGGTTAAAAGACACACCCATTGTGTTGTTGAGCACATGGTGGGAAAAATTCTCTGCTCCTGGTGCTGTAATATTTTCTCTATTCAGTCTTTTGTTGTATTTTTGAAAAGGTTTTAATAACCCTTTTTAAATTTTTGAAAGTGAGTAGCAGTTCTCACACAGCAGAATTATCAGATATTTGAAATAGAAAAATCCAGAAAGATTTTTCAATCTTTATGACGTTGTACATCATTTTCATAAAAAACAAGAGTTTAAAGTAAAGAAATACATGAAGAGTCCTGGGAAAAAAAGTAATTTTTCACTGCAAGTGTACATGGAATCTGTAGCCAGCTGCTATTCTTTTTTATCCAGTTAATTCAGTTTATGTAGGAATTCTAATAATTTGTTGATTTGGATCCCTTCCACACTTATTCTTGTTTAAGCATATTCCTGGGGTATCTGCAGCAGGCTCACTGAACTCCACAAGTTAGTCAGAAAGCTGTGAACCCATAAAAAGGTGGTGCCTACTTTAGAATAGTCTTTATTATGATATCCTGTGAAATTTTTACTTCAAAAACTCACAAATCCAAGTTAGCCCCTAACCACCCACTGAAAAGATCTTCCATCATTTTTAGAAAGTCCGGATATGGTCAGTCAAAGAAACTGGCCTCTGTATTAAATCAAAAGGGTGGTTTCTCCATTCTTAAGAGGGTTAAGGAAGTGACTGTTCCTCAGTTATGACAGAAATACAATGAGGAGAGTCTTGTCTGACTGTTTTGTACTCTGAGGAAGTAAAGGTGAGCTCTTTAGGATGCAGCATGGGAAGATTTTGAACACACACACACACACACACTTACTAACTAGTAGCTGAGCTCACATTTTTGCTCAGTAACAGTGTTCCCTTTACCTGCAAATTAATACTAAATTCTAAAGAGAATCTTATTTCCAGTACTAAGGTGCCCTGAGATGGGTATGATAACTGTAAAATGGCATTTTTAACTTGCAGCCTTTATTTTGAGAAGTCAATAAAACTGAAAAATCAAGTGCAAATACTGAATCTATTTTTCTCATTTTCTCCTGTTTTTGGCTTACATATATCAAATAGGGTTTAGGAGGTAGCATCTCTGTGTGTACAGTGTGCACTAGCACTGATCCAATTGGAGTTCCTCCAACCAGATCAATGCTAGTGCACACTGTACACGTAAAGATGCTACCTACCTGATGTTTGCACATCTGAAATGTAGAAAAATTACCTAGCAATGCAAAGAGTACAAGCACATGAAATAAAGGGGCCAGTGGTTTCCAGCACCAGCAAGGAAATGGAGATGATCAGCCTCTCTTCAGAAGGAAGAGCTGGCTGCTGTGTCCTTATACTGTCCCTTCCAGGAGCACCTGGTATGATCAGAGCAGGACCACATTGGTATTTTTAACAGTAGGAGGTTCCCCTGACAGGGACCAGGTGATCCTCAGGTTGTCCTGAGCTCTGTTGAGGTCGAAATTAAGGCAGAGATGGCCTTGGATTTGTACAGTGTGAAGTATCTCTCAACTCTAACATAAGGGAACAACATGTTCTCAGAAGTGATTAAAATTCAGGCTGTACTTCTGACACCGTTGGTTCCCATTTCCTGGCTAAATTATATCACAAGAAAATATAGTCCAGCCTACCTGCATTCACCTGTGGGCACAAGAGGATGAAGTAGCCTTCATTTCTGCCTTAATATACTGCACAGTGCTCCTGGCAGTGGGAGATGTCTGCTGCCTTCCCACCCAGAGGAGTCTATATTTCAGCATGAGTGCAGTGATCCATGTACTGTTATTATCACACCATACAATGCAATCTCTAAAACACCTTGGGGTCCATCTCTGTTGGATGAAAGACATTATAAAATGAAAAGTATGTTCATAACAGTTTTAAGTAGAATATTGCATTAGCCTCATTGGGCTACAGTGATGGATTAAGGGGAGCCGTTGCCCTCGAGAAGAAAAGGCCTGAGTGAGTTATGTATTCCATTTTCAATGCATTCCAAGTATACATTTATTAAAAGGAGTTCTGGCATACTCTGGCAGAAAGCTGAAAAAGTCACAGGGAAGTGACCAGCTTTTGATAATAGCTCATTAACACTATTTGTCATACTTAGAACTCTAAAGTACACACAGAAATGGCAAATCACTGCTGGGAAGAGGGGGAAACAGAGCTGCAATGTAAGAAAGGAAGCACATTTTTAAAGGTAGTTGATTGAATGAAAGCTTGAAGAAAATTAGCCTTCTGAATTATTCATATGCTTTAGAGATATCTTTAAGTGACTTAATGGGAGGTCACAGTTTGAGCAGGGGGGCAAAACTAAGAATACAACACTATCTTTAGCCTTACAGCCTATAACTTTATTCCCAGCTGACAGAAGTGAATGTATTTTTATGCAATAAAGTTTCCTGTGGGACTATACTGGCTGCAGTAAAACTTTTAGGGGAGAGTTTCCCCAAGAGAAATATTCAGAAGGTTTGTTGGTGGGCAGATCATAGACTTAGCAGGTGAGAGAATTTGGTTTTGGCAGTTTTGTTCAAATTCAGAAAAAGTCAGAACATCCCAGATGAGTTTCAGAAATACTTTACTCTCTTTATCTAATTAAAAGGAGTCAAAATTCTTGGCTTTGCTCCAGCCTGGGGCAGAGGATGTTTTTGTGACCTCAGCATGTTCTCCAGAGCAGGAAAACAAGTTTCCTGTTCTACATTACTCTTCCCAGGGCTGATCATTCTGGGGTGGGGACACAGTTATATCAAAATTATTTATATATATATGTGTGTGTGTGTGTATATATATATATATATATATATATATATATATATATATATATATATATATATATATATATAAAATATATCAGAGAGTTCACAACAGGGCTTAGGTTTATTTAATATTAGACTTTTTTATTTGAAGCTATCAGCTTCATTTTTTGGGAATAAGAACAACTGAAATGTGGCTCTGCTGAGGACAGGAAAGTGCTTCAGGAGGCATTGAGCTAGCAGCTGGATTGAACAGGGGTTGATGTGAGTCCCAGATTCTATTATTTGGGGAGGAAGTGTCCTTCAGAAAGCTCCACACACATCCGTGGCATAGCTGTCTGCTAAGGTTGTAAGTGAAATAAAGTTGGGATATGACCTTTTCCTGTTCTTTACCATCCCCGTGGAGGAAGGAAAAAGTCCTTCCTCCACTGTCCATTCTGTGGCACTGGCAGGCAACAAAGTGGGAGTGAGAAATATTTTAAATCTTCTAACATCCCCATCCAGTCATTTAGATGAAATCAGAAGTTGGCCTGTGCAGGGAAAAAGAAAAAAGCTTAGTGAACTAAATATTGAACAGTGTAATTTGTTCCCCTGATGCATGTCTTTGCAGGTTTAGGTTCAATAATTATTTGTCAGTTGGTTTTCTTTCATTTTCAATATATTCTAGAACTTTCATTTTTTAATCTGAACCCTCAGCCTATCCATCATCCTCCAGATCCATGTGGTATATCTGTTGTTTAATTTTCACTTGTTTCTCTCTTCCTCTACCTTTGACTCGTATTGATTTTTGTAACATTCAGTTAATATTTCAGTATGTTATTAGTTTGTGTGACATTTTACAGTCCATGCAGCTAAATTACTATGGGTGTCTTGAAATTACTGGGCAGGTAAGTCAAATAATTAAATTAACTTTCAAGGGGAAAACTGGCAGAAAAACAACACAGAAGCTTTTGACTCTGTTGAAATAATTACTTTTGTGTCTCCAAAATACCAGAAAGAAAAGGGCTGATTTTGGTTTTAATTTTTTTAAAATAACTTAAGTTCTTAGATATTCTTGAAGATATCTACTACATTTATTTAGCTGTCATCATGACTGAAAATTCATCTTTTATGTACTTCTGTCCTGGTTAGAAAGTCATATATTGTGTTCACTGATTTAGGGTCTCCTCACGCTGGATCAAAACATTTCCCTCTGGACTTTCACCAGCTGACCCTCTGCTGGCAAAGCAATGGAGTATTTTTATGTACACGGCGAGGAATGAACAAGTAGCAGCTAGTGGAGATTTTAATTATAAATTTGGCATAGCAGAGAAAATCATACAGAACTGACGAGTTCATTGCTTTTGGGTTTTGTGTTGTGAGTTAGCAGTTATTAATTAATGTTTTAAGACCTGTGGCACAGAAACATGCTACCTGTAACACCCTTCAGTGGATATGAGTATAGGACATAAACATTTTATATGTAATACTAAGAATGTTTTAAGGTAAGTCCTTCTAAGCATTCTTTTGAATATTATGTTTCTCCCTTTTGAAGAGCTGGACTCAACTTTTAAAACATCTCTTACACAAACACATATAAAGCTTTATTATGTACCAGTTCTGTACACATACAAGGAAGAGTTATGTATGGATGTTTGGAGGAGGATTTTTACTTTCAATGCAAAGGTTCATACCAAAAAGCTGGCATTTTCTTCCTTTTGCCAATAGATGGCAATATGTTATAAACATGTGGAATCTCATAGCCCAGATTGAAAAGCCCTTCTTTACCAAGAAGTTTTTTTAAACATTGATTGATCTGCATAGATAGCAAATGCAGTAAGACCAAGCCAAAATAACTTTCTGTTTTTGTCTTCTAATTGTATTTCTCTGTCGTGGTTAAAGCCCAGCTGACAACAAAGCCCCGTGCAGCTGCTCACTCACTCTCCCCTGCTGGGATGAGGGAGAGAATTGCAAGGGTAAAAGGGAAAAAACTCAAGAGTTGAGATAAAGACAGATAGTTTAATAGGTGAAGCAAAATGCTGCCTGCACAAGCAAAGCAAGACAAGGAATTCGATCCCAACTTGCCGTGTTCAGCCAGCCAGCAGGGCTCCATGACACCTCACAGTGGCTTGGGAAGACAAACACCATCACTCTGAATGTCCCCCACTCCTCCTCCTGACCCCAGCTCTACATGCTGAGCATGAGACCTCATGGTCAGGGATATCTCTAGGGTCAGCTGGGGTCACTGTCCCAGCTGTGTCCCCTCCAACTCCTGGTGCACCCTCACCCTCCTTACTGGTGGCTAGGGGTGAGGTGAGGAGCAGGAAAGGCCTTGGCTCTGCTAATGACAGCTCTGTACTACACTGTAACCACTGAAAATATTATGGAACTTGTAAAACATTACAGTAAAGTTGGCATTAAATTGATAAAGAAAAGTGGTGTGAGAAAAGATATAAAATTATGGCTGGGGGATGGCAGAGATGAGTAAAGATGGAAGGGGTTTCAGTTCTTAGCAAGATCTACCCTGATAAAATGAGTGAGATTGCTGAAATCCAAGGATGGGTATTAAATTAGCATTTACTGAATTTAACATGCTGAATGTTATGAAAGCAGCTGTGTTTTCCTCTTCCTCAGGTGTGACCTTTGCCAGTCCTTCAGCTTTCCTCTAGCATCACTACTTCATTGTACTTTTTTTAAATGGGCTTCAGGGGAAAATGAGACAAAAAGCTTTACACACACTGTGACTTTTCCATGGCACTGGAAATCTGCTACAGAATGCACAGCTGCTTTTCTGCATCCATGGAGAAATAGCAGTTGCACAAGCTTATTGGAATAGACACTGAGATGCACCAGGGAACTGAATCTTTGAGTTCTAAAATAGTGTCTTCTGGTATACTTTGTGTTGTTAAAAGCAATATAAATAGCAGCTTTGTTAAATAAAGGACCAAAATATTTAAAGAGCAAAATTAATATGTCCAGTAGAATATGTAAGGTGGTTAGAAACTACACCAGCACTACACCAGCACTAGTATTTTCTTAAATGAATGAAAAAAAACCAAACCCAACACAGTAAGGTGGAATGAATGTAGTATTTACTTAAATAATCAGGCAATATCTTAGTTTTTTGAGGAAACAAATCATGAGATGAAAGTAATGTATACTTCCCCTTACTTTTGGAATTAACCCCTAAACACATGATAATTTGTATTTTTTCAGTAAGATTGCTTATTTTAGTTGCAACTCTGGATTTCACAGGATCTGTATCTGCTTTTTTTTGAGGGGTTTTTGTAGTTGGAAGAGTTTAAAAAAATCATTATTTGCATACTTATTTGGTAGCATGGGATCTGAAAAGTATAAATTTAACTTAAAAAGTCAGTTGAAAAATTGATCATCAACACCTGTTAATTGTTTCTTCCAAATCAAATTTGCCCAATTTAAAGATCTAAAAAAGGCTTTTTTTCCTAGACTGTATGCACTGAAAAGAAGATAAAATCTGTTGTCTGAAGAGCAAGACTCCGCTCTTTTTACTTTGCAAGCTGTCACTGGAATCGGAGACTACAGATTTGGGATTCAGTTGACAGGCTTGGTAATGGTGCATAACATGATATAAAGGAAAAGAAGGCACTCTGTAGTTGTAACACACCAACTTTACAGAGCAGTCAGCTAGAGGTATTCTGGCAATTTTTGACAGGTCCAGGCTTTTGGAGCAGGCTCATTAAAAAAAATTAGTCTTACTATTCAAAGCTGCTTTGAAACTATTGCAAATATTTGGACATGGAAAACTGAAATGGATTCTAGAGTTTGGTGATACATTAGCATATATTACTATCATAATTGCTGATGCAAAAATTAATTTCAGAAAATACTAAATAGTAAATATTATTGGAAAGAACAGATTTTCACTACTTTTTATCCTCAAAAATGTCCAAATTTTATACATCTTGAGTTCAAAATGTGTTATAATTTGAAAGACTCTTCAGTATATATCACCGTAATCTTTAAATCATAGGTGGGACCAAGAAAAATTACTTTGAACCATCCAATTTAAAAAACCTCACTTTTTTAATTTTTACATTTTTGAGAAAACAGTTATTTAACTGTAAATACATCCAACAGTAATCCCTTCCTCATCTTACAGTTGCACAAAAAGAAATCCCGTTGAGCTAATTGCCTGTTATTTAGTTTAGAGATATTACATATGATTCCTAGTTTGCCCTAAATCCACTCGTCTGTGATTTTTCTCCCAGAAACAATACAGCTTTGCACATCCCCATAACCTCAAGGGATAGAGAGAGATTAGTTTGTTATATGCAGAACACCTGCATTTCTGCCTGTGTTTTTATGAAATTTTGCAGGTGCTGCACTGAATGCGTGAAATGGCTCCAACACATCTGAGAAGCACTGAACAGTGTTGTTAAACTGTGTTTTTTCCAGGAGGCTGGAAAATAAATGCAGTCCAAAAAAGCTTTGGTTTATCTGTTGGTATTCATCTTCTTGGGTCCATAAAGCCCAGACATGCTGAATCCTGGGGAAGGTGATTTCTGCTCTCCAGATTGCAGGGCTTTGTGATGCAGGCAGAAAGTGACAGAAGATTGTGGAACACAATTTGTCCTGCATTCTCAGCTTCTTCCTCAGCTGCATGAACTCTGCGCCAGCTGTGGAAGGTGGAGAGGAGAAAAAAAGGAAAAAAACATATGCTTAACCTGTAGTCATAAATTGTGCACTAGGCTCTCTTGGTAAGTTGAGAGACAAACCAGATAAAAGAGATGGGAATCCTCCCAGTATGGAACTTCGTGTATTTTTCGAGTTTGAGTCTTGCAAGGTGCTCTGACTCCAATGAGCAAAACACTGAAACTTTTTTCCTTGTGGGAGTATTTCCATGCCTAAAGCTAAGCAGTATTAAATGCTGTGCTGCATTAGATAGTGTAGAAGGGAATTAAATTGCTTTCAAAACCTGAATCAATCACAACACATGGTAGGCATTTCTGTGATTCTTGTAGCAAAAACGCTCTGCGCCAGTGGATGTCACTGTGTGCACCAAAGCAGACTAGATTAATGATGATGCAGATGAATCCTTGCAGAAGATGCATGGGGAAAAAATGTCCATTTGTGATTCAAATAAGTGCTCTTACCATGCATTAACAGATAGGAATATAGTTCTGCTGAGAGTCTTAACCCCCTCAGTACAAAGCCAAACAACCACAACCATTTAACATGAATGTTTTTCCACTGTATTTTATCACCAAAATCTTGGATCTCCAGTTCTTTTCTATCTAGAAAAAAATAAAAATCAATAAAATAAATACCACCCTCCCCTTCCAAATTTATATCTGAAGCCAGTGATAAATATTGCTGTGTTCATAAAGTATCTGGTTGTCTTGCTATACGTAGGATAGTTGAAAAATTTGGAAATCCCTGAAGCATCAGCACAGAAATTTTATTTATGTAGATAAATAGCACTCTTTTAATGTGTTAAATCTGTTTGAATGAAATCTGTATGGTTTCAGTATTTGTAATGTGAGCATTTCAGAATCATAAGTAGCAGTTTATGCAAATAGGTCCCAAACTCATCAGTTTTGCCTACCTTATTATTGATATCTATCTTCATTGAAGCAATGTACTGAGTGCACTTCTTTAAGACTGACAAGGCAAAGGCTGCTCCTTCTCCCTGGGAATTGCCATCTTCTTTATAATGCAAAAGTCATTAAATGAGCTTTTTACAGTAAGTCAACTCTCTCTCCTTTTCACCACCAATGGAGGATATTTTTTTTTTATTTTACTCTACAAATCCTACTTAAGGAACATGAGAAGATCCCTTACAATGAAAAATTTTGCACATTTTTCCCTCCCCAGAGCAATATATTTATTTCCCAGTGTCCGTCCTAACTAAATGTTAAGATACTAACATTGACCTTGTAGTTAAACCCTCTATGGAAAGTTGTGCATAAACATTTTTAATGCCTACTGCAAAGAAATCTTATTTTTCTCTATTGCCCCTGATTTTTTAAAAATCTTTTTCCTACAGCACATTATAATGCACCTGTTATATAGTGATATTTAAAGGTAAAACAAAGCAAAGTTGTTTATATAAAATTTTCTGGGTACAACTGCTGGATGAGGGAGATTTATACTCACAGACTTAGTATTTGCCCAAATTTTGCTGGAGCCTTTTCTTATAGGTTTATTTCTAAGCCACTTAATGTATGGTCACATGCAACATTTTAAAGGACAGTTCAGTACCTTGGCCTATCTCAGAAAAGGATTTCCATTGAACTGGTATTAAGAAGATGCTCTCATGTTGGTGGATAATTCAAAACAAGTTTTGTATTGTAAGCCAGGCCCCTCTCTACGTTAAAAATCCCACTCCTGTTCTTGTTTGTCACATGTTCTGTCACTGCTCAAAATACACGACTATTTCTGTGGCTGCATAATGACACATCAGCAGCTAGAGTTGGAGTAACGTATTTGAGCTTGATTTTTTAAAAACATGTTATAAATACATGGGAAAATGTTCAATAACTTCTTTTGAGTCACTTCTAAAGCCCTCAGCACAAGCTCTTGCTGTTACTCTAGGCTGACCCCATTGGAAGCACTGTGAAGCACTGCAAAGAGTGAATTGGCAGGTTTGATGCAAGACTAAAACTTTGTCTTAATCTGTGAAGTGTTTTTGAAAAACTACCCCAAGACAACCACACCATTATTCAGCTGGCTTGCTGCTATTGTGATTGATGGCCTGCAGTCAGAGAGATCCATTCAGATATCCCAATGTGCCAGGTGAGCACAGAGGCTGCAGTGCCAGTGGATGAGGAGATGTTGATCTATTTTGCATTTCCCTTCTTTAGACAGGAATAACCATTCCCAGAGGCACAAATGGATTTTCAGATTGTAGTGAAGAAAAGGGAATTTAGGATTAAGTCCCTATGGTAGCAGGAAGGAGCACAGAGCACAAGATTTGAGATTCAGAATAAAGCTTCTCTTGGATAATATTTTATAGATGTAGACCATGTGAATATTTAGGGTTTATTTCACCTATTTTCAGCCTTTCAAATCATGGTGCAGCTAATTCTCTCACTCATGATATTTGTAGGAGTTATCTACTGTAATGCCTCAGATTTCTTTTCGGCTGCTGTTCCCCCTCCATCTCTCAGGAGCAGTTCTGCTACAGATTGTGTGCCTGTAAATCTCTATATAATGATCAAGGGATGGATACAGGCTCTGAGCCCTAAGTGGGACATAGACTTGATCAAGAGAAAACAGCTGCTCTTCACCAGGCTTTTAAATGGTAGATATGCAGTTAGATGTCTTCAGCTGTTCTTCAGCCTTTGCAGGAAGCTGTCTGCAGGCTTAGGCACTTTCATTGGCACAGGGCATGTGTTCTCCTTTTCAATTTTATTTTCCAAAACACTATACTTCTAGGCTCAGTTTTGTCTGAATTAAAATAAAAAATACACCTGTTTCTGCTGGGCAGGCACATTATAGGTCAGTGGGCTGAGATTTGGGAAAACTGATGATCAGGGATTTTACTAGTTTGACTT
This sequence comes from Fringilla coelebs, assembly GCF_963513975.1. Lineage (NCBI taxonomy): Eukaryota > Metazoa > Chordata > Aves > Passeriformes > Fringillidae > Fringilla > Fringilla coelebs. The sequence goes on along the minus strand of NC_140030.1, from coordinate 14,044,203 downwards.
GGAAATGGCAGGATGAGGGAAAGTGTCTACAGAAGAGGTGAGGTTTTTAATATGAAGCAACCTTTCCCTATCCCTAGCATAGGCATGTGTGCAAATACCAAGAGGGAACTAAACTCATAAAACTGAATTATTTTTTAAATTCTTTTTCCCCCAGCAACTTATTTTTTTCTTTCTACACTGATCCAGAGTGGGTGGCTGTGGAACTCTGAAAATCCATGAGCTGTCTGCAGAGAGCTTTGTATCAAGTTTTGGCTGTCTTTATTAATATTATTAAGACAGATTTATCTGAATGAAGAAAACCTTTCTATTTCACACTGATGGGTAAATGTGAGCCCAAATATAAAAAAGGCTTTCAGATACATTGTCAGTAGCTTTCTTTGGGCTCCCATATTGTACTATGCTGTTGTTCTGAGCAGCTGAATACACAAGAAAATACCTATTAGAGTAATTTTATAGCCTCAGTGGTGGTAATTCCAATAAATCAAATCAAACTTGCATGGTCTTGAAATTCAAATAGCCTCCAAGGGACTGCCTGTTTTCTATTAAGGTGGTAGGATTACAGAGGGATTGACTTGGTGAACATTTAATTTTCATAGAATCAGAGAATTATAGAATGGTTTGTGTGGGAGGGACCTTTAAAGATCATCTAGTCCTATACCCCTGCCGTAATCAGGGACATCTTCAAATCAAGTTTCTCTGAGTCCCGTCTAACTTAACCTTGAGTGTTTCCAAGGGTGGGGCATCTACCACCTTCCTGGACAACCTACTCCATCCTCATGACAAAAATTTCTTCCTCATATCTAGTCTGAATCTATTCTCTTTTAGTATAAAACATTGCACCATGTCCAATTAGAACAGGTACTGCCAAAAAGTTTGTCTCCATTTTTTCTTAGAGGCTCCCTTTATGCATAGAAAGGCTGCAATAAGGTCTCCCTGGAACCTTATCCAGTCTGAACAATCCTCAGATTTACTCCACAGGAGAAAAATCTCCCCTGATCATTTTGGTGGCCTCCTCTGGACTCACTCCAGCAGGTCCATGTCCTTCCTGTGCTCAGAACCCCAGGGCTGGGGGCAGCCCTGCAGGTGGGCTCTCACCAGGGCAGAGGGGCAGAATTCCCTCCCTCCCCTGCTGCTCACGCAGCTTTGGATGCAGCCCAGGGCAGGTTTGGCTTTCTGGGCTGCAGGGGCACATGGCTGGGTCATGTCCAGCCTCTCACCCTCAGCCCCCCCAAGTCCTTCTTGGCAGAGCTCCTCTGCATCTGTGCATTGCCCAGGCCCTGACCCAGGGGCACCACCTTGAACTTGGCCTTGTTGAAGCTCATGAGATTCCCTTGGGCACAATTCTCAAGCTTGTCCAGTCCCTCAGGTGTGTCACCACTCTGCTTGGTGTCATTTTCTAAGGCAATACTGTTGCAATCAGAGTTCTTGTCTCCATAACTGAACCTGTTTTTGAAGTACCTTTTCTGACCTGGAAGTTGTGTTTGGAAAGACTTTCTGAGCTGGGTAATTGCCATTTGGCTGATGTCACTGGTTAAAAGTGATATCATCTATAAAATACATACAATAAATGAATTTACTCATGAACTGATGTATACTACTTAAATTGTACATACTTGCTACAGATATAAATATTTTTTGTAGATTTCAGTTATAAAGAAATAAAATAAAATCTTACAGTCTAAGTACCCAATAAGTTACTAAACCTGCTAATTGTCAGCAGTGGTAAACTCAACATTTCTGAAAGAACAACATCAGCCAGGACTTCCTTCTGGTGCTGTCATGGTGAGAAATATAACCTCTGCCATCCCCAAAATTATTTCAAATAAATACATTTTTAATTTTAATTTTTTCTTATTATGTAAATGGAGCTCCTTTGAGGAAAGATCTTGAATATGAACATGAAAATTTTAGCACTTTTTTTATTTGGAATGCAGGAGACTAACTCTCTAAGTCCTATATAGATGACTGAGAAATGCATAAAAACTTTCTTGGTGGTTAGTAAAATTTAGCTAAATTGCTCTCTGGAGGAGTGTTATCATCTTTGCAATTAGAATATTAGACATAAGCCCTGCCATTGTCTTAAAGTGAAAAATAACATCTATTCTAGTCTCCAGATTCCTGTTGGACCCTGCATCTTGGGAAAGTCACCGCCATAAATGTACTGTTGCTCCTAAACACACTAAACAATTTCCTCAATTTGTGTTATCACCTAATATCTGGCAGAATAGAATGTGATTATCCCCTCCTGAAAATGCTTTAGATCTTATCAAAGAGTATGTTTAATCCACTGGCCTTGGAAGTAAATATTACAAGATGTACGTGCTGAATGCAGTCGAATCCAAAGAACGTAAAAAGACTGGGAGACTGAAAGACAAATGGTTAAATACAGTCAGGTTTTATTGCAGATTGTTGTTCCAGTACCCCTTCAGAACTTGTCCATCATGTCCTGCCACAGACAATAGCCAGCGTTGAATGAATCTGTTCAGTCCTTTACCTTCTCTTTCATAATGGCTGAAACAGCTTTGATTTATCTCAGGAAATTGAAGTCCTATACGAAAGTTAATTCACTTAAATACTGCAGAAGGAAATGGCTTACCTCATTGATTGAGTGTCCCTGCAGTGTCTGTGAGTCTACTTGTGCTTAAAGAAAGAAGGATTAATGTATTGTATTTATGAGGAATGGCATCTGTTTTAGTTACAATATTCCCTAAAGTGATGACAATTCCAGGACACCTTCAGAATTTCATTTCATTATTACTATCAGTAATCATAGATATCTTTTTTTAAGCCAGCATGGAAAAACTAAAGATAGAAACTTCACCATAGTTTTGCTAAACAAAAGGCAGAATGATCCTTCCTTTTTTTTTCTTTTTTTTCCCTCTTACAAATTATTTTACAGCTGAGCTTGAAACACTGTACAGAGTCACAGTATGGTGAGAGCACAACAGATCAAAGACAAAAAAGCTTTGAGATAAAGTTAATTTTACTGAAGTCTTTTGTGAAACCTCTTAGTCACACTGGGCAATGTTTTTAGCTAATTTCAGTGCTTGTATAATCATTCTGGAGCTACCACTATATCACATTGATATTTCTACTAATGAATCATCACAAAAGCAGAAAAAAACCCAGAAAGGCATAGCAGCTCTCAAAAGAAAGAAGAGAAAAAAGTAACTTGTTTTTTCACCCAGACAGTCACTACCACTTTTGGTTTTATTTCTCCTATTCAGCTGATTCATCCTTTCCTTTGAAGAAATTTATTTATTTTCCCTTTCTTAGAATGTTTTCATCCCTTCTTATTCACATGACTTCTCAGTTACATCTATCTCTTCTAATATCTGAATGTGTTTGGACTGTGAGTCATAGAAGGAAAGTAACATTCTGCAGTCTTATCTTTCTATAGCAAAACTTAGTGTAGCTGAAGGCTTTCAGTTGCTGAGAGAGAAAGGGAGTATAAGGCAAAGAGCTGAACATTCAGCATAAGACAGTATACTTCTCTTAAGAAAGGTGCATTTGAATTGCATTCTAAACAAAAAAGAAGAAGAAATATTTGGGAGAAATATGCAAATTAATCAGGATGATGAACTATTTTTGTGTATGATTTTAAAATATTTTTAATTATTTTGGTAACCTCTTTATTAATTTAAAAAAATACAAACTTGTCCAATTAAAACTGTTCTTTGAGATTCTGCACTATATCTTTCTCAAATTTCTGTGACTGATAGGATTTGATGCTAGCCAGTCCTGAGGACAGAAGAAATCAATTTTCCATATCATCCCTTAGCCACACTAATTTTCCTAATTGTTAAATTTAACCTTGCTATTGCTTTTTCCCCTTCATATTTGATTGAGAGAGTTTAAAAGCAGAGATATTTGGGGAAAAGAAAAATCCAAGTACCGCACAAGAAGGACAAGATCTGCTAATGTCTATTTGGCTAATAAAGAGAAAACTGTCAATTAACTGAAATTATTAGTGGGAGGATCATCAACTTGGACTAAGAATAAAGAGGGTAAAAAAGGAAAGTGTGCAAAGACTGGCAGAATCAGAGAGGAAATGATTTATGTTTAAAAATATATATCTTATAACTGTACTTGAAGTGATGTTCAGGTTGGGTAGAGACAGACTATGAATATGGAACTAAAGGAAGCCTTTCAGTGCAGTGATTATTCCACTGATAGATCTCAATACTGGTAGATGAAACTTATAACTTCTTATCTAACACTGGTGCTCGTGGAAACTATGTTAGGTGACAAAATTAGATTCCAGTATTTTATTATTTAAATGTCAGAAAAGGTCTGAATTACATGTACTATTGTAAAGCCACAGCCTATCTCATTCTTTGCTTCCCAACTATGCCTCTGTCATATGACACATGCAGAAATAAATTGATTAACATATTCTATCTTCCCTCATTAGACTAAAGAAGTGCTGTGCATCTCCACTTAAAAATAACCAACCTATGAACAATCGCTTTTATTAGAGAGATAAAAATTTAGTTATGAGATTTATGGAGTCTGAGGAGTGAGGTTCAAAGTGTTGACTTTACCCTGGTCCCTCAAGTACTATATAAATAAATGTAAGGTCTTAGGTTTCAATGATCAAACATCTAGCTAGTGGCTTTGATGAGAACTCAATGAATTATGTATTGTTTAGTTTTAGAGAAATCATTGGGAGGAAGACAGAAATTTAAGGAATATGGAGTTTAAAATCTCAGCAAATGATTGTAAAGAACTTATATGCAAATTAGCCTTCTAAGAAAACTGCACTAGGGTAATTATTCTTTTAAAATGTGTGGTTTTTCTTTTAATAGCAGCTTCTTAATCTGTGTTCTGTCTTTCAGTTCTATGAATATATACAGAAAGCCTTGTCTAATGATGCTAAGAATTTAATCAATTTTCTGTGATGGGGTTTCTGAAGGTGTGGATTTGCATCTGAGCAAGGAAAGCAGTGCTCTGCTCATCCACTGATAGCTCCTTTGTTTAAGTTAGCTTTATATAAATTCAAACTTTATAACATACCTAGAGAAGGACTAGGTAGTTTTGGACTCATTGGGAAAGATAAAGATATTATGTCCTAAAAGCCCTAAGGGTTGTAGAATACCAAGGAATCTTATAAAATTTGTTATTGTGATGCTTCTAACTGGCAAAGTAGAGAGGGAATGTTATTCTCTGCTGTTGTACAAGCATATTAAGTGTAAAGATGCTTTCTGGATTATGTAGAAGAACAGCTCAGATAGGCAATGTGATGATGGAAGATTAAAGAGAGGGAAGTGAAGAATAATAAGTGCAGTTGTAAAAAGGGGAAAATGCATGGAGGAACACAACAGCTGAATAGTCACTCATGCTCAGAAGTGGGCTGCACTCCACAAAGTTAGAAAGTAGTAAGTTAGGATTTCAAAAGAATGGAATAGAAAATTTGATATTTACATAAAGTGATAAGGGGAGAAATAAAAAACATGGAGGATCACAAAACAGGTGATTCGTTTTTATAGATGGAGAGAGTCAGCTATTCAAAGGGATTTGAACTCCTGTTTCCCTCTAAAGATATATGAATCCATTCTTTGTTTTCACAGGAATCCTTAAAAGAATTTTTTAGATGAGGGACACAATGTCTTCAATTTAGCAGTCACAAAGTTTTCCAAAGGTCTCGAAAAGATATTAGAAAACTGTTATCCTCTCTGTTTAACCCCTAAAGGATCACCTTAGAAGTGTTCTCTAGGCTATGCATAGGCAATGATTAGGAGTATTCAAGTTTGCCTTAAAAGGAAAATTTTGGAATAGTGGTTTAATTCCTGGTATTGCAATACGGAACTCGGCACAGGACAATTCAGCCAGGCTTTTCCTGGGATGGACTTTGGTAGAAGGTGCCAAGGAGGAAAAGATACCTATAATTCAGCATGAAAGGGTCTATCATCCCACAGTACCCTGATGAATTTAGTTACTATTTGTCATCAGTATAAACCTTACTGCAGTCTTTTCCCCCTCATAAATAAATTGGAGACTTTTATTAGAGCCATGCCAGGCTCATACAATAATTTTATCTAGACTGCTTATCTAGACTTCTCTCAATGGAGTAAGTATAGGGAAGGCCAGATGAAACCAAGAGTATCCCATGGCACAGCTATTGCCAGAGGACTGGGAAATGGCATGCCAAGTCTGTGCTTTGCACAGAGGAGGAAAAGAGCCATTGTAGGAGTTTGTGGTAATTGTTTCAGAGAAAAAAATGTACAGAAGACCTGATTTTAAAACTTAGTGAGACACTCAGTCAAGAAATATTTGACATATTATTATGTTAATAAATTCTCACTGCAGTTTTTTACTATTGGTATTCTTGAGACCACATATTTATTGTAGAAAAATGGAAAAAGCTTGTATTTATGGGTTATAGTAATAAAATATTATGTATCCTTGAGTAAATTGTGCAGAGTTTGCTTTTCATGTTCTCTAATCTGAATCACTATCCCTTGCCTTACTCCTAGAGATAAAGAACAAATTCTCTTTCTGTTACCTCCAAATGGCCTTTGCAGTACTAATCTATGCCATTATTCCTTTTTATTATTTCTTTCTTGACTACATGGCTCAGTGGACCATTATCTTAAAACATTAAAATATTTTTGTAAAGTACTTTTTTTATATTCTGTACAACAATGCTCCGAATATACTTATTTATAATCCCATTATGTCTTGATGTGCTGACAGGGCAGTGTGTGTGTCCATGGATATATCCTGTATACATGTTAACTCCGTAAGTATGGCATTCACAAAACACTATTCCTTACAGAGATTCTTTGACTGCTTCCCAAATGCCAAAGAAAAAAACCTCTCAACACCTTACAGATGTGCTAAATGTTAATAATTTTTAATTGTGGGAGAAGTAAAGAAGAGAATTAATCAGGGTAATTTTTAAATTCTATGGTAAAATTGAGAAGTGACTGATTAATGCACCTACCTCCTTCCAAGAGCACCTTTACTTTTCTTTTTTTTATTCTTATGTTGCACTTTAAAGCTATTATACATTACTTTTCCTTGGAAGCTTAGGTAACAGCTACACATTTTAGTAAGAAGAACAAGTAAGCAAACAAACAAACAAAGAGATGTGGGAGGTATTTTGTGAGGAATGGAACTAATGGAATTTATTTCCCTTTTTGTCATTTCATTACCTCAATCTCTCAAGTTTCCATCCCTACAATTATGTCGTTTGATGTGTTTTTTCAGTGGGACAAGTATTTCTTGGGCTGTAGCCAAGTTAAGTGAAAACCACCTGGCCCCATTCTGGACAGACAGGACCTGAACTATTATCACCTTTTATCAGAGAGAGCACACTTGAGATCCCAGAGCTGCTGATTTTCATGACGCAGGTATCCATTCACTGTCTCTTTTTTGGCATTTAACACATCACTGAATTTCATAGATATTGACTGTAATGTTACAAATTTTCTAGAGAAAGAAGAGAAAGAAGGGGTGAGGACCAAGTGCAGCTGTAAAACCTACTGTCAATAAGAAACCAAACTAGAAAGGAAAATATTTATGCATACATAAAGTAGATGAAATTTCCTCCTTGAAATTAGACCTGTAACATATTTTCAACATGGTGCCTCCTACACATGCTCAGGGAATCACAATTTCCACATGGGGATGATCTTTTTAACTACTGTTATTGCTGTTATTGCAGGAGTATCTGAAGGCTCATAAACACACAGAAGAACACCAATTCCAGGTAAATCACAGTTAAACAGATAGTAATGGATTCAGAGTATTGAATATTTGCATCTCACCTACTACTTGGTGCTGGCTGGAAAACCTCTGATTTTAGCTCCTGTTTGGCTACACATATTCTCCCCTTGTCTTCTTTCCACTACATTCCCAATTGCATATGCCAACTCTTTTCAGCCAAGAAAAGTTATAAATGAAAAAGGTGCAGTGCATCCTCCAGAGCCTGCATAATGCAGACATGGAGAACTAATATGTTTTCATATGTCCTCTCAGGGGGAAACAGTGTGAACAATCAATTTATGAAGAGATAATTTTTCTGTAATTTTCAACATCTAGATGCATCTGGATCAGGAATGTGTTTCTTATTCCAGGGACAAAATGATCATTTGCTAAGCCAGCATGGTATGTCACTTTGAATAAATGCATCTGCCATGCGGTACTTGAATCATCCACAAAGAATAATTAAAATAATTTGATTTTCCACTGGAAGAAATTGAGGTACTGAGGAGTCTAATCTCTGCTTTTGATACTTTGTTGATGCTACAAAAAGAGCTTTAATTTTAGCTTGCTTTTTTTTGGCCATTTTTTTTCCTTCCCTTTTGGAGAAAAAAAGACTGCTTTTCCATTAAATGTAAAAAACCCAAACAACAACAACAACAACAAAAAACAAACAAAAAAACCCAAACCAAAATCAACAAAACCCCCAAAAAACAAACCCAACCCAAAAACTCCTAAAAAAGCAACCCTGCAATTCTCCCACTACTGATTCTGTTACAGATCTCTTATGACCTAAGTGAAACTGAATGGGGGAATCAGCTGCTTGAAGCTGTTCACAGGGAAGAGAAAAATAGGTCACTGCTTATCTAAGAAAGTATACCTCAATCACAGTTCACACAAGTTGTGTGGATTTTCACACAAGTAGTCAGGATTCAAATGTTACCATAAAAAAAAGAAAAATAGTCCTATTTGACTTATTGACTGAAAATAAATTCAAGCCGGTAGTGTCAATTTGCACTTGCAAGTTGACTACCTAAGACTGCTCATGCATTGGAATAAATATATGCTTTTAAGTAAGAATATTTTCTTTGCTAGTGAAAATTATACAGTGCCTTCTCTAAGAAGCTTAAATAAATCTTCTTTTCAGGATCACAATCTCTTTGTCTTACTATAAAATGGACAATTTGAGCCCCAGGAGTTTCTAGAAGCAGTGATAACATGCTAAGGGGAAAGGTGACAGCTCAGTTCCATACAGTTTCCTTTACTAAGAGCTATTCTACTGCTGTAAATAATACTCCAAGCAGCAGTGTCAGACCTGTGTTGAGACACAATGTTTTGCTCCTGATGTAAGGGTTTATTGTAGGTTAACCCACATGGACTGCTCATTCCCACACAGCTGCTTGCTTACTTTCCTCTGGTGGGATGTGGGAGAAAATTGGAAGTGCTAAATGGGCAAAACTTGTGGGTTGATATAAAGACAATTAAACAGGTAAAGCAAAATCTGTGCACACAAGCAAAGCAAAACAAAACAAGGAATTCATTCACCACTTCCCATGGGCAGGCAGGTGTTCATCTATCCCACATAGACTGGTGACTTGGAAAGACAAACACCATCTCTCAAATGTTCCTCACTTCTTCTTCCTCCAGCTCCATGTGCTGAGCATGACTCCAGGTGGTATGAGATAGTCATTGGGTCAGCTGGGGACACCTGTCCTGCTTGGTGCCCTCCAACTCCCTGTGCACTCCCAGCCTGCTCACTGCAGGGGTGGGTGAGGGACAGAAAAGCCTCAACCCTGGGTAAGCACTGATCAGTAATAAGTAAAAAAACCCAGTGAGATTGTAGTGGTTTGACCACTTGGTGCTCACCAAGCCCCTCTATCACTTCCCTTCCCAGCAGGACAGGGGAGAGAGAATAAGATGGAAAACAAGCCATAGACTGAGATAAGACCGTTTAATAAAGTAAACAAAGAAGAGTTTGCATAAGCAAAGGGAAAAATTAATCTCTACTTCTCATCAGTGAGGGATGTTCAGATATATTCTGGGATGCAGGGCTTCAGCACACGGAGCAGTTGCTCCAGAGGGCAAACTAGCAAATGTTTAACTTTTAATCAAGTGCAGACTTCAAGAATAATGGTATGGTAGCTCCAAGCAATGTATATGGTAGAAGAAAACCTCATACTGACATAAAAGGGAATGACCCTACTGAAGTGAAATGGATACAAACTGATCCAGTGCCCTGGTCCCATGAAATTAAAGAGGAGAAGCTATGACTGAAAAACTAACACTGTATTCAGTGGACCAGAAGGAAAATTTCACAGGATGCAGGGTACTGGGAATGATTTTTATTACTGCCTGATGACACAAAGAGGAAAAATAAGGGACAATAGACTAATCTTAATAGTTTTGCAGTCTGACACTATGCTGTAAAGCAGAATAATTTTCCCATATTTTTAATTTCAAATGTTATAATTTAGGTGAACTAATAAGAAGCTACATATTTTGAGCAATGCATGTGGGAAGATCTGTCAGAATGTTCTGTTCTGTGGCAGCAAACAGAAGAAAATAAATGTAATCTGCATTACAATACTTTCTTCTTTCAGGAATGGCCTTCTGCCTTAACGTTGTAGCAAAGAAAGCAGAAATTATTTGCACAGCATTTATTTTTTGTGTTAATCAAAGTGCTTCTGCACGGTTACTCTTACATGATAAACTGTGCCCCTATAAACTTTTTCATAGAATCATAGAATCACAGAATCACAGAATGGCTTTGGTTGTAATAGACCTTAAAGGTCATCTAGTTCCAGCCCCAGTGCCATTGGAGGGATACCTTTCCGTAGATCAGGTTGCTCAGAGCCCCATCCAACATGGCCTCAAACACTTCCAGGGAATCCACAACTTCTCTGGGCAATCTGTTCCAGTGCCCCACTACCCTCACAGTAAAGAATTTCTTCCAAGTATTTTAATTTAACCCTGTAAATAATTTATCTCCACATTTCTTGTAGAATCCCTTCAGGTACAAGAAGATGGTCATCCCAAAACTTTCTCTTTTCCAGGCTGAACAATCCCAACTCTCTCAGCCTTTCCTCATAGCAGAGGTGCTCCATCCCTCAAATCATCTTGGTGGCCTCCTCTGGACTCACTCCTACAGGCTGATAGCCTTCTGCTCATGGAGACCCCAGGGCTGGGGGCAGCACTGCAGGTGGGCTCTCACCAGGGCAGAGCAGAGGGGCAGAATCCCCTCCCTACCTGCTGCCCACGCTGCTTTGGATGCAGCCCAGGGCAGGTTTGTCTTTCTGGGCTGCAGGGGCACATGGCTGGGTCATGTCCAGCCTCTCACCCACAGCACCCCCAAGTCTTTCTTTACAGGGTTACTCTGTTCATCCCTGAGCTTGGAGTGATACCAGGGGTTACCCAGATCCAGGTGCAGCCCTAGACTTGGTCTTGCTAAACCCATACTTCTGCCCTTCTTCAGCTTTTCCAGGTCCCTCTGGATGGCACCCCATCCCTCAGATGCGTCAACCCCACCACAGCTTGGTGCCATCTGCAAGTTTGCTGAGCATGCTCTTGAGCCCTTTTTCTAAATAATTAATGTAGATATTAAATGGCAGTGGTCTGAATATGGATCTTGAAGGACTGAAGGACACTTGCTACTGATGTTTGTTTGGTACTCTGAGCTATTGACTACTGCCCTCTGGATCTGACCATCCAACCACTTTCTCAGTATACCCATAAAATACATCTCTCTCCAATTTAGAGAGAAGAATGTTGCAGGGGACTGTATCAAAAGCTTTATAGAAGCCCAGATAAATAACCTCTGCAGCCCTTCCCTTGTCCACTCATGTACTCATGCCATCATAGAAGGCTACTGAGTTGGTCAGGGAGGTCTTGCCCTCCGTGAAGCTGTGCTGGCTGTCCCAAATCATTTCCCTGTCCTCCACATGCCTTAGCACAGCTTCTCAGAGGATATGTTCCATGATCTTCCTATGCACAGAGATGAGGCTGGCAGGATCCTCCTTTCTACCCTTTGTAAAGAAGGATAAAATGTTTTCCTTTTTCCTGTCACGGTCATGACTTTTCAAATACCATGGAAAGTGGCTTAGAATTGACATCAGCCAATTTTCCTCAGGACCCTGGGATGAAAAGACTTAATGTACATTCAGTTTCCTCAGGTGCTTATGAACTTTGCTCTCCCAACCCCCATCCTGCTGTCCACCTGCTGAAGATGTGTGGGAAGAAAGTTGGTCATTGAAGACTAAGTCAAAAATGCTGGTGAGTACCTCAGCCTTCTCCTCTGTTACCCATTTCCAGCACTGCTTATTGGGAAGGGGGACTATCCCTTCTTTGACCTTTCTTCATTGGTTAACATACCTGTAGAAGCCTTTCTTTTTATTGTGTCCTTTGCCAGATTCAGTTCCAGCTTCAACTTGGACCACACTTTCTCCTCAGCTAGAACTTCTGAAACAACAGGAAGCTATCAAAAGAATTAAGTACTCTTCATAAGGCTAAAATAATGAACACGTGTACATGACCCAGCCATGTGCCCTTGAATGGAATAGAAGAGGAAAATGCTATGGAAAAGTATTTTTTAACCTATTAGGTCTAGCGGTATTTATGCAAACACAGGAAGCTGCCAAGACAATATTTGTCTCTCTGTTTTTTTTTTCTCTACCATGGAAAATACTTATCTAATAAACCATTATGAATGTAATATGCTCTGATCTATCTTAAATAAACAAGACGTGTTCTGAAAGCATAAAAGAAAAAGTCTTTATTGTGGATAAAATCAAATTAAGTTCAAGGCTTATAATTGAAGTTGTTTGTGCCTCAAGAAAAGATTAAGCTATAAAAGAACTAAATTGAAAGGAAAGCAAAGTGTTTGAAGGGCAGATAAGGTCGCCATAAAGAAGGGCAACCAGAGTCAGAAGGATGAAAATAGACTAACAGCATGAGCAAATAACTAGTTTATTTGATTTAGTGTAAAAAAGGGAAGGCAATAAAGTAAGGAACCAAACACCTAAAAAAGAATGTGTCTGGAAAAGGTAATATACCATCAAAAAAGGACCAGAATAAAGGACTTAGGTATTATTATAAAAAGACCATATAGTCTTCAGCAGAGAACTCAAATACCCTTCCCAGAAATGTGACAAATCCAGAAGCCAGGGAAGAAAATACAAAAAATGTAAGAAGACAAAATACTCAGAGAAATATCACAATGAATTTGAGATTTAAGAGTGTTATTGTTTTATATTTATTATTTTAATCAGAACATGAGAAATTAATTTCTATGTGCTGTACATTTTCAATGTTCTGTTGCAGTATAATTGGGTAGTACAAAGATATCCTTTATATATTAAAAACCCAAGTAACGTGGGGGATAAGAAAAAAAGTTAAAAATATGTAGATTACCAAAAGGTGTATTAGGACCAATTATGACAAAAAACCCGTCAAGATAAACTTAAAAAAAATAGTTTAATCATCTTCTCGTTTTTTTTTTCAAAACAAGATCTTTAAAAATCTGATCAGAAAATTGTCCTAAAACCTTTATCAAAAGAAATCCCTTATTTTCTTTGTGAAGCCTGTCTACAGTAATGACAGGCCTTAAATCTGCCATTGACAGTATCTTAAATGGTTCCTTAACAGTGTTGGGGAAAGACATTTCATCATGAATCATAGTCTGAAGCAGCTACAGGGACATTATTAGCTGAGTCAAAGCAGGTGACAGTGAAATGCTATCTAGTATTGCTGAGCATTATTATCTTTGTATGTTGATTTAATGGCAGACAGAAACAAAGCAATTGAATGATGTCGACTCTATTTCTTCTTCTGTATGACACCTCCACATGCCTTTGTGATCTATGGCTTTGGGGTATGTCAGCAGCAGGAGAAATAGAGGGGCTGAAGGATCCTAGCCTGCCAGGAGTGTTGTGAAGCTTTCTAGCTAGAAAATTGCTAAGAGCTGGAGTCTTTGGAAGTATTTATAGCAGAGATCTACACCTTATTGAAAGTCAGAAAGAGCAACAAGTAAAACTTTCCATGCTTATCTTAGTGAGACCATTCTAAGTAACAGACACGATAAATTAATTGTTTAACCTGGGAACTAAATTTTCGTTTTTGAAGAGAAAAGTAAGTCAAACTCTGAAACACTTAGCTGTGCAGGAGGAGGCTGTTTTCTATATGTGAGTATGGGTCTAATTTTCCTGCATTCACTGTGACTGTTTTGTATTAGATACAGGTCCCAGTATAGCTCCAAGGTCAGCATTCTGGGTACTCTCAGGTAGTCAGGTATTTAGCCCCTGTCCCAGAAGCCTTTTTACCATGAGAAAAAATGTAAATAACTACAAGGATTCTGTGCGAAACTCAGCACCATAATTTAGGTGTTATGCAAACTTCGGCACTGTATGGCTTCAGAGGTCAGTGAAATGAAAAATTTATTGGCTGTATTTTTTGGAATATGCACCCCAGTATATACTTAAAAAAATGTTTTGAAAGCCAAAGAAAATCTCTGAGACTTGCCCATAATTAACTGGCTTGTACACTGTTCGGTTAGCATTAGTTTTGATGTGTAGGGATTTCCTTTATTCTGCAGGGTCCTGTCTGCTGCACAGATTGTTTAGTCCATTCTGGGGGCTATGTTCAAAATTAGGCATTTTTCTCTCCTGCAGTTTGCTTTCTTATTTCACACCATCTAATTTTTATTTACTTATGCTGCACAATCCTTAAGTATCACAGAGGCATAAAATCCAAAATGAAGAAATAGGCTCTTTCATCTCTAATGTATCAAATTTTACAGTCCAAAGTGTTCTACTTGGCTACTGCATTTTGCTAAATCTAGCAATACTGAATCTGTTCAGAAAATATCCACCAATGACCTTTTAGTGTTCAGGGATGTTTCTGCTTCACGTCTTCTACACAAACTGTGATGGTTATAAGACATTTGGATGACTCTTTTGGAACTATAGCCTTATGATACGGAATTGATACTTTCTGGAATAATTCCATTATTTCAGAATCAATAATTGCTGACATAGCAATATAAGCTGAGAGCTTGTCAAAGCAATCTTACCTCTCTACTGCATCTCTGTAGCAAACCTCCATGAACTCTGGTTCCTTCTTACTACTTTTTCAGTAGTACCTCTGACATACATATTGGCAAGATGGATGTTCTTAACTTGATAGGAAAATCTTTTGGTTTTGTATACTGGAAAAGTTGGTTTGAAGTCAATGACCCTGTATTCACACAGACCAGATGGGATTCAATGTTATTATTGGAAGAAGTTGAATTCTTTGATGCAGATAAAAGGAGCTATGTATGTCTAACTCTGTAGATGAACTCTAGCTGAAAATACATATTTTCCTACTTTTCTTTCTATGGTCCTACTTTTGCTTATCACATTCAACGAGGGATGTCTGGTATCCCCTAGGTACAATAATTACTGTTTTTCAGCAGTAATACAATTAAGGAAAGTTCAGCATTTAAGAAGCACTAATGGAGATAAGTCGGTCAGATCACAGAATCATGGAATGGTTCAGGTTGAAAGGGACTTCTGGAGATCATCTTGTCTACTACCCTCCCTCCTCAGTCAGGGCCACCTAGAGCTGGTTGTCCAGAACTATGCCCAGATGGCTTTTGAATACCTTACAACATTTCTGGGCAACCTGTTCCAGTCACCCTTGCAGTAAAAAAGGGTTTCTTGATGTTCATTTGGAACTTCTTTATGCCCATTTCCTATTGCTCTGTACCTAAGCACCATTGAAGAGAACCCAGAGCTGCCTTCTTTATTCTTCCTGCAGCAGGTACTTATACACACGTGAGACATATCCTGGAGGCTCAGTACTCTAGGCTCTCTCAGCTCTGTTTTAGGAGAGGTCTTTCAGTCTCTTCCTCCAACTGCTGGCAATCCTTTGCCTAATACAGCCCAACACACCACTCACCCCTTGTGTCACAAGGGTACACTGCTGGCGTATGTCCACTGTGCTGTTCACCGGGACTCCCAGGTCCCTTTCTACTCTCTAACTACTCTCCAACAGTATGACATAGTGGATGGTGTTATTCCTCCTCAGGTGCAGGACTTTGTGTTCCCTTTCATTGAATTTCCCAAATTTCCCCTTTAGCCATTCTTCTAGGGGGTTCTTTTGGATGGTAGCATGACCCCCTGTCGTATCAGCCATTTCTTCCAGTTTGGAGTCATTTGCAAACTTGCCGAGGATACACTCTGCTCCACCATCCAGCTCATGAATTAAGATTTTGGATAAGATTGGACAAAGTATTGACTTCTGGGATAAACTGCTAGTTGCTGGCCTCCAAATAGACTTCATGCCTCTCATCACCCCCTCCACCATACATTTAGCCAGATTTCAATCCACCTCACTGCCTACTCATTCAACCCAACTTCATCAACTTCCCTGTTAGGATTTTATGGGAGTCAGTGTGGATGGCCTTCCTAAAATCAAGATAGGCCAGGTCATTCATTTATTTGTGGAAGTTTATCAATTTGGTGAAGCATGATGACTTTTTGGCGCATCCATGCTGACTACTCCTAATTAATTTCCAGTTTATGTGCCTGGAAATGCTTTCCAGTATTAAGTGCTCCATTACTATTCTAGGCATCAAGGGAGGTGAGCAGTGCCAGGGTCCTCATCTTACTCTTGCTGAAGACTGGCAACTTACATTCCTCCAGTCTTCAGGCACTTTTCCCAGTCACCAAAATGACTCAAAGACAGTCAAAAGTTGTCTCACAGTGGCACCAGCACTCCCTTAGCACATATGGATGCATCAGAGCCCGTAGACATGCATATATCCAGTTTACTTCAGCATTCCCTGACTTGCTCCTCCAGACTGTCCCCCTGGTCTTTGGAGCCTGGTATTCCTGAAAGCTAGTCTTGCTAGTAGAGAATGAGGCAAACAAGGCATTCAACACCTTGGCTCCATGTCCTGGGTAACCAGATGTCCTGCCCCATTCGGCCCCATTTGCCCTAGTCTTCCTTCAGTCACACACGCACATGTACTTGCAGAAACCCGTCTTGCCTTAGACATCCCTTCCCAGACTCAGCTCTGGGTGTGGGCCAAGGATTTCCTAACCATACATGCCCATGCTGTGATTCTATACTCCTTCCAGAATGCCTGTTCCTGCTTCCACCCTCTCCACGCTTCCTTTTTGCATTTGTGCTTTGTCCTTGTTCATCAGTGTGGACCTCCTGGCATTTTTGGTTGATTTCCTGTTCATTGAGATGGAAAGTTCTTCAGCTCAGACAAGGTGATCCCTAAATATCAACTTTCTGGAGCCTGTCTTCCCTCCAGGGGAAGGGGGACTTATCCCATGGGACTCTTCCAAGCATATGCCTGCAGCCCCCAATTTCTGGTCTTGTGAAATTGGGCTCAATCATCTTGATTTTTGTCCTGCTCTCTCAGGATCTTGATACCAATAGCCAATTAATATCTATGATATTGAGCAATCTAAGTAGAATTGTTCTTTGTGAGAAAATTTATGTTATTTTTGTAAACTGGGACATCTAACAATATCTGAGATTGAATGCTGTACTTTACAAACAGCCCGTAACATTCCTTTTACCACTCCTCTACAATTAAAAAAAACTCAAACCCCTCTCCCCTAAACAAATCAGAACAAAATCCATAAAAATATATCTATGAAAATAGGAATATTAAGCATCCAATGACTTAAAAATTCACACTTCCTTTGACATTTTTCTATTAGAAGGTGTGCTAAGCAGAGGGCTGCTGAGAAGGGTGCTTTTAGCATCATGTAGAAGCCACCATATCTTTTCTGATATGAATTAAATTTTTTATGGAACGGTCTTTATATATTTCACAAATTCCCTAAGGATGATATTCATTGTTGTTAAAAAAATATTTAGAACTTGTTTTTTTCTTGAAACTTTTCTGAGTTAATTTATTGCTTTTCAAATTATTTCTAAAACTTGCTTTTATCTAGAATCCACTTTTAATTTTGTTCCATAAACTCATGACAAAATCAGTGCCTGTTTATGGCCAGTTTCCCCTCTGAAAGAGATGTTGCCTGGTCTTCTAATTTAAGTTGATTTATAGTCTGCTTGCCCCTCAATATGTTACTATCCATTTTCATGTACTCTTCCACACCAATACAAAGATAAATGTAAATACATATGGATTTGTCTGTATGGATATAAGTAAACACACAGAGTGAAGATGAAGTCAGATCTAGCAGTCAAGATACTTTCGCATTTGGGGAAAGGTCAATATCGAACACTGGATATAAAGGAAACAAAATAGTCACCTAACATGTTAAATGCCAAAGGTCGACAATAAAATTTTCAGTCCTGCATAATTGAATTACAAGGGCTTTGTTTCCCTTAATCTCAGTCCAAGAGATCAATCAAAACTTCATTCCAATTACCTGAAGTTTGTGGATATTGACAGCTTTCATGAGATTTTGTTTTGAATAATTCATGGGGAAAGATATATCTGACTTTTTTTTCCTATTGGTATTATATCTTCATACAAGGAGCTAGAGTGTAGACATTGGAAGGAGAGGAAAATGATTACACAACTTTTAGAATGATGCAGAGGGACATGTCAGTAATAAACAGATCAATTTTGGTAAATCAAAGAACTTCATATTTCCAAAAGCTACTACATATTTACCTACATAGTTTATTTTACAGTAAAATCTTATTTTGTAATCAGGTAGACAAAATAGTTATTTACTTACAATAAAAAGTTCACATCTCCAGAAATAAGGTATTTTTACATTAACACAAGGTTGGGAGACAAGCAATAATAATGGATTTCAGGTATGTCAAACTTCATACTCTTATTTTCAACGCTCATTTTCATTTGCTATTTCAATTACTACAAGTTTTGGGGGTTTTTGATTGGGCTTTTCAATATTGTGAACCATCAATTCTATCTCCTTCACTTTGCAGTTACTATTTGCAAAAGGAGGGAAGCAAAAACATCACAAAGAGGTTTATCACAACAGGGTGTGACAGTGCAGCCAAAGTGTAAGTGGATTATGTGGTCTAAGTACAAACAGGAAGGGAAGATTATTGTTCTTGCATTGGATATGTTTTGGAAATTGGGTTAGGAGATTTACAGATATCAGAACTGTGAGGTCCCAAATCAGGAAAGTTGAAATGACCATTTTGACTGTATCTATGTCAACAAACATTAGAATATAGTACATATTATCTATATATTTATGCTTAGCTGTATTTTTCTATTTCATCTTTGATTTCCTGCTCTTGTACAGGACCACCAGCAGCTGAGGACTTAATATTTGCTCTGAATAATTCTGTTGAATACCAGATGTGGCACCACCTACTTTCTAATTCCAGTAAGTGTGGTCTTATTAATGTTATTTTTTTCCCTTTTATGTTGACAAGAGCATGGTTTCTGTAAAAATGGAAGAATGTTTTTCTCATAATTCCAAGGTCCTTTTGATCTGTATAATTGTTCATTATTAGGATAATAAATGCATTGGCAACAAAGAAGACAATTTCTGCTAAGTCCAAGGACTAGACTTGGACTGTAAGTGAATGCAAGAGCACCAAAGGCAGTAGAAATTTTTTGTAAAAAATATTTTACTTGGACATTGGCATGCAGAGTGCAGACACTAACCAGTACTTTTGTTTTCACTGTGATACAGATAGATAAGAAAGGCCTTGATGCTGAGCTAATTTATTGCTGATTAAGATCAATAGATGATAATCTTCTCTCTATCTAAGCCAAAATATGTGGAATAATTGTTGTTGTTTAAAGCCCCTATGGTTACTCTAAAATCTGGGAATTAAGGAATATGCAAAAGTGTTCAGGATCTCTGTGGTTCATCTGTACAATTTAGAGCACATTTTAAGGACTTTTTTCCTACAAATAAAATATCACAACACTTTTCATTGTAACTTTCATCTTTTTCTTTTAAACTGTAATTCACAACACTTGTTCTACTCTACTTTCCCTCACATTTTTTAATATCACATGAAAAGACTTAAAAGAAGATATTAAAGATTTTGTAAATAATGCGTTACTGAAGAACTTTTTAGAAGATACTAGAGATTTAAAATTGAAGAACAATTTTTAAAATAGTGGGGCAGAAGAACAACTTTTCTATTACGTGCTTCTTTACCAGTTTCCAGAAGAGGTGAGCTCTGTATTAGTGAACCCTATCCAAGATCACATTGTTTTAAGCTCCTGTTTCTTTGTTCAATGTCCTTTCTCTATTCCATTGATGCAAAGGCAAAAGAAAATAATTCTCTGATCATATTGGCAAAACATTTTTATATACATTGTATGCTTTACTCCTATGCTTTACTCCTAGATTTTACAATTTAGATTAACACAAATCAGAGAATCACAGAATGGTTGTGGTTGGAAGAGCCATCTGGAGATCATCTACTCCAGCCTTCCCACTAAAGCAGGTTCACCTGGAGCAGGTTTCACAGGATCTTGTCCAGATGGGGTTTAATTTTCTCCAGAGAAGGAGACTCCACAACTCTGAGCAACCTGTTCCAGCACTCTCCTACCCTCAAATTTAAGACATGCTTTCCCATACTAAGAGTAAACTTGGCAAGGAGAAAAAGAGAGATTTAAGGCTATGTCAGTTTTCTAATTGTCCTTGCTTTGTTATCTGACTCAATCTATATACTTACTATTTTTCATATTTCATAGAAGATATTTCTAACCATAATTAAACATTTACTCATATTTAAAATATAGTGGAAGGATAAACAGAATATATATTACCCACATTTTAACAGCTTCTTTTTTTTTCCATGGTTGTGTAATGTTCTGCATTTAAAGTATGTAGTTGTTCTCTGTATTTATGAGAATTTATTTTCTCTCTGAAATTGCAAGCTGGAAATCTGGATATAGTCTATAAAAGCCCTCTTTTCATCTAACATTTCAGTTCCTATCCTATATTTGAACTAGAAATCTGTATGTGAGGAAAGCTGATGAGCAACAAATAAAATGCATAATCTCTATCTACGTGACAGACTAAGATGCATAAAATGAGAACAAACATCAGTTATAGCATTGTTTCCCAAACGACCTTAATAACCCTTTTCACTTTTCAGTGTAATTTGAAAGATTTAGAGTTTCTATTGAGCACTTAATCTAAGACCAAATTAAAGACTCAGGTAATTTTGATACACTCATTCACTCTAAAACAAACACTATCTGTTTTGTTCAGCAGAGTGGCCTGAAAGTGCACAAAGTGAGAAACATCTTTCCCAGTTACCACCTTGTAATATCAGATTCTCAACCCACATTTTTTGTTTGCACCCTCATTATATCTCATCTCATAAAAATGCTATGATTGCTCAGTGTAAAATAAAATTGCTAAAATATAGGCCCCTGAGTAAATTTCGTCCTTGAATTTCTCTGTATTTCAGAGATATCTTCCTCTTAGACAGGTAGAAAAGTGGCCTGCTTTTCCAATGTGTTCTGTGTACAGTTTAAATTGTTTGCGTGCCAGAGAGATTTGGTGATACATAGCACACTTTTTTCAGGCTTCTCAGAGGGTTGTGAAACCATTTAAGGTACTAATACTAACATCCATGCCCCAAAGTAATTTTGCAAAAATAGTGAATGAATAGGTATGTGAGAATTAGATTTTTTACCTTTACAAGAAATAAGAACAATTGCAAATCTGGACTGACTTTGTTTTAGAAAGTGGTTGTGTCTACAGTGGGGACAAATATTTGTCATTTGCTCTTAGGAGCCCCTAATTGTATTTGTATTGTACTCAGCAAATGTGAGATGTGGCAGTTCACTCTTAGCCATGTGGGATGTTTGGGAATGAGACAGGTACTGTATTGCCATCTGCAGTGGATTGAACTTGATTAACTGCCAGACACCTACCAAGATGCTCTATCACTTCCCCTTAATCAAAAAAAAAAAAAATGGTCAGAAGGAAAAAGCAATGGAAAAGCTCATTACTTGGGACAAGGGCAGGGAGGTTTCTTTCCAATTACCATCACAGGCAAACCCAGACTTGAAGTTGGGGAATTTAGTTTATTGCCAATAAATTGCAGAAGAGTAGTATAGTGAGAAATTAAAGCTGGAGCTACCTTTCCCCTACCCCTCCAGGGTTCTTCCCTGGTCCAGCATCATTCCTAATTTTTCTACCTCCTCTCTGCAATAGGGGTTGCAGTCAGTTTAAAACACCTTATCTATGTTTCTCCTTCCTTTCCAGAAGAGCTCTTCCTCTGCTCCAGTGTGGAGTCTTCCCTTGGGAGATACGTCATGAGCCACTTCATGAGCACTCCAACATGGGTCCTTTCCACGGGCTTCAGTTCTTCCAGAACTACTCCAGAATGGATCCTTCCCTCAGGATGCAGTCATTCAGGAATAAACTGCGCAAGCATGGCCCCCCGTGAGCCACAGTCCTGCCAGGAACCTGCTTCTGCATGGATTCTCCTGGCTCTACAGCTCTGTTCAGGGAATATGCACTTCCTCAAAAGTGGGGTCCTTCACAGGACAGCTGCCTCACCATGGTCTGAACCTCATGCTGCAGGGGAATCTGCTCTGGCACCTGAGCACTCCTCGCTCTTTGTCCCTGGCATCTGCAGGATGGTTTCCTCACACATTTCCTCAGTCCTTCCTCTCACAGCTGCTGCACAACCATTTTTAACCTTCTTGAATATGTTACCGTGTTGCTGGTGGACTCAGAATTGGCCACTGGCAGGTTAATTTTGGAGCTATCTGGAACTGGCTCTGTCCAACATGGGGATAGCTTCTCGTGTTTTCTCACAGATGCCAGTACTGAAAACCTCCCTACAAAAACTTTTCCACATAATGCTGCATGTTGTCAAGATTGAGATGCTGTACAATAGACAGAAAGCAAATATCTAAGGGAATTATTATTAAATATTTTGGGCTAGGCAACAAAGGGGAATTATTCTTCAACAAGTCAGGGCTAAATTTATTTATCTGAGGTTCACCCAGTTCAGGTTGTAGAGCTGAAGATCCACTTAACACTCTGAAAATGTTCCCATCTGTGTCTAAGAGGAAACAGTTATTTGATTTTAATGCTATTTCTAAACCACTTTAAGTTATATATAGATTAATTTCCTTTCACTTTGCAACAACAAAAATAAAGAATAACAGCTAATCAAAAGCAATGTGTAATTTCTACTCTTTCAAGAGTCTTCATGCTTCTGACCTTTCTTGAAATAATTCTTTCAGCCAGATTTTTCAGACATATTCTGATCTCTTTGTCCAAAACAAGGCTCTTAGAGATTTTTTTGTTATCAACAGTTTAAACTATCTGAGAATCAGTCTTCTTTTAATCATAAAAACAGAATTCACAAAAGGTTGACTTCATCGTAAAAGTAACACAGAGAAAATATCAATCGATGGGGCAAACAAACTAGAATACTACAACAATGTTAAATCTACTTACTACAGAACCCACAGGCTGAGTTGACAAGAAAATTACATTGCTGAAAGAATAAAAACTGGTAGGTAGAAGAGAGTCAGTAGACATAATAAGCACTAGAATTTGAAGTTTTCCTTAATACCTCCTTATTTTATTATATAAGGAGTATATTATAAAAGCCCCTTGTTCAGGTTCAGACAAAATAGAAAAGATTATAAAAGAATTTCTCAAGACACAGCAATCAAACCTCCTGTAGTTCACATACTGGAGTAGGGAGGAAAGAAAACAACAAAAAGAAAGCAACTACTGTGTCTCAAAGGCACAGTGGACAGTCAAAAATGTTAAAATTGATGTTAAAACATCATTCCAAATAGCATCATTTGGTAAGTAGGGTTGTACACTAACAAAGGAATAAACAAAGAGAATGTAAAAGTGGAAAGTTCAAAATTACCATGAAAAGTCAGACCATTCTCAGACACAGACGTCAGTCCAAAAATCCAGGAAAAATTGTGTCCAAATTCACATCCAAAATGAATCATCTAGGCCCATCTCTCATAGAAATTAATGTAGATTAAAAATTTGCAGAGGAAAATCTATTTGAATTTACATCATAGACGTACTGAGTGCTATCTGATTTATATATGCCCGAATTGTGACATTCATCATATTTGGCTGAATGGTCTGCTTTAAATCACAACTCAAGCAAAAATAAATCATAGCCTAATTAGAGATTTGATTTTGTTCAAAATGTATTTTGTGACAGACCACATTCATTCTCTTGCTTTGATTTTATAACACTAAAAAACCTATAAACAGTCTTATTGTAGTGCAGTTATGGGTGGGTGTAGAACCCTAAATTTTTCTTGCCTTTTTTGAGTGAAACTAATGATACCAGAAATACCAAAATGAACCTGGAGTTATGTCATGGACTACTAACTATCCTAATACATATGTCAATATGGAAACTTATGGTAAGACTCTCTTTCACTGGGTCTGAAATATTGCCTACTTATTAATAAGAAGGCAACATTTATACTACTTATATATATGCTATGCTACTTATAAATGAAATCCAAAAAGTGTTCAAATATTTACATTATCTCTAAAATTAATTTATTTTCAGTGGTGCAATAGGCTTCTTATAATAATAATATCTCAATAATAAGAATTTGAATTCTGATTAACTTATTGCTCTATTTACTAATCTGTACAGACCACTACAATAATGCAGAAAGTCATTTAAAAGGTACAAATTGAAGAAACATTAAAAAAAAAAAAAAAAGAAACAAACTCCACAATATTTTACTGGTGAGTAGGATTAAACAGTCTTTCTCTTTTAGATTCTGTAATGTTCTCCATAGATTTCTCCATGTTTTAACATTGATATGCGAGTTGATATTCTTCCATAAAGAGTTTGAGAAAATAATGAGTCTAAACTGGAGTGCCACAATGTATAAGTCTTATAAAAGTAAGACTAACATGTGGAAATGCAAGTTTTCACTACTGAAAAAAAGTTTGGTGTAGTTTTGGGGTTTTTTTAGGTAAAAGTGACTTTGGATGCCATCGATTTCTTACTACTGAAGGAATTTAATACAGGTACTGATGCTCTAAATGTGTACTGATGCCCTTCCTTCATGAAAAATCTTTTTTTGTAATTAACTTTATGCTAATGGCTCAATATGTAGACCCAAAAGGAAAGCAACTGGATTATTTAAGTAAAAGGCTTAAAACATCAAACTATGTATGTGTGGCATGTGATTTTGAACATATTTTTCAATACTGTGAGCTGGGAGGGGCTTCAGCTTTAGTTCTGAACTTCTCTGTTTCCCTCAGAGAATAAACATTCATGACCACAAATTTCAAGAGTAAAAGAGGAATAATAACCACAGTAAAGCAATAAATCTGACATCAATGTTGGACTACCTGAGATTTTAAAATAACATGACGTATGTGGAAATGATAATATTTCTGTGACTGAATAACATATTTTCAGATGAAACAATGAAAAGTCTATGCTTGATTTCTTCCAAGAGATTGTGTCCACAATATTTTTAGCCATTGACAGAAGAATAACCAGATGACAGATATTAGATGATACACGGGTTCCTTTCACATTTACCTACAGAAAATCAAAATATGCAGTCCTGGTTTGGTGCCTAAAACTGATGTTATATGTCAATTTATTAAGAAAATAAAATATGTAGTTTGATAGATTTACAAGAAAATCTTATTATCTTTTCCAAATTATTGCTTCAGAGGAAAGATTACCTACTGAATTCATTATGTATCATTCAAACAGATATCAATTTAAAATTATTTGTTAATGGACATATGGATTATTGCACAGATTACTGTTAGAATAATTCCTGATCATTTTGGATTTATTTACAGTTCACTTGTACTTGATATTCACTTGTACTTGATATTCAATCCTCATCTAGCTGAGCACGCAGCATAATTAGTAAAAAGGCATGAACTTTTAGCCACAAAGTGAGTTTTAAACCAAAATCTAGAACAATATTCACATGAGGTTTTAAGTATTTTTAGTGTAGCACCTGATGGTAATGGGTGTTACATTCAATCAGTTCATCTTTCTTACTTCACCCTCATGCTTTTTAATCTATTTTTTACATAAATCATTAAACAATTATCTGGGGAGCACGCTTTAACTGAAGAATAAATGAAGTAAGAAAAGCTGAAACTAAAATGGACAAAAATATGGCAGTCCTTTATGCAAAAAGATCAGCACTTTATTTTGGTATTTTCTATGTCTGTTTTTTCCTGCTATTTTCTCTCTCCATGTATTTTTCTTCATCATTATTCTTTCTAAAGAAGTTAAAATGCAAGGAGGAAAAAAAGTCTGACCAGGAATGCAAGAGAATACAAATTTGCTGTTTATTTTTATGGAAAGGAATAGATAGCACATTTGTTGACTTTTTAGAGCAGCAGTCTATTTGTTTGTTAAGTATTAAGTAATGAAGAAATCACCCAATTGGTGTGTCTGATAGTTGAGTGACTGGAGGAGTTTAGAATTATAAAGATGACCAGGGGCTGGTGGGGCTGAGCTGCTGGTTGAAGCTAACCCACACCAGCAGGATAAAGAATCTTTTGAATTTTGTATGACATTGAGACATAGCAAACCTTTCTTTCCTCTCAAGATGTTTTGTGTGGGAGGTCCATTTCGGGAGATACACTGATCTACGTAGATGTTGTCTGCCTTTGAGCTTGTCACCCTAAATTCTCATGACAATCAATGGAGAGAAATAGACATATTAAGAGCAATCTTGTACTAACCATACCTATTATTTGTTCTTGACCTTGAAGAACTTGAAGTGAGTAGTTAAAGTGTAGATGTCTACATTTAATCAGACAATTTGCACCTTGACCATGTACAGTGGTAAACTGAAGCACCAAATGGATGTGCATCTTTTGCTCTGTGATTAGAAAAAGAAATACTGAATGTTGGACAGAAGAAAGAGGAAGGGACAGAGAGAAGTGAACATGCTTGACTTAATTTAGACCTACAAAGGAGAGAGTATGCTGATCATAGGATAGGTTGTATTCTCTGTTGGAATTGCATTTAAGGAGATTTTGTGAGGAACACAATCCTGGATCTAGTTTATAATTATACATTTTAAAAGTTGATAAATCAGATAGTATGTCACAGATGTCTGGGATATATTTTTAAATAATTTCTTTTTAATCTAAGCTTACAACAAGGAAGCTTGAAAGGAAAATTCTAAGAGAAAAATCCAATTGAATTTAGCTTTTGACAGCTTCAGAAGGTAGGAGTCTTACTGGAATTATCAGTGAAATTGAAATGAAGCTATCCTCAGCAAAACATAAGAAATGCAGCACAACCATCATGCATTTGAATATAGATTTGCAGCTCCAAAAATACTGAGTTTTAGCTTCCTGACTTGAAACAGTGTTAAGTGCCAAAGGAAGCACTTGACCAAGTACAATAGATCCCATTCCCTGTATAACAGAGAGAGGTAGGTGATTCCTAAGGGATGTCCTACCTGACTGTTTTAGCATCTAGGATGTAACCTGCCTTAAGTGTTTATGGACATTCAAGGATTAGGCATTAGCCTGAGCCAATAATCTAGGCCATGTTACAGACATTGGAGAGAAAGCTTCTCTCAGGGCACAGATGACATTTACGGTGTGGGTGCCAAGCTGCCCTTTTCTCTGCATTGGCTCAGATGGACCCTGACTCATCATCATCAGTGAGTCTCCTCACTACTGAATAGCCAGAGGTAGGTGAGACATTCCAGCCCTGAAGCATCGTAGATTCGTAGAATGGCTTGGGTTGGGTTGGGATCTTATTTGGTTCTAATCCCCCTGCCATAGGCAGGGATGTCACCAACTACACACAGTTGCTAAAAGCCCTAGTCTGGCCTTGAACAGTTCATCCACAACTTCTCTGGGTGACCTATGCCAGTGACTCTTCATCCTCACAATAAAGAATTTCTTCCTAATATCTAGCCCATCTCTCTCTGCTCTTTATACCTGCCTGTGTAAAAATGTTGTTTTCCCTCTTTTTGGTAAGTCCCCTTTAAGCATAATGATGTCACCCCTGAGCCTTCTCTAGGCTGAAAAACTCCAACTCTCTGCCTGTCTTCATAGAAGTGCTCCAGTCCTCTGATTAACTTTGTGGCCTTTCTCTGAACTTGCTCCAGCTGCCACATATTTCTTGTGCTGAGGACCCCAGAGCTGGATGTAGTGAGGGTCTCACCAGAGCACAGCAGAGCAGAGCAGAGGAGCAGAATCCTCTCCCTCAGCCTGCTGGCCATGCTGCTTTGTGTTCATCCCAGGGCACAGTTGGTTCTCTGGGTAGCCGACACATACTCTTGGCTCATGTCCATCTCTTCACCAGCCAGAACACCCAGGTTCTTCCTCACAGGGCTGTTTTCAATGACTTTTTTTCCCTGTCTATATTCATGCTTGGGTTGGGACCCATGCCCGGACGCCGGTGCAAGAACTTGCACTTGGACTTGTTAAACACAGTGGGTTTCTTATAGGCCTGCATCTCAATTTTGTCCAGGTCCCTTTGGATCTCATCACTTCTTTCTGTTGTTTCACCTTCACCACTCAGCTTTGTGTCATCTGCAAACTTGCCCAGGGCCCACTCAATTTCACTATTTTTGTCATTGATAAAGAATGACAGAACAGAACACCACTCACAAGACAGAGCCTTGAGGGAAACCAAGTGACACCGACTCACCCTGGACATGGAGACAGTGACCACAACTCTCTGCTGTGTTCTTTGACCTTTCACATCCATGTCTCTCCAGTTAGGAGATAAGAATGTCTTGCTGGACTATGTTGAAGGCCTCATAGAAGTCTAGGCAGATATAGATGTAGGCAGATATATTCTTCTAATGAGCTTCAAAGCTATCTTTCTTCATTAACTGCTTTTGAATTTATATATTTATTTTAAAAAAATACCTTCTTTAAGTGTCTGAGATTTCATCCCAAAAGCATCCATTTGCATTTAGCAGAATAGATTCTCTTTATCTTTGTTTTGTTGGTGTTTTTTTATTCATCTGTTTTAATTAACATTTGTTTTATCAGCCAACACCAGTAATATTTATATACAAGAGGTACAGATGAGTTTTCAAAACAAGGTCTGTCTCACACAGATGTATTCATGGCAAGAGTCAAATTGAATAACTGATACCAGCTGGCTCTTTATTCTGTCCTAAGTTTTGATGTTGGATTCTTTTTTTAGGCTTCAGGCTTGAGGGTCTTTATTGTAGGAAATTAATTCAACCGTGTATGACTTGCATTGCATGCATAATAGTACATTTTTTTGTGGAAGCTGTGTGATACATTTTAAGAGTTAAAGTTCTTGATGAGGATGTGATTCAATTGATATATATGCACTTATATAAAAGATCATAAAATATAGCAAATAAGTTGAATTATTTTTATAAATTAGAATTAAATCACATTAAGAGAATATTTTTCATATTTTTGTAATTTTCTGTAGAAAATATTTTATAGAAATTGGTAGCTATTAATGAAGCTTATACTGCTACTTTTCCTCCCAGTAAATAGTTCAGTAGAGTTATGGATCAGTTTCAGATATTGGCTTTTCATTTTTACCGCAGTGACTGGGAGATCATTGATTCATAGAATGGCTTGGATTGAAGGGGACCTTAAGGATCAGCGACTTCCAATCCCACTGACATGAGCAGGGACACCTTTCACTGGACCAGATGGATCAATGCCCCATCCAGCCTGGCTATAAACACTAACAGGGATGGGGCACCCACAACTTCCCTGGGTAACCTGTTCCACTGTCTCAATGCCTGCACTGTAGAGAATTTCTTCTGAATATCTACTCTAAACCTACTCCCTTCCAGTTTAAAGCCATTGCCACTTGTTCTGTCACTGCATGTGCCTTAAACAGTCTCTTCATGTTTCTTGTGGGCTCCTCCAGGTACTGGCAGGCTGCAATTAGGTCACCCCAAAGCTTTCACTTTTCCAGACTGAACAATCCCAATTCTCTCAGCATTTCCTCATTGGAGAGGTGTTCCATCCCTAACAACCTTGGTGGTCTGCTCTGGGCTCGGTCTAACAATCCTGTCCTTCCTGTGCTGTGCCTTCCCCAGGGCTGGATGCAGCACTCCAGGTGGGGTCAGACCTGAGCAGAGGGGCAGAATCACTTTCTTGAACCTGCTGACCATGGATGCTGGAAAAAACCTATTGCTTAATGTAGAGTCCCTTATAATGTTAGAAAGTTAACTCCAAATTCAGCTGAGCTACTCATACCAAAACTAGAATCCCTAGTTCTTTCTCAGCATAGCTAATATGGTGAGGCAATGACCTCTTAAAAGAAGAGAAGCAATCAAACAAATTTGTACCATTACTGCCTAGAAGTGATTAGCCAGGAAGGGCTGAAACTATCCCAGAGCATTCTTGAAAAAGGTTGTTAGATCACTGGCAGCATTCATGATACAAATAGAGGCATGATGGAAACTTTGGAGACTATTAATATATTCATACATAGTATTTGTTACTTGACTGTGAGTTTGGTCTTAGTATGAGCCCTGTCTATATTTTCACTAAAACTCATTATGAAATTTTTTTACACTTCTGCACTCATATTTTGTAACAGAAGCCAGACTTCAGGGCTGGCAGAACCACAGAATAATAAAATGACAAAAACACACAAATACATTGAATATTAATCTCATTGGTATTAAAGTAAACTCACATTGACAGAAGCCACCTTCTTGAATCAAAAATCAGAAGCAGATGTCTGTGAATGTCATTTAATGAATGATATAATAAATGTCATATACTTTACATATTGACATTCAAAATTGCTCATAAACATTGGAGTTAGCAGGTGATAAAGCAATGAGTAAAATCAACTCCAGTTTCACCCCAAGAAGCAATGTAATTTACATTTATGGGATATTATTTGTATGCATTATTTATAGAGGTTTTCAAATGCTACTGGTTGTCTTATTACTTTTAGAGACTATTTTTCTGCTTATAAAGAGGATTATTACAGCTGAGCTGTTCACAGCTGGCTTGGTTGCCTTTACAAACAGTCAAAGTTTTCATTCAGTCCTGGCCAAATCAGCAAGGAGGTGAAACTCTTCTCAGGGAAGTTCAAGCAGGCTCTGTCAGGGCTGGCACACTGCATGTGGAGGCTCGGCCAAGTGGAGAGTGCCTCTCTCTGCTGAGGTCAAATGCATCCTGACTGACCACCCCATAGCCTGGGGTGTGTAAGCTTTACTTGGCTGCACCTGAAGCAGTTTAAATTGCCTTTTAATTGCCAGGTGGAGTGGTTGCATGACATTAATTTAGCTCTGGAGCCATTCTGTGTCAGTCTTTGGGATGGAGGGGGAAATGACCCAAAAGTGTTATGTATTTCATTGTAGTAAAGAAGGACGTGGCATGTGTGACCATAGGGATTTGCTTAAAAGTGGTGGAAGTTATGTTTTGATATGTCTGTATTGGAGTGTTTAGTGTCCCACTCACTCTTCTGAACTGAGTACTTCATTCCCACTATCCTGTGTTTTCTCTCTTTATTTCTTTTCACTTTCTTGTTTTTTGTATGGGGAAAATTTTGCCAATGAGGGAAGAACTAATATCAGATGACCTCGATCTGACTCACTGCACAGTGAGGATCTGCCCCTCTTGCCAATTCTTTCAGCAGGGCTGAAGATGGCTGCAGCATCTTACTTCCTGCAGCACTGACATTGAGTGCATACCTACATACCTTCTCACATCCCTTCTTATTTTTCTTCCTGCTCCTTTCAAAAAGAGTAATTCAGTCTGAACTTCCCTGTAGATTGTCACCTTTCATGCAAACGCTGTAATAGTTTTCTCATATTATAACCTCCCTTACTCAAAAACTCTTTGCATAAATTCTACTTAAATTACCTCAAACTTTAAGATTATGTCTACTGAAGAGTTTGCAGTGAAATTTTCTGAAAACCGAGCAGTGTTAGCATTTCAAGGGCACTAAAAACTGTCTGCATGGTATCTGTTTGATTTTATTAATAAATAAGAGAGTGAATAGTTAACACAGAAACTAAAACAAGAATTCCACAGAAAGATAAGGATGCTAACTATAAACTGTGGAAGAAACTGTGGCTTTGGAACTTTCTGGCATTACTGATTTTCATTTCCAGCTTCAGTATTACCAGTTGATATTGTTTCATTAACTGTAGAAATTTTGCATATCATTTCCCTAGGCTGTGTGTTTGGAAGAGAAGAGCAATAACCCAGAAAAATATGTCTTGCGCAGGTTTTATAAATTTTTTCCTCTGAAGGTAATTGACTTGTAAATTCAATTGTTTACAGTTATACAAACTTAGAGCATACTGCAGACCTCAGACTGATGGTGGCACAAAGTGGAAGCATGTAATCCAAGTGATGCAACAGCATGAGAGAACAATTCATCTAATAAAGTGTCTTTGTTCTTCATTACCTATGTCCTATGGCCTCCACATGTTTTGTGACCCCTAGGATCACAAAACATAACATTATTAAATTCTTCCTCTGTTGTTATGTCCTATGCTCAGGACATATCTTCTTCATACTTAAAGCAAATGCTATTCACGAGTCATCTTTGTCCTTCAGAATTCAGCCTTAGTAACTTCCTACATATATGACAAAAGCAGAGGTAAATTGCAAAAAAATGGTAAAATCACTTTGGTGCATTGCTAAGTAAGGAGGAGAGGCATCTGTGGGTACTACACTGCTGTTTAAATCCAAATTTGATTTAAATCTTTTGATGGATGTATTGGGGTTGTATGGCCAGGTTTTGATAGTGGGGGGCTGCAGGGGTGGCTTGTGTGAGAAACTGCCAGAAGCTTCCCCCATGTCCAGCAGAGTGAATGCCAGATGTCTCCAAGGTGCACCTACCAGTGGCTGAGGCTGGGCCAACCAGAAATAGTGGCAACACCTTCATGATAACATGACTAAGAAAAAGGAAAAATAAAAAGTTATTGGGCAGATGTAATTGTGGCCAAAGAAAAGGGTGAGGATATGTGCAAGGAACACCCTGCAGATCCCAGGTCAGTGCAGAAGGAGGGGCAGGAATTGTTCCATGTGCTGGAGCAGAGACCACCTGCAGCCTGTGGTGCAGCCCCTGGTGAGGCAGCTGCACCTCTGCATCCCTGGAGGAGAGCCAGGCTGGAGCAGGTGAGTGTCTGAGAGGAGGCTGTGACCCTGTGGGAAGCCTGTGCTGGAGCAGGCTCTGGGCAGAGACCTGCAGACCCGTGGAGAGAGGAGCCCATGCTGGACCAGGTTTTCCAGTAGGACTTGTGACCCTGTGGGGGACTGTATCCTGTGGGAGAGTGACCCATGGTGTAGCAGTTTGTGGAGAACTGTTGCTGTGGGAGAGACTCACACTGGAGAAGTTCATGGAGAACTGTCTCCTGTGGGAGGGACCCCACACTGGGGCAGGACAAGGACTCCTTTCCCTGAGCAGTGGCAGGAACATCTTGTCATGAAATGACCAAAACCCCCACTCCTGTCTCCCTGCATCACACAGGGGTAGGAGGTAGAACTAGGAAGAAGGAAGGGGTGAGGGGAAGGTGGTTTTACGATATTATTTTACTTATTACCCTGCTCTGATTTTGTTAGTAACAGATTCAATTACTATCTCTAATTTGAGTCTATTTTGCCTGTGATAGTATTCAGAGAGTGATCCCTCCTGGTCCCTATCTCAACTCATGAACCCTTCGTTATATTTTCTCTCCCTGTCCAGCTGTGGAGGGGAGTAATAGACAGGCTTTTGTCTGTCCAGCCAGGGTCTACTCACAACTGTTCCTTAAGTGCTCTAGCGGCAATAATGATGATTGTAAAATTTTACTGGAGCATTTTTTCTGGTACAACTGGTTGACTCACTGTAGAATGGCTGCTTCCTTCAACATACATTCAATTTACAGTTCCAAACTTTTCTCTGTATAACAACAAGGACTTGGCATTTATCCAGACAGAGTGCTCTGCCACTGGTTCTTCCTGCCTTTCTTCTGCAAATTTGAACACACCTGCTTATGTGATTTGACATTTTGTTTTTGTAAGATTTTGTACCTTCTGTGACATATTTCCTTCAATGTAAATTTTAACTGAGTTTGTACCAACTGTTAGACAATACGTTTTGCCACTAAATCAAGTTTAGCTCTGAAGTTTATTGGTTTTGCCTTGGCTTGGGGAAGAATGTGTCCCACATAAAGTCATTTTATCAATGATTTTTTATGGGATGAAAGCTGCAGCCAATAAAAAAAAGCACGTGTGTAAATAATTTCACCATCCAGTTGAAGCTGAAGTTCAACTTGAACTTAGAGTACTTTGTTGGCTGACAATGATGTAATTAAAACCCTTGAGCAATACAGCTTAACAACTGAGTTACAAATCCACACATCATTAGTTTCCTATTAATCTTATGTTTCCTAATGAAGTGACTTTTGAGAATGGCATTAGGTCACAAGTAGCATTTAAAATTTATTACTTAATAACACAAACAATTTGCTTAAATGGCAGAGTTAAGGTTAGGTTAGCATGCAGCTTATCCTTGGTGCCCCTTTGCATTTGACCCTTTAATGATGTTTGAAATACTACTGTTCTATGTGAGACTATATTATAGTATATTTAATCTATTTTTTGGAAAAAAATCTCCATTGTGTACCTTAGTATTCACTTATCAAGATTTTTTAGTCTGTTCATAGTTAAAAAAATGAATAAAAATTTACTTTAATCATTATAGTGCTCCTAATATTTCCCCAGCATAGTTAAAATGGATATATTTTCTTCTAAAAATTTGCGTATCATTTTTCATACTGAATCTTAAACTCAGAAATTACTTTGGGAGCAACTCCTAAACTGAATGAAGATGTGATTTTCCTAGAATGAGTTTGGGCTGATGTATGGTCTGCTTAAAATTCACAATATGTTACCTTCATAAATGAACTAAAATTTCCAAATGATGTGTTTATACATAGTGGATGTGTTTATACTTAGTGGAACTTCTCATATAGTTGGATGAGAATCTTTGAAGGTTTTTTGTTTGTTTTGTTTTGCTTTTCTTCCCCAGTTAAATAAATGTTTAATTTGTATCTGGCATGCCTGTTTAGAAGACCACTAATCTGGAGGTCAAGGAACAATAAAAGCAAAGACTTCCTTGCTTATCTCTCCTGAGACAATGTAGAAGCTCCTCTGTAATGACTCTGTCGACATTTACTGTTCACAGTTCGAGCATTTCTCATAATCTCCAAAAAATGTCAGCATGTTCTCTAATGGGCACTTCTGGAAAACCACTTCAGCCTGCACTGTCTGTGGCCCTGTGCTATTTCTCAGTACCAGGCTGCTGGGTTTGATAGAAAGGCCAACCTCATTCCTCTTCTGGATAAGGGCAGATAAGGATGGCGAGGCAGAGCAGCCTGTGTGCTGCTGGAGCTGCTCCTTTAGAGTCTCTCGCCTCCCTGAGCTTCTTCTCTTGGCACATACCCACAGTGAGAGGGGAGCAACATTTCTTCAGAACTGCAAAGCACAGGAGGCATAACATGATGTTTCCTAGGAAAATGTAGGTAGATCCTCTGGAGTTTTGTGATTTTCATTATGATCAAAGCAAATGTTTGCAGAATTGATAAAATGTTTGCAAAGCTGTTTATCATTGATTTCATGAGTAAATTTGGCTGCTTTTTTAAACTGAAATTTGTGTGTTTAGTGTAAGCAACATAGTGTTCTTCTCACACCATGGACAGGCATTAATATCTACATGCTATTTTACATCTATTTTAGAACTGCTGCCCTCCCTTGTGCCATTGCTAATATTCATAGTCTTTTATTAACATTTCCTGCCTGCATTAGAGTACATACAAAAGATGTGATTGACCTTCAGATAAGATGCATTTGTTTATGTGATAATGACATTTATGTCTTTTTAAAGTTCTTTCTATTTGTGAAAGAGTCAGGTTTTACATATTCCTCTCACATTTCAAGGGATCTAAAGCCAAAATTCTCACCATCCTCCTCCAGAAATAAAAAATTTTTGCTGCAGTTTCTGTAGCTGCAATAGACAGTGAGCTGACTCAATGGAAAAAGCCACTAGAGATGAACAGTGCACACAACTCCAACAAAATGTTTAACTAAGGACATTTGCTCTCCTCATTGAGACTTTGTTCTCTACTTACCCTGATCCTACTAGAAACCTGTAACTTTATTTACATGCCCACGAACAATGGCATGTAAATTTTCCTATTCAAAAAATCTAATGCCTTGTCTGTACATGATAATAAGTACTGTGAAAAAAAGCTGGTATTAAAATTAGAAACAAATCATACTAAATACTGGTAAAATTATGATATGCCAACATAGTAAAAAACTTACCCCTTTTCCTCAGAACAGGTCCAATGACCATTTGCAAAGACTGTGCTGTGTGACTTCACCTTGATGAACACATTGTTTTGTACCCTCTTGGACTACCCTGGAAAATGCAAACTGGGCTTTAAAGATGGGAGTTGGGTCACAAAACTTTATTGATTAATGCTTCTCTCACTACTCAAAGTTATATTTAAATCTAGCAGTCAAAACTTCTTATGCCTGCATGCTTGACATTTATGCTTTTTTTCTGTAGAAATTCCACCCTACAAAGATATTCTAGGCAGAAAGTGATTTTTCTGGGAATTGGCAATTAAAGAGGGATTATTTTTTACATCAGTTTGGTAGATATGAGGACTATAGGTAATTTGTATTAGTGGTCCATAATCATAACTCATATTTAGTCAAGCTACTGAAATATCCCCATTTTAACTTAACCTGGAAGTATGCTGTGCAAACATAGGGTAGTGAGAATCAAAAGGCCCAAATATGACCTTAAGTATACTGAGGGTGCAAGACCTCCTAAAATGAGTAAGATACTTCAGCTTCAACGCATCAAATGAATAGTGATGTAGAAATCTCTTTTACCTTGTGTTGATTAAAAAAGAAACTTATGACTGAGGTACAAATTTGGTGAAATTAATCTCACTGTGAGATCCTGATGCTGGGGAAAAGGGGGAGGAGAGGAAACACGACTTCCAGTACTACTCTAATTAACATACAATATAATGCTTACCATTAACATGTTTAACACTGTTGATGATAAGAAGAAAAATAATGAAAAAATGAGCATTCTTAGTGTTGATAAATTACTAATTAGATGTTTACTTACACATGTGCTTCTACATTTATGTTGCAGTGAAGCATACATGTGCTTAAATAGGAGCTTGTGGATATGCTGACTTAAACCAGAAAATGTTTCTGCAGTATTTCACAGCACCCTTAAGATATTCTGTCTTCTTTCATAAGGATATTTAATTTAATGCAAAGTAAATATAGTGCTGTGTGTAGGTGAATGTACATCTCCTGCTGAAAGCTGGCAGGAAATCTTCTGGATGTGGCATGAGGTCTGACCAAGGATGAGCACTGCATATGAACTATGAAAGACAACTTTGGAAATTAAGGAAAAAATTTAAAAACTCCACCAATTTAGTTATCTCAAATCACCATTTTAAGGTTAATGCAGTGTGAAACAGGATATAGCATAGCTAGTTATGCAATGTAAGCATTAAAAACCCCCATGTCCCTTCCACCCCTCCAATTCACATTAATCTAACTTTAAAGGCAAACCACCATGGTCTCTCTTCACTCATGCAAATATTCAGCTGAGTGAAAGCTAAGTGGTATTTCTTGACAGGTGTCCTCAGGGAATTTTGAGCTGCAACTATTGCATAAAAAATGAGTAAAACCACCTTAATGGTGGAATGCATAGTAATGAGACACAAAAAGTCATCAACCAATGGCTAGAAAAAAACCAGCATCTAATGTATTTATTTTTAATGTACCTGACCTGGAAAATAAATATTTTGTTCAGTATATGATCTTGATTCAAAGCCTATATTTAACTATCTGATGAATTAGACTTAAGTTTAAACTTAAGCTATCAGAATTATATATTAGAACTTCTTGATTCAGATACACATCTTCAAAAGTATCTCTAAATGCGTTTTCACCACGCCTCTTTCTGTGTCCCAGTAGACATGTGCATGTTGACAGCAAAACCATAATCTCTCTGCTTTCTAAATTTAAATGTCATTTTTAGTCATTATCTCTACTTTTAGAAACTGGGAAACAGCATTTTAGTGGATTTTCAGTGTAAGGTTTGGTTTAAACTGAACATGATGTTGACAATGTCTCTTGTCCTGTCTTTTCCATCATCAGACTGCAATTTCCTGGGTGGCTTCCTGAAGAAAAGGGAGCATGTGGCTACAGCTTCAAGTGGAGATTTATTTTAAGACAAAAAAGCACAGTATGGTCTAGGAAGTCTCCAGAAGATATGAATGCAATGACCTTGTAAGGCAAAAATACAACTCCTCCTGATGGGAAGAAGGGCAGACATTGATCTCTTCTCTGTAGTGACAGTGACAGGACCTGAGGGAATGGCCTGAAATTGTGCCAGGGTAAGGTTGGGTTGGATATTGTTCCCCCAGAGGGCAGTCAGACATCAGAACAGGCTTCCCAAGGGAGTGGTCACAGCACAAGCCAGAGTCCAAAAAGCATTTGGACAATGTTCTCAGGCAGGCGCTGTGGCTCCTGGGGTGTCCTGTGCGGGGCCAGGAGTTGGATTTGATGATCCTTGTGGGTCCCTTTCAACTCAGCTTATTGTGCATTTCTGTAAAAAATGGAATTATATGGATGCTCTTGATATTTACATTGAGTTTTTCAGATCCCTTTTTTTTTCTGAACCAATTTAATTTGACACTCACAAACATAATAAAATCTGAGCTGGGATAGTTTTAACCACACACATAAAAGCCAATTAAAAAAACAACCAAACAGAAACCCCCAAACCCAAAACCAAACACAATGTCTCTCCTTCCCCCTTAGAAACACTCAGAACATAACAGCAAAAAAAACCCCAAAAAACAACCAAACCAAAAACCAAGCAACGTAAAGGCTAAATAATGAAATAATGACAACCAGTAGAATTTACCCAGATAATAAGTAGATTATAATTTTTGTGTTCTGACCTCTTAATTCTGACATTTTTAATAAAGACTAAATGTAGAAATATAGACAATATTTGAAATTGATCCCTGTTGCTATTAGTTGCAGTTCCACTGAAGCTGAAAAAGTTGTTCTGCAATGATTTTGGCTGGGAGTGTGGTTATATTCTTTCAGTACAGTGTAATTTTTGTCTGTTTATTTGTGTTTATTTTGTTTTAATTTCCCTTTTAGCCATTATAGATTAGAGTTTATTTAAAAACTCTACTCTTCATAGGGACATCTGCTTGTTCTGGTTGGCAGTGTGTTCCACTGATGACGTTTTTACTCTATCAGTTTGTAGTTCTGGAGTGGAATATTAATATTACTGAATAACAGTGTGCCTACAAGACAGCATAATGAAGAGGAATGGTGTGAGGACAAGCAGCACATTGTAATGAGCCTTAAGCATAAAAAACATGCACTGCTGCTCTAATAAGAGATGGTATGTACGGGTGATTCAAGAAGAAATGATCAATTCATAAGTCTTTGTAATAACAGAGTGCACAAAGATGAGAAATCAAGCAAGACTCTTGGGCCTGCTTTAAATGGAAAAGACATTCTGCACAGAATAAAATACCATATTGTACTCTCTTATGTAGCTCAGAAAGCATCATTAATCTCTAGCTGGTGAAAAGCACATATAGATAGATTTGTATATGCATATATAAAAATATTATACAATTTGTATTATGATAATTAAGCTATTAGTATTAATTTTAAACATTCACATAAAACACCAATAACCAAATAGCATTTGGACACCTGCAGTTACAGAAATAGACCAGGGCAGAAATTTATGACTTCACTTAAATAAGGTGACAATTAAGTTTCTTGACTTGCATAGAAAATGAGCAATGAGCTGCTTCAGAGAGCAGCCATGCCTGCTCATTCCATGGGGAATGGGCTATGGGAGTTTTATGGGACATGATGGTAGAGCACTTCAGCAGCTGTGTAAAGGGGGAGTGTTAATAAGTAGATGATTTCAAATTATTAGCTCTCCAAATCAGATGTGAAAATAGCAATAAAGAAGCCACAGCAAAAATTACAAAGAAAACTGTTAACTTACTGTGCTTTATTTTCTCTTTACCAGAATAACCAGGTTTGCAGGAACAAAATTAAAGCTTTAGGTAAAATAAACTTGTTTCTTTTTTTTCATTTTTATAATAAAACAAATAATGATATTACCCCATGACTGTTTTTTTAATCACTATTATTTTTAATTTGCCAGCTGTCTCCACTGAAAGTAATAAGGACAGCTTTAGACATTTGAAGAGTTGTAAGCAAATTACATGCAATCTATCTGGCTGCTGCAGAAAATCCCTATTTGTTAACACATACTACAGAGCATAAGCTTTTTTTTTTTTTTTTCTGCTCTGGTGTTTGAAATAAATAGTATGTTTATTAACTAGTATAAAATATAGGGCTATGAATGTTTGTTATACCCATGCTGAAAGCATCAGTAGCCAAAAAACAGTTTTAGTCCACTTGGTATGTGACATGAATTTGTAGTTTTGTTTCAGAATCCAATCTTAGACTACTGGTAGAATGAATACATGCTATAGTACCATAATCATTCTACCTGTGAATATGTCTCAATTCTCTTTAGAAACTTTAGCAGCATCCTACTGATTTTATTAAAATCAAGTTTTGGCCACAAAGTTGGTTGAGTTAGAGGTTCCTATTCAATTGCTACTGAGAAATGATGGCCCAGTAAGAAAATCTAGAAGAGTTTCTGATCTTTTACATGTATTTAACTAATACAAATGGAAGAAATCTAATTAGGAAAGAAAAAAAGAAAAGAAAAAAAGGGGGTGCTGTGTTCTGCTGTATTTCCAAGTACAGCACTCTTACTGAAGTGAGCTGGACTTTGGCATCTGTGTATACTGCCTGATGAACCAGGGGGTTTAAGCAAAACACTTTTATACCATTTGACAGATATTTCTTCTCCTGTACTTCTTTCTGCTTTATTTTGGGGAGCGCTTCAAACGATAAGCTAGCATTTTAAATTGTTGATTTTCTTTTTGTTTTGTAATAAGATATAAGAGAAATCACCCAAAATCATTGTGTAAATATGAAGGTCTTCAAAAATAAGATTCTTGGAATCAACAGATCCTTGTGTTTCCTTCTGCCTTGTAGGCTTTCTGCCTTGCTTGTGTGTCTGGTGAAGGTCAAACAGAGCCTTCTGATAAGGGCATGAATGCATGCAAATGGCAAGATAGGCTGTCTTGGAATTTGGTATGCAGAATGAGCAAATAGTACTTTCCTTGTTTCTTGTTCAGCTTTCATTCCCTGTCTGCTTCTCTAATTTGGAAAAAAAAAATCAATTGATTGAGGAATATGTTCTATGCCTAGCAAATTTTATGAAAAATAATTTTTTATTGTAGAAAAAACATGTCTGTACCTGCTGAAACTAAATAACAAACAGTAAATATTCTCAGCAAATATTCTCATCATTCATATTCATAGCTATATGCATGCAATTTAAGTTATCTGTAATGTTATAAATGTATTTACAATATGTTGTACAATCATTTGTAAAAGGAAAAGAAAGCAAGCTATAAGCTCTAGATATATCAGTGATAAAATATAATCTCAAAGTGCTCAGGCTACTCTCAATGTACAGAACATTATGAATATCAGACGCTATAAGTAAAATCCCCAAATCTCAAATAGTCTTTTCTCAAAGAAGTTTAGCAAGATGTCACTCTTTAAAAAAAATAATTCCTGGTATTATGTACAGTAAATGGCGCTGATAACATTTGAATTTGTTTAATTTATAGTTCTAGGCTACAATTCTGATGCAGTGCACTCAGAGCTGACTTTTGTTGTTCTACTTATTTTATCTGAGTGGTCTTTTCTTCTTAAAGGAAATTATTTGAGTGACTTATTTTCACTCCTTTTTTTTTTTTTTTTTTTTAATTGTACTGTCTGCTAAACTTTCCTTAGTATTACTTTGAACATGTGGAACAATTTTAGTCACATTTAACAAGCTATGAAGAGGTTTTAAAGATAACAAATTCCTCATGGCTAGAGAAAAAGACCTGAAGGAGTGCCACTGGGAAGAAGAGGTTGCTGCTTTCACTTAGAATACGGGATATTTGAGTGCCTAGAACAGATACTCACAAGAAATGAGACTCTCCAGTTTTGTGTTAATCTTTGGGGTTCAATTGAAATAAATTAATATCCCTGCCTGTGCTATAAACTCTGCTTCCTGAACAACAAGAAACATACATGGATATTAAGGCTGTTTTCTCTTCCCAATCTGAACATCTAACTAAAAACAACATCTTTCTGAAACTTCTATTTCATGATAATGGAGTTCAAGGATAATTAAGGTTTCTGGAATGCTAATTGTATTTTTACGTGTCTGTAGAAACCAAAACCAGCAATGCACCTCTTCTATTAGACATGCTAAGGAGTTAAGTAACATGAGAGGAGTGCACTCACGCCAGAACTGTAGAGTCAGGTCTACGCTAGATGGCACTTGAGGCTCCATTTATTCAGAATGTGTTGAATTGCAGCAGCTGGAGCTTTGGTTCTTAACATTTTTGTGTGTGTTAGACATGAGTCATTAGTAATTCTAAAATGAGATTTAATAATTCTCACACAAGTAGTAAGCAGGGAATAAATATTTCATATTGCAACACATATTAAAAACATTTTGGCATCCTACATATGCCTCTGGAGTAGCTCTGTGGCATCCTTATGGAAGTCCTTCAGTGTATTCTGGAAAAACTGTTGCTTAAATAGCGTTCATAATTGCCCTCAGGCAATTTTCACACACTTCCCAGATTAGTCTCATATCACCTCTTGTTAGCTGGAGGTGATTTAAACAAACAGCCTTGGAGTGTCTGCACACAGCGCATCTGGGGCAGTGATAACATCTCTCAGAATGAAAGCTTGGCTCACATCAATAACATCTTGGAAGTACACATTTAAACAAAGAAGGTTGCTTTGGTGGAATCTGAAAATATGCAAATTTCAAATACTATCCCTTTTTTCCCCCCTTTTTTTGATTGAAAGGCATGGAACCTTTTTTCTATTTTTTTCTATTGGCATATTTTCAGTCCTGGTACTCGTGTGGCAACTTCTTATGCTGGAATAAAAGGACAATGTTTTCTCCAGGTTTGCTCTTCAGTACTGACTAACTTGGCCTTTTTACACACAGACATGAACAAGAGCTCTTTATATATCTAATGCTTTACTACAAGACATAGTAAAGGTGATGCCGTACATTCTGATTTTGCAGAGGAAAAGTGTGATGAAGGGTAAATCAGAAAACAAGTGGTTTTGTCCAGTGAAGGTAGGATGCAGTGGATAATCCTATGAAAGGGCAGGTCTGCTCTTCTGCAGAAGAGAGGGTTTGCTCCACCACCGTCATGGCGGAGCAAACCCTCTCTTGGAGATTGTGACTGTGCTTTTTCTAAGTGCCTTGTCACCTCTTTTATTTTGTCACCAAATGTACGATCTGGCATGCATGTGGGATACCCATTCTCAGTAAGATCTTAGAAGAGCATAGGAAAGTTTGTGAGTCTCTGTGGGTCGCATCTCTTCAGTGCCTGCGGGAGACGGCCATGGTGCAGACAGAGCCAGAATGCCCGGGAAGAACACCATTGTTAAGTTAGGGTGAGAAACTGACACAACTCGCCACGATCCCTTGCTCGTTCATGTAAATGTACTGTTGTCAATCGACTGCTGTTCCTTCCCCAGTTCTAGAAACTTCTGTACCTCCTGTTCCCCCATTGGCCCTCTCTGAGAAACCACTCCCACTCTACTCCCTCATTGGTGTAGCCCATGTCACTCCACTTCAACTCCTCCCCTGACTCCCTTCCCCATTGGATAATTTGTATCCTGACCCCTCCTACCCTCCCCGGTTATATACCCTGGACCCTCCCCTGTTCTTGGCCTTTTGCCGCTGTTTCCTTTCAGTAGAGTTGTGTCCCTGCTCCTGCTTCTTTTCTTACCCTCACTCTACCTGGACCCTGGGATCTACTCTCAATAAACCCTGTTGGATTCACTACGCAAGGAGGCCTCTCATCTCTCCGGTGCGGCTTCAATTACTCCGTCCGGGCTCGGGTGTCTGGTGAGCTGGGGGAGTTGTCAAAGCAGCGCGAAGTGGAGACGCTTTCGGTGCTGCAGGCACCCCGACAGCATCTGCCCAGGGACGCTGCTCTGGCTGCCCTTCAGTGCCCAGTGGCTGCTGGCTGGTGTGAAATACAAAGCTGTGTTTCGTGTCTGGCACAGAAAGGAAATGTGTGTATTTGTGAGTGCCATATGTGTGGACCCCAACCATGGGACGACTACAAATTCTAATAATAACTGAGGAAAGTAAAGCATGGAAAAAGGCCTCTGAACCTAGCCTTTGCTTGCAATTAACCTGGATTAATGAAGGAGCGT
Organism: Fringilla coelebs; assembly: GCF_963513975.1. Lineage (NCBI taxonomy): Eukaryota > Metazoa > Chordata > Aves > Passeriformes > Fringillidae > Fringilla > Fringilla coelebs. The sequence continues at coordinate 14,000,167 of NC_140030.1, read as the reverse complement.
TTGAATTACAGCATTTGGGATGTTTGCTCTTTGCTTGTAGTCAGGCCTTAAAGAGTTCTGTAACGATAACCTTTTCAGATATAATTTTGGAATATTGATTGTATCCTTGAAACTATAGCTTTGGAATGTATAGAAAGGGAATGTGCTTCTCTCACTCCTTAACATAACTGAGAAAAACAGCTTGAGAAAGGAAGAGGGACATCCTCTGAAGGATTTACAACTTGAAGGGAAGCTGGACATCACTGATAGCCCTTGTAATAACAAGGGGGACCCACATCTGGGGAGCTGGACTTCACCAGATGGGATTCGTCATTGTTCTTGTGGAATCTGGACCAACATCTCAGAGGCTGCCACCACCATCTGGGGATCTTTTGTTTTTGGGACACATCCTAAGAAAAACTAAATCACAATAATGTATCGAATTGCGATGAAAACAAGTAGAAACAGAAACTGCTGAGAAAGTTTCTGAGTACCCCTATAAATACCTGTAAGCCCAAATATCGGTGTGCAGTCGGAGGGAAAACTGCCTCCACTGTACCCAGCGCTGTTTTGCTCATACTTTACCATAATTAATTAATAAATTGATTGTTGCTTGAATATTGGCCTAGTCAAGCTTCTTATTCATAACACTGGTGCTGGGTATGAGCCCGCCCAGCCGGGGCTCTGGTGCTGCCGTGTGCCGCGCCCCGCAGGCCCTGCCGCGCTCTGTCCGTGAAACCCGCCACGCAGTCCTACTGCATCCACGCTCACACCGAGACACACCTGCCCCTGCTTTTCTCCCTCAGGAGCCTGCTGTGGGTCTCCTTGTGCTCTAAACATCCACAGCTTTAATGGCAGAAGAGACTCGTTCTCCACAGCGCTGGCTCTTACAAGTGCTGAGCACAATTCCAAGGGAAGTTAATGTCAGTGTTAAGCACTTAGTAGTTCCCAAATACCTCATCCCACACATGATGAGCAGTTGTGCAAAGGCAGTTGTGCTTAGTAAGAGGAATAAACAGCCTTCAAGGTGAAGAACTGTACTTTGTAGATGGCTCTTAAGGCAAAATTTCTAATGGGTGAGCTAAAGCAGGCGTTTTGTGGAGCATTAAATCTCCTTTATTAATAAAGAAATCAATTATCACACTCCAGCAATTTACCATTAACATTCGTTCTGCATCACTTGAAATGCTGAACAGCTATAATCATAAGCAAAGAATTGAAACAAAGAAAAGCTGTCCCCTAATTCCCCAAATAGTGTTTTAATTAAATTTCCTGCAAAAGGATAGCATTCACATTACAAAAAAGGTGACATAAATTTCATGGTCCTTAGCTGCTGTCTTAGACATTAGCATTTTACTAGCTATTGTTGACATAGCTGCAATTTGTCAAGCATAGGTCTTCAAAATTCACTTTTATCCTACCGTAGGCAAGGGTTTAGTCCATGTAATAGTATCCTAGGATGTCCCCCATAGCCTCTGCCAGGGTGGAAGCAATCTGCATGCTGTGCTTTAATCTACAGGGCACACTTCAGCTAGTTAGTATTCCTGAAGATGAGCATGTTAATACAGCATTCTGCAGAAACAATACACACCTCACTGAGACATCACAGCATGCTTTCAACTTGGGAAGGGGCAGAATTCTTACACAGCAATGAGACAAAAAGGTAAAGTATGCATATATGCCAGTGCTTGTCCTACGTCAGGGTCACAAGTCAGGAATAAAAATTTAGAGTAGTATATGAGAGGTTTACCTATTAATTCTTTAAAGTACATTTTATCCATCTATGTTGGAAGGAAAAATCCCGTTTTAATGCCCATTAATTAATAACAGAGAACTGCAAGATCATTTTAGACTTTTATGCTAAGCAAGCTCAAGGTTTTGCCAGGAAGAAAACTTTGCAAATGTTCAGTCTACGTTTGCGCACGTGCTTTCAAACCATTAGTCTTGTAAAATACTGCCTTGTGCTTGCTTGACAATTCTTCATTCTTTTTGGTATTCACGTGTCCTTTTTGTTAAACACTTGTGAAAGCTTATGCAATGCTGACTTTTCTATGCATGGTTTGATGAGACCAAGGTCACACAAAACTGTCACTTTTCTTAAGCCTTTTGCCAAAACGAAGTTTGCATCAATGACATTTTCTTGTTTTGTTTTAAATAAATGATGACAGTACTCTCTCTATCTGGCCTGCTGCTCAGGGTTAGCAGATGCTCTTTGCTGCACAGTTGTGTTTCCCTGTGGAATCAACAGCAGGATGTGTGGGAGTAGTTTGGTTTCGCTTCGTTGTCCTTAGTTCTTGAACAGGCCATCATAAACATGTTTCAGGACTCTTACTTCCTATTCCATGACACATTCCCAGAAAGTGTAGGGAATCTTAATTTGTGTGTACATAAATAAAAATAAACAGTGAGTTTTCCTTCTATGTGTCACAGCTTCCACTTTCACTAGCACAGGCACAGCAAATGAAACCTTCTATTATGTGTTACCAAGGATGAACTTTTGCTCAGGATGAAAGGAAAAAATCTTTGGAACATTTTATATGGTAGTATCAGTGGGAGATTGTTTACTTAATTTATAAGCTTGGAGAAACAATTTTTGAATAGCTTTGAGGAAAATGATACAAATCACATAGGAACATTCAGTCTTGTTCTTAACAGGAACATTTCTGTAGAAAACAGTAAATAACCTAGCACAAGATTTTACTCAGTGTTTTGGACTTTAAGCTTCAGCTTCGGTGTTGTGTTTTCACGTAGTAATATGCAATTCCCCATTACTGCGTAAGTCTCTGGTCCCCAAAGGGATTTTAAACTATTTATGCCAGTGGAAGCAGTCTAAGAAACAAACAAACAAATAAAAACCCCCAAAAAACCAACAAAAACCAAAACAAACTAAAAAAAACCCCAAAAAACAAACAAAAAAACCCCAAACCAAACCCCCCCCCCCCAAAAACCCCTGTTGTAGAACTCGAATAAACACAAATGTGCTCTAAAGACACTTCTTTTTTTTTGACAATTGCAACACAGTATTGAATTGCATAATAATGTAGGAATTCTAAATAGATTTACTCTTCTCATGTCAAGAGAATTTGATGCAATAAAGCTCTGTATTGAGGTCAGTATGATAATTAGCATGTTGTGATTGTGGTGTAGTTTGGTATTATATTTTTGTGATTTAATTCTTCAAAATTGCACATGTGGTTCATGCACATGTATAAAAGAAGTGTGAAAAGAGGTTGAGCAAAAACACTCAAGCTTCTTTGTCTTGTGCTGGCAGCATGAGATGCCTAAGGTGGGAGCATAGCCCCTGTAACTTGTTTACACAGTAGGTAGAGAGAGTGAGAGGGAGGCTTTTGCCCAGGGTGACTCAGAGGTTAACTGAACAGAGCTGCAGTCGGAACCTGACTCTCTCTGTTCCATAGTGAAGAATTCTGGGGCAGTCTGCCCCTGATTTAAAAGGTTGGATATGATGAAGGTTTCAAAAGGAATTGTATCTGGACCTTGCAAGATGTGGTCATTTTTGAGGGTTTTTGGTTTGTTTGACTTTTGATAGTTTCCTAAGGCAAACTTCCTTTTGTTAACTAAATTTTGGGAAGCAACTCTCAGGATCACTGCATGAAAATTTGTTTGTCCGTTATACAAAGTAGGCAAAAGGTTTCAGTGTTAGGAAGGGCCTCTGGGTCTGAATTTAGTTCTTTCTAAATCTCATTCATATTTAGCTTGTGAGCTGTTGTGATTCCCACTATGATCACCTGCTCCTATAAATTACACATAGTTGTAACTCACTAGGACAAAAGGAAGTATAAAGGTTGCGATTACCAGAAGTTTTTTGGCCAGTCAGTTTGTTGCAACTAACCTCATCCCTGTCATCGTCAAATAGACCTTCTGACATTTTGCATATGTGTATAAGTTGAATGAGGGTTTAAATATTTGTATTTATTCTTACACTTGTTTAATCTCTTATTTATACTTCTACTTTATTCTGACTAGAAAAAAAAATTTAACAAAATGAAAATTTATGTAAGTAATTGCAAAATATTATTTTTAAACATGTGTGTATGCAGGGCCAGGGAAATGCTTCTTCCCCTGTACTTGGCTCTGATGAGGGCACACTTAGAATGCTGCATCCAGTCTTGGGCCCCTTACTTGAAGAAAAGCCTTGAAGGGCTGGAGCATGTCCAGAGAAGAGCAACAGATCTGGTGAAGTGGCTAGAGAGTGTCATATGAGGAGTGGCTGAAGGAGCTGGAGGTGTTTGGCCTGGAGAAAAGGAGGCTCAGGGGTGACTTTACCTTTCTCTGCAACTACCTGAAAGGAGGCTATAGTCAGGTGGGTCTGTATCTTCTCACTGGCAGCCAGTGACAGGACAAGAGGACACAGCCCAAAGTTGCACAAGGAAAGATTTAAATTGGATACTAGGAGTGTTTTCTTTACTGAACAGAATGCTAAGCATTGGAATGGATTGCCCAGGGAAGTGGTGAAATCATTATCCCTGGAGGTGTTCAAGAAATGACTGGGCGTGGTACTCGATGCTGTGGTTTAATAGACAAGGTGCTGCTCATTCAAAGGTTGAACTCAATGATCCTGGAGGTCTTTTCCAACCTTTGTGATGCTATTTATTATTCTGTGATGGAAATTAATGGCACTTTTTCTCTTGGAGTGTGTTTTAATATGGACTAAAGTTGCTTTTGAATTGCATTCACTGATTTCAAATAACATAAAAGAGTTTTCAAGTTATAAAAGGAAGGTGTTACTAAACCAAATAAGACCTTTGATCTGTTCATGTTATACTCATGGAAAGGAGTGTTGATAGCTGTGTAATGCTTAGTTGTCTTCTGCCATCAGAGTCTTAAAATATTTGTGAAAAAACATGAGAAGTGATACAGTAGGAATGTAATTGTAAGTAAATCAATAGTGGGCTTCGTGAAATATTTCACATGAACAAGATATAAACAAACATCCCATGGTTACTAAATTAGGCTGTCAGAACCAATTTTATCATAGTGGATTATGTCTCAGGTGCAGCAGAAAACTGCTTGTTTATAAACATTGAAATCTGTATTTACCTTGGCCTATGGTTAAATTTGCCTTCCCAGGAGAAGGGAGTAATGCTTGATAATTCATTTTCCCCCTGAAATGTAGTATAACTAGGTAAAGCAAAAATGTAGTATTGGCATGCTTTATACTTATACTGGCAGGCATATGCAGACAAAAATTGAGGATTAAAAAGATCCCATCTTTATGGGATTAGATCTGTGTTCTACCTAAATTCAATGAAGATGCAGTTGAAGGAATCTTAGAAATCTCTCAGTGAGCAACCTTTAAAAGCTCTCCAGCTCTAAGTCTTCCTTTCTGATAAAGGAAGAGTTAATCCATCAAGACAGAGAAAACACCATCCCCTACTTGTCTTTCTTTGGTGTATAGAATTCAATAGCTAATAGCTATTTTTTCCAGTCTGGGTTGACAGGCTGCCTCATTGAGGAGTAGGAGCTCCTCTATGAATTCTTTGGGATTTGCTTCATTTCAAATATGCCTTGCTATATGTCTTTTAGGATGAAAAAGAGTCAAATGCTTGGTGAAATTAAGGGATGGAGGATTGTTTTTTGTTAGGTGGGTTTTTGTCTTTTACTTTTCCGTGAAGCCTTTAATCCTAGAGGAGTGTGTTGAGTGAGTCGGTATATTGGCAGCTATTTTTAACAACTACAAATCATGGGCTGGGAAAGGCTAATAATCTTGAGGAAGCAGAAATAAATGTCTTGGAAGAAAGCTTTACTATTGCCTCTGTACAAGGTCAACAATAAAAGAAAATGGTGAGCCGATACTTTCTTCTCTCTTGGGTGCTCTTGTGGGAGAACACCGATATTACTAATGTGATATTGCCTGTCAGTAATTGGGGAAAATTTCATGAAAAATCCTAACAAAACATTTACATTTCTTCAATTAAAAAAAAAGTGCAGGTCAGAGGTTTAGAGTCCAAAAGGCTCCTGAATATCATAGTACATTAGAAAATTTACTGTCAGTTCTCTGGGTGTAATCTCTAGGTTGTAAATGGGTTTAGTTTAGTTATTATTTCTAGGTTCAAAAAGTATATTGGACAGCAATCTTGAGATTTCGGGAGGCAGTTGTTGGAAGAATTTGTCACAATGATCTTATGAAACAGAGCCTTTGAAGTTACTCTGCCAAAGAAACTTGGTAGAAGGTCTCCCCTGGTTTAAACCTTGATGCTTCTGAATCTATATTTTCAGTTTCTTGAAAAATCATTGATTGGCATTCTTGCAGCTTTAGCATAGGAATGTGATGTTCTGTGAGCAGAACTTGTGCTGCCTTGTTTTCTCTCAGCTATTCAGCTATTTGCTTGTCTTACTTCTTTCAGCTATTGGCTTGTCTTCGTCCTCTTCAATATATAAAGCTAATGCAGGGGAGAAAACCAGATTTCTATTATCCAGCTCTCAATTTTTAGAATTGAAGTAAATAAGGAAAGGGATTTAAAGGTTAGTTCTACCCAATAACTTTACAATGTATTGACAGGTACCAGTCAGATTTGAGTGTGGAAAACAAATTAACCAACCAAACTAAGCCATAAGTCTGATTTCCTCTAAAAAAAAAATCAATCAGGAAAATAGAAAATTGCATGGAGACCTCATAGCCACCTTCCAGCATCTAAAAGGGGCATACAAGAAAGCTGGAGAGGCATTCTTCATCAGGCACTGTAGTGACAGGATAAGGAGTAAAAGGTTAAAACTGAAAGAAGAGAAATTTAGGGTAGACATGGAAGAAATTCTTTCCTGGGAGAGTGGAGGGGTACTGGAACAGGCTGCCCAGAGAAGTTGTAGCTGCCTCATCCCTGGAAGTGTTCAAAGCTAGATTGGATGGGACATTGAATCTAGTGGAAGTTGTTCCTGCCTGTGGCAAGGGAGTTGGAACTAGATGATTTTTAATGTCCTTTCCAACTAGGCTATTCTATGATTCTAGGATTCTATTATTCCAAGTCTATGATTCCATGATATAGGTAATTTAAAACAATGGAACTATTATTCTGTGCCTGTTTTACGTCTGTCAAGACTAATTTATGAAGAAACTGTAGATAAAATATCATTGAAATATCATCTGAGTTTCCTCTTTTGATAAGTTTTATTTATTTTTCTTAGTCGTTTCTTAAAAAAAAAAAATATATAAATTTTTAAATTCTGTGTATAGAAGCTACATTTTACAATGAGATATTTACATGAATCGCTGTGAACTTGCATTTTTGAATCTACCTAGACGTGCTTCAGTGGGTTTATGTATTATGAAATTTATAGGGATTCCCAAAACCCTCAAATATTTATCAGTTTCCCAGTTGACATAAACTGCTTCATGCCAGTAACTAACTTGACTTTGAGAAATTCAGGTAAAATGATCAGATTGATGAATAATGTGATGGTTTCCAGCCATTCTGGGAGAGAGAGATGACAAAGGTTTGAGGTAGGGTTGAGTGTTCCCTTTGGTCTTGGTCTAAGGGTGGAGGAAGAACCACTTCTTTATTTTTTCCTCACCATGTAATTAAAGGATGAGTTTTTTTCTTTCTTCCTGTGCTCCTTCCAAACACAATCAATTACTACTCTAAATAGGTCACAAAGTTAGGACATAGTTTTTAGTTAATAACTACCTGTTATCTTCCCCTGCTCTCTACTGCTAACAAAACAGCTTAAAGGATCTGTACAATATAAATCAAAATCTGACCATTAATTTTAGTGATTTCTTTGGATGTGCATGTATTGTATTAAAAAAGTTGTGCTGCTGAAGTCTATTTAGTTAACTCACGATTGTTCACATCCAAAAAAAGAATAATTGTTTCTGAAAGTGTTTTGCAACTTCTGTAAAACCAAGTTTCCAACTTTGGACACTCAGGCTTATATTTTTTTTCTCAGCAGAGTTCTTAAATCTAAGGGACAATACAAAGTAAAGGATTATTTGCAATAAAAAAGAATATTGCATCAGGAGATCAAAGTAAGGTATTATCAGAAAGTTGATCAAAATTAAAGGGCAATAGTAATAATAGCAATATATGATGATAGGTATTCTGATTTATAAGAGAAAATTACATAGAATCATAGAATTGTTTAGGTTGGAAAAGACCCAATAATCATTGAGTCCATACATTAATTCAGCACTGTCAAGCCCACCCCTAAACCATGTCCCCAAGTGTCCCATCTGCACATCTCTGAAATACCCCCAGGGATGGTGACTTAACCATTGCCCTGGGCAGTGTCTTCCTGTATGCCAACCTGTTCATTAAAGGCTTAAAACACCAGAAATAATGAAGCTGCTTTATGCCATGAAAGCCCATGGTAGTAGCAGAAGAAGGGAAGAAGGAGCTCTGAAGCACTGTCATGCAGGGCAATAAAACTTTGTCTCTCTTAGGGAGGGATTAGTTTGTCAGCTCAAAATGGGGGATATGGAAATCTGCAAACGGGCCAGAAGGACACAGAGAGATGGGGCTTTGTGGCAAGGCAGTAGTTTGAGATGCAGATGTGGATATTTAAGATCTGTAGAGCTGCTTGCCTCTATTCATGTTGTGCTTGGGGAAGAGAACTTTGTGTATTTTATTTAAATAAATAAAGTTACATGAAATTGCATCTTTGACTAACGTCTGCAATTTTCTTACTTCAATTGAACTGACCTCTCAAGCCCTCAAATTACAACCAATGGGCTTAGGTCAGAGGAGCAATGGCATTTTTTAGTTGTTCCATTTGCATTTTGTATTATGTACCAGTTGTGAAAGGAATGGGTTTTATTTCTTTCAACATGAAATTATATGAGCTTAAATAAGACTGTCCTATTGAGGCTACCCATAAAAACTTACAGTAATAAAGCTGCACAAGTGTGCTAAACCATTTTATTAGGGATTAAAACCTCTCTGTCTACCTCTCCAGGATGAAAAATCATCAAAACTGCTAGTGATTTGACCTGCTGCTTCTCTTACTTTTTCAACTTTGAAACGTGTGTTTGCCAAGTGAATTGAAGTGAACACATTTTGTAAGCTGTCATTCCATATAGAGATTTACGGCTTTCCATTTCTATTTAGAATTAAAGAATGATGGTGTAGCCCTTTCCTGAAAAGTCCAATAAAACCAAAGTGATGCACCCAGTATATAATGAGAACTAAATGAAGCTTTCAAAAACACTAGTAGCTATGCATCTCTGTCAAGCTGTCATTTATCATGCAATCAAGCCTCAAGCAGAAACCAAGCCTCAAAGTGGCATTACAAAACCATGTTCTTGAAGCCTTGCTGAAAAATTTTCAGAAGAACATTGTCAGAAATGCTTTATTTTATTCACTTCTTGAAAATCCACAGTCACTAAGTGAAAGGCAAACACTTCTTGGACAAGTATCAAAAAATGATAGCTTCTACTCTATGTATGAATTTTAATAAATGCTTAAATTATATTTTCCAATGGTTATGGTGTTTGAATACATATAGCTCAACATCAGTAATCAAAGAACTTTTTAGCGCTATTATAGTGCAGCTCTTCCTCTATAACAGTAAAACATCTGGTTTTACATAATCATTGGTTAAAAAGGATCTCTGCAGGTCATGTAGTTTAGCCTTGCTTTTGAAGTAGAACTCACATGAACACTACATCAGTCATGACTTTGCTCAGGTGCATCTTGGAAACCTGCAGGGATAGATCCTGGTTCTTCTAAGTCAAAAGTTCCGCACCACGCTCGTGGGGAAGTTTTTCCTGAAATTAAATCTGAATGTCATAATCAGCAGCATGTGGTTTTGGTTTTGCTGTTGCATCTGCCACTTCATCATCTCTGTCATTCCTTTCAAGTAGATGTAGGTTGTTATTAGGAGGTCCTTAGTCCCTTTTGTCACCAGAATATGTGACCTAAGCTTCCTCAACCTCTTTCCTCATGGTCTAGATTCCCTGCACAGTACCTTCCTGCAGACCCTCTCCAGTTCCTCCACACCCATCCTTAATGGAAGCAGAACAGGATAACTTCTTTCAGTCTGCTTCCTTTTTCTGATGCAGTTCTGTAGGAAGTTAGTGTCATGGAATGAGAATGCACTTTTGTTGCCTTGAATTCAACATGATGCCCGCGGCAGTGTCAGCAGGATGCTCCCCTCAGCCTGTGCTGTTGTGTGGAGCTATCCTGCCCCAGGTGCAAAAGTGGGAGCACCTCCTTGTAGAACCTCACAAGGTTCCTGTTGGCCCAGTCTCCATGTCCATCCATGTCATACAGAATGAAGTTCAGACAGTTGTTGAATCACTTTCCCCCCAGTTAGTAAATCCTCTCTAAAATGTGTCACTTCAATTATTAACCAAATCACTGACCACAATGTCAAAGAGAGCAGGAGTCAGTATTGGTCTCTGTGGTACCCTGCGCTTCCCCAGCCAGTGACCACTTGTCATTGGCTCTGTGAGGAATAACACTGTAGTGACCACTCAGTGCTCTCAGGTTCTTTTGAGATTCAGAGGACTTAATAGTCTTCCTTTCAGTTCACAAGAATACTTTAAAAACATTCTGAAACTACAGTAGTGGCAGAACCCCAGCAGGTACAAAAACATTTTGGGATTTGGCTTTTTATATAGGTGGAATAATTAGAAAACATTTCCACACAGTTTAATTAATTTCTCATTAAGAAAAAGAATAGTTTTTTTCTTCAAAGAAATCATGTTTCAAATAATTTAAAATATCTCTAAGACTGTCAGAATATTCTAAGACATGAGAAAAGCACCAGGAGTTTGAAAACTTTTAAAGTAAACCACTCTTTTATTTTGTTTTTACTTTCTTCTTTCAGGGGCAGATGTTGCCACTCCTGCCCACAATTATTTCTGCCTGCAGTTTAACTGACTTAGTCATCTTGCCTTATGATTTGTCAAAGTAAAGTAACCTAAATTGCAGGAACAAAATTGTTTTAACAAAATTAGAACCTACACAAGAAAAGAACAAATCAAGGTCATCTTGTCCTTTTCATTCTACAAGGTACTCTTCTATTTATTACTATTAAATAACTTTTTGCTCAAATAATGTGTATGAATCTTCACATGCATTGACAATCTGTAAGGGTTCAAAGGTAAATAAAAACAGCTTAAACAAACAAGGAGAGTAAAATTTTACACAACAGGTTTATGGGAGTTCTATGGTGGGGACTGTAATATGAAGGTGTTGTATAAAGCAGGTTAAAAACAGGAAGTAAGTTTTATTTTCATCCTTCTTTCAAAGTCAGCTCTTTTCTGACACTCCAAATGCTGTCAAATTCCAGATGTAGAAATCCATTTTGACTACCTTGGAAAATCTTCATTAACCTCACAGAGGAAGACAGTGTAAGCGATGACTTTTAGAGGAGTTGAATAGTTTACTGTGATGTCTCTAGGCAATTCTGTCCTCTCTTGTTTGGACCCCCACTTGAAAAAGAATATAGAAATATTATATGTAAATGTGGCCTTCTGTAGAAATACACCTGCAGCATATTCATTATCACCTTTAGACAGTCTGTATCTCTGTTCTCCAATTTTTTAGTAAAGATAATTGATAGCTGAACACTGCTTGGGATCCTGAATAATTTATTCACCTGTATAAAGGTACTGCTTAGTCCTCAAACTTGCATCACAGTGTAAGTGTGTCACCTCCACATCTGAAAATAGCAACACAACTTGAATGAAGTTGGCTTAGATCTTCTCTTTTCACTGAATAGAATGATGCCCTGGGAGTTGGAACAGACGCTGCAATTCAGCAAGGCCTTTAATGTGATCTCTGCTACTTAAGATCCCTGTGGTACTGGCAAAGCTATTAATGAGAATAAGCTTTCAAGTTCACTGCCACCTGGGTTTGCATCTGGCACCTCTGATCCAGAGGGTTCTGTGTGTTTTAAAGTAAGGGGCACTGCTTCCACATATAGCACACAACTATTTCTCCTTTTAGCAGCTAAACCTCCATTGACCAACTTCAGCTGTTATTTGCTTGCCTTTAAAGATGACAGAGTGCTGTTAAAGTCATAAAAATAGTATGTTGGCTACATTACAAAAGTAATGGAAAAACAAAGCAAAGGAGCATTTCTGAAGTGGCCCAAATTTCTTTTGCTCTCTCTCTCACTTATTCCTGATAGGAAAAAATAAACTTCTAGAAGGAAACTCATACGTCTCTTTCTTTTTCTATTTTTTTTTAATATGAACCATTAAATTGTGTGACTAGCTAACAGTCCACTAAGCTCCTGACAAAGTGATATAATCTTTCTAAAAGAAACACTGGCAGTGTACCAGCTGCAAACATTGTTCAGTTCAAAGACAGGGAATAGAAGCATGGAGAGGTAAAACTGGGTCCAAATATTGCTGCATCTTGTTTAAAAGAAAATTTAAGGATTTCTGTTCTTTCTGTTGTGTCCAAGACAGGACCAAATCTGCAGGAAGACCCACTTCCACATAAGAAATTGAAGTAGATGTTAATCTTGTTCAATTTTTGATTTGTTTGTCACTGGTGCTTTTCCCAATGCCTAACCAATGTGCAGCCCTGAGGCATACATGGCCTTGGCAGATGCTTTTCTTCCCAGAAAGGTGAGAAATTCAGTATCCAGAGATGCTGTGAGTTCTCCTACCAGTCTCATACTTTTTGTGCCAGAATGTCATTGACTTACACTTTAGTGTCTTCAGTCCTATGTATTGAAGGAATAGCATGGGGTAATTTTTAAATTACTGCTTTCTAGGCCTCTGATTTTGCCTGTTTCTCTGTTTTGTGGAGATCTTTGCATGTTCTCCTTCCTACCTTCCTCATGTGAATTTCATTTGAATTAGAAAATTCTTATTTGGATTAGAATTCTGATTTAATTAGAAAATTTTCCTGTGAATTTCATTGGAATATAAAAAACTTCTGAGTGTGAGTGCAGGAATGTGAGCCACACTTTCTGCAAGATACTGTGTGTTTGCATGTCTTATCTCCCTAGTCTGAGGAAAGCATAGCAAACTGCAATCAAAAGTATCTCCTGTGTCAGCAGCCTGTGTGGAGAGATTGGTGGTGCTGCACAGAAGAATAGTAAAAACATTTTTAGTCCAAAATATGATATGTGTGTGCAATAGACAGCTTTTTGAAAACAATAAGCAAGAATCCAGGAAAATAAAATTACTCCTATATGTGGACAAAATATAGAAAATTGTTGACTAGTATTAAAAAGAGCAAATAATTCAGCATAAATTAATAGATCCTGAATAAGAATGTGCAGCTCTCACAGTAATTTCTCTGAAAGCTGCTGACACAGGACAAAGCAGAAAAAAGTTGCATCTGTAGGTAAAGCTCAAGGGGAATAAACACAAAGATAATTCATTGAGAAGCACAAAGAAAACACGATGATAAAGGGGGCAAGACATCAAAATATCTTCAGAAGAATATTTAAAAGTATAAAGCTGTGGTAACAGTATGCAAATACAAAATTGTGAAGGTATGGAGAAAACTGATGAAAAATGCCCTATCTCCAGGTTAATTATAGCTTAAAGACCATTATGTCAGAAGAGACAGACAAGAGAAGAAGAGCAATTCATAACACTTAGGACACAACCAATTAGTTGAAGGATAAGAGCTTGCATAAATGCAAGTAGTGCAGAAAAAGAAAAGGTTTGTAGTGCATGCAGTAGCACAAAGCACTTGGACAAGTTAACAGAATAAAAACAAACAGGTAATTGAAGGCCAAATAGAGAATGATGTATGGATGGTTGCTCTAGCCTGAAAAAGCTTTCCCAGTTCTATTCAAGAAGTGCATTGCAACTGAACAGAGGCCAATTATAGTTTAACTAAAAACATATTCACCCTAGAAGGATTTACATAAGAGGTAGCAGAGCATGAAAAATGCGCAGTCTGAAATTTCAGGTGCTGCAGAGAGTGAAGGAGCTGCCCCTTTCAGCTGAAACGAGTGAACTTGTGAAACACTGACACTAAACTTAGGACAAATGATTCTCCTGATAAACAACTGAGGTAGAAAAAAAGCATTCAGAACAGCCAGTGTGCTGCAGCAGCCTGCCAGCAGAATTCCTGCAGCATTTGTGACTGGGACACCCTCCACCTATCCTATACCTATAGAGGGATGCAATTCTTTGGTAACCACAGCACCTTTTCTGATGTGGTCAGAAAACTACATGGGAGGAAAAGAAAAAAAAAAAAGCCCTCTAAAACCAAGTAACGTAGCGCATTGGTAATGGAAAGAACATTGTTCAAGTCTGAGTCCTCACTGTGGTGAACTGCAAGCTAGTCTTTCAGAAGCCAGTGCAGCTATGTTTTCTTAAAATTAGGAGACCTGCATATTAAGAAGTGTCCATTACAAATTACTTAAAATGCAAAATATGAACTCAAAAAGCAAACATACTTAATTTTTCCCAGCTGAAAACAGAAAGATAATTATTTACGAATAATTTCCAAAGGTTATATTGACAAATGACACTGTGTATAGCAAGCAATTTCCTGATAGGTGGTTTTGAATGTATCTATTTACAAATCTTGAGAATACTATTTGCAGTCTACTAGGACAACTGATCTCTGAATACATCAGTAAGCCCAAAAAATGTTGTAAATCAATATTTAGCATGTTTCAAAAATAAAATATGTATATCATTACTCTAGAGTCTTGTATCTATAACAGGTAGTGATGAAATATCCCTTAAAATATGGAAATATTACAATGTAACCAATTTTATATATTACTGTGCTGTGAAATGGGCCTTGAGGCCTTCTTCTGTCAAAAACTTCTTAGTTGTTTCTGTATGAGGCTTTATATTAAGAGAAAATAAGATAAATGCAAATTAGAAAGCTCTGGCTATGCTGTTTCCTTGAAAAAAGTTTTAAAACAAAGATGTTCATTAAAAAATATGTTCCTACGAAAAAATTCTACTTCAGAGCTTCATGACCAGTTTCCACCCTGCCCTAAGGTGGAAAAATATGCAGAGACCAAAACCCATTGCACATGCCAAGAGAATGAGCAGGTATTAACTAAACAGGTACTAGCACCTTCTAGATGTTCCTTAAGGAAAAAAATAATACTTTCAGATTAGCTTTATGGAGTATGGCCTCATTCAGAAAACACTGCAATGGATAAAGTTGCCCACAAAACAGAATATAAGTACCCTTAAATGCCACCAACTGATGGAAATTTGGGTAATAAATTTTTATGCTGAACTTGCTTTTGGGACAACATCAGCTGTGGGTCATAAAAACCCCAGACAGGAGATCTGAAGGATTTGGCTGGACAACAAGGCACATTCAGTGTTATATAGAGGAGGAAAGGTAAATAGTGTAAGATAAAGGAGAAATAAATCTTCAATGAAATATAGTTTCTGGTTTTTCTCTGGGCAAAAAAGCCACCTCCTTATAGGGTTCTGTGCACAAAACTGGGTAAGTGGATGGCAGAGCATATCTTTATGTTCCTCTCTGGCTTCACATCCAGGTCAGCTCCAGAATGTGTTCTTCAACAGTTGGCATCTTTAAGAAAGGTGAAATTTCTCCTTGACAAAACTGTTCTTCCAGAAGTGACAAACCATTTCCTCTAAGTTCTCTACCTAATTTTAAATAAATAATCATAAAATGTCTTGCATGGAGATTAATATGCATCCTAGACTTTTTGAAAGACTCAGTTGCCTATCTCTTTTTTTAATAGTTATAAATTATGAGGGAATCCATGAAGTGAAGGATAAAAATGGCATGGTAGGTGGCAAAGACTTTATCAAAAAAAAGATTATCTCTAAGTACATTATGTAGAACTTTCTCCAGCTTCCCACCAAATATTATGTCACACCAGCCAATGATTTATTGGGCACTATTCCTTGCAGCATTTTCTTAAAGGTTAGGTTGTGTGTTTGTCCTTCAGATTCCAGCTGAGATCCAAAGGACAGGAAAAGCAGATTAATAATGAAGGAAAAGAGTAGCTAGAAAGTTACAGAAACTTTATAACTCATTTCAAAGGAAGTTCCTCCACTATACCTCTTCAGTGGGAATGAAGCAAATCCTGAATGTATAACAGCACAACCCCAACAGAGTTAAAGCAGATTTGCTTTCTCTGGCTGACAGGTCTGACCAAGTAGATGTGAAGCAATTCTCTCACAAAGAAGTCCTAATTTTTTTTTTTCTGCAAGGCTTTAAACAGATACCCAATGAGTAAAGATTTGCCTTTCTGTGGAGGCGAAACAAAACCAATTGTGATACAGGTTTGCTAAAAATAAATACAAAGATCCTGTGAAAACACCATGGAAGTCACTAGGAAATTCTCTCAACAAAGGAAGATTTATACACATTATCATGGTTTTAGGTTTGCTGATAATTGTAAGAGTCCTTAGTGGGAAATAAATGTGTTCATTAAACACAAAATACCTTTTCCTGTTTCTTTGCTTCATTCTGAAGTTAAAAATAAAAGGCCATGCTCAACTAGCAATTACTTTCTATGTTCAGAGCTCTGAACATGCATCCTTGAGAGAAGCTGTCTTCCCACACTTTTATTATTTTTCTACTTTTTCATAACCTAGATGCTGTCACACTTCAAAGTTTTATATCAGCCTTGTAATAAATGCAAGAGATGAGGTCAAATCTGTTTATGCATGGATAAAGCAGGTGAAATTTAGTACACTTTCCAGTGCGAGTTTCTCCTTATAGCACTTTATCATGTTTTAATTTAAATTCATGACAGTCAATCTATCTAACCATTCCATTATGATCAAATTTTTTGCTGATTCTTTTTTTAAAATTATTTTTATGAGCCTGTCCTTCCCTTTAAGGTCTATAGGGCTGTCTGCACTAAAAATCCTTCTTAGAAGTATTATTTTGAAAGAGTTTTTTATGTCTTTTTATTTTGCTCATATTTTAAAGTTGCTAATGTCAGATGATGCAACTTGCTCCTTCCCTTTTCTCTCATAAAAGAGAGCTTGATGGGGCTTTTGGTGAATCATCTGTCTACCTCCTGCCCAAGACAGGACTATCTTTAGCAAATACTCTTCCAGTTAAAGACCTTTGATGACAAAATCCACACAGCCTTTTCAGATAGGTCATGTCAGACCTCTGCTGTTCAGTTATTAGCATTGGACAATTGTGCTACATTCTAATGTAAATCTTCTTTGTATTTTAAGCTTTCTACTACAAGGGTATGAAGTTGTGATTTCCTGTTTGAAGTTGCTTTTAATAGACTATAGCTTAGGGAGTCCTTCAAGTGTTGAATTAATTGATATTGTGGAATGGATTTTTTCCACTGAAAATTGACGTTTTCCAATGCAAATTAGTTTAATAAATAAAATCAAAGTTGGGTGGAATTATTTAATACATTACACAGCTCTTTAGCTCGTAGCCTATAGGTTCATATGCTGTAGATAGACCCATTGAGATAATTGCAACAGTCCTAAGTCAGAATAAAAACAGAAACAAAATTTGGCCTTAAGTTCATGTTACATCATGTTCTATATAAAATTCACTTTATTACCGCATTCCAAGGTATGGGAAGCATTATATTAAAAAAAACATTCCGAGAATAAATTAAAGGAATAAATGTGTTCATAACTGGGTAGTAAAAGTAGGTTGAGCTGGACACCAGGAATCAACAGTTTCCACATACCAATCCTACCTCTGAACTGGAAGCAGGAAGAGTGGCCTAGCCTTCCTAGTCCAATAGTTTTTTTTTTACATTTCCCTCCTAGTGAATTCATGTTGTTGTTATTGTAATGTATTTTGTTATTATTGTTGTAATGTATTCAGTCACAGCTATGACTTGATTCTTAATTTCTCAAGATGTCCAATACTGTGAAAAAGATCTGCAATGCACATATTATTCTCACCAATTATTATTAAGTACATTTTTGTTCATTGACTGTTCATTGTGCTGACATATTTCCCCATATATAAGATACATAATGTTAATTAGAGAGCTCCAGTGGGATGCAAAATGACAATTTGAAAATTCACACTGGTTATTTGAAATTATTTGTTTAACTGACTATTCATGGACTTACAATCATTGCAGATTATAGAAGCGTCAGTAAAATGAATTAGAGTGGTAAGATAATGAAAAGAAGGCAGATTTAGATTAAGATTTTCTTCCTTGCTGTCTCTTTGAGTCATTTAGTTAATTATGCATGTTTCTGACACAGTCCATGATGTGTTTACACTCATTAATTTTACTAGAAGCGGGGATTCTTACAGTAAAACAATTCTTTTAGCTTCATAATGACTCACTGACATTCACCATATAATTTCCTGAACAAAATTCAGCCACATATTTAATTAAAATGATTCTGATATTTATTTGAAGGAGCTTTCCTTCAGCTTCCTCACCAGGAGGAGTTGGTGGAGTGATCAAGGGAGAAAATTTTGACTTGTTCAGGCTGAATATGAAGTGTTTAGAGTGGTGGTTGGCAAAAAAAGGCAGCATGCTGCAAAACTAACCCCAGTATCTAATGTTCTTTCATGTGTTTATTAATATCGTATGAGAAGAAAAAGGGAGAAAATAGCACAGTTTAGTACACACTAATAAGATTTGACACTTTTTTCATTAGGCACCCAGAAAGATTTGACTTTGGGCACTCCTGGCCACCTGTACCACTTGTGGAGATTTCACTTGCTATTCCTCAGATAATACATGACAAATTCTGAAAAAAATATCCTGTCTCTTGTATTCTGAAAACATATTTGTGCTGGGTATTGGCACCAGTGTGAAAGACATTTTTTTGGCATCAACTGGAGAGGCAAAGGTGATTGCCTCCCTCCTTTGGCTGACCAGCACAGCCAGCTGCATCATCCCCACTTCATGGACTTCAGGTCAAAATCTGCTGGAGCTGACTCAGGTTTACGCTGTGTAATTTATGTGGCAGTGTAAATGTGTGTAATTAAAATAGTCACAGAGGAGCTTGCATTGAGGAGTATTCTCTGTCCCCTTTTCAGTGCCAGGTACAACTTCTCTAAGACCATTTATTGATAGACAGAGTACAGATAATGAGTCGAGTCTACATTTACCCCCTTATTCCCCAAAAGGAAGGTTTACATTTGTTTTGGCTTAGCATAGATAATGTTCACAGAAGAGCACTTTGATTTCCCACCGTGCTATGCATGGATTGTTTTGCACTGGCTTAAGTGTAAGTGCAGGTGCATCAATTTGGGCGGATCTGGAAAGAACAACTGGTATCAATCCCACAGAATTTCATTTATTAGCTTGGAACTCATCTGGAGATCAATTGCAGAGTGGTGTAGATTAGGAAGAGTTGTGTCTCCTGTTAGTTGACTTTTTAAAGCTTTGCAGGTACAAGCCTGCGTCCTTAACTGTGAGCTGCACATTGACAAGTACTTCACTATATTTCAGGGAAAATTGACTGGACTTGTTCAATGAACATCCCTTTCCACAAAATTTTACATCCTGCTTCATGTCATTTTAGTGTTTGGATACATTTGGAATTTAAGTATTTCCTACTGAAGGACAGTGTGTGGCCCAAATAATTTCTGTGCTTTTTGTTGTCCAGTGAGATCTTACTACCAAATCTTAATGTTTTCTCTGTGAATGTCACATGTGTACTTTTCACACAGAGTCTGGAACCTGTGTTTCTTTGCTCAATGGTTACATTGTTTAAGGTCAAATAACAGGTAAAAATAGCTCAGCATACTGTACTGGTCTTCTGCCAAAGAATATGAGGTACACATGGGTAGAATTGATACAGATCAAAAATTAATATTTAATAAACATAGAAAAAGAAATATACTAAAGCAGTTAGTAAAGAAACTAAAAGCTTACTTTATTTTAATGTGTAGCCTGTTGCTTCTCTTTAAAAGTGTACAAATCATGTCAACATTTGATGTCATTATTGCTCCATCTAGTGAGACCTCCGGCAGAGCACAGGCCACTATGAACTTCCTGCCTCTGATCCCCCTAAAATCAGCTACCCCTTAGACTTCTACCCTGTATGAAATTACATCAGGGTTTTTGCAAAAGTGAGTGAAAGAGTTGTTTTGTTTCTAAAAATAAACAACTTTTTGACCTGGAGTTTTGTAGTATTATGGAAAGAAGAGACTTTCACACAATTACTCTTCTCTTTTTGCATCTCTTTGCCAAATAGAGGGCACAAGCACTGGAAATATTTTTTTTTTCCCTAAACATCAGTTCTTTTTGAGTTAGTATTCTGATGGAGCAAACCAGTCAGTAGTAAAGACAAGAAAGGTAGCCTGAATTGTTCATCTGAGAACTTAGATGGGTTGTGTTGAACTGCTGGACTTTCAAAGGCAGGATGGGGAGGGAATTTCAGAGTATAGTTTTATTTTCTGCATATTCCTTTGTGTCCTCTAGTCAGTGACAGAGAAACCCTATCTTAAAGGCTGTCACAAAATGAGATTCATGTTGCCCAATTGTAGCAGTGCTGTCACAGGTACCAATCAGATGTATCTTCAGCACAAATTTTGGGATGACATCAAGTACAATGCTCTTTCTCTACACCAGCATTAGAAAGAAAGACTTGAAAACTAATGGATAACACTAACCAAAGTGGCTACTGTGAACATAATTCCACTGTAAGAGGACAAAACAAGCAAAGAAAACTAACTCACTGAGATTTATAAAGTATATAAAATAATGCTGAGAGGAGTATATTTCAAATTTAAATAACAATTTAATAATAGAATTAGTTCTGTTTCAAAAGCAGAAATAGGAGTTGTTCCAAGAACACTGTTCTTTGGTGCGCTTTTATAATTCATTGGGTTTTTTTGTATTAGCATGAAACTTATCCACTACCCTGTATGGAAAAAAAACCCTCTTGCACTTAAAATGAGTTTGCTGCCTTCGTGGAAAATTGAGTCATTTCCCTCTCCTCCCCCACTACAAATATTGTTTATAAATGGATAGGAACACAATGCCTATTTTTTTGTAGTTTTGTAAAATATTTGACATAGGATAATTGTATTTCTCATATTTAAGCTTGCAACTGGAGGAGGGCAAGGTGTCAGTTTTTTGGTCTATTTTTATTTTTGGTATAAGTGTGCCTTTAATTCATTGTTGTGCTAAAAGCATTTGTGACAGGTAAATATATTTCAGAACCCATTAATTTTTGTACCTGGAGAGCTTCTACTGGCTTCTAAACAATTTTATGTTCATTTTAATTGCTGACTGTAACAGCATAATTACTTTGATTTCAAGAAACAATATATAACAAGAAGTGTGGGTTATATAAATCCTCTCTATGCCTTTTAATATGCTGGCTTTGGGCTTTGGTAGGATGTTATGTTTACCAAAACAGACTTTTTTTCATTTTTTCTCTTTGAAGTTCTTGTAGAGACATGTTCTATCAAATTGTCTAAAACACATATTTTAAAATTGCTAACATATATAGCATACCACATGAAATCACATAAATCTTGGGTTTTGAAAGAGTCAGTATGATATAGGATGACAAGGTACAATAATGGCCATGGCAGAACAGTATTACACAGTGTAGGAGGTTTTCACATTCTGACAGCTTCACTTTGTTTAGTGTTGTAGCTGGAAAGGAATTCATTTCTAGCAAACAATTAGATCTTTAAATATTTATGAGCAACATCCCACTCGCACACATAACTTGGGGCCTAACTGAATGGTCATAGAAGTAATATTCAACAAAAAAAAAGACTAAAGAAGAGAGTTGAACAAGAAGATAAAAATACACAAGCACTTGAAAAGCAATCTAAATTCTCTCCTACAAGTAATTGCAACATGTAGAGGCTGTTTTCTGTCCCAGGTTCATCTGATTCTCTCTATGCACAGTACCTTCTGCCCAAACTGGCAAACATTTTCCCTCCCGTGTTCCAACAGTATAAAAACACCAGATGAGAGAAACATCAGTGACTCTGAGCTACCTGATGTTCCTGCCCTCAGCAGGGGGTAAGAACAAGATGGTCTTTAAAAGTCCCTTCCAACCCAATGCTCATTGTGATACCATTCTATGACTAATCAATGCTCACCAATGCTATAATTGGCTGAAGGACGATGGGAGGAGAGGGTTAACCATGGTGGGTACTGCAGGGCAGGTGGGTGCCACAAGGTGCCCTGCAGGCTCTGGGAAACCCTACACAGCACAGCCAACCACTGTCTTTTTATCTCCCTTCTAGTCAACTGGGCCCAGTTAAGTGCATTTGGGCAGCATCTGCAAAATCCCCTTTGGTAGCCCAGGCTTTGCAACACCATCTTAGCTCCAGGAAGATGATGCAGACTAAGAGAATGAGACATCTAAAAAAGCTCCTGAGCTCTGGTGCTCAAGACACATGCAAGCTAAGTGGATATCAATGGTAAAAGGAACAAACATGTGAGCTCTGAGTGCTTGCTATTTTGGCTGGTTCAGAGCACCATGTGATTCTCTCTGATGCCCACTAGAGCAATTACAGAGAAGACACACAAAAAACATACATTTTGTTTGACCTGATGGAATTCAGGCAGATCTTTTGGCATCATGCTGTAGCTGCAGGTCTAAGCAAGTAGAAGGTATCTTCCATAAGGTCTGTTAGAGTTGCAACGGAATTGATGGGGTTAACAAGATTATGGAGGCTTGATTCTTGCTAAAACAAGTATTTAGTGTACATTAAAAGTCTTAAGAAGTCAGAGTGATTTGGAATTAATGAAATTAAACTGTACTGAGATGCATGACATTTACAGTAAAAATAATTATTTTAATATATTTTTCCATGTGTAATGTAAAAATGGCTTCTTTGCTTAGGGGAAAAATAAAAGCAGATTTTTTAATTAAAAATTGTTCTTGTTTCTCTTTTAGTGAAAATAGTCCATTGTAAATGAACAAATACAAATATGCTCTTCTGCAGGTACTGGTTGTGCATATATTTAGTTAATACTTTACACTTTCAGGCAAGTTTACCAAAGAATTTCACAAAATTAATTCTTAAATTTAATTTTTTTCTTACCTTTTTTTCCATTTATTTACCTTGTGTTCCCATTTTGACTTGACATCCCCACTTTTTGTCACGTAAGTTTTGCTTAAAGAGTTTCTCCTTACAGCAAAGGATCACTGAAGTGCACATGAGCCTTTGAACTCTCCATCATGGAATGTCTTTAAGAACAGGTTCAGTAAACATCTGTTGTGTATAGATCCTGCCATGGACTAGAGGAATAATTATATAATCTCTTGAGGCAGCTTCCAGGCAATGAGTCTGTTTTATATGCGATTTGGAGGGCTCTATGAAGGAATTGTGTCAAAACTGTCAACACTACCTGAATTATATCTTAGTAGGAATATAATGTGTGCGAGGAGAATTGAAATAATGGATAAAAAATTATGTTTAGATTTTTTTTTCCCATTAAAAAAGAATCCTGTAATTGTACTGCATGGGAAGCTCATTCCAAGAGTTTGGGGAATTCTGCAGTTTTTCAGCATCTGATGATGTGATCATGTTTGCCCCATCTGTCTCTGATTTCTAAGGATGAAATAAATGCTCAATTGTTTTTCTGTGTTATTCATGTTGTGTTAAGGCAGCTCATTTTCAAAGCAGACTTTGCACCAAGTATTACTAAATATTTTGCAGCAATTATTTATAATTTTGACAAGGGATATTTCTGTCACGTTATTGTTTGGGTATCTCTGTGCTCTGCTGTCAATGGTAATACCTAGAACCCATCACTCAACCAACTGACACCAGCTAGCACATGGCTGCAATGAGGGTCTTCTGAGAAAAGACTGTTAATATTATAGTAATACTTTTTCCATCTATAAATCTCAACACATGACTGCAAGACAGCATCTGCAGTTTCTAGTTAAAGACACCAAAACTTAGAGTGAAGTAATCTGCTTTAAGTCACCAAATAAACTTGCAGAAGCATTGGGAATAGGATCAGATTTCCCAAAGCTGCACTTCAGTATCTGATTTACTCAGTTATGCTCCTTTCCTTGATTTCCCCTTCTGTCCCGGTCTCCACTCCCACCCCACCCTTTTCAGATTTGCAATTCTCACTTCCTTAGGTTTATGCCAAAAAAAGTAGACTGGAACTTTTCTTCTCCTTCATTTTTCCACAAAGAAATAAGGTACTATTAAAGCAAAGATCATGTAAACAAAGAAGAAAAAAAAAAACTGTACTGGTACATAGATGTCACTGATATTTTAAAATATCTGTAATTAATTTGCAACTATATTTTCTCATTTGCTAGATATGACTGTCCCTAACTTCCTGAAAATAAAATAATTTCCTTAATGTTTTTGGAGTTGCGTATTTCTTTCTTGTGCTCTAAAATGTCCTTTAGTTAGCTAATATGGGCAGAAAAATGAATCAGAAAGACAGACAGATTTCTGCTAGAAAATTAGACATTTAGATTGCGGAAATTGTCATCCATGTAGTAAAAAAACCTTTGCTTTTGACTGTATTACAGACTGCAATCCCTCTGCTTATCTTCAGCAGAAAAATAGTTTCAAAGAACGTATATCCTTTTGTAAATGTTACTTCAGATTGAATTATTTTATTATCTGGTGTGAGATAGAAAATGATAATTTAATTTTAATTCCGTGTTCAATTCCTACAAAAGGATTATGCCAAGCCTGATAAATGTTCCTTTATTTTAATTCCTGAAAAGAAATATATATCTGTATATTTTATTTCCTTCCTGTGGGATTTCCTCAGTTTTCTTTGCCTAAGATTTGTAGATCAATCTCATCAATGGATTTTAGCATATGTTGGACTTCGGGCAAAATTGTTGAAATGTATACCAACACTGAACTTTTAGTGTACATTTTTCTATAAGAGCCTTTTAATGTTTTATATTGTGACATTATTTTTTCTTAAATACTTTATCCCTGTAATATACTGTAAGAATACAAAATTTCAATTAATAAACACCATTCTACAAAAGGAAAGTTAATGAACATTAAATTTAAAGCAGGAACCCCTACTTTTCAAAATAAATTGAAGGCTATGCCCCAAAAAGTCATAAAACTCTCATTCTGCACCAAAGTGCATAGGTTTTTCCTATATGAAACACTCAGAACCATGTGTGTCCTACCTCCTCTTCCCCCATTTTTTCATGTGTGTGTGTGTCTGCAGGTGATACATTTAAGAAAACTAGTTGAAGCCCAAAAAAGACTTGAGTTGGCTGACTTCAAGGGAAACTCTGTCAGTGAGGTCAGGCTAAGAGGTGGAATACTCACCAGATGAAAGCAAAGGAAACTCTCCAGCCTCAATGTCTTAAACTTGGGATAGGCAAAGCTCTTGAAAAATAGATGAAATGGGATGAATAGGTGCCTTTGAGCATGCCTTTGCCATGGTTTTGAGAACTTGCACGAGGAGAGTGAAACCCTTTTGTGGCCCAAGAAGTTAGAAGATGCTGGCTTTGATCTGCTAAGTCAGAATGGTTAAATGGGATCAGTAAAAACAGGGACTGGAATGGCAAAGCTTTCAGCACATGTGAACTGCTGTTCTTCCAGCAGAGCAGTACAGTGTGCAAAGACACATGCACAGCTTTGAGGCTCTGTAAGTGGCACTCACAAGGTTAGTGGATTACTAAGCCAATTGAAAAGAAAAAAAGTTTAGATTCCTGGAAATTCAAATTGGGATCCCTCAAGAAATGCAAAAATACACAAAGATACAGTTCAAGTCTATTGTTCCTGCAGTTAACATGGACAATTATGTGTTACTCTTCTATACTACTTTATGCAAATAAAAAAAAAAAAAACAACAAACCCAAACTTGCTGAGAACCTTTAGTGATGCTTTTAGTATTGATTGTTCGGCACAGGATGGAGCTAGGTAAAAACCAGGCTTGCACTGCTTTGCAATAAGGAATCCTGCTGCAGGAGCTGGATGTAATGGTTCTTCTCTCTCTTCTGACAATTTCCCCCTTGGCCAGGAGAAAGATGCAAGCCTTTCATTTACTACTGTCAACACTTGGTCTAGAAAGAAACTTCATGGGCATTCTTCAGCAGTGTGTGCATTCCCATAGATTCTATAATTCTAACTCAGGATAGAGGGAATTTTTTAGGATAGTCAAACTGGTTGCTTCTTTTGGCTAGACCTCCAAAAATACCACCTTTTCTAAGGATTTTACATGTTACCATAGACAAAGCAACTTTGTTGGAGTACACAGCAGCTGAGATTGAAAAGCACCAAACTTCCTCTAGTCTGATCCTTCTGCTGAAAATAGGATCAGCTAAAACTTGTTGCCCAGTACTATGTTCAGTTTAATTTTGAAAAATCCCAAGGATAAAGACTCCAAAAATTCCCTGGCTAACCTGTGTCAACAGCTCTTAAATAAGAAAGAGGTTTTTCTCTCATATTTAAGAAAAAAATTCTGTATTTCAGTGCCACATTGTTTCTTTTCCAGTTAGTGGACACAACTATCATGATAATCATCTTAAATGTATTTTCTATTCAGATATTTATAGCATGAGACATAAATGCTGAGAGAAACTCAAAGTTTTAAACCTAGATGAGAGAAACACTTGCTCTTCTAGTTACCCCAACTTATTAATGTCATTTGTACAGACATGACAGGGTGCAAACTCATTCTGTTTAAGCAGAAAGGTTCTACTCTGTAAAGTGGGGGATTTTTCAAAGGTAGCATGAGAAGTTCTTATTAAACTGAAAACTTTTTCAAAATACATTGCTGTATATTAAAACTTTACTCCTTCAAGCACTTTACTAAAAATGTCAGCTCTTCCTCTCAGGGAGAAGTAGAATTTTCTGCAGATTATTTTTCTGTATTTTTCTCCATACTTTTTTTCCATCATTTGCATAAGATATACACTTTAAACTTATCTTAAACTTATCTTTGTTTTCTACCTACAATAAGACCTTCTTGGTAAGTATTATTTTTATCTAATTTCATTTTCAGCTTCACTTTTCACATTTTATGAGACTTTTAGAGATGCCTTATTAAATGTATTTAGCATGATTTTCATAGGAGAATACCTTCTAATTTTGACAACATGTTTTTACCTCTTCCTTTTTCTTTTTGCCTTTTTGTTTAAGTGGAGCTCTTTCTGCAAAATACTGTGTAAATATTCTTCCAGAATTCCATATAACTCTCTAAAATTATAATGGGGCTGTGTGAGAAGTTGAAGAATTCAGTCTCATGTCTCAAGAAGGATGTTCCCATAAAATAAGCCACCACAACAGGAACTTGAGATAAGTATAGATGGCAGAACAGGAAGGCATTAATTCCAGGCCTGATGAAGGTGAAGATTTGGAATTAGCACACTGGAAAAAAATCCACTGTGCAGACTGAGTGATCTTAAAATAAGACTGATCCAGACACAAAATTTGCAGTGTCAAACTGTGGGAAAGGACACACATGCCAGTCCAAGTTGTGGGAATGGCATCTACATCCCATGGAAATCTGGGACTTGGACTGTATAGAAGTGGTAGATCCAGAAGAACAACACTGGGACCGCTACCCCTGAAGACCAGGGTAAAAAAGTACCCATGGGAAGCTGCAGGGATTCATATGATGGTGAAATTTTAGTATTTAATCTCTTTTTTTCTCACTCTTTATTTTCTCCCATCCCCCCTCTCCTCATACTTCTATCTCTCTACCTCACATTTACTGTTAAATAAAATCTGTACTGTTGCCTCTGGTACATGGTGCTGTTTGAACTTTAATTCAGGAGAGGCACCTCTTGTAATTAGATCATACCACGCTGTCATGAAAGTCCCTTCGTACATAGCTTCATCAGTCACAAATTTTGATGGGAATTCACTGCATAAGCATTTGGTGTGCAGCATTTTTGAGCACTGTAGAAAAGAAAATGAAATACGTAAACATAACTTTCAATTCTCATAAGGTTATTGCTAAAATATTTTCTCTCTTATTTCTCAAACATAAGACATGCTGTTTCTGTGTCACCCCTTGTAGTCTAAAGTCTTAGATATTAAGGAATTTTGACAGCAATCCAGGAAAGATGGTTGACTTTGCCAAGCCATTGGAAAGGCTGAAGAAATTAATGCTCATCTCTCCATGTGGGAAGATTTTGAGGTTATGTGTAACAGGTGGAAGGCAAGCCTTGATGCAAGTCTTTTATCAACCAGCTTGCATGGAAATCATAAAACTGAAAGTTTTTTATGTTTAAAAAGACTTATAACCCTCCTTGTCAGAAGTTAGAGGCAAAGGCACTGACTTTTATTAGCCTGTACTTTTATATAACCATTATTTTCTGCGGTTTAGCACACATACTACTAAATGAAGAGCTTATAATATTATACAGTACCGATTTGCAGAAATTGCTTTTCTGTCACTGAAATGTGTTTTCATTAGGCATTTGAAGGATAAGTAAGGCTTGCCTTTAATCTATAGTGGTATTGTCTTTATACAGCAAAATGACATTGGGGGTGTTATATTTTCACTTACAGGAAAATGTTTAATTCAACACTCTACATGAGAACTTTGACACTGGATTGAAGGGAATTATAATTTCACCTTCATTTTTAAGTTTTTAACTCAGGTAACCACTCTGTCTCGAGGTTTTTGCCTGAATCTGGCTTTTAATGGTTGGACTAACAGTCAAAACATAACTTTTGCAGTTTGTGATTAAAAGCAGACCATAATGTAAGATAGTAATTTAAAATGAATAAATAAATGAACAGCAGATACCAACACTGCTGCAGCTAATGCTCCAAAGGGAATAAATAGCTTTGAGAGGAAAACCAGTAAATTTAATTCTGGCTTGCCTGAAATATGCTTTCAAACTTTTGTCAGTACTTGTGAGTAGGCATATACAGTGAGCTACTCTTACAGGTGATTGAGAAGATGAAGGAAAAATAAAGTTTATTAGTTAGGATTGAATATTCTATCAGAAAGGAAAGGGTGAAAGTTCTAATTTATATAGTTATCATAACATGTCATTTTAGAATTAAGATTGTGCTAGCCAAAATCTTTTGACAAAATATTGACTACTCTATGCTCATCTCAAATACTCCTTGAAATTATGCTGACAAAATTATTCATTACCTTTTAGTCTAAAATGCTGTATGTTGCTTCTAGGACAGTTAAGCATCTACTCTATATAAGACAGAGGGATAATGTGTTTCAGTGGTAGATGAAGGCATATATGCATTAGTTTTGAAATAGGCATGCTGTTTTAAGAAAAGTGTATTTAGATGACATCTTGATGCATTTTAATTTGCATACTGCAATAAAAATTACAAGGAAGTGATCCAACTTGAAAAATATAATTTTCTTTTTTGGAAAAATTAACTTTAAAAATACTGTCAATAAAGAAAGCACTCTTGTGTTGGTTTGACTCTGGCTGGATGACAGGTGGCCCTCCAAAGCTGCTCTGTCCCTGTCCCCATCAGCTGCGCAGAGGAGCAAAAATATAACTAAAGCTGATGTGTTTTTAGGCTGAGTTAAGGGCAGGGAGAGATCATTCACCAGTGATTGTCATGGGCCAAACAGACTCCACTTGGGGAAATTGAATTTATTGCCGATCATTACAGTAAACTCAAATCTCAAACTCCCCTTCCCCTCACTTCCCCCTTCCTTGTGTCTCCGCTTCCCTCCCAGTTTCTCTCCCTGCTCCCACACAGGGGCACAGGGGGACAGGGATTGGGGGATGCCATCAGTTCATCACACATTGTCTCTGCTGCTCCTCCTTCCTCTAGGGAGGACCCCTCACACTCTTCCCCTGCTCCAGGTCCCTCCAGGGGGATGCAGTCCTTCAGGAGCTGGCTGCTCCAGCATGGGTGCTCTGGTCACACGTCCTGCCAGCAAGCCTGCTCCATTGTGGGCTCCTCTCTCCACCTCGTTCCTGCTGAACCTGAAACCACAGACTACGCAATGTCATTCATAAATCTTTCCCTACTTTCTTTCAGAACTTCTCAAAGCTATTCTCTATTACTATTTACAGTATTGTGGGAATATATCAAGCTCCCTAAGGTATTGTAAAACCCCCAAAACTGACAAGCTTAACAGACAAGACAGAGTAGAAACTAAGGAACAGAGTGGGGATAAATAGCCTTTCTAAGGTCATACTGAAAGACTGTGACAAAGAAAATAATCACAAGTCTCAAGCCAGAGCCTGACCAACTGAACTGTCAAACCCATGTGGGAATACTTCCATCTGTGAATCTCCACTGGTAGTTCCCATTATTACTTCCCAGTCATAGTTAATGAAATTCTCTCAGATCATAAAATCAGCCAACACATACAGACTTTTCATATTGCATATTTTCTAAACTGTTTTAGTAAGGGATGTCATGTTCTAAACAGGTTAAAAAGGGATAACTGAAAAAAGTATTACCTTTGAGTAGTCAGGTCCTTAATATACATTAAATATTTTCCTTACACTTACTTAAGTAAATTATCAAGTCACTTATAAAGCAAATTTTATCCAAATACATTATACTAAGCATTGAACTAAGTAGCAGAAAGGCCTATGGAGTATCTTTATTTATAATGAATTCCTATAATAGTGACTCTGAGGAAGTACAAGTGACATTGAAAGATAAATGACTGAAGGCCAATGAACTGGAACAAGATTTAGAAAAAATGTACTATATCTTGAAAAATACATCTTCTTTTAGGGCTTATGTTTTTCTCCACTGATGCAAAAATAGCTTTAGAAGATATTTTTTCCTTGTAATAAAGTTTTGAAAAAAAAGACATGCATTTTTTTTTCCTTACAAAAGATAGTAAAGAAAAACAAAACAAAACAAAATGTTATCCCAGAGCGTATTATCATGGCATATGAACTCTATACAGATTGAATATAGATTTCAAAGGAAGGATTTGATGTAGTGAAAATTACTGTGTTGTGTAGATTAATAAAACAGCCATTGAGATACCTTGAGAAACATCTCATCTCACAAAAGCTTTCTTGTTGTTATTGACTTCTAAATTTTGAAGACTTTTTCAAGGTTTACTGGCGAAATAAACCTATCCAGTGAAAATTGGTGTAAGATTGGTTGCATTCCATCTTGCAATTGAAATGTATTCCAATACAGTAATTGAACTAACATTTTCCTCCAGCTAGATGCTTTTAGAAAATGTCCCTAGTTTGAACTGGTAATGAGTAGAATGATTGCCAGTTTTTACAAGAAGTGTACTTCATGACCGAGAAGGAAATATTCAGTGTGAGTGTGAAAGGTCAAAAGGAATGTCACAGAAATAGAAAATCAAAAAAACATCCTCTAGTTATATCATTTTAACTCAAAAATTACTTATCTGGAAATGTACTGAGAAATTTATTACTTTTAAGATGTAAAGGCATTGTTAAAATTATTATGAAATCTTTTCAAAACTAGGAAAAGTCATTCACACGTTCAAAGACTGTAGCTCTTAAAAGATAATTTTCACAATAAAATGTATTTACATTAAAGGAGGAAAAAAGTATTTCCTTATGTCCATTTACACCATTCTATTTTGTAGAACTTCGGAATCATCAAATTAATCATCCATAATCTTTCTTAATGAGCAGATTTTATATTGAGAGAGGGAAATAAGAATTTTTTTTTTTTTTTTTACTTATTTCTGTATAGGATGGATCTGCAAAACAATAGAAAAATTGAGACTATTAAAGAGAAGCTTCCCATTATGGAAAAAATACTTAGCTTAGAATTTGTATATTGAGTACAATTCGGCTTTTTATTCCTCTAGTCTTGAACAGAAGGGATTAAGCAATATGTAAATAAGTTGGAATCTTGGACAAAGCTGACTTCCCATGAATAATTTTAGGATACTAATGAGAGAAAAAACCCTTCTTTTCTTTGTCTGAAATCCAGTTGTTCTTCAAGGACTTTGTAGGCACAACAGCATCAGTTTAACAATTGCTTTCCTCACAATATGTGGTTTTCAAAGACCAAGGATTCGAGGATGTGTCTGACTGGGTTCATTGTGCAGTATGAGCCAGACAGTTGGCACCAACCCTGCTGAACAAGGATCCTAATCTAAGTCAGGAGAAGGAAAGTTCAGGCCTACATGACCCTCCTTGGAATATAGATATTTAATTTGTCATCAAGGGCAGGGTGACCCAACTCCCATAATTCCCATGTAATTGAAGATTTTTATGTGCACCATATGCAGCTCATCAGTGAATGAAATGCCTCATGTCAGGGACTGGACAAGGTGGAACACCTCTCTTCTACCTGTTCTTATTTGTTGTGTATTTGTTGCACTTCACTTTGGTTTATTCTGCCCCAAAGCTATGTCTGTGGTAGTCACCTAGATGGCTGTAGCATGGCTCTGAGCACTGGAGCATGGTTTGCCCACAGTGTCTCACACCACGCTCAGCCAACACCCAGGAGCAGCCCGGGGTCTGCAGACACTGTCTGGATGTGGCTGCTTCATCTGGGGATAAAGAGCAGGGGCATGCACACCCACCTGGCCCCACCAGCTGCCTGCCTGCCTTCCGCCCATACAGAGCGTCTACTGGCATAATTTTCAGGGTTAGGTAGCTGCTTGGGAGTACATGGTGGTGGCACAAGACTTTCAGTTAATATTTCATGATGTAAAAATAAATCTGTCATTGAAGTTTTGGATATTTTATGCTGTTTTTATCTTTTGAGAAGAGAAAAACCAGCTAGCCACAATGGAAAGGAGCCAAAGGATGCTACTCCAAAGGGTGATCACATTTGCTGGATTTCATAAATGTGATTATGCTGTAATTTTCCAGCCAGACCCTTCTAAACTAAATACTCTTTCTTTCAAGAGTATGATTTCAAAAATGTGGTTTCATATTTTCCCATAGAAAAAAAAAGTCCATTTTTTTGTCAATATCCCCTTGTTTTCCAAAAGCTTATAAAATTATAATGTGACTTGTTTTGTGCAAGAGAATATATTTCCCTACTACTGACTGAGGCTTTACAAAGAACATGTAATAAAAATATTTGGAGTCAGTTACTCACAGCTATGGGAAATTGGCATTTTTGATGTTCTAAGTGACATAATGACAGTTAAAACAGTTCCAAATTTTCAAAATGACAGTTAAAACTTATATCTGGCTCATACTAGTAGACAGACATATAGAGCAAGATATCTGTGGAAAGAGCATTATCTGTGCACTATGAAATTCCTGATTCTCTGGCCATATACCTGACTTCAATTTCTACATTCAAAAATAATCTCCTCAACTAGAAATTACCATACTACATCGTGGTTTGTATCTTCTTCTTTCTGACACCAGTTGAAAACAGCTCTTATGTAGCAGCTCTTCAGTGCCCCACAGACACACAACCACTGAGAATTTCTGTTCTAAAAAGTTTGATAAGCCTGAAAAATTTCCTGAAACCTGAGTCCTAAACATACCATTTGGCTTTCATAAGGAACATCAGGAGTCACTACACACTTCAAAAAGCTTTGTATCAGTTCAACATTAAGTTCTATTCTCCTTTTGTGGGGTTTTGCTCAATTGAGTTGGTGACCAGGACTGGATGTCTGTATTCATCTCCACATCAAGTTCCCGAAGACAGAAAAAAAAGTTTTACCTTCCAAATATAATACTTTAGGTAAGCTCAATTTTTTTAGATTTAAAGGAATCACTGCCATCATAATAAACCTGTATGCCATTAGTTTTGAAATAACCAGTAAAATCTCAATGAAGATAAGCAGTTTAACATGTATTTTATATTTATGTAATATATGATGGAGTTGTATGAGTATTTGAATTGCTGCTAAAATTATTATTAAAGAAAATATTATTTAGTCTTACTCTTTTCAAATAAATATTACTAGCCAGAATGTAGGACTACAGTTTTGTACTGAATGATTTTAAGGAGGCTGAGCCTTTGTCTGTGGGCATTTTCCAACTGTTTATTTGTTATGGCCCCCAAGACACATTATAGTATTATTGAGTGTCTTTGAAACATTCCCCAAAAGCTATGATTTTCAGTAGCTGGAATTTCACTGGTTCATAAAGTTTTAGAACTGCTTAATCGCATTATCACTGGGCTGTCGCTCACTTGGAACATATTGAAGAAGGCCAATAAAACAGGAGCTAGGAGCGCCCTAAAGGAGAAAAAGACAAACAAATTCATGGGTACTGTTTTCATGAAGGACTTTGATCAACTCCGTGACTGAAGTCTGTTTTAGAGCTTGTCTAATATAATTTGCTACCTTTCAAATTATACTGGACTTTGAACTACATTTTTACTTCAGATAAGTTAATTTCATTCTTAATCAAGGTAAACTACATAAATAAGAAGCTTTGATTCAACTGTCTTGGGTATATTTATTTAATTTGTCACCTTAAATTATGATCAGTAGGCAGTGATTTTTCCATGAGAGGAAAATTACCTTATTTTTCAAGTTGGTTTTATTTTATTCTTTGAAAAAGCTGGGAAGTGCCACCTTGGACTTAAATGCAGGAGAGGGAATCTTAGCAGTTGTGTCCTCTGAAGAGAGAAAGTTCATTGTGAAAGTGTTTCTGAAAGATCAAATACAAAGCTGATGCTTTGCTACGTTTGCAGTAATTTGAAGCATGTGAACACTTAATATATCAGCAATAGTAGATGCTGGCTGAAAGACATAAACAGTTATCAGTGTGGGAAATGTTAGGTTTGGTAAACACTGAACTAAATAAAACAGATGCAAATTTTATTTCAAACAAGATGGCATATATTCAGAAGTATTGAATAATTTGATGTGTGTCGCACACATCCATCTCAGTAACTCCATAGGCCTTTGAGGTGCAGTGTCACATTCCTGCCAGCTGGAAAAGTTCAGTTACCCTCCTGTAGAATTACTTATGCCTGGAATAGGGTTACATGGATGTGGTGTAGAGATTGTAGCTTGCTCTGCTCTCCTGCCAAGAGGGCCAGATGAGAAGCCATTCTGATCTGGAAGCCAGCAAGTTTCATTAACCATTATTTTTGCATTATTTTCCTTCTTGGCAACATTTGCCGACTTGAGTATATCTTCAGGAAGAAAGGGCTACATTTGTCTGATAGTAAATTAATGTTAGGGCTGGAGGGTGTTAGGGCATGTTCTCTGCTGCCTTAGTCTTTTTGCCCCCAAACATTATATTTTCATCCAAATATTACCTTTACAAAATTATTGCCTACTCCTTTGAATGCTCCAAGTGCATTTGGGAATAGTCTGGAAGAGTAAGAATTGGCAAAGCTGAATCAGAATAGAATGTTCTACTGCCAAAGTTTTGACTGCTTTCCTTGTTTAGACACCTCTGTAGGTGAGTTACAGCATGGAGATTAATTCCAACTAACAGTTAGATCAAGCCTTAACTGCTCTTCAGTGGTGCAAAAAATGAACAAATCACCATTCCTAACTCCTAACTGCAGTCTTAAGTGACTACATTACTTTAGAGCTCTAGTTCTGAATTTCCAAGGTCATAAATGCAATGTTTACTGGAACAAAGAAAATAATACATTTTCCCAAGCCACTCTTAGCAGCTTAGTCAATGAAACATCCTTTTTCCCATTAACCTAAGAGGACTTGACTCAGAAACTCAGATCTATTTAATTAGTTTCAAATTACAAACTAAAAATCAATAGTTATTTTCAAAAGATAAATATCCTTCTGAAATATGCCAAGACACTTTTCTCACTAGCTTTCCTCGAACAGGAAAAACCAGTCAGGCAAATAGCTCTCCAATTTCATGCAGTAGCATTCTTTTTCTACCAGTTATTAGATATTTCAGACAAGGAGGCTGAGTATCTGCATGTTCATAGGTGATTTAGTACTTCCCAAGGAAAAGGCAAAGCACCACCAACAGTGTGACTTCTCAAAATCAGGTAAAACAAAATTGTTTCAACTTGACTACTTGAGTAGATTAAAAGAGACCATGACTAAAAGCAGACATGAAAATAAAGCAAATGCACATATATAGTGTAAAATAAAATAAAATATCTATTTACTATAAATTTATAATTTTCCTCTTCCTATAGTAAAAATTTAATAAAACCTATTATCATAGAAAATCCAGTTCTGCTCTGTGTATTCATTAAATCTAAAAGTGAACAAACCACACTCTATAGGTTATCTAACAATAATAATTCAGATATTACTGCAGATTACAGTTGAGGTTAGTAGCTGTGGGTTATAAATGCAAGAAGAGAACCCTAAAACTGACAAAAGGTGGAGGCAGGAAAAACTGTAAACACTGCCTGTCTCAACAGCATTATGAATGTTATGCATGATTTCTGTCAAGACCAAGCAGTGAGATAAAACATTTGTCACATCCAGCAACAAATTACTTAAAATCTGTTGTAACCGACTCAGAAATCCTGAAAACTGCAATAAGCTTATTACAATTAATAAGATGGTGCTAGTAAGGAAAATAAAACAAAACCCACCAGGAAAACCCTCAAAGAATGGCAATTCCTTTTTTACTGAATGGCTCATGGCACTCAGGTTTGGCAGTGAACCGAGGCTGAATAGGACAGAAGGGTTTGATGCAGGAGGAAGGGGGCCAAATTCAGTAGGCATTACTGAATATGAATATTTAGGTTTCTTTCCTAAAAGAATATCCAAACTAGAGAAACAGCTGAAGAGGAAAAAATTTAATTAAATTAAACCAGATTTATATTTTTGTAGTTTATTCTTCCAGTTGTAAGTTTTCTTTCAATTTTATGATGTTTTTAGTGTTTAAAATCAATTCAGAAGAATGTCAAGTAGCTTGAGTTCATCAGGGTCAACAGATTAAGTTATGTGTGTCAACAATCCTTTGTGTGCCTGAAGTATGGGACAATTTTAAAAATCTGAGGTGCTAGAGCTGATTTCTATTATATTACTCACTAGCAAATATCTTGGGGATCTCTTTTTGCATTCCTAGGAGAGTGGAATAGTATCTTGTTGCAAGTGTCAGCTAGTTCCCCAATCTGGAAAGAGAGAAGAGGTAGAACAGCTCGTGGCTTTTGTTAATTCTGTGCTTTGAAAAGAAGTCACACAAGCAACTGAGATGTTCATGGTTGTTTAATCAGTCATCCATCTTAATACCTGTTACTTTTTCATGAGTAAAATTTTCAGGAGCTTATGGCATAAATGCTAACCTACTCTTATGAATGCTCTCCTGCAGTGGAATTCCTAAAGCATCAAATGGTATGAAGAAATATATCAATTACCACAGTATTTCTTATTTATGTTTAAGATAAGTTCCTTATGTACTGACTCAGTTGTTTAGCTAGATAGTCTTTAGCATTGTATATTTGTTTTCCAGTCTGAATGCACTTCTACTGTCTTTGCATTATTTTATAGCAATGATAATTATATATTCTAGTTACCATCAAACATTCACCCATATTTCATGTGAAAATATTTTAATTTGTGTTAATTCAGCTTCTCTAAATCTTTGCTCTTCTTGCAGTATTACTATAATTCACCAAAATGCTCTTTGTATGTTATTTTAAGTCACCAATATATTGTTATTCTGAGAACTGGACAATTCCATCTCAACATGGTTGAAGCCAATTAACATACATAATCTTGCAGTGCCTAATTGCATATCTTAATGATATCTCTGGTCTGTAAGAGGATCCACATGCATGATTTCATAGCTTATTAGGGTACTGATATGGAAAAAAAGGTAGAATGTAGTGTATAATGACTTGAAATTGATTGTAATTGTCAGCCAAGATGAATGTTAAGAAATTAGATTAAGAAATTTAAGGAGGAAAGAACATTGTTCTGGAGGATAAGAAAAAAATAAAGGCAGAGGAAAATAAAAAAATAAAATAAGCACAAGAGGAAGCCTGTGAGAGAGATAAATGGTAAATGAGAATATGAACAACTGAAGCTTTGTTTCTGAAAAACACACAATCTGATGGTAACCACTTTATATCATCCTATCATATCTGACTGCAGTAACACCAGCAGTCCTTATGCCTAGAGGATGAGAAAAAAAATGCTTAAAAATATTACCCTTAGGAGTGGTAAAATAAATATAAAAGATATTTCTGTACTTTTATAAAGAACAAGCCTTAAAACTTGCAGTGAGTGATTTCTGTATGTTAACAGGTTTTGACAGTTTGCAGCAAGAAATATGGCCTTCTAATGGATCTATGTTTTCTAATTTACTTCAGTTTCAATTTCAGGAACTGTCATGCCTGAAACTCATCACTGAGAAGATGATTTCTGGAGCAAGTAGAGGTTTTATTTCTGGACCTCTTAAAAATTGAAAGACATATTTGAATTCATAATTACAACCATGGCAGATGGCCATCAGCAGGATTAAAAAAAAAACATAATGAGAACATTGTCAGAGGTATATTAGAGGCAGACTTAGAAAATTGAATCACTACTTGAAGGAAATAGATTTTCAATTGGTTACAGGACCCCAGAGGTTTGCAAGAAAAGTGTAGAAAGACATGCCAAGGAAAAGTGATGTTTGACATGAGAACTAGAAAGAGAAGAACAAGCGGATAGAAACTGGAACTGCTTGTATTGGTATTGTATGTGAAGGGAAAAAGAGTAATGTTAAGCTGTGAGTCACAGCCATTAGAGTGGATAAGAAAAGGGAATTTGTTTGGACAAGCTCTAAACTAATGAGAGAAAGCACCTGAAGTTCTTTGCATTTGTAATTTCTCAGAAAGTAACCAGGAGGAGACAATATCTCTATATATGCTAGCAAAACAGATACTGGACACACAGGGAAAGAAAGGGGCTGTTTGCTTGTTGCAGCTATTGAATGCAGCCATCCTCCTGTGACCATTCAGATGGATCAGACATGCAGTAGGTGGTGGAGTGTATTTTAGAACTTCTGATGGCTTCAGATTCTGCATACATAAGATTTTATCTATTTTCCTGAGATTCAGCTTTCCTAGCCTCAGAGAGTGCAATTGTGCAGTTACCCTGCTAATTAAAATGGCTTATAAGGGAGAATGAATATCATAATCGAGGTCGTGCAGAAAACTGTCGCCTCAATTTACAGCTTGTTTCTACTGTGTGCATGTTATTATGGCTATTATTATGAGAAAGACCAAAAATCAATGGGTTATTCTTGTGAACCAAGGACTGAGGCTGCACTGTACTTATCACAGGCACTCTGAAAAAGCAAAGTATTTAAGAACATAATTAACTTGGGATGAGTGGGTTGACTGACTCCAGTGTTGTACTTTCTCATGTGAAAAACTTGCCCAAGTGAAAAAACACCTGTTGATGTCAAGGAAAATTTCTTTTTCCTGTTCTCCTCACAAGGAGAATAATATATAAATCAGTCTAATATTGATCAGAATATATTTTTGAGGAATGATTAACATTAACTATGTACTCCATCCACTGCTATATGCGGTTACAGAAAGGCTAATTAAAATTATCACAGGGGCTTTTGTTTGCAACATAAGACAAAGTGCTTAATTATATATGGACAAATTTTAAAGAGCTGATTTTACTTCTCAAGAGCTTATTAAATTAGTTGCTTGTCTGTTGTTAAACAGATTGGAAAGATTTCTCTAAGGATGTACAAATCTTTCTGGAAAATCACAGGAATTTCAGTACAAAGATAGTTGCTTACTTCTGTATATCAACTTGCTGTTTCAGCTCCCTCTCAGTACCATGATGTGGCTTTTGTAGCACACATTCACACAAAAGACTGGCTGCTCCAAGCACAGAATGATCATCACTTCTGAAAACTGGGCCCCAAAAGTGCTAAACAATACCTGAGAAATGATGACAGTCCTTCTTATGAATAGTGACTGCTTATCTGACAGGTTGATAGTAAGCTACAATGACACAGTTTGAGGCAAATAAGAGCCAGGTGCTCTCAATTTCTTTTTTTTTTTTTTTTTTTTTTTTTTTTTTTTTTTTTTTTTTTTTTTTTTTTGTTACAGAAGAATAAAATAATTTCAACAAGGAAAGTCTATTTATAACATGACTGAAAACCAGGGCTAAAATCCCAACCACAAAAATTTAGCATCAGGCTTTCTTAGAAAATTATGGCTAGAATTTCACTATGACATGATTAATATTGCAGTTGTGAAAACTAGTAAAATAAATATTAGGAAACCGTACACAGCTTCAGTTATGGCCTGGAACTTTGTCTCTGAGGGCCTTGTAAAAATAAGTTTGTATTGTTTCTCATTTTCAGTGGTTGCAGATGCTTATTTTTTACCTCTTCCACTCAAAATGAGCAGGAAATTGTAGAACTCACTACAGCTTTTGAATTGTGGTGTCAGAACCCCAAAAAGAATACAGAAAAAAAGATCTGAAGACTGACTGGTAGAGGAATGGTCTTCAATTCTCCTTTAATGGTACCATAGCTCTCTGCAGTAATTGTAGCACTACCTTTTTGAAATGCAGCATATGGGATAGAGAGACTGAGCCACTATCAGATAACAGTTGCCCCTTACACAGATGGTTTTTATTTCTCTCTGCTGTACCTCCTACAATGTGAAGAACTGAATTGACTGGATTGACTGGACTGACTGGCAGTGTACCAACCCAGAAAATATTTAGAGTGAGATTCATTAGAGCAGATGTAGCTCGCTTTATCTGAGCTAGTTGAACTGAACTCCTTTTATAAGTAACGGAGAGAAAGAGGTTGTTTGGGAACATGATTCATCTGACTTATTTTAGGCATTTATTTTAGTGTGAAATTAATCACAAGCAGAGAGTGTTTATTTCTTTCCGTTGACATTATCAAAAGTCTAGACAAATAGACATCAATGTCTATATTTGTCCTGATGATTCCTGTCCATGGAGGTGAAATAATCCCTGTATTATTGTATTCAGGGAAAAAAAAAATGGAGTGAGAAATTTCTAGAAAGTTCTAGAAAGATCCTGCTCTGTATGGGTATTCTTGAATCCCAGGAAGAAGTTTTATCCAATTTAGCTTAGACTGAAGTATAGAATTAAGAAAAACAAAGTGTATCTGGAGGCTTTTAGCTGTGTAATTACTATTTAACAATATTTTATAGTGAAATTTTGTTACTGATGCTAAATTAAATATATCTCAAAGAGTTTTCAGGAAGTTTTCTTGGTTTTACTCTTGGAAAGTCATCCATCTGACTGTAATTCAGGAACAAGGTGACTTGTAGGCACGATTCCAGCTGTATGTAAAAAATTCAAAAGATTTCAATTCTAGACAAGCGAGAAGTAGAAACTGAGCTGGCCACTGGGAAGCCCTTCTGAAAGGAGAATGCAAAGTGCAGAGAGTTTAATTAGCTTCAAAGTAGTTACAGAAGATAAATGGACAGTTCAGAAGACAATGCAGGCCACTAAATAAAATTCTGATTGAAACTATTTCTATTCCTTTCAAACACCTGAAATAATTATGCTGTGTTTCAAATTACTATTGCCTGACCTGGTATCACTTTGGTTAATCCAGACATCTGAAAGCTGCTCTAGGGGTCTGAGCAGGTAAAAAGCTTTACTGTTTTCTTGGAGCTACAGGTGTGTGTACATGACTGAGACAAATTGCCTTGTGTCTTATTGGCTACACTTACAGAGGAGAAGTCAAAAGGATGAGGGAGCAAGGCTGAGCACTGACATGACTGACTAGATCATTAATTTCTCAGCAGGAGCCCTGTTGTAGTTTTGTCTTGGACAAGGTAGCATGAATATAGATTAAGAGTTTACCATGAGCCAGAGATCATTTCCATCCCATACGTTGGATGGGACCAGCCTCTTATGAGAGATAAAAAAAATAACTGTTTCTAATGCAATGCAATTTATGCTGGTCCACTTAATTTCAAGGCTAGAGATGAAAAAAATCTGTTGTCTCCTACAAAATTACCATCATCATGGTCGTGTTCTGTTCTCCTGACTGGTGGTCTTGTTGTGTAGGTCTTTATATTCATTTAAACATTATGGGCTGGGGCTGCAAATTGTCTAAAGAATATGCAGTAAGTTTCCCAGGATACTGAATTTGTGCTGCTTGAAAAACAAAGTCAGGTATTTTCTTAACTGAGAGGCCTAAAGAACATGAAATGAGCAACTGGGCTTGCTGTGCCTAACACTGATTAATGCAGTGTCTGCCTGTGTCTGCCTTGCATCAGTAAATGTGTCAAGGATTAAATCTAGGTAATCAGAAATAATTAGGCTTTAGACATAAATCTGAATGCTGCCTGGGACTGTAATGATAGTGACATTTTAAAAGGTGTTTATTAAAAGTCTATGGTATTATTTCATCTATTATTTTTCCAGTAGCACTTTTACACAAATAATTACATTTATGATATTATGGCTACTGTACAGCTGTGCAACCATATGTAAATTCTACAATACATTTATATTACTGGGACAGACTTTCTGAAATTGGGAACCTTCTAAGAAACTATGTGTCTTTTATGTATTTTGGTCAAAAGCTTATGAAACAGATCTGAAAATCTAAATGTGATACCTCACTGGATTAGGATTTGAGTGACTAGAACAATCAATTTGCTTCCAATGTAAAAACACAGTGCTTTAATGAAAAAGTAAAAATTAGATGCCATGTTTTCATAAGGGCAATTTTTTTCCTGAAATGAATTTTTAAATTAATTATATTAGTTTTAATTTTCTAATATTTTAATAACATAGTAGTTCTAATAGCTTTGAAAATAGATAAGACAAAATTTAACCTAGGTTCTAATTAGTCCCAACCTGTTTGCAAAACTGTAATTTTCCTTTCAGCTCAAATATACTGATATAGAATTACAGTTGATAGTGTACATCTGTACTGCAAGGTATATAAAGCTATAAAGGGGTTATAATAATTTCCAGAACATGTTTTATTAATTCAAAACACAAGCACCAGAAGCTCTGGGCTAAAGTTAAAAGTAAAAACCATCAAGTACTTGCAAATGACACTGACTATCCCCTATCTAGATGAATGTCATTGCTATTTGGATGCACTTTTTGTCCAGGTCT
Organism: Fringilla coelebs; assembly: GCF_963513975.1. Taxonomy (NCBI): domain Eukaryota; kingdom Metazoa; phylum Chordata; class Aves; order Passeriformes; family Fringillidae; genus Fringilla; species Fringilla coelebs. The sequence continues at coordinate 13,957,522 of NC_140030.1, read as the reverse complement.
AGATTTTTTTAGCAGCATCTTTTTTATTATTATTATTGTTATTTAATTTATTGATGATTTCATTTCCAGACAGAATTTGCATATAAATTAGACAAATTTAAAATAAATATATGTTCACCCCTGAGCTTCCACTGTGCTAGCAGCAATTGCAAACTTTTAGTACAGCTCTTTGTGTTCATATTTTTGGGTTTATACTACAATTTTTTTGTGTGCTTACACAGTACTTCATAATGTTGTGATCCTGACTAATATCTTTTATTTCACCATGAAACAAAGGTGAAAAAAAACCCTTTTCATTTTGATAGTACTTCTAAACTCTATCATGCAACTTAAGCATATTTAGGGGCCAGGAACAGAACAAACCTAATCAGGAGGTTTTGCTTTGAAACACAATCTAAAATCTTAGCTTATAGAACAGAGTGCTTCATGCATAAATGGCATTCATTGCATACAAATAAATTTCATGCCTGAAGTATAAAATTATTTTTATTTTTCATCTGTTGGTATATTGCGCAGTTTAATCAAAGGTCATGCAATATTTCTATTCCTTTGCTTGTTTTAATAATCCCCATATAGAACAAAAAAATTACCCTCTAGTAATTCAAGCACTTAAGAATCCTTATTCTCTTTTGAGACCCAAGGCTATACAAAAAACAGAGGTTAGAGGGAAGCATTACAAATCAAATACTACTAAGAACTGGATCTTTGCAACTTAGTCCTTTTTATTATTCTCTGAGTCATTAAGGCTGACTTAATATTCCCATATGCTTTAGACATGTATCTGAAAAATGTCATCTGGCTAAGCAGAAACCAATCACCTGTTCTTCAGTGTTACTGTCAGTGTATGAAAAATACAGTCCAGCTCCTGCAAAAAAAAAAAATCATTGTTTTGTGAATTGTAAATTGTTAATCAATTTTAATGAAAGAACAGGATATAGGATGGAAGAGCTTTAGCTTTCTTGTTTTCCCATGAAAATGAAATATTCACACTGTCAAAAAGAAAGGGTATTCAAAATTTATAGCAGGAATCTAGACAAAGACCAAATCTAAAACAAAGAAAAAAAATCTGGCCAGGTGAAAAAAGGGATTGCTGAATAGAAGCAGTCAACTAGGAAAAAAACATGAACAGGAAATCTTCCTTTAACAATGCTAGTTCTTGTATAATTCCTGTGGATGTTTGCATTTTTTTTTTTTTTTAGTTTGGTATCTTTATGACCAGGTCATAGGGACAGCTTTTATAAATGTCACAAAAACAGGTGGAGGAGGAAATTGCCTTAGGATTTGTGCTTAAATTCAAGTAAATACAAGATCATGCACAAAGAAGTAGGGAAAAGGTCATATTAGTAGCATGAGAGGTTTACCATGGCTTTGAAAAGCAATGACTTCAAGAAGGATGAAGAAGCCATGTGAGGTAATCCATGGAACATGGATTTTCAGTGTGTGCATGTGTGCTTCTATTATTTCATGGATAAATTGGAAAACACCAGATTAAAGCTGGAAGGGTATTATACCTTAATGTGTACTTTTGAACTATTTATTTAGTATTCACTTCTGGTAACTGTACCTCAAAAAAGGATTACTAACTATTAGAAATTTTTATGAGATAAGTAGAAAGAGATGAAGAAATATCGTAATTATTTTTTAGTTAGGAATTGTCAAAGGAACCACAAGAGCCTGCTGGAAGGATTAAAACCAGAATTTTACTTTAAGAGAAGATGAATTTCAGTGTAAAACTAAACCCATTATTTACCCATGGATGTATTCTACTGTATCTTTTGTTTTAGCCTAACACATCTATGACTTTCATATTCTGTAACAATATAAAATAAATTTTTAAAAAACCCTGTGCTTCACATAATGAAAGATAAATTCATACAGAAATAGGTTAGAATGGTCCCTTTGGAAGTTCCAAAAACTGTAAGTGTTTAAATGCTCTGATAACATGAGACAGAGTTTACGTTGAAATGTAAAAGTTTCCTTCAGATGAAGGAAAAATAGGCAATATTTTTGGAGATGGGGTCCATTCATAGGGTATTATTTTATTGCAATTTTGAAAAAAAGGCCGAAATATCTTTTTTTTTTAATTTCAGCTTCCTCTTCTCTTTGGTATATTCTCCTTTCTTCCCATCATATCTCCCAGTCTCTCAGCTTGCCATAATTAGTCAATATTTTTATTACATGTTCGCACTCACTTTCTCCTCCTTGTTTCCACTTAGTGCCTAATAACCCTGTCATAAGCTCAGAAAAAATACAAAGAAGGAAAGAGAAGCTACACCTTTCTCACACTCCATGGTTTGTGCAGGTGCTGCCATCTCAGCCTCAGGAGGCTCAGCACTCATCTGAGGTGGTCCTCAAGGTGATCAGCATCCAGCAGATCCAGCAGAGCTGGACTGTGAGAGAGCTGTGGGAAGGCTTCCTGAGGAACAAGGTGATAATGCTGCTAGGTGGAAGCTTTGCAGCTGAACCTAAGAAATACCTTCATGCTACAGCAGTGCAATAGCAAATTGTTCAAGCATTTATACTTCTTATACTTCTTCAAGTGTTCTTGAGTTACAGCCAAGGTATTTGTAGGAACTCATGCTGCTGCTTGTTGTGGTCAGGCACTCCCCTGTGTGTATATAACTTAATTAAATCAACAGTTATCTATTTATATTTAAGTTACAGTTAAAAGTACTAATCATTCAACAGAGCTCCACTAGATATTAATTTACAAATGGTGTAGACAAATAGGAGTGGATTTATAGAGTGATCAGTTGCTGCTGTGATCTCAGTGACTTCTCTGCACGTATTTTAGAAGGTGTTTGATTCAGACTAATTCCAGGCCATTCCTGTGGGCCAAATTCCATGGGTTCAGTTCCTTGTGATTTCATCCAGATTATGGCACTCGAGTTATTGCATGATATGAACCAGAGCATAGGAGGTGACTAGTGGCAACCAGATCCACTTCAAAGATATTCTAAACTGAAACAAAAAAGGAAATTTTATCACTCTGTATCAAAAATACAAAACACATTTACAAGGCATGAATTGTTTAATATACTCACGTTTCTGCTATGAGTATATTACACATCCTTGTACTGAAACATGAAATGTTGGTCAGAAAGGAAAAGGAAAATGAAAGAAGTCAGATAACTTTAATTTTTTTAAAAACAAAATTGGAGAATGTTAAATACAAGTAGAAATGGAAGTAGAGCTATAAATGTGGTGTTGCATTTTTTTCAAAGGAAGAGATGCTTAAAGAAAAATTTATCCAACAAGGTTACTTACGGAGGGCTATATTTATACCTAAGTTTTCAGAGAGAATGTCCTAAAAATTGGATTATTACACATACTTTTTCTAGAATGTGTTTATTTCCTTAAATTTGCTTTATGTACCAAATTTACACTCTTAACCCAGTGTAATGGCCATAAACTACTTTATACCCCAGTGGCAGATTACATTCATAACAACAGGATTAAATTTTGCAGTCTTCAAGCCTTTGGAAATGCTACAGCTTTCAAATAACAGTTTTGGAATTTTAACCCATGTTTTTTACAAATAAATAATAATAATAAAAATCTTTCTGAAACATTTAAGTAATGCACTTCACATTCCCTGCAACTCAGTGAAATCACAGTTGTTAGAGTTGGAGAACTTGACCATCTATCTATTAAAATAAATGTGCAATATCAAAATGTTTCTATAAAACAAAGTAGCTAAAGAAGTCTGTTTAAATTTATTCAAGTAATTCTACTTTTTTAGGAAATATTAAATGTACTAAATGTTTTGGACTTCATCATTTGGGTTTTTCACAAATAACATAGTTTACCATTTATGATGTGGGGTAATATGCAGAAATATGTCATTGACTGAGCTAATTTCTCATATATGCACTGATATGTTCAGATTATTTGGCTTTAATCAGACTATAAAGGTAGTATATTATAGGGTTAATTTAGCTTTCTTTTATCTCCTAAATATTGCAGAGCAGAACTCTTTTCTGTCAACACCAAGGCTGATTATGATGCCATGGCAGAATTTCCTTAGAAGATCAGACATTATCAGTATAAATAAACACTCTGTACCTAGTAGAAAATTATAGTGCATCGTGCAGATTGCATTGGTAATTATTCAGAATGCCTTTACGTGTTGAGGAGCCAAACCAACCAATCCTAAAATAAAATAGATGCATGGGATAATTTACACTAATTATAGACTATTTACCTGGGGAACACTTTGTTCAATTGTAATTATCTTACAGCATGCTTTATGAAAGTGCCTTCATCAAAAGCATAATGAAGTAAATTCTAGGACTGCCTTTCATTAGGGGAATGAGAAATTTAAAATTACCATATTGTCGATTGGCAGTAATGTGCAAAAGTATACTTTGAAACCTAAGAAGGAAAATTTGCTTTAAAAGTGTTGCCCTGAGTTCACAGTGACCAGGAGACATTTCTTCTTTCCAAACAGGTTATTCTGCTGCTGAGAGAGCAGCAAAATGCTGGCTGAACGCATTCCAAGTCCTTGCTCCTTCCCTTTAGAGCACACTTGCCGTTCTCTCTACGGCTTCTAAACAGAACAGTTTGCAGGCATTTAGACCCATTCAAAGGTTCAAGTAAAGGACAGATGGGTTTTACAATTTCCACTTAAGGTACCAGTCTTGGTGATGTCTCTCTTAACCTGACTTTAAAACACCTCTCATTGTTCCTCTGTTCACAGATTTGTGAACAAGTACTCAGGGCTTGCAGTAAAGATGGCTATAACACAATGTGTGAATCAGGCCAGTTAGTTTTCTAAAAATTATGCTGCCAGCAAAGAAACCATGTCTGTTGTTTTGTTACTTCTGGAAATGAGGAAAGGAGGGTGAATTGTAAAAGGAAACTCTCTTTGAAATGAGGAATGAAGTTGTGATGAGAATTATTGTCTAAATTCTCAATTTGATGGTCACAGACAGAAAATCTATCAGGTACATCTGTAAAGTGCCCATTTTAGTGCCTTAAGTAACTGAAATGAGTATTTTCACAGCTTAGGCACTCCATCATTAAACAGTATCAAATGCTTTGAACATTAATCTGTTCAATTTTGTGTTTTCATTAATTCTCTGGCTATAGGCACTCCAAAAAGCTCCTCTTCAAGAATGTAACGTGGTTGAGGGACATATTTTGTTTCCACACACTCTCAGACAAACCCATTACACAGAAGGGAAAAAGAATTCACTCTTCTGATACATAATTCAAAAAGGTAGGTAGAATTGTGTGAGAAACAACTGCTCACTTTGAAAATTTAAAGACGTTCAATAAATCTTGACAAAAATACAACAAAAGGATGATAGAAGGAAAAAATTTGCAGCACTGGGAACTGCCCTCATGCATTCCACATGGCTGGTTTGTCTTCAAGCTGGATGCTCAGTCTTTTATACCCCTGGGGGTGCATCAGCCAGCCCTGGCCCCTGCCAAAGTCTGTCAGTCAGCTCCTCTTTGCCATTTATCGGTGGAGGCTGCTTTCTTGTAACTTGATTGGAGGTCAGGTGTTGCCATGCTGCATCCCCTAAGCACCAAGCTTTTCCATTCCCAACTGCCCCAGGTAAGGGACACATGTGCAGCCTTCTTTTTATCTGTCCCAGACCACCCCAAGTGTCTGATGGTAACAATACAGGGGGAAAAAGGGGAGCTATGGGGAGAACAGAGGGCATCTAAACTACAATAGCATAAATATACATAACTAAAGCTTTTCTTAATATTCACACAATAGTTATCCCTTAATTGCAAGAGCAAATCATCTCATTATCCATCTATAACAGTTGTCATCATGAAAATGGGGTGTCTGTGCCAGATGTACTTTAATCTTCACCCTCTGTTTTTGTTAAGTATTGCCACTCCAAGCTAGGTTGTAGTAACCGTCTCATAGTGCAAAGACCCCCCCTAGGAGTATATTGTACACCAACCCCAAAAATCCATTTTAAAATGTTGGGCTTTATCTTCCAACAACTTTGTGAATGTCTTGTTTGTTTTAAACAGTCTATTAGCACAATTGATGCTCCTGTGATTCCTAGACTATATTTTTAAAAATGTGATTAAATACCTGCTATATGAATGCATGTACTTGCATAATAGCAATGTTTGCAAGCATGGGTAAGCAACCCCTAAACTCATTTAAGATAATGTCACCAGGCAATTGATAAGTAAGTGAAGTGTAAATGCAAATCCAAATGTCCACATACTAAAGCCTCATGGAGATCCTAAGGAATTCTATGTGTTTGTCAGGAGAGCAGAGAGAGTGGACCTAAATATATGCAATAATCACAGGCACCAGAAACTGTTGTGTCCTTGAGACACATTGATACCTGTCCTGGTGAGAGTGAGACTTGCCATATCAGGTTTTTTCAGTACGCTCCTAATGGGGGAGAGCTTCCCCTTCCTAAAGAGCTCTAGAATAAACTGTATCACTCCAACTGCTGAAAAAGGGTGAATTTCCTCCCTAATTTGTTTTGTCCTCTCCTGAAATATATCTTGGCTCTTATGACGTGATAAAAGCAAGTACATACAGGTACGGAAAATTCTCTGCTTCGTAGCCTAAAAATGCCAGAACTGCATAGCAGGGATAGAATTTCTTGGCATCAGGGAAGACTGAAGAATCTGCTACATACATCGCAAATGTACATCCTTCAATTTTATTAATTTATTTTTTCATGGTGACCTGTGTACTTGTTTTTCAGCTGTTGGCAATTTTGACACTGAGTTTGGGTTCCAGGCTCTCTGTGATGGGACAAAAGAATCGCTTATTCTAAGACATATTTCATCAGTTCCATGGAGACTTAGTGGCCTTCTCTACTGTGGAGAAACAGAACAGTCTAGTTGTCTCCAGTAAAGAGGACCAGAAAAGCACATATGTCTTGAATTAAACTGAAGAGGAAATTACCTCTGCAAAACCACCTCATTAAACTGCTTATGAAACTAGAAAACTAAACATAGGATTGTTTGGTCAGTAACTTATTTAGGCATTTTAGTATTCAGCAGAGAACCCCTGAACATTATAGACTTAAATGGTTCTGAAGTTAGTCCTTTTGCTTATCTTGAAAATGATCATTGTAGTTAATGTGCAATAGTAATACATGCAGTATGCCAGTTTAAAATTCTATAGGAACAAACAAGTCTTGTCCAGAAATCTTGTTAGTTACTTCACCATTTTGGAAATGGGACATCCAGTTTCCAGTTTGCCATGGGGAAAAACTTAACAAGTTTTCTGTTTTAAATCAAATTAGCATCAAAATGATTTATTGATCTATTAATGACAGACGCTTAGCAAGCAGGAGCGAGGTCATACATTCACAATCAATAGCAATAATACAAAATATAAACTCCAGATGCTTAGAAACTTTGCAATTATAAATCATCAGGTACGCACCCAGACACAAACTGTAGGGCAGAAGAGCGCACACCCTCTTTCCTCTTCCCTCCTTACACAGCTTCTCATAGCAGAGCTGGGCACTTCCAGCCATGTGCACACACGGCACTCTGCTGCTCCGTTTATACCAGGATGATTTCCATCCAAATGCACCTTTTGCAGTGGAGACTCAAAGTATCCATGAAGCACAATGCCTAAAACAGGCTTATTGGCTCCTGTGCAGAAACCAAACCAGTCCTTAGTGGATTGTTTTGCATAACTCCTGTGCAGCAAGAAGACACCAGAAGTCAAAATGAACTGTTTCTGGTACTGCAGTTCAGTGTATGCAACAGGCATTTCTTTCTGTATATGATATTCATTAAGTTATGGTCCTCACCATACCCAAATATTAGTCACCAGACCACAGAGCTAAACTTCCCCAGCAGAGCTTGTTTAGCTGAGCTGTGGCAACCACAGAGGCTCAGAGCTTGACAGCACCTGTGCCTCGTGTGACAGGCAGGGCAGCTAACTCCTCACCCTCAGCCCTCTACTTGGCACCTTCATGCCTTTTCAGACATAACTGATCTTCTGTGCAGAACTTGGCAGCTAGCTTTTATTATATCTGGAGCATTTTAGATTTTAATTCAACCACATAACCTCTTTTTTTTCTTTAAAAATATTGTTAATAATGGCGTTATTTGTTATAAATAATGAGGTTTAATTGCACTCTTTAAAACCCCACTGTGCTTGGGAAGTCAATGGGTTTCAAAACTAATTGCACTTGGAAATTTTAATGCCAGCATCTCTTTTACTTAATGTTGTAAATGATGCTTTATTTGAAAGTGTTTTCTGTTTACCAAAATTATTATGCAAATTAACTGTTCTAACACATTTGCAGAAGACATTTAAATTATATTTGTAAAGCAGAGACTCAATTTGGAAAACTGCATGCCACTTATAACTAAGAATACAGACTGGAAAAATCATACATAGAACAACTCTGATTGCATTCTGAAGTGTGAAAAAACAAAACAATATTTGGATTTTTATCTCCAATAGGAATCTAAAAGCACAAAACTAGTAATAAAAAAGCAAAAAATGTTCCACTTACCATTTCCAAAGTTATGCTCATATCCAATCTCCTCTTTCAAAATCATTTGCAGCATTTTCTACATATTCCATTCACAAATCTCTGACCAGCTATTCTGGCATGTAGCAAAAGATGCTGCTGTGTCCATAGGGGATGGTGTGGATATAGTGGTAATAGAAGAAAATCCAATATGCAGGGGAATATTGGTTAATTTTTTTCAGAGAGTGACTTTGTTTCTCTTACAAACTTCCCTTTGTATTATTTTCAGAGAAAAGAAATTATATTTCCCAGGGCTTTTGCACATCTTGGCGAGTTAGCAAAACTCCTGACATTTAGGTGTGGTTCTGGACTGTGAAACCTACACACTACCTCACACAGATAAAATTAACACTGATGGTTTTAGCCCTGGATTCAAATCTGCATGAATATATAGTCATAGCCCCTATGCAATATTTGAATTATTCTTTAAGTGAATTAACAAAATGCTCTTCCTCTGACCAATAATCAAGCAATGAAAATATATGGGTCTTTACAGAAGACAGCTGCAGACAATGGTAAATCAGATTATGTGTTTTGTTTACTGAAGATATATTGATATATTGTACAGTGACAACATTTGGTGGATAAATGAGGCATGGCATTTGAAATAATACTGTAGGAGTTTTGAAAAAATCCTTTTCCACTCATCAAACTTTTGTCACTTTCAAAATTATGTGCTTATTTACAGAAACTTTTTCTTGGATTCTCAAGAGAGTGTTGATTTAGCATTAAAAAATGAAATAATAATTCAGAAATGACCGGTAGGGCATGGATTATAAGAAAACAGATTTTAGACTTCTGCAAATGCCTCAAAGTCAGAGTAGAATGGTATTAGAACTGTGGAAAAGTCAGCAGTTCTACTTTCCAGGAGATTTCAACATTTTCATGGCCCTGGGGGTTTTATTCAGCTCACTCTATGTATGCCCTTTTTCACTCCCTCTTCCACTTCTGCTGCTTTGAGCTCTGCTCATAAATCATGTGCTTCAGAGTCATTAACATCTTTTAAGGATATCAACATCTTTCTACCATTCAAGGGACCAAAACCTGGGACCTTGTTCCAGGTGTGTTTTAATGAGTGCTGAGCAGAGCAGGGGAGGGTTCCCTCCCTTCAGCTCCTGGCTGGGCCCATGGATGCAGTTAGAACATTGTGCTGCCTGGGTTTTATGCTCCAGCATGTGCCCAGAGGATTCCAGGGCCTTTTCTCGGCAGAGCTGTGCTCCCACTGGAGAGTGCCCAGCTGGTGTCACTGCTGGGTAATGTGTGATACATAAATGTATCTGTACGTGTGTGTGTAATACATGAATGCGTGTGTATGTGTATACGCAATACGTATCAGTATGTGACATGCATTTCCATGCAGAGTTAAAGATCTATAAAATTGTGCTACCTTTTCCATTGTGGGAAGTGTACTCCTGACAAAAAGCCCCCAAAATTTTGATTTTTGTAAATGTTTTTTCTGGTACTAGCAGATGAGATGAAATCAATGCTGCAGAAATATTTGACTTCATTTGCAATTGTGCTGTTAAATAATGACAATCATAGGATCGCTGAAGATGAGTTATTACATTCCCAGTAGGTTTAGCATGATACATGTAATGATACATATTACATATAATGTCACAGGAAATATCCTCACAAGTCTTTAAGTGCAGTTACGAGGATTGATGGGAAATGAAGTTAATTGCCTCTCTAGATGGTGCGGCTCATTACTACAGGAAGTAATTTAGGTTCCCAAAAAATAACAAATGGGTGTGAATATTCATTTTAATTACCAAGAATTGTTACAGTGAAAAACATCATCAATATTGGAATATCAGATCTTGTTCTTTAAGTGGAATGCCAGCGTAAAACCATAAGAGATCAAAATAAAATATGAAATCACTTTTATACCGTTGGTCTGAACCAATGCAACAATTTCCCTAAGAAAAAGAGCTGTTATTCACTGTCTGGTTTCAAGAATGATTGAAGAATCATAGGTCACTAATGAAGTATTCCAACATTTTAAAGGTAATATAGGTTGCTATATAGGTAAGGATTAGCAGTAGCAATTATTCAGGTAGAAACAGTGATGAGCATGTTGCATATAAATTTCTCAGATACCTGAAAGAAAAGGTTGCAAAAAAGTTTTAAAAAAATCATTCACTCATATTTCTACAAAATCCAAAGTACAGAGGGAGAAGAAAATAAAGAATAACATCTGTCAAGTAACCTCATCACACACAGCAGGTAAATGGCTTTCTTATTAGAAAAAACAACAATATTAATAAAATACAAGGGGCTGCAGACTTTCATTTACACTGAGCCTCAAGCCATCAGGAGTGGGTGGCAGCAGTGATTATATCAATAAAATCTATTATAATGTTCCCTTCAGTGCCCTCTGCTGACTAGTTGACTTTAATAATCATAAATTGCAGGATACTATTTGTAAAATAACTATTACTATTGAAATTTATCTCTAAGTAAATATGTATTGAATGAAAAAGTCCTCTCGGGCAGGAGTGTAAAAAATCATTGCTCTTGCCTGTCTTGTAAAGAGAATTCTCTTTGGTGGGATCATATTGTGAGAATTCATACACTCTGTTTGCATGTGGTGCATTTGTTTTCACTTGTGGAGTCACCAAATAAATATCATCACAGTCATTATGTCATTAACAGAACAGTGATATATTTGTAAAAAAGCACAATAGAAACTTGCTTTACTTTAAGTATAAACCTTCCTCTCTATCCAAAGGCCACAAAAGGGGCTGTAAATAGATTATTTTGTTTGAGTGACAAGGCTCATATTTTGGATTGGTTTGGGCCTTGACAATCAGAAGTCTGGAGGTGAAATTTTTCTAAGTATTATTAGGATGACAAAGGATTCAAATTAAAGCAATCCACTTGTGTTCTGTGTGCTGTGAAAACACAATCAGAATGCAATCAGACAGTGTGAAGAAATTTGGCTTGAGGAAAGGCACATGTGTGAAAAGCAAACCTTAGCAACCAGGACTTACTCAAAAGTATCTGTCACCTGCCACTTCATGAATTATAAGCATATTTGAATGATCTAGAAATCTACATCTCAAAACCTTGAACTAAGTTTCTTCTGCTAATGCAGGTCTCCCAGCAAATCCAGCTACCTTGTACACTTTTGTCCTATTGAGAAGTCCCTCTTCTTTCTCCAGAAACATTGTTATCTCATAGAAGACCACTTGTAGAGGGACTAAAGAAAGGATTACCTGATATCAGCCTTATTCTTCTTCCCTGGACCATCCCCTGTGAGGGCATTTTCATGAGGCTTTATTTGAAATCCAAGTGTCACAGCTGCATGGCCTCCATATTGAAAGAAAATCTAATATCATTGCTTTTGAATTCATTCCCTGGAGCTTCATGTTGCTCTAATTTTCAGTTACCTAAATGTGTGGTAGGATGGATGAAAGGGACAATGCAGGTGGCAAATACAAGCTAGTCCCTTGTGCTGTGAAAGCCAAGGAAGGTCAGGTGGAATGTGTGAATACATCTAGCAGCAGTGGAAAGAATTAGGCTCCACAAAACAAGGTCTCACATTCAATTTATATTTTATGTTCTTCAGCAATGAGCTGCACAGTCTTCCTGGAAAGTTGCCAGAATTTGAATTACATTATCTGTACCGATTTACAGGACATAGCTGGGATTGTCAGTGTGGAAATGTTCTGCATTGGGAAGTAAGTATTACCTGTGAATGTAAAGCACTATTGCTGCTTCTCTGGGTTTATGAACTCTGTGCACCATAGATTTTTCATTCAAAGTCATCATTAACTATAATTGTAAGAACACCTTGCCAAATTCTGCAGTGCTTACTCACTCTGCCTGTCTCTGGATACAATGAACAGAGCAGCAGGGATACCCATTTTTCCATCTTTTCCTCTTTGATAAGGTCTGCATGAGATAAATAATACCTGTCGTAGGCCAAAGAATAGTTTTTGTTGGCACAATTAATTCAAAACATCTCAAAACAGAAAGGAATTTATTAGCACCCAACAGACTTCATATAATTTATCCTTTAGACTGTTTTAGTCCTTCCTAATGCAGTCATCACCAGGGCATGTCCGGAACCTTTTCAGCGTCTTCGACTTTATAGTTCAAGTGGTTTTAGACTTTTTTTGGCTGTATAAGTCTGTGTTTATTGGATATTAGAAAGGGTATAGAACAACCATTGTCCTTTCAGCCCCCGTTCTCTCCTCTTTCATCTTGCTTGCTCAAGAAGTCCTACAACACGGTAGAAGTTGTGAAGTTACATCACTGTGGTCCTGCAATTTCATCATGTGGAGCAAGGCCCAGACCTGGGAGGCACTGAGCCTCGTCTTACAAAAACATCAGGGTGGAGTGTTTTAATTTAAAAGGCTTTTGAAGCCTTTCTTGAGTGCATAGCAATGGGACATAGTGGCTCAGAAAATTGTTTTTTAAGGATTTTTTTTTTCTTAGTTTCTTTCTCCTTCTCTGCCTACAGCAAGAACAACCACAACAACTTTATGGTAATTTTGATATGGAAATTTTCAGGATAGTTATGACCATGAAACTCCTGCAGAGTTCAGAAATAAGGCTATTAGGAGTTTCTTCACAGACTTGATTCCCATCATATTGCCATGCATTGATGCACACAGTACCTCTGGAAGGTCATGAAACATTATTGATTATCACTCCTATTCTATTTTTCAGAAACTGAGAGGGAAATTAGTTTATCTGAGGTTGCAGGGCAGAACACAGTCTTGCCTCCTTGTCTTTTTTGTTTGAGCTTGTCCTTTACCACAAGTTAATCAAATATTTTTCTTAGTAAGGCATTCACACAGTCTATAAAGGACAAAATCCCTTTAATATGTGGGATGCAGGTTACATTCTGGCCCACTGCTGAGAGGAAAAGCTTCAGCGAATTTAGTTTTTTTTAAAAATAACTATTTGGTTTTTCTTTTTGCACATTTGTTATGGATAGGGTGAGCTCATGTGGGCAAAGGTGCACCGTGGTTTCAGCTCTCCCTCACTCATATGAGCTGCTCCTGGGTTCACTGCCAGTGATGTGGAGGCTGAGGACTGCTCCTGACCATATTTTTTCTTCCTGCTGTAGTGATAAGATGTAAGTTCCTAGTTGACTGAAGTATCAGTAACACCTGAAAGCCTTTTCCTCCAAGCTTTGTCTACTCAATTGTGTCCATTCATTCAAAGAAAATATTTAAAATGGATGGTTTTTTCCTATGAGTGCATCTTGAAGTTTATAAAACATGGAAATTCTCATGTTTAAATAAAACCTACACTTTCCTCAGTGTAGACACTGTTATTTAAAACACCTGTTCTCTACAGTCATCATGGCTTGTTTAGGTCTAAACATAGGAAAAAAAACCCAAACTCCAAAAGTGCCATGTTTTAGATTACTCAATGTATCTGCCAGTACCAGTTCCTACAGTTCATCAGATTTTATATATATATAATATATATATATATATATATATATATATATATAGTTATAGTTATAGTTATAGTTATTTGCTTAAGGAGATGTAATTGTATGAAACTTCATGGTAAGAATATTTGATTTTGATGCTATTTTGTGGTGCTGATGATTAAAGGTAAGTAGGAAAACAGATAGAATTAATATGTAACAGAAAAACCTGATGGTATAAATCTAATAAATTGATTATTTTTTCTCAAATATAACACTGGTGTTCTGCTTGACAATACTGATAATTTGAGTCCTGAAATTCTATGTGTTGTATAACACTTCATGTTTGATAGTGAAAAAATCTCCATATTGTAGTTGAAGAGTAATGTGGGCCCTAATATGTACCTACTCTTTTAGTCAAAGCATTTCCCACCAATTTCTAGAGCAAAGAATATAAGATTACAGTATCTTAAGGTTTTCATTGTAATTGAAGATGGGCACAGAGGTTGTTGTGGGATATCTGATGAGCTTTATATTGGGAATAAAAATAAATGCAGATGTTCTCAAAAAGGCACCAAAAAAACAAGTAAATGAAAGCAAAATTAAAGACGTCAAAGTTCCTGTGAATCTCATGGGTGGCATCAGTATTATATTTGGTAACTATTTTGTTACATTTGTGGGATATTTCCCTAAGGTGCTATTTTTTTATTGAAACCACATCAGCCACTTCTTTTTCCACGGCAATATTTCCTTCCATATAGGGATGTGTGTCTTTATGGTGCAGCTCTTGTAGTTTGGTTTAATGATGAGACTCTTCTAAACTCAATCAAGTTTACTGCTTGGTTGTAGTTCCATTCCAGACTGCAGCACCACCTCGGTGTCTGAGCTCCTGGAAGCACTAAGCACCGAGCTGGCCCTCTGTCAAATGTAGTTCTCTCTCTCCAACCATTTTCTGTCAGGACCTATATTAACATTTCAGTGTTTTGATCCAGCTTTGTGTTTTAATTTTTTGTATGTTCATTTTCTTTTACATCTAAGCTGGTGAAAGTGGTTTCAGAGTAGTATAGGTTGCAGCTGAAGTGAAAAGCGTGAAGGTTTGAGTCTTGTGGAAGTCATAGGAATACTTTCATTGCGACTGATCTCAAAGAAACTAAAGGTCCTTAACAAGTAATTCAGTTCTAAGCAAAGCTCCAAGAACCTGTCATTTTCTCAATGGGCTTTAAAAAAAAAAAAGTATGATATAATTTATTTTTTTAAAAATAATCTTAAACTCTGGTGCCTTACTTTACAGAAAGCCAAAACTCAAGAACTCTAGTGGGAATTGAGAGACAAATGCCAGAAAAAGAATAGACAAGACCAAACCCAGACATACTAAAATACTAAAATAAGAGATCTTCCAAAAATTATAAACAAAACTAAAATAATATAAAAGAAACTTGCTAAATATTGTTGGGTAAAAGTAATTATCTGTAGTAACTCTAAGAAAAGAAATTAATTGACTTAGAAATGTGCTTTCTTATGTTACAGACAAGAATAATTATTTTGTAATTGAATTTTCACTTAACGACCCAGCTATATTTTATGATTTATATTAATAAAGGACTAAATTCAAATTTCATCTAGGGAAATTAAATTTTGCTTTTTCTTGTGTATTTCATGACTTCTATCAATCGCTTGAAAGTGTTATGTTGTGAAGTTTAATTCAATATGATGACTAAGCCTAGCTCTTCACCCTGTCTTACTTCTCCAAGTCCTTATCAAGGACTACTGTGATGTTGACTTCCATTTCCATAGTAGGCCAAATAAATTTTCTTAAACTTTGTCCATGCAACCTCTAGACAGTAAATTTAATTATTTTATTATTTTTCTTAAAAAAAAAGAATGTGTCTGATAGTTCAACTTACAGGCGGTAATAGTCACAGAGACTTGCTTCTTCTATTTACTGAGGAATTATATTGTAGTTTATTTTCAAATTGTGATTACTCTTTAACTCTGAGTTTTTCATCCCCATTGCTGCAGTGTAAGGTCTGCAGAATGTCAGGCATTGAGGAAAAATACTGAGAACTTTAGTGTGGTGACTCCTTAGGAGTACTCTAAGAAACTTACCACATTCCTAGAAATGCTAGCATAGCAGATTGCTCAGGCATGTAGGCAGACATTCAAAATTAAAGGGATACCTAAAACTCCACTAACTGTTTTGCAGAGCAGACCAAAGAATCTGACCTAAATTTCAACTAATAATATAAAACTTGGGAGTATTTCCAAGCAGATTTTTGATGAATAAATTTCAGGGTTGAGAGTGTACGTATGTGATTTTTAACAAAATAATGTGCACTTTCTGTCATAAGACATGGACATGTGCTTTCCCTAGAAAGCCTAAGGAGCGTCTGAACAAACAAGCAGGTTTTAGTTTTAAACAATGGGTCGTTTTTGTTTTGTATTTTTTTTAATCAGCAATGAAAACTTATGTGTTTTCAGAACAATGCCCTGACAATTCTCAGAATTCCGCCACTTTGAATTCATCAATTTGAATGAAGATGAATCCACATGAAGTTCTAATTTTTACTTAGACTGTTGTTATTATTACAGGACATCAGAAACTATTCTCCATGGCTTTAATAGTTATTGTAATGCTGTACCTGTTTCCTTTTTCCATAATGTCTAATGTCTTGGTTTTAAATTCACAATACAGTACACTTTCTTAATCATACTTGGAATTCTGAATTTGATCCAAACATCTTTGACTTTAAAATTTATTTTCCTCTCTATATAAAGTTATAGAGTAATAAAAATAATTTTCAGGTATTGCAGGTACAGAAAGTCCCTTTCAGTTTTCCAGACTGAGGACAATGCTGGCCATTAAGTTGACCTATTTCTATTTTAATTTATCTTTCTGAAATTGTAGTACAGGTCAGTTACTGTTGAAGCTTTGCTTACATTTCAGTAAGATTCTTGCTATCAATGATCAGGTTTCATCTAATGAATGTAAGAGGCATCTTAAATGTCATTTAAGATGTCCTAGCCTATTCTGTCTGCCTAGAGAGGGGTCAAATGTCCTTGTATTTTTTATGTCATGTCTACTACCTCTGTGCATACATATCAGATGTACTGGGCAGGAATCAAACAGCACCAGAAAATTGTGTGTAGAAAACTAAATTGGGATCAGGGGCTCTCCATAATGTGTGATTCATAATATCCAACATTACCCTGCTAATTATGCTCAAAGTAGGAGCTAAGAGCCTACTAAAGTTTATGAAGTAAGAACTATAGAGGAAATTCAGTCCCATCCAATATGGGGCACAAATCCTTGCCTAACTGTGAATATTCAGTGACCCTTGTGACACACTGTAATAATTTCCAAAGACTGAGTCTGCTTTAAGTCCTTTGCCAAAACTCCAGTATCCTTGTACCTTGGATACTTTAGGGCATAAATTCTTGTATGTAAGCAACTGAGGCCCATTCCTGGTGGTTGATTGCTGACCTGTGTTCTAGGGCCAACTGCTTGTCTGGATCCAGCTGTATAGTCCTACAGACTCACCTAAACTTAGGCCTATGATATCAGCTGAGAGGTCATGGAGAATCAGAAATGTGTGATGAGTATGACAGCATGACACAAGAACTGCAGGATGTCCTGCATCCTGTATCCTTCTGGATCATCATGCAGAAGCCAAGTGAGATACTGTGGGTCTTCTCAGACAGTCATAGTTACTAAAAACATAGAATCAAGTTTTGTGGCTGTAACAATAATCCAGACTCTTATGTGCCTGCTTGCACCCATCCAGATGTCTAAATGCCTCAAACTGAATTGTACTACCAAACTGATTTGTCTTTCTCCTCAAATACTTGAGAGTAAAAGAAGTCATCCTTAATTCCCCATTCATCTCTTGGTTTTGAAGTTGATAATTTCTTTGTAACCCTAAGGTAAAACTCATGAAAGATCCCTCAGCAATACACCTGAATGAACCTGATCACTGGTAGTGAGCATCTTATTGAAATAAAAGAGCAAAAAGCAGTAATTTTACAAGGCTGCAACAGAAACTAACCTGTATTACAATTTTAAAAAGATAAATTTCTATGGCGAAGGTGAAGCATTGCATGTATTGGTGCACTCTTTAATGCTGAAGGACTATACAAATCAGGTGTAAATTAACCATCAGAATGTAGAAAAAAATGCAGTTCTTCTCTTGAATTCATTAGTTTTAGGAAAGCAAAGTAAACATTGTGAGCTACAATGGCAGAAACATTATACAATTCTCTCTCTGAATCTTTTAGGCAAAAAAAACCCCAATAAATATTACAAATTCTGTAGTGCACCTGTTTGAGACAAAGAAAATATACTCCATGGAGATCAACAAAATTACATTATGGTGGCTAGTAAGAATAATAAAATAGTTTAAAGTTGGGAAAAGTAAAGTAGGACAAAGAGTACATAAAGGCAAACTACTAACACAGGGGAAGAAAGAGCTGAAAAGATTCCTTAGTTTGAGTTTGTAATTACACATGGGGTAATGCACAGCTCTTGGAATAGCAGACTTGGAAGATTTTCTGTGTCTGTGAGCAAGATGAAATGAATTAGGGATGAAGCCTTGGCAATCCACTTCTCTTCCTTAAGAAGAATGGCTGACTACATTTGTGAGTTGGCGTATCATTGGAACAATTTTGCTGTGGGGCATCCCCAAAATTATTCATATTCAGAGAGAATTCATCAAGAAACACACTGATATTTCTCATAGTCCCTGTAGTTCCCTCACTGCACTGATTCCACAGTATCCCTGACTCATCCTTACGTTGTCAATTGAAGGTTAAGTTCCATTTTTATTCCTGTCAGAGTTGCATTGCTCTTTCAGGGCTTATAAAAAAAGCTGGAAGTTATCTGAATAAAGGATATGTAGTGGGTGGATATACTGTTAGCTCCCACTCAAAAGTGGCCACTGTCCCTAGAAATTTAATTGATTCTCTTTCAACACTTGGTGAGATGAAAGTAGTGAAATTCCTATTTGACATTTTTCCAAGCTATGGGTAAATTTATTTATAAGAAGGTAAAATGAAGCTAAGATACAGAGCACCAGCAGCAAAAGAGTGATTATGAAGAAACTAAAAAAAAAAAAATCTATCAACACATTTTAAAAAAGAGAATTTGTAAAACAAATGAACATTTGTTTTAATAGATTGTAATTTTATTTTTCTAAATGTCTTACAAATCACCAATACATAATGCAGTTTGCATACTGTTAGAAAGAGAAAAATCTTGCTCAGGAAGAGTCCAGGACATTCTTGTACAAAGGAATATAAAATTATCTAGGAGTTGTGAAACATGTAAATATGCAGGTTCAAATAGCTAAAATGAGTGATTTTATTTTTTTCCCCAAAGATACCTATATGCATCTTTGTCCTTATTCCTTCCCTATGCCATGTTTTAGATTTTTATATATATCTACTCCCACTGTTTATAGATTATGGCATTAAACATTGCTATATTATTCTAAATTCATCCATTTTCTTTCATTGGAACACTGAATTGTATCATGAGGTTCACAGGATAGAATAAAGAATATTCATTATCCCTGCATTTCCTTAGTGTTTTATGTTTAAGCAAGGAAAATATTTTTGCAGAAAATTCACTCGCAAAGCAACTTTTCTCAGTAATATGATTATTTTCTCAAAGTGTTTATGCTTTCTATCACTAAAAAATGCAATTTGTGCGAACTTCTAAGCCATATTAAAATACATATATTTAATATTGTATGGGATGTTATTACATTCCTGTCTCATGCAACAATACATTTTCTGATGATATGGAAGAAGAGAATATTATTCCACTTTTTGTTTAGATTAGCTTCACACTACAGTCAAATTTATTGTGTTTACACTTCAGTGCAGGATGACAAGTATCATCAAAAGGCTATTACTGATATAAAACATAAAAAGGAAACCCTATTTTTTATTTCATCACTTTAATAGGAAAGGGAAACATATAAACTGATTTGCTCATCCAGATGGAATTCGAGACAAAGCTACCATGTATAGTTCAGTTTGATACAGAACCTTAGTGAAATTGTTTTGGGAACTGGTCCTTGCCTCCTGAAATGAAATGCTGGTTGCTTGGATAATTACTACAACAGTCTGCACAGTCCTAGCAAAACGGTGGATGGAAAGTTTAGGTATGAGCTTGGACTTGATACTCTTAGGTCCATCCATTAAGGAGTCAGAAGACTCTGATATCTTTCTCATTGGAAACCATATGTTTCTTTATCATAGAGGAACCTTCTTCTGAAGAAGGCAAGATACTCAAATGCTTCTCTATGATTCCTATGACCTGGTAAGTAAGAATGGCCTGACAATTTCCACCATTTCCTCAGACCATTTTCCAATACACTATAATAACAAAATCTGCTTTCAGACCATAAACTTTGTTTTTAAACTAATGATTTCCCAGATTCTGAAGCGAATTGTTCATACTGATAAATAATTTGTACTTTTTGAGTTTGTTTTTGTTTTGTTTTGTTTTGTTTTGATTTGTTTTTTTGGCTGAAGACAACTATTCTCCCCTGCAGACCCTAGAATGCCTGGAGGGTTACTGTGAGCCCAGAACAATTGCCAGTTGTTGTCATGACTGATGCCATGATATTTTGAACTGTAAGAGAGTTTATCTGTATGGATGCAAGCTCTGCAGAGCCAAATCACTTCAAGACAGGAAAACTGCTGCCTCTGGCCAAGTGTTTTTACCTTTTTCTGTTAGATGGTTGTTATATAGCTTATACCTCTGTAATCATATTTTTCTAGAACCAGCAGTAATTTAAGCATTCTTTTATATATATATAGGCAAAAAAAAGAAAAGAGGGGAAAAAAACAAACTCAAATCTTTATCTCAGTCCATTATATTATTTATGATTTTCCCTGTGATTCATGTAAGAGCATGTGCTGTGTTTGGCAAATAAAGCTACTGAATGTTTTCCATCTCTCATGGAGACCAGTCGTTTGTGTTGCTTTGCCACTCTAGGGAGTATTGTTGCGACTGCATTGTCAGAAAAAGTCTGAAACGTGGATTCACTGGAGCCCTACACAATCTCATAACTTCTCTCTGACATGCTAAAGACAAATTTGAAAAGGAACAAATTTGCAAAACCAGTAATTTCCTAATGGAATGGAGAAATTTGTATGGCTAAGGCACACCTAGCTGAAAACAGAGGTTTAGATCAGAATTTTTTTATTTTTGTTACTAGAAGGAATTACCTTTCTATTCTCATCTCTTCCAAAAGGTTAGGAAGAATTATTGCTAAATACTGAGACATCAGAAAAAGAAGAAATTTGATAAACTTGCTATTGATTTGCAGCATTTTTTTAGTATAGTCGCATCTTTTCAAAACTCAGAGACTTCACATTCCCTTCCTGAAGAGTTTGCATGTTGATAAACATCACAGGCTAATTTTCTGTGTTGCTGTATATAAATGTTCCCTATATTTTTAGTTGATCTCCATAATATGCTATTCAAAGATATACTTAGGATCAAGTCTTTTACACAAAAAACACTCTAGGCATATAGAAGAGCATTGAAAATGTCACAGTGATTATTTGGGTTTACAATTTTAATTTCCTACCCGTTCTTTGATCTGATATGTCTTAAACTCTGTTTCTTTAAAGAAACTACATTGCTACATGTGAAGCACGTGCAGAGAGCACCAGTCATTTGCAGTTTATTGTATGTCAGTACATAGACTGGTTGCAAAATCTTTGACCTTGCACGTGATAACAAGATTTTTGTATTACACTGAACTGTAGTCAGTCCTGCAGCATATTTGTGTATTGAAAAGAGTAAAATGTGGGTGAAACTCTGTTTTTATTCTTTCACAATGGTCTTTATTTTTTGTTTCTAAAAAACTTACTTGGAAAAAAAAAACCAACCAAACAAAATATTGGCTATATCTCAATTAGTAAATTAAAGGTGAATAGACAATTCTTTGTCATTAAACTTACATTTTCTGTTATCAAATGTTTTTAGTCCTAAAACAGGTTGAGCTGTGTGTAAACCAAGTAATGGGAATGGTCATACACTGTTCTTTTCTTCTTGAATTCAACCTGGAGAGTGTTTGGGACAGTACAAGGTGGCTTAGACAGCACCACATCCATTGTGAAGAACTCTGGATATAGCAGGGCTTTTCCAGAGCCTGTGCACACTCCCAGGCACAGTTAAAAATCAGTATAGACATAATCACTGATGCTATGTGACAGGTTCTGGCTCCTCAGGCAAATAGAAAGGCCAGGAGTTCATATAAACAGACAAATTTATTTTTATTATGCTCTTTTCTGTCTGTATTTATACCTCTGAATTGTAGTTTAGAGAAAATAATACAAGATAATATATTATATAAGAAAGAAATTGTGGATGTTATCTTTGAGAAGGGCAAGAAGAAAGATCCAGGGAACTGCAGGCTGGTCAGCCCCACCTCAAGCCCTAGGAAGGTGGAATGCTGACAGCAGTTTGAAGAAGGTGATTTTTGCCCTCTGCTCAGCACTGGTGAGTTCTGGGTCCAGTTCTTGGTTCCCCAGCACAAGTAAGATATGTTCTTACTCAAGTGGTTCCAGTGCAGGACTACAAAGGTCACGAAGGTATGAGAGCATCTCTTCTATAAGGAAAGGCTGAGAGAGCTGTGGCAGTTTAACCTGAATCAGAGGAGGCTAAAGAAAATAACCATCAAGAGAAAAAGAAGATGCAGAAACCAGTCTCTTCTCAGTGCTACTGACAGGACCAGACACAATAGGCACAAATTTAAAAACCATGACATTTAACCCAATCACAGTCACTTTTTCCTGTGGGAAGGACTGAGCACTGGGAAAGGTTTTCCAGAGAGGTTGTGGAGTCTCTATCCTTGGGGATATTCAAAGCCCACTGGGCAGACCTGAGTGACCTGCTCTGAGTGATCCTCATGGAGTAAGGGGGTTGGACTAGAAGGTCTCCTCAAGTCCATTTCATCCTCAACAATCCTGTGAAACACTGGAAGGGGATAGATGCAGCAATTTCAAAATGTATTTAAAGGGAAAATTCTGTACTTTAACAAATAGACAAGAAACCAACCCTTCTAGATTTAATGCAATTTTCAGTGAATGCAGAGCTTAATAAAATAAAAATCTGAATAGAAGGTATGATCCAGCAGACTTTGAAAGAGCAGACAAACAAGCAGGAAGGGTAAACTTTTAACATCTGATCTTTAGAAACAGCTTCCTCACACAGTTCTTGATCCTGAACCATGAATACAATAGCATTATACAGGGCATTGCCATCCTGACCTCCTTGGTACTGTTTGTGGACTGAGGCATTAGCTTTGTCATTTGCCCTTCTGTCAAAAAATAAAAATAAAAATAAACAATGAAATGCACCATACCAGTAAGAGAGGGAGAAAAACCTACAGCTGTGATCTGTCATGTCCCTTCTGAAAATTTTCTAAGCTGTAGAAATCACTGTCATTTGTCCCATGTCACCAACCTTCTGACTCTCACAGTTGTCATTCTGAAATAATTCAGCTGCAGCTGGAGAAATAAGACACAGCAGGTAGCACTTTTCCTTCCCCCTTCTGTTCCTCAAGCTGTAGTTTACAGGTCAGAGTATTCTTTTGACTAACAAGAGGTGAGCTCTCACTCCTGAGGTAAACCACATCTTGTTTTCTGAGTGAAAATCTTAACCACTGGGCTTTAATGCACTGTCAGTGTTCTGGATAGAACAAATCCAGCTAACTTATGTCTTCTTCCTAAGGAAAGGACTCTTTGATAGAAAAAAAAACTAACAGTGCTTAAAGATATAGTCTAGATTTTTCCTCATGGAAAATGCCATACTGCCTCTGTTATATCCCACCATTTGGATTTTTGCCTCTGAAGAAAATCACTGAATAAAGATCTTACTACATATTAAAGAAGAGAGAAAAATCTGCAGAGGACCTGCTTAATATAGCAATTTATCTTTTTGTTCCAATGTGTAAAGGGATTTTTTTGAAGGAAAAACCATGTGGGAAGACAAGCTGGAAAAAAAGAAAAATAAAATCTTTCATCTGCCCACATATCTCTAATGTGATGTAGGCAAGTTAAGAGAAATTCAGATAAATGACCTTATGTTCTGAGTACAACAGAATATTTACTCTTTCCTACAATATTAAGAAATATGTATAGTAAACTACTACTCTGTTGTGGCAATATCTTGCCTAACAAAAATAAAAGAGTCTCTGGCTTAGAAGGCAGAGGAAAATTCTAGCAGAGTGTCAGGAGCTGAACATCAGACTCTGATTTATTCCATTTCCTCTAGTCTTTGAATTGAGAAAAAGAACAGTGCAGGAGAGAGAGAATGGTGTTTATTTGTGTTTGCTGCTCTCTCTGATTGGTGTTAGGGGCCATTTCTAAGACTGAACAAAGATATCTGATTTAATTATGTTGTTATAATAGAATGAATTTGCCTTTTTTTTTTTTTTTCCAGTGGACTATACTAATTGTGTGTTTTCGTGGAGATTTGAGAGCTGTAAGGTAAATCTAGGACACCAGCAGCGTCCTCTGTCTGCCCTGAAAGCAGACAATGAGTTTTGTTTACTTGAAAATACTGGAAGCTCTTACTCCTGGAAAATGCTGTCCTGGTGTATGCCTGTTCATCAGAACACAGTGTTCATCAGAACACTGTGTAGACAAATACTACATGAAGTTCATACAAAAATAATATAAAATAAATGTCTAAAGTTTTTAGCAGAATTATAGTCACACTCTAAAGTGTAGTAGAGATCAGTATTGTAATATTTGATTATTGATATGATGAATATGTAAAAAGTGCATGCTTGTGCATGTATTTGTATATGACTCACAGAACAGTCAAGGATTGAAAAGACTCTGGAGATCATCTAATTAAACCCTGCTGTTTAGTAGGGTCAGCTACAGCAAGTTGTTCATGGGCATTGATTATTCCTAAGAATAGACCCTGAAACTCTCTGGGTAACTTGCTCCAGTGTCAGACCACCAGCTCATGAATACTTTTTTTCTTGTGTTCAAATAGAACTTTGTGTATTCCAATTTCTGTGCACTGCCATTTGTTCTGTTTCTGCATACTACTGATTCCCATCTTCTTATCTTCTTCCTTAGGTATTTCTGTGCATTGAGCCTTCTCTTCTCCTGGCTGAACAATCCAAGCTCTATCAGCCTCTCATATGTCAGATGCTTCAATCCCTTGGTCATTTACATGACACTTTGCTGGACATACTCCAGGATGTTTGTGTCACTGCTGAACTGGAAGACCAAGAACTGAGTGCAGTATTCCACATGTATGTCACCAGAGCTGAGTAGAGGGGAAAAAATCACTTCTCTTGGACTGCTGACAACCCTCTGTCCAATGCAGCCAGGACGCTCATGGCCTTCATGGCTGCAATAGCACATTGCTGGCTCATCATCACCTTGCTATCTGACAGGGCTCATAGTTTTTTGGATTTTTGGTTTTGTTTTCTTTTCTTTGCAATGCTGCTTTCCAGCATGAGCATGAGGTGAAAATGGTTGTGTGCATTTATCAGTTATTACTTAGACTGTTAACATTGCTATGTGCACCTGGGGATGGAGACAGTACTGAGCACAAGTCATAATTACATCTGTACTAATACACACAAAAAACTAGCCACCTTTTTTCTTCTGATTGTGAAATTCGTATGGCTAAGCTCTTTTAATCTCCAAAAGAGGGTGTTGGTGTTTTGTTACTTATTGGGAAAGGGGTCTTGTTACTTATTGGGAAAGGGATCTTTCCTGTATTAAATAACAAACAAGGGATCCTTCCATTTTAAAAGCATAGATGACTTCGTTGGTACTGTGTCATACGTATGTATATATATACACACATATAATGCAATGTTTAAAGGCTTTAATGAGAATATCTTGCCTGGTAAGTGCTGAGTCACACTAGTAAAGCATCACTAAATCAGTCATCTGTTATGTTTTCCTGATAGAGTTCTATATAAAGAAAACATATTAGCTCTGGGCTTAGGAGCAGCATGGTTGTGTCATCAAATGCTGCACATAGGCAAATTGAGTCTGCTGGCAGGGATTATATGATGCAAGCAGACAATATTCAGTCCTCCATGAGGTTGTTACCAGCTCTCTGTGCCTGCAAATGCATAAACATTTCCACCCACTGAATGAAAAACTAGCTCTGGAATATGTCAGATAGGCTGAAACATTAATGGAATGCAGAATGTGTTTGTGTGGTTAGGATATGTGCATTAGTAATATATACAGATTGAAATGTACATTATATCAGACAACAGCACTGCATAGACTTTATTCAATATTATTTGTGGTATATGAAATAGAAAAGAAAATGAGGAAGGCAAGAAGGAAGGAAGAAAGAAAGGAAGAACATCTGGTGTTTGGGAGGGAGATCCTCATTGAAGTGTTCATGATGCAGTAAAAACCAGTCATTTCTCAGCAGAAATAACAAATATCTAGACTGTAAAATAAATAAATAAATTCAATCATGCACTAATTTAGTAGAAAAGTTGCTCAGGAAGTTATCTATTCCATCCTTTGCTCAAAGAAAGTGCAATTAGATTTGTATGCTCAGCCTTAGACAAATTTTTGTCACCTTCAAAGATTGTAACTGAAAGGGAACTTGACAGACAGTTACTGCAGAAATGAGTCAAAGTCCCTTCTAATCAAGGAGGATCTGTCTACAATAATAAAATCAGAATCACATCCTGACCAGGGAATAGGAAACAACTGTTATATCAAGTTTGTAAGGATTTCTGCTTACAGAGGAGTCAACATTAAAAAAAAAGACAAAAAAAAAAGGTAAAGAAAAATAATAAATAAAATCCTAATGGCTGGAGATAACAGATGATAAGAAAGTTGAAATTTTTTGTGTTGCTGAATTCTGAACTATTGAGGAACACATTCATTCATAGACAGGCTTGATGACATTCAGCCTTAAGTTTGTAGCTGATAAGACAAGTGAAACAAGATGTTCATGGCTCTCATTGGAAAGTATCCTCATACTATGGGATATTTAAGAGGGCATGTGGAGTTGTGCAAAACATATTATGGGATTTTTAGTGAAAGGGCAAAAGATAAGGAAAGGGAAGTACAAGCCTGAAGGACTAGAGAGAATGGCTATAGCAGAGTTCATCTGGGTGCAAGCCAGCCCAGATTGTCCTGTACATAACTTTATAGTCTGCCCTCTCTTCTTATTAAATTCTATTCCAAACTGTTAGCTGTCCAATGCTAATGTCTAATCTGTATGAATGTGTGTCAGAGATTCATTGAAAAACTTCAGCCTGCAGCAGCTGAGAAGTAGGTTAAACCAGCGCCTGAAAAGATCCATTTTCAAGTACTCAAAAGATACTTAAATTGTGAGTCTGATAGAAAATAGTGAATGAGGTGAACAGAAATAACTCTTTCAGGGGGGAGAGGAGGGGAGGAGGAGGGGGGAGAGAGAGGGAGAGAGAGAGAGAGGGAAGAGTACAAACTTTATTTTAGGTGTCTTACACATAAAACACCAATTCATCCATCCGTGTGTGACCTTTTATTTCCACCATAACGTTCTGCTTCTGCAGTGTAGAATCTGAAGTACAATAGTTTTCAGTCTTTTCCTAGTTCTGCTTCCTAATCAGGTCTCCCCATTTCACATTGCCTAACTTAAATATATACTTGTCAGTGATTAATTTCACCATATTTTTCCCAGGCCATTATTCCTGTTTGTCAAGATAATTTTAATTCTAATCCTGTTTTGCTCTTAAATTTCAACAACTATACTCACTCTTCCATCCTATTGCTCATTAATATCAATATTCAATTTTATTCAGCTCTGAACAGATATCATGAAAACCATGAGCTCTACTGGATGTCTCCAATTCTAAAAATTTGGGGTTTAACAAAATTGGAGACTGATAGAGCCAGCAATCTCAACAAACACTGTTGTGGCAGAAGGAGGAAGCAACCTTATTGACAATATACCACAATAGAAATTTTTTATATTATCAATTGTTCTGGCTTCTGAAATTGCTACGTTTTTGCTCTATACTTAGTCACTTCTGTAGTACAGTTTTTCATACATGTGTGTTGCCCAGGAATGAGGAAGAACAGTGTGTTCCTTTGTAATATTGGTATAAATAAGCACTCCTTTTGGTGTGCTTAGGTTTCAAAATGGTAGATTGGGACTGTAATAATACAATTATTTTTATAAGTCCAAGAACTAGATCTCCTCCTTTTTTCTATCAATCCCCTCTTGGAAGAAAGTCTTCAGGCTAAATGTCTTTCTGTGCTGAATGAGTACATGTTCAAAAACATCTGCTTGACTTTATCAAATCGTCACTTTTCAGGATGAATAAATATATTTGGAGATCTTAGATATAAAATTGCAACACCTATTTGAAATAGTTGAACAATTTAGATGCTGCATGAGACTTACTATATTCTGACAAGTTTTGAAACTCTGGTGCCCTCTTTTGGATTTCCCAAAGAGATAATGACTTCTTCTGAAAGTCATCTTTGCCATAGGTGTAGGAGACTGGAGTACCATTCCTAGGCAGTTTAAAAAGCTCAGCCTCACAGGATGCCTTGCTCAAGGTGACCTGACATTTGGAGGGCAAAAATGGAATGCTGCTGTTTAGCTCCTGCTAAGAACCAGTACATTTATTTTATTGATTCTCTGTCATATTGCTTGCTTTCTATAAAGTTTACTTTGACATCTTGCAAACTAGACATCACGATGCTTTATTGTTGCACCCATCAAATCCATCTACCTCTGAGATATTCTTTTAACTGTGATTGTAACCATGATATTGCTTATTAACAAAAGCAAATTATATCTTTATATTACTGTCCAGTGTAAAAACCCGCTGAAATTATAGGATAGGATCCAATAAACTGCCAGTCAGCTGTAGACCTTGGACTTCTTGGATACAAGGACAACACTCCTGAGAGATTCATTCTATCTCATCTCTCATTTCATAGTCCTCATACCTGACTCTGAATTTTTCAAAGGTTCCTTTTTTTTTTGTCTCTAATATTCAGACAAGAAAAGGTCTGAATATGCTTGCAGTTGTTGCTTTTCCTTTCAGACTGACTTTATAGTATTACCTTCTTCTTAGAAATAAGCTTGAGAAATTACAAGATTATTCTAATGCCTAAAAGACAAAAAGGAAGTATAGAAAAACATAAATTAATCTTTATTTCCAAAGTATGAAAATTTTTCTGAAGAATTTTGACAAACAGAATCACAAAATCATAAAATTTTTAAGTTGGAAAAGACCTGCAAGATCATCAAGTCCAAAAAATTAACCCAGCACTGCCGAGTCCACAACTAAACTATGTCCTCAAATGCCACATCTGCAGGTCTTGTACGTACCTCTGGGCAGGATGACTCCACCACTTGCCTGGGCAGCCTGGTCCAATGCCTGACAGCCCTTCCCATGAAGAAATTTTTCCTAATATCCAATCTACCCTGGCACAACTTGAGGCCAATTACTCTTGTCCTACCACTTTCACTTGAGAGAAGAGACTGACCTCCATCTGGTTAAAACCTCCTTTCAGGCAGTTTTAGAGAGTGATAAAGGCTCCCCTCAGCCTCCTTTTCCCCAGGATAAACACTCCCAGCTGCCCCAGACCTTTTGCCAGCTCCATTGCCCTTCTCTGAACTTGATCCAGCACCTCAGAGTTTTTCTTGCAGAGAGGGGCCCAGAACTGGATGCAGCACTCGAGGTGCAGCCTCACCAGAGTCAGGTACAGGGTGATAATCACTGCCCTGGTCCTGCTGCCCCACCATTGCTGATCCAGGCCAGGATGCCATTGGCCTTCTTGGCCACCTGAACATACCCAGGCTCATGTTCAGCTGCTTTGACCAGCAGCCCCAAGTCCTTTTCTGATGAGCAGCTTTCCAGCCATTTTTCTTCAGCCTGTAGCACTGCAGGGGTTGTTTTGACCCAAGCACAGGACTCAGCACTTGGCCTAGTTGAACCTTGCATGATTGGCCTTGGCACTTCCAGCCTGTTCAGATCCCTCTGCAGGGCATTTAAATTCATTTAAATGGAATAGAAAGAAAAAAATGCACTCCTCCTTCTGGAGAAAAATATAACTTCAGTGTCAACTCAAGATCTTGTAAGAGCCCTCACAGACCATATTAACATTATTTTAGGAGAGCCCACAAGGTTCTGCTGTGTTGATGTCATACATGATGGAATGCTAAATAATCTAATGCCTAAACAAATCCACTAAACCAATGTACTGGTGGGAAGGAAACACAGCTGATTAAACATGACACATAAGTAGCAGTATGGAGGTAGAAATTTAGCTAGGCAGATAAAACACAAAATGTTTACTGTGCTGTGCTACTGCAAGATAACAATGCACTAAATAACAAAGTGGAAAAGCTTAAAAATAAATCTTAGTTCTATAATATGTTCATCCTGGTGATTTCAGAAAGAAAAAATGTAATATAAGCTTTCAAAGTCTTGCTCAATGGACTTTGGAATGTAAACACAAGGGAGGTATCCTGTACAGAAGCCCATTCCATCAGAAACAAGTAAAGCAGCTCGTGTGGACAAGGTTATGAATCTGTGCCTAAATGTATCCTGAGGCTGATAAGGTTATCCAACAATCACAGCAAGGGTTTCTCTTTGAAGGGCAGACATCTCTCTTCCTCATAAAAGTGTCAAAGGGCAAGATCTGTGCACCTTGAGGTTCTGAGAGATCCTGTTTTTAAAACAGGAGACTTGTGACCTTTCTGCCTGAGTCACATAGGCACACTTTAACTATTTGGATAGATGAGAATTAAAATATCTCCAAGTATGTGGGATAGAATGAAGTAGGTGTGAATCAATCACTGTTGTGCTAAGAACACAACAGAACTATAAGAAATAGACATGCATGTCGCTGTAGGACACGAAAGAACGCACACACGCACCGTTCTCCAGGTGAGAAGGAAAAGAGGGCGTTTATTCTCTGACTCCATAATTTATAGTTTTACAAAGGTAACAGTGGATTGGAGGATGACAGTGCCACCTCTCCACAGACACTGGCTTAACCAACAGTCCGTCAACAGTGTCCGTTTTCACAAGAATGTAAATTATGAGTTGTTTACAGGAAAGTGTGTGGGAAAGTTCTTTACAAGAATGTCAATATCAGAAGGCTTTTCTAGAAATCTCAAAAACCCAGGGTGACACATGCACTGCAAAATCAGAACTCAGATTACTGCACCTCTTGGGACTGTCCAATAATGCTGGTAGGTACTGCTGAGTTTCTCATGACTGGCTGTGAGACTGTCCTGGGATTGCCTGAGATTTAGATGAGGCTTGGTTCAAATCCATACTTTTCCTCTAGTTTATAGATTTTTGGGGGTTTTAGGCAAATTCATGTCTGGATTAAAAATACATAAAAATTAAATAAATGCTGTAAAACACACAGACTTCAGAAAATATAAATAGTTGAATAGTGTTGAATTTAGCTTAAATAGTTTTATTTCGTTTTTTTGCCTATTGATGATGAAAGATAAATAACATTATGTTGTTATTCACAGGATCATATATAGAAATATGTCTGGAAGGGCTAACAGTCTAATATTCATGAAGAGGTCTATGCTAACTGATAGATAATATTGAATTCTGTAAACTATGGTTGGTTTTACCTAACCTTTTCTCTAAGAACAGTTGCTTTAGCTTTGGAAATATTTTTAGCATTATAAAACCTTTCATAATATCTTTGTGTTGTTTATTGCTAACATATCTAACATGAAAGAAACACTAGACGTTTTTGTGGTCTTATTCTATAAGTAAAATGTCAACATTTTACATGTACATATATAACAAATCTGACCATAGGTTGAGTTTCTACAGAATTGCTTTTATGCTTTGAAAAGACAAAAAAAACACTGAATTTTTTTCCCTGATGTGCAGGTAGTGTTACTTACTTGTTTGTTTTGAAGCCTTTGTATGGCTACTGGGAATTCATGAAGAAATAGAAAATCAAAACATTTCATAAAATTTAGCATGAAAAGTCATCCCACTGGTGCATTATTTGGCTTTGGTTTTCATCATTCTCCCATTTAAAAATGATCATTTACTCATAAGCTATTTCACTTAGGTTAACAGCCAAACTATAGAAATTGCAAAAAGGAGTATAGAACAGTTAACAGTCAGAATAAATACTTTAATTATAAACCATAGTCTGAAATTATTCATGTAGCTCTTCCACTAATACTAACAAGCTACAAAAGCAAAGTAAAAGAAAAAAAGGTAGGATCTGTTTTTAAACCATTCATTATGCAAAAAAAAGGCAAAGCAACATATATTACTTGAAATGAATTTTTCAGTTGTAAAAGTAATTTTAAATAGTCCAGGTTGAAAAATAGGGATTGCAAAACCATAATGTTTACAGAGAAAAAAATTTGACAAGGTCAACATTCAAAATGTAAATTAATTGGAGAAGGGACACCAGAAATGGTGTTTATTGTTAATCTTCTATTCTCTTTCCTTGTAAAAAAGTCTATTTTGCAGTGGTTTCCATGATACAGAATTTATGCTCTCTTGTACAAAAGAAATAGACCTTTTTTTTCCAATGTCTTTAAAATATTCTTGATAGTTAGTAATGTGTATATATGTAACCTGGTGATAAACCATGTGTCAGAGTTCGGAAGTCTTGATGTCTCAAGACATGTTGGGGTGTGGGAGAGGCAGGATGAGCCTTGCCCTGGCAGGACAGTGAACTGCCCCACAGCCCATCCCAGAGCCAGCCCCCCAGCCTGGCAGAGCTGCAGTCATGGCACCCCAGAGGCAGGGCTCCACTCTCACCTAACCCAGCTCCTGAGTGCCAAGTGATGGGAATTCCCACCTAGGAGAGGTGCCCATGAGGGACAAGGGGTATTTAAGGCTGAGCATGAGGACAACACGTGTCCTGACCCTACCTTTTTCTTGGAGCTGCTGTCTGAACACCACTGGAACCCAGGGTAGCTGAATGTGTGCTTTTCTGTATCTTTTCTGTCTGCCTGTCTTCCTCTTTTCTAGTTCCCTCTTCTTGGAACACTTTGAGTAACTTAACATAAAATGGGTTTAAAGGTTGCTGAGTTGAATGGGCTAAAATAGTGCTGAGGCAATTAGTGCTGATTGGATGCTTTACTAAATCTTTTGCCAAAAATTCCCTGATTTTTCTACAGTTTGTCAGTAAACTTTTGTCTTGTTTTGACCTCCTGAGAATACCTGGTCAGTATTTCTCCACTGCACTTTTACCCAGAGTATAAGAACCATTGCAGCCCCTTTTAAAACCTTCTTAGTGAATTAGCTGAGGCCTCACACCATGTGCATGAGTTAAGTCCTTTCTCTTTGGATCAGCGTAGCTTTGCTTCACAGAATTTTGGCAAGGACAAAAAAATTCAACCAAGTCCCCCAGTGGATTGAAAAAACTACCAAAATTTTTAAACTTGCCTTTTCCCTTCTATTCTTTCTTGGATCCCTATAAAATCACATCTGGAACACAACTAGGTGATATTAGTACATTTTTGTTGAAAATTGTAACTCCTGTCTGAAATAATGCATTACTTCAGCAAACACAACTGCAGTTAATGAGAAAGTCTTGCTAATTGTGAAAGGTCCTGACTCCAGGTAGGCTCACTTTTTCCACAAACCCTCAGGAGACACCAAGCAGAGTTTCTTTCTTATGAGTCCTGCATGGGAATTGTGGTAATGATTCTATGAAGAGTTTGGAATGAATGGTATTATTCACAAACCCATGTGGTTCAGGACCTCACAATAAATTTGTCTTTTTTTCTGGGGATTCTGTGACCAGTCCAGCTTCTGAACAGAGGACAGATGACAACTGCTAACACAGCTGAGTAGTAATGATACATTTTATTGCCATCTCTTTTTTAAAAGCTTAATCTCTAAATCGTGTTTGCCACTAGATTTAATAACTTTGGCATTCCTTCTTCCCCAGCTGTTTATTTTTGCTGCTAATATTTTGATGTTCAGTATAATGAAACTGTGTTAGTACATTTTTTAATCTTTGACTCTGTCTATAATCTCAGGCATTATGCATGCACTGTATAACAGGCTGTTTAAAAAGTTATGTTCTGCCTTAATGTAATAACCAGCACAGCATCCTATAAAGATTAACGCCCTAGGAAGAACATTCTTGCCTTTTACCTTTTCCATGAATATATAGTGCTTGTTCTGAACTAAGAATTAGAGACATAATTTCTAAAATGAGTTTTTTTAAATGAATTTTTCTAAAAATGAGCCTATACATGGATCAGCTGTTTTATGCACTGTTCACATGGGTTGTGACCTCCAGACATTCTATATCACAGTCTATTTGCATCTTCCTTTAATTGGCCTTCACCTCTGAAAATACATATCTCCATGGGTATATGGAAGGGCTTTTATTGTCCTGTTAGAGATAACTGTGCTGTTCATATGGACAGTTTAACCTATGTGTGTTCTCAAACCTCTGGCAGAACTGCTTAAGGATCGTAAGATGATTTTTCCAGGCTCTGTTGCACTTGAAAACATACCATGAAAGAAAAAAGAAAACCATAAAAATAAAAATAAGATCAAATTATTTTAATGGTTGTAACCCTTAGCTATGTTGTGCACAGAAAGTGAAAATATTTATAACACAATTTAAAAGAAAAAATGTTTATGAAGTTAAATTTACTCTCACGTCTAATGTTTGTTACTGCAAGTTTCCAATCCCCAAATCTTCAGATGAATGTAAAATAAAACTTCATACAGACAGCTGCATTTGGAGGAACTGTTATTAATGTCATTATAGTCATTAAGTGAATATTGGATATTGGAAAGCAAAGAGAACTTTAAGAAAATGTTTTATTTTCTATACACCGATATTTCTTGCAGCGTACATGCTGATCCTTGGAGCAGAACACTCTCCATTTCGTGGCGGAAAGGCCTGATGTGAAATACTCTGATTTTAATTTAGAAAGTAAATAGCAGCAAAGACATAACCCCCTCACAGTGCTATAAGGGAATAGATGTGCAAGCTATTTATAAATTCAATTATAGCTGTGATATATTAGCCATATGTCACTGCATGAAAAGTTTCAAGTATAAAACTTTATGGCCATTGTCTGTTACTTCAGCAGGGGAGCTTAGCCAGGACAAAAGATTAATGACAGACTAACATTATGTTAATTTTTATTTTGAAATATACTAGAAAAAATAAAACCAAGCCAGTAACTACTCTGATTTAATTTTATGAAAATCTGTATTTATTAGATAAACATTTTGAGAATACAAAGACTTTTTGGCACTCCCAAATATTACCAAGCAGTGAAGAATTTAAACCAAGATTAACTTCTCTGTAACAGGAATAATTGGCACATCAGTGAGATTTTAAAATAGTTTTCTGTCTCAGTTCAGAAAGGCCCATTTTCACTGTTTTGAGACTTACTATAGAATGTCACAACACTGTCTTTATCTATAATTTGAATAATACAACAAAGGGATCTTGTTGTATTATTGTATTGTATCAAGGCAGAAACAATTGTATGAATTGCTGTGGGATTTCCCAGGAGGTGATGTGCCTATTCAAGTACCTTGCACTTTGTATCTGACCAAAACACCCATCATCCATGATTAAAATAAAGATGCACATGCCAACATCTTTTCCTAGTTGCCACCTCTGGTTCTTCCAAATGAGAGCTTTGAAATCATAAAATGGAGGAATGTCTGTGATTTCAGTTGCAAAGACATCTGTGAGCTGTTGCTTCTCATGTTGAGGAAGTGTTAATGTCTGATGTTCAGTGCAGATAGCTATCATTGACATTTAAATTAGTTAATTTTCAGAAAAAGTGGTTGTTCTTTCTTTTAATGTGCTTAAATAAAAATTTAAAATACTTCAAGGATCCACTTTATTAACATTTCCATGCAATATCTCAGTGACAATAATGCTTAATTCTTATTTCACTAGAGTATAATTAGAAAAAAATAAAAAGAATTACTTTCACAAAATGATGATGGCAGTCAATTTGGCTTAGAAAGGTTCTTTTTGGTCCATTATACTAGCAGTCATTGATGCAGTCCTGATTATGAATACATTTGAGGCAAATTATCAGCCAAATGGATAACTTTGTGTTTGGGTTTAACTGTAGTATCAATATTTTTTTGGAAATATATATTTATGGATATCTGCAGATATACTGAAAGTCAGAGCATGTTTCTGAAAGAATATCAATTAAAGGGAAAACCTTTTATGTTTCTTCAGTATCTTTCAGGCTCAGTGCTTGGGGGTTTCTAATTAGAAATTTGTGAGGAACTTTTCAGTATTTGTGTCAAAATGGTGAAAATATGGTAAAAAGGGCACAGTATTTCATTTTTCCATTCAAGTCTTCAAACATTAAATTCTAAAGTGAAAAGGATTGCAACGAAATATTATGCAATATAATTATATTTCTGTCCATATCAAATTTAATGGATACAAATGTATTCACTTATTTGACCATTAAAGAAAATAACCATTTTATAAATGCATTTGCTTTAACATAAAAGTGGAACAAATATTAAGTGGCAGAGTGCATGACAATCTTTCCCCCCCCCCAAAGTTATGCCAGGATTAATCTAAAGTTGTTTAAAGAAAGCAAATTTGCTTATCCAGCCCTTTTGTTACCAGTTCAGATCCTTAGTGAACGCATTCTTTCTTAAAACATAAGAACTGGAAGACTTATTTGCAGGTTCTTATGTGAAATTTATGGTGATCAGACTTTGGTCTAGAACATTAGCATTCCTTGTTCTTTTTGTATCAAATATGCAAAATTCAGTTTCAAGTGCACAAGAGAATTTTGTGTTGATTTAGTTCACAGATACTGTTTGTGCAAAGGCTTGTTCTGTCCAAGAGCAAACCGTACAGAAAATTTTCTGCCACGTGTTTCTTGTTCTTCAAACAAATCTGAACAGAAAAATCATAATGTGGTGGAAAGCAGACAAGGAACCAAGGATAAGAGAATTTATTATTCATATTTCAAAATAAAAGTTTGAAAATCATATGTTAGCTGCCACCTCTTGTTCTGTGCTAAAGTAAAAGAATAGTAAAAGCATGTGTAAAAGTAGGTAAATTTACCCTGTGATTAGGTATTCTTAGTTAGCTCCTTATTTATTTTCATTACTTTTACATAAAACTTTGGTCTAATTAATCTCCATTTTTGATTTTTGAATCACCCTTGGGTGTAACAAAATGCACCTTATGCTCTGTCATTACTTTGCTCTCTGAAAAGTTTTCAGTGTGAGACACAATTAGTATTATCTACCTTTTTCCCTTAATTATAGGGGTCTATAAAAAAGTCACTCTATATGTCATGTGGCAAGGTTCTCTTTTTAGTTAGAGGTTTTCAGGTCCCAGAGGAAAACCTACTTCTGTGGAATTAATGGCTTCTGCTATTAAGGTTCACTAAGAACGGTATCATAGTTTAACATTCCGAGTGGGCAGATTGCTAGCCAAGACACCTATATTCCTCATATTTGCCTCCTGCTGAAATGATCAATGCCTCATTTGGAGTTGGAATGAAACTTCATATGGTGTTTCTAAAGAATTATAGAACTGTGCATGTTGTGCACAGCCCTATCCGTTGCCAAATAAATGAAGACCAGAAAGCAAAGTTTGCAAGCACACAAAAATTTTATCCTTTACCACGTGAATACTGCTATCTTCCTTGTCCAAAAGTGTGCTTCTATTCCTGTTAGACTGATAAATACCATTTTTCTCAATCAGATTAGCAAATAAATACTTCAATCCATATCCTGTGCATTGGCTTAATGTTAACCACCTGTCTTATATCCACACCTCCCACATAAAATGCCTAAATAATTTCTATGTAAGTATTTAGGATTATCAATTCACAGGACAAACCAGATGGTAGGTTTCTTTCAGTTTTAAATAGATAGAAAATTAATAGTTTGGTTCCCACCAATTCGCTAGGCAGAACCACAGGCATAGGATGTATTCATTGATGAATAAATAATCGTAAACAGAGTGGAATATTACATGAAAGGACATGAGGCATCTCAAGAAATCCATATGGAAATGGTAGTTCCACACGTTGTTTAAATACTATTATATATAAGGGATTTTCTTTCATGGTTACCCACTTGAGGATAGCATATTTTATTTCTAAATTTTTGTATACATAAACACTGCTTGAAATGCCAGTACAGGAGTTAGTGTATTGTGGTTTAGTACCACATGGGCAGCAACTATTTTTATCAATGTATATCTGATGAAGAGGACTTGGCTCTAGTATAGCTGGGTTTTTGCCTGCACTTCATAATTCACAGAGAATGAAATGTCCAAAATCTTTTTGAAGAGGAATATACCACATAAATTTATAATCTTTTTATTGCAGTCTGAATAGATTCCTACCAGCAGTGTGAGTATGGGAGTTTTTCTGATCTGCTTGGTGGTATCAGATGATTTATCCACATCAGAAGAAATAAGTGACTTTGATTCAAACTTTTCTGTTCTGTTCCTACAGACACACAGCCCATCTGGTACTCTTTTTTTCTTTTGAAGTGACTTTCAAGGGGAAACCTCTAAGTTTAATGAGTGTACTGTCCAAACTTGGTTAGGATTTTGACTGACAGTAAGACCCCACCTGGAGTACTGAGTCGAGCTCGGCTCCCCAGCTCAAGGACATGGACTTGTTGAAGCAAGTCCAGAGGAGGCCACTGAGGTGATCAGAGGCAAGGACCCCCTCTCCTATTAAGAAAAGACTGGGAGAGTTGTGTTTGCTCATCCTGGGAAAGACAAGGCTTTGGGGTGACCTAATTGCAGCCTTCCAGTACCTGAAGACAGCCTCCAAGGAAGATGGAGAGAGAGTATTTACAAGAGCATGCAGGGGCAGGACAGGCGAGTGGCTTCAAACTGAAAGAGAGAAGGATTAGATTAGATAGTAGGGAAAACCTCTCTACTGAGAGTGATGATGCCGTGGAACAGGCTGCCCAGAGAGAAGCT
Organism: Fringilla coelebs; assembly: GCF_963513975.1. Taxonomy (NCBI): domain Eukaryota; kingdom Metazoa; phylum Chordata; class Aves; order Passeriformes; family Fringillidae; genus Fringilla; species Fringilla coelebs. The sequence continues at coordinate 13,918,687 of NC_140030.1, read as the reverse complement.
GAGGATGACCTGTCCCTGGAAGTGTTCAAGATCAACCTGGTCTAGTGAAAAGTGTCCCTCTTCCCAGGCCATTCTATGATTCTATACAAGGCATCTGGATTCAGTGATTCTTGCCTTCCTTTATTCTTTCAATACTTACTCCAATAAACTACATAATTTCTTATAGGTAAGTGAAAACAGCCTGAGAAGAAGAGACCAACTTCAGTTCTCTCTGTTTCTATTAAGTGATTGTCTTGGTTCTGACCAGGACAGGGTTGATTTTTGCATACCCTGAGAGGCTTTGGCTGGAACCTGATGGTTTTTCAGTACCACCTCATGGTCACTGCCAGGTGTGGGGGAAAGAGACACTATCTTCCAAGGATCAGGGGCTTCTTTCAGTCAAGAAAAAGTGTCTGGGGGCAGGGAGAGAAAGATCTTTACCTCTTGTGCTCCCAATTCCTGCCACAGCAAGAAGGGGAACGGGAAGGGAAAGAGGGAGCGAGTGAGAGCAGCATGTGGTTTGAGAGAGTCTTGGTGGGGTGCTGAACTGAGGAGTACCATTCCTAAACCACTACAGTGATCTCATTATAGACTTGAGAAGCACATTCTCCTATTTCCTTGATCTATTAAGATTTCTGTTATTCTAATCAGGGGGACACAGCTTCAGTAGAAGTGGTGCAGAGAAACCTGTCTCTACTTTTCCATAAGTCTATAAACTAGTATTTAGGGCACATTTGGAAGATGTGAGGAGCAGATTGGAACGCCTCAGACACAGCTGGGAGTAAACCTTAGTCACCTTAGTCTTCCAGCTCTTGGTGCCAACCTGTATCTAATGGTGCAGCAACTGCTCTTTCAATCACTCATGCCACACATTTAGGTAAATCTTGCTTTGACAGGCAGCGTTCATAGCGCTGTCACCCACGAGAATCCCATTGAAAACTTGGGACTTGTGGATCAGGAAAAGTCCTTAATGCAAAGAATCTGTTGAGCAGCCAGCCCACATAGGACTGAATGCTTCTGGGTATTTGAAAAAACCCAAATTCAAATACTAAGGGAACTCAAATGAAACTTTATTAAGTTCTTGGATTGTGCATGATTTTGCAAAATCTATGATCTCAACATTGTCCAAGTGATTTGGACATCATGTCCCAAGTTTTATTAAATGAAGCTGATGAACTAACTGATAGGCTTTTTTTATGTTTCTTTATGGCCATACTTTATGACTGTTTAAATCAGTAAATTTCTCCTTTTGAAGCAGGACTCAAATTTAACCATAACACCATGAGGATGTAATAGCATTTGTCATCACCTTCTCATCAAAAGTAGTGATTTCCAATCAAGTTTGACAGGGGAAAAAGATAATTAAAAATATTTATTCTTAATAAGGCAAAAGCTATTGTTTATATCTCTGAATCTGATTATACAAACAAATCTATTAAAAAGGTAACAATAATAAATTCTTAGAGGCTTAAAGTCTGTCTTTCTTCTGTGAGTGACAGAAGAGTGCAAAAACCTCTCTGATGCTCAGGGCTTTTGCCACTTTTAGCTGTTCAGTTACTAGACAGGAGACAGTGCTTACAGCAGAAGAAGAGAGGAAATGCATGGTATTTATAACACACACATAACACTAGAGTGTTTATTGGGGAGATTAAAAAACGGAAAGAAAGAAAAAAAAAAAAGAACATTTTATCTTGCTTTCTGGAGACAAACAACCAGTTTACTAACAGTGAAACATAAATCTCCCTCAGCAGTAAATGATTGTTTTTGTTTTCCAATCAAATCCATATAAACATCAAACCTATTTTTTTAACAGAGCCACTTTGTGGAGGCATTATTTTCTTTGTAATGCTTACTTAGCCTATAGAAAGATTTCTTCTGTTTTAGCAAGAGACTTTGATGCTTATATTATTTTTCCTAGAAAACTGATACTTCACTGATGATCTATTATCTCTTAGAATGGCATCTCTGCTATACATCCCATGAAATTATTATAAGAGTGCATGTTTTTTCATTTAACCAGAAATATGCTGGGAGAATATGCTGAAAATTCTGCACAATTAAGCTGGTTTACTCTGTTCATTTATAAGTGTCTGAAGAGATGTTAGTATATAATCCATTGACTAATGTATGACATTTTTTCAACATAGTTTTTAAATACATTGTGTTACATAAAGGGACAAAGATTTTATAGTAGTTCATATTCATATTAATGGCCAATATATGGTCCAATTGATGTTCAATGTTCCTTGTGGTCCTGATGGTCCAATTGATGTTCAATGTCCCTTGAGCTTTTCTTTGACATTCCTTTTTTGCCTTCATGTAAGGCCATTTCAAAATGTTATCAGTATTTCAACCCATGCTAGAGGAGGACTAAAATAGGCACTGGTTGCAAGGGTGCCAGGGAGTTTCTGTATAATGCATGCATTATACAGGAAATTTTGCCCTGGGATATACTTGTACTACACCATTTGTCTAAAGGGCAATTTCCATTCTAGTGTTTTTATTTTTAACTTTTTACAAAAACTTAGTTAAATAGAAGCATTTCATGAAGTAATGCCTGGAGGTTCCTGTCAGTCTTTATTGTATCACCTTTTAAGCCTGAAATAATTTTCTGAGTTAAGACAGTGCTCTTTTTGATAAGCTTCGCCTTCTATTTTGAAACAGTCAGACTGAGAATAAATAGTTGCAGTTGATGAATTTTCAGATCTCTCACAATTTTATCATGCCAAATAACAAAGAATATTCAAATCCATGCTTTTTATTCATTACCTTTTTTACACTGGTGAATGATTTAATTATAAAGCTTTAAAATATTTTCTAACTTTACCAAGACCATAACTGATCAGTGATTGCATTAGTTCTTAACATATTTTCACATACTCTGTTTTCTAACTAAAATATTCTGCGATGAGATTTGTCAAATGATTCCTTTACTCTCATGTGTTATGGCTTTTGGGATAACAAATTCATATTTACTTTCAGTTTTACTTTATTTGCTTTTAATTGTCATTTTTTTGCATGTTTTGCAACAATGTCTAACTTTTAAAAGATAATTAGTATGGCACAGTTTTACCCTGGGATTTACTGGTGACGCAAATAATGTTGTGCAAAACTCTAATTACTTGATCATCTAGTTAGAAATAGAAGTACAAAAAAGTGTTCAAGTCTAACTCAGATGGGGCTTTGAGCATCCTGTTCTACTGAAAGGTGTCCCTGCCCATGGCAGGGGGCTTGGAACTAGATGACCCTTAGGGTCCCATCCAAATCATTCTGTGATTCAATGGTACACAGACTCTATCTAAGAAACAATTGTTTACAGTTCTTCTGGACAGAAAAGTCTACCAGCAGTATTGATAGCAAACTTGAATTTGTGCTAAAGACACATTCTTTCCCCCAGAAGAGATTTGTTCCTGAATGTCTTTTGCAATTAAGTAGCAAGTGCAAATTTATAAAACATAAATCTCCTTTTGAGTTTCTTTCCCACAGACAGCTTTCTGTAATCATCTTCTCTGCATTGTTTCCTCTTAAAATCCTCTAAGGGTTCCTCAGCTCTGCTGTCACAGAGATTACTATCTTTACAGATGTATTAAACATGCAGTAGTGAAATTGACAGTGTAATCCCCATTTTTATGCGATTGGATGGAAGTGTTTGAGAGTACATCTTTTAGACAGAGATAAGTGATAAATCTCACATTTTCAATCTTGATATTTAGCCTGGGAAATTGACTCTGCTTCTTCTGTACCCAAGGGTACATTTTAAAACTTGGTTTGAGTTTTGAAGAAATCTTCTTAATCACCTTGGGCTCCTCCTGTGAGTATTGTCATAGGAGGCTTTTGGATTTCAAGTTTTGCTTGATTTGTTGTGTTAACTATGTACAAAAAGTGAATAGTAATTTGCATTATCATCGCTATTTAAAAAAAAAAAATCTGCTTTAGTCCTTTATTCCTTGTATTGGGACAACTCTAACCAGATTGTGAATACATCCTTGTCTACAACTTGTACATCAGCAAGGTGTATTAGTGTCAGGGATGACTACAGTGTGTCCTACATTTATATGTGTTAGGAACTTCTTCCTCACACACCTTCGTGATAATGGGTAGTATAGATGGCTTAATGCAGTAAATAAACTCCTCTATATTATGCTATGAAAATATTTGAAATATACTAAAGTTTTTGCAGCCAGAAAGGTTGACATTTTGTAGGAAGATATAGAAGATATGCAACAAAAAACATGCCAAATTCTGCATCTGGAAAACAGAAATGTTGGGAACAAGTATAAGTTGGAAGTGGAGTGGCTGGAGAGCAGCCTTGCAGGAAGGGATCTGGAGCTGCTGGTCAACAACAAGCTCAGTATGAAAAGTGTGTCCCTGGTAGCTGAGAGGGCAAATCACCCCCTGGGATGCACCAAACAGCATCACCAGCTTATCAACAGGTATGATTTTCCTGTTGTATTCAGTGTTACTGAAGCTTCACCTTGAATCCTGTGTCACCTTCTGGATGCCACAATTTAAGGGTGTTAAGGTACTCAGATGTGTCCAGAGTAGGTCAAGAAAGCAAGAAATCTGGATTAGAAAGGATGTGTTATGAGAAGGGGGTGAGGACTTTGAAAAAGGGGGCTGAGGGGTGGCCTGATTGCTCTGCAGTTTCCTGAGGAGGGGAATTGGAGAGGGAAGTACTGAGCATTTCTCCCCGGTATCCAGCGATAGGACACATGGCGGTGTTTCAAGGTTGCATCAGGGCAGGTTTAGACTGGACATTGGGAAGCATTTCTCTACAAAAAGGTTGATCAAACACTGGAACAGGGTTCCTGTAGAGATGGTGGGTGCCCTAAGCCTGTCAATATTTAAAAGGCATTTATAAAATGACCTTATTAACATGCTTTAGTTTTTGGTCAGCTCCACAAATGGTTGGGTACTTGGGCTAGATGTTCCTTGAGTCCCTTTCATCTGAAAAATTCTGTTCTGTTCTATTCTAGTTGTCATGGAGTTTTTGGTTTTGTTTTTTTTTTTTTTTCCTAATGGCAGACACTGGCTTGAATAGTGAATAAATCCAGGCTTTATGGCCTGAAGTTTAAGTTGGGTGAACTAAGACTAGGTATAAAAGAACCAAATAACATGTATACGTACCCAAAGGTGTAGAACCCCCTTCAGCTGAAGAATAGTTAAAAAAATAATCTGAAAATAAACATAAACCTGGAAAAATGTGTCTTAAGGAAGTCCAATCCATGCTTACATTGACCCTTCTGATGTCTATCTTCATTTACTTTTCATCAATGCAAATGTCCCTACATCATGCTCAATTATGGCTGATTTAAGATCAATTGTCTTTTGTAATGTACCTTTTAAATCATATTTTACACAAGTACTCTCATCTAAAATAATGTAAATATGAAACCTCAAACAGACAGTGGTAGAAAATGGGAATGATTTTTGTGCTGCTGACCTTCTGCTTCCATTACACATTCAAGAGTGCTCAGAAGTCTTATGAGTCTTCTAAGTGTAAATGTCACAATTGCTGCAGGCATTTTAAGTGAGTTAATCCTGTTGTAATATTCATAATGATTCCTGTAGCCATGTGGTTGCTCAGAAAGGAGAAAGATACCAGAGCTGTGCAAATTACAGCAGAGACAGAACAGACTAATGGGTTTCTTTCAAGCTTGGCAGGCGATGCTGATGATTAGGCAATCATTTTGCAATGCCTTTACCAATTTTCTGAAGCTGAAACTTATCACAGTGGTGTTGATTTTCAGGTGTATTTTTTGGTGTCTGAAGTCAGGTATCCCATTTCCAACTGTGATTGGTTCTTTATGGTTCAAAAGAAGGTGAACTACTACAATTTAAACAGCTTTGATATCTCTTGCCTTCCCAAGCAACAACACTAAGTTGTCAAGAAAACTGAGCGGGAGCAGCTGCACCAAAATCACCAGCAAAGAAAGGAGGTTTTAAGAAAGTGCAAACTCTTAAATGAAAGGAAATGCTTTGACCTGAAGATTTTGCTGCTTTCCTAAAGCAGTGACAATTAAGTGAAAGTAGAATAATATTGAGAAGACAAGTATTTAATTAAAAAGTTATGTTAAGCTTTAGTTACCATAAACATTAATTTTTATAGACAGATCTAGCAGCACATAAGCTTTATGTGCTTAAGTTTAATATAGCTCAGACTGAGTGAAATCTCTAGGCTCTCAGTTCTGCAAACACTGTTATATGTCCTGATAGATAGACTTCTTGTCTCAAAGAAATTCTTGGTATTCATAACTTCAATGAGCAGTAATTTCTTTCCTTCTTTCCCTTTTTTTTAATTTTTATTTGCATACTAGTATACCAAGAAGATCCCCAAAGAGGCCAAAGTCTGCTTTTCCTAAAGCTGAGTAGCAATCCTGCTGTGTACAATCCTCACTGCCCTAAGAACCTCAATCTCTACCACTTCATTGTCACTGCAGCCTCAGCTGCCCTCGAGTTTCACAGTTGCCACCAGCCCCTCCTTGGTGATGAAAACATGGTCCAGCCTCTTCTCATTGCTACTCAATCAGAAGGAAGATGTCAGCAATTTGTTCCAGGATCCTGTTTGCTTGCCTGTGCCCTGCTGTGCTGTCCCTGCAACAGATATTGGGGTGGTTGAAGACCCCATGAGGACAAAGCCTCCTTCTAAAGAGGCTTCATCTTCTCAATTGTCCTGGGGCAGCCTGTAAAAGACCCCTCTGTAATATCACTATTCCCTGCCCTCCCTTCAATCCTGACCCACAAGCTCTCTGTCAGGTTCTGATCCATGTCCAGGAGGAGCTCCATTCTCTCCAGCTTGCTATTGACGTACAGGGCAGCACGGCTGCTTCATCTCTCCTCCCAAAGGGCCAGTGTCCTTCCATTCTAATATTCCAGTCATAGTAGCCATCTCACCATATCTGGAAGCCAATAATATCACAGTCCTGCAGGTGAGCATAGGTCTCTAACTCCTCCTGTTTATTCCCCATGCTCTGTTCATTTGCATAGAAGCATTTAGGCTTGGCCCCCAGCAAAGTTGACTTACTGGGTGGAATGGCTGGAAATCCTTTGTGATTCTCTTCAGGTGCTCCCCTGCACACCTGCCATACCACTCCAGGCTCTGGCACTGGCATCAGACTGATAGGAGTGGAATGGATTGAGTTTGCTCTCCCCTGGCAACGTTGTTTTAAATCCCTCTTGACAAGCTTGGCAAGCCTATGACTAAAGATGTCAGAGATAATAGGGGAAGATAATATAAGGAAAGTAATAGTGATGCGAATGAAGAGGATAACACTCTCACAAATAAGCAAAGAGTTCATATTCCCAGACTGTTGATATGACTTTACATTTAGATTACAGTACCTTTGGTCTAGAGTCCTGGCTGTTAGGCTTTTCAACCTTAAATTGCAAATTTTGTGCCTGGTGTGATTTTGTCACAACAGACTATTTTAACTAGGCCCACTGGACTCATGGAATTGGCTTACTTTGAAGGCTGGACATATCAATATTTTACAGCATAAAAGTTAGGAAATTACAGAACTCTCATTTAAACTCAATATTTTTGTTGGTTTGTTTTGGTTTTTTTTGTATAGCAGACAAGCATTAGTAGCCTCTATATTCATTCTTTTTCTCAGCTATACAATTTGCTAAAGGCCTTGGGGAATTATCTGTAGTAACTATCAAAGCTCTTTCTAGTCAGTATTCTGCAAGCCATTTATACCCTATTTAAGCTCCTGTTTCATAATTTTTTGCTAAACTGCATGTTTTCTTAGACTCATTTGTTTGTGTTTAATTGTTGATTTCTGCAAATGCTCCACAAATAATTCTTCTCACCTCCTCCAGAGCTGTTAATTAGAGTTACCCCTTCCTACCACTTCTAAATTAATTGCAGCACACTTGGTAATTGTCCCTGTGCCAGTGCAACTGCTAGGTCTTTCTCAAATATCTAACAATTGTTAAAAACACATGAATCAAAGTATGTGTTTTCCCCAGTGTGGCATTATTATTAACTCAATTCTTCCATGCTGATGAAACTCTACCTCAAGGACAGCATATTAGCCTAGGGGAGCAGTTCTGCCTCTGAACTGTTCATCCATGGGAATATTTATGAATATGAGCAGAGCCAAACTGAAACTTTCTAAGGTCAAAATATTTTTGCATCTCCCTTCAATGGCAATTCACTATGATGCTTTTCCCTAAGCACCATTTCTTAGCATTTTTTCATTGCCTCAACACTGTTTAGTAAAAATTCCTTTTTGTTTTCTACTTTTTTTCTGTGCCTCCATTTTTGTGATATCATTAACAGTGTGCAATAAAAGTGTAAAAGCTGCCACTGCCATACAGAGACCAGAAGGAGTACACATCTGTTCTTGCTGTCTCTACAAGTGCTGAATTTTCCTGGATGCTTGTTTTCAGTATTTATTTGCAACTGCACTTTCCTTTAAACTCAGCTCTTTCCCTGAGATTTTATGACTGGCCACATTTTGTCTCTGGCACTCTGCTTTATACAAAAGCTTGTATTTTCTTTCAAAAAATGTACTCAGTGACACTAAATGCCTTTAGCTTCATTTTTGTCGCTAGCTCTGTGGATAGCTTACATCTTTTAAGCCTGTTGTCCTGATTACCACCTTTTTCCCACATAACATGTGAGACAAAATTGATCAATAGGATAATGGTAACTGCACTGCAGCCTGTGAGGAGGATTTGCAGCTTGGCCTCCATAAGGTTGTCATCATCAATAGCAAGGGAATGGTTGCACAGCTGATTTGCAGCAGTTCTCAACGTGTGTTAATTAAATCTGTAATATAGCTGCTAGGCAGCCAGATTTTCAACCCTCCTGGACAGTGCTCATGTAGCAGTTCAAAATATCGTAATTAAAATGAGGTGCAATGACTAACACAAATATAAAAATTTAACATTATTCCGCATTCTGTTTTTAGTTTATGCAAGCCATCTGAATGCCAAACTACTGTTCCAAAATCCTTCCTTATTCTCTTATTCTGTGTAGTTCTATTTGGCATTTCACAATCATGTTTCAAGAGGCAGATCCCAAAATCTATTCCCATATCAGTCATCCTCAAAAACAAATAACATTGGAGTTACAATTTTCAGCATAGACCTTCAATAGCTGTAATTTATAAAGAATAATAATTAAAAAAAAAACCCAACAAAAAAAATCCCAAACTGTTGCAAATAGTTTTCGTGAAATAACTACTGATGAAACACCCTGATTCAGAAATGGGTATAAATATAATTTGGAATAGAATCATATGAAGAGATTTATATAATTGCATATTAATATAAATCTTTAACCACTTTGGCTACATTTAAACTGTTATGAATTTGCTTATGATTGCTTCTTTCTGATTGGAAATTTTTACTTTTATAAATACTGATATTTGGCCAAGTCCATATCCAGACCTGTGTTTTATGACTGATTTCCAAACTATAAACATGAATTACAAGGAACAGAAAACTTCAGAAGTAATTGAATTCAATAAGTGGCAGCACTAAGAAAAAGTGGTTGGATGGGATGTTTGAGAAAGAGATCAGGTTACCAGTAGCCTATCATCTGAAAAGCTTTTGCAAATTCTTTGTGAGTGTTGTGTGTGTTTGGGTGGATGAAAATCCAGCCCCAGGAATTAGGAAACTCCAGCTCAGGAATGGCTGAACCAGGCATCTATTGTTCTGTTGTTGGATAGATGTAAAAGAAAAAAGTGGTGACATTTGGTTTTCCCTGGAGAAAATAGCAGTAGCAGAAGTGGGACACAATACCTTGAGAGGAAAACAATAGATAGATCATTCCTTTACAAGCAGATCCTGTTTGGCTGAAGCAAGCCTGGTGAAAGGATTTAAGATGCAAGGTTTACAACAACTGTCAAGGACTAAGATGGCCAGAAACAAAATTAGGTCTCCCCACTGTGTTACAGAGTTTAGGCCTAAAAGCTGTGGCTATCATATCTTATTTGCCTGAGTGGAAAGTCATACTGTGACTGAGCACCCCCAGATTCCTATTCCTTGCATTCATTTATGTTGTCTCTCTACAAGAGAACAGGTCAGGGAACAGATATTGTATATACTGCACTGCATAAATAAGTTTACCAATGAGACTTTGATTGGCATTTTCTTTACTGAATAGCAATACTGCTGGCAATAATTTACCGCTGGCAATAATTTATGAGGAAGAAATTATTCTAAATTTGTTTATGAAAAGTATTTGTTATTCAATTGAAATAATGTAAAAACTTCTAGACACCATAAAGAGGCTAAATTTGTGTATCATCTTATTGATATTAAGAATTTGATTTGCTCTAGTTGTTTAGATGTATTTGCTGAACTATTAAACATTATGCACATTGTTATAATGAGCTTATATCTATGCTTATAAAGAGAAGGGTCTTCATATTTGGGCTAGTTTTACAGACCAATAGGCAGTTAAAACAGGTATTACATGGTACTTTAACTGTGTCCTCAGCTCCATCCACACCCCCCAGCTGCATGCACAGAGGGAATTGTGTGCCAGGGTGCAGCCCTTCAGTCCTGAGAATGTTCTGGATGGGTGAGGGGAGCTCTATGACATTTGACAACAGATGATTTGTACCATTTTCCCAGACTCTTTCCCATCCCTTCATACTATTTAAATCCAAATTTAAGGAATAGTTTGCTGTTTCTGAAAAGAGTCAAATCAATAAATGTGAAAATTTAAGAAAAGGAAACGTCTGTGAAGTTTTTCACTTCTTGATAACCACTTGGATACTCCTCTGGGAAGGCAGTGACCAAAAGTTAATGCTGTCTGTGTGTTCCTCAAAGGCCTGTGTGGAATGAGTTCGTGTTCATTTGTACCTGTTCCCAGTGGGTATCCTTAATCATCACTACTGCTGTCTGCTTGTATATTTTTATCAAGAATGTGAAAACCAAAGTAAAACTTTAGAAAGGAGTGAGATTTTGAACTAAAATTTCATGGTGAAGCCTCATACCTCTTTTGAACAGATTTTTTTTAGAGTAAACCACAAAGGCAATGACTTTTCTCTGGACTCTTAGGTCATGAAGAGACAACTTCTGCCCATTTCTCTGAAGCAGAATGGTTTATCTCTTCAATACTGATCTGAGGGAGCATCTCAAGGGTTGATAGTGTAATTGAGATTCCAAGCTCACTCAAGCTTTTACCTTTGGGGACAGGAGAATAATTTTCTTTCCTTCTTTCCTCCCCACACACCAGTTGCTACTTTTTCTTCTACTAATGCAGTTTCTAGTCCATTCCAAACACTGCTTTTGCTTTCTAAGTGCACATGTCTCTTGATTTCACTCAGTGCTCATGATCCTGTCAGGTTCTCAGTTTCAATTTTTATTTTGAGGGAATTTTGCCTTTCCAGTAGCTGATGATACAAACTGTCTCTACAAAATATTATACAGGTTCATCATTTCATCTTAGTTCTTTGTAATGGCAATAAATCTGAATTTTCTAGCCTCTTTTCAAGTAGTAGTTATAGCCTCCAAAATGGTTAATTTTCTTTAATCTTTAATACTTTTCTCATGCAGTTTCCAGGTATTTGGTTTACTTTCTTTTGCAAAGTGTCCAGATTAATGTACAATACTCCAGGTAAGGTCTCAGAAGTTTTGTGTACACGTTGCCCTTGTCTAAAATTATTTCTTCAGGTATGTGCTTTTCTCCTCTATTTTTGCTGCAAGTTTTTTGGGTATTCTGTTTATTTTCTTTAATTGCTTCTAAATTTGGGTCTGATGGCTTTATGAATTACATCATCAATCCTGCCAACACTGGCAAATCCCAAAATGATACAACAAGCCTGACAATTCCCATTCCTGGTAGACTTATTTATCAGTGCAGATCAGCTCTGCTTTGCACTGAGAAGAGACTTGCCATTGTGTGCACTGTGCTAATGCTGTGTGGTGTTTTCTGATGCCGTGTCCTGGGCTGATGTCTGTGGGCACTCACTACTGCAGCTTAAAAAAAAATACCATAGTGGTTTTATGGTGAAAATTTTCTTCCAACAAGATTTGTTAGCTCTCCATCAAATGTACATTTTTTTAGACAATATGTTAAAATTATTTAGTATATCTGGTTGCTCTTAAGACAGGCAGAAGGGAGAACCTTATCAAACTTATATGGCTGTGTAACAGATGCTGAGAATTGGACTTCACCACAGTTTTTCCTTAGTGTGTTGTTTGATTGTTTAAGAGAACTGCAGCTGCATGGTATCACAGAGGATAATCACACTTCTAAATTAAAATTTAATATTTTGCTGTCAAGAGTTTAGGAGGCAAGAAGCTTTTAACACCAAATCAACCCTGAGGAGCAGAACTTGCCAACAAAGAAGGCCACAAAAAATCAAGACGATCTTTTTAAACACAATTGGGTTCCTAAAATGCTTAACAGGACCTTGTGTTCTAAATCACAGAAGAGGTCACTCAAAATGTATTTTCTTTTCCCAGAGAAGTACTTTGGTCTCCATTGTCTTGTTTTGCATGGACCACTGATGTGACATAGTTCCACACTTTCGTTCCCCTTTTTCTCATTACACTTTAAAACAGATCCTTAATTATAAAATCACACCTTTTTTAAAAATTTTTATTTTCAGATGTATGTCACAATCTTAGGTTAAGATATTATATTTGAATGTGAAAACTTGGGTATTTCACCTTATCAATATAACCAATTTACCAAAGCTTCCTAGTTTGAAAGCTAACTCATTAAAATAATTCCTTATAACCTAAGCTTTCAGGTCTGTTGCAGTTTTGTATTCACTGAAAACATCCATGGTGTCCATCTGCATTTTGTGTTCCCTGAATGTACCTGATGATTCTCAAGGGACTTCTCAAAGTTAATTCAAATGACAGTGATAAAAAAAATAATTTCTTAGAGAGTATTGATTATTAACTACCTTATTTCAGGCTCTCAGATGAGCTGTTATTTATTCCTATAGATGTGTCCTCTGTGAAACCACTTCAAATAAGCTAAATATAATATATGCAAATATCTGCATTCTACCCAACTTCAAATACCTCAAATATGATGGCACTGTTGATGCACTGAATAAGTATTTTTCTCTAGACAAGATGCAATAAAGTTGAAACTCTTTTATTTCTACCAGTTGGAGATGATTTTTTTCTTTTTCCTTCAGTGAATATTGAATATTTTTGCTTTGATAATGGAATTCCATATTTTGCTTAAGGATTTTTTTATTTGATGTATTTTTCTACATTTCATATGTAATACATGCATTCAATTTTTACTTGAGTGGGATTGATGCAATATTCCAGGCTACAAGTGTTCAAAACCTTATGTTACAATGCTGTTATAAAATACTTTTGCAAAATTTTGTTTATTACAGGAAGGCTAATTTTTATGATAATATTTTATATGTCTAGGAATGTGGTTTGGCTTGATTGATTAACTCTGTCAAACTCCAGCTGATCATTTGAAATTGTTTTATGTCGGAAACAAATGATTAGAGAGTTTTATAGCTTAAAACTGGTGAACCAAATTTAAAAAAATAAATTAAAAAGCCCTAGATTAAAATACATTGGAAATACAAAAGGGATTGACTACTTTCTCATGGTAAAGGAATAAATGAAATAAATCAGAACTTGTCATTTAATCAAATTAAATTGAGCATAGAGACATACAGAGAAAGATAGCTACAGAGGGGAATGACTGAGAACCTAGGAACTGGAGTCATATATCTTTGGATAATCCAAGATGCAATGCTATCACATTACCTGTGAATAGTAGTTATTGCCAATTGTACGTACATGCCCACTGTCTTCTTAATTTAAGGGGAATATAATGAATGTCTTGCATTTCACCTTAAAAAAGAGGGAAAAAAGCCTGTATTACACTAACAATGGATTGCAAGAGTGCTGAGAGGGATTTGGTTTTCAGTAAATGTTTAGTCAATAGTAAACTGATCCTTTGCAATATTTATTGGAGACATATGTAATAGATGCCAAAGAGACCTGCAAATTTCTTTTATTAGTTTATTCTGCTGGCAAATCTGGCAGGTACCTCGGAGATGTATCATTTTACTCCTTCCTAATTGGTGTTTTTCATTCATCACATTATACAGCTGTGCAGTTGTGTCCCCATTGATGCCAGGAAACTGATTAAACCAGCTGGTTTATGGTTCCTGCTGGCTGTAGCTGAGAATATTCTGTTCTGTAACATATGGCACCTTAGGGCAGGGAATTTGCGTGGAGCTTGGGAAGCAGGGCTGGGTTCATGGTGTGCTCATTTGCTGAAGCATATATATTTGTCGTCCCTTCTGAACTGACTGGCTGTGAAACCCTTGTTTAAGGCTCTTGTTTACAGTGATTTTCTGCATTGTTTGCTAAAGCTATTTCGTGTCCTGTTGATATTTGTTTGATGACATCCTTTGACTTACACTTCAGCTAAAGTAAGCCAGTGGTGGATAACTCTCATACATGTTTGGATAACTCTCATACATGTTCTGTTCTTCTTGCACTTTATCTTTTAGCTATGAAAAAGATTAGAACCCAGATGCATTTCTGTTCTGTGGACCCTTCCCTTTTCTTAATGAAATATGTAAAAAACCAATATTTTAGTGTTTCTTTTTCTCAGTGTGAGAGAAACCTATGCTCATTCCTTGGACTTTCTCCCTCAATCCATTCTTCTTGGCTTTCTGTTTTAAACAGGATTCTACAATAGTGTCTTCTCTATCATGACATATTCATTAGAATTCTAGAATTTTTTTTATATTTGATTTCCTTTAGTTTATATATTAATAAGGACTTGACACCTTGTTACTTGATATCCTAGGAGTCTATTGCAATATCTAGTGAAGACAATATTCTTATTCATCCAGAGTATATTTCTCATCTGCATTTTAAGAACATCCAGGTTGTTTCAGTGATTTTTTGCTTCTACTCAGATTTGGAATAATCCTTGGCTATTTTCTCTCTCTTATGTCAAAGAAATTGAATCTCATTTTGTTACTCTAAGTAGCAGCATATCATGCATGTATTTCATTGTCTTTTGCATTACGACTAGCAGATTAAATAATATTTTCTTTTTCTTTTGTAATATATATTTTATTATACAGCCATGCTTGTTCTTTGGGTCCTTTTGCCCTACAGCTAATTCCTAACATGACATATTCTACAGCTTAGATATATATGTACGTACAGTTAAGAATAATCATAAGGGACCTTTCATTTGTGGTTTCTCTAAGGGTTCTCATCTTAGTGATTTACCTTCTCTAACCTATAAAGTTATTACCTTATTTCTTCTTCTTCTCAATAATTCCTTCTACAGGACAATATATTCTTCAATGTTTGTCTGTATTGATTTTTATTTCCCCATTATATTTCAGTTAAATATTTTTACACTCCACTTCTATTCACGAGTTTGGTTTTTAACGATTCCTTAGCACTGTCATGAACACTTTATCAGATTGGATAGAATTGCTTTTGTCTGGGAGTGCCAACTTTGGTCTCAGCTGCAGACCTAAATATCTATCAGCTGGAAAATTCATACAAGCCACAAAACTCTACTAGGTGTTCCTCAGAGAATTCTCTTTTACTTGATTCAAAATTAAGTTTACATCATTGATTGAATTTGGAAAACTAAATTTTTGTCTCTTAAATGTCTTCTGATAGCAGACATAACTATGCAGAGGCCCAAAATTGTCGCTGTGGAACACGAAAGAACACAGGCGCACACCGCTGCTCTCAAAGTGAAGAGCAAAAGGGAAATTTATTTTCTGACTCCAACATTTATAGTTTTCCTAAAGTGACAGTGGATTGGAGGGTGACAGTGCCACCTCTCCAATGACACTGAACAAACCAACAGTCCAACTCCTCTATAAAAGAATGCAAAACAATGTGCTATTTACAGAAAGTGTGTAAGAAAGTTCTTTACAAGAATGTCAACATCAGAAGGCTTAGAAAATCTTAAAAAATCAGGGCGACACAAAATACCTATGCCACTTTCTATCTCAGTAACACAGCTGTCCCTCCTCACAGAGAACAGAAATTTTTTCTATTGAACTGGCAAAAGCTGTTGACTTTTCCTCTTGGAAACCCTGACAGGCTAACAGAGTCGTAAATCTCCTTGCGACTTCCCGTACTTACCCTTGTGAACAGTTTTACAAGACCTTGTTAGTTTCTGTATCTGAGGAAAGAAATTTTTCTACTGCTGTATTTTTGATTTGACAAGTTCCCTTTCCCAAAGTATTTCCCTTTGTACCCAAACATTTACTGGTAATTAGATCCTTGTTTTGTGTACTTTGGGTGATGTGCGAGTTTTCTTCCCTAAGAAGGATTTATGTTTTAGAAATATTCTGCTTTCAACACTGGGAATTTCTCTGATCTGAGGAGGTCAGTGAAATGTTTGTTTAAAATACTTCATTTTTATAGAATGAATTTGTTCACGGTGACTGATGTTACTGAAAGATGAAGTCACTGCTATCTTACAAGGCTGAAAAAATTTAATCTCAGTGATTCAATAGGAGTTAATGGTTGCCCTTTCTTCACACTTTATATCTTTGTACTGAGAATAGATCTTATGCTGTTCACCAGCAAAGATGAAATGGCTTTCCTTAAAGCAAAAGAAGATATGAGATATTATCAGATGTCTGTTAGCTTTTCTACCAGCCTCATTTTGTTTTGTAGCAATGGGATGGGAGTACTTTCCAAGAGAGAACAATAATTGTTAATAATATTTCACAGTTCTGCAGGCTGACTGTCCATTTCTTTGAACAAAACGTTTGAAATTCTTTTCACTAATGACTGAGTCACTCTTAGTACCTTGCAGGTAAAACTGTTTTTTGATTCATGTAACTAAGAAAAGCCAACAGAATTAGCCTTTAGGAGTTGTTCCAGGGCTATTACTCATTCAGGTGGTCATGCTGACTTGAAAGGGGCTACAGCAGCCTCTGCATTATTCAGCAAGGTCTGCAAGACTGAGCCTTTAAACTTTTGCTGCCATGTACTCGAGGTTTTTAAAAGGAGTTTTAATTGTAAGATTGAACAGAAGTGTCTGTATTAGACGTTTGATTCCGAAATATCTTTATGGAGTTGATAAAAATGAAACATAGTAGCTGTAATCTCTCACTTTTACTGGCAGGAAAATAGTGGCTTGCCCAGAGTAGGATAGGTGACCAATTTGGACAAATAATTAAAACAAAAGAATTACTTCACATTTCTACATTCTTTTTGGTTTTGATTTTAATGCATATGCATTATTTAAAGACCGACTTAAGCTTTTCTCAATGAATTCAGTTCGGATTATCACTCACTACTTTTATCTTCTCTGTCATTTTGCTGTTTAGTCACAGGTTTTCATTCTGAGAAGAAATTAATTTCTATTGTGGCTATAATATAATCATTTAAATGGTGAATTCTTTAGAACTTTTTTTTGTGATGAATTTTCCTGAAATCATGGAGATGAAAATATGCATTTCAGTCTGGAATATTTCTCTTTAGAGAATCTGATATAAGATAGATTTTTGCACCACTCTACTTGAAATAATCTTTCTTATTCTTGTTCTGTATAAAATATTTTTTTCATTGTTCATTTTATTTCATTGTTTTCATTCTTTTTACTGAATGGATATTGATGATCATTAATTAATAGAATAATTTTTTTTCTTGTAAACTGTTGTCAGCAGCTTATCAATATGTTGAAGGCATGAATTTTATTTTATTCATCTGAGTAAATGAGCTTGCTAAGTATTTGTTGATTGATTTGGGGGATATAGACAGAGGTGTAAATACTGCCTTGTCACAAAACCTTTCATAAAATACCTGTGTGTTTAAAGTGTAATACTCATGTGTGTACAATAGCATCTGGCTTTTACCCTGATCCATTGAGAGTTTCGCTTCCATCAACTTTGGATGGGGCAAAAGAAGAATTTCTGCCAAGTAGAGTCATGGCACCATCATCTGTGATCAAAGCAGCTGTGCTCTTTTTCCAGCCAAACAGCAGAAAACTTTCAGTGAATCCTAGCTCTTTCCAACTTCAAATTGACTGAATAAATTGAGTCAATTTTTGAAAGCATCACTAGTGATATTGGCAACCAAAGACTTTATACCGCCGCATATATTTTTCTCTCTAACGTTAGACAGAAGAAATATTTTCTAACATTTTCTTTTCCCTGTACCTGTGACCTAGTGGCAGTATAAAATGCTTTCTTTCTTTATTTATTGAGGTATTTAATAGAATTTTATGTAATTTAAATAATTTTTATTATTCTATTCTGTAAATAAAAAGTAATTTTATTGCATAAAAGGTAAGAACAAGAAAGTTCTATTTCCTACTTTTGTAAAGCCCTTGGGTCAAGTCCTACCTCATGTAAAAGTGTAGCACAGCCTGACAAATAAGCTCTTATGCTTATACCATCGAGTGGCTCTTTTCATAATATATCACAACTTCATTTTTACACTGCTTGTAGTGATATTTAGTACCAAATTAATCAAATGTCAGTTCCCTACTTGAAAGCTTTAGACAGTACATCTTCAGCATTAGAGAAAGTGCTTTTTGCTCAATCCCATCTGTACCTGTTGGAGCATTCAGAAAGAGAGCTCACTAAATGACAGGTTTTTTTAAGCTGAAATGGACTCACAGAGTAGTGTAAATTGAATGTTTGCCTCTAGCACATAGCCTCTCATTGCTCTGTATTCTCTGACTTTTTTGTGTAGGGTAATCCAAAAGCAGTGAATTTCTATTATATTGCATCCACATCTGCATTCTATATTCAAATGGATTTGATTGGTAGCATAAATTTTGAGTTTAAAAAAAGTACTTGTATTTTATCTTAGAGCCATTGTAAATTTAGCTAGATCTGTTCAAAGATTTTATGTTCAATAAATGTAGAGTTATCTCTGCACTGACATAGTTCATAGCCCATTCTGAAGCAATGTTTTTCTATGTTATGCGTGCTCTTTTTTTACCCCCTTGAAGAAATGTATTATTACACCAAGACTACATTTAAAAGGAAATTCTGTGTCATCTCATGAAGACTGCAAGGAAGTATATGTTCTCCTGTGACCTAGAAACTGAGGAGAGTTAGAATAGCAGGTCATATAGCCTCATAGCAAAAGTAATCATGCTACAGATATTGGAAAAGTTCTTTAGCAAGTGAAGATAATTCATAACAAATACTTTTTTCTCCTGCTTAGGGAAATTTTCAACACATTTGAACTGCCCTAAATCAACATCTCAATGAGAAAAACTATAAGAAAGATTACTACTGGTAATCAAATAATTTATTATTATTCTTAAACAAATTAGTCTTGAGGGGATAAAAAAAGCTTTTGAAGATAAATGAGGAGGTTATAAGAATGTATTTGAAGAGGAAATAAAATTTTCAAATACACAGCTTGTCATCTGTCAAATAAGTGTCAATTCTTCAAATTAGTTAGCTGATGCTCATATCTAATACTCAGTCTGAAACAACATCACACTTCATTCTATTTCCTAATACTGAGATCTGCTCAGTTAGTTTTTCTTCTGTTAGGTAATGGATAACCCAGTCAATGTCAATACAGATAATTTAATTAGAATTTTCTTGGTAAGAACAACGTTATCAACTTTTGTCAGTGTTTATTGAGAAAATATGGAAATGGATTATTTATTAAGAAACATTTGTAATGGTCACTCAATTTTTAAACAGTAAATTTCCATGTTTATCTTAGATTGATTGTCTACATAAGTGTTTCATTTGCACAAAAGTTTCATATTTAAATTATTTCAGAATATTTATGTTTATTGATGCTGTGGAATGGACTTATCATCAGCAAGGTTTGGATTAATCTTGTGTAATATGAGCTTTCTGCAATGTGTTTCTATGCAATCAAAGCCTGTTGTCCTACATTCCCTTTTTAGCTGACAAACAGAGTCAGGGCCTTTTATGGAATGCTGTGATGTATTTCCAACATCTTTGGTAAGATGAGATTAATTTCACATCCTAAGTTCCTCTGTCAATATTTACTAAAGATACACTGTTTTTAGAGAAAACTGATGAAGGTTTAATCAACTGCTGTGTGAATATCCATGCTTGATGGAAAGTATTCCACCAAGTAAATGAGTAACTTTGCCACTGTCTTTCTCAGTCAGGGGTCACTCCCTTTTCTGAGGGTGTTCAATGATTTTTATTTAGAGAACTGCATGTAGCCTAGGGACTCTGACAAGCCAACAGGCTGTGAAATGTCACCCAGTAAGTGATGGAGAAGTTCTGGGTTGTAAAATAGTTGGGAAACTTGAAAATTTGTCTGGTCACAGTGTTCTGTATTGCCACATTAAATTTGTCACAGATATTAGCTGTAAAGTTCAGAAGTGCCAGACCTAGAAGCAACCTAATCTTCATCCTCCACACCTGCACTTCTAAATTCTATATTCTTCTAAAGAGGCAAAGAAAGGGTATATCTTCTGCTTCTGTCACATTCCCTAGTCATTCATCTAAGTCATCAGAGGAAAAAAAAGGCAGTATAATATCTTACCAAAAAAAAAAAAAAAAAACAAACAAACAAAAACAAACACCAAAAAACCCCCCCAAAAAACCAAAAACCCAAACCACAAACTTGGAGACGATCTTGTAGCTATCTGAAAGTAAAAAATCTGTTCTAAGATGCTTCACTAAGCTCTGTCCAGGATCATATGAATCTTAGAACAAAAATCTAAAAGAGGGATAAGTCCTCCTGTAAACATTCTTCTCTTTTCACTAATGAGAAAATATGAATTACATGTTTAACTTTTATCACGTGAATGGCAGGAAGATATAGTCCAGCAAGGGAGTATTGTTCTGGGATTCATCAGATAAGAGATGCAAGCTGCACTAGAATGGTCCAAACTGAAGTTCAGGAAAACAAGTGAACTATGCAAAAACTCTCTTAGCTAAATGGTTAAACTGTGGAGTTCCAATAGAAAGAGAAATCTATGGAAACAGGAACAGGCTACAAAGGAAGAATTTAGAATCCCTGTCTGAGAAAGTGTTGCTTAGAAAGCCAGAGCTCATGCAGAGTTGTCATTTGCAGCTTGAGTTGCATCAAGGGCTTGATCTTCTATTACTACATTAGTAGACAAATGCTTAATGAGTAAAATATGAGCCTGGTGCTGAAAGGGATAGGAAATGTAGCAAAGATGGACACTGCCTAATACCTGACTGAATATAAGGTAAATATTCCTCTGTGAGGACAGTTGAGCAATGCAAAGTGTTGAATGGAAAGATTATACCAGCCTCCTCCTTGGAGATTTTCATGACCAACTCAAAAGCCCTGAGAAACTTGTTCTGACTTTAGACTGATTGGGCTTTGAGAAGGAAGTTGGAGTCAAGACCTGTTGAAATCCCTATCAACCTGGATGAACCTGTGATCCTGTAATTATTTTTTTCATTGGAAAGAAATTTTCATAATCTCTCCTTGGTGAATAAGCTCTCTAAGGTGTTCAATAAGATGCAAAAGATACTAGAAAGAAAATGATAAATACGAGTAAAGACTCTGCTCTTACTCCCAGTAGTAAACATTCATGCCTCTGAGGAATAGATAGGATTCCATCTTTGACGGTCTCTCATTTTAAATGTCTGTCAAAAAAGCTCAATTTTGACCTCAATATCAAGATTTTGTTCAATTCCCAAGTGGGTTCTTCCTAACTTGTTTACCTTCCAATATAGTTCTGAAATTCTTTCCATTCACTCAGTGGTTTTTTGCCCCAAACAGAGATCTTTCATAACTGATCTGCTCCTCTCAGTCAAATCTTGACAGATGTCTAAATAGATGAAGGGTTACAGGGGAAAGGATGCAGCACTGGAAAGAAATTTAGTGTTGAGCTGAAGTCCTAGTGAAATTTGAAGCAGGTGAGAAAGACAGAAGTGAGCTCTGTTATGCTTAGTCATGTGATAACTTTAGAAAACGATTAACAAATAGGATTAAGGCAAAGTGCCTTATCTGACACACACTGTACCAACAGAACAAAGATAAACATGTACCAATGCTTATCTTTGAAACAAGCACCAAGATATAACATGTCCTCATTTTAATAATGCATCCTTTCTACCTGTTTTATTGTTTTTTAAAGTAGGGAAGTCTATCTCATTCCAATTTCCCAAATTTCAATGGATGGTAATCAGTGAGATTATGAGTCTGAAAATTTAAATATTTATAGGGAAAGTGATGTTAACATGGAGAGCCTTCTTTTATTGATCACTTACTGCTGTCCCTTAACAATGAAACTGAATAATACAGACAGCATTTAAAAGTGAAAGCATGACAAAAGAAAGCAAGGTTTGACAGGGATTGGTGTTAAAACCACATCTAACCAGAAATCAGACAGCACTTGACAGGATAGCTTGGTTTTCAGATGTGCAGACCTTGAGCAACTCTGTCTGAAGCCAATGAAATCTGCCTGCACTTTCCACCCTTCAGACAGTACGTATTTAAAAGGTTGGAAAACATCTAAAAAGTTTAGTTCACTACTTCTTAACACCTATATACAGGTTTAACATGGTCTTAATATCAAACTGTCTATGGACTTCATAGTCATTAATTGCATTTATTAATCTTAATAGCACTCCTGGGAAGTATGAATGTACTATTATCTGTCCCTTAAAGAGAGTGAACTGAGGTGTGCACAGATTGAATTTCACCATTACAGTAAAATTCAGTGGTGAAGCAAGGAACTGAATCTATGCTATACAAACTTGCTATGCCATTTTCTCCAGTGATACTTTCCCAAGTGATCAGTTATTTCCTTTTATTTCTCGTGATTATTTGGAACTGAAAATGTATTTAGAAATGAAAACACATCAGAATATCATGTCAATATTTCTTAACTTTCAAAGTTTTAGAACAGATCTCAACTACTCAATCTTTCAATATGGGTCTTGGGTCTTCTATTATAGTAAGCTTGTTTTATGTCCTGATAATTTTTTGTTGTTATTGTTAGTTGGTTCATCTTAGTTATTTTGCTTTCTTGGTTCATATGCCACTCTCATTTGACAAACTTACATGTGGTTTAAACTTACTCCATTGATATTTCTCTGTTCAAAGGTAGGCAGAGATTGACAAAGTTAAGAATTCAGACATAAATTTGGAGTCTGCAATTGTCTGTTAATCTCGATTGTGGACTAACAGTGCCTTACTAAACAAAAAAGAACTAAAATTTAAAGAAGCACAAATCTTTGCACTGACAACTTTATTCTTTATCTCTCTCTCTTTTTCTGTGGTTGTTATTGACAGCAATTACAGTGAGTGTTGTACAACATTGTAACTGATTTAGATCTGTTTCATATTTTCCATGCTTTGCTTTTTTTCTGTGTTGTCATACTTCACTTGTTACTGTGTGTCAATGAAAATGGAATTCAAAAGATTTCCTGAAAATTTGGGAGTTTATTTGAGAAGCAGAAGGTAAGGGAGAATAGCAGTACCCCAAAATTAGTTCAGCATCCTTCTATATTTGTGCAGTTTCTTGTCTTTAAGCACCAATTTTGACTTTAACATAATTACATATACACATTGGAATGGAAGTTTCTGGCCTTGTTTGACACTCTGCCCACTTTGTTCTGTTCTTTCATTAGAACCTCCCCTCACTTTCCATTATATTCTTTGATGTTCCATTCAGTTTTGTTATGAATCCTGCTGCCTCTTCCCCTGAGCCATGTGCTTTATTTACATTATGGGACTCAGTGGGAGCAGTGTAGCAATTGATTGGTAGTCAGTCAATAGTTCAGCATTTGGTAGGGAACTGCTGAGCACCAAATCATTGATTTCCTCCCCACTGATGCCTTCACAGCTGGTTACCTTTTAGTGTGTCATTACAGCTAAAGGGAGATAGAAACTGGAACCTTAATGTATCTATATCTATATTACATATAGATAAAATATCATATATTTATATGTTTACCAACTTTCCATTCCAAAGAAAAAGCAGATAAAAATTTGTTTTGGCAGCATGATCACAGTCAAGAAGACAGAACACAAATCGCAGGGAGGAAGTACATCAGAGAATGAAATCCCTAACTTTTAATATTGAAAAATGTTGTGAATTTTTTGCAGAGCTGTTGTTCAGCAAATGCCAAGTAACTTCAATAATGAACCTGAATCAATTCCATTGATTCTGCTATAGTTTAATTATTTTTTGGTTTAGAATAGGAAGAATTCAAGCCAGTTTTCACTTCCATGATTATTGTTGATTTGGTCTGCATGATGCAACCTACCTTGATCCTAGGTTCAGAATTTTATGAGTCATGTCTTTCAGAAGTTTAAAACCTTCAGTTTAGCCCCAGATTTAACAAAAAAAAAAAAAAAAAAAGAAAAAAGAAAAAAGAGTGACTAGTCCTGAACTACTGATCAGTCTGGCTTTGCCCGGCTGGCTGCATAAGTGAATGAGGCAGTATGAAATGCAGAATCTGACACTTTCCCTTGTTGAACTTCATACAGTTTGTGATTGCCCAGTGCTCTGATTTGTTGGGGTCTCTCTGCAGGGTCTCTCTGCCTTGGAGAGAGTCAACAGCTCCTCTGAGTTTTGTATCATCTCTGAATTTGTTGAGTATCCCTTCCAGTCCTGCCTCCAGATTATTTAGAAGATGCTAAAAAGCACAGGGCTGAGTATGGACCCCATTAGTGACAGGTGACCAGTCTGATGTCACCCCATTCACTGTCATCCTTTGTGCCCGACCTGTGAGCCAGTTGTTCACCTATTGCAACCCAACCTAGTGGAAGGTGTCCCTGCACATGGCAGGGGAACTGGAGCTTGATGAGCTTTAAGGTTGCTTTCAGCACAAACCATTCCATCATTCTATGTTTATATATTGAAAAGCCGTGAAAAACTAAATCATTAATTTTTAAGTAATAAAAAATGCATCATCTTATACATACAGAGCTTTTATCTTTTTTCTTTTAACTTTTTTTTAAATCTTTTTTTCCTAATTCTACTTTCTTTCATGTCTTTTTGGCTTGTGTAATCATTTAGTCCCATGAAACAGTATTGTAATTGCAGGTAACATGGTGCAGACTTTTCAGCATATATGCAGGTTTTCAAAACAAAGGCTTGTTAAGTTTGTCTTCTCTGAACTCTGCTTTATTTTGTTTAGCTGTGACGGCTGCTTTTCAAAAAGACTAATTGGCAATGGCTCCTTGGTTTCAGTTTTGTTTTTTGCTCTGTGGCATTACTGTAACAGCATCATCATCACAAACTCATAGGCTCATAGAATCCTAGAATGGAAGAATGGGTTGGGTTGGAAGGGACCTTAAAAATTATCAAATTCCATAATGATTTATTATGAATAAAGCAGGCCTGGTATGATAATGGAGGCATTGAGAAGTGGAGATCCAGGAGGCTACTAGAAAAGTACAGGAATGTAGGAATGGTGGGAAAAGGGGCACAGGCCTAAAACTGGTAACTAACCCCATGGCTAAAATCTGTGTACCAATGGTTAGTTAAAGAAATAGAGACCTGGAGCTAGACAAAGCCAGCTTTGGGAGTAAGAAACAAAACAAAGAAATAATCTCCAACACCCTCAAAAGACAATATTAAATTCTGTTGTTACATGAGAGTGCAGACCAGCTAGAAACGAACAAAGATATAAAAGCATGCTAACAAAATGACCACATGAGGATCTAAATATAAAGCAAGGAAATCATCAACTCCATCACCATATTGTTCAATGAATAACACCACAGATGTTGATACCCTGTTATGATACATCCCATCACCATTACCAAAAGAAAATTATTTCAGTACATAGAAGAGCACTGGATGGGTGAGCAAAGCATTAGAAAGAGAGGTAGAAAATGTGTGTGTGTAAGAATTTAAATTGTATTATCACTGCTATTGAACTTCTGTATAGAAGCAGCCCTTTTTTTGTGGAATTGTATTGCAACTAATAAAGATGTTTTGATCAGACTGACAAGATTTCAATTATGCTAACAATAGATTTTTGTCTTTGTATAAGACATGTTTCCTCTTTTCCCATAAAAAGTATTTTGAGAATAAAGTTTTAATTTCAAGATGGTTAGCGCTGTCAAAGCTCCTTTTTAAAGTTCACTGAGGCAAAACTGACTCATGCTAGAATTCACTCTAAATCTTTCTGCCTGTCCAGATAAATTCATTATATCGTGGAATGGTAAATATATCTAACACTGATTACAAACATTTCTAACAATCTGCAGGCAAGTTTATTTTATTGCCATAGTATACCATATTTACATGTATACACACACAGACCTACCTACCTTTGTTCATGTATCTTACATTTATTTTAATATCACTTTTAAATTGTCATTAGAAGGAAAATAAAACCAATCAAATAAATGGAAAAAACCAAAAACCAAACAAAAAACTAATCTGAATAAACAAACAAACAAAAAAAAAAAAAGAAAGAAAATTGCCAATTTAATGCCAATTGGCAATTTAAATTGCATACTACAGTTAATTATACTGAGCTTATTTTTAGTGAAGACAAATGAGCATCCTCTTTGACATTGAGATATTTGATCTGCTCATTAAAAGATTCTTGAGGGCATCTGATTATGTCTTTTTATTGCTGTCTGATCTAGTGGTTGATGTCAGCAAAGCTTTGTGTGAATCTAAATATATTCTTGACTACTGATGTGCTCATCTTTCAAAGCTGACTTCTGTACAGAAGGGATTCAAGTAGTCTTTATATTTATGATTATCACTCAGGTCAGGAACTAATATTCACCCAGTTCATGAACAGGCATCTGAATGCTACTGCAAAAGCCCAGGATATTAAATATGATGCTGGGGATGATTGAAATATCATAGTGTGCAATTTGAAAACTGCCACGTTCCACTAAGGCTCACCTAGAGTGTACCAGGAAGATGTCATTGGTGAAGTCCCAACAGGCTTTAGAGGTCAGGTTTGAAAATAAAATTTCTTGGCAGGTAGAGTCCTCTGTGTTCAGTAACATTGAAGATATTCATTTCCCCATAAATCTACCTCTGACTCTTCAGTTACCATGTGTGATCTCTCTTTTACACAGACAGTCCATTTGCATTTGAAAAAAGTGTGGATTTTTTTGACTTATCATCTACACTCTATTGACTTATCTATTTACTCTTATGTTTCATTATTCTTCTCTTTTTTTAACATATTACCAAAGAAAAACTGCATGATTCTGATTTTTTTATATATAACATACCCTTGAGAGTCCATTATTAAATTCATTTGTTAGTTGAAACACTGGTGAAATATTATTGAAGAAATAGTTTAAAGGATTATTTTGTTCCCAGTGCAATAATTGCTCATAAGTTTTTGTTCTGTAATGTTGCAAAAACAAAACTGTTTGACTTTTGTTTCTTCCTAAATATAAAAACACATTTTGAAATCTTTCCTTTACAATGTCTGCATTTCTTTTTTTCTTTCCTTCTCTTTTCCACTTTTTTTTTCCTTGAAAGGCAAATATCATTCTTCTTAATGTAGATGCTTCAATTTAACTCTGAAATAACAGTAAAGAAGATTTAATGATGTATTCAAGCCGAGAAAATACACTGATAAATGACTGATAATTCTGTATCTAAGTATTTCTTTAATAGAATGATGAAAATCTATTTAGCAATGGTGACCCTAAGCTGAAGTTTAGATAGATGTTATAAAAATTTATTATTATTTGACCTTTTATTTTTATTTTCTTCTTCATATTCACAGCTTTCCTTATCATCTGCAGCTTCCTGCTTCCATGAACATTGTGGTGGACATCATAAACTTTACTCTTACTTACATTTGCCATTCCTATATTTTCAAATTATGTACTTTCATATTATTTGCTTATATATTTTCACATATGAAAATCTCACTCAAGCCTCTGTTGAGATCCTTTGCATTTTTTTTATTCAGGCAGCCTACTTTTATGCCTCATTGATGCTGTTTTAATGATCAAGATATGGGCTTTCCATATTCCCCTCCATTGTTGCCAGTCACAGAAGTTTCCTAGAAGGTGGATAGTAAAGAAGACATCTCAAGACATCTATGAGTAGGAGTATTTCAGATATCTCTCTTCAGTAGAGAGATATCATTGGTGAGATCTATGCAGATGTTACCATTTACAGTTTGGGTCGCACATACTCAGGAAAGACTACATCAATTTAGCAGAATTTCTAAGTACAGTAAAGGGCTTTGAGGAAACTTATATGGAAAACTTGTCTTAAAAAAAATGCATCAGATAGTCTGATCTGCCTAACTTGGACACCTAACTTGCAACCAGGCTTTGGATACCTAAGGAAGTGTAAAGTTCCCCAAGTGAGTACATGGATGTGAAGAATAGTTTTGCTCTTCAAACTATGCCACAAGAACACTTTGGCTTCTATAATTACATTAAATTTTGGAGAAATGAGAAATCTTGGTCAGAAGCTAGTGAAAATTCTGTAAATAGAGCATAAAAAAATGCCTCTAGATGTAAAATTACTGGCTCTAGAAGATTTTCAGGAGACATCATGCTCAGGACCTGGAACCAAAGCCTGATATGTTTTATGGCAAATCTTCATCTACCCTAAGAAGATTATTAAAAAATGGCAAAAGGGGTCTTTTCCAGTCAATCAGTATTCTTCCTCTTAGAGTGTTTTTCATATTGAAACTTTCTCACCTCATAAAAATTCTCTTGTTCTGTCATGGCAGTAATTAATGTCAAGAGTGGATTTTTTACTGCCTTTTCTGAATTTAAGGAGTTATTCTATGAAGGCATTCTTTACTTATTTAGACTAAAATAATAGTCTGAAATTCAATACTTTGAAATGTTTTTTTGAAGGGCAGGTTTTCCAAACTTTTTGTAATTTTGATTGGTTTAATTAATTGTTTTTACAAATTTAATTGATTAATCCAATTGATTTAGCTTAAGTCTCATCAAAGTGTCTGTATTTTTTTATGTGTCTATCCAAATTCAGATACAGGTAGTTGATGCCTTATTAATATCAAATAAGTCAGTATTTATGACTTTAGGTTTATAGTCTGAATTCTTGTTTAAATATGCAGTGTATCATATTTTCTGGAATGATAGTGTAATACTAAGCTTCATGTCTCCTTTCATTGACCTTAAGAACTACAATTTCGCATAAATATTTTTTCCCACTCTGTTCTTATAAATGTTAAGAAGTTTTCAGTAATGATAAATATTATTTTTTTCTCTTACTAGAGTGTTTCTTACATGTTATTTTTTCCTGGCCTGTTAAGATATATTCGTTTTGCCTTTCTATAATGAATTTTCTTTTTTCTATTTTCCAATATAGGGTTTGAAGGTAGCTTCACAGGTGTAGGAGACACTAAATCACAGACCAATGAGATATTCAGTCAGGGATGCATTGCTAATAGCTTAATAATAGTTCTTTTTTTAATGTGCTAATGGATTTTTTCTGGCACACATTAAGTTCCAAAAAATATTTTAGAAGTCAGGCTGTTGATTTATAGGATAGGAGACTGGCTTTTAGACTTCCACTGTCTTTCAGATTCAAAACCCAATTATTAATTAAAGCTCAAAGATTTTTGGCTGGGTTTTCATTGTAGCTTCTGTCAGAAAATGAGTCCTTGGTGAACAGTAACAAAGACATATTACCTTGGACTTAATTACGGTTGAATGAGATTTTTGTTAGTTTTGATAATGACTTAACACTTTTGTTTATAAATGGCCATTTAGTATCCTTGAACAGCTCTGATGGTGTTATAAAGAAATAAAACATTCTCACACTTTTATGACATTATCAAAGCTACCCAGTCTTGAATGCTGCAGAGATGATACCAGTGGCAAGGTAGGGAGAATGTGCTCACAAGAAGTCAGTGAACACTGGACAACAGGGGGGTCCTGTTCTTACAGCATTTGTCCATGAGAAATACAAGCAGAAATAAAATGAGACAGCTTAATTTAAAGAAGCTTTAAACCACACATTTCAGTGTGGGAAATGAAAGAAAAACAAGCACAGAACCTTCTGATGGCATATACCCTTAAAAATGTCCCAGACTGTAGTGTTTTTTGAAGGATGCTTGTGATTATTAATGAAAAATATTTTTTTTAAAAATTAGATAATTTAAAATAGCATGAAAGGAAGTAAGAATTAATGGATCGATTGATATTAAATTTAATTGGTATGAAATTATATACATAAATCACAAAAATTATAAAGATTGTTGAAACAAAAGTAATAAAGAGCATATTAAGATTAGAACTTGAGGCTGTCTTGGAAAACACCTTTGCAGTTTGGAAGAGATGAAAACTACTTCAGTGACAAATAAGTGAGATGTAAATTGCTTGGTAGGTAAGGACATAATAAAATATGAAAAGAAGTGATTAATTTTTACAAGCGGAAACATAATGCTTTGGTATTTGGTTGGTGGGGATTTTTTGGGGGGAGGTGTATTTTTTTGTCCCTTCCCCTTCCCCTTCCCCTTCCCCTTCCCCTTCCCCTTCCCCTTCCCCTTCCCCTCCCCCTCCCCCTCCCCCTCCCCCTCCCCCTCCCCCTCCCCTCCCCTCCCCTCCCCTCCCCTCCCCTCCCCTCCCCTCCCCTCCCCTCCCCTCCCCTCCCCTTCCCTTCCCTTCCCTTCCCTTCCCTTCCCTTCCCTTCCCTTCCCTTCCCTTCCCTTCCCTTCCCTTCCCTTCCCTTCCCTTCCCTTCCCTTCCCTTCCCTTCCCTTCCCTTCCCTTCCCTTCCCTTCCCTTCCCTTCCCTTCCCTTCCCTTCCCTTCCCTTCCCTTCCCTTCCCTTCCCTTCCCTTCCCTTCCCTTCCCTTCCCTTCCCTTCCCTTCCCTTCCCTTCCCTTCCCTTCCCTTCCCTTCCCTTCCCTTCCCTTCCCTTCCCTTCCCTTCCCTTCCCTTCCCTTCCCTTCCCTTCCCTTCCCTTCCCTTCCCTTCCCTTCCCTTCCCTTCCCTTCCCTTCCCTTCCCTTCCCTCCCCTCCCCTCCCCTCCCCTCCCCTCCCCTTCCCTCCCCTTCCCTTCCCTCCCCTCCCCTTCCCTTCCCTTCCCTTCCCTTCCCTTCCCTTCCCTTCCCCAAGCACTACCATCATCTGACTCAGTCTCTCTCCCTCTTATGTTTTTTATTAGAACTAACTGAGAAACTTTTAGAAGAAAAAGGACATTCAGTCCTTGAAGAATACTCGTTTTAAAATCAGTCTTGTGTTATCAATAGTTTCAGAGATTTGGGGATTTTTCTGTTTACAAGTTCTGACTAGAGAAACAGACAAATCCATCCTAACTTACTTATTCATTCAGTGCTTAACTCGTTTAAAACCATTATTTTCCTTAAATTTTTTATATGTCTGATTCAGGTAAAAGTTTAAAACAAGGCCTTCACACTTTATAGTTTTTAACCCAGGATAATGAGTAATGAAGTTCCAGAACAGCCAATGTCACTGTTAGGAAGCAGCAGAAACAAAACAGAAATACGATAACTTGGAGAGTTCAGAGCACTGATAGGAGATTTTCAAGGCCAGAGGCAAAACACTGAGCAAGCCTGAACCTGGATTCTGATTTTACTGCGCCTCAGATGAATGCTTCGGGCCATTCTGAGCATTTTTCTATTTGTTTGGGGCATATTTCAGTATTGCTAAAGGTATAGTTTAACATTTAAAAAGATATAAACTTCAACATGTGTACAGATATTTCAAAATGGTGTTCTCACCTCTTTGAGCCTGCTGCAAACAGTAGCATTCAGACTGCTGTCTTAGATTGCAAGGTAATGTGTGTATTCTATTCGCCATCGTTTAGACATGTGGCAGTTATCTTCTGTTAATTGGGAAGTTTTCTTTATCTCTCCCACAAAGCAATTCTCCCTCTGGGGAGACATCTGCTGTTAATGGGCTGAATAATGTCCCTGCATGACTGATAAAATTACAGCATCCCATTGTGAGATGGGGGAGGAGCCAAGCATTCCTAAGTGGATATAATCTGAGATTTGGGACACCAGAACAGCTTTTCCACTGGATTCACAGAGGAACAGCTGCCTTTTCCACTGGATCTTCAGAGGAAAACTCCACCCTTCTACAGGATCACTGCTTCAACAGAACCACATCTGCCACTCCAGGAAGACTGCAGCCACCGTTCCAATTGCACTGCTACCAACACCCTGACCAACAGGGTGTCAGGTCATATTCTGACTCTGTCGGTGTTGTTTTGTATTACTGCATTGTTTATTTTATTTTTATTTTCTTCCCTAATAAGGAACTGCTATTCCTACTCCTATATCTTTGCCTGAGAGCCCCTTAATTTCAAATTCATAACAATTCTGAGGGAGGGGGTTTGCATTTTCCATTTCAGGGGAGGCTCCTGCCTTCCTTAGCAGAAACCTTTATTTTCGAACCAAGACTACTGTACATACTCAAATATAATTCTACAACAGCTAAAAGTCATTAATAATCATCTCACTAAAGATAACATAGATTTTACAGATTAATTCACTGACCGCTCTTTTTGTTAAAAGCCATCCTGGCTAGCAAGATGAAAACAATTACCAGAACACATAGAACACTTTTAGCTTCACTAGATGATAAGCAGACTCCTCCCTCAAGTATGCCATATAAAAGGGTTATTTTTCCCTGCTCTAAGTTAAAATGTTGTCACAGAAAGGATTTTTTTGCCACATAAAAAATTAAACATATTTCTTAAAATACATTAGAGAGTAGCAGAATATAAGCATTTTACTCACATAATCCAGGAAAGTCATTCCATTCCCCTTTCATTTCCAGTGCCTGAAGTTCAGCTTCAATTAGCTCTACACATGCAGAAGGACATCAGGGTTGTTCCTGTGATAAACTATAAAAAGTTTAAATACATATATTGAGTAATAAAAATACAGGATGGAAACTGGTAATTTTATTCATTGTCAAGGCCAAGAACTCCACGTGCATGAAAGTTGAACTTTTGCATTTATTCTCAAAGTTATATCACAATCTGAGTTCTCACCAAAACATTAGAAAAGAATTCAGGAAACAGTGATTTCTATATAATAAATGTGGAGATTTCAAGCAACAAAATCTTTCAAAGAAATAATGTTCTGTGTTTGCACTACACTGTAGTTTTTCATGGTACAGAGGTGTAACATACCTTCCATCTGTAGATAAAAGGTTTGTGTATTCTCCTTACGAAGGTGCCTTGTCTTGCTGTCCCTTCTCTGAGGTAGATCCGCTACACAAACTTATGTTTACCAAGGAACAACAAAGAATGTGCAAGGAGATTTATTTTCTGTGGTATATGTCTTTCTCTTTCAGGTTTAGATTGAAGACAGAAGATGACCTCAGAAGTTTTGAATAACTTAGTCCTATCTTACCATTGCATTATGAGATAAAAAGCCAAGTATAAAATGCTACTGTTAAAAGTATTTATGTGAGAAATGATTTTAGGCACGTAAGACTGAAATAATATTTATAACAACTTGCATTAACTTGACAAATAAATCAGTAATAACAGTTATTACAGATGACAACACAATCATTAAGGGATGCCTTTGAAAGTTGCTATTGTTCCCAAAGGTCTCCTGGAAGTAAACATTACTTTTTGTAATTCAGTATTAAACTTTAGATATATCATGTATCTGAACAAAACAAGCATTCGTGTGCAAAGAGATCATAAATCACAGGCCAAGATTTTTTCAGAAAACACTGTCAGTCTGTTTTCATGCCTCAGAGTGTCTGCCTAATCTCTACAGGTTTCTCTTATTTATTAGAAGTTAAAATTAGATGTGATGTCCATCTCTTAAAGTGTAGTGAAACTTACGAAAACAATTTTTTAAGAAAAACTAACCTCATATCATAACTTACATTAGCATTTGATAGCATAGCATAGAAGAGAGTAAACTTTTTAAAGTACTCCAATGGGATATGAAAACCAGAGGAAATGAGTGCTATAAACAATATAAAAAACCCTGATAACCAACTCTATGTAGATATAAATGTACATATACATATTTATATACATTTGTGCACACACACACACACACCATTTTAAAAGCACATTAAACAGAAATCCTTTATGTGTTATGTTTTTGGTAGGAACTCTGACTGCTGCCAGAAGGCCTTGTGACAGCTGTAGCATGCTGTTTGTGTTTTCATTATTTTAGATCTATTCTTTATACATGTATTTGCATCTGAAATGAGATATATGACAAAAAGGGAAAAGGGAGTTTGGGGTTTTTTAAGCTGAAAGCCACTACTGGCTCAGCAACAAGTAGGAAACAATTCAGGAAAAATGATCATGGATATACTTACCCTGGAACTTGGAAAGAGGAGAAGCTTCTTTCCAGATGTATGTTTTATAGGCAATGGCTGATTTCCTCCCAGAGACACCTTGGTTTTCTTGTTCCTCTCATACCTTTCTGTAAGTGGAGGTGATGTATGGAAGAGATTTGGGCTGTAATTTTAAATGGAAGTTCAATGGTACAAAAATGCACTATAATCCACATGAGGTTTTTTCCCTTAAAATTTCTGGAGTCCTTTATTGTTGTCTAGGAGTTTCTTTCATTTTTCAAAGCTAAGGAATCTGTAATTTAAGTTTAAATGTAGTAGAACCTTGACTTTTTTGTTCAGCCTTCACCCTTTTAATAACAAGGTCTGATCAACCCGTAAACCATCTCAGCAGCACAGGGCAAATTTTAAAAGGAATTAAACACAGACTATTTTAGTGTCATGAAGAAAGTCTTAATAAGAACTAAGTTATAGGCAGAACATTTCCAAGTAGTGGTTTGCTACGTAATATATATGTATAAAAACATCGCAAAACCTCCCCCAAATATTTGTATTTTTACAAAATTAGATAATATTCCAAGCAAAGATCACAGGACTTAAATTTTTCTTTAAAACTCTTATTCTTTGTAAAGTAAAACAGCCCACGCTTAGCACAAAATTATAGATCAAATTGATGCCAGCTTTGTTGTTTATGAAGTGAAATATGAAATTGCTGAAATAGGAACCCTCACAAAATGAACAAAACTGTAAATGTTTCAGTATTTTTAAATTCCATCCTGTGCCAAATGACATGGAAATGAACAAATGAGAAAATAATAATATTGAAATCTGAGACTGTGTAGCTCTTATGACAGATGAGTTCAAGAACACAGAAACAGCAGCTACAAGCTCAACAGAATTTCCAGCTCCTAGGGATCCTCTGTGTCTTGTGCTAATATTTGTTTGCAAGTGATTTTTGTCCCTGCAGGAAATGCTGGATTATGAACTTTGTGTTTTAAACAGAATGTCAGTGTGATGCACTAATTTTGTTATATATATGGGTTCATTTTCTTTATAACAGCGCATTTAGCTTCTTGATAGAACATAAAGATAGTAGGGAAATAACAACCTGACTTCCTGAGGTAGTAGAAGAAATGTGCTAGAAATATACAAAATATATGGCTAAAAAGAAGTAAAGACAGCTGAGAATAGCCTTAAAGCTGTAGATTGAATGATGGCATAATACCCTGCAGACAAATGCAAAAAAAAAATCTACTTATAATGCTCAATGAGAAGCCATTAATGGAAATGGTATATAAGATTAGATTAATATTTTCAGACTTGCAATCCACATAAGAGGAAGGTTAACAGGGAGCTCACTGTTGTGAAATAGAATATCACTAATTCATTCAATTTTCTAAAGGGAGACTTCAATGTTTAACCTCAAAAATGTAGTTTCCTATTTTAGTGAAGGAGAAAAAAAAGTACTTGAGGAGATTGCTTTTATCTTAATTTCAGGAATGTCTCTGAAGAAAATGAGACTTAGATGACACAAGTCTGGATGTGCTCATTCCTGAAACTCTAACCTATTTGTGAAACTGCTTAATTCCATAATTATTTTAATTTTGTTTTCTAAAGCTTCCCAATCACTTCAGCTTCAGCATTAACCATTATATTGCAATGTACAGTATATACAAGTCTACTGCTGGTGCTCATAATTGGACTTAGGTACTTAATGGCCTAAATCCTGCTGTTAAAGTCTCTCAGACTTTGAAAGAGGTAAACTTCAAAAAAGTCATTGTTAGAAGTAGGAATTGGCCCAAGCCCCAGCTTTATTGGGGATGACACTGAAAACTGGAATGGTCCCTGACACTTTGTAATTTACTAGAATAGATGTACAGGTAGCTTAAATTTATAGGCTTCTAGGTAGAATCGTAATGGCACCAATGTGCTCAGTGTCAGAAAGTTGATACTACCTGTGGAGCAGCAGTTCTCAGAGCACAGATATCATTTAAACCTCATGAAAACACAGAAAGAGCTAATTGGTGAGGGGTTTAACCTAAATTTAGGGAAATAGAGTTTCCAATACTTATTTTAGTTCATCTGGGCTGAGATTAGGGTTTATATTTCCTACCATGTGGAAATATGCCTATCTGTGTATTACTTTAGGCTTGGGAACTGTAAGCATCTCTTTTTTCAATATAAATACATTTTCAATGTTATATATTCTGCATTGTTCTTGTGCATTCCAGTTCCTAATGGGTGCTTTTCTTTTTTTTAGAGTTTAGCTGAGACTGGATTGCTCTATACTGTTAGAATACATTAAAACAAAAAGGACTGGAAAAGCTATAGCCCTTAATAAATTATATTTTTACTGGTGAAGTAGAGGATGAATAATTGTTGTTGATATGAGGAGAAGCAGGAAACAGAATGCAGGACACCAAGCTTTAACGGGGAGAGATGCTACTCATAAGAGTGGAAGCCGCTGTAAATACCCCC
Source organism: Fringilla coelebs (assembly GCF_963513975.1). Lineage (NCBI taxonomy): Eukaryota > Metazoa > Chordata > Aves > Passeriformes > Fringillidae > Fringilla > Fringilla coelebs. The sequence goes on along the minus strand of NC_140030.1, from coordinate 13,882,104 downwards.
ATGTTTTCACTAACCCAGTTCAAGTATTCTAAACCAAAGATTAGAATTTAAAGATTAGAATCCTCAAGTGAAAGAAAATATCCCTTTCCCCCCAGGAAGTGTAAATTACATATGTTCTTTTAATGGCAGCTTCCATTTTCTAGTTTTGGAGTCCTCTTTGTGAGATACTGAACTTTCCTTATACATCATATGAAGAGTGAGTTGTGGCTAAGATTTACAATGATGATCCATCTCTTTTGTACCTAGACAGTCTTTTTTAAGCCAAATGACCTAAAAAGTCAACAACTTTTATTACTAGGGCTATAAAGAAAAAGTAGGTGAATCATCCCTTAAGGTTGTTTATCTCTCTACAAGAAAGAAAAAAATTTAAACTTATGATGCTAATATGGCAAAAATTAAAAAAGTGTCAGTATCAAAAACATTGTTTAAAAACTCTACAAATTACAGAATCAAACACATTTTAGAAGCTTATTAAAGTCAAACTTTAATTTATACATATGCACTTTATATTTGCACAAAGCTAGTGAAATGGACCCTGCTTCATCACTCTGACTTCTCAGTGCTAGGACCACACAAAATAAATTTAAAAAATTGTAATTTCTATTTTTAAATTTCTTAATGTTGCTTTAAAAAATGTACAAAAAATATGACCAGCATCCTAAAGAGCTATTAAGATTTTTTTGTTTCCTGACAAATTAGCCTCAAAGGCAGAATTGTAATTATTTACCTAATGAGGTAACTTTCTTCAGTACAACAACTCATGCACAAGGCTGGAATACCTAGATTATAAGTAAGATAAATTCTCCTTGCTTTTAATTCAGGGTAGTCCAACTTATATCAGCTGGAGTTGTATAAAAAAGAGCTGTATATATTTACAAGGGCTGTGTAGAGAACGTACAGCTTTTTACAGACTTGCTCATGCTGTTAAAAAGTTGTTAATTTTGAATGAATTAATTGCTAAAATGAGAATAATTCACCCTTAAAGCCTACAGATATGCAAATGCAATTGGGAGAATAATATTCTATATTACTTTAAATTCCCTTGATTTGACATTCACATGAATTGTCCATTGTACTGAATATGTTTGAGCTCTCCAGGCCTACAGACAGTTGTGCTGTTGTTGGTCATGTACAGCTGTGGTCTGAAAAAACAAAACATCAGTCAGACTGAATGATGCATTAAATAAACTCAATACAGTTTATAGAGCCTGAGAACAGTGAAAGAATGAGCGTTATGATGTGCAAATAAAGACAATATCAACTTCATTATGTCAAACCAAATAATATAATCGTTGGTTTTCTTTTGATTCTTTTTTTTTTAATTTTCTGTCAGAGATGTTTTAAATGCTGATGACTTTCATTTTCTATGAATTAATATTGAACATAAAAATATACTCTGGTATATTTATGTGTGTTTAGAATTTGCTAATCAAATTAAAAATGTAAGTAATTTTGAAGAGAGTTTTACTCATCACATTTCATAGTAATCTGATTTGCATGCTTTATTAAATAAGTGTTAAGCTTCATTTTACAACTTGGGCATTTAATTAGCTTTGTCTTTCTTTATAGACCAATCAATGACTGATAAACATCTTTTAATGGTTTTTCTGTGAACTAAACTCCTTTCAGGTAAATTTCCGTAGTCAAGATCATTTCAGTATATTTAAAATTATTCATGTTTTCTAAGAGTTTCTAAAATGCCATCCAGAACTTAATGAAGTAAAGATATGAAATAAAAATAGAAGTATTTTGTGCAATTATGTAACCAATAAAAAGAAAACTAAAATCTATGATTAGTTGGAGGTGAAGATAAAAGATATTCCGAAACAGTCCACATAATAATGCAATCCCTACAACATAAATAACTGTAAGTGTAACTGATGTAAATATTTATTAAGTCTCCTGCTAGTTAAAATACTATCTTGTTTCTCATAACTCAGGTCATTGATTCCAGCTGAAATTTTAATCTGAAAACATTGTCAAAAGTTCTCTGAACATATAAGTGGGGAAAATTCCTTTATTGTGTTGTAAGTACTTGAGACATAAAACCTGCTATTCTGATTCAGCTGTTCTACCTCTGTGAGGCAGACACCTACAGCTACATAAAATGGACAATGTGAGTATTCCTTTCACTGTGTTGTAAAAATCTTTGAGCTTTGCAGTCAAAAACCATTATGGACACTAAGAAAAAAGAGAGGAATATTCAATTCCTTGGAACTCACATCAAATATGTAAGAAACTGTCCTAAAAATAATGAAGTAAATGCAACATAACATTGACTGTAATAATGCTAATCTTTAATTCTTCTAAAGGTAATTGTATACTGCAAATAATGGCATTGTATTTCAAGATAATTCACATTTAAATCATAAACAATTAAGAGAGTATTTTTGTGCAGAAAACCTATTTGGAAAAAATGTCTTTTACCATGAGACATACTGGTAAACAGATGTGGAGCCACTAGCTGTGAAAAACAAGGTGAACAAAAAGTTAGGAATGTAAATACACCGATTAAATAATATTAAATTATACTCGATTAGCTATTATATGTTTACTTGCTGTGTCTAAAAACACACAAAGAGATATGAAAAAATATTTTTAAATATATATATATATATATGTTTACAAGCACACATATCCTATATATGCATAACCTGTTATATGAAGAGCTGACCACTAAGAAGTAGTGTGTTTTCAGCAGATAAAAATTAGCTAGATACCAAGTACATTATCTCAGTCTTTGCAGGTATTCCCAGTAGAAAGAAGAGGAAGGCTTAGATAACAACACAAGCTGATAAGCTTATCTATTAGAAGTCTCTTTTAAGGCTGACTGCTTAATATATCCAGTTACTTTCCAAAATATTTTTTACTATCATATTTGTTATATTTGCAACATTTAAAATTGCAATATTATGCTTAAAATATACTAGCTTTGTCATAGTCTATAGAAAAGCTTGCTTTGTTGGTTTCTTGTCTGTTTTGTGGTGTTTGGTTGTTTGTTTGCTTGTTTTTTATTTAAAGCTTCAAATATTTTGGTGTAAATGAGCTGAAATGTATTTCCTCTCATTGTAGCCAAGGACACATAGATGAGCAGCTGCTGTCGGACTAAGTCATCAGGATCTTTACAATGATCCACTATTTTTTCCCATCCCCAGCCATCCAAGCAAAGAAAAAGAATGGTTTATTCAACCTAAAAGTGACATCTATTTACATGGCCAGACTGAGAGGCATCCCAGAGAAGGAGGTAACAGAGGTTGTATCAATCCCTGCAGTTCATTTTTGTTCCATATATGCTCTGCAAGCCAACTGGAATGTGAGACGTTGTTCATGTGTGCTGTGGCAATCTCTGAGACAGAAGTGCTGGTGGAAGCTGAGGGATTTAGTAACACCTTGGCCCTTTCAACTTGTGGTGTCACACAGAGATGCTGTGCGTTGCTGAGAGAAATCCTCCTGGTGTGGGCATCACCATTCTCTTCCACTGGTGCCTTAAGTTTTAGCTTTCATATTATCCAGGTTCTGTACTGCATTAGTGTGTAACTCTGAACTTCAAATAAAGTGCTAGCAAATTCTCCTCTCCTCTGTTGTGTCTGTTTAGTCAGACACAACAATCCTTTTCCAGCCAAGAACCAAGAACCCCGTTGCAGCTTCAGATCCAAAAAGTGTCAACAAGAGTGAATTGAGGAGAGCAAACTGGGAGGATGGGACTGCATAACCTGGAGCTGTAATTAGACAATAAACTCCAATATGCAAATGAACCAAAACTTATAAAAGTGTGAAAAGGTGTGATCTGTCATCCATCTTGGGTGTAGCCTCAGCCAGGTTCTTGTACTGCCCAGGGTTTATCCTTTGGAGGCCTTCTAATAAATACCTCCTTTATTCCTCTAATACCATCTAGCCTCTGTTCCAGGTAGCCTCTCAAGGCATCACCACCTTCATGTGTTTTCTTTGTCCTCTCACACACAGCTGTTTGTTCTTCCTGACCATCCTGATAATCCCTTTTTCTTCCTCTTTCAGTGCCAATATATTGGCTTAGATAGTAAATTATGAAAAATGTACAACAATTCAGATTCAGCACCTTCCACAGCTGCATTACTACTTTCAAACTGGAGGTATCTTTTATGTGTATGTCATGTGACATGATTCACCTTGCCTTCTTTACTGTCCTATCATTCTGGAAATGACATCATACTGTGCCTTATAGTCAATTATAGGTCTTTCTCCTGTTCAAATAAAGATTGGGAGGCATGTACAAGAAATAATTCAACAGAGGATTTCTTGCTATCTTTTGAAGATATTTCTGCCATTTTAAATTGAAAATGTATTTGGCTATTTCTTTTAAAGCTATGAGTGTGGGTTTTATTTTGACTAAATTTACATGTCTGGATGAAACTTTTGGGGTAATTTATCTCACCTGTTGTTGAGCCTATCTTTCTTATTTCCAGAGGTGTATCTAATTGCTTGCATAGGTAATGTGTCACAGTATTAGATACAGCAGATGTTATATGTAGTCGGATGACTCCACTATAAAACGACTTTTTCAAAAGAAATTGAAATACCTAAGTCCTTATTGTTTTCAGTGACACCTGTGGTAAGCCAACCCTATAGCTTCAAATAAAACATTTTATGGGCTTCTGTAAGATTCAGAAGCACTGGGAGGCATGGAGCAATGTTCCCTAACATATGGTCCAGCTGACAAGTATTCACATCACAGAGCAATGATGGATTATACTAATGTGCTATCATGCATCAAGAAAAATATTATTATCTTTGAAAGAATAATTTTCAAAGGTTGTGTATTTTTTGTCCTGAAATATTTTGTTTCCAAGGAAAAACACTACATAATATGATCTACCCACATCAGAAAGGCATACCATCTTAAACCATGTTACATTTTATGGTGTAGACATATCATTATATCAGGCACAATTTCAGTGACAACTTCCAAAGTTACAATTAAGAACATAAATAGGACTTAGATCCAGTAAAGAGTTAAGCACTTCCAGAAGGTTTTTCATCCTGTCCAAATGTATATGCCTAAGATAGGTGTGATGAATTGCCATCTGTCTCTCTTCAGAGCAGATGACTAGTTCAAAGTATGTGCCAGCCTGTTACATAAACAAAGACACATTAAAACAGCTACAGGACAAGTTTAAGCTTTTGGTATCAAAATTCTCCATACATCTAAGCTTCAGTTTCTAGGCATGTTGAGAGGAGATTCAGTTTCACTGCACATAATGTTATCCAAATCTTCAAGCTAGCAACCCTTTCCTTTTTTTGACTGATGGGTTTGTGATGGCAGTAGAGGGAAGATGTTATGCGAGGGGCTCGGAAAGGCTTATTTGGGATGCTGTACATAATTGCTATTGAATCTCTGGAACACTTATTTACTTGCAGTCCTCCTGAAATAGTCATCTCAGTTCAATAGGTGGCTCTTTGGAATTCAGACTAGGCTTTCCTTCTGTTTCAAGTAGTTATATGGCCTGGTAAAATGGATATGAAATAGTAGAATAGCATCATTTTGCTGTCTAATAATGTCCACAGACCAAAAAAAAAACCAAACCAAAACCTGGGGAAATCCTTGCCATTTTTTAACTCTCCTCATCAGCCAAAGAAAGCTTCATGCATCATGGATTAGGAAACTCAGAAGCACCAGTGAGTAACGAAAATCATCTGTGAAACTTGTCTAGTACCTCTCAGCTATAAAGAAGTGGGGAAAATTGCCAGGAATTTTTTTTTTTTTTAAAAGCTTAGCTCTTAAGACTGCAGGATTCTGAAGCCCATCATAAGCTGCTTTTTATTGCATACACTATGCTGGTTTTGTCTGCTTTGTAATGCTTCATAGACTTCTAGTTCATTTTGCATTTATGCATACAGAGACACCTACAATATGAACAAATACATCTAAGCTACTTTTCTTAGTGACTTTTATGGAAAATGAAAATAATGAATACAATTCCTTTCTATCTTTTTAAATATTTACTTTAGAGTGTGTAAATGTGACCCTCACAGGGCTCATGTCTCTCTATTGCCTGTAAAAAGAGCTTATTTCATTCTACACATCTGCATGTTATCTGATGAAGCCCATAAGCAGTGGAGGAAGATGATTTATTAAAAAAATATATACTTTATTTAATTTTAATACCTGAAGACTCTTAACTAGTGTTTTGTTCTTTGGTTAAATTGCTTTCTTTATGCCCTTCCTTTGCACAAACACATTTCTAATGGACTTCCTTTGCACAAACACATTTGTTAGAGGTCCTGTTTAAAGCTTCATTTCAATACAAAATGTTAGGTTGATCATTTGTTACAAGGCATGGGTAGTCCACAGTATAGGCTGTTCCCTTTGATAATAGTATCCTAAGGAAAACTCAACGTTGCTGACTCAGATATAACAGCTGTGAAGAAGTATCATGCTGTAAAAGGGGTTATCTTGAAGATGAAACAGAGAAGTTCAGCACTGATCACACAGAAGTACTAAGGCTCCAGCCACACTCATATCAGTTACCCAGCTAAGTCAGGACTGCCTGCGCCCACCCTGCTAACAACCTGCTGGGACATGACCTGCCCACACAGTGCCATTCAAAGCAGCTGTCAAAGGGCACAGAACCACAGAACTGCTGGTTCTACGGGATTGATGCAGGTCAGACAGTTCAGCTCCCACATGAAGCACGACCATTGATAATAACAGATCAGGGCACCTGCAAATTTATCTTGCTGAGCTTTAAATACAACTCAAAGGATGAAAGTTTTCTTCAATTGCTCTGGCAACCCTGCTGCAGTGCTACACTGCTTTTCTAATGCTGAATATTTTCCTAAATGTCTAATCTGAACCATCTGATCCACATTTTTTTTCATTCCTTTTATTCTTCTCATCAGTTATTTACTGACAAGAGTGACACTCAGGTTTGTACCTGCTCTTCAGGTAGCTGCAGCTCACCTTTTGAGTCTCCTCCAGGACACAAGCTCACCCTTTAACCTCCTTGTTTTCAGACAGAGCAAGTCCAGCTCTGTCAATGGCTGTTTTTATTTCCAAGAGTGTGAATAATGGTCCAAATGATGGAGATTAATGAGATCATAAAGCTGGAAGTGACCTCATTTAGCTTGTCCATTCTGCCCCAAGTAAGATCAATTGCATCTATACCATTCTTGACAGATATTTCTCTAATCTAAACATCTCCAGTGATGAGTGCTCTCTAGCTTATCTGGCATAGAGACTGAGATTTCTAGTAAAATATTTTGAGACAGATAAATTTGGGCCCAGGCTCTTTCTTCCTGTCACAGCCCATATTTTCAGGGCCACTGAATTTTCATGCTCTCAGCTCCAGCCAGCAGTGAGGGTGAGCACATCCCCTCCACAAGCACACACACTACAAATAGCGCACAGAGCCACTCCCGTGCTGCCACACACACACAAACACAGTGAACAACACCAATGGCTTGATCCTGTTCCTTCCCTCCTGCAGAGCAGGGGTGAAGCTTGCTAGTGGAATACACTGACATGTACACACACACACACACATATACATGTACATGCACACACATACATGTACATGCACACATAGGTCTCTTCCTATAGTGAGGCTTATATGGTCAAGCCAGTTGCTGGCTCCAAGACCCCAGTCTTCCCTAGTTGCTGTCAGAGCTGGACCCCTCATGCATCAACTTTCCACTTCAGGAGCTTGTTAAATTGAACTCTTCTCCTAAGACTCAGCTTATTTGGCTGTGAGTTCTCTAGCATAATATATGAGCCTCAGATAGGAAATTCAGTCAACTCCAAGACAGAAAAAAGATTAAATAAAAGTATAAAATATAGACTGTATTGAACAGGTGCAGAGCTTTCCAGATGAGTATACTGACCAATCTCTTTTCCCTTTTTGGTTCTTTCTCCAAACATTTCACATTCTACCAGTTCCCTTAAGACAGCTCAGAAGTTTATACAATCTGCACGTTCTCTTTCCACTGGACTCCAAGTCCTACAACTCTTTAGGCAACATCCCTCTAGATTTGATGGCTTTCCAGAGACAGTCTCTTTTTGATGCATCTTAGTGTCTTTCACAGCAGGGACAGTGATCTGATTATTCTCTTCTGATGTTTGTTTATGGAGGAGCTTATCCAGCCTATTTTGGAGGTGCATTTCTTATTAGGTCACTATAGACTTTTCACCTGACATTGTCCTCTGCTCCTTGCCAAGTCTCTGTGATTAGCCTTTACTCACATAGCCTAGGAGAATTCACAAACCATGCAGCAACATTCAAACAAAATCACAAGGTAAATCACGGTGAACTGCTGCCACTACAAAAGAATGATGATGAATGACGCAATGAAGGGTTTTGCAGTCTTGTTTTAGTTGGTATGTCTAGAAAGTATTTCATCTCAAAGACATTGATCAATTTTTCAGCCACTGATACCTGAAAAATATCAAACATTTGTAAAGATTTTTTTTTCCAAAAGCAGTTCTAAAATGTCTCCAAAATTTATCCTAAAAATATAAAACCTTATATAGAAAAAGAGTGTACAATGTGCAGAACTGAATTTAGTGCCAGATGAATAACAAGCTGAAGGTCATAAAAGCAGGGCTTTATCTTCACATTAGATTTGCTTTCATTCCTTTGCAAACCTTAACTAGCTAACCAAATGATTTAACTGCTCTAATCCTTGCCTTCATTCTACTTTTCTTAATGTGCTTCCTTGTTTTCAGGATGATCATTTAGGCTGCTTGCATTCCATGCAAAATGATTTTATTGGAATATCTCCAGGGCATTGAAACTTGCATTTATACATTTTTGCACAGTATTCACCACATACTTGCGTACATTTTGGCATTGTTTTAAGTAAAACTAAATGTAAATACTCAGGCATAAATTTACTAGGTTCTCTTCTAAACTAATATTAGAAATTATGTGGTGGTGTTTGTTTTGGGTTTTTTTTAATTGACATCCTGTTCCTACTGTTCAAAATTATTTTTCAATCAAGCACAAAGAGTGCAGAGGAAAATGGATTGGGAGAGTATTCTGAAATGGAGCTCCATTTAGAGGATTCAGCAATAAACTCAAGGGTTTTTTTATTTAGATATGGCAGACTCAATTAGCATCTCATTAGCAATAAGCTGTATAAATAGGCATGTTCAGCAAAGAGGGAAAAAAGTCAATAGTCTGCTGGCAGTCACTCAGTATCCCAGCACCAAGCTTTCAACACACAGAGAAACTCTAATTAGAAGCTTGTCCATGTGCATGCATCACTCATTAACTGCCTCTTTACTGAAACGGAATAATGAATTGAGCCCTTTAATGTGACATTAATAAATTGCCACCATTTTGGGAGTATTTGAATGTAAAATGGTGATGTTCATTATCAAAATTATGTTTGATGAGTTGGGTTTGTTCTGGCTCATTGAGAAGGATAATTTTCCTACTGTTAGGGCTCCTTCCAAAAAACAAGTCTGGATGCTTTTGGCTTACTCCACAGAACTTAAAGTGAGCGTCTGGATCTCTGGAAACCAACACTAGAAACTACAGATATGATAGATGATGTAATGTAATGTAATGCCATGTTTCCTGCATCTTGTAGCTACATGTGCAAAGGTAATTGAACATGAAGGTTTGAAGGTATGTCTTAGGCAGAAATTCACTCATCTTTTGTTTATAGCATTTCTCCTGTACTACCTATCAGAAGGAATTCAGCTCTGTATATATGGAACATATCTGACAATTATTTGGGCCTAGACAAATCATCTGTCTCTTGTTCTGAGTCAATTTGCTCTCTTGCTATGTTATCTTCCAAGCTGTTTTTCACCTTTCGAAGGAAACAAAATACACAAAATTGACTATTTTGCAGGTTTGTGAATGCTTGTTTGTGGAAGACACCAGTCTAGGGATTTTGAGCCCCACGTTGCTCACTAAATGAGGGTCCAAATATTGGGTTTTTCAGAGCTGCATCGTGCCACTAATGGAGTTGTGCAAAGATTAATAGACTGGCTACCTGGTCCCCTCTCTGGTGGGAAGCAGCCTAATCCCATAGTGCAGTGGGAAAAGCAGAAGGTGTTAAAATTTTCCCTTTGTGAAAAGCTCTCTGAAACTCCTGCCTTTGGCTCTGGTTATGTGATGGGTATGCTTTGTGTCCTTAGTCACCCATACAGCTAACTTCATGCGTGGGTTCACATGGCTGATTAGAGACAATTGCCCTAGAGGATAAATATGATAAAGGGCAAGTTAATAAAGCAGAATTATTGTGGTATGCATAAAAGAACTGGTAACTCTTCAGGACAGGACACATAAAGGTAAATTATATATAGCTCAAATTAAAATCAGGCAGACTGTATTCATCTGTGACTACAACATGGCTGTCAAAATGTGCTTATGAAACTGTGCAATAGCAAATATGAATTTTTGCCAAAGTAGTTCTACACAACAGGCAAGGTGAGCTATAATATGGAGAAAAATAATAATTTCTTCTTTCAGTGTTCAAAAGTCATATAAAAACTTCTATACTGACCTGTCTCAGCTCTCTATCAAATTTTAAAGAGCTTTGGAGAAATACTGTAGAAAATTAAATAGTAAAATTTTCTTACCTACATTTGCTCATATTTTCTCAGTGAACTGCAAATTCATTAGAATTAAAAATCATGCACACTCAATTATGGGTATTGGAAATAATATTTCTAATACTATGAACACAACAAGCTATTATCAATTCATCTTATACAACTCTTCCCTGGTTTTAGTAATCTTTAACAAATAAATATCATAGTCCTTGACTATATTTTTCCTAATAAAATTTCAAGTCCCTGTGACAAACTGAATAACAGCATGGAATATTGTATTCTATACAAAGACTTCTTTTTCTTCATGTGACAGCATTTATTATACATAAAAGCTATCAAAGGGCTGTTTCCCTCTGTTATATGTTATGTTGTATTAGGTATATTAATAATTCCATAACATCAAATCAGATATATTTTTCTATTCCAAACCTTTCTCACAAAATAAATATGTTTTTAAGGAATTCAGTGTTTCTGGGTTTGACAGAACAAAAATTATACATAGTCTTTACATTATTTTCCTCAGCTATCATAAAGACATAAAGATGTTCAATGGATTTTTAATTATAAAATATTAAATTTATTTAATTCAGTAATCTGTAAGACAGGCTTTGTAGTATGAACTTGGAAAGAAGTGAGTTTGCCACATTTTTCTTGCCAGTTCTCATTACTTTTAGTTTTTTCTCATTCTGACTTTGATGTATAGGTTAGAAACTTCTTATAGTAGGACAGTGTATGGGACAGTGAACCTGACATTCTGTGGAGCTTCAATTTCATTAGTTTTAATACAAACATTAAATATGTTTAGCTTATAGAAAAGAAAGACTATTCAGGAAAATTATTCAGGAAATTTACTTAAGGTCTTGTAATTCATCTACTAACTTAGTGCAATTTAAGAGGAGGGGCTGGGTAGAAACCAGGTCTAACATTGTGTGGAAATTAAATAAAAATAGCACTTGTGTTTTCTTTTACCTAAGTCAGCTAACATTCCCCCTGAGAACTTTTGTTCTTGGATTTTTCAAGGCAGAATAGGAGAAAAAGCTATAGGCCTAAATTCACAATAAGTCAATACTCTTAATTAAGATCTATTTCACTAATAGTCTGTCTGATCCTTGGCAGTGCTTTATCTCACTAAAGACTCCAGCAGACATATGATGGAGGATTAAAACCAGACAGCTGAAGCAGCTACAGCTACCAGACAGTCTCCCACATTGTCCTTCTGATAGATTCTGCCACTGAGCAGAATGCCTGATACTTTGCAAGAAAGTTTCTAAACCAGCATGGCAAGAAGAAATAGGTTTAACTTAACATATTAAATTGAAATAATTTTTTTTTTTTTATATTTAGGAAACTGCAAACTTAAGCAATGTCGGACCTCTTGTACAAATAACTCAGAGATCTGTATGTTTGAGCAATAACATCTGTGAGTGAATGATGAAGATAGTTAGGGTGATAACAAATTTAGCCGTCTGATTTCCCCTGCTGTCATATAGTTTCAGACCTCTGAATGAAACACAAAGCTGATGAAGCATTCTTCTTGTAGAGGCCCAGTCAGAAAAGTATCTCTTTTCTAATACGTATTCTAGTGTTAGATGTGTTTTGGTGCTCAGGAATTCCATGATCCTAATTCTGACCACCTAACCCTGATTACATATATTTAAGAAATGTATTTGCTAATTTCCTACATAAGATCTCCTGAAAATGTAGAGAGATACTATGCAGATATTGTTATAACTTCAGCTGTAATAAACAATGACGTCTTTAAGTCTTTATCCTGACATGATCTGATGTCTGTTTTTCTCTTGCTAGATCCAAATCCCAGAGAATTTTCCTTTAGCATCACAAAGAAGTTGGTTTGGATAACTATAGATATGTCCTCTCTGGGTGGCTAGATTTTTTGTTTGTTTGATGCATATCAAATTTCCAATATGCCCCATGAAAATGAAATTACTTCTGCTGGAGAACCTTTAGAGGAACTCACCAGGAAAAATTTATAATTTTAAAGTGTGAATGCCTGTATTTAACTTGCATTTCTCTTTTTTAAATGGACAATGAAGACAAAGAAGTATTTCTGAGAGTGCCTATTTATTACATAAACACCTGATTATTTAAAATCTAAGGTAAACTACTAAAATACATTAGTTGAAAGAATTCCAGATGTGTTTCTCTATCTTCATGAGTAATAAAACTCTAGGATGACTAGCTGGGTTGTGAGAATTTATATTGTAAAGTTTAGCAGAACAATCCTACCCTACTGATAAAAATATATCATTTATAATGTCATGAAACAGCTGAGGCTTCCTCTACAGTCAGTAGAGGGAAGTCAGCACCTCCTTAAGGTGCTTCATCTCAAAGCTCACTGCCAGACTACAGCAGGAGAAACGGCCAAACTCATCTGAAAGCCACCATTTACTGCCACTGTATTGAGGGAATCGAGACAAAGAGCTGAACCATTTCAGATTCAGGTGGCTTTTAGGGAAGATGAATCTTATCCATTCAAACGTTAGTGATAACTTTTTCCATTTTTCTTAATCACTATCTATTAGAAATCCATTTACGTGGTTCTTTAATAATGCTTCAAGACTTCATACAAGCTCTCATAAACAGACTTAATGAGCAAAGTTTGATTCTGGCTTTTTGTGTCCAAACATGGTGCTTTCAAGTGTTGTTTCTACAAAACACTTCAAGATTTCTTGTGTCATTTTCCTATATGAATGAAAATGTCTTCCAGTACTTCCAAAGCTAAAATTAATTTTACTGAGCTTTTCAAGTATACGTTAAGTGGCAATTACAGAATATAAACTATCCACTTCTGCATATTTGAATTTATATTTGTAGTTTTCACATTTAAAAAGTATCAAAGAATAAGATAAAAAAATATGTCCAATTAGAATAAAATATTCATAATGCAGTGGAACTTAATTGAAGAGTGAGTTTAACCTGTAGAAAATATTTCTTCATTATAAATAAAATTATGCTGGGCTTAGGGCATAATTGTTTTCTGTTTGTTGTGGGGCTTTTTGTTGTTAGGGGTTTTTTTGCTGATTTTTTGTTTAATATATGAATAGTTTTATATTAAAAGTCTAGAAATCGGCTGTTTTTAATTCAGAAGAGAAAAAAATTTAGCCTACTACTTTAGGTGATGTTGGCCATCTTACAATAAATCAATAAATTTCTGCACTTAGTGCAAATTGCATTTTTTATGTTGAAATATTTTTCTCAAAGAAAAACATTATATTCTTGTCATTTATATAATTTAAAATTATAAACTTCTCTCCAGGTCTGTAATAACAGTGTTTATACATATTTGCTATATGATACAGAACTATTCCAGCAACATTAAAATAATTATTCCAGAGTAAATTATTCTTCCAGCTCCTTCATAGGTTTCAAAGGTAAGCTTTCAGTCTTCTCCAAAAATTGGTCAAACAAACATTGCTTTATTTTGACTGGTCAGACAAAAATTCTGGGTTACATCTGGACAGACGTACCAGGCACACAGCTCTGAATGATGTGTTTGAAACCATGTGAATTTGAGAAATATCCATGAAAAGAATAAAATCTAATTGTGTTTGCAGAATTAGAAGGATTTAGAAAAGCATTTTAGGCAACATAGGTAGAGCTACAATATAAAGACCCAGCAAGTATCCATTACAGGTAATGTCATATAGCTTCATAACACATCTGTCTCCATACATTAAGATTTTGCATTGTAATAGTTAAAGCTCAGGGCAACAGATTTATGGAAAACAGTTGCAAAATGCATGTTGGAAAGGAGTGTCATTCAGATGTCTTCTGAATCACTTAACATTTTGCTGTTTGTCCAAACTAAGCTTCATTCAGCACATTGGTGTTTATTTGATTCTCCGTTACATATTGGCCAAGCTACTGAACTCTGCAATCAGACAAACTAGGAATAAATGGAATATACCTGCAACAGTAAATTGAACAAAATGATAAATTGGCTTGCCCATGCTGTTAATTTTTAGAGAGATCCCTGGCATGGCTTTGGGCAATGTGAATTAGAACTATACAAATATTTCCCAGGTCTAATTTGGGAATTAGTAAGGATGATTTGGCAGGGACCATTTCAGAAAAGTGATTTGGATGCACCACTTTGTTTTGGCTAGTAAAAGTAATGTGAAAGCTGACAAATCATGCCAGCTTGGCTGCACAAATCCTAACATTGCTTCATTTACTAATGTATGTTTCCTCTATGTGATTTGAGGAACTTATGGGTTTAATAATCTGAGACAACCCTAAGAATACCCAGCAAAGTGCTCCTGGGAGCAGAGAGAGAGGAAAGAATAGAAAGGCAGGAAGACAGAAGTGAGATGGGAATGAGCAAAGAGAGTGCAACATACCTTCTCTGGCAAACATGGATTCTTAAAATGGATCAGCTAATTATGAAACTTCAGCTCAGCACAGATTTTTAGTGAAAGATTGGGTTACTAAATCTTGTAATTTTATATTTAACTTTTTAAATGTATACTTATTTAACAACATGCATCCAGGAAAAGAAGATGGAGATGAAGATATAATTGTAGTCTATAAAAAGTATTTAAGGGATAGGGAGGTTTTTTTTTCAGTGGCTCTTGGTCTATTTTTTTTCTAAAATAAAGGTAAGCAGTGGGGCTGAAAATTTTTCTGTAACAAAAAGCTGTCCCAACTACCTTACTAAAATGTCTGTTCTGTGCTTCTACTCTTCAATCACCTGTTGCACATATCAGTATCCTATCCCTAAGAATGTTTAGGATCCCTGTGCCTTCCTGGGAAACTGAATTTACACATGGCATGGACATGTAGGAAAATCAGGCTGAGTATAAGGTAAGTCAGCATATATAAGATTGGTTTGGAAGACAGAAGGACAAATCTTGCTTGGGAAAACACGTAAGTTTGCCATGTTTTCTGACCCAGGAGCAGTTTTTCTGTTCTGGGATGACCTAGGCTTGTTGTAATCATCACTTGGAAAAATTGAAGGGCCAACAACTTTCTGATGCAGGAGGGAGACAGAGCAGTGTGCAGACAATCTTCTTGCTCCCATGCAGGAGTGTTGCAATTCAGGACCAAGATTAGGGAAGGCAGGGGATTTCTGAGGCCTAGAAAATATCAGTGCTCTGAGGATTTAGGATCCACATTGCCAAAATCAGCTATAGGTATGCTGACAGTGGGGAGCCACAGGCTTTCTCCGGCTGTGTTGCCCATTACCACACAAATGGCAAATTCCTGCACCTGGCTAATTAGACACAGCTCTTGCAATCCTGAAATTCTTGATATTGTAATTTTTTTCTATTCTTACAAGAATCATGAGGGTGCCTCTGAAACCCAGTATCTTTTTTATTCTCATAGTCTACCCTTCAGACTAGTTTAATGAAATGGGAAGAATGTTTCATTTTGTGCCTTTGTAACCAGGCCTTTCAAGCTTTCAAGTGTGAAAATGTGAAAAAAAGACCTTCTATCACCCTAGATAACTTACACCCTACACACAAACAATTTGAAAGTAAGTGACTTAATTCAAAATAAATTTTGAAAAATAGATTTCAGTTTGAGGAAATGATGTAATACAAATATAGAAATTATTAAATTCACTCAGTAACCACTAAACCAGTGAATTTTTTTGCAGCTGTGAGCGTTAGCGTTATTAAAGAGAAAGGACTATATAGTTTGAGCATTTCTAAACTGTGAAGAAAACCCATTTTGAAAGAGGGGCAATCAGCAAAAGTTCAAACAATTTTCAGTATCATAGAAAAATGTATTTAATGCATTGTTTAACTACTAGCTAAGCAACAATCATTTCCTAGGCTCTTGATTGAAACATATTAAATGGGAGGAATGAAAATGCTTTAGAAAGACTCTGTACAAAGTGAGGGAAAGACTTCAGTGAGGAACTTGCCACGGTCAAGTAATATAATCCTCAATCTCATCTCTAAAGAGACTCATCTTTGAATTTTTGCATTGTCTTTCAGGTCCAGAACTCAAATTTATTTTCAAGTCAGGACAAATGAGGGAGTGTTTTTATGAAAAAGAGCAAAAGAAATGTCTGCTACAGTGTGCAAGGACTAAAATTTTGGAATGCTTTTTAAATTTTTTTTCTCAAATTTCTGAATAAAAAATATCATATTTTCTACATGGAGACTGAGATTCATTACAATAACTTCAGGAAACTGCAAGTCAGAAGATTGGTCTATGTGATCTCTTTAAATCTAATAGAGACATAAAGCTGGGGAACTATTTATTCTACTTATCTTAAACAGCTGGTTATATTAGAATTAATTTTCTTTTCAAAGCAGCAGTTTATCTTTTGGGTGCTTTCTTCTCCTAAACTTTTACAGCTCTTGTGATTCTAATGCAGTCTTTTTTAACTTGATGGTATTAAAGAGTTTAGAATAATGGCAAGTATATTAATAAATCTGCAAAATAAAATTTTCCATTGCACACTTTAAAAAGGTATATTTCACATATATGTGTGCATCATTTAATTGTAAAATAAGTTTTATGCTGTCCTTGGCATTCACTTAGCTGGTCTTGTATATGCAAATTGCTTTGGGGATTGCTTATATAAATATTTACCCAGAAGAAGGGTTTACAGCATATTTGTGTACTTCTCACAATTTAATTGATAGCTAATCTTGTTTTAGTAAGAAGAACAATTAACCAATAACATATTTTCCCTTTTTATGAGTATAACCATTTGCCACTGAGTCAAATTGGGAGGGAGGGAAAGTTATAGAGTATAAAAACATGGTAAATTTCACCAGAAATCTATTAAACCAAATTAATTCATTGGCAATACAATATTAACCTTACAATTGTCTTGTTTAATGTAAAGAACCTCAAGTAATCACATAAAATAAAAAGTTTATGTGATTTATAGAAAGAAAATAGAATGCAGACTCTATGCCTTTATCTCTTCAGCAAGTAATTACAAGGAACATATTTTTTATTGTTAGGTTATTTCAATGAAGTTTCTAAACCATACAGTGCAGAAAACAATCTTTCCATGGTTAAAAAAACCCAAAAAACCCCTTATAAGTTAGGAAACTGAATTATATCTCTGATGGAAAACAGCTGAATATCCATTCTGGGACATGACTTTTGATTCTAAGTGCCATTCAGTTGTCAATTCAAAAGTATAAAGTTCCATTTGAAATGTCCTCCAGTGAGACACCTTCATTCCATGGATGTTGAGTTTTATCTGCCAGTCCATTGTAGACTCATGTGTGCTTTGCACAGACATAGATGATTGCATATCAACATTTCTGTTTGGTTGCTTTTATATTGAACCAAATCTTACCATAGACACTTAAAGTGCGTTGAGAAATCTACACTCTCTTGTATTTGTCCTTCCTTCTTTGTTCCCCTCAGTCCTGAAGCATTAAATTGCCTGGAGAAATCTAGATGAAACATCTGAGCTATCAGAATGTAATTAACTCTAAAGTCTACAGGGATCAATGTCTTGCTTCCTAACGAGAGTACATAACAACACTGAATAAAAGGAAGTTTTTCAACTTTGTTTAAATAGGCCTAATTTCAGCAATCTATCATTTTCCTTTCATCTAACTATTCTTCTAAATGTTTTTGTCAAGATAAAGCTGGTTATTTATTTTTTTCTTAGAAAAATTGTCAAGACTCAGTATGCTTAATAGTTTATGAAATTGACTTATGCTTACCTTTCTTTTTATTGGATATGACCTTTAACATATTTTAAAGATATAGCTTAAATATTTGGGGTAAATTTGTAGACCTCCATTTGATTTTAATGCAAATGTAGTGTCCTTTTGAAGGCAGATCAATTCAAATTCAGCTCCTGACATTTTAAAAATATATCTAATTTGAATCATAGCTTTAAATTTCAAAATTTTTAAATAGTATTTATGAATATTGTGTTCTTTTGGATGTAATTTCAAAGTGCAATTTCTACTGAAGGCAGAAATGTAATCTCCTAATGTCTTCCTGCTTCCAAGTTTATATTCTTTTGTGTGAGACTTTTCATTGAAAAAAAAAATCTATGCAGATGACTAATTTTGTTGGTTTGGTATGAATAATTTGAGGCTTAAGGTCTTAGTCTAAATTGCAGGTGCAGGTTCAAAGAAGTGATTGGAATAGATCTGAAGCCTCAACTGGAAACTATTGAATTAATATGAATTCTAAATTGTACCAAGAATTCAGGGTGGGAGAACACGCAGAGCATGGGTGAGTTGCATCCTTGCTCTGCTCATGCCTCTCTATTACTATGGGAAGGCATCTGAAGCTCACTGCTGCATTCATTTAAGGGAAGAAAGGGAGTTTAAAGACCCATGTGCTGTAAACTGTATATGAAAAATATGGTGTCTCAAATATGATGCATGTATTTATTGTTGGAATTCATGTTCCACTCAAGAATAGCTTCATGATTCATTCAAAGCATATCTGATGTCATAATTTTTTACCTAAAAAATAGTGGCTATCTGTTCCCCATCTGCTCACCCATCTAATTATATATATATATATATATATATAACGTTTATAGATATATGTATGTATCTCAGTATAACAGTCTTCGTATGTTCGCCCTCAGAAGAATCTGTAAATGTAATTCTGATACTGAATGTCTTGTACACTGTTTATAAAACAAATTCTGTCCTTTTTCCTGTCAGTCTGACAATTTTTGTCCACTATGTATTAATATTTTAGGTTGCCTTTGTGATCTATTCAGAATCAAATTTACTTTATTTCTCCAGTGTAATTGTTGCAACAGATATTAAAGATATTGTGCATATTTTCCCAAAGTTTAGTACAGCACATCTGCAGTCTCTAAAACAGTTGTGAAAATTTGAATTTGTCTCTCTAGTTATTTTATTTGTAAATTTTAGTCATCCCACTCTACACATAATCACCTTAGGCTCCCTTTAAAATCAATCAGGGAATAAAATCAGCTCAAAAGGTTTTTCATTTGACCTTGTTCAAATCCTTATTTCAGGAAGATATCAATCTTCCCATTCCCATTTCCCTTTAGCATTCAAAGGTTCACACTTTTTCTGCTGTGAATTACAATTCAATAAAAAAGTCCTTTAAGAAGTATTCCACTGGCACATTGAATTATGTCTTTAAGAATTACAAACACCTGTCTTATCAGACAGATCATTTAACTAGTTTGCCCATTATGCTGCAGTTGATGAAAAGAAATTACATATTTGCACAGTAAATTAACATTCTTCATGTTTTAGTATATTTGTGCTAAAACAGCCAATTTGAATAAAATAATGTATGTTCATTTCTATACTAAGCAAGAGGAACTATGCAGCTCTTTCATGACTATTCTACTGGCCTTTAGGCTGCCAGTTGAATTACTGTGTCCTCCTTCTTGTAGATCTCATTTATTCCAGTTTTTCCCTTTTTTCATTGTTGTTGATGAAGAAATTATGTTCCATGTACACATTCTCTGTGTGTATTGTATGTATACCACAATCCCTTCACGCACTCACACATTCTGTATATTTTTGAACTGCTGGTAGTGCATTAACATGTACACCAGCAGGAGCTACTGCAGAGACAAGCAGCAAGCAAAAAGCAGCTTCTGCCTCCCATTGCTGTTTCTCTGAGCCATTCATCCCTCGAGTAATTTAATAAATGTTCCATTAAGAAGTGGATGCCCATAAGTGCCTGCTGTAAGATATAGCACACAAAGCTTCAAACAAAGCTCATAATGATTTTTGTGTCTCTGTACAATACTATAATTTCTCATACATAATTTTTTTTTTTTTACAAGAAAACTCAAGGACAGGAAAAGTGCTTTTTGTAAGAGTAATGCAGCAGAAAGTTTTTATAAAACTTTTATTTTGTCTGGCATGGATTGCATCTTTAAACAAAAGTGTCACAATCACCAATCACTCTGAAACTTTATTAGAAATCTCTTGGTTTGCTCTCAGTTATGCCTCTGAGGTTTGTTTGAGCTTTGAAACTTTATCTGTTCACGGATACCTTTTCCAGAACATTCTGATTGTCAAAGGAGTACACAGATTTGATTTCATTTGGTTTATAATTTCTTTTTATAAGTGGCTTTTCTTTGAAGAGTTTTATTAGTAAATCACCTCCAAGAGTGATGCATAGACATAATGAAATTGAAACTCTCCAAGATTTTATCCATATAAAATCAAAACATTTATTTTACACTAGGTTGTCTAATACTGATTAGCTCTGACGATGAAACGCTGCAAAATATTTATCTCTTGTTATCACATTGAAGAAAGGAACCCTGTACATTTAAGCACGAGCTAATTCATTTCCTCCTTCTCTCATTAATTTATATAAGCTTTATTACTATATAAAAAATCAAAGGGAATCTAAATTGAAAAAGAACATTGTTTGTCTACTTCCCACCCTTAAAAACACAAGAGCAATAGGATAAGAAATTATCTTTGGGAACTTTATATAAGAATTTTTTAAAGATAAATTTGTGACTACATGAATGATAGTTTTGGCAAACTATCTTCTGCAATACATGCAATACTATACATTTATTAATTAATCCTTCATTTATTCCTTGATCTGAGCAATACCATAATTACAAAAGTACAGAAGAACTCTCTTTAAATACATCAGAAGCTATAGATAAGAAAAAAACTATTGTGGGGGAAAAAAAGAAGAAAAGAAAAGCTTTAACTTGATTTTCAAATAACAAAACAGGAGAAATAAGGGTTCTCTCTGCATTAGAAAGACTTTGTGTAGTCCAATAAAGACCAGCAACCTGAAAAGTGTCAAGTCTTGTCTTTTTAAAGGGGATGGCTCCTTACAGACTAAAGTTAAACCACTGAATCGAGGAGAGCTACTTGAGCTGTCCAAGTGCCTGCCAGGGACCAATCTCACAATTTAATTGTCCAGCTGATGCAGTTCCAGTGCTTGGACACCTGCACTGGCACTCTGTAGTTCCCTGATCCATGAGCTGCTGAACACCTCTCTGTGCTTCCACAAGAGGAACAATGCTTTGTATCTGCCAGAGAAATTCCTTTTCAGAATCCACCCTCCTAATCTCTCCTAATCTCTTGTAGTTTTCAGGTTGGCAGGAGAAATTATGTACATATGTGAAGAAAATATCCCAGAATATGGCTTTCAGAGATGCTATCATATAATATTTGATTCAGTGTAAAATGATCACAATTATGTCTCTCCCAGCCATATTTAGTTTTCTGCTCCCCCAAATGACCAGACAGGCTTACTCATCGCTCAGAATTAGATGAGTATGTGGGTGTTGTGTCAGGGTTTTTTTGTTTGTTTGTTTGTTTGTTTGTTTTGTTTTGGTTTGGTTTTTTTGGGGGTTTTTTTTGGTTTTTTTAATCTCTGTGTTACTAATCTAAGCTTTGTAGATTCCTGGACACCTGAAACAAACATTTTTGTTCAGGTGGTTTTGGTTTTGGGTTTTTGTTTTAGTTTGGGGGGATTTTTTGGGGTTTTTTGAGGTTTTTTTGTTTGGTTTTGGGGCTTTTTGAGTTTTTTTGGTTTTGTTTGCTTTTGCATTTCACACTGGTCTTGGATTTATAAATTGTCCAGTTCTGACGCATGTACTCGCTCTTTCAACCCACATCCAGCTGTCTGTACCTCTACTGCAAGGACAATTCTGTTGTGCCACTAGTAGATGTCAAACAGCCACACATTGCAAGCCTGGTACAATATATTAAGGGAAATTGGTGCCAGTTGTGCTCTTACCCTGGGTTTGGAATTGCAGCAATTTGGGTGCTGCCAGGTGAGCAATGGGGTTCTTTCTGCAGCAGTGTAATCAGACAGATTAGTCAATCCTCCCTATATATCCAAGCCTAGTTACATCACCTTGAGGTAACTCAGTTTCAGGGGGTGAAATGAAGAATAAATCATTTCTAAGTAGCAATGCTTAAATGTGGTGTATCACAGAATGTGAAAATGTAAATTTGAAACCCTGGAGATAGATAATGACATGATGTTTGCAGTACGGGCCATTAAACTCATCTTAGAAATTCAGCTAGAGGTGACTCAGAACAATTATTGTGTTGTATTTATTTCATCACTGTGATGGACAGACAAAACACTTCATAACTCTGGTTTTATAGCTCTGTAGTAAAAGGAATTTTTCCTGTTGTATGTGAACATAAACGTTGAGTAATAAATTAATTTGATAAAAAAATAAAATCAAATTTTAAAATAAATTTTAAAATATAGCTTAAAAATTATTTATAAAATAGATAATCTTATTTTGGTATATTTTTTACATGTTCTGTTTCCTAGAGTTCTCATATCAACTATTATAATGTTCCTGAAGTTTTTGGTGGTATTAATAGGGAAAAAACTTCAAAATCTGTTTGCTTTGCTTTGAGATGACACATCTATACTGAATTATGTAGTACAGTTTACTATTTGAGTATCACCCAAGCTTTTAACATTGTACTGCACAGACATCCAGAAAGTCATGGAGGTGCTGGATTGTGTTCAGAGAAGGGCAGCAAGGCTGGTGGGTGTCCTGGTGAGTCCTTTCAGAAGCAGAGAGAGATTTTAGCCTGGAGAAAAGGCAGTTCTGGGCTCACCTTATTCTCTGCCACTAGCCAAAAAGACCATAGCCAAGTGGGGATCACCCTTGATCCTGATGATCTTTGAGGTCCTTTCAAGCCTAACTGATTCTGTGATTCTGTGACAGAAAAATTATGGAAGAGAAAAATGCATGTCTTTTCCTTGAAGTGGCTTGTCCATTCTTTAGTTTCTTTAACTTGGGTTGTGTGTCTCAAATGCATGAGTTCCTGATTAAAGTTTGCAAAGTCTGAACTGACAGATGTGTTTTCATTTCTCTTAGAGGAATACTGAGAACTGTAAATGTCATAAAAGCTTTTTCTGTGACAAATCTTTTTGACACAAGCTTCAAAGTGGCTGAAGATATGGAATAAACATGCTATGCATAATGTCTATAGAAAAGCAGTAGCTTAATGAGAATTTTAAGATGATGACTTTTACACAGTGCATTCATTTTCTAGGATGCAATTTTTAAATTAAAGTTTCCCTGAAATGCTTAGCTAAGCCCAAAACACTTTATAATGGAAGATCTGCTGTCCAGGAAGGGAGGAGTTACATAAAATTTTATGTAATTTTAGTAACTGGGAGAGCACTAGGCTATTCTGACAGCTCTTTAAACCTGACATAGTTAAAGAACATTCTACTTGCATTCTCATAAACAACCAGTGTTGGCCAAAGCTCAAATAATCCCCTCATTTTAAACTGAAATAAGAAGATAGAGTTAAAGGAAAAGTAAAAAAAAAAATTAAAAATCAGATATTTCATTTTTAGTCAAAAAATTACTTTATAATCTCTAGGTTTGTTTGGGGACTTTTTTTAAAAACAATACTCTGGAAAGGAAAAAGTTATGAGTTGGCATGTTGGCCTCACTCAAATAAAGCTTATTTTCATTTTATGCTTTTCTCAATTTCAAAGTGGATTCAGAGATTTCTAACAAATAGCTTGTTCTTGCATTTTCATAGACATAACAAATCCAAATAAAATAGTGCTCACCTGAAAACTCTTCAGTAGCCAGGAAAGTTTGGAAATTACAGAAGCAGGACTGTATTCTTTAACTACAAGAATCAGTTTGAAGGAGTATTATTATTAAATATTGGAAAACAAGGTTTACTAGTCTTATAAGAGTGTTAATGGAAACTGTTCAGGCGATGGAAGAAAAGCCAACAACTTAAAGGAATGGCATATTTATTACCATTTTCTAAGCACTCATAAAACATTTATATGAGGAAGGATTCGGAGCACAAATCTGATGAGGAGCAGCTGAGGTGTTGGAGATCTTTAGCCTTGAAAAAAGGAGGCTCTGGGGAGTCTTCTCACCCTCTACAACTGCCTGAAAGAAGGCTGTAGGTGGGAATCAGTCTCTCCTCCCAAATAACAAGTGATGGGATCAGAGGAAATGGCCTCAAACTGAGCCAGCGGGGGTTTAGATTGGATGTCAGTAATAACTTCCACATGGAGAGGGTTTTCAGGCATTGGAACAAGCTGCCCAGGGAACAGGCTGCCCAGGTGGGTGATCCACCAGCCCTGAGGGTACCTTCAACATGTACAGATGTGGCACTTAGGGTCATGAGCTGTCTTGTGCACCTTGGCTGGGCCCCAAGGTTTAATATTAAACTTCATATGGCTTATGCTCCTCAAGCAGGTATGCAGTCTGACTTCCATGATGGAATGGCGATTCCCATGTGAAAATAAATGTTCTGTGGATCGAGTGATATATTTCATAACTGCCAGTTTATAGTTACATGATGTAAAGGTCATGCCTGGCATGTGGCATAGCTGTGCAGAGCAAAGTCCTCTGAAAACTGGAGAAATAGATGCACTCTGTGACAAGCAGCACTTCTGAACCAACTTATCTTTCTGGTCTCTTTAGTTTAATCCATTTTGAGTTTGACCATTGTGAACACATCTGTACAGTTGTGTCCTGGCCCTGCAGCCTATTCCACTGAATTACAGCATCAGTTTGCTGCTGGCCTCTCTATTTGTATCCATGGAGAGATTTGGATAAGGAGTATAGGGAGGCGACAGTACTGACAGCACACTAAGTTTTGTCCCTGCTTGTAGTAGGGATAAGAACAAATGCAAGCAATTTGTGTTGTCTTTCTCACTCACAGTCTTATTAAGATACCTCAGCAAATCTTGCTACTACCAGACAGACACTGACCTAATCAATAGAAAATGGATTTTCAAGGCACACACTGAGGCAGGGTCACCAGTCCTCATGTCCTTGAAACAGACAGTGTGATAACGACTCTCCTTTACTGATCTTGTTTTATTTCCTTCTTCTAAACTGGAAGCTTTTGAATACTTACCTTTATTTTCAGGATGCTGTTCAGTTCTGTTATACTCTTTATCATAGCATCCACAAGAAAAAAATAAAAAAAACCCCAAATATTTGATAACTCCACATCTTTCTAGGAAATTGATTGTTGCCCCTAACCAGACTGGTTGTTCTCAAAAAAATCTACCATAAACATACAGGGAGACTACTTCAATGATGAAAAACAACTTCTGTGAAAGAAGGAGGGCATGTAGAAAAGGGAGATAAAATATTAGTTACCCAGAAAAATTAAGTGGCTACTGCTTTTCTGCTACTTCACCTAAAACACTACATTAGGCATCAGAAGAAAAAACTCAAGCAGTTTTACCAAAATATATGAATTTTTTTATCCTATGTATCATTAAATTGTAGAAATCAGTGCCACAGGGTGTTGTGGATTGCACAAGTTTTAAGAGCTTGTATTTAAAAAATAAGGAAAGAGAAAACGCATAAAAGTCTGTTGAAATTTCAGATCGAGCTCTGGTTGAGGACATCCTTTTAAGATGCAGATTTTACAAAAAGGAGAGATGCTATATATTTGAAATATGAAGCAAAATTATCACTTGCCATATGCTTTTTACTTAAATACTTTCTTTCATTCATGGCTCTGCTAGTCTCATCTCTTGCCTTATCTCAGCACATACTTTGCTATACTCTCTCGGTAGCCAGGAAGTGTCCTCTGCCCACAGGTAGGTGAAGCTCAGTGTTCTGTGGCCTCATCTCATTCAAAAATTATTCCCAGATCCCATTGAAATCCATTTGAATGCTTGAGATATACAGATATTTCAAGATATTAGATGAACACTAAACTGAAGAATGTTTTAGGAGAAGAAAACTCTTGAAGTTATTGTTTTCCAGTGAGCAAACTAAAGTTCGTACTTTGACACATTGTTCATTTGAACGTAGTCAGCCCTCAAACATTTTTATTAAATAATCCCTCCCCAAACTCTCATTAGATGTGACGTTTATGCCAAGTTGTTTTCCATGGTGACAGTCTAAAGCCATTTGATAAAGATGAAAAGTTCACTACTAAGTGAACATAGTGAAATGGACAAAGGAAAAACCTGAAGAATCTGAAATGACAAGGTTGCTTCAGTTCTTTGTTCTGCTCTGCAGTCCTGCCTAACACCTCTGTACTGATATTACTCTGCTGCAAACAGACATCACTGTGGAGCAAGACTGATTCCATGTGTTCAAAAAGAAGCTGATATATCTTCCCATTTGGCTTGCTTGTATACATTTTAAATCTATACAATTAATCTTTCTCTGACTCAGAAATGCATTCCCAAATTTGGAAGAAAAGAGAATACTCCTCTGACCCACTCATAAATTCTGTATATACATTTAGTAAGTTTGCTGTAGAAGAAACTTGTCATTAAATGAGTCTGGGGATCTACAATTTCAGTATGAGGAGTGCTTGTATTCTGTTGGATACAGTTTGAAACATTAAATTCAATCCTGGGTAAAATAGTTATCGGACTGGAATAAGAGAAGTTCAAAGCATGGGAAAGATAGGACTTCATACAATACTCCCTAGGTGTAATTCAGTTTCCAGGCAAGATCATGTGTCTGTCAATAGCTGTAAATGCATGTAGATTATGCCTGCCTGCTGGGAAATACAGGGAGCAATTTTTCCTTTATCTATTCAATTGGAAAATATGTGCTATATGGTAGAGGCAGATTTTCAGCATGATGTTGGAGACATATACCTCAGTCCCTTCTTTACCTATAAAAATAACAATAATAATAATAATTGAAATCTTTGTACCTGATGCTGAGCTATATAATCTTAAATAAGAAACTATATTCTGTTTCCTACTAAATCACTTATGGTTTGTTTGCTTTTTCCATCTTCAAGGTGTATTAACAATTTTGCATTATGATATAAATATCAGCTCTGTAAATATGTGTTTGAAATGCTAAAACCTGTATGCTTTTTTATAAATGATATCTGAATATACTTCAGATTCACCACATAAATAATTTTTGAAAAGAACTCATAGTATTAAAATTATTTTTATGGATGTGAAGATGCTGCCATGTAATTCATATTTCTATTCAATTGAAATCAGTAAATTAGAGTTGTGATGAAACTCTCAGTCCTGTAAACTTGGAATGACAGAACTATACAGTTTCCAGGTTAGTAAGAAAAGCCCTGAATTTCTAAGTGATTTGCTGTGCAAATCCCCTGCTTTTCTTTTCTCAACCATGGGGATAATATTCCTACTTGTACTCTGTTTATACTTATCCAATACTTTTTTTTTCCCATTAGAAAGTGTCCTAAGCACATATATGGTGCCTAATTAAGCATGTTCTGCTCTCCTGTCCCTATTTGCATGCCTGGACCAGCTTGAATTGATTAAATTAGAGTTTTAATTAATAAAGCAATTTGATTCATATCACTGTTGAATGGACAGAAGATGGAGGCCAGAAGAACATTAAAAGAAACTAGTTCAGAATTGTTACACACAAATCACTGACTTTGGATATATATCTCAATATTGCCATTGAGAAATTCAGTTAATTCAACTGATTTAAGAGAAACAAGATTTTAGAACTAAGGTGGTAGGATATCTCTAAAAATGTCGTAGTGTTATACTATGGAATCCATAAAAATGTAAGTACCCATGAATGAGACTGGTCTTGCAGGTCATAACTTTCACAGCATAATCAGGAGAAACAAGTTTATAATCTAAAGGATTAATAGTGACTACAAACAACCCCAGAGCAGTAACCTTATCAAACAATTGAATACATTTCAGGAAATCAATACACCATTGTCTTGCCATGTAGCCATAAATTATCTTGAAGTTTTACAGAAAGATATAAAATAGGGAAGAATGGACTTTAGAACTTGTAGTGGGTCTATTAATCTGATATTTTCAATAACTGGAATTGTGAAATCTCCTATTGAAATTTGTTATTGAGTAATTTAAAAAATTATACAACAGAGATCAAATTAAAAGAAACACTTATATGATCTCTTCACAGTCTTCTCGCATTTAAGCTATTAATTCTTTAGACAATATTCTTCTTTGCTTTCTGAGGGGTACTAATTTGCAATATTTGAAGTATTCTTGGCAATATAAACATATGCTACTGTGAACAAAGTTGTTCCTTTAAAGTAAATCTAAACATGAGATAAAAGAATTATTGAGATGAAGCTGAACAAACAGACATACTAATGTCAAGGCCCAGGAGAACATTGACTGTATCATTTTAATGAGCTGCTAGTTAGCCTAGAGTCAGTGCTTTGCTATCAGCAAAACCTGTTCACTTGAGCATTTATCCTCAATGAGGCAAGATGGAAAACAGGAACATCATTTACTGACAGCTTTGATAGCTGTCTTCTCCTCTCATCCCTGCTAATATTAGAAGAGTGAGACAATTCCAAAAAAAATGTCCTTTGTGGAACAAAGGTCTGAAAAGAAAAAGCTCTCTGCTTGCCCTAAATGACTACTCAGGTGTTGAAAGCACACTAAGGGGCTTGAACCCGAGTCCTACCTGTCCCGTCGTTTGTTTTTTTCCCCTTAGTGAGAAATGTTATTTTGGATGTAAGGAACCTTCCTGATGAAATTTCACTGAATATAATCCACTTTCACAAAGTCTGCTGGTAAAAGTTAACTGATGATTTTATGAGCAAAAGCTATGTAGTCCTCTTTTTCCTCTTTATTTTTTAATCATCTCCACTCCTAATGATCCTTTGCCACAAATGAAGCTTGAAATAAATATGAACATAAAATATCCAGTTCATGATCTTAGCAAATTGCCACATTGTTGCAAGAATACATCTTAACCGTAATCACTGAAGCAGAACTTTTGCATGGACTATAAAGTTTATATTTCACAGGAGACACTGCTCTTACTCATTCCAGTTTTATATCAGGGTTTTATAAAAGTTCAAGCCCATTGACTTCACTGGCCTTTTCCCAAGTTTGCACTTGTACAAATGAGAGGGAACAAGACTGACAAACAATAATAATTATTCTTTTTGCAGTTAGACAAAATATTTTTTGCCAATAATGCATTTCAAATAAGATTTTTTTTTTCTGATAAGTTCTCCATCTTAAGGGAATTTCCCACTTGCAAGAAACTTTGTTATATTACTTTTGTGCTTAAATTCTATTTAAATATTTTAGCATTTTTTAAAATAGGAGTTATTTAAGCATTTATTTTTTTGAGGGCTTCTATATTATACTAAATTATTTAAAATAAAATTGTAGGGTTTTTTTCACTAATCTAAAAAATATGATTTAGAAATAATTAGAATGCAAGACATTTGTATCTAAAATATTTTACACCATATGTCTATGCAATGTTTTAAAGTTGTCCTTATAAGATTGTACATAAGAGAGAAAAAGGAGGTGGAGAACTTCAAATAAGCAGTCCCAACAGCTGGAGTTTATATGTACTGACAATTCCTTTTACAGTGTTTAGACATGTATGTGAGTGTGATTTTTTTTCATGAGTGTTAAACTTATAAACATCAAGGACAAAAATTTAATTACGAAAAAGTGTGATAATTTTGATGTTCTGATTAGCTCAAAATCTTGATTAAATGATTAATAAATGATTAATATTTTTATGTTTACTGCAATATCTATCAATGCTTTCTGAATCAATCTAGTGACTCTTAAGATAGGCTTTCATCTGCTACTGGTTCTTTCTTGATCTTGCAGGATTCCCAAGTACAAATCAGTTTTATGTTTGTTTTGAGTTACTATAGATCAACTTATAATTGGAAATAGACAATGTCATAGACTTATAAAATATCTTGACTTCAAAAGGACACACAAGGACTATCAAATGCAACTCCTGACCCTGCACAGTACTATCCCCAAGAGTCACAGCATGTGCTTGAGTGTTTACCAAATGCTTCTTGAATTCTGTCAGATTTGGTGCCATGACCATTTTACTCGGCAACCCGTTCCTGTGCCCAACCCCATTTTGGGTTAAGAGCCTTTTTGTAAGATCCAGCCTTAATCTTCCCTGGCTCATCTTCATGATGTTCCCTCAGGTGCTGTTGCTAGTCACCAGAGAACAGAGATCAGTTTTAATTTATTATTTAATTTATTATTTAATTAAATTTATTATTGGATTGATCAAGAGGGAATCATGCTTGACCAATCTGATAGCTTTCTATAATGTCATAGTGGGGAGGGTTGATAAGGGAAGAGCAGTGGATGTTTTCTGCCTGGACTTCTGCAAAGATTTTGACAGTGTCTCCCAAAAGATCCTCATAGGTAGGTTCAGGAAATGTGGGTTGGATGAATGGAAGTGAGATGGATCAAGAACTGTCTGAATGGCAGATCTCAGAAAGTCAGGATCAGCAGAGTAAAATCCAGTAGGAAGCCTGCAGTCAGATCCCCAGGGATCATTTCTGGATTCAGTCTTGTTCAGTTCATCAAGGGGTTGGATGTAGGAACACAGTGTATGCTCAGCAAGTTTGCTTATGATACAAAACTGGAGGAGTGGCTGATGCATGTTTAGCAGGACCTGGATAGGCTGAAGAGCGTGGCAGGGAGAAATCCAATGGTATTCAAGGGCAAGTGTAGGGTACTGCACCCAAGGAGGAGTAACCCAAAGTACTAACACAGGCTGGGGGTTCCTCAGTACAAAACAGACAAGAAGATATTGAAGAGGACCCACAAAGATGATTCAAAGTCTGGAGGATCTCTCTTATGAGAAGAGAGTGTGGGACCTTGGCCTGTTTAGTGTAGGAAAAGGAAGACAGAGTGGATCTCATTAATGCATATAAATATCTCAAAGGCAGGGTGCCAAGAGGATAGTGCTAGATTCT
Organism: Fringilla coelebs; assembly: GCF_963513975.1. Taxonomy (NCBI): domain Eukaryota; kingdom Metazoa; phylum Chordata; class Aves; order Passeriformes; family Fringillidae; genus Fringilla; species Fringilla coelebs. Next base: position 13,850,940 of record NC_140030.1, on the reverse strand, counting down.
TTCCAGCAATACCCAGTGACAGGACACAGAGCCATAAACTAAATCACGGGAAATTCCACCTCACCATGAGGAAGAACTTCTTTACATTGGGGGTGGCATAGCACTGGAACAGGTTGCCCAGGGAGGGAGGATGTGGACTCTCTGTCTCTCTCTGGAGACATAAAAAATCCACCTGGACATATCAGAATAATATCTGAATAAGAATATTTCTATTCCAGAGTTCTCTCTCTTCATTTGAAAGGGAAGCTGAATGCTTGAGCAGTTTTTTCATGGCTTTCTTTGCTCTTATCTCTTAGGCTATGCTAGCTGCAACAAATTACTCAAAGTCAATGACTATGAATCATATTCCTTGTTCTTTACCACTATTAAAATGATGTCGGGTTCAGTTTTGGCTTGAGATGTATAAAATTAATTTACAAAATTCCCACACACAGCCCTGCCCAGGTGGCATGCCCCATAAAGCAGTGTGGATATACAGTTTCCCTGCAGTGCAGGATTAGGGAATGTTCTTGGCTATAGATTTGAACAGACCATGTAGTTGACCTCAGGAGCAGGGAACAAAACCTTTTGCTAGTTCACAAGCAGATACTTAGCTTCAAGGCTCGCACCCTTCTGGAGAGGATCATAACCCAGCTTCCCACTTCAGCAGAACCTCAGGCTTCCCTGAGGAAATGTGTTCTCCTGCACGCTATGTTGATTCCTCCTGTCAGGAAAGCCAATCAAAATGTCTGGGTTTTAAGAAGGAAATGGAAAAGTCATGTATATAACAGCAAAATTGAAAAGCACAGAGACACGATTCAAGGTCAGTACAAATAATCTGTGACCATTATCAATCTCCAGACATCCTTCTGTTTGACTTGCAAAGATAATTCATTTTTAATAGCATCATTGTCATCATTTTGATAAATGAATTATCTTGACAGGTAAAGCCACTCTTATCTAAACAGTTATATGTGTTTTTTTCAGATTCCCTCATAACTAGCTTTGTTGGCACCTTTACTGCTTTTCTCAAGGAGGTTGTAGCCTACATGACTCTGGAGATTGAACTGTCTGCTTTATACCCTGCAGGAAAAATTTAGGTAGGCGGAATTCAATTATGCTAATCTGAATTTGGCTCAGGCACCAGAGGTAACATTAGTTTTCCTGTTGGGATTTTTACCTCTGTAACAGTGCAGTATTCTTTCATTCGATAGTCTGGCAATATCTATATCTTCAGTGTGGACCACGGACATGTTTGAAGCATAGTACAAACATTTCAAAAGGAAAATAAGAAAATTAGAAACACCCTTAATTATTTCAGTAGTATAGATTCCCAGAAGAGCTTCATTAAAATTGTCCCATTTAAAAAAGTGTTTAAAAATGCAACCATTCAAAATGATCAGATATATTAAACACTATCGCACAAATGAATAATTTACATTAATAACCAAATAATATAATTATAGAACTTTAATTGTTTAATTTGCTTTATCCATGTCTTCCTTTCTCAGTTCTTTAAAAAGGATTGACTAATGACTTTTCTCTCCTTTAAAAATTTTCTGTCTGCTGCTAAGCAATTACAAGACTGACTATTTCTCTATCTGATTGTCCTGAGATTTCCCCTTAGTTTCAGGCTAATTTGTGCAGAACCATGGACTGTTGTGATCTTCATTTTCAGGTTGAAGGGCATGGAACTGTTGGAGCAAGCACAGAGATTGGCCATGAGATTGATAAGGGGAGTAGAGCACCTCCCCTACAAAGACAGGCTGAGAAAGTCAGGACTTGTTCAGCCCAGAGAACAGAAGGATTTGTGAAGATCTGAGAGCAGCCTTCCAATATCTGAAGAAGGGAAGCTGGAGAGGGGCTCTTCATCAGGAACTATAGTGACAGGATGAGGGGAAGTGGCTTCAAACTAAAGAAGCCACTTCTTTAGTTTAGATTAGATATTTAGGTTTAGATTAGATATTAGGAACACATTCTTAACTGTGAGGATTATGAGGCACAGGAACACCTTTCCCAGAGAAGCTGTGGATGTCCCACCTGTGGCAATGTTCTAGGCTGGGTTGGATGAGGCTCTGAGCAAACTGGTCTAGTGTAAGGTGTCCCTGCCCATGGCAGGGTGGTTGGAATAGATGATTTATAAAGTACCTTTCAACCCAAACCAGTCTATGATTCTATGATTCTGGGTTCAAATATGAGTTACCTTCAGAATTTTGGATGTATTACCATGATGTTTTTGGAGTAAACTGGTTTTAAATGTCTTTCAATTAGACCATGATGTCAACTCTTAAACTACTTAGAAAAAAACAACCCATTTATTGGATTAGTTCTTTCATACATAGTTTTGGGGTTTTTTCTTGTGTTCCACAGTTAGCATCATGAAGTGTCAATACATAAACTCCAATGTCAAATAAATTGTCTCCTTCATTTCCTCCAGGGTCTTGCTGTCTTGATCTTCCTGGATGCAGCATATTAACACACAGGCATTATTTTCAAGTGAACTATCAATTTTCAATGGAACATGTGCTATATTGATGATAGCTCACTCCTGACACTGCCTCTAAGGATAATATGCAAGTTCTCACACCCAGAGTGATGCCATTCATTCATATTTTATCACACAATTCCAGCAGGTCTTTTGCTGATCTTCCACTCATATACCTTCATGATATTTCCCAGCACATTTAATTTGTATCACTTTTGCTGTAGTATAAAAATGTCATTCTGGTAGATTGAAAATTCACACATGATTTCAAATCTTGGGCCTGAAAAATCTTAGAAAAGCCCAGTCATTTTTTCTTTTGGTCTTAAGACTCTCATGTATAGTATATAAAAATATGGAAAAATATTAGGAAAATACAATTGCATAATCTGCATTACCATTAATAGTAACTGCCTAAGTGATGCAGAATAATCATGCCCATACTGCTAAGGTCAAGCACCCTTCAAATGAGACAGCCCAAGATCATGTCTGTTCATTTAACCTGACTTTAAGCTGTATTGACTGTAGTTGAATTTTGCAAATGTAGATATTTTTCTTTTTTCTGTCCTTTAGTTTGGTTCTTTGTAGCTTTGTTTTAATATGGCAATTGTCTTGTTTATCGATAGTGATTGTTTTACCTACTAACTTTTATCATGAGAGCCTGGCAAAGGTAAGCTATGTGTTGTCTGTTGGCTTCTTCCTTGTAGGCATATCCAAAATGGAGAGAAATGAAAGAAAAGGCCTGAACTCTCCTCAGATCTGCACTGCCTGAACTTCAATAGTTAGGTAAAGCCACACATAAAATCTTATTATGGTGCACTCTTGAGAGCAATTTGGATCTTTAAAAGCCTAGTTTTAAGTATGAATTGAATAAAGGGAAACTAATAGGAGAACAATTTTTGACAGATCATAAATAATATTCAATTCTAGATCTATAGAAAATAATGTTTATTTATAATGTTTATTATACAAGTAAACTACTAGTAGTAGAAGAAACCAGATCAATACCTGACTACCATGGCCTTTTCTTTAGCAGAAATTTTTATAGTACTAATAGTAAAATCACTGGATATGATACAAAATTGGTTATTGGCCTTTTAGTACAAAGTCAAAAGCATCGCATGCAAAATATTGTCTGTTCCTATACATATATATGTAAATTAAATGGCTGTTCAGTTCACATAAGTTTATTTTTGACCATGTTTTCCTGTCTTCAGCTTGTGAAGAAAAGTTGTCATTATGATGATAACCAGAAAACTAAACCTGTATTTAAATATATGAGTTCATCAAATGATTTTAAAACTTTATGAACATTTCTTTTTTAAACATTGTAATGCAGATGTCAGTAAATTAGATACATCTGACATAGTAATTGCCCTTGCTAATCAATGAGTGCTAATTAATTCATTCAAACTGACATGAATATTTTAAACATCTCTAGGAAGTTAGAGCAAGTTTAAGGGTCTGACTCAAAACCTCTTTCAGTTTAGATGTTTTGCTGTGCTTGCAAAATATGTGACTTGTCCAGCAATGACTCTTGAGATTGGAGTGTACAAAGAAAAATGGCTGCATAATAATAACTGCAATTAAAAAAATAAAACAATCTTAACTGCAGTTCCAGTAAGTAAAAGAACTCCTAAGGGAAGGAGTGTCTGCATGATTTTCTTTTTATAAAGCTCTGAAACTCCTTTGAATCATGTTTAATCCACACACAGCTTCCTCACTACATTTCCCATTTTTTTTTAATTCATCAATGGTTTCTGTATTTTCCTCTATTCTTTGTTGGGATTATGTACTGATACATCTCAGCCTGTTCAAAAGGTACCACCTCCTAAACTGGCAAAACTTTTCAAATTTTAAGTGTCTACATCAAGATTTTTTAAATTGAAAGCTTGAAAGCCTTTTCTGTTATATAAGCCAAATATTGTGCATATCTTTTGTGACAGTTGATGAAGGCATTTCATCACCTCCAGAATAGTTTAGAGTGGCCAGAATAGTTTAGGTACACATTTCAGAGTAACAACCTAGGTGAGACCACATGGCTCCAAGCTCCACCCCATCATGTCCAAGACTAGGACAATTATAAAGACAGATGGAAAGACAAAATAGAGTAAGGTTGATGAGAAGTATAAACATGAAAAGCTCTAGTACTGAAGTGAATCAAGTTCTGTGTGCAGTGTCATTACCTTCAAATATGTGTATTACATTCAAGTAGCATTTCAGTGGATTTAAAAACCACACAAACCAATATTCTGTAATATGTAATTTTCTTGTTTAGTGTTGTATTTAGGTATAATTGCTATTAAATGTTAGAGGATTCCTGTTGGGTTCAAAAAGCACTGTCACACTTGTTCAGGTTTTGATCTCCAGAGATCAGAGAACCTAGCAGTGTTAAGCCCAGTCTGAAGTGGTTGTTCCACCAACAGCAAACAAGCCAATTACTGAAGGAAGCTGTGCTCATTTTGCAACAAATTAAATTATCTAGAAGGTTATGGGTTTTCAAATGTTAACTAGAAATACCTAAATATATTGTGGAAATAGTCTCTGCATTGTAATAAACTAATACATAATTCTGAAGAAATATATATTTTCAAAGATCATAAAGTACTACAACTGTATTATGATTATTTGAAGTGAAAGTTATATGAAAAAGGATTGAAATTATTGATTAATTAATCTAATCTGTTTTCATTCCACAACATTTTTATAATTATGTGCACTGATATGCTCAAAAATATGAGACTCTTGCTAAGATCTTATTTGTGTTCATTAATGTCTACACTTTGGGAGAGCTATCTTCCATTTAAAAACAGAAAAAATTGTTTATGTATAATCAAAACTGGGCAATTCCTCAAGGACGAAAAATATGTAGCTTTTAGTATGTTCTGTGGAGGTATCAAAAGTATAACTCCATCTAAAATTTAGTACAGTCAAAAATAAAGTATATGTATTTTGCAGCACATAAGAAAATACACGAATACATGTAGCACGATGTGAACAATGGAAAGAAAGAAAGAAAACTGGTTTTTTTCTTTCAAGGAATCTGCTGTTTGTTTCCCTTCTGCCAAGACCCCCAGTTATTCAACATATCTTCTAAAATTTTCATGTTCCTGTTCCTGCTGTTCTTCTAGTGTCTTTCTTAACAAACAAACAAACCAAAAACCAAAAAAAACCCAATGAAAGCTATTTACAAGTGTTTCCATTTCCCTTTTTTGATTTCTTACCTTTCCTTTTGTCTCCTTTGATTTTCTTTCATCTCCTGCTTATCTAAAGGAAAAGGTAGGAAGGTAGAAACTCTTGCAGCTGACTGGGAAATATTAATATGATGACAGAGTGGTTGGCAGATCAAAAACACAGATAACTCTTTCACCCATTTTATTTCCTTTGTGAAGATATTAGTTTGCATCCTCAGTCCCAGCCGTTGACCACACTTCCTGAAACCTAATACTTCATAGAAATTTAGTATCATTGAAATCTTAACCCACCTGTCAAATTTGAATGAAAAATCCCAATGAGATAAAAATTTATTAAAGGGAACTGACAGATGCAGAGAGGAAGAGATGAGATATTTTGTAAGTATTATTAATTTAGGAAATAAAAAGTCTGGTTTGGGATTAGTGAGTTATTCTAAGCAGGTATGTAGCGCTAGTTACATTCCATAAAATGTTTATTGCACTTTTGAACAGTCTAACTGCAGCTTATTATCTGTCATTAAATCTGGAACAAAATATGTTCCTAATTAGTACTATGTTCAAATATGATATTAGAATCCAAAGCAATTATTTTTTGGCTATAAGAAAATTAAATTTGTAATTATCTTTTCTTAACTTATTTAGCTGAGGTGCTTTGAACTTCCCAAGTTAGGAGATTCAACTTTGTTTCCTCAGCTTATCTACATGAAAAAAAATTTCTTGACTCTATCAGTCTAGATTTCATGGCTTACATTTAGAGAAAGTGGAACTAAAGGTCCCAGTGACACCCAAATTGAGCACTGAAATTAGAGTACATGCACTACCAACTGTAAGTTATTAAGGAGAGGGTGCAATTTCTGGCTAATACAAAGATTTACACAAAAAAGAAACAATCTTAAGGATGTTCTTGTTTCCTCGCAGCTTTAGCTTTTGCGCATAGACTTCACATTTTTTTCATCTCTTTAAAGCATTAAATGATCTATTAATAAAAAACAGCATTAGGAACTGTGGATGCAGTCAACATCTTGGATCAATGATTTTGGGAAGGGGTGAGAAGGAATCAGTTTATATTTCTGAAATCCATATATTCCCACATTTTACTATTTTTGTGTTCTATGTGTTCAATAGTAGAAACTCTAAATAAAATGTAAAAGAGGCATAAAGTCTCCCAGTGACTCCTTTGGAAGTTAATTTTAAGAAAACTCATCTTGATTATGCTTAACTTGCCTTATTGTGCAAGTTTAAACAACTGTGATCTTGTAATTATTCCCAATTGATTTATCACTTTCTCACCCAGAATTATTTATTTAAGCTGATCCATAACTACTTTGCAGTCACCTGTATTGAAGGAGTATACAATGAGATTGCAAACCAGAACAATAAATGGAAACACCATCTTATATGTATTACTATATGTCAGCTAACATATTGGAAAAGAAATTTTGGTCCTATCTAAACAACTGACTCTCATTTTTACCTTTATAATATATAAAAAAATCCATTCGTGCTAGACTAGACCACAACCAGAACAGTTTAGAACAGAGAGATCAGTGGAACCTAATTATAATTTAGAAGCTCCTCCAAAACTATTGACTTTGTCTGGGCTCTAACCAATTGGATTGGATAGAATGGGAGGTTTCTATCAATTTATTCTCATTGCTACTACTGATTTTACAAAAAGCATTACTGTTGGTAATTCATGATGCGTTGAGGTAGCATTTTAAGATTTTATATGTCTACCTTATTGGATGAAAGAAAAACAAGACTAATTATTTTTTTGTTAAATCCAGTTGGTATTGCTGATTATATGCATTTAAATTTCAAAAAAATGTGAATAGAAGTATATAAATGAACAAGATATATAAACTGAATTAGTTTTTAAAACACAGCATATGAAAGCAGGCTTGGAAAAATGATATCAGGTTGACTAAATGAAATAAAAAGTTTAGAAACCATAGAAGTCCACTTTTCAGGCATTTACCACAATAACATTCATGGAATGTTTTTCTCTTTTCTAACTAAAAGAAATCTCACTGGTATTAGCAAAGGCCAATAAAAGCTACTTTTATTGTGAGTGAAGAGACACTGCTGCCTCACATCATTAGAAACAATTTCCAGTCTCCCAGAAGACACAGTTTAATTGATAAAACATTAGTGTGATAGAGACCATTTGTCAAAAGTTCGACTTGTGAACTTACTAGAGCTTAATGACAATGAGCTGAAGTTTTCTGTCTATTTTTTTGACCTAGTGCTTATTTAAAGAAGTTCCATTTCTTTTTTTTTTTTAATTATCCATAACATGTTTTTATTTTAGAATGAAAAATACCAAAAATGGTTTTTGAGGGATAGATTGTTTTTTATTCAGTAGTGCATGTAATTTAGCTTTTCATTCTGAATAATCTCTTGGTAGTTCTCTCTCGTCTTCTAATGAAGTGTTACTATGGATATGATTTGATTTTAACTTCTGTAATTATTTTCTCAGACATTATTGCTGCTCTGCATGACACTACAGCCTTCAGGTTTATCATATGTTATTGGACACATTTTGATTCACCTTTGGGGAAGTAAGGCCCCATGGCCACCCGTGATGGCAATCCAAGGACCATATAATATTATAGCTTTCTACAAAAAGATGCCTGCGAGGAGTATATACAGAATTACAAAATCACAGAAATGTCAGAAGGAGGGAATATTAGAAGGAGGAAAAGATGAAAGAGCTATTTATGTGTTAGAAACCATGGAAAATGCCTGAGAACAGTCACACAGAAATGAGGGCTTCATCCCCTGTAAAAGTGGTAGGATATATAGCCTAACTAAAGTGCATCTAACAGCAATACAGTAATGTGGGCAGTAAATAGGAGTTGAAAAACATTGTGTGGGGATTGAGTGCACCCTCAGTCAGTTTGCAGACTACACCAAGTTGGGAAGGAATGTTGTTCTGCTGGAGGGAAGGAAGGCTCTCCAGAGGGATCAATTTGCTGAGGCCAATCATATGAGGTTTAACAAGGCAAAATGCCAGATCCTGCCTTTGGGTCACAACAACTCCTGCAGTGCTTCTGGCTGGGGAAGAGTGTCTGGAAAGTTTCCCAGCTGGAAGTGCTGATCAACAGCAGCTGAACATGAGCCAGAATGTGCCCAGGTGGCCAAGAAGGCTGGTGGCATCCTGGCCTGTATCAGCAACAGTGTGGCCAGCAGCACTAGGGAAAATATTGTCCCTGTGCACTTAGCACTGGTGAGGCTGCACCTCGAGCCCTGCGTTCACTTTTGAGGCCATGACTACACTGAGGAATTGGAGGAAGTCCAGAGGACAGAAACAGAGCTGGTGGAGGGTCTGGAGCACAAGTCTGATGTGGAGCAGCTGAGGGAGATGGGAGAGCAGGAGTTCTCTTTTCCAAAGTAATGAGCAATAGGAAGAGAGGAGACAGACACAAGTTGTGCCAGGGGAGATTTAAATTGGATATTAAAAAACATTTCTACACTGAATGGTTTTTCAGGCTTTGGAAAAGGCTGCCCAGGGATGTGGTTAAGACACAGTCCCTAGAGGTATTTTAAAGATGTGTAGATGTGGCACGTAGGGATATAGTTTAGTGGTGGGCTTAGCAGTGTTAGTTTTATGACTGTACTTGATAATTTTTGAGGTCTTTTCAACGCTAGGTTATTGTATGAGTCTAGAAATTCCAAAATCCATACTTCCTTAGGAATTTGCATTGAGTAAACAGTGTCTCCAACTATATAGAAGGAGAACAATTTAATTTTTTTTTTTTTTATTCCTGCAATCTTTCTAATGAATTCAAAGTTGATCTCAGTCTCCTGACTGGAGATCAGGTTTTAAAACCTTTCCTTTCAAACCACTGGGAAGCCAATCTCTTTTAATACTCAGAGTCATGGTACAGAAGGGCACTTATACAGTTCTTGTGATGCAACAAGGCTCTGCAAATGTTCAGCCTTATAGTATGGAGCAGTTTATCATGGAAACAGCAGTATAAATTTGAATCAAGATTTTCCAATGTATAGCATTTCTATAATTATTGTCATCAGAAGCACTAAAGCTTCAAGATAGATCATATAAGATATTTCTAACTATGAAAGGAACCCTACTGAATATAGAAAACTTCACGCAGCTCTTCAAGTTTATCTCCAGAATAATGACTGAATTTGAAATACTCTAAATCACTTTATGGATGTAATCAACACTAAGCAATTGGAAAGGAGAGGTGCTCTTATGCTCAATAAAATGATTTGCTCCCCTACTAAACAATACTTGATCACTGCTCTTTACAAGGGATGAAATTCCTTTCACCATTATTTGAATTATAGACAAACATACATGTACTTACACCAGAAGCTACTTTACAGTCATTTTATTTTAATAATCTTTTTTCCCCTTTTTATTGCTTCCTTTTTATTACACAAACTGCCAAGCAATAAAGTAAGTTTTCACCTAATTTTTATGTCTTATATAAAATTCCCTTATTGACCTCAAGGGAATTTTTGTCTAAGACATGAATAAAAGCAAGGTAATGATTATCATTTGCCCTGCTCTTTAGGCTTCTGAGGGTGAAAATATCACACTGAAATAAATTTGTATTTATTTTTAGTTAGTCTGAAACCAAAGACTTGGCTGGGTGTTTTGATTTGGGTTTTTTGCTTAATTTCTTCTCTGAGGTTCAGATGTATACTCATTTAAGATTTGCTCGCAGCATTGTTATTTTGCTGCTAACTTATATCACTGCACTTGAAGAGTAGCTAACATTTCTGAAATATCCCATACTAAATAAAGTTTTTCGTTAAGTACTCAATTATTTTAAAAAATATTTCTATTTTGTGCTACCTGAATTCCAGAAAATATTTATTTTTATTGGCTTGAGTATCTTCTGTCTTCCATTTTGACTCATTTGCCCAAAAATTCTTTGTCCATTAGGTTATGCTAGTTACTGGTAAGGCAGTACAATGAATGAGGCAGTTTCATGTAATGCTGCTGCTTAGAAGAACAGAAATTATTTTCCTTGATCATAGTGTTAATAAAGTGAAAATGTATTTTTGGTGTACTGCTTTGTGTCTTAGCCTGTCAATACTTCAGTCTAAGAGCTTAGTTTTCTGTTCTAGGCTTCTTACAGGGTCCTGTGACAGTCCTCACTCACATTGGGACTGTCTGGACTGTTACTACTTTACTCACCTTTCTGCTCATCTCTCCATGTTCCAGTTGTCTTCAGAAACAAATAAGCCATTTATCTGAATTGTATTTCAGAGCCTCTTTTTGGATAGGATGAATCTCTAGTGTGCCTATTTTTTCCCCACTGTTTTTGAGGAATCCTTGTGTGAGTAACTCAAATGACAACTCAACTCTAGAGATTGACACTGTCAGACAAAACCCACTCCTTGTCTTCCCATTTCCCCTGCTGAGCTTTCCCCAGCATTTCACTGCCAATCTGCAGACACTCAGTCACTGTCTAAGTCCAGAACTGAAGCTCAGCTCCAGCCCCGGAGTTATAATCAGGTCCATCGGGAAGGTCATGGCCATGAAGGAAGGGCATGGACAGATGCAGAGGCAAGGGCCAGAGCTGAAACACGGTCCCCAGATGGAGGATGACCCTGCAGACATCTCCCCACCCTGGCTCACACTGCTCGTCTCATTTCATCCTGACCCCAGCTTTGGGGCACCACCCCGCATCTCCATCCTGGGCTTGGGACAGACAAGTCCTCCTGCAGCTGGGTTCCATGGCTCCCACTGGGAAACACTCAGGACTGTGGATTGTGTTTGATGAATTTGATCCCTCCAGACCCACTTCTCTTATGAATCTAATGACCTTGGCCACTGTTACCACCTTTTTCATAGAGTTTTTCTCATTGTTGCTGGTATTAGCATCAGCTAGCAGTGTACACTCTATGCCTAATAAACAAAGAATAAACCACCTTCCAATTTTTCTCAAATGTAAAGTCACAATTTCATTTTTCATTTTCAAACTTTCTATTTTTTTATATTACCAGTTTTACCTTGCCTATATGTGTTCCTTGAGGGCTTTCACTCCGTCATTATTGCTACTATTTGGGAGAAACACAAGTACCTTTTTGCATGATGCTGTCCTCATAAGAGTGCAATTAAGGCCTGTCAGCAGTACAAATGGAAATGCTACCAGTGGACTATATATACAGAAACATCACAAGAATAATTCTCCACAATGTTGGTGCTTATGCCTCAGTGACAAAGTGCTCCAATAATAGTTACCTACAGAGATTTATTCTATACTCCAGTGAGTGAACAAATTCTAACCTACAGACCTTAAAATAGAAGAATAAAAAGCAATTTTCTCCATCTGTTGGACTTTCTTCTCCTGCTTCCAGTACTCTTCATTAGCTTTGAAACAACTATTCCCATTGCATCTGATAGAAATCCATCCACAAATATTACTACTCTGTTTGCTTTATTAGAAGTGTCCAGGTATATTTATTGCCAAGTTAGCAGTAAATGATATTGAAACCTCATTCAGAAATGAAATTAGCATCAGTCAAAATCTTCTCACGTTACATCTTCGTTTCAAATTAACACAGTTCTAATAATTAGTGATATGCAGTGTAACTATATGAGCAAACTCATATTGAGTAGCAAGTTCAGATATTAAAATAATACAGTTTTATTTTTGTTAATTAGTTTATAAATCAAATTATCTTCAAAGAAAAAAATAAATTATGTGAAAATAAACACAGAAAGAACATATTAAATGATATTGTGCATCAAAAATTCTGAAATTCATTATGCTAGATGGTATAGCAATTTGGACAGTCTGCATTTCACTTTCTGAAAGAATTTTCAGGATGGTAAAAACTGTAAAGGTAGCAAAAAGATGTTTGAGGGATAAGTCTACCAAAGTGGACATTGTGGTGATCTCTACCTACCTTTTATCAAAAGACTGAGAGACAACATCATGACTGAATGTAAATATCCTCACTCATAAAAGAACACTACATACACAGGGTTGAAACATCTATCACAAAAGAAGAAATAAGTACCAGAAACTTAAACTCTGAGTATTTCAAAATAGAGAGGCTGATGATGATTTTTTAAAAAACAAGAATAATAAATAATTGCAATAAAATGTGAATAAAATTGTTAGATTCTCACTATATTTTGATGCCTTGAGATCTGGATTTATTTCCAACAGATGTGCTTTAGACAAATAAAAGGGTAAATTCCATGGTATGTAATATACAGAGGAGGACAGACAGAATTCCTGATGTTCCTAACTGAGCTTTGCCTTTATGGATCTTGGTAAATAGGGCCTTGCAAGTTGCAGAAATCTGTTTATGAATCTAGTTGTAGCAAAGAGACCTATAGAAAATGCAGAAACTAGAGGCAGAACCATAGTGAGTAGAAAGTGAGTAGAAAGTTAACAATGCTACTTTTATTTATGTTTTGAGTGCTGCAATTTACCTTGCATAAATAAACAAGGTGGCAAAATCAAGGAACATCATGTCTGAGCATTCTTTTGTCCCTAATGTATATTTGCTATGATCTATTTAATAGCATTATCATACATTTGTTTTCACAAGACTCATTCACTGTGCACAGAGAATTATGAATGTAGCAATAGAGCAGCATTTAATTTAATTCTAATTATTTAATGGGTTGTTCTCTATCTTGTGCATAATTTATTAGCAAATCCACATGCATTACACTTAGAGCTGTTTTCAGTAGTATTTTTTGGCTCTTGAAGTGTTTATCAGATCTAATACAAATTTTTCTTATAAGAAATGCAAAAATAATTTGGGCAAAAGTTAATCATGGATCCAAAGGATTGTTTTGGTCTCATAGAAAAATTAAGTAACTTTCCTACATATTTTTCTTATTATTCAAATGATCTACTGACCAGGTAGGATCTTGAGGTTTAAAGAATGAAGGGGGGGGGTGGAGGGGGTGGGGGGGTGGGGGGGGGGAGGTGTGATTAATCATGTGCCTAAAGAGATTATGGAAACAAATACAAGAGGTTTAATATTACCTGATGTTAAATTGAATTTATTCCATAAGACTGTAAACAAATACAATAGTGATATTTTGGGGAACAGTTTAGAAATATCTGTTTATTGCCTGAACTTACACATGACAGCTGGTCTAAATAATAAGAATGAAAGTACTGAAACATAAAAAGGTGACTGGGAATATTTCTCATGGATTTATTGCAAGAAAATCATGTCTGACAAAACTAAAAGATAGAATTACTGTCTTTGTGAATGTGGAGAAAAGATGAGATGCCGGAAACTTTGTCTCACAGGACCAGTATGGTTTGAATAAATTCACTGTGTGATGGATGGACCACTGTCTGTTGCAGTGTCACCATCTAGCACTAAAGAAATTCAGGTTCTTTAGTGCTGAATGGTGGTCTCACATAGAAACCTTGCTGGTTGCAGAAATTGCTCTTGTTCTTGCTGTTTTAGCTTTTTATGAGACCCCCCAAGCTCAGATCAAGAATAATTATTTTTTTTCCTCTTCACAAGTTAATATGTATTCTGAGCTGGTTTTGATAAAAAGGAATTTGGCACCAAAACTGTTACAGTGAACACAAGAAAACTTGAGAAAAATTATGATCTGCTCAGTAATTTTTAATGAATTGAATAAAAGAGAAAATAAAACAAGGATAAACTGACACTTGAGTGTCACTCAAGTCTCAGCATTTTTAATAATGAAAAAATGGAATACAATGTTGTTGTCCTTAACGAGAATTTTGCAGAATAGGCTCTTAAAACAGAAGTGCATTCTGTTTTTTGCCATGATATATTCCAAGGCTTTGCTCGTGTTTTTCTACTTTCAAGTTGCCAAGTTATTTAATCCATTGGTCTATAGAGATTCAGAATATATTCCTCTCCAGAGCATTAATTCAAAACTAAATTATCAGAGACTAAAGCACTATAGTTTCACAGCTGCTGCAACAGTACTAAGCAGAAGTATTAATAAGATGGATTTCCATGACACTTTGGACACAAACACCTAAATTAATTTCACTGACTATGAAAGCAGCAACTGGTAGCCAAGAGTGTGGCTGCTCTCTGCTCTCAATACCAAGACAAAGTACTGCAACAGCTGTATTCCTCACACCTCTCCAAAAATGGCTCGAGGAAACATGAATAATGTTGTTTTGCTTAAAAATAAAGTAGTTTTCTATTTACTTACAAACCATACATATGAAGCCTTACTTCCTGAACAGCAGAGAAGTAAAACATTCTAATCCATCATTTTTGCCAATTTCTAGCCAAAACTTTAATATAGTTTTGAAATGCCTTCACTAAATGCTTTATAAAATAAACCTGTTATTCAGTCTTTAGCTAAACTTCTCAAGAGTACTTTCTCATCCTCTTTTATTACCTTTTAAAAGAAAAATAGTAAAATATTTCTTGAAGATCTGCACTTGAAGACTACATTCCATGGTGCTGTGTAGGATTCTTTCCCATTTTAGAAAGAAAAATCTGAAAAATTATTGACAAGAGACAGAGAAAGGTCAGAACTATGGTTACTATTAACTGACAGGCGCTCCATAGTGGGATAAGTATTACAGGAATTACAAACACTCTCCTCAGGCTTCAAACTGCCAATGTGTGACCATCATCTGAATGTACAGCAAGGAACAGCACTGTGGGACACTACCGTTTCTACTTGGCTTTAGCATAGATAGCAGCTTCGGGTTTAAATTTTGAAAACGGATTTAGGGGTTTTCTCCCACCATGATTAAAACAGAACTGTCATCTGAAGTGAGCTAGAGACAAAATGGAGAAGAGATGCACAACTAATTTTTGTTTTTAACTTGTAGAACAGTGTAAGTATGCTTAACTTGTAGAACAGTGTAAGTATGCTTCCTGCATTATCCTTTTGAAGAGCTTTTGCATATGCTGATAACAAATTTGAGAACAGAATTCCCACCAGGAGTTTCTTCACTTTTTGGACAAAAGGGAAGAAAACACCTGTCCAAGCTGGCTCCAGATAAATGTTTGTTAAAAATATTACAACTAAAAATGAGATATATTGAATTGAAAAGACTTCATAAAATAAGCTCAGAGACTAGTTTATTCTTTACATTTCTCAGATAATGAAATAAGACAAAGGTTTGTAGAAATAGGAAAAAGTAACTATTTTCAATGTCCTGTATTCTAAAATATACCTGCTTGTGAATCTGTGTTGTATTCATACTCTGATAGGCATGATTTATTTTGTCAAATTTTAGCTACTTAGAAGACTGATATTCAAGCTTCCTATGTGTTTGGGAATTGTCTTCTTATATGGGATGGAATTTCTAGACAGTGCAGCACATCCCATCGGCCCAGATAACTCTCCTAAGACACTGATTGTCTGCAACCATTTCCTTCCACCAAGCGTTGAGGACAAACACTTGCTAGGACAATCTTTTCGTAATACCTTGAAACCTGTTCCTTTTATTTCCCAAAATTCCTCTCCTCTGTTCCGTGTTTGTATCAAGAAATCTTCATACTAAATATTTCAATTCATCTGTATACAATGTGCTATCCATATTGTGCCATCCATACGTGACATCTCTATTAGCTGGTGGCACAGAGCTGTGGCACAGGTACAACCCTGGTCTGCAGCCATCCAAGCTGTTAAGTTGTTAATGCAGTCTTGCCTTGTGCTGACTTTCTCTCAGATAGCACCCAAGCCTGCCTCAGGGGTGGCATGATGAATACTTATAGAAGAAAAATAAACATATTTGAAGACTTAATCCATTTTAAGGAATGTTTGCGGAGTATCTGCAACACAGCATTTCTACTTTAAGGATAAATTTCAATTAGTGAAACTCAATCAGATAGTGAAAGTTTTTTATGGGAAAAGAAGTAAAATAATTCAAACCCACATATCTGCCTTTAAAGAACACCACAAAATGAAAATAAGTGTACTTTTATAGCTTGTTAAATAACACCACAATGCCAAATTGAAAATCGTTTTTAGCAGTGAGCAATCTGTTTCAAAAATTAATCAGCAGATTTTTTAAGATGTCTGGTTCCGGTTTTCACATTTCTTTGCTTATTTATCTGTGATTTCAGAAAATACAAACATGTACAGACACATAACACTGAAACACTTCAAAAAACTTAGTTTCAGGCTCAGGATGAAAAATTTGAACCAGCTGGTTTATTTTGGAAAATGTAATGAAAGCTCAGTACAATGAATTTTGATTATAAGTCATCCATAATGTGATAGGATGTGGTGCTGTCAGGTGATACACTTGTAAATCCATGACAAGTGACTTTAAATTTGGGGAAACATAACAATCTCTTAAACTGCAACTATCTGAGGGGAAAGAATATTGTCAATTTGCAATCTACATTTTAAATTGACTTGTTACATCAAGTTTAATCATTTATGTTCCACTTGCATTAATTTCTGTGGTTCAAACTATTTGTAATGCAAATAAAAGAAGTGTGGCGTTAGTAATAGTAAAATAATGCAGGGAATTCTCTGAACTGCTGTTGAACTCTGTCATGGCTCAGAAAAAGTGGACATTATACTAACTGCACACGGTAGAGTCAGTGAAGTAATAAATATTAAACCTGTCCCTGCAGGGAAGGAGAAGACGTTTTATTTATTAGTATGAGCTAAGTTCCTGGGGTTGTTAAAGAATTTTCTTCTTATCGGCTTTGAGAAGCAGAGTAAAAATTAAAGTTGACATATCAGTACTGAATTAAATGAAGTAAAACCTTTCTGCTGAAGCAGTTTACGAATGTTGGCAAATTAGATTATTGTAGCAATACAACAAACTCATCAGAACACCTAAAGGACACCTCTTAAAAATTAAACTTACGTGGTTAAAAATGAAGAAAATAGTTGAGAAAAAAAAAAAGATTGTAAATATGTAAAAACTCAGAAAAGAGAATTTTGATTGGAAGTAATGGATAATGTAATAGGATGTAGTGCTATCAGGTGTTGCATTTGTAAATTCATGACAAACGACTTAATTTTGGGGAAATTTTATAATAATCTCTTTAACTGCAACTATCTGAGGGGAAAAATACTGTCAATTCACAATCTACATTTAAAATAGAGTTGTTACATAATGTTTAATCATTTATATTTAGCCTGCACTAATTTCTTCAGTTCAAACTATTTGTAATGCAAATAAAATGTGTGATGACTAGTGAAATTTTAAACTAGCACCTTTGACTCTCCAACTTTAGTTTCCATGAAAGTGTACAAGTGATCACTCAAAATTAAATCTTTTGAGCTTGTCTTCTATTTCTTTATTACTATGTTAATCTGAGGTGTTTATGCAGATAGACACTTTGTCAGCTCTGTGCCTCCATTTTTTTTAAATTTGGTTTTGTGTCTGTCAGCATCTGGTTTGTCCTCTTCTTTTGAGTGCATTCAAAGCTTATTTTCTATTTATGCCTGTTAGAGAAACAAATGACACCTAAGTCGTTTGTAAAAATATATTTTTGGACCCTCTGCAATATGGAGCCCATGTGAACTCCTCACCTATGTCTCACGAAATGTTTAATAATAATAATAATAATAATAATAATAATAATAATAATAATAATAATAATAATAATAATAGTTATTAATGTTGTTGTTGTTGTTATTATTCTGCTATAATTCTACCTTATCAGAATCAATCCTCCATCAGAACAATGGTGTAAACAAGGCCCAAGCAACAGAGCTTCTTTGCTATGTTTCCAGTTACACCATTTGCAGAAGAAATTCTTGTAGATATTTAGCAAAATAAGTATTGTAGGATCCTCCTTTGGGTGATTCTTGTAGAATAGTGCCTTTAATGACAATCAGAAAAAAGAAGAACTCAATGAGAAAAAATATTCCACCCAAACCAAAACCCACAACACTTTCTTCTTTGTTCAGAGATATTCTGTATAACTGTTTACACTACCCCTGTTCCCTTTCTGTCCAGCTTCCTAAGGATCTGAAGAATTTGGGCTTGAGAGGGACTATGAAGGCCACTTCACTCTTTTCTATGAACAGAAATTTGGAAGTATACTGTACTGCATTTGACTGGGGTAAAGTTAAATCTATTCCTAGTAGCTAGTATAGTGCTGTGCTTTGGATTTAGGATGTGAATATACTGATAGAATACTGATGTTTAACTTACACTTTGTCAAGGTGTTTTCACCTTCTCATGCTGCCAGTTGTCCTGTCAGACGTCCACAAGCAGCTGGGAGGGGATGCAGTTGTGACAGCTGACCCAGATTGGCCAAAGGGATGTTCCATTCTGTGTGCTGTCATGCTGAGGAAAAACACCTCTGAGCAGTTGGCCAGGGCATGGAAACCACTGCTCAAGGCTGGACTGAGCATCAGGCAGCCTGTGGTGGGCAATTGCATTGTGCCTCTCTTGCTTTCCAGATTCTTTTATCATTATTGTCTTTTTCTTCATTTTCTGTCCTATTCAATTGTATTTATCTCAGCTACCTGTTTTGCATTTAGTTCACTCCCCTTTCCCACCATAAGGGTGTGAATGAATGGCCTTGTGGTTTTCAGCTGCCTTCCAGGTTAAACCACAGCATATACATGTGGAATTACACCATGGATGCAGCTTGATCAGCTCTCACCTCTCCAAAACACACCCAACTGCCTCTTTCCTCTGCCTTATATTTGCATGCCCTGCGTGTACATATATTTTATAGGGCATTTCATAGATCAGTCCCAGGAAAGTTTTCCACCTTTAAATTAGCTGCCATCTTCTTATCCCAGGTACTATACCAAAAAGAAACCTTACAACAAAAACCAAACCAAAATAAAGTAAAAACCCAACCTCAAACCCCAAAGAAAACAAATATCAAAGTTGTGAAATAAGGCATTGGTAAAACTCTATGACTAAGTGAAATAATTTATGTATTTATTTATTCATTAAAGGAAAGTGTTTTCTTCCCGGTTCACCCCACCTGTGTTTCTGTACTGATCTATTTTCTCTAAGTTGTCAGACCTTCATGATATGTCATGGCTCAAAGTGGCACCGCATCACTTGCAAAAAGAAATGTTCATCTCTTGGGTGGATTGATTTTCGGTCTTGGCAGCTAGTCTGATAAAGATAGATTTCAAGACTCTTTTTGGACTTTGGGGGTTACAGGTATGTTAATCTGTAAGGTCAAAGGTGCATTTCCTGGTCTTTGTCTAATGTTTTCAATGTAGACCAAAATCTTTTATTTACGTGTTTGACAAAAGCTTTGCAATTCTTATTTTATTGCCAAAGTAAATGTCATTAATAGAAATGAAGTAGAATAATATTGTTCTTTTCAGTAGATGCTCACTATAAATGTTTACAATACACTTGCCAATTGAAGGATGATATATTGATTTATGTTCTAATTTCAGCTGTAAAACTGCAAGGCAGCTGCCTGGGTTAGCATTTTCAGATTCAAGATGTATTCCCTTTATGAAAGAAATAGATTTTCTTATTCTCTCTGATGAAGAAATTGTTCTGACTACATTAAAACATGCTACAGCAGTTTATAGCTTATCAACCCTACTGTACATGTCTGTCTAAATTCAAATATGCTATATCAAGACAAAACTCAATCATTTATATTCAGGTTTGGATATTAGTCACAAAAATGTGTATCCATTTTCTTTACTTTCCTCAGGTTAAAAAGACAATATAAAATGGTGCATCACAACAGCGTACCTGAAATAATTGTTAGACTTTACAGAATGGTTGTGCAAATAGTTATAATTCTTAACTTCAGCAAAGGATTGTAGAACAGGACCTTCAAGACTCTGTTTTGGTTTCTAAAACAATTTTGCCATAAGGATTTTGTCAAAAGTATTGAATGACGATTAATCATACTTCAATTTAACTCTAAAAAATGAGATATTTAATACATACTCCCTTTCTCTTCCAAGGAAAGGAAGGACTATGTACTATGGACAGTAACTCATGTAGTCTTGGGCATGGAGAAATAAGCTAAATAGATTACTTGAATCCGTTGTAGTAAACATGATTGCTATTAGTGTTGCAGCCTATTTTTCATGGATCCTGACAAGAAGGAATGGCATAATGCTCTTCCTTCTGCAGGTAAACCATAACTTGATAATTGTTTGTGATAAATTGTTTTAGCAGCATGTATTGCCCAGGAGAAAGGAATAAATGTATCTATGCTTCCTCTGTCCTTTAAATTCTGAACTCTTTCTGTTTTGGAAAAAGGAATTCTGTTTACTATAAAATCAATTGCTGCCATTCAGGGCCAATGACTGATGTCAAAAACTAGAAGTCTTAGATTAAGTGGAATCCAAACTGTAACACCGAAAAAATCCACTGAAATTAGTCATTATTGTGTTAGTCTATGCTGGGTTCAAAGGCATTCCTAGCAGAGCAGGAAATAATAGGTTGGTTTTACTATTCCAGCTTCTGAGAAGCATTGCTATTTCCTGTAATCAAATCAAACTTTTCCTTTTGCAAAAACATAAGTCTCTAAGTTGATGCATTGAAAATGCACTGTCATGGGAAAATGGGAAATGACTACAGGTATGCAGAAATGCTAAAATATTACGTTGATTGTTTGTTTGGTTTTAATGAGATTATAGAATATAAGAGGTAAGGATATAATGAGATTATAGGATATAAAGTAAAATCTTGCATAAAGGTGTTATATACATTTATAAGTTTAGCACCCCTTTCATCTATTTACATTTTTACCAGGTATTAAACCAACATTTGGTTGGTTCACACATATACGCACATTTTGTTGAAAAAAGAATGACATAAGTCTGAATTTCTTAGACATTTATATATAATTATTATGACTTCACTGCTATTTCACCCAATCTCACTCTAAAAACAACCCATAATATATTGTGTTCATTTCAAAGAAGGCAAAAGTCCTCCTAGACACATATAAAGATGTGCCTTCAGTTGCCAGAACATGTGTTTCTTAGATAGCTGTTTTTCCATATGATATCATATCAAGAAACTCTGTTGTGTCTACACTATTGTGATGACATCAAAGGTTTTGCTGTTAGCTATAGCTCACAGGTAAGTTTGCAGCAACTCCCATGTTTGTCTCAGTGTTTTGTACCAGATTTTGAAACAAACACTATTACAATGAAAGACAAACAGACATTTATTCTACTTACTACTATTAATTAAACAAACACACAAACAAACAAGCACACACACAAAAACAAACAAACAATTAATTTAATAAAATTGTATCAGATGAAGAGTTTTGTCCTGAAGACACTACTGTCTTTATTAGAATGTGTTTCCCTCAAGGCAATTCAGGTTCAACATAATTTTTGGATGATGGTTTTCCATCTATGGCAAGCCTGCCATTTTATAATTCTCTGAAGGCTGAAGGTGTTGTCAGTGCAAATGTTCTCTCATTCATCTGAGCAGGGCATTCCATTGTCCCATTTTTGCTCTCCAATGGCCTGGTGAAAGAGAACTAGTTGGTTCAGCCATCTCATTAGTCTAAAAGACTCCATAATATATATTTTTTAAAATTCTCATCTATTTTTTTTTAAATCAAAGGGTTTTTTTTCTCTTTAGTTCCCTGCCAAACACTGAACTTGGTTTTAACATCCTGCTCAATATCTCCAAGTCCATATGCTTTTCTAGGTGAAAACAATTCCCACTTACAATTGCAAGCTGAAAATGGAGCACAATTGTCAAATTATTTTTAGACCACTTCCATGATGTTACTGTCTATCTTTATGTCTGTTTTGCTCTCCTCTTCCTCTCTATTCATATGAACATTTGGAAAAGATTTTGAAAGGAAATTTAAAATACTTTGTAAAGTAAAACTTGAATTAGAAAGGAAATTAATGGGTTTTGATCACCAAAAACAAGGCAGTGATTTTCAAACAGAGAATTTAGACCCCTTCATTTAGAAACTACGGTTTTATCCTAGGAAAAAAGGCTGCTGTAAGTCTCTCTCAACACTGGAATTGGTGGTCCTAAAGTAGACCTCTTACACTCTTGACAACTTGTAATAGAGACTATAAAACAGTTCTGTAACAACATAGTATCAGGTCATTTTTAAAACCTTGCAAAACAACTAAAAATAAAAATGGATTTCAAAAAACTCTTTCTTTTGAAAGTTACTTTTTTTAGCCATAAGCTTATATATAAGAGCTTCTGACTGTGAGTCACACACACGTTCTTGCTTTCTCCATACTTCTGATTCAATCAAAGAGCTTAATTTAAATGCTTCTCCCAAATTCATATCATTGTGGCAGAGAGAACCTTACAACATGAAGAACAGTACAGGTAGCTGCCAAATTCCCAATTGCCAATTGCAATCAGGGAAGGAAGGAAGGGGAAGGGGAAGGGAGGAAGGGAGGAAGGGAGGAAGGAAAATCTGGAGGACATGGACCTGTTGGAGCTGGTCCAAAGGAGGGCCAGCTGGACCACATCTCCTTTGAAAAGAGGCTGAGAGAATTGGGGTTGTCTAGCCTGGAGAAGAGAACACAATGGGGAGACTTTATTCTGGTCTTTCAGTACTTAAAGGGGACGTATAAGAAAGAGAGACAGACTTTTTAACCAAGCCTGTGGCAATAGGACAGGGGGGAATGTTTTAAACTGAAAAAAAATAGATTTGGACTGGATAGAAAGAATAAATTTCACAACAAGGATGCTACCCCAAAAGGGAGCAGATTCTCCATCTCTGGAAACATTTAAGATCGGGTTTGATGGGACTCCGAGCAGCCTGATATAGCTGAAGAACTCCCTGCTCACTGAAGGATTGCTGGAGTAGGTGACCTTCAAAGGTACCTTGCAACACAAGCTATTCTTTGATTTTATGTCAGAGATTTTAGAATTTCCCTGAATTAATTGTCACCTGAAGCGGAAGGGGTATTTTTGCTTAAAAAGGCAATAATAATAATAATAATAGCCACAAAACCAATAATAATGTAATGGTTTAACTAACCATTCAGACTTTTAAACTACTTAAGCGGACATTTACTCTCTTTTGAACCTTAAAATTAAGTTAGAAATTACAATCACATTTTTTTTTCATTGGATATTAGCAGGCGTTTTTCTGGTTGACAGGAAGGCTCCTGATGCTACAAGGATACTAAACTAAGCACGAAGTGAAACTTGTAAGGATACATAATACATCTTTTGGTAATCTAAAACCAGCACATTTTTTCCCATTAGAAAATGTCGCATAGTCTGTGATAAGTGCATTTATAAGAATCCTTTCAGAGTCCATCCACAAACTTATTATTTGAAGTAGTTGGACTTGCAAAGGTAAACTGGAGGTAAACAAGATCCAGTCAGCTGGAACTTGTTTTTGGAGGCAAAATTTAGGAAATAATCCAGCTGATAGACACCATGAGACTAAAATCTAATCCATCACATATAAAGTCTGTTAGCACGGCATGGCTAAAGTTTTAAAAATTCATTCTTGTGACCAAGCTGATAAGAGTTGAAGAGTAGATTTATTGATTAAGAAGGTGACAGTCACTTTCCAGATTATAATGTCACTCTAACCAGTATTGCAATACTTATTTTCAAAGGAGATTCTAAGGAAACAGAAACCTCCAGGAAAAACTATTTCAGATATGAAAAGGATTTAAAAAAGAATG
This sequence comes from Fringilla coelebs, assembly GCF_963513975.1. NCBI lineage: Eukaryota > Metazoa > Chordata > Aves > Passeriformes > Fringillidae > Fringilla > Fringilla coelebs. The sequence continues at coordinate 13,826,756 of NC_140030.1, read as the reverse complement.
CATTCTAATCAATATTTAGTCATCTGGTAATATCAGATATGCAAAGCTTAAAAAAATAGCCTTCTAGCTATATTGAAAATTGTTATCTGGGACAATATTCCTTCAGATGCTTTGTTTGTGCTTTAGCACTTTACATAAATATATATTTCTTTTTATCAGTGTACAGTAAAAGGGTGGTAAAGTGTGAATGTTTCATTTCTGTCTGTTTTCACATTATCTAGCTAATGGTTTTGATTAGAGTGGTCAAAGCATTTAGATGGTTGTCATTACGACATTTTTTTTTCATTCTATAACTTGCCACAAATTCAAAGGCCTTTTTGGAAAAAGCATTGTGCTTTCTGACGTAAGTATAAAGCCTGAGAAACACAAAAAAAGCAGCCCAGTTTGAGATACAATGTACCAATTCACAATAACAAAAGTAGTTAGTCCGTGCCCTCCCACCAGTTCTGTGTGGTATGAATGGTTCACTACAAGTATAAAATTCTTTTATTTATAGAATTAAAGAAATACTTTAAATAGATTTCAAATGGTCTGAACTGGAAATATTTCTAACTTTGACAGAAATAGTAACTGGTAACAGGTTTGTCCTTATGACCTATTTTATTAATCACTTTCTTAAATAATTTTAAAGAAATATACAAACTGTTAGAAACTTTAGTTTTTAGTATTGCACATTTCTTTATCCAAGGATACTCCCTTTCACTTTTTCTTTTATCTGGACCTGATCAGGCCTAGGAAGAAAAAACATTTATACTCAAAATTTTCATTTACATTTAAATTAAATCATTAAAAAATGGACATTTTCATTTTTGGCCTCAAAAGCAAGAACTTTTTCTAGGGTTGGAAAAATCAAACATTAAAATATTATAACACAACTTAAAAGAGGGAATAGTTATGCCACAGCAGCACATTTAATTCGGTAGCTGAAGTAAAGAACAGAGACTTGACTGAGATAAAATAAACAAAAGTTGCATGATTAGGTGAGCCTCAGAGAAGAAATATTTCTCTATTTTACTTCTGAGGACAGAAAAATTATAATAATTTTATTCAAAGTGGGGAAAGATAACACTAAAATTTCTGAGATAGCCCTTCCTCAGAATGGGTTTAATTTCTGCAGTCCTTAATGACATTTTGAAAATACAAATTTTCTTTAAAATACTTCACCTGTAAACATTTGATGAGTAGAAGAAATATGATATTTTCAACTTTAGCCAACTGATGAAACAGAAATTTATGAGCCAAGTAAAATCTACAAGGCTTTTGGTATTAAAATTTAGTTAGTTTTAGAGGAAAAAAAAAAGAAAATTAACAAGGAAAAAGCAGCCTCCATCAGCTTGATTTTGAGAACCATTTAGGATGCATAATTTGTATTTCAGACTGTATTTATTTTTATACTTTAGACTATAAATTGTATTTTGAATATGACACACTGGCAAGATCCTTGTATACTTAGTCCTTAACCAAATCTGAGAGCCCTTGTTTAATTTAACAAAGCCCCCCACGAATATTACTCTCAACAACCCCTGCAGTGCTACAGGTTTGGGGAAGAATGTCTGCAAAGTGGCTCAGTGGAAAAGGACCTGGGGGAGGTGGTCAAGAGCAGTTGAACACAATCCAGCCTGTGCCCAGGTTGCCAAGAAGGCCAGTGGCATCCTGGCCTGTATCAGCAATAGTGTGGCCAGCAGGACCAGGGCAGGATCATCCTCCTGTACTTGGCACTCTGAGGCCACACCTCAAGTTCTGTGCCCAGTTTTGGGTCCCCCATAGAAGACAAGAAAGACCCTGAGGAGCTGGAGAAAGTCCACCAAGAGAGTTGGTGAAGGGTCTGGAGCACGGGTGATATGAGGAGCAGCTGAGGGAGCTGGGGGTGTTTAGTCTGGAGAAAAGGAGGCTCAGGGGAGACCTGAAAGGAGGCTATAACTGGTAGGGCTCTTCTCCTGGGCAACAAGTGGGGGCACAAGACTAAATGGCCTCAAGCTGTGCCAGGGGAGGTTCAGCTTGGTCACCAGGAGGAATTCCTTCACTCAACAGCTTGCCAAGAACTGGAACTGAGTGCCCAGGGAGGTGATGGGTCACCACCCCTGGAGGTGTTCAAGAAATGACTGGATGGGACACTGTGTGGAGGTGATCGGTCAGAGGTTGGAACCAAAGATCTTAGGGGTCTTTTCCAACCTAAATGATTCTGTGGTTCTGTAGCTAAAATATCTAACCTTTAGTAGATAATAATACTACTTGTGGTTTTCTGATAAAGCAGATAGGTGGGGGTTTTTTGTTGGTTTTGGTCGTTTTTTTGGGGAGGTTTTGCAGTTTTTTTTGTAAATTAGGGGTGTCTCACTGACAACTAATGGAGAGAACAAAAAAAGAAATTATAGAAATTATATCAGGAACAGAATGCCTGTTAGACAAATGGCAAAGGCTCCATGCTGGGAGAGAGACAAATACCAGACTTCCAGTTTGGAACCATCAACATAGCAAGAAATGGATACGGAGCCAAGCAGGTTTGTTTGAACAAGGGAAAACAAGCTGAAATATGCACAGAGGTTTTCAACTGTTATGCGGTCTGGAACCTTTATGAATCCAGTTGTCCACAGAACTGATGCTTTAAGAAAGTGTCCACTTAATCTGTTGATAAGCTGCAATAAACCTTGAGATTTTAGATGAACGAGGCTATGAGGACTTTTTTTTTTGGTGAGTATTATTGCTCTAAAGCAAGTATGGCTCAGAGGTGGGTGCGCTGCCACGCATTTGTGTCACATGAACTTTTCAATCACGAGTCCATGTCCCAGAATCCATCAGAAACGGCCAAAAAAGTGCTAAGAGGTTTTAGGTCTTCAAATACCTGGATGTCAAATGCTTTATAATTTTTTAGTGAAAACAATGGCCTTATTAAATTTTCCACTGGGAATTTTATCTTGATTTTTTGGAAGCCAATTTAAAATCTGAGAAATCTTATTTATCATTGAAATAATTTTGTGTAACTTGTATTTTTATGTCATGTCTCCATTACTTTCTTCAAAGTAATCCTAAAATTCTGTAGTGTTTAAACCCAGAAATTCTCTCGAATTTTTGAAATCTTTCATCACATATATACAGATAATTGCTTTTCTATATATAAATTTTATTTCATGTCTTTTAGCAGAGTATTACTGTGTTTTACTTAAAGCATTGTGTTAAAAATATCCTCATTTCCACTTCCATTTTTTGATACTTATTATTGGAAGGTAGTTAGGAAAATGGTATCAGATTTTTTTAGCTTGATTCACTCTTTTTCAGTTTTATTACTTATTCTTTATTAAGCTCACTCTTGTCAATCTGTTTCTCAGGTTTGCTTTGTATATCCTGAATGATTCATATTTATAACACACTGCCTATGAGACCTTCTTGGTATTTAGCAATAAAGAGTTCCATTGTCAGTTGCTTAGAGCTTTTTCAATAACTTAACTCTCCAGGCTGATATTCTTTATGGTTCTTTCAAAATTAATTTTTCAGAAAAAAAAAATAAATTCCAAACTAAGTCTATTTGGCATGCCAATTATGTGGTAAATAACAACATTTGGTGATAAATGATATATCATAAATCACAGGGAGGAGAGGAAGATTCATTCATATACATTTTACACTCTATAGGAATGCCATTTAGTATCAGAAACATTTTAAAATCATAAAAATATAATTAAATTTATCAGTTTTGAAATATGCCAACAAAGTTATAGCCACAGCCTTAGAAATCCTACAGAACAGGAATGAGCAAAAGCAAGTCTTCATCCTGACAAGTTTGAGATGGTAAATGCAACCTTTCTTTTTAATATTGTATGTGTACATGTCTGCGTGGGGGTATGGAATGCCAGTATCAGGAAATCCACTGCTTTGGAGCCAGCCAAACTAGAGCACATTTCTAGAGAAAGACAATCTGAATGCACTTACCCTGCAAGTTTTATCTTCCTTCTTTGGCTGCTCTAAGTTGAGACAGTTACAGGATCTGTCCTTTAATAGAAGGCACTGCTTGGTGTTTAAGAGTAGGGCTAAGGAAAGCTTGCAAAAATCTGATTTTGTTTTAGTGCTACCATTCTGGGTACTGACCATAGGTTAGCCAGCAGTGAAGACTGATGTGTTATTCCTGAGGTTTCTGCAAATATTGTTTGCACAAACATTAAGATTTGAATTTTTACTACTCTGTTAATGTTCCTGCATGTTACACTCTGCCTCTTGTTCTTACTCTGTTTTCTCTTGACATCTTGATAATTTCTTCTAGGAAACATCATCTGTTTATTTCATCCATATTCATGACATCAGTCAAAATCTTTTATTACAGATGATGCTGAGATGATACGGTTCATGCACACCCAGATAGGTCTTCTCCATCACTAATTCAAAAAAGTATTAATGCTTTCTAGAGTACGCTTCCATCTTTTTTTAATCAATTTATGCTCTGTGTAGAGAATGATCAGTGGTATTGCTCTTTGCCTAACAGAATTTGTTTTGCCACTTAGGATGCTCTATTTGAGAAAAGCTTGAAACAGGAAAAGCTGTAAAAAAAGGACAGGGAAACAAGATTTATAAATTAGTTCCACTAAAAAACTAGATACTTCAGGAGAATAAGAAATATAGGAAATCATAAATGTTAGGAGGAGGTTTGAGAAAGTGAAATATTTGTTGATTGCCACTATTTAGAATTATGAAAGGTTCTCCAGAAATAGTACGAGTCATCCAGTCTTAATATTTTTATTGGGACAACATCTCTTACTGTTTTTCATGGCAAGCTTTTCCAGGTGGGAAACTGCAGATGTGACTTCAGTGAGAAGATGCCATAACTTGTCTCCATGTTGGACAGAGACAGTTCCAGCCAGATACAAGATGATTCTGATGCTGGCCAGAGCTGAGCCAGTCAGAAATATTGGTAGTAATGTGTAATCTGTGTGATTACATATTTAAGAAAGCATTAAATAGCTATGCAGCAGCTGAGAGAGAAAGAGAGAATATATGAGATAAAAAACATTGAAGACACCAAGGTCAGTGTGGAAGGAGGGGTGGGGACTGCTCCAGGTACCAGAGCAGAGACTTCCCTGCAGCCCATGGTAACACAGGTTGCCCTGCTGCTGACCATGAAGGACTCCATGCTGAAGCAGGTTGTATCCTGAAGGAAGTTCTTACCCCATGGAAAGCCTGCATAGGAACTCGCTGCTGACAGGACCTGTGGCCCCATGGAGAGGAGTCCATGCTAGGGCAGGTCTGCTGACAGGACCCACTGCTGCAGCTGAGATAGCTGCTAGCAAAGTCCAGGGTAAGGAAGCAAAAAGGGCATTTGCATGGTATCCACAGATGTTTAATTCAGCCACGTGGTGAGATGCTCAGGGTCCAAAAAGCAGGACTCATGGGGAGAGTCCAGGTTTCTGTGTGGAGAGATAGGGGCTGAACAGTGGTGTCAGGGCAGTACAAAGATAAGGGCCAGGAATAGGGAGGGAGGGCTCAGGGACACCGGGACAAGGGAAGGAGCCAAGGGGGTCTGACAGCTTTTGAGGGAAGCTTCTCGTGTCTCCCTGACCCAGGTTATGCCTCTCAGGGTCTCCACAACCCACACTGGAGCAGTCAGTTCCTGAAAGACTGCACACCATGGAAAGAAAACACACTGGAGGAGTTCCCAAAGAACTGAATCCCAAGGGAAGGACTCATGTTGGAGAAAGCCATGAAGGACTGTCTCAGATGGGAGAGATTCCATATTGGAACAGAGAAAGAACATGAGAAGAAAGGACCAGCAAAAACATGTGATGAGCTGACTGCAATGGCAAAACCTGTCCCTACTGCTGCTTGGTGGAAGGAGGTAGAAAAGTCAAGAGGGAAGTTGAGCCTGAAGAAGGCAGGGGTGAGGTGCAATTTAAAAAAAATTGTTCTTATTTATTCACAACTTATTCTGTTTGACTCGTAAGAAATTGATTTCCTCAAGTCGATTTTGTTTTGCCTATGATGGCAATGGCTAAGTGCTCTCCCTGTTCTTGTCTTGACCCACAACTATTTCATCATTTTTCTTCTCCATCCTGTTAAGGAGGGGATGTGATAGAGTGGGTTGGTGGACACCTGGAGACCAGTGAAGGTCAATCCACAACCCTCCCTCTCTGCATCTTCTTTCTTATACTGAAGATTAAAGAAGTTCCTTTCCTCTCATCTGATACTCCTCAGCCCCATATAAAGGGACACATAAAACAGAATAAAGGTGTGAAGTTCTTAGAAGTTTTAGCTGTTTCTTTAAAAACAAGAATCAGAGATTTTACAAAATCAAATGCTTCCTTCTAGGACACATTTCTCATCTTGTATTTTCAGATGATGTGAAGATCACAGCTGGTTCCTAGAGGCTATAATTTCCTTTCTCTTGTTTTTTTCAGTTTCAAAACTTAATTGCCTACAGAACACAAGGCTGGGGGAGGGGGTGGGGAAGAGAAGGCTGCAGAAAAATGAGGGGACAAAAAAAAGGAGGAAAAGAAGAAAAAGAAACTTGACTTCATTTAAATATCATCTTAAGAAATCAATTCCAGGAAAAAAAAATATTTACAGGTTTGGTATTTTGAAGTTAGCAAATATCATAATTAGCATCACTAATTCATCTTCATCTTAATTCCAGTGTTTTCATAAATTTTGAAAAACTCTGTAGTAATATGGATATATTATAATAAGACCACTTTCTCACCCGGCCAGATATGACAGTTACTTTCGAGTCAGAAGTCAGCCAATATGATATGCACTCACAAGACAACCATTGGCGGGGACCTGAGTGCCCTTCCAAAGCTTGCTGGCCCTGACCATCTCCCTGGGACTTTTATTTTTCTTTAATGAAAGGATAGGCTTGAACATAGCAAGCATATGCTGTAACCTGGACTGTGCCCAGTCCTGCTTTCTGCTGTCCCAGCTGATCTTCCGACATGGATCTTGGATCAGGGCTACAGGTCACATTGCTTTCAGTCTCTGGACCTGCCTGATGGATGGCCCCAAGATGTGGCTCATTTCCTTGCCCTCTGTGACTGTAGGTAGAACTTGTCACCTTTACCATCCTGGGGCAGCTCAGATCATACAGAACTGTGCCCAGGACCCTGCCCTGCCTGTCACCCTTAGCTCCTTGTGCATCTCCCTCGTGGACCAGTCATGCTCCTGCAGCTCCCTTTAAGTTAAGTTTGTTTCAATGCTTCTTTTTGTATCTTTTTCATGCATCCTATTCAAATCATGCCTGTAATATAGAATTATAAACCCCAAGTTATACTGAAATATCAATATAACACTCATGCATGTGAACATATATGCTTCTATGGGACTGCTATGAAGGAAGAAGGTGTAGGAAGACTTCTTCTCGAGGGTTTAGGAAGAAAAAGCCTCTAGAAGGCCTCAAAGAAAATTTTCCTTTATACAATGTTGAATAATTAAAATTTTAACTTTGAACAAAAATGTTATCTCCTGATGTCCACTTTGAAATTATTGCAACTTGATTTTTCAAAGAACTCAGGACTACATAGAATCATGTAATCATTTAGGTTGGAAAAGATCTTTTGAGATCATTAATTCCAAACAGTAATTTAACCCTGTTAAGTCCATCACTAAACCATATCCCTAACATCACATTAAACACAAATCTTCACATCTGCACTATTTCATAGCTTCAAAGTATGGTCCTTTTAATGCGAAGCTATGGATTCTTATCATGTCTGCCTATCAGACTTTTAATTCATAGACTGTGTACTCAAAAAGGACACAAAAATGTAATAAAAAATAATTCAACTACAAGATTTGCTTCTGAAGAAGCATGTTTCCCAATGCTTTCTTGCCAGGGTTACTTTTAATTCTACCCACACTTTCTGGGCTGAATAGATCATATTTTGGCCTGTCAAACTTTTAATCTCAGCAAAATAAATGGAGTGAATAATTGGTAATGTAACTTTGACATCTATTGCATATTTATCTGTCAGTGAAAAAAATGTAAAAAGATAATCTTTAGCTGTTCTCTGACTGTTTGCTCACACTATGTTAAATATTTCTAAAGACTTAAAATGGATCAGCTTTCAGCACCACAAAGCCCAAGGAAGATTTTATAGCAGCGTCTCCAGACATTACTTAAAAGCTGTTTAACATCTTAGTCAGGAACATGGACAGTGGGACTGAGGGCACTGATACCACCCAGCTGTGTGGTGCAGTAACACACTGGAGGGAAGGGATGCCATCTAGAGAGACCTGGACAAGCTGAAGATAAGGGCCCATGATAACCTCATGAAGTTAAACAAGGCCATGTGCAAGGTCCTGCAGCTGGATTAGGGCGATTCCAAGCACAAATGCAGGCTGGGTGGAGAATAGATTGAGAGCAGCCCCTGAGGAGAAGGAAATGGAATAGTTGGTGGAGAAGAAATTCTGCCTGAGCTGGGAATGGGTACTCACAGCCCAGAAAGCCAGCCCAGCCTTTGGCTGTAGCAAAAGAAGCATGGACAGCAAGTTGAGAGAGGTGATTCTACCGCTCTTCTCTGGTGACACTCCACGTGGAGTTCTGCATCCAGGTCTGGGGCACCTGAACATAAGAAGGACACAGATCCATTGGGGCAAGTCCCAGGAAGAGCTTTGAAGATGGTCAAAGGGCTGGAGCATCTCTGCTGTGGAGACAGGCTGAGAGAGCTGGGGATGTTCAGCCTGGAGAACGCCCAGAGAAGGTCTTACAGCACCTTCCAATAGCTTAAGGGAGCTGGAGAGGGACTTTTCACAAAACATTAGCAGTAGTGCAGCAAGAGGACAAGGGGTTATGGCATCAAATTGAAAGAGGGCAGGTTTTCATTCTATATAAGGAAGAAATTCTTTACACTCAGGGTAGTGAGCCACTCAATCCGCTTGCCCATAGGAGCTGTGAATGCCCAATCCCTGGAAATGTTCAAGACAAGATTCAATGGGGCTTTGAGCAATTTGGTCAAGTGAAAGTGTCCTTGCCAATGGCAGGGGGTTTGGAACTAGGGGAAATTTTAGGGTTTTTTCCCAGACAAAACCATTCTATGATTCAGGGATCTACCACAGTAGGATCTTGTCCTGACATGATTTCCAGTCCTCTGCCTTGAAAATTTCAAGACCCAGCCAGATAAACCCCTGAGCAGCCCGGTCTAATCTCATAAATGAGTCTGCTTTAAGCAGGAGATTGAGCTGAAGACCTCCTGAGATATTTCCTAACCTAAATTATTGTCTGATTTTATAATACTAAAAAGAAGTCCAAACCACCATGAAAGAGCAATAAAAAATCAAAGTAAATTTTGCAGGACTGGAAAAAATAGTTGGCAGTGAGTTTTTGCCCACCTCCTCCTCTATAGTGCAGTTACCTGAAATGATCCTTTTTTTTTTTTTTTAACAATGCTCCAAGTACTGTCACATTTGTCACATTTAGTATTTTCTGGACTGTGAGCGGAAGAGCCATGGAAACCAGACTTAAGTGCATTTTGAAGCAATTAATCTGTTAGAACATCTTGTACTGCTGATTTTTGGGGCCGGAACTAAACAATTATAACCTTAAAACCCACAAAACCTGCGAGATGAATGATCCACTTGAACATTCTAATTATATCTTCACTTTGAATGCTATTTTCTTCCTGTCTCATGACCTGATACCATTTTTAAAGCATTGTCTTTCTTGAAATTATTCAGGTATGTGTTGATATTGCCTGTTCAATAACTGCAACAAATTACAATGAAGAAAAACATATTTACAGTTTTTGTTATTAGATGTGTAATAATGAGGCATTGATTAATCAATTGCTTAATTTTAACTATTAAAAGCAAAAACCTTTCTCTAGCTGAAGAATACAAAATAAAATCACAGAGAAGAATAGGGTGTTTTTAATATCAGGTTATTAAAACTTTTACAATTTTGCCTGTATTCAATTTATAAAACATTTTGAATGTTACCTGAACCTTGGCTTTACCTTTACTTTTACATTGTAACCAACAATAAATAATGAGCATTATTTATTCTCATCTGCTGAGAGGTCCTTCAGCTTCATTCCCTTTGCTCATCTACTGCAATTACTGCACAGTACAGAATGTTAAGATCAACCTTTTCTCTCTGAGCCACTTGAACAGGACTGAAAGGAAGCACAAATCTATATTATTTGTTAGCAGGTACAGCTGTTTTGTCCTTTTTTTTCCCCTCAGACATGAAGTCATCTCAACACTTACACTAGTCAACGCAAAAATTTTTAGAGGTCAGAGAAAAATGTAAAATTAAACATAAGAAAGATTTTTTTAAATTTATGCACGTATTTACTATTCTTCAAAGAGTCAGTTTTCCCTTTTTCTCAGGAAAAAATAGAAGCAGCTTTCCTTTCCCAAAAGCAGTGTTTTTCCACTACTGATTTTGTTGTTTGTGCCCTAATTCCCTAGGCACACTTACTTTCACAATCTGACTTTTCATGTGTAGCTGAACCCCTGTATGTCTAAGATATGCATTCATGTTCCACATGCATATCTTTTTTTTACCAGTTATCTACACTTGCAATAGTTTTTCAAACTCATGTCTTTCCCTTAAGAACAGTTTCTTGAAGAGACAAGATCCTTAATGACGATTTATGGTTCCTTTCCAAAAGCTTACCAACCAATCTTTTGTGATCCCATTTCACAGATCTATGTGCAGTCCTCATGACCTTACTACTATTTGTTTTCTCCTCTCACAGAGGCATTTCCTTTAACACTAGCTATCATCACAATAAGTGCTATTAAATTTGTTATGGAACATAAATTAGGGAAAGAAATCCTGAACCTCTGTCACCGTCTTGATGTCCACTTTTCCTTCCCCTTTACATTCTCATTCCCATTTCAGTTCATAACGATATTTCCTGTATATTCTCACAAGCCTGCAGGAATGGGAAGCAATTGTTTTTGCTGATCCATGGTCTGCTGACCATAATGTCACAGCCAGAGTGTGGGTGCTCTTTCAGTTAAAGCAGAGTTTTACCCTCCTGTGAGGATTATGTGCATTGGGACATTCACAGCCAATGTGCCATGCTCCATTTCTGATGCAGAACATGCATAAACCATGGCATGTGCGCTTGACAAATTCTGAAGTACTTGTTCTATCTCTCTGCCTAGGACTGTGGTCACAAAAAGACCATTTTACTCTATCAAAAACAAAAGCAAACCAAATCAAGAAGAAAACCCAAAGAATATAGGCAAAAATGCAGCCACTGACAAAGAAACCACGCAGTCTGTAATAGATAGGCTGCAATACAGTTAATGCAGTGGCACCAAACTACAAACTTGAAAGTGAAGAAGCAAAGCAAAGATGTGGAAAGTTGCCAGTGTGGCTGGACAGCTTGATATGACCTCAGTGAGGTCAAGGATCAATTTTGCAGCAGCGGCACTTCCTTGATGAGGAAATCTATTTACTGTTAGCATGTGCTTTCAGGTAGTAGAGATTACTGATGTTTTTACCTTTTAGCTATTGAGCCACATGTAAACAGTACATAAGAAATGGCAGGTCATAACTGCATTTGTCTTTGTAGTGATGTAGTATTTGTTTTTTCCTGTATTCTGATGTATTTGCACTATTGGACTGTAGCAGTTAGAATGTCTTCCTTAAACTTCTCTGGAAAAAGGAAGTGTGGAAGATTCAGGCACTGAAAAATTTACAAGCTGTAGAAAAATGTATTGAATATAAAATTTGATAGGTTATTTCTGGGATTGAGTGTACATTCCTTAGTTCACTAATATTGTGCTGTTTCAAAGTGTATTTTATGATAATAATTTTTTACTTGATGTCTGATCTTTTAAGCTATAAGAATTTTTTCCTATGACTTGTAGAGAAAGTAAAAATGATTTCTAATGGTAAATATTAATTTTTCTACAGAAGAATTTAATTCTCTTTTTAGAATGTTACCACTAGTGAAACTTACATTAAAAATATGCATATTTTAATGGCAAAAGAAAACATATTTAAGGATTTTTTTAATTATCTTTTTTCAGACACATGAGTTTAAAGAGAATTTTGAACATGTCAAGGACATAATTTTCTTGTGGGTTGATACATATAATAAAGAGCCTAAAAATGAAATATCTTGGTACATATACTAATGAAATTGACCCTGCTTAAAGCTCATGTACTTTGCAAAATTCCAGTATAAAATATTATGTATAACTTAATAGGGGCACTAAAAAATGCTTTCAAACCATGTCAAATATTGTTGGCAGCAAACTCTCACTATGAACAACCAAGTCAAATTTAACCCTACTGTAACCTCATGAGGTTGTATGAGATGATTGCTGTATAAGTAGTCAAAGAAAACCAGGTTAGAGATTTTACTAACTTCTGAGTAACCAAAAATAATAAGCCTGTGAATTTTACAAATACTTTGCATTGACATGAAACAGGGTATAGAGGAGCAAAATTCAGTACCTCTGTGTTGTTAGGAATTGAAAACAACAAGGATTTCATTTCAGTGTTTTTGTAGATATTATGTTCTTCTACTGATACCAATTCTTTTCATGCATGGACAAGCATTTCATAAAATTTACATAAAATTTGCATAAGAATGATTTAACAATAAAAAATAACATTAATCAATGAATTCTAGAGTATTTTCTCTACCACCCTCTGAGAGCTACTCCTACTTCTTTTTTCCCCCATCTCTGCATATCCAGCACAATATTAAAAAAAAAAAACAAACACACAAAGAAACCCCAAAACAAAACCCTCACACTGTTCTTATGCTAGCACTTAATAATTCTTTAAAATATGATATTCCCAGGAAAATCAGGCCTAGTTTTATGGCTTGGTCCATTAGAAAAATAATATGAATCTCTGCCATCTCTGAGATACAGATAATACAGAAGAAAGTATATAACTTCCATATGCTTTCTTTTCTGTATGTGTTTGTACATGCACAAACATTCAAATAAATGAATTTATTTATATATGTCAATACAGATTGAAATGACTTAATTAGATTATATAAAAATACAAATGCCATTAACATTGCTGATAAAATTTAGAATATGAGACGCCACCCTTCTGGCATTGCTCTTAGAGAACACTGAATATCAGAAAGAATTTTTAGTATGTTACTACAGAAGAATTAAAAATCTTTTAATATTTTTATAATACTTCAGAAATGGTGCATGCTAGGAGAACAGTTAAAATATGGACTGTCCTATATTGCAACACCTTGATGAATTAATAATGCTTAATTTTGAAAACTAGATTTACAAAGTTCTGTTACGAAATATTACACTGACATCTAAGTAATAATAAAGGACGGCTCTCAAAGAGTTTTTTTAAACTCTACTGACTTAATACTACAACTGCTAAAGCATCTGCCCTGGAAAACTTATGAGTAATATCAGGAACTTTGTATCTAGACAAAACTTCCTATAAAGTCCTTTGAAAGAACTGTAATATTAAAATAGGAAATCCAGCTAGGTGATTTTAATACAGCTCACAAATCCATGTACAGTTAAAGCCTGAATTCTGTCATTTGCTCTTTGTAATTTTGTAATGAGCAGCAGTTCCAAACTTGGCTTGTTATGTTCTTGCAAACATAAGTGCACAGAAGAAATATTTACAATTTACAGGATACAAAATATCAGATCACAGTCTGAAGAAAATCTGGAGTTCATCTTCTGGACAGGTGGCTTTGGCTTATTATCTTGTCTCTCTTTCCAGGATATTTATGCACAGTTTCCCTAAGATCAAAAAAGATAAGATGCAAAAACTACAATGTACTTTCAAGGTGCAATGCTAATATCAAACTCTACTTTGATTACTTTCCAATATGTTATGTCAGCTGTCCTGAATAAAAAAGACCTCTTGCAACTGAATTAATTATAATTCTAGGAAATGTTCCTTACTAGACGAACCACAAAATTTGTTACTGTTATTCCAATTAGTTTAATGGGCAGAAATGGAAAAGTTCAACAGCATATTGCACATCATATTTTTATATAGTGCAAAAACATGTCCCATTAGAAACATTAAAGTTATTTTACTGTAAAAAGTTTTGAATCAGCACAAAATATATATAAATATATGATAGGCAAATTCATTTAAGATAATTTTTCGCAGTAGTATTCTCATGATAAATGTCTCAGGGAGGTTCCTTCACTGGAGTTATTAGTTGTTAGAGAGGATCCTTATGAAAAGTCTGAAGAAATTTCAGTATCAGTAGAAAATGTTCTTAAAAAAATAAAAATGAAAGACTAATATCAATATTAGATTGCAATCTTCCACAAATACTACTCAGGATCTGCACTGAAGACAAAGATTTTTACATCTAACAGATGTGCTAATAAGTTAAATGTTTAAATAATTTTGGGTTGTCATTTGTCTATTCATTTATTCTTTTTATTCTTTCTGTGGGTCTTGGATGGGACAGGATTAATTTGCTTCATAGCTATGTTTTGCGTTTGTGCTGTAAAGTGTGTTGATAGCACAGTGCTTACACAGAGCCAAGGCCTTTCTGCTCATTCCACTGTGTCCTACCAAGGGAGTGTGCGGGATGTGCACAAAAGGCTGGGAGGTGGCACAGCCAGGACACCTGACCCCACCAACCAAATGGACTTTCCATCCTGTGTGTCAGCATGCTCAGCCCCAAGGACAGATGGGGCTGGGCAGGGAGGGCACTGCTTGGGACCTGGCTGAGAGTCAGTCACCTGATGGTGAGCAATTATTGTCATTTGCATTCCTTGTCTTTCTTAGGATTTATTTCTCTCCTTCTGCTATTTCCCTTTTCCTTACAATTTATTATTATTTTATTTAATTTCTCCCTCCTCCCAGCTATTAAACTCTTTTTATCTCAGCCCATGAGCTACCTCAGTTTTGCAATTCTGATTCTCTCCCCAGTTCCACAGGAGTGAACAGCTGTGTGGTGCTTAGTTGCTGACTGTGATTAAACCATGACATGTAGTTATGCTTTTTTTTTTTATTTTTCATCTGACACATGAAAGAACAGTGTAACATTGCTATTCTCCATTTTATTAAGAAGTAAATGAGAGAGGAGATAGAAAATGTATGTAATAAAATATGACAAAAAAGAGTTATAATAGGAAATGCAATTAACATAATATACCAAAAATTTCAACATTTATTTAAAATTATGAAATATGTGCCCAAATTTCTAAAAATGTTACTGAAACTTCTCTAATATATTTCTGGCACCAAGATGACTTTTATCAATAGTATGGCAGGTAGTTTTCTTTGTATCCTCACCTACTTCATAACAATTAAGAAAGATAAGATGGACATAATTATGTCATAAGAATATTGTTGATGGTGACCAAAGTACAAAGATGTCAGTAGTTGAGAGATGGAAGTGAAAATATAGGTGACAGAAAGCAAAAAGTCTAGTGAGATCTTATTTTAAAGTCCTGGTAGCTATCTGTGGTATATATTTCAGAGCAGAGCAGTTGCTTACCATACCTCAGGGATGCCAAATATTACAAAATTATCTGTAGAAAGTACTTGTGTAAAAATAGCCCATTGAATCCTGTTTAATTTGCATGCAAATACTGTTGGAGTCACTAGAGCTGTGTAACTTGCCACTGATTCATGCTGCCTAACCACTCAGGTGTGCACTTCTGCAATCACATTTGTTTATGTGCATCTGTGTTATGTAGGTCCTGTGTTATATCTGGAACTAGTAATGCAGTTATAAGGGATTTCTCAAAATCAATGTGAAATAGAGGTTCAATTGTCCTCTGAGGTGTGAGTTAGCTATTTAGTCTAAGAGACTGAATAAAATTAAAGATTGAAAAACTGAGTAAATGAAAAATATGCAATATGTTGGAAGTGAAGACCATTGTATATTAATAGGAAATCTCTTGAACTTCTCATTATCATTTTACATTTGTGCAAAAGCAAATAAATTCTTATTTCCATAGATTATTAAACCCTTTATTATTACGACATTTATCTTGGGTTTTGCTGGTTTTTTTTTTTAACAAGAAATATTTCAGCAGATGTAACTTATGCATATAAGTGACTGTGAACATAGATTGCTATCAGTTTCAGAAAAAACAGCCTGCAGCATAGAGGTCTTTGTTAGAGACAAGTAAATCCCCTGATTAAATCCATAGCCTAAGGTTGAGACAAGTGGTTTGGTTTCATAGCAGGATTCTTCTGTGATCTATTCCTACTTGTTTAGCTCCTGTTTTTAACTCTTCCCAATCAGCAAAATGCGGCCAGCAGCTTTTCACAGGGGTGATTGCATCTGCTCCATTTATACAGAACCAGAAACTGCCTTCTGTATTCTGTATTCTGTATTCTGTATTCTGTATTCTGTATTCTGCACTGGGTTTCTATTCTAGACAAGCCAGAGATCAACACACTTCTAGGTAGATATTGCTATTTTAAAATTTACCATAATTGTTTATAAAAATGGGCCAAAAATTATTACAAAATGCTTAAGGTGAAAGAGAGCCTTCTGGCAAGATGTTAAGGAAGCAACTGCCATCAAATTTGTGAGATGCTTAGACACCATGATCCAGGGAATTATATAAACACAGATAGGTCAGAGTCAAGGTTTTTTTGAAATTCAGGGATTGTTGAGGAAAACAGAATACACTATCTTACTGGAATCCAAATGAAAACATTGAGAAAAAACTTCATTAAATTAGTTCAAAGAACTAGGGATGTGGGAGACTAATGAGCATGTTCAGAAAGATATATGGACTTCAATTTAAACAAAGTAGCACAAATTTGATTTTCAAATTGAGAATGTTGACTAAAGCTACTTTTATTTTTTTAAGAGAAACTAATATTAAACAGGAGAACATATATCCAGAAACAAATTTTCAGGACTCAGTAATTTTATGAAATAAACAATTGATTTTTGTTAGAAAAATAGTCCATATGACTTTTTTATTATTATTTTTCTGTTAAAGCTATCACTTGTCACTTACTTTTCCTTCCCAAAAGAATCATCTTCATTCCCCAAGGATAAGGAAAAAAAGATATCAAAACTCAAGCACTTATTTTTTTCGTGCAAATCTATACACATCCATGTGTAGGTCTAACAGTCCTTTGGAAAATTCTACTTTGGGAAAGTGAATTCTTCAGACAAAAAAAAATTCTGATTTTTTTGACAGAATTCAGAGCTATATGGAATTTCTTGAACTTTTACAGAAGCAGTAGAGTTTATTTATAGTCATTCTCAGGGCTCCTCTCTACCCTTACTGGTCTCTATCCCATCCTAGGAGGCTCTGAATCTTCAACTGCCCTTGCACACTCTTACAATAGATGTCATAGCTTTGAGATTCTCAGGTTCATTCCATAAAAACTGACTGAAATGAGCATCTATTTCTCTGCACTTTACTGGAGGGCCTTCCCTTGAACAGAGAGCATTTTTCCTCTTCTGGCTGTCAGCCTGAGAGTCAGGTGTGTCCTCCTGATGCAAATATTGGGTTTTGCAATAAGGAACTCAATTCAGCATCACAGTTTTCAGTACCAAACTCACTTAGCTATGGGCAGTTCTCACTGCACAGCAATGCATTGCTAAAATACAGCAGTGGGATGACAGAAATATTAGATGAAGCCTTAATGATGCAAAACATTTTAGCACTTCATTTTCTAAGGGAAGGAACTAATGATTAGAATGGTGCAGCATAGTGGCATATCTTGCAAAAAGCTCAAGTTTCCTTTGATCAGTTGAGCTATTACTAATTTAGATACTAAGGATACTTCTTGAAAAAACTGAGCTATGCTTATGAAGAGATATTAGCCTTGTTAGGCTTTTTCTAATTACTAACAAGAGGAATCCAGGCTTTTCTCTTTTCCTCATTGCTGACATTTTTTAAACCCATTTTGTTGGTTTTGGAGAACCCTCTAGAGCTATAAAATGTATTCATGAGCTAGGTCTGCTCACACTATGTCTTCCATTCTGCTAAAGGGTGTTATTTTAATTTAATCATATCAGTGTATCTTAAGGGAGAGCCATAAGCTTATGGTTTGACTGTCTGCAACTGATTTAAAAACAATCAAAAAAACCCATAAGCAGAAGAGAAAAAAACCAATAAAACCCAAACAAACTGTGAAGTCTAAACAATTCAACTCCTACACAGCTGTCTTGAATGTATTTCAAGCAGAAATAATTACTGTTACTCAGACCAAAGGAAAATCACTTTGTTTCTAGAATGATTAACAACTTTTTTCTTTTTGTATTGCCAATACCAAGTCTAGTTCCATCATTATTTTTTGTAGGTAAAGCATAAAACATTAAATACAGCATGTTATAGAGGAATATGAAAAACAAAGGCTTTGAATTCTTTATTTCCTCTACAAATGCAATCAGTAATGGACAGCAATACTATAGAAAAAGTAATTTAAGGCTTACTATAAACAAGAATTTAAAAAACATCTAAAAAGTCCAGAATCCAGCACATGAAGAGCTATTTCTGCAAGGGAAAAAATAGTCTCAGTGTAGTACTGAATGTTACTAAAGTGAGAGTCACCAACACAGATAATTAATAGCATTCAAAATCATCTTCTCTCTTTTTTTTTGTCATATAAAAATAGATGAAACTTAAAATAATATTTCTTTCTCAAAAGATTTCTTCAGAAAATATTAATAGATGTTCCAGTACACTTCACAATTTTTACACAAGCTGTCATTTTTCAGGATAGAAACAATGAATTGCACAAAGGAGGTGTAGAAGCACAGGCTGGAAAGTGCCTTCAGGAGATGATTTGGTCTGTATTTCTGGTCAGGGACATAACCACATGTGTCTAAACACAGAATGCTTTTGTCTGGTATTGCCTGAAGATATCTGATCAAAATAAGGCCTAATACAAGTTGCACAATCTCCATAGGCAATGTGAATAATGACGATTTTCTAATATATATCAAATATTTTGAATTACTTTAGGCTTTTTTATTGCTATTATTATGCACTCCTACCATTGGTGGATATAAATACATATTTGTACTGTTCTGTAAGAATATCTTTCATATATTTGAATATTAGTTGTATTCTTAAATCCCTTTTCCACCCCTTCATTTGTGATCTTTTCTAAATTCATTTTAGCAACAGATCAATGTTTATTATCAGTTTTAACAGCCTCAGGCAGTTTGCTTTTTCATAACTTGTTTTAGTGAAAAAATCATCCCTTCCCAAAGTGTTGATAACCTAGATAAGAGATCAAATTGTGTCCTGCTAATTATGGTCCTAACTTGAGGCAGGCAAAACTGACACTTTGCAAGAGTCACTAAAAGAAGCCAAATGTCCAAACTGTGTTGTTGCTACAACCTTAAGATGGATTGCAGGTTTGCATTTGCATCAGGCTGATAAAACAGCTCAAAAGATATTGATGTAAAAAAGGAAATGTATCTTTGGTACCAAAATTATCCATTATCATTCTTTTATAATAAACACCAGAACTTAAATAGAAAAATCAAATTTTGATCTTGCTACTACATCTTTAGCTGCAATTTATCTATCTATTGAAATGTCTTATCCATTTTTTGGCTAGTTGGACAAATTGTCAAATATGAACTACTGCTGTAATTTCTATGAACTACTGATATAACTTCAGCTTTTTATTTGCATTGCAGGTGATTACAAAATAGTTATTTCTTTGAGTAAATGCATTCCCAGTGTACAGTTTCTGGACCTTTTTTATCTGCACATTGTCATATATTTATAGAATTTTATAATGAAAACTTCACAAAGAACATTCAGAAATATCTGTAAATATCCTATGGCTGCAACTACCTTAATGGAAAAGGGTCTGTCCTCACAAATTAGCTACATCTCTTTGTCTCCAAGTCTGCTTTCTTTAAACTACAATAGTAAAAGACCTTTTTTATTACTTATTTTTAGAATTTATTCCAATCTCAAGTATTTTGGAATCCAGAATGAAGCTATTAGACTTTTCCTAGATTAATTAGCCCTAGTAGCTGTGGTTTCAATTGTTTTATGATTTTAATGTACATAATGGTTGTTATGACTTTTACATTCTCAACCAAAAAAATATCGGTTTATAATATCACCTGTCTTTCAAGGTGCCTGTAGATTTTCTTTTCCAAACAAATACACATGAATTGGTTTGTATCTACATTGAAAATACTGCTGTTTTAAAAATTTTAATAACCATGATACAATAACATGTCTGGAAAGAAACAGCAAGAATTCCAGGAGAGTGGATACAGGAGTAGTATTCAACTTTACAGCTATGTTAGTTTCTCACATTATAAACCATGAAAGGATGCCTCTAGAAGAAAAGATTTTTCATTTGGCAAAGTGCCAAATTCCATTATTAGACAAAATTATATGATTGAAAACATAAAGGTCAGCATGTTAACTGCTTTCTGATATTTTAAGTAAATATATAAATATATAAATATGTGTGCGTGTGTGCATAATTTCTAGTGTGTGCATATATACCTCTGTGTAGGCACACTAAAAAACAGTTAAAACTGTCTTTTACACACTAAACCAGTAAATGTTATAAAATATTTACTGTTTTATAATAATTCAGTAATTTTAAAACATCTCAAAAAAGGCTTTTGCAAAGAGCTGGATCAAATCTTTGCTGTGCAAGTTACATTCCAGTTTATGTGAATTCATTTATTTTTTACTTCTCCACAGGTTTGTTTAACCACCTGCTGAATTCAGTGGGATACACCATCTGTCAAAATGGAGTCCAAGACTTCCCTCAACAGCAAAACTCTCCTAATATCCACATTTTAAATATCCAAATTCACATTAAAAAACTTCTTCTGAGTGTATTCTAGAGGATGTTCAGGGCCTTGGACTTCATCTACACTGGTTAAGAGAAAAGCAATGGACAAGGAGTACTATGTGGTTTTCCTTACCACTGAACTGCTAATCAAAATATGGCTGGGTTCTGGCTTAAATAAACAAACTCCCTCTCACTCTATGCCTGATCCCAAAATCATAGAATCATAGAATAACAAAATCATTTTGGTTGGAAAAGACTTAAAAAGTCATCAGGTCCAGCCATTAACCCTGCATGGCCAAGCCCACCACCACCACCAAATCATGTTCCTAGGCACCATTAACACATGCTAATGATTTTAAATACATCCATAATTGCTGTTAACCAACAGCAGCCAGCTTGAACAGGACAGCCTGGTTTCACAGAAGAGTGGAGACATTAGCTGCACTTGCACTAATCATGTTGTACTTGGAATCTCAGTTATTTTCTGATATGGTTATAGCAAAGAAAACTCAGATATAATTGATTTCTTGATTCTGGGCTTCAGTGTTCACATCACACACAAAGCCTGAGTTATATCTAGACTGCAATCAACACCTCAGACAGACAGTATGAGAAGGGTCCTGGACCCCATCCTGCTGCCTTTTCAGGTCCTCTCCTCATTGGTCCCAAGGGTTCCTATTTTGACTTCAATGGATTTTTTATTTGAACACAAAATTTTCAAATCTTATAGGACCATGGTTAAGAGGGGGTGAAAATATTTTCAAAACAAGACAGAGAAGAGTGAAGCAATCTCCTAGAGGCCACTGCATTTATTTTGCTTTTCATGCTAAAACCTATCTGTCTTGGAGTTAAAGACTGAAAACCCATGAATTTAATGCATCTCAAGCTGTTCAGCTACTTTACTTGAAATATAGGCACTTATCCATGATGGAGGCAGAATTAGTGACATTAAAAGCAATGAGGAGTTATGTACAATTATTCAAATTTGGTAAGAAAAAAATAGTGCATTTGCAGCCATGTGTTATTTGTTCACTTTTGTTCACATAAGACTCCTTTTTAAAATTGCTGTAAGGTCTAGTCCTCTTTAACCTTAACAATTTCTAGTGTCTATCAGCTCTGTTGGCACCCTTTGGTCAGAAGCAGTTAGCAAGCCCCAGAATTGCCCCCTGAAAATTGCACTGCAGGCTGGGCATGTGGTGTTTCTTTATGTCCACCCACATAGCTGAAGTGATCGTCATTAGTAGAATAATAAGTACCTCCAAATTTTTTTAATATGCTTTTGACTAGCAACCTTTTCTTCAGAATTATAGATTTTTGCAACATTTCTTGTCTTCATATTTGCTATAAGAATGTAATTTAACAGTATCTTAATTTCAACTCTGACAGACAATCAATTACAAGTTCTTCCATCTGTGGCCTCTAATTTAGAAGAGTATTTTGACATTATATGGATTTTTGACTATGATTTAGAATCATATTTGATTTTTGGAGCCTTAAGATCCCTTGATGCCTCTTGTATCCCATCCCTCACAAGGAAGTAGTAATTTATAAGAGCATCAGTAGGAGAATTAGTCAGGCTAACTTTTGTGCTGACCACAGTTCCAGCTCAGAGACGCAATCTGACATCGTGATAGATGAGATACAGCTTTTTCATTTGATGCACTGACAGCATGAGAGACTGAAATGTTAAGGGTTAATGACTCAAATAATTGGCCATTTGCAGAACCAGTGGGTGTTTTGCTGATGATGTGCAAGGTAGAAGCCCAGGTGCAGAAGGATCCTGCAACCACCACTGGAGATTAGTTGCTGGGATTTGAGCCAGAGGCAGATCCTGGCAAGGTGGAATAATGCCTTTTATCATGCTAACGTTGTCTCTGACTCAGGTGTAAAAGTCCCCTTCAGGGAAGGCTTCTAGACATTCACACATAGACCTGCAGATAGTAATTCCTTCTGATGGGTCATAACCAGCTAAACTGCTCTGGGTGAGAAGGAACTATCATGTCCAGAAGGTGTCATAAACCATCAATGATCCCTCCCACACCTGCGCATTCAACCTGACCCTGGGCATATGAACTTCATGCTTCATGGGCTTTCCTCACCCCGAGGGATCAAGAGTCCACCATCACTTCAACCAGCAGACAATGAAATTACATCAAGTCTTGTCACTGGGCCACTGTCACATGGGTGGTGATGTCTTTCTATTTTCGTGTTGTTATATTGCTATCGATAATGATACCCAAAAAGACTACATGCCTCTTTCTATTGCAGGAAAACTGTTTGTAATGAAACTTATCGATCTGTCTCTGTCTATCTATCTATCTATCTATCTATCTATCTATCTATCTATCTATCCACCTATCACTCAGTGTTATTTCAATCTTATCTGCCCTAAGGGATCTGTTGACAAGAGCCTCAGTTACCCTCGCCTTCAGAGAATGAGCCAAAACTACTTTGGTCTGAATAACCAAGGGCATATTATTTTGCTAAAAATCCACACATTTTTCTACAGATTCATTTGGCTTATACTTAAAATTTGCAAGGATTGATACTTAGAATCCAGAATTTTCTTGAAAGCAGTTCAGTAATTGATGTAAGGAATGGTTTTGAAATTATTATTCAGAGCTGGGAGTTAAGGCAATTTTATCTGATCCCGAATAAAGAGAAGTGACCTTCCTATTGCATTTTGAAAAGTTTATCTTCTTCATTCCACTGCTGGAGAAAATAGTTCATGCAATAAAATCAGTTCATTGCACTCTAGAATGATTAAAATCCAGGCAGAAACTTTCTACAGAAACTGGGGAAAAATCTAACTCTGATAAGGAGCTAAGATCTCTCTAGCTTGGTTAACGTCTACTAAATATCTATTTAACATACCTATGCTGTGGATAATTTTTTTTGTGCTGAGTGTCTATATTGCCAACCAAATAACGTCATCAAATGCCCTTCCTTTCTACCTCAAAGGTTTTACATGATTTTTAATGTGACTCTCTATTATGGCATGATTTTATGGAATAGTGTTTCACTAATCATTCTGTTCTAATGTTACTTGTCCTTCCTTATCTTGCCATTTCTGCATCCTATAAACTTTTGCCTTGCAGATAGTTTTGTATGCACATTATCACATCTATTAGTTTCCTTCTAAGACATCTTACTCAACCAGCATTCCTAATGCATCTACTTCTTATCTCACCATGTATGATTAATGACAAATTGAGTTGTACATGAATTAAAAAGTCTGGGAGTGTATACAACACAGAAAAAGCCTACCTGAGTCATATGAAATTATATATAATCTATTCCAAACAATATCTGGGTATTTTTCCCTGCAAAGCTGAAAAAAATTATACTGGAAGCAAGGGTTATAAGTAAAGGGACTGGAAGCATTAACATTTATTTGTGAGTTGTTTATTTAGCAACCAGCTTTTTTATTCTGTGTGCATGATTTGTGAAGATAGTGTGGAAAAAAAATGGATGACATATTTCTAAGATATACAATTTTAGCAAGTATTTTGCAGAATAAGTGGACAATTTACACTAAATATGAATAGTGAAAATTGTGACCATAAAATTATTTCTATAAGCATCCATGTCTTAAAAATCTGCCCACAGAATTCACTTGAAATGTATTGCTATAGGCAGTATTCATGTAAATACATTACTAAATATAATCACATTTTGTGTGGCCTAGAAATTCCACACATGAAGCTGAACTGAGCTCTCATAATTGAAATTATTATGGGAGTGGGTTTGGCTCTTACAGTTTAATGTTTGAGCTGTTTTCACCTCGAAATCATAATCGGTGCATTTCTTCTTTCATTCAAGATGGGCTATAATTGCTTTATTACGTGAGAATAAAAACTTTTTTTTCTCAGTGAGCTACCATTTGAACAGCAGTTGATCCAGGAAAACTTGGGCAATTTGGAAGCGTGGCTGGAACAGCCTAATATTCAAAACCACTCTAGAAGAAGAAATGGCTTTTCCCACCTTCATGGAGGAGCTGGAATTCTGTTTCGAAGTATTCATTCTAGGAAGGGAAGAAGTGGAAAGCATTTTGGTGAAGATGTTTATCCAGATCCATGAGAATAGGTGGACAAACAGATATCAGACCATGCAGAAATTAGATGTGTTTTTGGTTAAATTGCATTCATATGTGTCTAGGATTGTCCCTGTTACTGAGATAAGAAAGAAATTCCATTGAGAATACATAACTTATGAAATTGCAGTCTTTAGCATACAGGAAAAGATATAAAGAGATATATTAACAAAACAGAAGTAATTGGACAATTCCACATAATTGAAATTTAAAATAAGCTTTATGCAGTTAATGCTATAGTTGCTTTTGCTATTTGAAAATTCTAAATGTACACACAAATTTTTATGCTGATAGGGAGAGAGAGACTGAGAGTTGACAGGTACTCTTTTCAGATTTTTAAAATATTTTTAATAACTAATCACTAAACCAAAAACTTGACAATGTAGGCACATCATTTTCTGTGTTCTTGCAGTCTCTTTTTGAAGACTGACAAACTAGAAAATATCACACTTCTTTGTATCAGATAGGTATTCAGAGTTCAAGCTCATTAATATTTTCCTTTTATAAAAGAAACCAGACTCATTCTAACACCCTTGTCAGCTGTCAAAGTCTTCACATGTTTCTATTCATTGGTCCAGATAAAAGCCACAGATAGGTCCATTAATTTAAGTGAAACTATGCAATTTATGCTTGTTCAATCCAGCTTGCTGCTGGAATAGTTCTATTCAGTTTTGCTCCAAATTAATCATAATTTCTGAAGAGAAAGGGAAGAGGAATAGCACCAGACACAGCATGACCCTTCTGCCTCTAACCCAGACCAACATTTACCTATATTATGGTTACATTGCTTTATCTCCTCCATGCACTTTCAGTGGTTTTTCCCCTTCATATATGTCTTCACAGCTGCCCTCACTCTTCAGTTTTCTCAGCATGACTCTTCTCTTCTGCATCTGACATTTCTGCCTGACACATTACATGCATGTGGATAATTTCTTACATTTGGTATCACAATCTAATCTCAAAACCTAAACTTATTTTCCATGTCATGCTTATGGAATTTATTAAGAGGGTATAATTCTATACTGATATATCTTTGGAAATAGCACAGCAACTTGGTTGACTGCTTGTTTTTCTTCTTAGTAAATTACATTTACTAATATAAATACCTTTAATATTATTTTTACTCCTTCTACTAAACTGTCCACTAGATGGACAGAGTCCTAGTGAAAATGGAGAGTTTAGGTTAAAACAGAGATGTAACTCTGCAGCTCTGTAGTTGTACAAGTTACATTCAGTGGCAGTTGATGACAGGACCTTAATCCTGCAGTTTGAAATTACTTTTCCATCTTTTTATCTTTACTTGTCTTACATCTTCTCTTCTGTGCATTTTATATTTACATGTTTCTTTCCCTGCTGTTCACATTATGTACATTATGTGCAGTAGATATTAGAGCTGTACTGTCAGTGTCTTTAGGTAGTAATCCATGAAGATCACCTTATCCACTAGGTAAGGTGGATGGTTGGATGGTTACATGGATAAAAAAGTGGTTGGAAGGTCAGATCCAGAGGGCAGTGGTCAATAGTTCAGAGTCCCAGTACCATCAGGGACAAGTGCTGTCCCTCAGGGATCTGTATTGAGACCAGTGCTGTTTAACTCCTTCAGTGATGATGTAGATGAAGGGATTGAGTGCCCCCTCAGCAAATTTACAGATGGCACCAAACTGAGCGTTGCTGTCGACACACCTGAAGGATGGGATGCCATCCAGAGGGACCTGGACAAGCTTGAGAATTGGTCCCATGGGAATCTCATGAGATTCAACAAGACCAAGTGCAGTCTGCAGCTGGGGCACAGAAACCCTCAGTACCAATCCAGGCTGGGGGATGAACAGATCCAGAGCAGCCCTGCTGTGAAGGACTTGGGGGTGCTGTGGGT
Organism: Fringilla coelebs; assembly: GCF_963513975.1. Lineage (NCBI taxonomy): Eukaryota > Metazoa > Chordata > Aves > Passeriformes > Fringillidae > Fringilla > Fringilla coelebs. The sequence continues at coordinate 13,800,122 of NC_140030.1, read as the reverse complement.
GAGAGGCTGGACATGACCCAGCCATGTGCCCCTGCAGCCCAGAAAGCCAAACCTGTCCTGGGCTGCATCCACAGCAGTGTGGGCAGCAGGTAGGGAGGGGATTCTGCCCCTCTGCTCTGGTGAGAGCCCACCTGCAGTGCTGCACCCAGCCCTGGGGTTCTGAGCAGAGGAAGGACATGGACCTGCTGGAGTGAGTCCTGAGGAGGCCACCAAGATGATCTGAGGGATGGAGCACATATCCTGTGAGGAAAGCTTGAGACAATTGAGATTTTTCAGCCTGGAAAAGATAAACATCAGGGTGATGTACCTGAAGGGAGCATACAAGAAAGGTGGCAAGGAACTTTTTACCTTGTAGGGACTGGACAAGGGGGAGTGGCTTCAAACTGAAGGAGAGAAGTTTTCAATTAGATATAAGGAGGAAATTCTTTACTGGGAGGGTGGTGATGCACTGGAGCAAGATGCCCAGTAGAGTTGGGGATGCCCCACACCTGGAAGTGTTCAAGGCCAGCTTGGATGAAGTTTTGAGCAACCTATTCTAGTGCCCCTGCCCATGAGAGGGGGTTGGACTAAAATGATCTTTAAGGTCCCTTCCCTCAAACTATTCTATCATTTTTTGTTACATATAAGAAGTAAGTAAATAGATGAACTTCTAAGCATGCCCAGCCCAGTTCCTATTTTCCTGATTCTAGTTTGGCTGTATTTGGTTTCCCCAAAGTACTTTGCCTGCTGCCTTTCAATGGTTTTAACACTGTCAAGGAATTCATTAATAAAAAAACTTCAGGCAAGTTCTGACCTTTCATCTAATTTCATAACCAACTGCTGTTTAGTATTTCCAAATCTAATTTTCAGACCATTTGGGTGACATTTTAAATCACAATGTCAAAACATGTGATTAATTGATTATGCAAAAATACCTTATAAAGTAAAGATTTCCTTAAGTTTCCCCAAAGAGGCTGAAAGGCAGCAACCCCTATGTTAACCTTTCCTCCTAAGAGTCACTTTGGGCATTTTGAACGGGATGCTAATTAGACCATCAAAAGTACAGGGGTTCACTTGTCAGACTTCAAGGTTAAAGGCACTCTAGATGACAGACATAATTTTGGCTACCTCAGGAAATAAAAATGTTAACCAGCTTCACTGATTTTAAATTGCTGTTGACAGGATCTGAAAAAAAAACAGTGACCCTTGTCATATTGAATTCATCTGTTAGTCAGACAAATGCTTGTGGATGGGAAGACTGACACCATTTACTGTCTTTGATGTGTCTAAGGTTGCAGTGTGTGAATATGTGCAGGGCTTTTACCAAGAGGTGCTGAGAATACAAAAGATGGAAGAAGGTTGTGAAACCCTGTAAGGTTTCCTCAGTTATCATTTGGCCTAAAAATCCTGTACTTGGCTTTATCTTTAAATAATGCTGCTGTTCAGGAACATAGTGGCTAATAAGTACCAAACAAAAAGTGGACATTAGCTCAATTCTTGCTTAGACAGACTCTGACTTTTTTGAGATATGACAGATAATGATTTACCCTATTCCAATGTTGCTAACAATATATATTTTTTAATTCTTGAAAAATTTAAGGAAACACTATCTTCAAATTTCTAATTTTTTTTTGGTGTCAAATATGAAAACAATTATGTGATTTTTTTCTTCCTCCTTTTCCCAGCTATCACTTTGTCATTGCTACCAAAGCTCCACAAGGAACAATCCTATCTGAAATCCCTCCCACTTCTCTTTTTATCCCCAATTATTTCTCTCTGCTTTTTTAATTTCATCAAACATCTCCATATTATAAAAAATGCCTATATACAAGATGCCTATAATTTTTAAGCCCCATTTTGGATCCTATGACTCTACACTGGCCTGTTGTCAAATATTAGAAACATTTAAAACAACAGCATGTAGAAAAAATACTAGAAAAATCCACATGGAGTGAATACTAATAACCAGGCATGGAGGCTGTTCTGTGACCCAGCCCAGAAAGGTTGCTGGTTATGCTGCATAAAGTAGCAGGACTTCAGCTGAATGAAAGACTCCTCCACAACCCAGGAGGAAGAGCTGTCTGCCAGTAGATTTTGGCTGATACCTCAAAAAGAAGCAAAAGAAAAAATTTTGACATCAGCTTTTTAAGTGATACTTTACTGAAAAGAAAGATCTCTTTCAGCACACAATTTGTTAGAATGGTTGACACATTTTGTTTTTTGGTACAAATGGCAAAAAAAACTCAGGATTGTGACTCCTGAATAGGAAGAGGCAAGTGTCAACATCACAAAATTGAGCATTTAGATCTGAGAGCATGAACAGATTTCAGTTACACTTTAATGGATGTGATTCATGCAATATATATATATTATATATATATAATTAAATTCTTCAGTGAAAATAATGCAGCCATGAAGCCATGATGCACTGGAGTCTAAAGAGACCTGCTTCAGGGAGCAGCTGACTCAACAGCTCACTGTTTCACCACCTCACCTCCTTTCATCATCTTGAATGTGAAATCCTTTTCCTTAAGGCTTCAGTTCCATTGTAACCAAAAAGAGAGCTTTTCATATTTCTCCTGGTTTATTTTTCTTGGGTCATGTAAGTGTAATTGGCTCCCCAGCAAAAGGAATGGGTGCAACAAAGAGCAGATGGAACATGAGGGTATGACCTCCTCATTCAGGTAACAATAGGTTGCTGGATTTGTTTGCCATAAATAGGGTTTAAATCTGCAAATCCAACGTTTGTATTTCCCCTAGGGATTTTCAAAGGTAGAGTGTAAAATCTTTACAGCACTTTGGGTGCTAAAAGTTATTGTTTGAGAGGGAATAATTGCAAGAAAAAATGTCTACTTCATCTCTTCTGCTCCACTTTTACTTTAAAAAAACTCTGAAAATATATAACAAAAAAAAGTAATAGAAGAGGAGATCACAGTGTTGTTCTCTTTATTGTAGCTGTTCACAACTCTTGATCATGCTTCAAACACCAGTTAGAATGAAGTGAAATACCAATGATCAGAAGTTCAATGACCCAGTGATATATCAGCAAAGTCTCATTTCAAGTGTTCCAGCTTTAACATGGTGCATTTTCAAGATGCCAGACATGCACAAGTCCATTACTGGAGCTAGAAGGGCTTCTCTGTTGTACCTGTGTAAGAGCATAAAGGTATAAACCTGACTCTCATCATGGGGTTACAGGCTACTGTCATCAGGAGCACAGTGTGATGTACACAGTGTCAGTTCCAGTCATTACTGCAACTGGCACATGCTATTTTAGTCTAGTTCAAAAGGCAGAAAATGTTTAAAATAAAGATACACAGTGGGAGAACTAGTAGAAGTAGATATGTTAGCTAGCTCCTGAGATATAATCTTTACTTTTTTATGATGGCTCTCATGCTTTTGGACATTGCAATTTCTTTAAAAATTCTGTGGGGTTTCCAGTCACCTCATTTATAACTGTTCTGTAGACACAGGCTTGGTTGAAAATGAGCTGCACTTGTTGAAATTGTCTTAGTTTCTCCATAAAGCTAGGGAATACAAGATTCATAGTATCAATGATCTATACTGTTCATTACAAACATACAGAAGAAGATTAAATGACCTCTAAAATAAAATAGTATTTCTTCATTTCAAAGGATCTACTGAACTTAATTCCTGAACAAGTATAGAAAAGAATGCGAAATTACAGTTTTTATCATTATATAGGTGCATAATAGTAAAGTGAAATAGAATGTGCTGTCTGAATTAGATGGCCCACTGTTAGATGATGCACATACTGTATAAGTGTTCAAACATATATCCACATACATATATTTTTAATTTTTCAAAATATTGCATATCAAAAGGTATTAAAAAATGCAAGTAGAAGAATATCTTCCTATTTTAAATAAAAGAACAGAAGAAATATTTTCTTTCTCCTAAGCGCATAATTTATCATATTTAATCCTTTATCTCGAAATAATATTATGTCTTTATATACTAGATTTATATCTAAAAATCCAGTTAATTTTAGACCATAGATAACATTTCTAACTGAGGTACCAATGGAACAAGACATACAGTTCTTAATGTTATTTTTGAGACTTCTGTTCAGAAATCACAGAATCATTGAATGGCTAAGGTTGAAAAGTCATCTTGTCTCTGGATGTCATCTGGTCAACCCCTGTCACCTGAACAGGGCGACACGTCCAGAGCTGTGTCCTGGTGGCTTTTGAATGTCTCCATGGCCCAAGATCCCACCACTTCTCTGCATGACCTGTGGTAAGTCAGGGAAAGCTCTTTCCTGATGTTCAGATGGGCCCTATTGTGTTTCAGTTTGTGCCCAGTATCTCTGGTCCTGTGACTGGACACTGCTTTACAGAAGCTGTCTTTGTCTTTGCAGTTTGTAAGCATGAATAAAATTCCCCTGAGCCTTCTCCTTGTCACCCTCTGGTGGGCTCTCTCCAGTGCATCCATATCTGTCTTGTACTGGGGGGTCCAGCCCTGGTGTGGCATCCCCAGTGCTGAGCAAATGTGAGGAAAATGATGTAAGGATACTCATGTCAGCTAGCTGGGAAAGGAAAGAAGCTGCAAGAAATGTCTCAAATTTAAATCGTATTTGGAAGGGGTTAGAAGGAGCTGAGTCACTCATTAGTGGACAGAAAATTAATGGGGGCATTGAACATGTTGACCTTTTACTACCTGAATTGGTTTAGGCACTAGGGAACTCTTGAAAGAAGTGGGAGAAGTTGTTCAAACAAGTAAAAAACCTTTCTTATATCATGTGCTCTGATCTTTTATTGCAAAGAATGCAAAAATTGTTCTCAACTTTTCCACTAAGGAAATAATTTTGATATATAGAGATAGCATCTTTTGTCATACCCTTCTTTTTCCAGTTCTGAGAACAACTTTCCTTCCTGTGTGATTTGAAAGCTTTATGATGAAAATGAATGTGAACTACTCTATAAAACATGATTGGTTGTACATACTGTGGAGAGGACAGTAATTTTCTGTGGGTAACCTTCCCTAGTTGGGGAAACCAAAAATAAATGCCCTGCTAGAATAAAGATAAAAGGTTGTGTGGTGGCTGTATGTATGAAAGCAAGCATCTGTGACACCCAGGTGTAGAAACTCCCTCTGCAAGAGTTTAGCAAAGAAAAACATGACAATCTGCTCTGCATGCTTGTCAACGTCACACTGTCACTTCCAGCAAATTTCTGATCTGCAGACTGGGCTTTAGCACTGCAACTCTTTTCAGTCAAGGAAGAGGCACTTCAGGGAATGAATATCTGAAGTCACAATCTTTACTAGTACTGCTGTTATCACTACTGCTACTGCTGCTGCTGCTGCTGCTGCTGCTGCTACTGCTGCTGCTGCTGCTGCTGCTGCTACTACTACTAGTGCTACTACTACTGCTTCTTTTTTATAGCTACTGCATTTCCTTTTCGCTGAAGGTGAAAAGTATTTTGGTTTTATGCCCCTGCCCCATCTGGAAATGTGTCCTTCTAGACTTCTGTAAGGAAATTTATCTCTGTTTATGTGTATTCTCATTCCAGGAATAATTGCATTGGGTTTGTTTCCTGTTGTAAGAGTAGCAATGGCTCTTTCCTGAAACTCCAGCATTTTTCTTTCTGGGCCTCTTTTCTTCATCTGCTTAAAGGAGTTGATCATATGTTACTGATTCACAAGAATCATGTCAGAAAAAAAAAAGATTTGTCTTATGAAAACAGGGTTTCATATTCAAGAAGGGAAAAAAAATCTGATAATTACAATGATGTGTACTTTTTTTTTTAGTAATTCATCTGGAGCTTAGTAGGGCATATATTTTGCTTAGAATATAGATTTTGAAAAAAAGGAAATATTTTTTTCAGAGAAACATCATCATCACAGATGTAAATATCTATAAAGTATAATAAAGACAAAAGCAGACAAATAAACAATAGCTTATGTTTTAAATCCAAGTGGAATATTATATTCCTTGACGCTAATACAGAAGTGTTACTGCCATTCCCACAGCATGAGAAAACTGTTTGTTTATTTCCATTTTGTATTTCCCTAAGGACATTTTGCTCCACCAGTATAATTAGGATGACATTTGGAGCTGCTGTATTTCAATACAAGAGCAAGAGACACTGTGCAGCTTGACAAGAGATTATGATGTCAAGTCAATTGCTGCAGCAATATCAATATTTATTCCCTCGCTCCTTGTGTCTTGCTTTATTTTTGTTCCTCTTTGTCTATTAGGCATAAAATGAAATCTAAAACCCATCCTGTTGTGCAGGATATTTGTTTTTGTTTTAGACATCCTTGCTTTTCCCTAGTTAATTTTAATCCTAAATCATCTCCTTTCTCAGGTAAATAGTAGTTAACTCTTACAGTAGTGCAATTACTTTCATGGAATGAATTCTCAATTGATCTAGTACAACATTCCAAATAAATTCTGCATCTTATTTCATCAGAGAGTGATCTCAGAACTATATTGTGTTTTGAGTTTTAATTGCCTCACTGCTGGTGAATGCATATCAATTGTATGTATTCATGGTATTCACCAGTAGTGAAGCAATCAAAACTAAAAAAAAATGTCATTATTTTACAGGTATGAATTCATTAGAAATGTTGTACTTGATCCATCCGATTACATTCTTTAATTAAGAAATATTTGCCTGCATCATGTAGTATTACCTGGGATTCCTGAGAGTCTGTTTATGTGAAAAGTAAAAGTGTGCTCTGGTTAGCAGCTCATCCATGTTTTCTTTTTTTAGAGTAGTAGAGAAGATTTACCCTGGAGTGGAGTCAGATTAACAGGTATATCTTAATGAGCATTTCAGCATTGTTTGTGTGTAATAATATCATAACAGCAAAGCACAGCAGCACAGATGCTAGAGTTCAGAGCCAATAGTGAAGCAATTATGTATAATTGTTATTAGTTTAGACTGATTAATTTTCTTTTGTATGTGCCTAATTTTGTTGTAGAAAAGATAAGTGTATTTATGTTCAGCAGTGCTTTTTTCTAAGAGAATATTACAGTTGCTTGGAGATATATGTCTGCCTCTCTGTAAACAGATTACCTCCTACTGAAGCACAATATCATTGATGGGATTATTTTTTTAATGGATCAGAAAATCAGCCTCCCATTTTAAGGGTCTGTTGAAGTTTAATGAACTAGCTCTTTCTGGAGAATTGGGTTTATTTCTCTAGAACACCACCAGGAATTTTTTTGAAGTATGATCTGGTTAACTTCGCATGACATCGCTAGAGGGCAGTGTCCCCTCCAGCCTTGATTTGTGTTCCTGAGCCTTTCTAAGATATTTAATTGTGATTCATAATCCTTCAGCTTCTATTAAGGAGGCCTAATAATAATATAAAATCAATTTACATTTAATAATAAACATAAGGTAAATATCAAAGGGAATAATGTTATTTCCTCTAGTTACTCTATTTTTTTACAGGTGTTTATGTTGCCCTATTCTAAAGTTACCTTGATGTCTACTGCACTTTTTATCAATTTGGTCAAGTTGTGAAATATTTGAACTTCCCTGAAATTAATGCTTCTAATTTCATGTTTTGCATTTTGTTTTTTTACTTTTGTTATCATTTATTGGCTGTTCACATGGGGGTCTAGATAATTGCTGAAAATTGTACTTTTTAATAATTATTTATGCATAAGAGAGAAAGAAAGAGAAGGACAGGGAAAGAGAAGACAGTGGGGCTTTAAAGACTTACACTACACTGGGATTTATTCTAGAGGGACTAGTGCAAGTAGAAAGACACGCTCAAACTGGGGTTTACAAATTTAGTCCACTGAGGCTGGTCTTCCATTATGGTCATTAGAAGGAAACACCGTCTTACAAAAGGCATCTGGAATGGTTAAGGATGGTCTTGAAAGCAGGCAAATTTCTGCAGTCAGAATATGCTGGCTCTCTCCAGTGCCTCTGGCAAATCAGGTACTCCCACAGGCTTATTGTGTGCTGGGACTGCAATTCACTCATTTATGGCAGCCTTGAGGCAAGCCAACTCACCCATTTTAGATAAATTGCTTAGGAAGTGTCCCATTAACCTGTGAAGGCACCTGTCTTTCTCTATCAACAGTTCTATTAAATGCACCATGAAATCTTTCACAAATTTAAGGGGTCATCAGAAAAAACACCCCAAACCTTTAAATTAGACTCTTCTGCATTGAATAAAATTGGGTACAGAGGCAGTTTAGGCTAGGTTTGAGCTAAGATTTATTAGTACTTCCCCTAAATGATCCCAGGAGTTTCAAATTAGCCTTTCAGTATGTGGCTACAAATGAGTATGGGTTACTTTACCAGAGGAGTACCCCTGGTGTTCGTGGTTTGTTCAAGTTCCACCAGAGAATAGACTCAACAAAAGTAATTCTGAGTTGCTGGTCTTTCTACTTTGAACGTGGATGTTTCTCTTTTTTTGTGTCAAGTAGAATGTCACTACTCCTCTCTGTAAAGTTTTGTGTGCTACCATAACTACGGTCTCATCACAGCTTTTTGGAGGAGCTCTGACACCATAAGCATTTTGTCAATAGGCTAAATCATTACATTATTTCAATCTAAACAATCAGAGCCACTTCAGGAAACATTAACTTTTAGTATGATGCCTTTTATTCAGTGTAAATTGAAAACAAAAGTGAAGCTTTCAGTTTGTGAAATAGAAGAGTGTTTCCTCCAAAAATTGGTACTGTTTCCTCCAAAAAACTTCAGTGAGAACTGCATTTGTTCATTTGCAGGAACATCTGTCTCAGCCATTCACAAAACAGAACTGCACAGTATCTGTTTGAAAGATACCAATTCTGCTAAGAGTGAGCAGTCACAACTGTATTAACATAGTCAATATGCCTAAAGAAATTAAAATACAATCTTCTTTGGTAAGGAAGGTAAATTTATGACTTATGAATATTGTGAATATATGCAGTTAGTTCTCAGTGTTTGAAAGTTTAGTTTTAATGTTTCCATAAATCTTTGCAAATAGTAATGATTTATATGCAAACAAAACCTTGCATGTGCCCAAACTTTCAAACTGGATTGCCTAGTGGCAAAAATCCATAAGTTTTATTAAAGTTCCTGAATAAAATATGGGCTCACTTTCAAAGGTTATATGCATCAGTGTTTTTTATGGCATAGAAGTTGCTCAACAGTTTTGGTAAATGAAATATTGTTAAGGTGCACCAGTATAGAAGCAGCCAACTTAAAAAGTCAAAGATTGTCTTACCTTTAGGCCAAGGTAAAAGGATTTTCACTATTCTATTGAAACTTTCATTTGTGTTTATTTGTTTGTTTTTTTTTTTTTAATACAATCTTGCTTTCATTCTTTTTATTCTCTACAGGTTGTTGATATCTCCCTGTTTATATCCAATTTTTAATTCTTTATTCATTTCATTCTGAGTTACTTTTTTCTCCATGTTATTTTTCCCTCTGCAATTTTCTAGACACATTTCATTTACATTTTGCTATTTATTTTATGAAATGAAATGCAAACATAACAAATTAAGGCTTGTCTTTTTTTACCTCCTTTTTATAATTAATTATAGCTGAATATAACTTGTAGTGAAATAATTGCATTTCTCTTTCTTTTTCTGTATTATAAGAAAAGATATCTACAGACTGATATAGAACAAAAACTGTAAAAAAATAGCAAGATTAAAATCCAGGATCCTTATTGCAGTATTTATGTTACCAGTCAATAGAGAAACATCTATGCACTATTATTGATGGAGGATTTAAATATTTTTCACACCCAGGGATAGAATTATTTTACTTTTTGGGCTCTTTCAACTATATACATAAGTGGAAATAGAGCTTTAGGAGCATAAAACTGTGTTCTGGGAGTGGTGGATAACCAATTAAAACAACCCAAATTTCTGCTGTTACCCTTTGTTTGTGTAGAGTACTCCTTGTACAGTGTACCACTTGTACACTGATGTCAACAATTATTTTACAGGGACAAACTCATATTTTCTCTGTTGATAGAAACAGAGGGCTCAGTCCTACTTGGAGGTTGGAAGGGCACAGGGGAAAGAATGGATTTTTGTAAGATTTTTGTAGCAAGTGAAGTGTAATTATGCACAGATAGTATTTTAAACCTTCCTTTAATATCAAAGACTCAGTAATTTTTATTAAAAATTTTTTCTTAGTTGTTTTAAAATACTTTTTTTTCCCTCTGTTGTATAGTATTTTAGAATCTCTCTAAACATGTGCTGTTGGGTCTTTTATTCCTTTAGGTTTCTTCCTTATAAATCATTTTCTGTAACATCAATTCCTACCCTTTTGGAGAGGTCTGTAAAATATCAAGAACTTCTTTTCTAAAGGCTTTCTCCATGCCATGCCATTATTGCATCCAAAGGGGCTTTTTAGTTGATTAATTTATTTTTTTTCTCATTTACATAACATTGTGTTGACTTGAGAGGTGATGAACAAACATTGCAGAAGCAATTTGAAAAAGGATTGAGTGGGAAGTGTAGAGCATTTTGCATTACTGAAAACCTGTTGAAGTGGCTTGTTTTGTACCTCCTTGGAAGTAAAAATGAAGGCTTTGGGGAAAAGAAAGACTATTGGAATGGCTGCAGTTCTTTACTAAAACCTTTTTTTTGCATTTTTTGTTTAGGTTATAATGGGCATATCATTGTCGAAAATCTCATGCTACCCAGCCTCTGGGCATAGCACAGAAAGACATTTTCTACTGAAAACTGTTAAGCCAAATAGTACTAATAGAAAGGTTATCTCTGTCAGAATATGGAAGGCAAAAGCAAATTAACAAATGGAATATTAAGGACAATATATTTATCCCTGTTTAACAGAATCATTGTGTGCTTTGAGAATCTGTTCTACAGCTTGAAGTTCCCAAATGCAGTACAGCATCAATTACATTCCCACTCACGTGAGTATCTGTGACCATTTTAATGAGTAAGACATTTTCAGAATATTTTCATAACTAGAAGTGGGTGTAGTCGAAATCATGAGCTATTTACCCATATGTAGCATTCTGTACTTGGTGCTTCTCTTCTAGTCAAGATAAAGCTGTATTTAGCACATATGGGAGTCTGTGATACCTGAGCTACAGGTCTTTCCTCCACACAGACTTTTACTAATTTTCCAAAAGAACAAAAAAAAATCTTCTGATTCTTTCTGCTGAAACTTTTCTTTTAATTACTTCATTAGACTCAAGCAGCACAATATGGCAGCATTGAACCACAAAGATGGAGATAAAATTCTATTGTATTTGACCATAAATGTTCAAAAACCAGACCGTGTTTTCACATAAAAATATGCAGTCCTTATGTTACATTTATCCCTTAACTTTCAGAAGTAATTACTATATCTCTGCATGTTAATTCAGAATATTTAAGTGCCAGATTCATATACCACTCAGGTGATCCATTTTCATAGCAGAGGACGATAAATCTGTTGGTGAAGTCACTTTTTCAAGTAATTGGAAAGAATATCATTCATAAGTATGTGCTCATAAGCACACTCTTGTTGAACCAAAGTCACAACACTTTTGCTTTGTACAATAAAACTAAAAACTGTGTTATCAGAAAAGTTCAGCTGTAGAGGCAAGCATTTTCTTACACAGTTGTTGAATCAGCATTGCAGTTTAAAAACCAAAAAAACCCATCAAAACCTACTGACTAAAGGCCACATCCTTTTCACTCTTTGGCACAAACCAAGTGTTATTTCAAAAAACTGCTCCAGGACAAAACTTAGCTTTCTGATTTGAGCTGTATTTAAGCACCAACCTACACTTTTGGGGAAGAATGGCAAAGGGAGGTTTGTGTTGATTTTTTTGCAGAACATCTTATAGTTTCACTGCTTTGTGTGTTTGGGTAAAGTCACAGGCCATTTGCTACATGTTCTGTTTCCCTTCATGCTCCATACATACATTCTATCACTATAGGAAGAAATCTATAATCACATGGTAGAGTATTATAGAGTATTTTGATCAGTTATGAAAGCCAACAATTCAATTGCTGCACTCTTGCAAATATATGCACTGTAATGTTTTTTTTCTGAAACCACAGTTATTCTAATCTAGGTCCACAGAATTCTCTATTTTGCTTTGAACAGAATAATACCAGGTGTATCTTCAGGTTTAACTGTCAAGCAATTAAATATCTTAATTCTCATTATGGTTGAAAAGAACCCACTAGATTTCATAAAGAGATTGAGAAAGAATTAGGAAGCACCATTGTATTAGCAAGTGAAGTGGAACCAGAAACATGTTTTATCAGGATCTAAGCCATCATTTTTCCTTCTTTTTCAACCCTTGCAAATAAGTTGAGAATATATTTCCTTCTTTAATAGTTTTTTTTTTAATCTAAAATTCAGTGTAGGAAAAAGAATAAAATATTCATGCATTTTATATGTTTTTTTTCCTAAATTTTAATAAATGACCAGTTCTAAGTTTGAGAGGTAGCTTGTAAGGACAGTTTTTATTTATGTACATTTTCTTATAGCCATGGTGGTGAAGTATTGCTGAAATAATCTGTTGTATTGATTGCTACCTTTTTATAATTTCTACAACTGCAATTGGATGAGTAGATTCTAGTTGTGCTTCAGTTTCTCAGCCTTGAATTTGGTGATTTACTCAGGATTACAAACTCTGTTTGTTATGAAATTAAAGATTTACCCCAGAAGTGAATTTAGGGTACTAGAACAGGGTTCTTGGGGAAGTGGCCAGTGCATTAACTCAGTTAGAGTTCAAGAAGTGTTTTAAGAATGCTCTCAGGCACATGGTTTCATTCGTGGGACTGTCCAGTGCAGCACTAGGAGCTGGATGTTGATGACCCTTGTGAAGTCCTTCCAAAATTTCAGATATTTCTGCATACCCAAAAATCTTTTAGAATCTCTTTCCACATTTGGCTTCAACATTTAAATATTTTTATTTATAAATTATTATTAATATTATAAATTATAATTAATATTATAAATTAACATTAATATTTTATCAATATAAATATTTTTATCTTGATACATGTGATGTTTAAAGAAGTTATTCTGAGAAGTAATAAGTAGCATCGTATCCCTGGAATCTGTTTATATAACCCAAAATGTTTGAAGAGAATTTTAACCAACAAATTTTACAGGAATAAGGTAGCCCTGAGTTCATTAAGTCCCTGGAGAAATAAAGGAGACTCATCTCTGACATTTCACATACAGAATATTGCCATCTCCTAGTCTATAGGCAAGTAAGAAATCATGACTGAGTTTCCTCACACCAATTTATATTGCTTGCTTTAGAGTAGTCCCTTATATTTCCTTCTACTTGAATATCGCTAAATAAGTTTTCACAGGGCATTCAAAAGCAATTAGCTTCTAAAGAAGCTAAGAAAGAAGACATTAAGAAAGAAGTTGTAAATTTAAGCTCCTATATATTCAGGTGTGTTTCCTCATAGAAGGGTACTTAGCTACAAAACAATTTTTGTTGGACCATCAGCAATAAATGAGAATCCAGAAATTTCAGCCATATGAGGCATGTGACCCTCTGATCAGCTCTGCTGGTTGGAGCATTCAGTGATTTCTGTCATTGATTTATTTCCAGAATAAATTGAAAAATAAGAAGTGGCATTTCCTGCTCATGAGGCTGCTGCACAGGTCTCCTTTTGCAACAGAATGAAGATTTCTGTAACCACAAGGACAGTGCGTGGATTCTTCCTTATGCAGCAACAAGAAGGAGCACAAGCAAGGTGAAACTCACCTTTCACCAGAAGTTTGATCACAAATTATGGTAGTAATCACATCCAAGTGACTGAAAAAAAGTAATTATGGAAGAAACCAGATAAAATTGGGGTTTATTTACTTTTTAACTTATTTGTTGAGGCATCACAGTGCATTGTCCTTATCTATATCTACGTTTTGTTGTCTTGTACAATCCACAGCATTGTACTTTAACAAGAATTTAAATTAATATTCATCTTCTTTCTTCTGTTGAAAAGGGGAGAATGCAAAAGACAAACGTATATAATTCACAGAACTTAGACGCGAAAAAAAGATGGAAATTTTTTGTAATTTCTTTACAGTTTTAACCAACATATAGATGTTTTTTTAACCCTGTAGATAGCAAAGAGATCTATAATGTTTTGCCCAGTGTCATCAGGAGCAATGGAGGAGGCAGCATGGGCACAGACCAAGCTCTGCCTCTTGAGTGGAGAATCATTTTGTGCAATGGGCACCACAGACCAAAGTTCATTGAGGAGAAATGCACCAAGCCCCTTTCTCCAGCTTCCCAAGTTTTCAGTCCTGCCACCAGGACTTTGTGAGGGATTGAATAGGGGCATCAGCACTGCCTCAGATAAAAGCAGCTGTCAGCACACGAAGGCTTTTACCAGGCCTATGTGTTCAATGCTCACACACAATTTTACTTTATCTTTGGAATACAACAGTGAGTAAGTGATAGCTACCTTACTGGGAATTTGCAGTAACTTAGAAGTTTCTGAGGATGTCATCACATACTCTGAATAAATACTAGAGTATCATTTTCTGGAAGAATCTTCTGTCTTTAGAAATCAGCATTCTGTCTCATTTCCATTTTAGGTGCAAGTCTGTGGACAAAATGCTCCGTGGGGGACCTCTGAGCTACTGCTGAAAGAGCTGGGATGCTTCACAGTGAAGCCTCCTGAAGAAATTCAGAATTGCAATTTTCAAATAAGGTAATATTTCACTGGAATGCATTCACTAGAATATTTTTGTGAAGGTGAATTTGGGAGCAGTATGCCAAGACCTCTTTAAAAAACATAGGATCTAGAGTCCTGAAGCCAACAAAAAACCTTGCAAATTGAGTGAGTTTTGTTATTGTTTTGCTGTGTATTATTGTAGTTTGCTGCTTTGCCATACTTAAAACTACACAAGTAGTACAACAGGGTGCTGTGGCACTTAGGGAACAATTAAAATGTCCATATGGCATACTTGCAGTTTATTACTGTGCTTTTGCTTAAAATAAATATATTCACTGTCTCTAGGAAACAGCCAAGGAATAAAGGAAAACATTTATTTCAAATCAAATCAGCCTCACTTGGTGTAGAACAGCACAAATACAAACTGCCCTACAGCTCTGGTGTGTGGTGGTAAAAACTTGATTCTGGTTCAGGATATGCATTTGAGAATTATGTTGTTCTATATTTTCCTCATATATGTTTCCCTTCCACAGAAGTTTCCTGGATTTTTTTCCATTATATCTGTGCTTCTTTCTCTTCCCCATATTACTGCTATACAGGATACATAATACTCTGTCTGCTCTATTAACCTACTGCTAAACTGTAGCTCAGTTTACACTGGTCTCTGAAGTAATGCTTGAATTGTCTTTAATAGATAGCTTATTACTTAGTAAATGAAATGCTGAACTTTTAAGAGTCCACAGAAGTAACTAACCTTATTAAAAAGAATTAAGCTTAATCATAAAAACTGTTTATATTAGTGTCATTCAAGAGTTCCTCCATCACACAGTAATTCTTAATTTTATTATTTTAAAATTATTCTTAATATTCTTAATATCCTTTATTTTAATTTTAGTCCTTCATGAACATTTGAGAAAATAAGACTAAATTTTTCTCTGCAGTATTAGGTAAGAAGTAATATTCTTCATTTTAATAAATTTTCTTAGCTGCACTATACATCAGTTCAAGGGCAGATTCAGCAGCAGCTGATTTAACTTGTATTGAATCCCTCATATAAATATCTTAGATATTGCCAGAAATCCTTCAGGATGGTGCCATTATAAATACTTAGGAGAATGATTCAGCTTCTTGGGAACTCAGTCGGAGTTTTTTTGTTCAAAAACCAAGGTTTTTGATTATTGGTTTAAAGCTATGGTTTATATTAATGGGGAAATGTGAGCTGGAGCTCCCCAAGGACAAACTGCCTGTACTAAAAACCAAAGAGGGCAGGGGTGCAGATATGTTACCTCACTTCTGCTAAATTGTCCTGGGAAGACACAACGGGTATGGGCGTTCAGAACCTATCCATTCATTAAAAAAAATTCAAAGCTGTTTGCTGTTTGTAAATTTGCAATACATCTCATGAAAATACTTCCCAGTGTTTTTTCAATTCATAAACTGTATTTCAATAGTGCTAAATTTAAGAGATAAGGATTTAAAACACAGATAAACAAATACTTTCCATTAATTACATAACATCTTGACAGAAGACTGCTTTCATTAATCCACAGTATTTCAGAATTACAGGCATTGTGCTCAGTGATCATCACACAACAGGGCATCCTTTGCTTACAAATTCCCAGGCCTTAGACTAATGATGCTGGGGGTTTCTCTGCTGTGTCCCATCACCAGAACACAAAGGGAGCAGCACCATGCCATGGTGAAGCTGCAGTTCACCTGAGTGCTGGAGTAATTAAAATCTATGACTAATTGAACACCCCTCTATAGTCATTATGGATGGTAATGAGATCTTTGCACACTTTGCTCTCTATCTGTCCCTTTGTGGGTTGTAAACTTCAGCAATTTTTCCTCTTAGGGATTTGGTGGAATCTGGAGTAACAATGAGGAGGAAGATAAATGTGAGATTTCTCCCATAGAAAATCTCAAATCAACAATCAACATTTGCAATGCATTTGGGAACATTGCATTTTCAAAATTGCAAAGGAGATTGCTTATATATTCTGAGGGAATGCACCTGGTGAATTTAAACTCATTTTTAATTCTGCTCTGGAATTCTATATGTCCACATGGTGCAGCTCTACAGAATGATATAAATGCCTTGCTTGTAAGATCTCATTCATCGCGTGGTTTCTTGAGTTTGAAAATAGCTTCTATAGACAAAAAGTAAAACAGTTCTTTCATTTCTATGGTTATTTCTATTATGTACAACAATTCCTTTTCAACATTCATTCCATTGTTGTGGTCATCTGGACTAGGACAGGCACTTATTAACATGGGTCATAGCTCCCTTCAATCTGAGTGCCTGAATTTATGTGAGGTGCAGGGCAGGGAAGGATCAATGCAGTTGGGATGCATCCCAGGACAAATCCACGGCATGGAAGAGGCGTGTACCAAATACTCGTGCCTGGAAAATTGTTCCAGGGCCTATTGTAGAGACTTAGCATAATGGGCCACCTCACAATCAAGACTGGGCACCTGCCACCTTTTCTACTTGTCAGGGCATCCTGGATCAAAATTTCTTCACTTTTTTCTTGCCAGCAAGTAAATAAATAATTTTACTATGTACCCTCACAGTCCTCATCTATTTTGGATTTAAAACAGGTTATTACCTCTTTTGAGACAACCATTTTTATTTAAACAAAGAAAGTTTACTGTCAAAGAAAAAAAAATGGTAATGAACCATAGCCAAGAAATTGTGAAGGATCCTAAACAAAATACTTTGCTGAGTTTCAGTTACATGTTGTGTTTTGTAGGTACATCTTAAATGGTTATGTGATCTAAAGTCATGGCAAAATGATTTAAAAAGTTGAAAAGCTTTTACCCAGATTAGAAAATGCATTCCTGAGGGAAATTATTCAGACAAAGTAACATTTAAAACAGAACAGATGAAGAAAAAAGGAAGAAAACACTTCAAACTTTTCAGCTTTAATTAATTCTTCATTTTCTCTTCAGAAAAGTATTGTAAAAATTTGCTCAAAACTGTCATGGGTTGACACTGGCAGGATGCCAGGCAGCCATGAAATCTACTCACTCACTCCCTTCTGCAGCTGGAGAAGAAGAAGAAAAATTAACAGAAGATTTCTGAGTTAAGATACAGACTGGGAGAGAGATCACTCATTAAGTACCATCACAAGCAAAACTGGCTCAGCTTATGAGATATGAGTGAATTTTTGAGATATAAGGTGAATTTTTAACTAACAAAATCAGAGCAGGATAAAGAGAAGTAAAAGAAACCTTAAAAAGCACACTCCCCCCATCCCTCTCTCCATCCCAGCAGTGCAAGGAGACAGGGAATGGGAGTTGTGGTCAGTTCATCACCCAGGCTTCTCCTGCTGCTCAGGGAGAGGAGTTGTTCCCATGCTGCAGTGTGAGGTGCATCCCACAGGAGACAGTGGTCCATGAACTTCTGTGACATGAGTTCACCTCATGAGCAATGGCTCTCTGCAAACTGCTGACATGTGAGTCCCTCCCGCGGGCACTCAGCCCTCCCAAAGCCGCTGCAGCCTCCCAGGACAGGCTGCTCCAGCCCGGAGCAGGGACCCCTCTCTCCACCGGGTCTCCCCCTGGATCACAGCCCCTCCAGGCATCCTGCTCTGGCATGGGAAATTCCCCCACGGGCTGTGGGTGGATCTCTGCATCCCCCTGGATCCCCACGGGCTGTGGGTGGATCTCTGCATCCCCCTGGATCCCCACGGGCTGTGGGTGGATCTCTGCATCCCCCTGGATCCCCACGGGCTGTGGGTGGATCTCTGCATCCCCCTGGATCCCCACGGGCTGCGGGTGGATCTCTGCATCCCCCTGGATCCCCTCAGGCTGTGGATGGATCTCTGCATCCCCCTGGATCCCCTCAGGCTGTGGGTGGATCTCTGCATCCCCCTGGATCCCCACGGGCTGTGGGTGGATCTCTGCATCCCCCTGGATCCCCACGGGCTGTGGGTGGATCTCTGCATCCCCCTGGATCCCCTCAGGCTGTGGGTGGATTTCTGCATCCCCCTGGATCGCCAAGGGCTGTGGATGGATCTCTGCATCCCCCTGGATCCCCTCAGGCTGTGGGTGGATCTCTGCATCCCTGTGGATCCCCACGGGCTGTGGGTGGATCTCTGCATCCCTGTGGATCCCCAGGGGCTGTGGGTGGATCTCTGCATCCCCCTGGATCCCCTCAGGCTGTGGGTGGATCTCTGCATCCCTGTGGATCCCCACGGGCTGTGGGTGGATCTCTGCATCCCCCTGGATCCCCACGGGCTGCAGGGGCACAGCTGCCTCGCCGTGGTCCCACCACAGCCTGCAGAGGAATCTCCAGCTCCTGGAGCAGCTCCTCCCCCTGCTTCCCCCTGACCTTTGTGTCTGCATAGTTCTTCATCTCACATGTTCTCTCTCTTCTCTTCTCTGACTGGAAATAAAACTGCAACACAACTTTTGTTTTGATTTTATCTTAAATATGTTATCACAGAGGCATTACCACCATTTCCAGTTGGTCCAGCCTTGGCCAGCAGCACATCCATTGATGGAGCCATCAGGGATTGGCTCTGCCAGATGTAGTGGAAGCTGGGAAGCCACCTCTGTGGTCCCCTTGCTACCAAAAACTAGGTCATGCAAACAAAAAAAAAAAAAAAAAAAAAAAAAGAGAAAAACAAAACAAAAATGTAACCAGGGCACACAGAGAAAAAAAGGTTAAAGGATCATGATAAGATGAGATCACACATGGAAAATTAAAGACTGTAAAAAATGGTAGTTTTTCAGAGTTATATATAGCTTAAAGTTAATACTGAAAAGACCTTTATGTAGAAGTGATTATACAACCAAAGCTCAGCACTACTGCTATATATATGAAGTGATCTATGACATTAGTATATATATTTAAATTATAAGCTTGAAAAACATGCAACAGAATTAATTCAAGATTGCTTTAGAAACCATACTTTTTGAAATTCCCTGAATATAGGATTTGCAGTGATGAGATAATCAGGTCAGAACAGGGTCAACTTGCTGTGTATATTTAATCCTAAAAGCAAAGTATTTGAAAGTAAAAGTGAAAGCAAAAGAATGAAACAAGCCAAGAAGCAATAGAGGGAATAAAACCTCTATAAATTTTTATTTCAAATTAGGACAGAGATAATTCTGGGCAAATTAGGGTGAGATTGTTATTTCAGTGCAACAATTGTTTTTTCTTCAAAGGATTTAGAAAATAAAACCTTTATCTTTGAATGTTCATGTTAAACTGTGCTTTGTTTTTTTTCAAAATTTTGTTTTCTTCTGATGTTCTGGACATATTTTAGAATTCTATTGATAATTTTGCACTTTTACAGTACATATTATTCCATTTAGTTTTCGCAAACAAAGATCCAGTGTCTCTTATTTATTTCATTTTACCATTAAATTGAATTTAATAATAAAGGTTAACTATTTAAAACATTAATTTCATTTATTATATTTAAAGCATCAATATTTGCTATGTTCAAGCCATTTACAAAATTTATGTGTAAACATACAGAACATATCTAATAAGAAAGAAGTTGTACTGAACCTACCCTAATATTCCATTCAGGTGAATTTTCTGTTAGCATTGATCCCTCTTGATACACTAGTATAAACATATATTTGTAGTTGTATGTTGTATTATTTTTAAAATTTTCTTTTGTCCAAAAAATAACGTTTTATGCACACATGGACTTGATAAGACACTTTATGCTCTATAAGCCTAGATAAATCAGAGGTAAAATTCCAGAACATTGGAGAGTTCCTGACCTAAAAATTGGTGAAACATCTATTTTAGCAACAAAAAAGGAAAATATTCAATTGCTTTTGACAAAGGAAACATGGTTCTGTTTTCACTGCCACCTGTGGTGACAGTCCTCCATGTCCACAGCAAAGCAGAATAATTTGTAATTTGAAGGATTAGAAAGACTGAGCTTGATCTTGAATGAAGTCCTTACAAAATTATCTCTTTGCCAAATGGGAGAATGCAGTGAAAAGGTCATCAGAGGTGACCCCTTGTGTATGATAGAGGCAAAGGCAAAATGAAATCACTTCTGCAGCTGTTAAAATCAGAACATGGATCTATATGGCAACTCCATGAATTTTAAAAATCTTCCTTGCACACAACTAAAGAACAAGATCTTAGCAGTGATGCCTTGAAATGTGATCATTGTAAAGTGAATTTGTGATAATTCATTTCTGTAAGTGAAATATTAGTCAACTAAATTTTCTGACACAGTAATTCTACAAGCCGTAATATAATTCCACAGTTCTTAGTTCCATTCAAAATTATGTTTTATTATTTATATTACCACCTCATGTGATGTCATTTGGAGGAAAAAAAGTGAGAGTGTGCTTCATTTTGCTACAAATGAATTGCAAAATCAATGCAGGATTCATCTTCCCATAATCACCTAGAAGTTTTATTTACATGGTGTTTTTAAGATTTCTCTGCAATCATAGACAGACTTGGGCCCAAGAAGTGGAAGTACAGGTAGGTGGCATGACTTCTGCAGAAGGTCATTATTCTCTTTCTTGACAAGGAAGAGTACCCCTAGCTTAACTAATTTCTGGTAAGGCCCTGTCTGATGGATGTCATCTAAGGGAAAAGAGAATTTGTAACTCAAGGAGCAGTAATATAAATGACATGTCACTCTTCTTGTCCTCATAAGCAATTAACAGTGTATCCCAGACAGAATTAAGGGTGTTTAAATATTTTTAGGAAGTCATCCATGGAGTGCAGTGTTCAATTAGGAAAAAAGAACTACTTAAGTCTACCATGAGTGTTATGATTATTGTTATTGCTGCCATAAGAAAAAACTGCAGCAAATGTATGCAAAGACAATTAGAAGAACTGTCAATTAAAATAGCCTGACAGAGAAGATTGACAAGAAAACAAAATGCTTTATAAAAACATCAGGATTATGAGTACATCTGAAGCTGAAAATCTTACACCCGTGGATAAATGTCACACTTGCAAGGGTAAGTTTGCCACCACATTCCATTTGACTGGTGTTCTTGTTTGGATAATAGATATTTTGCTTGTTACTTTAGAATAAAATATAGACAATCAAGGAATTTGATCCTTTTTTTTTAAAGTATTTGCTCTATAACTTTGAATTTGAGTATTTTAAATAAAATTTCTCTGTCTATATGACGATTATTTATTCATCTTAATTACCAATGAATTTTTAAGGTCCATTGTATAGTGTGCATAAAACATAGAGACCCTTAGCTAAACATCTAACTACTTTTTTTATTATTAATAATCTCTAGCTGGCAAATTCTCTGTTAGGGCTGAAGTCTAGAGCATAAACATTTAGTGGCTGTTTAAGAATCAGTTATCTGCTTGGCACCAGAGCCTGCTTTCCTTTTCAGAAGCACTTTACAAGCTTTATGACTCCCTTCTGCCAATTTCTGAAACAGTATGCTTGCTGACACAGACCACTTTTTCATGTACTTAAGTACATTGCAGATTCTCAGGATATTTACATCAAGTCTCAAATCTTCAACCTTATGATCCATTCCCTATGAGCTCTGTTCTCTTTCCTGGTATGTGCCATTTCCAGTTTGTTTGGTTTATTTCCAAGAGCATGTTTTCAGAAATTGGCTAGTCTTGTAAAATATGCCTCATGAATGTCAATTTTAACAGAATAGTAGTAGCAGGTCATAGTTAAATAATTACTTTGGATTGCAAGTCCATACACTAAGAGATCACTCCTGCTGAAGGGTAAAAATTGCATCCAGGAGAATGCTTAGGTACCTTTCTTCATACAATATCTCAGGGGAGGTGTAAATTGTCTTAATTAGTCACTGAGTGATGGAAAGAAATTCAGCCCTAAAATATGTATTGAATTCAGTGCAAATAGATCCGGGAACAATTTGGCCAAAAGTATTCTTTGAAGACAAAGTTCTTTGTCTAGGTGGTGTCCATTATGGTGGAGTTTGTGATTTGGTCAGTAATCAGTCAAAAATGGAACAGGTGTCTAAAGACTGTTCAATTCAGAGGAATTTTCACAGACTTAGGAATGACATGGAGACATCTCAGGTTAGGCTATGATGGCCCTTCCTGACACCTTTGGCTCAGTGGAGCAAAAAGAGAACAATGGCTTGAGAGTCTGATTTCAAGGTAAGGAAGAACAGGGACCTGAATAAAGTTCCAGCTCTCCAGTGCGAGAATATTGTCAGCAGTGACTTCAAGGCAAAGGCTGGCGTTTAAAGCTGAATAAAAAAAAGAAGATAGAAAAATCCTGCAGCAATCACTTGGTAATGTGATGTAGCTATGAGATAAAATCTAAGGAAATTATGTTATCTGCCCCTGCTGTTAGGGTCCTGATTATCTAGGAATTTAGACAGGGCAAGGTCTGCCCAGAGACCTGGTGCTATTTGCAAAGCCATCTGCTGTGGTGGGGAAAAAAAAGACATATTTTCTACTAGAACCTCTCCTAGGAGAAGGCTATGCCTAGGTGTGGTGAAGAGGGTTGAAGACAAAACTCAGCTATGCAGCCAAGGGGGTGGCCCCAGCTGCCAAAATGTGAGGGTGCTTGGGCTTCAGTCTCACTGGGTCTGGCATGTTTACACAAGCAATCCCAATCAAAGGAACAGTCATTTTTCAGCAGAGAAGCACATATTGAAAAATAACTGCTAAACCCTGGATCTCTCACTCTCAGAGAGCTACAAAAACCTTGAGAAGGTGAGCCTGGGAACTCAAACCTATCACTCCTGTAGATGCCAAGCCATGGCCTCAATAAAATTACAGGTTTGTGACATACCTTAATCTTTATCTCTTTTTATCTTTTTCTACCTTATGCTCTGCATCTTGCTCTTTGCTTTATGCTGTGAAATGACATAGAAAATAACCCCCACATCTCTCCCCTTAATTAAATCCTCCTCACTTCAAGTGTGCAATCTATATTTTTCGCTTGATAATCTAACTGATAGACTTCCTAAAAATATCAAAACCTGGCATTTATGTCTTAGGTTTGTTCCTTTTCTTTCAAATTTGAAGGAATGTTTGCCACGCCAGGAAACACATCTATTTTTGTCCCTAAATAATGTGTTTCCTTTACCTGCAAATGGTTATGTTGCTTATGGTTACAGAAAGACTCAGTTAAGTTTGCATTGACATTTGAACAATTTTCCCTTAATAACTTCACATCAGCAGTAGTACAGAACCTTGGATGAGACTCCTGTCTCCAGGGAGGAAGGCTGGCTGCCAGATGCATGAACTCTATTTTTGAGAAAGTTCTTTTTTTGGTGTCTTGTCTTAAAATATGTCTATGTCCTAAGGCATCTCTGTATACTGCTCTTAACTGCACTTGAATCATGTAGCCTGTCTTTGATGGAGACTTCAACCAAGAGATTATCTGCATAGATTACTGTGCTCTCTTCTTCTGCAGTCCAGAGTATACTCATGATCTCGTTAATTGCTTCTTAGAGACACGTAAGGTCAAAAGTTACTGAAGTTAAACTAAGTGAGATTTTTCAGAGATAAAAAGGCCAGGAAGTTTTATGCAAAGTTGTGGGCAAATTTACAGTTCTTCCACGAGAAAAGAACTACTGTACAAAGAACATCACTGCCATCAGCAGAAAACCCATCTTACTGAGAGCATCAACAGATTTTGTGCAACTCTGACTGTTTATGCTAATCACACAATGAAACACTTACTATTTGACTTTGACACTGCTTCTATGAAAAAATCTCTGTAACTATCTGACAATTAAAGGGTCATCTAAGTGGAACTCAATAAATAGGAAAAAAATATCTAAGGAAAAGTTTGATACTTACCAAGTTTGAATTTATTCAGAGACCATAAAAGACTGTATTTTTGCTTTCTGCTTTTGTCATAGTTAATTTCTTTTCTTTCACAGTGTGTAGGGGAGTGATCATGTAAGTAAGTTCTTAGGTTAAATATAAAATAAGTAAAATAAGTAAAAAAACATGGACAGTAAATTGTCATTTATTTTTGAATCCAAATTTACTCAGATTGTAAATTCTATTTTGAAGCTCAATGAATTTTCTTTTTCAGGTAGAGAGATGATAACATTGAAAGATATTTTGTGTGACTCAAAAAAAAAAATGGGCAGTGCACAGGCCCTTGCTGCGTCATTGTAAACAGAGCTGAACTACAGTAAAAAGTGTTATTTAAAACAATAGGAATACTTACATCTAATAAACTCTGAGATGCTTTCGTCATGGCATAGCTCAAAAGCAAAATGAAATGAGAGAATGTGTGAAAAAACACCTCACAGACATTGGAAAGAAAGTGACAGAAAGCAAAGAAAATGCCCTCTGGTTTTCTGAACAGTATAGTGGCTGAGTGGAGGAATCTGGTTGAGCAAATGCATAATAAGTTCTGCAGAGAGAATGCCTACTTCATGAAACTAGGGCTCAGGCAAGCCTCTGTATTGAGATGTGATGCCTTAGGCAAGCTCCAAGCAATGATTCTATCCTCATATGATTATTCAGGTAAAAAGAAAGTTCTAAGCAAGGCACGAACAGTCAGAAATATGATCAGTGAAGGAAATAAATTTGTATGCAACAATTTAAAGCAGGTCAAAGGGTGCAAGAAGAAAATCTACAAAAGTAGGGTGGGGATGAGAGAAATACAATACTGTCTTCCCTTTGAAGTCAATAATTAAGCAATACTGAAAAAAAACAATTAATTAAAATAAATCATTAAGATTCCCCATTTGTTCTAATGCAGACAATCATTAACCTTTGCAGTAGTAAAATTGGAATGAAGAACACTGGCTCTATGACAATAGAATGGCTATCCAAGAGCTATAACTTATTCAGATAATACCCACTTGTCCTTAGCCAAATTTGAAAATTTTGAACTCATGTTTTACCTTGCATCCATGTTTGCCTTTAATGAAGGGCTTGAATTGTTGTATATGCACTGGTATATTTTTTTATAAACTTCCTATTATTCTTGTGATTGGCAGTACATTATAGAGGGAGCCTCCAGTTTCTGCCCTGGAGAAGAAGAGACCAGAATTCACACAACATTTTGTAGACAGCTAGAGTTAGGGCATTTGGACAGTCTGCAATGAGAGATTTGTGTGCTGAATTCTGACTATTACAATGAGGATATCTGATTTGTGACCTAATTTTATGGTTTTGTATCCTGAATAATCTCTGTGAAGGTTAGAAGGCGAAGATGTGTGTTTGTGGAGAAGCAACTTCTTGAGAATAAACTTTGGTTGTTTTCTTCAGAAATAATTTGCCTGCAGTCTGTACACACAGACTTCAAAAAAGACTATACAAAACTATCCCGATATGAAGGAGTTTTTTTATCTTCAATTAATTGGGTTTAGAAAGCTCAAATTCCCATGTCATCATTGCTATTAGGTTTCATTTTGACCTTTATAAATTGAGGTGCAGAGAAAAACACTGACACAGCATTGGAATTTGCAGAAAGAACTAGAAAAATTCACTTTATAGATATAGCTCTACACCTATTTTAATTGTGAGTAATAGAACTGCTAAGGAAAGAGAATTGTCCAGTTACTGATTTTCAATTAACTTATCTTATAAAAAATTAAAATATAGTACTATTTTCTGTATTAAGCTATTTTATTAGGGTAAATAAGAAATTATTTTTTCAAAGTGTTTCTTAGCACTAAAGATGAAAGACTTAATTTCAAGAAACAGTGAATTAAACCTTTATCAATAGTTCAGAAAATCATTTAAGTGAACAATCTAAGACAAACCATATGACAACACATAATCTTATTCTATGAAGTCAGAGAGTCTATTTGGAAACAGACAAATTAATGAGAAACCTCTGATATAAAAAGTGCTTTTTATCTCTATTTATCATCATTATAATATTTTTCCTCTTCAAGTATGGAGTTTGCATTTATTTTATTTCTTGAAGGAAGAAGCTATTAAGTTTTTCAAGCTACTGTATCTTTTTAATATGGAAGTACGAGATAACCTGGAATGACTAATATATTTTTTTGTGCTATGTTGGAACACAGAAATGACTGAGCTGTGTCTGACCGAGGGCCAGGTATGTCAGCTTTTGAAAGAAGTATCAAATTATCTTTTTTTCTGATGTAGCCTCTAGAAGCACAGGCTTCAAGATTTACTCCATTCATGATGAAGAAGCAATGCTGCTTCGTTCAGTTCATTGCTTTGCTATTTTATTGTTTTCCTTCATGAAACGAAAGCATGTCAAGTAATTAAATTTTCCAGTGGTGGTCATTAGTTATGTTTTATTTCTATCTTATTTGCTTGCCAAATAAACAACCCATATTTTCCCAAGCCTAACTGAATTGAGAATATTATTCTTTCACCAATTCATTGCCTTGGTTAACTAGTCTTTGTACTAATATCTCAATGTGTCAATACTAATTTTATTCATTGATAAGAAGTATAACATAATAAATAATAGCTGTTTTCTAGTGAGTGAATGTTATTACTTGGTACCAAAAGGCTGAGGGGCTGAGAGTTTTTTTTTTTTCTCTTTCATACACAATATTGCTGAGATCTTTCTTCCTAGCCAAAATTGAAGCATTAAAACTTAGTTGCAAGTAGGTAGGTTCTGAAAGCACTTATTTATACTAAATAGATTGCTTCATTTTTTTACTGTTCTTTTAAAGTTAATTTTAAAAAAGTTTTAAAATTTGGAAAATCAGGACATAATTTGTTCTGTTATTTTCTATCTTTAAAACTCCTTTGGTTTTACTGCATTTGATGATGTAATTACATCATGATATAGGGATGATCAAATATAAATGAAGGAAAACTCCAGTGTGTGTTATTTTGCTAGTGATATTGTGATGTTGATACAGTAATTCTCAGTCTTGATTTTGAAATATTCTGACACTGTCATAAGTAAGGCATATAACAATTATATAAATTTATATAAGAGTTAATTTAAAACAATGTAAATGATATCCAGAAAATAACTAATCTTACTATGTGAGAACTAAGCAGCTGTTTTAAATAGTGAGAGAAAATAAACAAAAACTAATAACATCCCCCTGAAAAATTTCTGAGTCCTTAGTATATTTCTTTCAATTTTTAAGACTTTTGAGGATTTATAAAGGACAGGTGGTCTCAATGAAAAGGAAAAAAAAAAAGGAGATTTCAACACCCCATTTCAGGCATCTTTAAGCTTTAGAAAGTGGATTTCTTTCTCCTTGAAAAAGGAAACAAGTGAACACAAACTGGTTTTAGAGTGCGTTTTTATGACAGTGACAGAACACTTCTGGATTCTTTCTTATTGCTGATCCTAATATCTTCACAGCTTGAGACAAAACTTCTTAAAATAGATACTTTGGAACATGTTACATGAGCTGTAGTGTACTCTTTAACAAAAGACATTTTACAAAAGTGCAAAGCATTCTCAGTTTTAATAAAAGAATTGGGTTGTGTATTCCTTTTTTCAGTCAGTGCTCTGCAGATTTACTGTCTGACATTTATAGGGCTTACTACTTGCTTTGAAAATCCTCCATTCAATGTCTTTTTCAAAGTCATATTACAATAGTTAACACTTGGGCACAATCTTCAAAATAAAATGTAAAGAGCAATGATATACAGTTTAAATGCAAATATTTGCTGAGTTTCAGGTTTTCTGTAAGTCTGCTCTCTTTGTAGTCAGACAAAGGTACAACTCTTAGAATTCTCACTGTGAATACTTTGTATATATAAAGCTTAAAAAAAAAGAAAATTATATTACTATTACTTTAAGCACAATAAAAATAATCCTAAATATGACCTGAATTCTTTAACAAGCATTGCAGAAGTACAGAGAGAGCAAAGAGGTTTTTATGAGCCTATTGATTCAGATTTGTATTTTGCTTTTTGTTCTGGTGGCAAATAAGTCTTCCATTTGACTTTGTTTAAAATGGATAACCCTCTCACCTGAGGGGACAATGCCATGAGTGCATGATGCTCTGAAGCCTCATTTTCTTTAGTGTCTTTGGCTGTTGGAACTGATATTCATCTGCTGTCATAGTCTAAAGGGACAGCATAAAATCAGGAGAACCTTTCACCTTCTGGCCACTGTGGAAGAGCCTGGATGCAGCACCAAAACATTGTAAGAATATATATTCTGATAAAAGATTGAACCACTGGTGTCTGTGCCTAATCTCACAGCGACTGTGACCTGTAAGGAATGTTGTATGTTTCATTTTCTGTAAGAAGTCAAAAAGATTTCCTTTCAAGTGAAGATGAATGAGTTGCTCAAGTGGAAGAAGGGATTCATAGACCATAAGGACAGGACACATCCTATTTATAGCCTCTAGCTTCAAAGACTTTGTGGGTGATGACTACAAACCCCTCAGACACCGTAGAGGATTGGCTACCAAGGTAAAAGAGAGACAAAGCAGCAGAGTAGGCTGGAGAGAAAAGCACGTTTTGCTAGGAATTAGATTAGATGACTTCAAGAGCTGTCATGTATCATAAAAACACCCCTCTGACAAAACCAGTGTTCTGTCAGCTTCTGAATTGCAGCTCCTTAGCTGTGTGTTAAACATGCCTGAGTGTCTTCTTCATTAGACCCTATATCAGGTAGGCTTGATGGTCCTGCAAAGCTGTTTCATTTTAATTAGCACACTTGTTACACTAGTGCACTTGTGCCAGTCATGGCCCTGTTTTCTCTCCATTGGTTTCCTGACTGCTCAGTTCCTCTTGCTCACCTATTTATTGTTTGTTTGCAGTCTTTGTTTTCAATACAATAATATCTAAACCACTGATCAGTGCTGATGCCCTACCAGCACTACTGTCAGAAGCCAAGTGATTTTTCTTCCTCCATTTCCTTATCCCCTTCCTACTCCTGACACAAAGCTTTGTACAGCCAGCAGTTAAAATTGGTAAAAATACCTCATGTTAAAATCTATGACATGAGTTTTTAAAGGCAGTGAGAACCTGAAATGCAGTTAGATGTGTGGTCATCTTTTAAAAATATTGTCAGATCCTTATTTTTGTCCCTCTAAGATTCATCATGTTTCACAGTACAGACCTTAGATTTTTAATATTCAAAGTTTAATCTTTGAGTTTTGCCTCTTCTGTTCATTCTCCCGACAGCCTAGGAGAGAAAATGTACATGTGTTCTGCAATATAAGTAGTTTTACTGTGGTTAAAATTAATGCTCAGATGGCTATGTTTTGTTTTATTTTATTTTAGTATTTTATTTTATCAAGATTTTCAACCACCTTTATATTTTAGCTGCAGTAGTTTTGTTAAACATAGTTTAAATCAACAGCATATTACATATTACAGTTCACAGCATATTACACTGCTCTGAAGCCTGTTAAATGTTGGAGTCCATCAAATATAACTCATGTCACATTACATTGAACTGTGTCATCTAGGGACTAAAGTGTAAAGTGAATGTCAACTTGTCATCTATGGTACTACCTCCTAAGGGAAGCAGTGGAAGCCCAATTGTTAGAATAATTTAAAATGAGGCTGGGCAAAACACTAGAAAATTACACTGTGGGGAACTGTCTCAACTTTGGCAGGAAGGAAGAAAAAATAGAGGGGTTTTTTGTGCCTTCAGCTCTTGCTAACCTAAAAGACATGGCAGGTTTTGTTTTGGTTGTATATCATGCACTGCTTTATAGACCTGTTCTGTCCAGTAGTTTTTCCTTCTTATATGGTGTCACGTAGAGACATCACTACCCATGACACAATTTATGGTTTTAAACAGATCAACTTTTGCTGCTCTAAAAGGGATTATCAAATGCTAAAACTGAGTCACAGATGTTTGTCTTATTTCTCTTACTGCTATCTTGTTTTCTTTACTGTTGGAGCTTAACTATAAATAGCAACCAAATAAAAAGAAGAAAAAGGAATAGAGAAAAGGATCAGGTATCTTCAAACTTACGAGGAAATATTTTCTTCTGCAATAATCTTTCATTGACATTCAAATTAAATATAGCCATTATAATGCAACTGATAGGACCCAAAGTACTTGAGATGAAGGACAAAACTGGGGCAAATCAACCCACAGTGTCCTTCAGCTTGATTTTCTTTAGCAGTCTACTTATCTTCTAGAAATGGAGCAGGAGGAATTATTGTGCTACTGCTGGAAATTCTTAAGTATACCATCAAAAAGGCTTTTTTCCCTTTGTTCCTGGGATATAAAAATTTAACTGCACTTAAGCAACAGAGAAGTTCTGCTCCAGTCTCCTTGGATAGCTCTGGTAGACAATCCAACACTGGAATGTCAGGAAATGGAGTAAGATGAAAGAAGCAACGAGCCTGCATCTATTTCAGTCAGAACCTCAAGCAAGGCAGTATATTATATACATATTGTGTACTACACATTCATACAGCTGAGATGTTCTATCCCACAAAAAGTGTAACTTCATCCAAAATGTTGAAGAGATTGATTTGGTCATAGCTTTTGCTAACACCCAACATGCATGCTATGCTGAGGATGCAAACTTTGGCATACTCCCAAATTAGTATAGTTAAATAATAAGAACAATGGCAATCTGCATGATGATATTGAACCTGAGAAGGAAAGACAATGAAAACCAAATACAGACACATGTCCTTCTCAAAAATGTTTTGAAAACGAGAAAAAACAAAAGAAAACAAAAAACAGGAATGAAACACCTTCCTTTTTCCAGTCCATATACTGTCACACATCCAAGAGAAATACTATGATATATAACAGGGTTTGTACTACAAAAAGACCATTAAGGCTTTTGTTACATTCCAATTTTAAATGAGATGCCAGATTTCCTGACACTGTTCCTCAGCAGTAGAAAGTGAGTTGTGTAGTTCTTGCCAGTTCATGCCCAGCAATTTTTTTTGTTAATGCTGTGTAATTTGGCTATTTTGATAGGGTGCTATTGGTACTTAAGAGTAATTCATAGAGGAATGACTAAATTTTGCTTGAAATTAATTGTAGGGTTGACTGAAAATTTATTAAGGAGTGAGATTTGACATAGATAGGAATAAGGATGGGTGCAGGGGAATTGTATGAACAATTTGACATATGTACATGGATAGATTACATGCTGTAGCTAGAAATGAGTGTTGCTTTTGCAGGTAGGATTAATTAGAGCTTCCAGAGGGTTCCTTCCTCTTCGTTTCCATTTCAATGAGTACATGAAAAACTCATGAAGAAAATTTTTTCTTCTGTTTCTCCATCAGGAAGATGCTAAGTGAACTGAGCTAGTTTTAACTTTTAAGAGCTGTGAGGTAGGGAACTGTGCTGCAGACACAGGAATGAGTGCAGGATGAAAGAAAGTGTTGAAAGTTTATTGACCTTTGCAATTGCCAAGAACAATATTTTGGGAATAGTTGCAATGAGTAAACCCACACCTTATATTGATTCAACCAAGGCTAAGAGATAAAATTCACACTCAGTCCCAGGGGTGCAAAACTTACAATCTCCTGAAATAAATGCAGCTACATTACATAAGAAAATAATAGTCCTATGACTAGAGGACACTATGTGATGCTGTTTACTTAATCAAAAAGAAATATTTCTTCTCCTGTCAGTAACTATTTCAGAACTTAATGAAAAGGTTAATAGGTGTGATCGTATTTTCCTGTTGCACAATATTTTCTAATAAGTGATTGAGTCCTCATAAGCTTGATATGATTAGATTAACACAAGTTTTCATTTGTAAGTGTAGAATGATTTGGCATTATCCAGTTAACCTCTAAGAGGATGGAATGATTATGATTGCTGTTTAGGTACATACACAGCATTCATAATTACTGAGCATGTCTGTATAAGAATAATTTAAGATTGTAGCCAAGGCTGTCATCTAAGGAAAAATAAAGAAATAAAAATACCTACGAAACACAGCATTTGTTGAGGAAAGGGCATTTTGCATTTGAATTAAAAGGAAAGGGCTGATAGGAAACCAGTTCACAAAAACATAACCTGCCTGGGGATTCTATGGCAATTGACTAACCTCTGTAGGGAGTGAAATACATTTTTGACCTGCAAAAAAGAATTTCTGCCAGGTTTGAGTAAACAAATTTCATGCTGGGAAAAAAAAAAAAAAGCTGTCACAGTCAACTGTTTTTTTAACTCAGCAATTAAAACTTAGAAAGTTAAATTTATTTCAGTTATTGCCATGTCTTTTTGCAGCTTTAGCATGCACATATTTCTACCGTAAAAACAAAACAAAACAAATCAAAATTAAAAAAAACTTACCATGAATTGGCAGTGATTTGGCCTGAAATAAAGCAGAAGCAAGAACTGGCCAGTTTCATGTTAACTGACAGCAAGATTCCATTCTCAAAAGGCCAGGTTTGTTCTGATGTGAAGTCAAAAAGCAAAAAGGTAAATTAATAAACATTGCATAATGGTTGATTATTACCAGGAAAGCAAATCCTGGCATCCACTTGCAATGACTAATTGCTCGATACTTAAGCCACTGCTATCAAATTTAATGGCATTTTTCTGGAACAATGGAGTGCTTTGATTTGCTGACATCCATGTCTTTGTTATGCCTCTGCCCTCACAAAACCCTCCCTATGCATCAAAGCTTATCTGATTCACTTCTTTTCTTGATGTCAAGACCCAAATTTGTCAAATGACTGTAAACAAAGCAATTTGCCTAAAGTTATTTGCAACTCCTGTTAAATGCACTGTTCCTCTTGTTTGTTATGAAAGACCTATTGTGCCAAAATTTCAGAGTGCAGTAATAAGAAAATAAATTTTGTCCAAGATCCTAGGCAACTTATTTAGCCTTCTTGAAGAGTTTCTTTAATTGTTGTTTTCCCCAGAAAAATGCCAAACCTAGTTTCACATGCCTATTCACATCCTCACAGTGCACTAAACCATCTTTATATTTTTTTTTAAGAAAAAAAAAAACCAGTGCATTTAGATGTGAAAGGATTTATAATGACATTCCAGATAGGTGAGAATTTAAGCATATTACTTACTTTCAACAGAGGACTCATCCTATTAATTTCAACCTCTCTGGAAGACTCCTGGAAAATGTTAATGTGGTGTCAATTGTAAGGACGTAGTTGTCTTTGTTCCTTATCTTTTGAAATCATCTAAATTATTTCACCTAAGATACATCTCCCTGTTAACGACTTTTAGCTCTTAGTGCTGATTATTATTGGTAATGAATACAATTATGCTTTCCATTTTTTTACAGCAGTGAATTGTAAAGAGTTGGTATTATTTGTAATTATCATGTCCATAATGGGGAACGAGGTCTGTTAAGTTCAATAGAACTGTCATCTGCTATCTACAGGCAGATAGAAAAGTGATTGAATAAAATCTGCACGTAGAGTCCCCAGTTCTAAAGCCTGTCCTGTCTCTGACATCACATTCCCTGACAGGTCTTTGAAGAGTTATTCCTAGGAAACCACCACACCCCCTTTTTCAGCCTGAAAGATGTCAGCTGGTTCCAACACACCCCACTTACAAAATTATTGGCCATTGAGATTAATCACTCTTGTGAGCAAAAGCTTGTTTTCCAAAGCAAAGGTTAGGAGCATATGCACTGTGGTTTAACCCCAGCAGACAGCTCGGCCCCACACAGCTGTACACTCACTCACCGCGCCTCAGTGGGATGGCGAAAAGAATCATCAGGGTAGGTAAAGCCAAAAATTCATGGGTTGTGATAAAGAAAATAGGTAAAATAAAGGATGTGCATACCACCAAAGCAAGGTAAGGAATTAATTTACCACTTCCTGCGGGTAGGCAGGTGTTCAGCTAAGCCCAGGAGAGCAGGTTTCCATCATGGGTATCAATGGCTTGGGAAAACAAACTCCATCACCCTGAACATACCCCCTCCTACTTCTTTCCCCAGCTCTGTATTTTGAGCATGGCACAATACAGTATGGAATATCCCTTGGGTCAAAGTCAGCTGTCCTGGCTGTGTCCCCTCCCAGCCCTTTGTGCACCCCCAGCCTTCTTGATGATGGGGTGGGCTGAGAAGCAGGAGAGGCCTTGATGCTGAGTGAGCCCTGCTCAACAGAAATGAAAATATCCTTGTGCTA
Source organism: Fringilla coelebs (assembly GCF_963513975.1). Lineage (NCBI taxonomy): Eukaryota > Metazoa > Chordata > Aves > Passeriformes > Fringillidae > Fringilla > Fringilla coelebs. The sequence goes on along the minus strand of NC_140030.1, from coordinate 13,765,623 downwards.
TCAACACATTTTCCTGCACAAATCCCAAACTCAGTGCCATACCAGCTACTGTGAAGAAAATTAACTCCATCCCAGCCAAAGCCACTATGTTTCATCACAGGGAGTAAAGAAAACCAAATAGGTGACAGTAATAGTGTTAACAGTGTCCTTTTTACTACAGTTGGAAGAAAATGTTTACTGAAAGAGGTAAGAGGTACAAAGAATCAGAAAGAAATAGAACACAGTCAACAGAAGTGTCTGTGTACGGTGAGATTTAAATAGATACCTTTTGAAATACAGAAATAAGTTTAAAAAGTAATTGGGGAGGCTATGTTTACTTCCTGCATTAAATTGGGTTTTGTTGTCTAACACAATACTATCGTATTTTTAGTTGTTTTGTGCTCCCCTTTAAAATATTTTTACAGACACCATTGTACAATATAGCCTGCTGAGGAACTCCAAAACACCTAATTGTATCATGCATACAAATGTGACAATTGTACAAATTAATGAAGGCCTATATTTTTATTTGCTGTCAAAAAAATCCAGCTTTCTGTTTGTTGTATAGGCGATTTTTTTTTTCTTCTTTTAACAGTCATAGAATCATAGATTAAAATCAGAGATGTGCTGGTTTCACACAACCCACAGAGGTGGCTTCTGTGAGAAGCTGCTGGAAGATTCCACCACATCCAGCAGAGCCAGCCCCGATGGCCCTGACGATGGACGTGCTGCTGGCCAAGGCTGGGCCCATTAGAGATGCTGTGAACCCTCTGTGATGACATATTAGAGAAGAAAATCAAAACAAAGTGGACATAGCTTTTTCTTTTAGTGAGAGAAGAGGAGGAGGTGAGAACATGTGAGGGAAACAACTTGATGGCAGCAAGGTCAGGGGGGAAGCAGGGGGAGGAGCTGCTCCAGGAGCTGGAGATTCCTCTGCAGGCTGTGGTGAGACCACGGCGAGGCAGCTGTGCCCCTGCAGCCCGAGGGGATCCAGGGGGATGCAGAGATCCACCCACAGCCCGTGGGGATCCAGGGGGATGCAGAGATCCACCCACAGCCTGAGGGGATCCACAGGGATGCAGAGATCCACCCACAGCCCGTGGGGATCCAGGGGGATGCAGAGATCCACCCACAGCCTGAGGAGATCCAGGGGGATGCACAGATCCACCCACAGCCTATGGGGATCCAGGGGGATGCAGAGATCCACCCACAGCCCCTGGGGATCCAGGGGGATGCAGAGATCCACCCACAGTCCGTGGGGATCCAGGGGATGCAGATATCCACCCACAGCCTGTGGGGATCCAGGGGATGCAGAGATCCACCCACAGTCCGTGGGGATCCAGGGGATGCAGAGATCCACCCACAGCACAGGGAGACAGCGCACGGCAGTTTGGCCAGTTCATCCCCAAGATTTTCTGCTGCTGCTCCGAGAGAGGAATCCTTCCCCTGTGGGGCCATGGGGTCCCTCCCTCGGATCAGCTCTCCGGGACCTTCTCCAGCACGGCTCCACCCCACGGGCACAGCCAAACCCCCCCTGCTGCGATGGGAACTCCCCCGCGGGCACTCAGCCCTCCCAAAGCCGCTGCAGCCTCCCAGGACAGGCTGCTCCAGCCCGGAGCAGGGACCCCTCTCTCCACCGGGTCTCCCCCTGGATCACAGCCCCCTCCAGGCATCCTGCTCTGGCATGGGAAACTCCCCCAGGGGCTGTGGGTGGATCTCTGCATCCCCCTGGATCCCCTCAGGCTGTGGGTGGATCTCTGCATCCCCCTGTATCCCCACAGGCTGTGGGTGGATCTCTGCATCCCTGTGGATCCCCTCAGGCTGTGGGGGGATCTCTGCATCCCCCTGGATCCCCAGGGGCTGTGGGTGGATCTCTGCATCCCCCTGGATCCCCACGGGCTGTGGGTGGATCTCTGCATCCCCCTGGATCCCCACGGGCTGTGGGTGGATCTCTGCATCCCCCTGGATCCCCAGGGGCTGTGGGTGGATCTCTGCATCCCCCTGGATCCCCACGGGCTGTGGGTGGATCTCTGCATCCCCCTGGATCCCCAGGGGCTGTGGGTGGATCTCTGCATCCCTGTGGATCCCCAGGGGCTGTGGGTGGATCTCTGCATCCCCCTGGATCCCCACGGGCTGTGGGTGGATCTCTGCATCCCTGTGGATCCCCTCAGGCTGTGGGTGGATCTCTGCATCCCCCTGGATCCCCACGGGCTGTGGATGGGAAGGAGGGAGGGGCTGGGGGGTTTTAAGGGCTTATTTTACTTCTCATTATCCTCCTCTGATTCTGTTAGTAATAAACTCACTCAACCTTTAGGTTGAGCCTGTTTTGCCTTTGGAGTGTTTTCTTTTGATCCTTATCTCAACTGACAAACCCTTTGTTAACTTTTCCTCCCCTCTGCCCAGCTGTGGCAGGGGAGGGTCAGTGAGTGACTCTCGTGGGTGCCTGGTGTTTGGCCAGTGTCAAACAGTAGAATGGAACATGACTTGGGTTGGAAGGAACCTTAAAGATCATCAGGTTCCAACCCCCCTGAAATAGGCAGGAACACTTCTCACTAGACCAGGTGTGGTCTAAAATAAAATAGTGGTTTTTCTATTTAAAAGATCCTTTTTCCTGCCCCAGGATGACAAATTTGTAGAAATGTGCAATTTTGAAGGGTGGAACAGCTATCAAAGTGGGACTGAGCATTATTTTCATTATATCTATGAGGTATAATGTCACTGTCATTTTGAATCAATGGAATGATTTTTCATATGGGGAAGAGATATTAATACAGCTTTGGTATAAGTCTGAAAGTAAAGCCAGCCTTCATTTATTTTCTGGAATACAGTCTGATTTTTGGAGAGAAAAACAAAAAAATAAGGCAGTATATTACTTGTATATACATCTATAATGAACTGCTATGTTCACCGGTGCTATATTGAGTACAATGATAAAACCTAAATTCTGTAGATTTATGATGTTGACTCTTGTCCTTTTTTGTAGGAACAGTCATCCTAAAATGTTGAGTGCATTTTAAATTCCATTATCCTTGAGAGATAGAAAAACCTTAATCCCTTTATATTACAGTAGAGTTTTTAGATATATTTAGACAGAATAAGATGCAAAGAGATTCATGTTGAGATTTTTTTGGAAGCATTTTAATTGAATATGTTTAACCTTAGCTATAAAATGTAAGGATGAATGGCTCGCACATGCCTAATTTTAACAGTAAAATGTACATTTTTAATTCTGAACGAGTCACTTATACAGTCAAAGCAGACAAATAGGCATCTGCAGAAGGTAAATCATTTTTCCTACATTCCATTTGCATTTTTGAGAAATTGTCTTTTGTGATAATTCATTATTAATGAAAGTAGCCCTCAGGACTAGAATTTCAGGACTAGATCAGATTTAGAGATAGTGGATACCTAAGAGTCAGTCTGGACGTTCTTCTAAATAATAACTTCTATTCCTTTTCAGACAATGAGAGCAACAGAATTCTACATATGACAATTACTCCCAGATAACTGTTTTAAAAGAAGCTTCTGTCACTCTTTGGTCTCTTAATAGAAAGGCTGGATAATTAGCTTAAGTAAAATACTAATTTTTTAATGGCTAAAATTAGGGTATACGAAGTCTACCTAGAGCTGCTTATATATATAACATTTTCAGGGTCAGAGCTTAATTATCCCAGTACGGAACACCAAAACTCACACTTCTGAACTGTCAAAAGCTCTATAATTAAGATGTGTTCCTTTGAAATTTTTTTCTACTAATAATATCACATGGGCTCCACCTTTTCTACCTGACAAGGTTCCACTCTATTGCTTGCTGAAAAGCTGCTGAAGAAAACCAGGATTCTTCCAAACAATATGCTTGAAATGACATTGTTAAGTTAATGATGAAGTTTTAAAATAAATTGATCAATTAAAAAAGAAAATGAAAAAAAACAAACCATCTCTCAGGGATGTCAGTGAGAATCTCTGGTCTTTCTTTGAAGATAAAACTACTTGGCTGGCTCATAAATAATGTATGGCCTCTGCAGAGAAAACTGAAAAAGTTACCAGTTCCTTCAGGAATGCAGTGCAACAGCCAGTGTGATTTAGTATATTAGATCATGTTTTCAACCTTGGAAACGGAAATGTTTCTCCTTAGTTGTAGGTAAAAACACTGGATATGTGCACCTCATTTGGCTATTAGAACAGTGCCTCTAAGGAGTAGTATCACTCCTGAGGTGACAGGATTTAGAGTTCTACACTTGACTCTTGAGAATGTGGCACCAAAATGTGCAAAAGCTTTAAGAATAGAAATAACTTTCAGTACTTATCTTTTTCCTCTTCAGATCTTTTCAAAGGCTTATATTAAAAGAATTGTATTCAGGAATCCCATAGAACAAGCTTAGAACCAGTTGTTGAATTTGTTTCCTGTATTTCACCTGTCAAGGAAAACTTACTATTCGCTTCTTTTTCAAACTGTCATACTTTGTATTCATAAATGAGCTCTTTAAAAAAAAGACAAAATTAATTTTGCTGTTTACACATCACTTTGTTTTCTTCTTCTGTGAATTTGTCTAAACTCTTTTTGTCTAATATCTAGTGTCTCTCATCTATCTTTCTTTTTATTATTCTAAACTCAACAGTGTTATTTTCATGGGAAGTTGCATAGGTTTTATATCATGAGAAGTAAATAATCATGTCTGCTCACCTTCTGTGTGCCACTCATTTTAAAGTCTGTTACAGAATCTCAGTTTTGTCTTTTCAAGGTTATGGAGTCTCAGTCTATTGACTCATTCATCACTCCAAACATATTCCATTATTTTGACTATTCTTGTTGCCCTTCTCTGTCTTTCTGATTCTATTGAATTTTTTAGATAGAAGGTCCAGATAGATTTTGAAATCAATCAAGAAACAGGCAAAAAATAGATTCATAACAAAAAAAACAACTTTCTTTATACCTCCAAGTCAATTATGATATTTAGTTTGCTTTTCTGTTCATTATGTAACACTAACACAATGTTTTGATACATTTCATGCAAACACACCACTATTACCTATAAATCAAACAAACCTCGCTGGGTTGCTTTCTTTCAATTACAGACTGCCAGCTGTGTGAAATGAGTTAAAGCCAACCACAGTGTACCTATATATGTATTTATATGTCTGTGTATATATATATGTGTGTGTGTGTTTATATGTGTCTGTTTATATAATGTATATATATATCTGTGTGTGTGTATGTGTATACATATTTGATATCATTATCCCAGATTGCTTTTGTAGCTAATTAACAAAACAGACATTCATGAGACATGATTGATCCTACCTACTTTGTGGTAGGTAGTAAGAAGAATCCTGCCCAGGCCATACCCATTTTTCCCTGTGTAAGAGAGTGTGTCTGGACAGTGTGCCTGTAGAGTCAACTCTGGAATAAAAATCTACTGCAGTTAAACACATCTGACCACAAGTCTCACTGCAAAGTTCAGCAGCAGACATGTACTTTGAATTTTTGCTTTGGTGTTGTTTTTCTCTTGAAGTGTCTGGTTTGCTTATCTGGGCCTCAAACTCACACTTTATTGAATTTCAACAAAGGTAGACAAAAATGGTGATTTCTGTCTTTAATAACACAGTCAAATTTCATATTATTTTCTTGGGAAAGTAAAATGGTAGTACATACCTGTGTTTTCTTGTTTATCTATAATTTCCGAGAAAAAGCAGAAAGGTGGTAGAATACTGGAAGTGACTCAATAAAAAATATTTTAAATTTCCTTTGTCATTTATAACACAATGTGGTCACATAAAGCAGAAAAAGCATTTTAAAGAAAATTCTCAGAAGCAGAAAAAAAAAAAAAAAGCTAAGAAAAATTTCAAATTTCCATGATAAGGAAACCTTGTGCTCTGGATGACAATCAGTTCTACCTGTCCCTAAATATGATACAGCTCACAGTTTACCATGCTCACTAGCAATATGACACAGCAAAGAGTTAAGCTTGGTCCTAAAATGCTATTAAGGAAGCTTCATATGAATTAGAGAAAAATGTCAATTTTAATTAAAATGTATTGGAAAACCTATCTCTATAGAACATAAACATATTTGACAACTTTGATTAAGGCTTTTCTGTGTGGAAATGCCAGCTTTCAGTTTCCTTTACTCTTCATGTGTGCAGCATTTGGAGGTCAAACAAGAATTTAGCACTTGAGTGAAATCATCACTGTTGCACTGTCATCTGGAAGGATGTGACAAAGTGCAATGACATTTAGAAACCTTTTGATTGCCAGGGATGATTAGATGCTCTGGTCAGGCAGAGAAACATGTTTCTTTGTAGGAACTGTAAAAGAGTCAGTCATCAGATTCTATGTGCTTAGTAGAAAAGAGTATAATAAAAGTGAAATATCTAATCTAGAAATATCAGAAACATTAACTTGCTTTGTCTGCTTTTTCAATACTTAGAACCATAAGCAGAGCGTGGAATAATAAGTTAATTATGAAACTGTAAAATATGTATTAATTTTCTACAAATCTGTTTAATCAAATACCACTCAAGGAGATCAAACCTCGTGGATACATGGTAAAAGTTTGTTTCAAGTTTAGCTACTTGTATGAGATTTATCTGTTGACAATTTTTCCACTGAAGGCAGCAGCTCAACACCTCCTGGCTGCTCCTTTCCAAGTTCACTGCAGATTACCTATTTACCTGTCCTGGTCACTAGTCAAACATGAATCATTAAAGTTATTAGATAAACAGGAATATGGCACAAACTTCCTCTGAATCATGGTAAAGTTCCCAGCGTATATCCTCAAACCATTTTGCATTCCTGTGGAAAATTTATTTTTAAAAGTATTTGTGCCTTTGGAACAAAGGCTGTACATAACTGTGCTGGCACCTTGGAATTTTCTGCTTGTTTATCTACAAGGAATGCATTTTCTCATGGCTGACCTGAGAATTTCAAAATGTATGAGGCTCATCTCAAACTGCTAAATAGAGAAGACATATTCCTCCTACCTCACCCCCTCAAATGGGAAGTTAATTTATCTAACACATGACAGCAGAAATAGTATTTGCATTAATATATATGGGTATATTACTTCAAATGTAACAATAATACACTTGGATGTGATTAAAGAATTATAAGTGTCAATTATATCTCTAAATACATAAATAGAACCTAGTACATAAGATAGAATGAATGCACTACAACTATATTTTAGCTTTCCATAGAATTAGAATTTTTTTTTCCAGATGATTACAAGCTCCTTTTATATTGTCGGACTGAGTGGCACCATCTGCCTCCTAAAAAAAGTTTTTGTTATTTTGCACTCGTGGACATCTTACAGCAGCAGCTCTGCAATTACATGGTGATTAGTGAGTTGCCCAGTTTTAAAAGAACTAGGATTGCAGAAAGCAATGCACCAGTTGCACCTCTATCAAGATGTTTTGTGCATATGGTATACTGTTTGCTAGAAAGTATAGGTAAATAGGAGACTTGTCATAATTAGTAAAAAATTGGACCAAAATCCTTAGGATTTTAAAAGAGAATGTGCTGCAACTTTTCTTTTAGAAAGACAAAAGAAGAAAAGAAAGTTCTACAGCAACTGAGTATAGATGAAACCTCTGAAAGCAATGTACATTTCAGTCTTTCTACATTTTTCCAGGTGGATCTTTTCTTTTGTAATGTCGGCAATGTAAATCATTGTAGAGGTTCAAAGCTATTTCATTACAATTTAAGTACAAAGGGTGAGATAATGTGACACAATTTTACCAATTTCTTTGAAAGAGATATCTCTCAAGAGACATTATCTGCACCAATATAAAAAAAAAAATTACAACAGTGATAACAGAAGCATTTTTTTCCCTTTTTTTGTATCACAGAATGACAGAACCCCAGAATGGATTATGTTACCATAGATGATCTCTCCATCCCAAATGGACACGCATTCACATTATTTCCCTGGTTTTCAGATTCCAGGCCCTCATACCTGTCTATAAGGGCACCTGGGGAGGTGAGGTAGCTCAGGGGGGGTTTCAGCAGCCACCCTGGCAGAAATCCATTTCCACTCCCCTCCGTGTCACAGGTCCCCTCCTTCTGCCTGGTGGGGAATGGATGGTGGGTCCATTTGTCTAAGGCATAGCAGAGTGTGGCTTCACAAGCTTGAGAGAAAGAATGCAGATGGAGCACTCAAACAGGAAATTTCAAGTATATTGGGTTAAGATTGATAGCTCAGTGATGTATGCTAGAAATAGAACTCTCTGAATAGTAAATATATAATTTAGAGGCTTGGTTGAGTTTTATTTTGTCCTAATTAATACATTTTACAAAGTATATAGGCATTATGACAGATGACATTCTATTGTTTCATTTCTCTGCTTGAGAAAATAATTTTTTCAGTGACCATTTGGAACCTCCTTAGCTTCTTTGAGCATTCCTACTTAAAGGGATGTTCTTTCTAAGGCCTTACAATCATCACTTCATGTCAATCTTTGTGGTTGGCTTGGACAAATTAGGGGCTGTTAGTGTCTGAGCCATAAAGACCCATGTCATATAAAGCCAGAACTGCTTACCTTAAGTTTGTATTCAGACAGTTTAAACACCAGCTGCTCACTGCTATAGGTGATATATAGTTTATTTCTCTTTCCATCACAATCCCTAGTACTTCTTAGGAAGGCAGTCTGAGGAATGATGGCCATTAATATAAATAAATTCAAAGAAAAGATTAGCACAGAAAATTTCTGTGCTTGTGCCAGAAAACACTGGCAAAGCCCTGTAATTTTAAATACCTCCTTGACAGCTTTGATTATAATTAAATCATAGACATATGGGAGGCGAATAACTGAATGTCATTTAAGCAAAGAGAAATTTTAGAACCTTAGAAACAGGGAAGTTCTTTCTTAATTGAAGGTCACTTTTCTTCTTTCTCTGCCATTCTTTGCATTTTTGTAATGGATCCAGCAATGGAATCAGTAATTTATTGCTGGGGTTTTTTTCTGATGTGAAAAATAAATATTCTGATTGTTTAAAAAAGGATTTTTATTTTCTTCATACTCTGGAAATATAGTAAATTATATTTATTGGGAATATAGTCAGGATATCCAAAAAAATAGAGCCTGCTTACCAGATTGGAATACCTTCTGGACTTATTTCTTGATCAGCAGTTTCTTGAAAACAATCCACCTGTTAGAGGTAATTATAACAGCAAGGATAGGGTCTGATTGCCTTTGTGTATAAAATGTCATTATTGATTCAGTTCTGAGGAGATTTAAAGTGTGTAGCAATGAGTAGGACAGCTGTGTTGATGACTATAAAGATTAAAAGGAAAGAATCAATATTTGTTTTTAAAACATTGAAGTGTCTAAATAATCTGTTATTTTTATTTTCTAGATTACCTTTTACTATGCTGTACAAGAAACAAAAGTGAGCCTCAGCTGGATAATTTAGCCCCCAGTGGGGGGCTAAATTTTCCATTTTCCAGTATTTTGAAATGCAGTGGTTAACTCTAAATCCTGTTTATCAACAGCTTAAATAGCTAATTCAACTAGACTGCAGCTTAAAATGTTTAAATCTTTTTTTACAAGTATTTAACACTTAAAACTCACTCCTTGATCTTGACAAACACAGAAAATTACTAGTAAATTTATGCCATAGATATACTTTAAATACATAATGTTTGAAATTTCCTTCAAAAATATTTGAAATAGTCAATTTTTGAACCCTAAGGACTAATCAGTGTGTTTTCTTAAATGTCACACATCTTCAGTTCTTCTTGGTAATTTATATGAAAAATTTTATGCAATAATAGTAGAATAAACCATAAGGGTCAGTTGAAACTTAAAATATGGGGGGGAAAAAGTAAGTTTTTCTTGAAATTAAGGTTAGAGATAATATTAGTGGTGATCAGGGAGTGACATGATCTGTTTAGGGAAAGTAGAGAGAACAGTAGAGCATTATTAGTGGTAAGTAATTTGGATACAAGAATAAATGTTTAGAGTGGGCATGCCCAAGGAAAAAAAGTTTCATTCAGGTTAGAAAGGTAGTTTTGGTAGTTCTTCCTTTACTAACATTGCAGTTAAAAAATTGTTATTTTGATTTTTAAATCACTTTCATTTGAAATGTCATACTTAAAGTATGGTTAGAAATTTTTTCTCATGTCCATTCATTGATATGAGTGAAGCTAAGAACCAAGTCCTCTATGCTTTGTGTGGGAGGTGAAACTGATGGATTAGGGAGTGTTTAGATGAGACAAATCTCTTACCATGATTTAGCTTTGCAATAACTACTGCAGACTTTTACCCCTATGTTAAAAAATGGATCAATAACCTTGAAGTGAGAGCAGAGCCAGAGCCAGACACTTTGGCAGTGTGAGCACCTGACAAGTCCAAAACCATTCTCTATCTCAGTACAAAACACTTGCACATATATCCATACTGCTATAATATTATCACCAGTCCAGTGTTCACCATTCTTTCTTGGTGTCCTTCAGTGTGCGGCTGAACTTATCTCACAGAACCACAGCTAATTAATTTAATTTATATGAAAAAACATTTAACATATGTTTTTAAATCTTTTAACTGTTATTATTGTTTAAAATAGTTGAGTTTTTTTTTAAACTCACTATATTAGATTACTCTAATCTTATTTTCATACAGGAGACCCAGTACTGCCACTTGCAGAGTGCTGTGCTTGGCATTTACTTTTCTGTATCACCCACACAATTTCTATCATTATGCATGTCCATACACATCATCCAACAATCTGATGTTGACCCAACAATTACTGAAGTAACACACATTGCAGTGTACATTTTTGCTGAGGTGGGTTTTTTTTGTTTGTTTGTCTGTTTTTCCCTATTTAATCTTGTACTGCAAGAAATCAAAATTAGAGCATGACAAATAAAAAAAAGGTGTTATATGAGACTATAAACATAGATATAATAATGGTAAATAAAGGTAAACTTTTAATCTGTTTTTGGTGCAACTCTTCTACTGGTAGGAACAAACCATAAACATTTCTCTTTGTTTACAGTTTTGAAGTTTGGCATTCTGATTATTCTAATAATGTCAAGGCTGGACTTAAATCATAAAGTGAAAATCAGGAAAAAACATGCTTTTTTGACTCATTTATGCTTAGAGGTTGGCTCCCTTCTTTCCTTTCTGAGAAAAGCTGGTCACTGGGACACAGACCTTTATTATCAGGCATCTGCTTCATTTAATGGTTTTTTGGTCATTAGATTGACCTCAGAAAATTATTTGATTGACTGTTCCTTTGAGGGTCTGCTGCGCTGAAACTTCAATCAAATATATGCTCAAAGGGAACATAAGCAGAGAAAAAACCTAAAGACATCATAATCCATTATGTATGAGAATAACCCTTCATGAAGCATCATTTGATCAGTAAAAGGTGATAATTTTGAGTATATAAATAAATAATTAATCCACACTAAAAGGTGTTGAAACTTAAACTGTCTGGATTATTTTCTACTTTTTATAGACCAAATCAATATTTCTACAAAAAAGCATTTCTGAAGATGTTACATTTTCTCCCTTTATTGCAAACAAGAGATAATTATATAAATTTCTAATACTTGAATCTGGTTCTGATGCATTTTTAAGATTTAATGCATAGGTGGAATCTTCACTAATATATAATTAAACTGCCCAAGTATTAAAATTAATAGGCTACTCATTTATCCAGAGATAAAGATGATTATAGGTCAGAAGTTATCATTTGACCCAATGGTTATCCAGCTTGACATTGTGATTAATGGGATTTACACACAGGGGTGGCTAATTGCTGCTTCTGATAAATCCTATTTTGTTCACTTGTCACTAGCCAAGTATTGAAATAAATGGGAGATGATGTACAGTTCAGATAAGGAATCTTTGATCAAAGAAACCTAGCTGAAGAAAGAAAAGCAAATACCTCTCAAGTGCATATACCCTGACCCATTTATTATGAGAAGAGTTATATAGTCTACATATATGTTATGACCAAATAAAATGATAACATTTATAAAGGATGAAAGAAGAAAATATTAAAAATATTTTTTTAAAAATGCACTCCTTTAGTTTTCCATGTTCTGGGGCAAGGATACAGGCTACTGAAGAGGAAGAGATGAATATCATTCATGCAAAAAAGGCTCTTACTGGGGACATCTTTGATTACTTTCAGGGCATAAATTATTCTTTGTGTTGACTGCTATCCAGAGTAGAGAAGAAATGACCTACCCTTAAGTAGCTATTTCTCTTTGCAGCCTAGTAATCTAATCTATGGGATTGAGCAACTTTTAATTAATCAGATAAATCAAATGGACTAAAATACAAAAATAAATAACAGGAATTAAAGAAAAACTTTTGTTTCTGAGAACATTCAGTTTAGTTAGCAAAAAATTTAAGTCTGTTCTTAATACAATTTTCAAACTGGAGGGTGATGCACTGTCCTTCTAAAGGCTAGCAGGTAGTAGCTGTTGAAACAGGGTTTACTCTTGTTCCCTTAAAACTTTTTTCCTTACTGACCTATAGATGTTCTCATTTTCTCTTCTGTGTTGTGATAGTTATGGCACATTTTATACAGGCAATATTTAACACTAGCCAATCCTTGTGTTCTCCAAAAAATTTTGCAATGTTATGCATAGGTGCCTCAAAGCCTGATTCAAGACATGGGTGATGAGTACGAGCATATTGCTTTCCTTAATAGTCTGAGTTTAATCTGTCCAAATAATCTGATTTTACTAGTAGGTAACATCTAAAAACATACCAAAAAGAAATATCGTTACTTACACAATTCAAAAATAAATTTGGGTCAACAGGGCTTATTAAAGATCCTGATAGATTAATGTGTTATCCCTATTTTGTAAGCATGGCATAAATCATAAAATTACTAGGATTTCTGTAAAGCATTTGCTGTGCAGTTACCAGGAGGTTATTACTCTGACCAAAGGAGACTGCATTTTCTACATATTTTCCTTTTCTGTTGTGTGCTGATAAGCCATGGCAGGAAATTACTGCAGGAAGGAAAGGTCTATGTAGGACAGTCAAATACAGGATCAGTTACACATTGGTATTAATATTTCGTGAAAAGGAAAACTAAATGGTTCTAGTGATACATTTTCAGTGAAGATATCATTAACCACTGCAGAAGGTCCTGACAGTATAGAATACTTCTGAATTTGCTCTTTCACATTTTTAACTACATATTAACACATTCCACCATGGGCAAAACCTACAGGTGATAAGTCAGTTTGGATCTAGTTATGGCAATCACATTTGGGATGGAGACTACTGGAAGTAAAAGAGCAAACAAGGCTGCTTCACCTGTCACATGTTGAGACAGCATCAAGTTCTCACATGAACTTCACAGAAATGTGAAGCCTGGGAAACTTTATTTCCTAATGGAAGTAAAAGGAGTGTCCCAGCTTCCACAAAACAGAAACAGGCAAATGTTTCTTGAGGAAAATTTTAAAAAAAGAAACAAAAAACAAAAAACCAAAAAAACTTTTAGTCTGTGATCACAGAATCATAGGCTGACAGAATGCCTTGGGTTGGAAGGCACCTTAAATGTCATCAAGCTCAACCCCCCTGCTGTGGGCAGGGACTCCTTTCCCTAGACCAGGGACTCACAGCCCCATCCAGCCTGGCCTTGAGCACTCCCAGAGAAAGGGGATCCACGAGGGCAAACGGGTCCCAGCATCACCACCTGCTCAAGGCAGGGGATTGTCCTGGCGCATGATGACTTCAGGCTACCTGTGAAATTGTTTCTACCTTTCTTAAAAGAGGTCCTGTGTCCTGTGAATGTTACTAAGTTTTGAAAAGGTATGAATTTATCTACTTCAAAAAAAAATGTTTTCAAAAGAAACCACTCAGTCTGTTTGTCATAGTAGAGACAAAAGTCTAGAGTTTACACTGTGTACCTCTTCAGTAAAATATCATTCCTTTCTCAAATTTAGACTGCTTATATCTGCATTATATAGACACATTATATATATTTATATATATATATTTATATATTTAAAATATATACATGATATATATAAAAAATATATATATACATTTTATATATATGTATATACACACTTTGGTTACTAATTCAGTAATTTTGCTATTAATACAATTATATGTGCCCTTGCTTTGCTTCTTGACTCTCCTAGCAGGTTTTCATCTCTACTTTGTATGCAGTTATTACATGAATAATGCAGAAGCAATTTTTTTAGTGTGATATCTTGACAAAAATGAGTTTGTTCAACTGTAGTAACAACACAGTGCTGGCAGCCAGTAATTTCATGAGAGACTTTTATTGCTACCAGGGGAAAGAGAAGTGGATAATCAGTACCCTAAGGGAAATATATTAGTACTATAATTCAATTCCTAAGTGACCTGGCAATTAATAACCAATAATGATGAGGGCCAAAGAGCAAAAGAATAAGATATGCTGTAAATTATTTCATGAACAGTCTGTGTGAAAAAGGGCACAGTTCTCAGACATCTTATAGGCCAACAGGGAATTCTTTAATACTCCTGTGTCTGTAGGTGAACTCTGCTGCATGAAAAAAAAATATAGTCTTCATCCTCTAATGATGACAAAATGCTTACATAAATAATGTTAAATCATTTCTCATGGCTGAAATATGCAAAGCTCTGCAGTTTAAGCAAAGTAGGGTTCACTAACACCTACATTTGCAGAAAGTATGGTATGCCTTAGGGATAGAAATATGAAAGATAGATAATCATCTATCAATTTAATACTCAGTAAAGGAGAAAGACAAGAAGTAATCTCTGTCAACATAAGTACAGAATAATATAATTTAACAGCTAATTATTAAGAAGGGAAAAAACCTGAGTTAATATTGAGAAAACAGATTTTCCTACAAACCTGTGCTTTATTGTCATTCTTGGATTTTTCTTTTTTTCCTTTTGCTTTTTAAGCTTACTTTTAAATGTCTACTCATAAAATATAAGATTGCCTCATGACTGGGCTCCTCTTGACACAAATATTAATATAAAATCAAGTATCAATACAGTCAAGCTGCTTATCTATTGGAAAACAGAAAAAACAAATATTAAAAAACATTTCAAAAAATAGCCACAAACATCTACACAGAATCATTTAGGTTGGAAAAGACCTTTAATATCAAGTCCAGTTGTAGACCTAACAGTGTTACAGGGTGAAGACTGTCTAAAAAATATAGAAATATTTACTTTTGATAGTGCAAAACCAGTTTTTTTTTTATAGGAATGTATAAAAATATAATTAAATAAATTATATATAAAAATAGTAGAGTATAAAATCAACCTTAACTTTACAATGTCAAAAACAAAAAAAATGACCCTAAAATTATGAATCATTTAAGTAATGCAGGTATGAAGCAAGCAAGAAGGCTAAACATTCAGAAAAAAATTTCCACATACTTGAAATCAATGAATTTTTAAAATTGTTATTATACAGAACCAAGGAATTTAATTGGGAAAATTATGGATTTATGCAGACATTTAGCATAAATTCCAAGCAACATAAATATCTAGAAACAGAGTTCACCTATTCCAAAGAAACATTTCTGTACTGGGCAACATTCTTAGACAGTGGAGTTCAATTTTTCTGTACTGCTAAATTGTAAAAAAAGCTTCTGGCATAACTTTGGTTTAAATGATTTCCTACCCTTCAGAGCACTTCCTTGGCATGGACTGAAATTCAGTGTAGGGCAAAGATAGTTCCCATACACAGTCTGGAAGTAACCCTTGTAGTCTGCTTTAAAGACAGCTGAAGTCTCATGCTTGCTAGTACAGATTCTGTCAATAAGTTTATTCTGAGGACTTACATAAAAATGAATATGAAATTTGCCACCTTTTCCCAAAAGAAATATTTCATTTCAAAAACTTATATTTTGCTTGAAAATGTATGTGGTTTATATAAGTTTATAGGGATGTCTTATTGCTTCCTCCCTATTAATTAATTAAGAAGTTTTATGAATATTAGAAAGGTTTTTACTTCAAGTATCTTGTTATTATGATGACCAAATGTTTATGTGGCATTCTAGAACTTTCACCTGAATAGGTCCCATGATTTAATGAAAATTGGGCGCTTTTCTTCCTTACTCCCTGTTGTGGTTTAACCCCAGCCAACAACCAAGTGAGCTGATCTCTCCCACTAGCAGGATCAGGGAAAGAATCAGAAGAGTAAAAGCTAGAAAACCCTTTGGTTGAGATGCAGACTGTCTAATAGGGAAAGGAAAAGCTGTGCACACAAGCAAAGCAAAACAAGGAATTAGTTTGCTGCTTCTTATGGCCTGGCAGCTGTTCAGCCACCTCCAGCAGAGCAGAGGTTATGTGCCACCACACATAACAGTGACCTGGGAATAAAACTACAAACACCCCAAACATCCCCCCTCCCTCCATCCTCCCCCCATTCCATATACTGAGTATGATGTCACAGGGTCTGGAATATCCCTTTGGTCACTTGGAGCCCCCTGTCCCAGCTGTCTCCTCCCAGCTTCCCATTCACTCCCAGCCCCCTTGCCAAAGCAGCAGTAAAAGTAGAAAAGCAATATTGCTCAGCAATAACAAAAAATATCTCTCTATTATCAGCACAGTTTTCTGGATAAATGCACAACATAGCCCTATACCAGCCCCTGTGAAGAAAATTAACTCTACCCCAGCCTAAGATCTCAAGACTGCAATTTGGAACTTTGTCAAAGTGAACAATGTCTTGAACATGAGCAAGGCCTGAGTTGTATCATAAGTGGTTTTACTGTTTAGAAAAGTAGTGGCTACTCTCAATTAGCATTTTATTTCTGCCCTTCTACTTCAATCATATGCCTCTACATTTCTGCAGCGACAAGTATATGGAAGAAAACTAATATACTTAGAATTGCTTAATCTTCTTTTCCATTCACAATAATAAAATTAAATTGTTCATGCTGCATTTCAGATGTTGGATGTTATAAGGTGTTTTACAAAGTAATGAATTAAAATGTCGGTAGTGCTGTGCCCTGTAGGCAAATAGAGCTTCTATTATGTTACAACAATTGTTCACACACACATGTAGAATTCCAACCTGATTTTATATGGAGAGCATGAATGAAGAGGACACTGAGGTTATTCTCTACTCATTTTATGCAGTTCCAAAAGCTCTAAAAATTTTACCGAAATAGACAAGGACATACAAGGCAAAAAGAACAGCTATAGATGAAGAAACTAGCAATGGCTACATTTTACTGATTTTATACCACCAGAACTAGTTAATCTAAAGCCTTTGTTGGCATTGTGATTTATCAATATGGAAAAATTGTGTAATCATAGAAAAAAAAAGTTCAACAGTATTCACATTTTGTTTGCAAATTACCATATCCAAATTTATCAGAAATATGCAGCAGCTATTGCAAGTATATGAATTAAGTACTAACGTAGATCTGAATAAATAATTTATTCAGTGCCCCTTTGGCCAGATTTAGCATGCTAATTCCATCTGATCCTTTTTTGGCTATTTCTCAGTTTGATTTTCTTTTTCTTTCTACTGTGAATTGAATTATTGCTCCTGCTGCATCATCTCATTGAGAAGTGATTTACATAAGAAATGAAACATATTCTTTCTTGTTAAACAGGAGATCAAATCCAGATTTAAAGGGAAGGCCCTTCAGTAAGGGGAAGTAGTGTTTAATTGAAGATGTCCCCAACCAGTCTGCTATAGAAAGGCCTTTTAAATTATGTTTATCTACCTGATTCTTTCTTCTTTCGAATGTAGTAATTTTGAACTAGTCAGCCACTCACAGGCTAGCTTTACAGCCTTAGGTTTACAGTCTCTGCAATATCATTTTACCTCATTCCTGTTCGAAGCAGGGTCAGCTCAAGCCGGTTTATCAGGAGAATTTTCTTTTGAGTTTTGAAAATCTCCATGGAAGAAGTCACCAAAACTTCACTGACAAAATGTTTCAGTGTTCAATCACCCACACAGTAAAACATTTTTCTTAATTTGGGGTAATGAAGATTACTGAAGAAGACAGGAGATAATGGAGAACCTAGAGAAAGCCTATTACACAGAAAAATTAGTATATGGATAATCAAAAGGTGAAATAGAGATGGGGATACCGAGCAGCCATACAGTAAGGTGGTATTTAGTGTGAAAATATTAAACAAGAAGAAATTAACCTTTAATTCTTAATGCTCCTGACCAACACAGAAAAGGAATTTTTTTCCTCAAAATTGATTGAAATAAAAAATTATGCTTGGGAAATTTTCAAGACGTTGTTATAAAATGGAATAGTTTGGAATTTTTTGGTCTGTTTTATTATAGCCCCAGATAGTGTCAGTATCAAAGTTTCATTTTCTGGTATGATGGGGTTAACCTCATGACTTCTGCAGATGGATCTCTGCACCGTTATTATGGACCATCATGGGCTGCAGGGGCACAGTTGCCCACAGTCTGCAGGGGAATCTCTGCTCTGGCCCCTGGCGCACATCCTGACCCTCCTTCTGCACTGACCTTGGGGTCTGCAGGGTTGTTGCTTTCCCATATTTTCAGTTCTCACTCCATTTGTCCTTCTGCAGCAGCTTTTTCTCCCTAGCTCTGTAATCTCAGAGGTGCTACCACTCTTGGTGATGGGCTAGTCCTTGACCAGTGGTGGGTCTGTCCTGGAGCTGCCTGGCATTGGCTGTGCCTGAGACGGGAAAAGCTTCAGGCAGCTTCTTACAGAACCTGGAGTCTCCAGAGGTTTGCCATACAAACACAAAAAATGCATTTTGCAAATGCAAAAAATGCCTGACTTTTGCCAAAATCTTATGTGATTAACATAGGAAGCAGTGGCAAGAAAGATAATGATGGAAAAGGACATCCAAAGGATACAGAATCTGCTGCTGATTAGAGAAGAACCTCACATTTCTATAGTTGTGACCTATCACTGCCATCAGATTATACAAATAATTTGAAATTAATAAATTTGGTATTAAATACATTGATCCAATTTAATAATTGCATATTAATAACAATCTACATTTTAAGTCGTTAATCTGAAAAATGTAGAGGAAAATAAAACCATAAAACATCAGAACAATTATTCCTGTAAGGTCCAGCAGTGATCTGTACCTATATGGTGATGTGATATATTTGTTAATAATTACTTTGCAGCTTTTGATCACCACACAGTATTGTTAGCAAGCCATAGGGATTGCACTTGAATTGAGAAAATTGAAACCCCATGCACTGAAGGAGTATAATAGACTTCTCTGTGTGTAAATTATATTTATTTGGCTGCAGCCAGCAAGATAAAATGCTTAATCTAAAAAACTAATAATCTCAAAACAGAAATTCATCACTCTAACTCATTTCTGTGGTACATGTTACAAATTAAAAAATAAACACTAGAGGAAACTATATATAAAGGATCCCAGAGGCTATTACAGTATTCTAAATAGATCATAATTTAAAAGCTGAACTATGGTAATATTACTTTATTGATGGATTGTGCTCATAAGCTGTGACTGTGCAGATAAATTATTTTTTTTAAATAAGAAGCAAATAATAGAAATAAAATAATCGTGGTATTGAAATTCAGATCTTAAGTTTCATAATTTTGCTTGCCTTCCTCATGAAAAGGTTTCTCAACACAATTAAAAAATCATTAGTCATCTTTAATTGATGAAGGTGTTTATCCTGTTTTCACTGAAATTAGAAAAGAAATTATATGCTTAATAATGAAACTAAAAGTAAAATAGTAAAAGTATTGTTTCCTTTGGATGGAAACATACTGAATTTAAAATAAGATACAGACTTCAGAATGCAAAGATTGTACCTTTTGAAATCATACAATAGAATCATCAAATCTTTTAGGTTGGAGAGGGTTTCTGAGGTCACTGAGTCCAGCCACTAACCCAGCAAAGCCAGGTCCACCACTTGCCCATGTCCCCAGGTGGCACATTGATGTCTTTTGAATATCTCCAAAGATGGTGGCTAAACCACTTTCCTGAGCCACCTGTTCCAATACTTGAACTCTCTCTGTGAATGAATGTTTCCTAATACCCAGTCTCTTTCCCCTGGCCCAGTTTAAGACTATGTCCTCTTGCTGCGACGCTTTTCGCCTGGCAGAAGAGACCAACGCACACCTGGCCACGGCCTCCTTTCAGGGAGCTGCAGAGAGGGGTGAGGTCTCCCCTGAGCCTCCTTTTCCTGGCTTGTGCTCCAGATCCTTCAGCAGCTCCATCCCTGCTCTGCACAAGAAACTCAATGTCTTTCTTGTAACGAGAGGCCCCAAACTGAACCCAGGATTTGAGGTGCAGCCCCACCAGTGCTGGGTACAAGGGGACAATCACTGTGCTTGCTCTGCTGGCCACACTGTTTCTCATACAAACCTGGATTCCATTGGCCTTCTTGTCTGTTTGACCACATGCTGACTCATGTTCAGCTGGTATATCTTTTATTGAATAAAAAAAAAAAAACAACATTGAGAGTTATGAGGAAAATGAATGCTCATTTTAAATTAAGTTTAATTATTCACTTATGCAGACTCTCATACTAACGAATAAAATAATCTTTATTTTCTGAATTAAACTAGAGTGGGCAAAGACTACATTAAATTTGAAGACTACTTTCCCAGATCAAATTTATTTGTCTTGGGCATGCTCCTGCAGACAAACTGCAAGACAGTCTGTGCAGGGCATATACAATTACATTATTGTCTGGTTGTAATCAATAGAAAATATGCTATCAGGTTCCTGATGAACATATATCAATCTACTGATTGACTTGTCAAGCTAATTTACAAATTTTTCCACTCTCACAAACATTAGCACCTATATAACTGGCCCAAAAATAATGAATTATAGTATATCACTTTTAAATTTAGGTTTCCTTTAGGAAATCTTATCCACTGAAAATGATGTGAACTAATTAAATGAACGTCTTGGCCCTCAAAATTAGCATATCCACAAAATAGAATGGTATAAACACAATCTTCAAAGAAACTTTGAACTTTCTTTTTTCCTCGGAAATAAGTGAGAAAAAAATTCCTTTTGCACTAAGTCTGTCTTCTCCTGCCTATTTTAACTATGAAAATAAATGGTAGTAGGAGACAGAGTGAGACTATGAAAAGAACAAAGATTGCTACGAATTTAATAGCTATACTTGTTAGTGTCAGGCCAAATTTTACAAACATTTTCCCTCTTGATATTGCATAGGAATAGTCATGTTAAATTCAATTCCATAAATCTTGAATCAGGACTAATAAAGTCTTAAATAATCACAGTCTGCAATTCCTTTGTTATGGAGCCTCTAAACTCCAGAAAGGATCTTGTTGATGTTCATTAGCAGAAGAGTACCACAGCAATGGCAAATGAAATATAATTTACAGGTGACTGGGAGAAAACAAATAATTGATGATCAACATGAAATTCAAAAGAATTGAAAGCTGTGGTATGTCTATTACACCTGACATATTCTGATCTGGATGAGAAAAATGCAAATTTTACCTTTGGCTGCATTTGTAAAATTTAAATAGCCAATTAAAACATCCATAAGCATTTATCAGTTTTCAGATATATATGAACTTAGTAAAACATAAACCAAAATGCTTTCACATGATGGGAGACAATAAAATTTTAAGCGATCATGGATTCAGATTTTTTTATGTCAGTAATAAAGTAAATCAGTCTTCAGAAAATCTGCTTCCACTTGTCAAGCTGGAAGTAGCTTAAAAATTATCATATCTATAAAGTGTGGGAATGAAGCTCTCAATGCTACTCATGTTTTTTACATTAAGCAATTTTTGGATAAAAACACCCAGATTCAATCTAGGAAAGGAATATATCTCATTCGTGATGCTTGTCCTTAAAGTTCTTCCTCATTAAAATAATTTTTTAAAAAGCAATTTTCTTCTTTTCTTTAAAACAGATGAAAGTGAATCAGCTTTTTTTCATTCATTCATTAATGTACCTATCTATAGTTAGAACATGTGTTGGATTTTTGAAAACTATGTACTTAATCAGAAATTACTTTAGCTGAATTAAAAAAAAAAAAGTAAAAAATCTGAGCCTTTCAGCTTTACTGGAAACATTTTATACATCCATCTTGAGGAACACATCCATCACATGTGATTATAAATGTGAGGAATCTGTATGTGTTTGAACATCATTTGAAGCTAACAAAAATTCATGCCTTTTTTTATTTGGCTCCATAGAGATTTAAGCCAACTCAAAAGCAACACTGAGAACTATTTCAAGACATTAAATCTGGGTAAATCTGAGAAGTAATGAGTAGTATGTTGGTTGTAAACATTTATATTTTTAATATATTTATAATATATTAATATACATGTATATTCAGAATATATTCTGTATGAATTTTTTTTTACCGGCAAAATATGCTGCTCTTCTTTAAGGTGATGACAAGAATACTGCAGATCATTACCCAGGACATTCAAGTTTTCTGTGCTCAATCAAATATATATATATGAATTCTATTTAATAAGTGGGAAATGCCAGTAGACAATTTGTTTGGTTATTATTTAGAGAAGTGGTGAATTTCTCAATTGAAATAGCCCAACTATAACCACCTGATCATATTCACCACCTGCTCCCAAAGAAGTTGATGAGCTAAGAAGGCTTAGACTTAAAATGATCCATCAGAGTAGAGATTTTTATAGAAGGATTTTAATAATCCAAATTTAGAACAGAGATCAAAGTTTATATTTGTGATCAGAGGTGATACTTGCACTACCCTTGTCATGTAATGCAAGTCATGTAAAACAAGCAATAAGAAAAGGGAGTTTTCAATCATTTGCAAAAAATAATCATCATACAGATATTTTGTTACTAAATTTTGATTCATATTTGGAATCTATGGAAAATGGTGCTTTGTAAATTTGCGCTTTGGTGTCTTATGTATAACCTGAAAAGAGTATAAAAGTGGTGTTTTTCTCATCACCAGATGGAACTAATTATGAAATACAAATTTGTTTTAAATTTTTTCCAGTTCTCTTAAATAAGACAGAAAACCAAACATCATCAAAAGTCCTCTATATGAAAATTATCTTTCTGCTTCTGTGTGCACTTATATATAAATTTTGCATTGAATAGAGGCATTTTTTTTCAAGAAATATATATTATCATTTGCAACTCACCTGATACATGAAAGTCAAAAGAAAAAAGCTTTTTATATCTGCAAAGGGCTATTTATATCTTAATCTTGTTATTGATGTTTTGTCTATCAGACTGTATGCACATGAGGCCAACTTCAATATAGCTGAAGAATTCTGCTGTACATGCTTAGGCCAGGTGAAAATTCTAGCTGGTGAAAATTCTTCATATATTTCCAGTCATATGAGCAAAAAAGTGGGGCAAATGAGAGTTTGGAAAACTGCAGCGAGATTTGTAGCAGGAAGTTCATTTACTACCTAAAAATATCCATTCTACTACATGAGCACTTAAATGTATAGACTTCATAGTTTCAGGAATAAACCAAACAGAATTTATACTGTTTCTAAATACATTGAAACTAAAATATATATAGAGAGATATATATTACTGTTAATTATAGCCTATACACCAATGTCATGACTGTCATGATTTTTTTTTGAATGGACAAGAATGACACTGTCAGGATTTGAAACTTAGTTCAGATAATGGTCATGGAGGAATATTGTATAAGTTGACAACAGAAGAATGCATTTCTCATAATTGATTTAATTAAAAAGCACAATTAAAAATTCAAACTGCTAAGAACAGTAATTTCTTTACTAAAATGGGAGTGACTATGCAAAGGAAATTAAGCAATGTCAATAAGGAAGTAATTACTGAATAACTGTGATAAACTTACTGAGATCTAGGCAGTGTTCCTGAAAATCTTTTCAGACTGAATGACTGAGTTGACTGATTCTGTAGTTTATATTTTTGGTTTATTTAAATTGTATGATGAATATTTTAATTTTTGAGGATTTTAATTCCCTTCTTTTTCTCTTGCTGTTACTTCTTCATACTGAAATGAGCCAAGTGAAGTCAATTAAAACCTTTTTCTTCAAAATAAAGTTTACCCAAAAGATCAGATTTTTAGTCAGTCTTTACTCAAAATACCTAAAAAAAACCCTGAAATTTCATTTATTAGCCACAGAAACTCTTGAAATATTTCAGTTTTGCCATCATTGTTAAAAATAAATTTTAAAAGCTTTATTATGTATCCAATACTTTCATTTTTTTCTTGGCAGAATAGTCCTTGATTATTTTCCAGGGTAAAAAATGAAACAAAAAGGAAATTGTTCAAGACAGAAGATTCTGACCAAAGAGATTAATACGCTTAAGCAATTGTTTGATATTTTTCTAACAGGAATCATAAAGAATTTCAATCCATTTCTAATGAAAAAATTGAATTTACTCAAAAATTAATGTTTTACCATATAATATGGACTGCAAAGCTTTGTCAGGCCTTACCTACCTGAGAATTTACCTGCTGCATCACTAACTTCTGTCGATCCACCAACCAATTGCAAGGACTGTTGGTGTTGCTCTCTCAAAAAGGGATTCAGGCTCCTGAATACATTAACACTTTCAAGCAGACACTGTCCCAAAATTGAGGTATCCTTATCTAACCCCTCACTTCAACATTTTTCCTACTCTGTTGTTATTTCCACTTAGAGAACAAATGCCTTTATAACATCTTCAGAAATGCTGGACATGTTTTATAGTTTTAAAAAAAAGGACATTTTCCTGTCTTGATGGAGAGAGAATATTGACCTCTTCTAGTTCCTTGTTTATTTAAAAAAAAAACAAGTTAAGCTAGAGAGCTTTCCAGCTCAGCTGACAACACAGAAATCATATCACAGCCAAAACCAGGCAGAATGGGGAGAGGTGGCTGCAGAAATACAAAGGCTCTTGGCTGTTCTTGACAGGGATTCTCAATGGGAAAGCAGTTATTAAAACACATCAGAATAACTCCTTTTCTTCATAGCCAGGCAACATCTACCCTCTTTGTTGAGCTCATAAGGCTGCTGTAGATTCAAAGGGTTAATATAATTTTTTTATAAAACACTCTACTACATGATACCAAAGTAACTGCAGACTCAGTTCCATTTCTGCTTCCTAACTACTTTTGCCACCCCATCCTTTCACAGCCCACGCATCACTGCTTCTATAGGAGAGGTCACTGCATGTCCCTCAGCTCCCAAATTACTTCTCCTGCTAGGAGAGTGGAAGCCTGAGAGTCCTGCTCTTTGCTGATGTCAGTTCATTGATTTGACACCTGCTGCTTGCAAATGCAAAAGAGTAACTGGTAACTAACCAGCATTTCTTCATCCTCTACACTTTAAACCATAAATTGTTTCAAAATAATTTGTTCCATTTTTCTATCCATTTTTCACTGTGCATTTTGTTTTTAATAGAGCCTTACATGCTTCATTGCTCACTGTGGAGGTGTAATCATATTTTTTGGCCCTTCAGTGTAAGTTAGTATCAATGACAAAAAGACCAGTGCTTGAATAAAACCTCCAGAGCTGCCAAATGAAGTTTTTGGATCCCAAAGGCAGTAGGGTTGGGATTTAAAATACAGCTGAATCTGGATTCCCAGCTTCAGGCCAGTGCCTGCCAGAGGGTGCACTGTGACAGTTCAGTGACATCAGGGGAAAGAAGGAAATGGGGGAAAAAAAATGGGTACTTATTTTAATGCCTTGCATCTGCTATCTATGAAATTTCCTAGTGCAGGAAAAGAGCTGTCAAAAATTTACATAAAATTTTCAGCCAAAATATCCCTTATGATTTTTCATTTCTGGTTCACATAGATTAGTGAACTAGACTCAGCTGGCACAGGTAGTAGCCATGGCTTAACTTGATCTTCTGCTCCTGTTCTTTTCATATGTGCCCCTTTTGATTTTGCAAATACCAAACAAGATTGAGACTAAGTCAAGAAGAGTGATTTAAGTCCATTTCTCCATTAAAAACTTATTCCCTGGCCATCTGGCAGCTCCTCAGGTGGTAGCTGAAGATGTAATGGTGATAGATGAGGTTGCTTTTGTGAACTTTATGAGCCATGGTAATAAGAATCTCTAAGTGTTCTGCCAAGTAACAATGGCACAAAGGCTCCATTAATCTTGTCTACAGCAGCACCACAGTTGAACGTGGATGTTTCCTTGTCACACTTTAGGGAGGTGGTGTGAGCATGACCACCATGTATTTTGCTAGGCCATCTCACAGTGGTGGTAGCTATCCACACACACAAAAACTATCCTATAGAATGGTGGAATACCATCTCTTTTGGTTGCTGAAGCATAAATGTTGGGGAGTCTGGGTTGGCTATGTCTGTGTCATCAGTATTGCCAAAGCAGCTGAGAGCTTCACTTGGGCAAAGCCTGATAGGATTGCATACACCATTATCATGATGCCTGGATCAGGAACAGGAAGGTTACTCTCCAAATGGTTTTTCAGTCCTTGAATTGACTATTGGTACAGCAATCGTAGTCGAGGTTGTAAGCTTCCAAATGAACCAATTATTCTGTCTTCTTGACAGTGACTCTTATTGCTATACCAGCCCTTTTCCATTTTCTTATGCACAGAACACAATTTTTCCCATCCTAAAGTTTTTCTTCTGCTAAGAGTTTCATTTTCATTGTGCATAGTGACCCAGTGCAAAGAGGCATCATTGCCCTAACGAACCAGACAGTGGTGGAAAGTGGTAGCTGTTGAATTTCATTTTCACTTTCCCCCTTCTTTTTAACAAGTATAGACCTGGCAGTTTGGAGTAGTGTAAATTAATCTGCATCTGTACCTTGGCTCTGAACAGCTAAGTTCAGATATAGTGCAGTGTTTCTTCTTAGACCAGTGCCATTGATGGATGCTGCTTGTTGCTGTTGCTGCTGATGTGATTGCAGAAGGCAAAAGATAAAAACATAGTGCTCCAACTTTGCCCCAATGCACAATAACTGCACTGGTAGATTTGTCCCTTTGGAGTACAAGGAGTCATTTTTACAGGGGTTGATCTGATAGTCAAAGCAAACAAAGGACACTCTTGAAATGGTGATATAAAATGTCTGTCACAGGAAAGCAGGAGCAGAATGTAATTAATACAATGAATGCTATGAAATGCGAGAAGCAAGGCAGCATACCTGTAATGCCCACTCACAGAATGGACTTCTCTACTATCTTGCCAGTCCGTTGGTTTCTTCCTGGAACAGTCCTGTGCCCATGCTGTTTACAGTCTCAATTTTCTGCAGCTTGATGATCATTTATCAGTACCAATTATAATCAAACCAAAGCTTTGTTTTTATTGCACATTTTGTAACTTTGTCTAGTACCTAACATAACTCCTTCCATCCGTCTACTGTTTTCTTTTATGTATCTTAATGGGTTGCTCCTGGTTTCAATTTCAGTTCTTGGATGTCTAATTGTTTTAATGATTATTTAGTATATTTACGACACACTTTGTTCTTGATGTAGAACAGAACTTCTTTCATGGCTTTGTTCTTAAGGTGAAACAGAATTTTAAATTAAACTTTGTTTTCTGGTATTTCAATGAGTCTATTTTCTGTGATAGGTTTTCATTTCCATCCAGATTTAATAGGATTCAAAAAAGTTAAAAGAATAATAGTTTATAAGTATGTGTTTTTAAGGTCTCAAAACACTCATTTATACTTTGAGTTGTTCTGAATTTATTAAAGGTAATTTTAAAACTTAATCGATCGTTAACAAAGCTATTCATTTTTCTTTCCAGCAACCTTATGAGAGGTGTCTCTTCTGAATTTTTTGAGTAGGTCAGATATTGTCAGATTACTAATTCCTCAATGAATATGAATTCTCTCTTCTCAGTTTCTGTATTAGTTATTATTCTTGTAATATTAAGAGACTTCATTATATTGCATAATTACTCTTAATATTCATAGAATTATAGAGTGGATTCTGTTGAAAGACACTATAAAGATGGTCTAGTTCCAACCACCCTACCACAGGCAGGGATGACACCCCCTAGATGAGGTTACTCAGGGCCCCATCCAACCCAGCCTTGAAAACTTATGGGGATGGGGCATCCGTAACTTCCCTGAGCAACCTGTTTGAGACCCTCATCATCCTCACAGTAAAGAACTTCTTCCCTATGTAGAATCTAAACCTGACCTCTTTCCATTCAATGGCATTCCACCCTGTCCCATCACTATCTGCCTGGGTAAAACTTGCTTTTTTCTTTTTTTCTTCTCTAGACTGAGTAAACACAGGTCTCTCAGACTGCCTTCATAAGAGAGGTGCTCCCTTCTGATCATCTTTGTGTACTTCTATCAGAAGCAAGGCGACCTCTGTGGCAGGGAGGAATGATGAGGAGGTGTCCATCTTATCAGAGGGCTAATTAATTACTTTATTATACTATATTATTCTATATTATATTACACTATATTACATTACATCCAAACTGAATCTGCCAAGCACTCAACTGCACTCCACTGCCCAGCAGCTCGTGACTATCAGCCGACAGTCCTGACACACACATATGGATTCAATTGGTCAGTGAATCAAAGCACTCACACCAGATTCCAATTACCAATTCCCTTCAGGTAAACAATTTTCCACAATGCATTCCACTTTGGCACAACACAGACACAGCAAATGAGGTAAGAATTGTTTTGGTCATTCATTTCTCTGCTTCTCTCACTGCTTCTCTCAGGTTCAGAGAATGTGAATCCCACATCCTTCCTCTGGACTTTCTCCAACAGGTCCATTCCTTCCTGTGCTGGGGACCCCAGAGCTGGATGCAGCACTGTAGGTGGGGTCTCACCAGTGGGAACTAGAGGGGTAGAATCCCCTTCCTTGCCCCACTGCCCACTGGGCTTTGGATGCAGCCATGGAGGTGTCTGGCATTCTGGGCTGTGAGTGCACACTGTTGGCTCTCTGGCTTTTCATCCATGAGAGCCCCACGTCCTGCTATGCAGGGCAGTTCTCAATCCCTTCATTGTCCCACCTGTACTGAACTGCAGGAAGTTCATACAGGCCTCTTTCTTGAGCTTTTACAAGTTCTTCTGGGTGGTCCCATCCTTCTTGATCCTCACACTTGGCTTCGTGTCATCTGCAAAGCTGTAAAGGGTGCGCTTGATCCTCTGTTTGTCATCAATTAAGTTATTAAACAGTACTGGTCCCTATATAGATCCCCGAGGGACGCCACGCATCACTCACCTCCATCTGACCAAAACCATTGATTGCACTTCAGTTTTCCCTCTGTGTGGCTGGTTGAATAACTTTTCTGGAACTGGGACTACCCCAAATCAGTATATGGTGATGGACTTGCAGGTAACCTAGGTCTAAATTACTCAAAATTTTTCCAGAATAAATTTTAGAGGTGCTTGCACATCTCACACATGTGTGGGTAAATCTTAGCTGTATATTGGATACATCATTGCTTTAGGGATTTTCAAGAAAATACTAGTAAGTATGGATAGTATTTTTTTCTGCTGAGGAAGTATTTAATATTAAAAAGTCTTGGGTATGTAGCAGCATGGATTATCAGGGAGAAAATTTTCAAGGCTTACCTTCATTAACAGTTTTAAATACATGCAACTGATCACAAAACTGTTTATGATACTACTATTTTCTACATCAGTGAAATTATGTACAATATTTACAAAAAAACACCAAAAGACAAAATGAGGCAAACAAAATGTTTTCTTCTTGTTGCAGGCAACTGGACTGTATTTTCGAGATTTAATTTTTTCCACCCAAAATGATGCAGATCAAAAAAGACCCGGAACTTGTCTCTAACTTAAAATATTTTGCTTCATTAAGCATTATACTAGGTCACTAAAATATGCAATGTTTCTACCATTCTCTTTACCCTGTAGTCTCAGTAGGCACATGGGCACACAATATTTTGGATACCTTCTAGAGAAGTAGTATTGAAGTATATACTAACCAAGAACAGGTTTGGCTTATTTATTTTTAAATCCACAGTACACATTGCTCTGTACACTTCAAGGTTAAACCTGTTTGGGAACCTTTTTCAGTCTGTAAAAGATCCAGCTGTAGTTGTGCTGTGCCTGACTTGGGGAGGATCCTCATGTGAACACTTTACTCATATCTAACAACATCTGTCCATGGAGCAGTGCAAGGAAGTATGAAAACACCAGTCTTCTTACTGATTCCTAGCAAACCCAGCAGGATGATTTTATGTATGTTCATTGTCTTTGAGGGTAGTACTGAGCTGATAATTGCTGTATTTATATTTTCCCTAAATAGCAAATTCTGACTTAAGGGCATATTATTAAGTCTGAGGAAATTTAAATGAGGATGTTAAAAATTTGGTATAAGTGAGCTATGAGACCCTCAGGACCTTCACAGAATGCTCTCAGGAAACTAATCCTATACAGCATTAAATTGCTCCACCATCCTTGAGGACTTGTACGTTTTTTATTTCAAATAAGCTAATTCCCCACCATTGTTTGAACGTATATACTTACAAGAGCATTGCAATTTACCATTACTTTCTCATTAACAAAATTGAGCAGAGTTTCTCCTCATTCTCCATAAAAGCATCAGCATTTGTGTTAAAATATTAAAATGGATTTTTATAATATATGTTAATCTAAAATAAATTTGAGACATATGAATGACTGCCTGTTTTTATTATGTTTAGAATATGGCATCCTTCCAAACTTTCTTTGCTTTATATAGTATTTTAAAGGGTTGTTGTTTTTTTTAAAAAAGGAATGCATAGCATTGATCTGAGAGCAGCACTTGAAAATTTAGTTATTTTACTTTTCTTTCCCATGATTAATTGAATTTTAAAAAATCAGAATTATTTTAAAAAGTATTTTGATATTTATATATTAATGTTAATATAATGAAAACCTTTTTTGAACATTAATGTGGTAAACGAGTTATTCTAATGATAATTTCAATACTAAAAAGAAGTAAGCATGTACATTCTAACTGCAATTTGTAACCCTTTTCAAGGTGTAGTTAATTTTTCAAAAATTTTCCATAATATTTGAGCTGAAAAAGTATTTCATGTGACACAAGCCATCTTTGGGAGTTAAGCTACTGCAACTCAAACAGGGATACATGCAATATGTCTTACTTCTGTCTTTTAAGTAGAGGTGTTACTTGTTGTTGCTTTGGATCTCCACTGTGAGTAAAACTTTAAAAATCTGAGCTCCCTCTGTGATTTCAGATAATTTAGAATATTCCTAGCTTAAGTGTACTGATGGCAATGCTCTATCAAGCAGAAACTGTAGTTCATTCACAGGAAGGCTGGAATTCAGTCATCTCTCTCTCTCTCTCTCTCCCCCTGTATTTTCTTTAAGTACATTGAATGCTCCAAATATGTAACACTTCAAATTTTGCCCTCCCACTGTTCTTGAAGAGCATGAAAATCAACACATTTCTTGGACTCTGAGAGCCCTCTCTCTTCAGTAGAAATAGGAGACAAACATCACATTTGTATAAATAAAACAGCATAATAAATGTTATTTAATTTTTATTTATTTTTGAAGTACAATCATTCTAATTAATCATAATGCATTATAATAATTTATATCACACAGGTTATCTGCATTGAATTATTTACTGATATCAATTGCAATAACTGAAATAAATGTAGAGTTTTTATGACCTTCAGTTAATAAGAAATTTCTGTTTATTTTAAAATCTTTCTCTTGGGATTGACATACCTTTTATGATCTTTTTCTTCCTTCAGCCTTGTGAAAAATTACTACCAGCATCCCATTTTCCCCTTAGTTAGAGACACAGAGTGGTGATCTATGCACCCCTTTCTATTCAGTGCACAAGTCTCTCTGACATTATGAAGCTGTTTCAGGGTAAATCTTTTTAACAGAGGTGTCTGCACATCCAGCTTTATTGACATGGACTCTAAGAACCCTCATCCATTATTATGGGCGTGATGGAGAAGTGTGAAGTTTGAAAGAGCACTTTGACCAAGCAGTTTCTATTCTGAAGAGGGCTGTCAACATGAGAAATAGCTCTTCTGCCTATCTACAGTGAAGAGGTTTGGAGACTAGAAATTCCCCTCATGAGACAAAGAAAGGAAAAAGAAATTCTCATCAAAACCTCAAAAAAAGACATTGGTCAAAGCCAGCATGGCTTCATGAGAGGAAAGTCGTGCTTTCAAACCTGTTTTCCTTTAATGACAAGGTAATACACTCGTCTGACCAAGGGAAGACAGTCAATGTAATCTAACTGTAAAATCTGGGATTTCAGTAAAGTTTTTGGTACTGTCTCTCCTGCAGGACAGATCTCTACAGTGTCCATTCCATAAGGATCATAGGAATGGGGCGACATCAGATGGGTGACCTGTCACTAGTGGTGCTCACAGGTCTTCATACTCAGCTCTGTGCTATTCAAAATCTTCATAAATGACCTGGATGAAGGACTAGAAGGGATACTGAGCAGGTTCACAGATGATACAAAAACGGGAAGAGCTGTTGACTCTCTTGAAGGCAGAGGGGACATGCAGAGAGACCTTGAAAAATTAAGGGTCTGGGCACTTACCAATAACAAGTTCAACAAGGGAAAGTGCTGGATTCTGCTCCTGGAATGGGGCAACTCTGGGTCTGTGGACAGACAGGGGAATGAGATACTGGAAAGCAGCACCACGGAAAGGCACTTGTGGGTCCTGGCTGATGACAAGTTGAACATGAGCCAGCAGTGCCCTGGCAGCCAGGAGGGCCATCCCTGTCCTGGGGGCATCAGGGACAGCACGGCCAGCTGGGAAGGGAGGGGATTGTCCCTGTCTGCTCTGAGCTGGGGCAGCCTCACCTCCAGGGCTGGGGGCAGCTCTGGGTGCCACAATGTAAGAAGGAGATGAAAGTGCTGCAGAGTGTCCAAAGGAGGGCAACAAAGGTGGGGAAGGGCCCTGAGGGGAAGGTGTATGAGGAGTGACTGAGGTCACTTGGAGGAGACTGAGGTCAGTCATCACTGCAGTTACAACTTCCTTGGGAGGGGAAGAGAAGAGACAAACACTGATCTTTGTGGTGACCAGGGACAGGACACATGGAAATGGCTTGAAGTTGTGCCAGAGCAGGTTTGGGTTGGATATTAGAAAAAGGTTCTTCAGCCCTTCAGAGGGTTGTTGGGCACTGGAACAGGCTCCCCAGGGAAGTGGGCACAGCACCAAGCCTGACAGAGCTCAAGAATTGTTTGGACAACACTCTCACACAGGTGGTGCAATTACTGGGGGTGCAGTTGTGCAGGGCCAGGAGCTGGGCTCAATGATCCTTGTGGGTGTGGGAAATGGATTTGTAGAAGGTTCTCAGAGTTTAACAGAAAGCTTACCCAGTATGTATTTGTACATAAACTTTGAGACAAGAAATGCTGACTTAAAAATGCCATAGAATAAGACAGATATTGTTGAGAGAGAAATAAAGCTAGAAAAATGTTTCAAAAGATGACCTTACAAATAAAACTAAATACTTTAGAGAAATAAAACTATAAAATATACATTGTATGAAAAGTAATTTTAGATAATTACCTTTAAGACATTTACAAAGCATAACAAAAAACTGATAAGACAAGATATGTTTATAGTATATTATAATTTAAAAATAGTTAGCTTCTGATTGTGATGGTGTGAATTATAACATCTGTATTGTCTCATTCTTTTCATAAGACTGAAAATAAAAGTTTTTAAAACACCTCTCAGTTACCCCTGTAACTGATCTGTAAATCAAAAAGAGTATTGTCCAAAAGTGAGTCCCTTCCAACTCAACATTTTATGTAATGATTTGATTTTGTGATTTGTTTTTATTTCTAAAAAATGCCACCCTTTCCTTTTTACAATTTATTTGTCAAGTACTGTTCTGAAATTTTCATAGCATGCCTTACAAATGATGTTGACTTTAGAAAGATATCTGTCCTTGAAACTACTTGGAAGATATTTAGTTGGAGTTAGTTTTATAAAAATAAGGTTTTATAGAAACTAATCAGGAAGTCTTATGTAAGAGACAGTTTGGCAATCTTTGATTTAGTTTTTGCATTTTACAAAAGGAGAATAATACATGCAGAAGAAAAAGCAAGGCTCTAGTCTTCTGCTTTTGGATAAGTTGTAACTCCTTTATCCCATCATGTAAGATCCAGTTTTGTGACAGCTTTGAGCTTGAGAACTTAATTAATGGCAGAGTTTCTTAGTGGGGGCAGGTGGTGTTTACCCAGAGAGCTCTGCTTTCCAGAGTAGCTTCCTTCACCAAACTAGTGTCACTTATCAACAGTGCATTTCACTATCCAAGCCATTATTAAAGTGCTAAACCTTTTTGGTTCCAGTCTCAACTCCTGAGGAACAACACTAGTGAGCATCTAAAACCTACCAGTTAGACTTCTTTCCTAGGGTGACTTTATGATGTTTGTTTAATTGTCTGTTCTGTTTATGCTGGACATTAAGTTCTGCACCTTAAAGACTGGTTCTGAGGTTGAAGGGGAAGGGAAGAATCACAGAGTTTGTTTGCAGGAGCTGCACTCACTCCCCTGCATTCCTTCTTGCCCACTGCATTGTCTGCAGCATGGACAGCAAGAGAAGGACAGGGGAGTTTTTCTTTCCTTTTTTGCTGGTTTTCCTTCTTAGCTACGGCAAAGAAAGTTTTCCCAAGACTGTGGTTTTATTCCTGGAACTGTTCAAACTTGCTCTGGACCAAAAACCCAAAAAACCACCAGGAGCTCATGCCTGTGACCCACCGGGCCTGGGACCATGGCATTTTCCAGCAGAGGAGGGACTGATAAGAGACTGAGTGAGCCGAGCTACAGCCCACAAAAAGGACTGTCTAAATTTGCCATCTATTCAGAACAACAAGAGGTTTCATTCTTTAATATTATTCATTATCTCATGTTTGTGAGAAAACTATTCTTGTTAAACAAACAGGCTTTTTACACTTTTCTTGAAGGAGAGTTATGTCCTCCAAACCAGTTGGAGGAGGAGCAGCTTGAATTTGCTTTATAGAGGAGACCACTTCAAAACTTTCTTCCCATATTACCCTATATGAGTACAACTTCATGTAACTGATCACAGCTGTGAACCCTGGGGTCTTGTTTTCCAGCCAACGGGAATAGTCTATCTACCCATCTGATATCAGACTTTCTAGTAGGCAAACTATATCTGTAATAGGATACCTTGTTTGTATGTGCATGACAACAACACTCTGCTTGCAAGATCTACACGTTCTTAACTATGAGATGGACTTGCCTTTGGAGACATGAGGGCAGCATGGTGACAGCATACCAAGCAGGCACAGTTGCTCAGAAATCTGAATATTTTACAATGGGTTTTGGGGGAAATAAATTCTAGGTTGTTCCTGGCAAGTTTTTGCTATGTCATATCCATTATGGAAAGATCTGTTTGGTCCAAATTAGCTAAGACAAATCATAATACTTCAGCCTTTTATGAGGTTTTCCTCTATTTTAAGTTCTATTTTAAGAATTTACAAAATTGTGACTTGTGCAACCATTCAGAACTTCAAGCCTTTCATCAGATAAACTTCAACATTAGCAGCTCTAAGAACTGTATCAATGTAACCAGTTGATTATGAACCAGCAATGAACCATTTTGTCAATTAAGACCATCAGTATTCTGAGCTGCATCAGAAGGACCATTTCCAGAAGTTCAAGAGAAATTATCATCTCTCTCTCCCCTCAGTACTGATGAGGTCACATCTGGACTGCTGGATCCAGTTCTGATCTTCCCAATGTAAGAAAATTAGGGAATTTACTGCAGCAGGTCCAGAGAGGGGCTGCAAAAATGAGTACAGGACTGAAGCACTTAGCCTAGAACATTGAGAAAGCTTAATCATATTCAAAATGACATTTAGAGTAACATTAAGAACCCTCTCAAACATGGCATGAAGTCATAAAGGCAGGACAAGCACTTGTTGTGTATTATTAATGGAGTTTTTCAGGTTAAACTAATCATATTCATGTACTGTATTACACTATCCAAAGTTCTCAAATTACTCGCAAGTAATTTAATATATTTGAATTGTATGTCTACAAGCACTGCCAAAGTCCATTTACATTCTTTTCATTGAATAGAAGGTTATAGGGGGCAATATGGTAGAAATATACTTTAAAATAAAATTTTCCTTTGGAATGTCAAGTGGATATATACCACAGACAACATATTGTCTCTGTGCTTTAAAAAATGGATTCAAGAATATGGTGCTGCAGTAGGGCAAAAGTACTTAGATCAGTGATGAAAGACTTCCTGTCAAAAGGCTTGTACAAACCTTATGGGCACTGACCCTCAGTGACAGCAGCTATCATCAGCTTTTGCTGCATTTTGCAGGATGGAACAGAAGAGACTCTTCCTCTAAGAACAACTTTCTCACCACTTTGCAGCATATCGAGGGAATATATTAGTCATTGTCCTCACTCAGGCTTTGAGAGTGTGTGTTGGGCACTATTTCATTATGTACCAGACATCTAATTAGGGAAAAAGAGTTCATGTTAAAAATTTCCTTTAGACAAATATTTTAATAATTATACAGTTTTATATAAATATATATATACACACACCCACACATGTATTCTAAAGCTTTGTTGTCATTAGACCTACCAAGAAAGAAATGAAGAAAATGGAATATAGAAACTGAGACTTGTTCAGGTTGGAAAGGACCACTTGAGATCATCTGGCTCAGTCTCACAGGTCAGGGCATATATTATTGTAACAGCCACAGTAATCTTCTCATCTTTCTCCTTGGTTCTGCTCAAATACAATTCACTGATGCAAATTTCTTGTTTTACTGTGTCTTTATAGTCCACCAGTATTATCAGCTCATAATCCTCATGATTCTGTCTCAGGACATGATATTAAATCCTCTGTTTAAACCATGTGTTTTCATTAAAGGAAAATTTTTTCCTCCATACATTAATAAAAAGGTCTCATACAAGGGACACAGAAAAGCAACAGCATATTTTGTTATCCGAGGTGTAGCTTCTCTTGAAGTGGGACTCGTTCTAGAGGAAAACACATCAAATCAGGTGACTTTAGGTGGAATTCTAAATCAAAAACTAAATCAAAACAAAACCTAACCGAAATCTAAATGTCTGCATTTTAGATAGCCATCCAAGGTCTAAATTATTTTAACATATGCCAACAATTTCCTGGACTCAAACCACACAGCAATAATTAGTAATTGCTCCCAATAAGTATTTTGGGCATGTCAGCAGTTGGTATGATGAAAAAGCATGTTTAGGCATGTAAACATGAGCAGAGCTGTTTCAGTTAGACACAGAGACAAGGACAAATTCTTACTCTGCTTTATTTGCTGGTGCACAAACACAGCTTATTTAAAATTGTTCATGTAGCTCCTCTAATATGGAAATACAACAACTTCAGGAAAGACTTTCCTTGGCTTTCTTGTTCATTAGGTACATAAGTAATTGCTATTTTTATGTTCCTGATGATAAGAACAAAAAAGATCTGAAAGCACATATGTTTGGAAGTATTAAGGAAAAGGGGACAGATCTTGTCTTTATTAGAAACTGTTTATATTATATCAGCTCTCAAGTAATTTTCACAACATGAAAAAAAGCCCAAGGGATTCCAATGTTCTTTCTAAATATTCACAAAGGATCATTATATACAATTTGAATGATATTTAACAAACCCAGAGTAGCAAGCATATGACTTTTAAATCTGCTAAGCTGGGTGGAGTTCTGTAAGACTGGTTAGGATTTTATGGATGTTGAAAAACCCCTTACATTGAAAACTAAAGTACAAGTGCATGACAGTAAGTGCTTAAAATCTCGTGTTCTAGAAAATAAATGGTTTCAGAAGGGCTAGATTTTAATTTGAGTTCTGAGTTCAATGAATAACATCCTTTTGCTCCTTACCCTTGCCCCTTTGACCAATCAGTAAAGGTTAAGGTTTTTTCTGCTTGGGTCACCTTATCACAATAACTCAAGAACTGTTTTCCTACTGAAGTCTGAATAAGGCTTTATAAGACCTTTGCTAAGGATTCACACAGCACTGCCCCATAGTAAAGCAGAAGTAGGGCTTAGAGAGGGCAGCAGGGACCTTAGCAAGGTTCTGGAAGAGAGGAGATGCCACATGATCTACTTGGAAGTAGCAGAGGGATTTTCAAATATTAATATGGTTGTGGCATTAATATTTAAGTGCTAAAGATGTAATTGTAAGCAATTCTGAGTAAGAGCTGAATGAACTGTAAACACTTAGCATGGAAAAGAGCCTTGATAATGCTAGTCATAACTAGATTCAATGAATAAAACAAAATACTAAATATTTTTTTTGGAATTTACTGAAATGTTAAATGTAAATATACTGTGGATTTGAAGTTTTCTTTCTTTCTTTCTTTCTTTCTTTCTTTCTTTCTTTCTTTCTTTCTTTCTTTCTTTCTTTCTTTCTTTCTTTTTCTTTCTTTCTTTCTTTCTTTCTTTCTTTCTTTCTTTCTTTCTTTCTTTCTTTTTCTTTCTTTCTTTCTTTCTTTCTTTCTTTCTTTCTTTCTTTCTTTCTCTTTCTTTCTTTCTTTCTTTCTTTCTTTCTTTCTTTCTTTCTTTCTTTCTTTCTTTCTTTCTTTCTTTCTTTCTTTCTTTCTTTCTTTCTTTCTTTCTTTCTTTCTTTCTTTCTTTCTTTCTTTCTTTCTTTCTTTCTTTCTTTCTTTCTTTCTTTCTTTCTTTCTTTCTTTCTTTCTTTCTTTCTTTCTTTCTTTCTTTCTTTCTTTCTTTCTTTCTTTCTTTCTTTCTTTCTTTCTTTCTTTCTTTCTTTCTTTCTTTCTTTCTTTCTTTCTTTCTTTCTTTCTTTCTTTCTTTCTTTCTTTCTTTCTTTCTTTCTTTCTTTCTTTCTTTCTTTCTTTCTTTCTTTCTTTCTTTCTTTCTGTGAATTCTTCTCAGAATAAATCCTACAATGGGAAAATATGCCCTCTTAGCCCACCACAAACAGCTTTGCCAGAGCCAAGAATGCCACAGGATTCTGGTCAAGATGCTGATGATAAAAGCCATTAGTGAAACTCTTCCTAGCCTGACAGTTAGACCTTGAAGAACGAGAGAGTGTTTAAGCATTTGTATGCAATGCTCAGAAAGAAAAAAATAAGCTGTTATTGGAAATTTTGGGATGAGACATTCAGTTTGGAACTCCTGCTCACATGCTAGTATTTCTAAAGTATGTAGAACTGATAAGTTTTTAAACACATGGGTCTGAACCTAATGATTGCATGAAGTTTCTTTACACTCTTGTACTGTATATAAATTAAACTTTTTTTTTCCGGCAACCAATAATCACAAACTAATTTCAATTGCAATAAATCATAACAGGGTGTATTTTAAATGTATTATAGAAATTAGCGTCTCAAAAAAAGTAGTTGCAGAAAATTTTAAAAAGGAAAATGACACAAGACACTGTCTCATTTATATACGTATATGTATATATATCCCATATCTACATATTTTTATATATATATATTTTTTTATATATATATATATATATATTCACAAGCATATTTATTGAAATAAGAATGACAAAAAGTCCTGTTAATAACTTCCTGAGGTTTATTACTAAGAAGAGTTGACATAGTATTTAGTAAAGTCTTTTGGGTTGGCCTTTTGGTTTGGGTTTTACAAAGCAGAATTACAATTCTCCTATCACATGTTTATTAATGAATTAATGAAGTAGATTCAGGATCACTGAAGAACAAGTAGCAGACAGCAAGGACAATATTGTATCATAAACACTTGTGATAAACATTTGCAGTTTTATGATCTGGAAAATTTACATAACAAAGTCATGTTGGTTGAGACAATTGCTGGTTTTTTTGTTTAGTTTTTTTTTTAAACAGTTTTTAATCCTGAAGAAAAAGAATTTAAAAATTCAGGCCTTGAAAAAGTAGTGTTGTTTCTCAGTGCTAAAGAAAGTTACCAAGGACAGATAGTTCAAGGTAACACCCTGGTTTGAGTTTCAAGAATAAAATAAAGAGTGCAATGAGTTTTATTTATATGGAATTAATGGATTAAATAATAGTAAATGTCAATTTATGAAAATATCTCTTATTAAACAAACTGGATTATCTTCTTTCAAATTAGAAATATAGTTTATAATAATAACTGCACTGATGGAAACAGCCTCCTGTAAGGTAATTGTGAGAAAGTCCTGTATAATATTTGGAATAAAGATTAGAAGTACGTGAAAATAATAATGCAAACATGAAGTGGAATATAAAGCGGACGATGTACCATGATAGGTGAAACACAATTTGTCATGTGAATTTCTGCTGACATTGCATAGGCATGGCAATTTCCAACATTGTTCAATGTTTAATCAGTGAACCATAGGCAAACACAAAATCACTGCCAGCAAAATGTGCAGATGAAAAGACTGAATGAATGATAAATGATGAGGAGATAGGAGGCTTGGAGCAGTGAGCCAGTTCTAACAAAAAGAAGTTCTGGATCAGGACTGTGCAAAAGGGGAGAATTGGCTGTCTGAACTGTAGAGTGGTGTACGAGATATAGGATTTTTCTTTTTTTTTTCCCCTGGATATGCCATCAGAGCCCTGAAACACTGTCTACACTCTCTTGTCACATTTGTGAGAAGATACTTAAGTATTAGAAATGTTGAAAGGAATAAATTAAATGCCAGAAAACTCACAAGGCTTGTAGGAAATGCTGCAAAGAATTCAGAACTCTCTAATTGTTTATCTTAATGGAGGTAAGACTGGAAGATGACTGGGTTAGAATGACTCAATGTCTTCACAGGGTGAGTATACAAGTATTGATGGAGTCCTGAATTGGAGGAAGGGATATCTTAAATCAGTAGGTGGATATTAAAGAAAGCTTTATTTGAACTAGAAATCACAAACATCACTCTGTAAAGTGAGGGCAGTCTTTTAACAGTTTCTCACTGTTTTCATGCTTATTTTCATATCAAACCACATCACAGATGACAAAAGTCAATATGGGAGAATGAAGCAGCCTGGAAAAGGCAAAATATTAAACAAAATACCTTCCTACCTAAAAATCTGTGAATTTCTTGCAAAAATGCACACTGATAGCTGGAGATTCTAATGATGAAACTGTGTTTTTGCATGTAACTTAGAGGCATTTTTTTCTACATGTGTTTGGTGGCATCATAGCACATTTTAATCATTTCTTCTCACATTCCTTCTCATTACTTCATTCTCTGCCTGATTCTGAGGTCAGATAATCTAGAAGCAGCCTCTACAAATTAAATTCCTCTAATTTGTACAGAAATGTATGAACAAAAAAATCTGTGGCATTTATCCCAGACTGAAACATCAGCCAAGCTATGCAGAACAGGAGAAGTAATTGCCTTTTCTTAGTACGATGCCAAACCTTTTAAAACAGCAAACACACAGAGGAGGTCTATTCTTTTTTCCATACAGTGTATATTAGCACAGATAGTTTCCATTAGTACCAACAAAATAAGCATGTAAGCCTTCTATGTGCTGTATTTATCGGATTATAAAGATCTCTGATGGTTTTGCCTTCAGTGACAGATTTTTCTTTTAGAATTTTTATTGTTGGTGAACATGGGGGATTTTGGATGTAGCTGTTTAGCACAGCAAGGCCCTTTACCTCATTTTAAATAGTTTGGTTGGGGAATTAGCACAACCTCATACTGGTGGCTAGTGTAGTTGAAATATCAACCCAACTTTTGCATTTAAAAGAAGGAATATATCCCCCATTCTATTCTACTTTTAAAGCAATGCATTGTATTTTGCTAATTTTCTTTTTATTTTCTTCAATCTGGAAATCAATGAGATCTGTCAGTGGTGGCCTGTTACTGTTTTGCCAGAACAAACTCACTTTTCCACTGAGGTTTTATGATTTTCATTTGTTAAACTGGTGCAATGTTAGCTAACAAACAACACAGCTCCACTGCCACTAATCAGTGAGGCAATTTAGGTAACTGCTCCGAATAGGACTACCAGTGCTTTTCTGTCAGTTGGTAACTACCTTTTTGCCTTATTTTGAGATATGCTGATAGAAATTAATCACTTTCCTTTCTGGTTGTTATCAGACAAGAATATCCACTTTAAAAGAAAAACATGGTACATGGTATGATCTATCAGCTCTTTATTAGAAAATACTTTGGCTAGTTTGATGATATCCACATCTTAATATTTGTCTTTATTTTACTTTTTTTTTTTTTTTTTTCTCTTCTTTTTTTCATCCTGAAGTGAGACAATGCCTTTAGACTGGGAAAGTTGAGCATAGGCTTTTCTACAGTCTCTGAAGAAAAACGGGTACATTGTGATTCATTCATAGTATGTCTCCAACTTCAGTGCAAATAATCATCTTGGGAAAATCCTGTTGGGAAGGCTGAATGAACTCAGCCTCTCTCAGTGCAAACTATCACTGTGAAGTTCTTTCCCTTTTCCCTGGATGGGAGACAGTTATCCCAGCTAAGAATTCAGTCTTCTATCCTCTTTATAAAAGAAGTGTTGCCTAGCTAAGCTTTCAACTCCTCTGTTAGATGTTAAAAATACATGGAATCAATTTGGTCTCAGGCACACTAAAACAGCAAATTACATATACTGGAGGGTTACGTTTTTCTGTATGTTTCAACACTATGAATTTAAAATCTATTTGCTCATTAATAATTAATTAAATATACTGTGCTTATGCGAATATCTAAATATATAGAATGGTTGAAATTCAATAAACATGCATTTTTTGTTAGAGATACAATATACACCCTTCAGGCTAAATGTCACCAACAGTTCTGTTTATATCTAATTTTATATTTGAATGTCATGTAAAAAAAAAAGGCAGGGGCTATCCTGGACAGGGCTCAGGTGACAGGCTCTTTTGTCTTAACATGTCAACATTATTACCATAACGTCACATGTTTGTATATGAGTTGTCTTTCATGGTTTAAGGAAATATAAATGCCTATGAAAACAAACTGTGTACAGACAGACAGGGATGAAAATGATGAGGCCAAGAAAATTGAAATTCATGTGTTTGAGTGAATATATATAGAACTTCTTTCCAAGGGGTCTTGTAAAGTTAATTAACAATTACATACCCTGCTTGTTTTTTGTTTTTCCTGGTATTTTTCTTTTTTTGCATTATCTTTCATTTAATGGGATAATTCATGCCTAGAAGAGCAAAGAAAGAATATTGTCTAAATATCACAAACATTATTTTCCTAAATACATAAAGACACTCAGAATCTACTTTCTCTCTTTTGTTGTTAGAAGGATGCTCTGTTCTAGGAGAGAGCACAAACACTTCACTGTGCCCATCTCAGATACTGCAACCAAGATGAGTGCACTCTGCTCTAGTTCCACTTAAGCTGATCCTTATCTTGAGACTTACTGAAATATATTCTTGACTTACACAATTTAGTTTTAAGTGGTATTAAAAGAGATACAGTTCCAGCATGTTGGTTGTTAATTAACATTTTATAGCAATAATTTTATATTTCAAAGAATGGTAATATATTAAATATTGACTAAAATAGTCATTAATAATGAATGCTTTGTTTCTGCTGAGGCAAATACTTTATAGTAAAGAGTGCAATAGACACATTATGTTCTGTAAGAGCTGTGCCTATTAAGAGTCAATTTACAGCTTCTCTTGAGCAATCGTAGTGTCCATGAAGTGTCTGTGTAAGAAAAGGAGGAGAGATAGGAGATGACAATTTTATTTTTCACCATTCCACCTGTATATTTGTGTCTAAGATAAGAAGAGTGAGTATTTGAGGAAATAAAATGTCCTTTTTTACTCTACAGAAGACTGGCATTCCACTCACTCTTGTCCTGGTTCTGACTGTTTCTACTTTCTGCTGCTTCAACATTGTTTTATTTCTATTTTCCATTTTAGATTCTTTGCCTTTTGTTTCTGCTGCAAAGGGTAGAAGACTA
This sequence comes from Fringilla coelebs, assembly GCF_963513975.1. Lineage (NCBI taxonomy): Eukaryota > Metazoa > Chordata > Aves > Passeriformes > Fringillidae > Fringilla > Fringilla coelebs. The sequence goes on along the minus strand of NC_140030.1, from coordinate 13,721,897 downwards.
TGTATAAAAGACTATGCATATATAAAGAAAGAAAACAGTGGTAGAGATGGTATTTCCTTTAACTTTAACTTGTTTTAAAACATGGATTTGTTTTGTGCCATTGGCATCAAACTTTAATTCTGGCACTGGTTCTAGGCCAACATGGACATATGGAAATATTTCACCAAGAGAAAAGCAAAGATAGTGGAATTTATTTCCCAAAGCTGGTCCTGGATAAACTGGTATGCATAGGAAAATGTGCTTAACAGCAGTCATACTCTATTGCAGTGAATACCAGCTCCTAACAGTGTTTTGATCATAGAAAACCTTGTTATTTCCTCCCAGCAGAATATTCTCCACCATTGCTGTATTTCATAATCAAAACAGTTTAATGGTCAAAGGGCACCACTTTCATTTCTGACACAGAAGTTTTAACCATTAGTGTATGAAAAAGCAGTTATCGTTAAACACTTTTTGCCTTCTGAAACAGTACTTTGAGTAGAAAGGAAGGAGTTATTTTTTGTCAAATGCATTTTCCTGGGGCAGTACCAGCATGTCTATCACGTTTTGCTGGAGATAGGCTGAAAGCATGCAGCTTGCATAGCCATAAATTGCTGTGTTCCAAGTACCATATTTCCCATTAAGCTCACCTTGCTTGACACCTTCAGTGCCAGATGGAAACACTACTAAAGATTTTTATCTAACATGTTGCTTGTTTATTACAAATGCTGAGATTTTAACTCTTCCATTCTAATTTTCTGTTTTGATTTCCTTGATAGTGTATACTAGATTGCAACCTTTGTAAAGTTGACATCCACTCTGACTGCTCAATAAAATCTTGTACTGCTGTCACAAAAATCCAACAAAGTTAAAACTTGAAATTAATCACTCAAGGTGGATAAACTGGATGATTTGCATTAAGGTTTGATTAAAGATAAGATAATACTTTAATGCAAAAGATTGAGTGGACTGCATGTCAGGAAATTTATATGTAAACTAGAACATAAAACTAGAATTTATTCTCAAGTGAAATGTTTCAAGAATCATTGCATGACTAAGTTAAAGTAAATTATGCAAACCACAGACTGTAGGGAACAATTTTGCAAATGAATTTTTATCTTTAATTTCCCAGGCTAAGAATATCCATGATACCAGCAAATCCTGTGTGGGGAAAGTGACAATTCCACTATGTTCTTTTAATGGATCATTATTTTTATCATTCTCTGGAGGACACTTAACAAACAAGGGATGCTATCTTGAAACCATCAAAGGATATTTTTTCTGCATGGGATATCTGTCCACAATGGACCTAAAAAAAGAGTCAGAAGCAATGAAAGGTAGAACTGCCAATTTTTTCAGCCCTGATGAGTCCAGACCACTGGACAGAGACCAATTTGCCATTAAATTTAATAGAAATAAGAATTATCCTGTTGTTTGTTCATTTTCAGACAACAAGATAGATTTAAGATGAGCTGTTTTGTTCTTGCAGGTTATGCAACTGTAAAATTATGAGATGTTGCTGTTGCCTGGAAAACGGTGCTGCTAAAAAGTAATTGTATCCCATTACCACAAAACATTTGAAAATTTCAAGGTCTTAGGGAGAAAGGTACTCTGAAATATTTAAATTTTGTTACAGCACAGATTATTCCTAGGAATTTAGTTAGCTCCTGGCCTGTGCTTATCCCAACCATCTTCACAAACTGAGAACTGTATAAACTCTCACAAATTACATTCCCTGGAAAAATAAAAGTCTCTGGAAAACCCAAGCAACACTTCATGTACACAAAATCTATGGATATAAATTAACAGGTTTTTCAATGCTAAGTAAATGAGATTTTCTCTTATATTACCTTTGATCTTCTGATCATCTGTTATGTTTCATGTCATTTCTGTAATTCAACATTAACAGTATTAAAAATCTTTTGTGGTATAGACATAAGTGAGTCCTAGATATATTCATTTCTAGGTCAGACTTGACTCAGATTCATTTGACAGTCACTCACTCACCACAGATAAGAAAAGTAATTAAGCTGATATTGAAGACATATATGCTTTGAAGCATCTAATCAAAAGCTATTTTGGTTCTCTGAAGTTAACTTTAAGCTAGCCTGATACTAAGCTTGAGATCAAGTGTAGAAAGAAGGATCTTGTATCTACTCTAAACGCAGCAGAATGATCAATTATCAAGATGCAAGGGAAAGCAGAACTACTCACATTCTTTAAAGTCAAGCTTCATGTATTCGAATGTGACTTTTCTGCTTCAACAAGTTGGAGATGTAGCTCTCAATAATGTTTAGCATTATTAAAAATAAATGTTTTATTTTCATAAGTCTCTATGTTTTTACAGAGAAACAGGGGAAATTCTGTGTAGGAGATAGGAATGAATGAATAGGAAATATAGTTCCATGGCCTCCTAGACATACTCATATTTCAAGTAAATAGCAAGGGAGATATTTAGGAAGATAATTTTGTCATCAAATTCATTTCAGTGGCGCTATAGCACCTAAACCAAAGAAAGATCATTGTGAACTAAATGAACACAACAGAAACCTTCTGGACATTTAAAGTCGTGGCTGTAGACTAAAGGAATGATATGGTATATGATATGAGGCACAGGGACAAGTTGCTCAGACAGGCTGTGGAGCCCTCCTCTCTGGAACTGTTCAATGCCAGGTTGGAAGGGGCTCTGAGCAACCTGGTCTAGTGCAAAATGTCCCAGTACATGGCAAAGGATTTGGAACTAGATGATTTTCCAGCTGAAGCCATTTTTTGATATATGAGAGTCTACCAAAAGATAGGAAGAGAAGGGCTAATGGATGTATTGAATAATGTGGAACTTGAGCATGTCACAAATGGTTTGGGACAAGAGGTGTAGTTTGTACTGATTTTGTTTGTGATTGAGGTAATTTTCTTCATAATAGCTCATATGGTGCTCTTTTGAGTGAAATAGTGTTAATAGCACACAAATGTTTTAATTGTCACTGAGCAATTCCTGCACTCTGTCAAAATGTTCTCTGAATGGGCTGGGTGTGCCCAGGATGTTGGAAGGGGACACAGCCAGGAGAGCTGACCCCAGATGACCAAGAGGATGTCCCATACCACATAGCATCCTGCTCAGCATGTAGAGCTGGGGAAAGTAGAAAGAAGGGGGATATTTGGAGAGTTTGGAGTGTTGACATTCATCTTCCCAAATCACCACTACCCATGCTGCAGTTCTGTTTTCCTGGAGATGGCTGAACAGCTGCCTGACTGACAGTGGGAAGTAATGAATGAAGTCCTTATCTTGCTTTGCATGCATATAGCTTCTGCTTTACCTATTGAATTGTTTGTATCTCAATCTGTGACTTTTCTCACTATTACACATCTAATTCTTTTCCCCATCCCTCCAGGGCCAAGTTAAAAAATGCCTGTGGGATGTTCATCTTCCCCTTGGAATTAATCCCCAACACTGTACGAGAGATTTTTAAGGGAAGTCTTTTTTCCCCTTGGCTTTTCTCCTCTTTTCCTGCTCAATATCAGGACCCAAACATCCATCATTGACCCAAACATTCACTTTTACCGTGAAGTACACAGAATTCAGCTTACCCAAAACTTCTCTGTATAGCACAATTGACCTTAGTTGTCCTAATTGTTCGCTTGAATGGCGGGTGAGGTAGATACATAAAGCATTCATGTGTTTTTCTGTCTGCCAGCTTATGAACTGTTTATGATAGGTGATTTGTTGTAGTTGCAGCAGCATCTATTACATGAAAAATGCTGCAACCTGAATAGTTAATATGGAATTGAAATTATTAGCTTATTTTGTTCTCTGACCATCTTCCAAAGAAGTCCTGTAGTGCTTTTTCAGCAGTAAAAAATGAAACCTTGCGAATTGCAACCACCAGGCAGAACAAAATTAAAGAATTGCCTTGAGTTACACAGTAAGCTTTTAATTCTGCTATCTATTTTTTACAATTTAAGCAAAGGCAATCAAGCCCTCTGGAATAACCCCAGAGCTACAGTGACCCTGAGTGCTTGTGGGATGGGATCCCAAGTGAACTCCTTTCACTTTTTTTTGCACTAAGCCAAATTTACTGTTTTACTTCATAGGATATTTTGCTTTCACAACATGGGTGCAAAATACACTTGTTTTCATTTACTGTAACTTAGTCTTTTCTATACATATCAAATGTTAAAAGCAAATATAAAGCAGAGATACAAACTCCTGTCTTTTTAAATATCACATATGAATTACAACCAATTAATGCCAACAGTGCACAACAGCCCGGACTGAAACCTCAGCTCCCTCCATGCACATAACAACAGCATGTAGAACTTTGTACTGTTGAGGTTACCCTGTGCATTTGTGCGTATTAATGACTAATGAAATTTGAGCTGTGAAAGTCAAAGGTAGAAACTGTGATTCAGTATTGATCAAAATAGAATTATGAGTTTCCAACACTATCATATTCCGTGAGAGATTAAACCTAGTTTAATGGACCTCAAAGAGCAAAAATGAATAAATGAATAAAGGACATGAATAAGCTTTGATGTGCAAAGTTTGCTGTTTAAAGTGCATTTATCTGAACCTTCACCATAATGTAAGGATTTCAAAATATGCAAATCATGCATAATTTAACTTTTTTTATTCAACTTTATTGGGTAAATGTTCATCAACATTATAAAGGACAGACAATTACAAATATGTTTTTAAAAAACTGTCAGGTTCACTTAATAATGTTATTTATTTTCATTTTTTACAAAATATGAGAAGCCTAAAAGTAGAATTGTCTACAATACCACTCCTACTGGGCATTTCTACTGCAGAGCTTAGTTCTGTACTGCCTTTTTGGATCAATACTCTTTCCTTTCCAGCTGTTGTCCCAGCCAGAGCACAGGTGCTTTAACTCACTGCAAAATTTACAGGAGATCTACCACTTCCCTCGGGATGACCATATTCCAAAGTGACTAGGCAGTTATTCAGAGGGTTTTTTTCCCCTCCAAAAACTCCACTCTGCTTTTTGCTAACTTTCTAAATCTAAGCAGAACCCTTACTAGATTCTTCTTGAAGCTCCTCCAGACTTGTCATTTTTCCCCTACTTATTTCTCACTCTACAAATTCACGGTATTATTGCTCAGCTGGGACTGTGCTGTAACCTGTGTTCCAGAGCCTATTCAGCCAAGAGACTGAATACTGACGTTCATGTATAGAAGAGACCAATGGGTCTGCTCTTTTTTTCCTCTGAGTGAACAGATTTTGCTCACTCTATGTCATTGATTTAGCTTTATTCTTTCTATATTTAAAATTTTTCTATTATAAAGTTTTTAATAAAAAAATCCTAAACATTCACAAGCAAGATCCTTACTGCGCAATTTTGCGAAATTGTCTGAGGAAGCTGAATAGGACCCAAATCAATTTTATGTCTCATAATAAATGACATCTGGTGTAAATGACTGAAATATTGTCATATCTAATACCCTAAAAGAATCAGTGACCCGCTTGAGAAAAAGAATTATCTCAAAACCACCATTTCATTATTTTAATTTAAAAACAATGTCTTAGATTCACAATTGGTACTACAGAAAGCCAGCAAAGGACAAGCTCCAAAATCCTTCAGTATGAATTATAAGCAACTCTTTTATAAGGTTTGAAAAACTCAGAATAAAGAGCATCTCCACCTTTGTGATGTCCTAAGAAAACATTGCTTTGCAAGAAGAGTAATGAAAATAGTGAAAAAATATACTGAAATAATATAAGTAGGATGAGTAAAATAGTGAGATAGGAGTTGATTTTTCTTGCTGGTTTTTCTTACTTTTTATAGTCACTGACTTTCTGAAAAAAGTCATCTAACTTTTTTCATGTAAGGCTGGGCATAGAAATTCTGGGCATTTTCTATAATTCTCCTAGGTGCTGTAATGTGAATATTAAAAACAGTCTACAACACTTTATGTTATCTGCTCTGATTTTACTGTGAGAACAGTGTATGTATATACCATGAGACAGTGTTACATAGCCTTGTTTTGCTAAGAAAAACTGTCAAAATGACAGAAATATATTTTCTATGGTGAAACAACACTTAGCATTTATTGAAACACCTAACAGCTTATTATCACAAATAAGCACAAATTATTTGTGCTTATTATCACAAATCACAATAAAACAGAGTTGTTTACCCAGTTTAGACCCAAATTCACAGCTTTTTGGTTATGGTAATAAAAAACCCACATTAAATAGTTGTCTGATTATTAAGAAAACTCTGTGTTACAGCCCTGTATTTTAGTCAATATAAATGATTAATGGAATTAAATCCAAACAAAATTGCATCATATTCATATCTCTTGCATTCCTTATCTGAACTTTAATATACTTTCAAAACAAACACTGACAATGGTATTTCTCTTTGAAAAGCCTATTCATGCCTTTTTCTTTTTTTTTACAAAAATGTGGGCTGGAGACAAAAATTAATATGAAATTTTCAGAAGCATGAGTCATAAGTGCAAAATAGTTGCTTATTTGGCTGAGAGTTTTCACAGCTGGATTCTCTGATCTAATCAGAAGAAGCTTTTTTCTTACTATGATGTAAAAACTGAAAGAAATGGTTTGTACTCTGAAATTCTAATGATAGGCACTCAAATATGAAAGTGTTGACCTTTACTCTGTGCATGGAATTAGAAGACTCAAATTGCTGTGACTTTCTCTTAGTGTTATCATAATTGAACATGTTGAAAAATGGTTCTCCTATGTTTAAAAATCATATAAGAGGATTTCTTCCACTAAATAAAATGGATTCATTATGATAAAATTAAAGAAATAAAAAAGTCAAGAGTAAGTTTCAACAGCCTTAAATAAGAGAGGACACAGCAATAAAATGGAAAAAGTTCAGGTCTTAAATGAGAACAGCCCTAAAAAATCTCTCTCCAATTTACAGCAGAAAGCATAAGCCTGTAGCCCTTTTCTTTGTTCCTAGCATTTCCAAAGGGTGTTTCATTGTCCCAGTTGAAAAATATCATGGCATGACACAATTACAACCCATTATAATGCAGGGACTTTGGCAAATATCATCAATAAAAAGGTTAAATTAGTTTAAAAAATAAATATTCTCACAGGCTAACCAGCAGAAGTTCAGTGAGTTCTCTAAATAATTAGGCCCATTTAGAAGTTCCTTTTCATAGTTAATGTCATGGTTTCTACCTTGTATGGTGATACAGGTGGTTTACAGTGGATGAAGAAAGAGAAACACAAAGTTCACCATTCTAAGTTATTCTGACTGTAAGCCAGGTACAAAGCATATTCACTGGCAGTGCATTAGCATGCAAGTATGCAGTAAATCTTGCATTAGTATCATGCAAGATGATTTACCAGCATAAATAACTTCTCTGCTGCCATGGAGGCTACAGCATGGCTGACTCAAATGTAAAAGGCTGGCTCAAATGTAAAAGTCTGTCATAAATATCTGCATTGTCACGTGAGTTGATGTTCATTTCTGTCAGCCAGATGAGGATGCTCAGTTCCTGGTAGGATGCAGTTTACCAACCTCACAGATTACTTATAAAAGCAGTAGAGACATGTTAAAAAACCCAACAAACTCCTCTTTGGATTTGTGAGTTTTGTTTCATTTTTTCCCTTAAGTGGACTTATTAAGGAATGTGATTGATTTACTTTATTAATTCATGAGGGAAGAAGTTAACTGTACTCTATGCTGCACTTGTTTTTCTCTCTTCATTCATTCTACTTCCATCTTCTGTTTTTTATTTTTCTCTTGCTTTTTCATCATCAAAATGATCTGTGTTTGCTTTCAGCTCCGTGTGTGGGACTCCCTGCAGTGTCTTACTATAAGAAAAAAAAAGAAGTTAATGCCCACAAAATACCAATAAAAGGCAATTCAGATGGAGGAAAGATATTAACAGTCTATTGCAAGTGTAATAGCATGACTAACAAACTGAAAATTTTTAAGATATTGTCATACTTTAATATATTGTAGTCAAATTTCCACTATTAAGGGAAGGTATTATCTGTGAAGTTAGTAGCATTATTTGGATTAATGGAGTTTTGAAGTTTCTCCAGTATATCACAATAATGAAGTGAAAAAATTATTGTCCAAAGAACACTGGTAATGCTGTGCTTTACTGTTAATAATGGCTGTGCTGTCTGTTCCAGAAGTCAAGTGATAGGGTCACAGACAGATGCAAGTGGAATGGACTATCAGAATTCTTAAGCATTACAAGAAGTAATAATATAAAAGTAATAACATAAAATGCAGCTTATTTTATCTGCCCTTTGGAAATGCAAGCACAGATAAATCAAAACTTTTTTTAAACAGGTATAACCTCTCACTCACTTGGCATATCTTAATCTTGAAAGGTGTTTGCTGTGAACAATCTGCACTCAAACATTTCAACCCTGACTGATTGTAATTATCCTTAAATATCTTGGTAGTAGGACTGACTCCCATCTCTAAGCAGAAGTAAAATAAGGATGAGGTTTGGCTCAGGGAGTGCAAAATTAATATAGACTATTCAGTATTTTTATGTCACTATCTGTTCAGCAGATTGTAGGCATAAGATTTCATGAAACAGAATAAAGAAAAAGATGAAATCTTACCTTCTGCCATTTTCAAAGTCTTTCTAAAGAAAGCTATACAAGAAAAAATTTAATTATATTTTCTGTTTGAATAAGGCAAATATAGAAAGAAACAGAAGACAGAAAGAATTTATAGTCTCAATGTTTTAGAGTATAGAAACTTTAAGAATTAAATTAAAACATAGAAAGCCAAAGAATTTAAAGCTTTATGATCTTACTGATATGGATGTCATACAACGTTGCAAAAGTTTCCTAGGGGTTTATGTTTCTATTAAAGGGAAATCAGGAATGCTAGACAAACAGCATTCATACAGAAGAAATGCCACATTTAAAATATTTTTTTTAGATGTTCACTAAAATACCAAAATATCAGAGATTCTCCTGCAACCTGGGCTTTGCAATTTGTTCTAAACTTTAAACATCTTTCCAATAGCAGGCACATTATTGTATTTGGTAATGGGTGGAATTCATTACTTGTGCCTGACTCCAGACACAAATATATATTCCCAGGTTTGTTAAGCCCAGTGGTAAGGATGCACTTCTCAGTGCTTTGCTGTGCTGGTTTTCTCTGGAGTAGAGTTAGTTTTCCTGGCAGGCTGGTATGGGGCTGTATTTTGGATTTGTGCTGAACACAGAACTAATAACACAGAGATGTTTTTGTCATTGCTGAGCAGGACTCACTCAGAGCCAAGGCCTTTTCTGCTTTTCTTACTGCCAGGAATTTGGGGATGCATGGGAGGCTGGGAGGAGATACAGCCAGGACAGGTGACCCAAGCTGACCAAAGGGGGACTCCATACCATGTGACATCATGCTCAGGATATAAAGTAGGGGAAAGAAGGAGGAAGGGGGGATGTTTGGAGTGATGGAATTTGTCTTCCCAAGTCACCTTTAGTGCAATGGGGCCCTACTCTCCTGGAGATGGCTGAACACCTGCCTACCCTTGGAAAGCAGGGAAATAATTCCTTGTTTTGCTTTGCCTGTGTGCCTGGCTTTTCCTTTCCCTATTAAACTGTCTGTATCTCAACCCATGAGTTTTCCAGCTTTCACCCTTCTGATTCTCTCCCTGACCCTGGTGGGGGAGTAACCAAGTGGCTGTGTGGGTCTTGGTCGTCAGCTGGGGTGGAACCACAACATTCAATGTTCTAAAGAGATTCAGTGTGTAACACGATAATTGATCTTGGGAACACAAAGCAAGAGAGAAGTTCACAGAAAATACTTATTTGGGAGAATTATTTTATGTCTAGATACTGTGTTTTAAAAGCTTGTAATAAAATTACTTTTTAACAAAAAACCCCATATTACTCATGAACAAAACATAATAATGATAGCAGATGTCTTAGTCTACTGTTTATTACAATTGGAACCTTGAAAGTTTCTTTTAAAAAGAGCATGATTAAAAAAGAAAACATAGCTTCTGTAAATTGTGTTTTCCCCAATCCTAACTATTTTTCTCCTCAAATATATTTGCTTGGCAAAACACTCAGATTTTAGTTTGGGAGAATTTAATCAAGATGTTTTGGGTCAGTACATCTAAATTATCTGGAATTTAAATTATGGGACAGCCAAAACTCCTTTGTACCTATGAACGAGTTAATCACTTACAAATAGACACTTGAGAGGAAAGACTGCAGAAGAGTAGAAATGGCAGTAATCTGGCCAGCAACTTCCTTTCTGCAAAACATAAGACATGAAGATGCCACTTTCAGAAGGGTATGAAAGTAAAAATTAATTTTAGTTTAATGCTGAGCTGTCTCCAGTTAAAGCATTTGGACAATTCTGAATCAAAAATTCAGTTTTTCTTTCAGATCAGGAAATAGGAAAAAGGGGGTTAGAAGGGAGTAAGAAGTTTAAAGGCTAAGGAAATTTTCACATTTTTGTTTTGTTGTTTTATGAGCTTCATATTATTTCAGAGCTAAAATCAGAATCACTCAGAAACTGAAACACAGATCTCTATTTTTTTCAAATTGATTAGACATAGTATCTAAGTCAGCTTTTACCATACTGCTTTGTAAATATTGGGTTTCTCCATTTGACTTGTTAGTTGTTTTTGCTTCTCAATACTCTCCCAGTTGTTCCAGTGACTTTGATATCATGACTTTAATAATAACATGTCATGTCAGGTATTCATACTGGGAATATTGATCCCAGTTAAGCTGTATATGAACTGCAGTAAATTGAGACAATAGCCATTCTGAATTTCTAGCATTTTTATGCAGAACATTCCCTTTTCTACTATGTTGATAATTAATTTTCATATTCTCTTAGTTCTCTGTAGATTCTTGCATTATGTTGTACAGCAGATTTACAGAAGTTTTATTATAATACACTATGAAACTCTTTTATTCCTTCTGACCAAATTCTCAATTGTTCTGTTTCTCCATTTTGTAACTGCCTGCATTAGCCTTATAAAATATCCAATTAACATTAAAAAAAAAGAAAACAAAAAGAAATTAAAAAAAAAATATTATAAGAACTTAATGCCAATGTCCATATAGTTAAATTCTCTGAATTCAATAGATTTTACTGTAGTATAATATCCCAGATATGCTGGTAAATAGTGATATTGCATCAAGTTTGGGGGTTTTTTCATTAGAGTTTTTCTAGGCAAGTTTTTCTCGCTGTTTCTGAGATATTAAATTTTGACCTTCTTTTTCATTCTTATGTGAAAGATCCTAAATCATAATTCCAGAAGGTATAAATATTTATTACATTCAACTCTTCAAGAGACTGTATGCTTTTGAAGATAAATCAATGGAATTAATTTAAATGTTTGCAGCTTTTTATGTATAGAAAATGAAAGACTGATTCTGCACATCAGGCCTTACCTGATACAAGACATATTTTGAAATTACAGAGAAAACTGGCTCAGGTATGTCTGTGTTTATATGCAGGTATGTGCATAAATATGCACACACACACATATGTGTAGCTGTGTGCATGATGTGCAATACTGGCCAAAACCACAAAATCACTCACTGTATTTGTTCATCAAGGTGCTACAGAATAGCCAAGTTCCTGTATTAGATGGAGAATTTAGCCACTGGTAAAACTTTGGGATTTCGGGGTGTATTCATGAGTTCTGATCTCTTTGTCTGGGATCTATTTGGTGCTGCAGATTCCTTAGTAACTGATGAAAGTGCCATCCTTCCTAAAATTTCAGGTGCATTCACTTAAACCCTCTCAGAGTTACCCCTGTTGTAAGATTGCTTACCTCTGACCAACTCAACCCTTTCAGAAATAAATCATCAGGAAAGAAAAGAACAGAGGTTTAGTAAAGGAATATAATAATTGCAATGAGCTAAAGAATAAGCTAAGCAGTTTGTTTGGAAAACGGATAAATTTTATAAGAAAAATTTATCAATTGAAATGTGCTTCCTCCATCCCTAAACTTTTTCCCCTGTTCATATTTGCAGACCATGGGGAATACAACAGCACCAGCAGGATGGAGAGGAATCCTGCACTGCATGGAAGTTGTGTGAAAATAAGTTTAGTATAAAGTTTAGGAACACCCCATGTCCTGACATGTACCTGTTATCTTACTTCCAGCTGCTCCATGTAAAGCAAATAGAGGTAATTTAGAGTGACAGTTACACACAACAGTCTTTAGGCCAAGAGATGGTTTTTTGGTTCCTTTTTACACTCAACATGCTGCTAAAAGCACTTACTCTCATGTGGAAAGTGTTGTCAAATACTCCTGTCAAAACCTCTTCATTGTCTCCCCCCCTACTGCACAGCTAAGATATGGTTTTATGGTCTTCTGTCTCATTCCAAGAAGTATATCAGATCTGCTGCTTTTTCCAATTTATTGTCAATATTTTGCACTTTTCATTGTGTGAAAAGCTGCTGAAAGCTTTTCACTTCAGTTTTCATTGTCCATATTTTGATACTGATGGTCTTTTTTCATGTAATGAAGGTGATGAGAAAAAAATAGGTGAGTCAAGACCATAATTCAGAATATGCTTACAATTGTCCTGGAGTTCTTGCTATTAGAGTACCTTTATAGAAGTTATTTTGGAGATCTGCCAAGGAAAGTGTACCTGTTCTCAATGAGAAAAACAGCAACAAAGTGTAAAAGCAGCAAAATGTAAAAAAAATTGGAAAAATTAGCAGCTAGCAAATTTTATAAATTGGGAAACAACATAATAAATAATTTCTATTTATATATTCTGTTAAAATGATATTATTATACTAGTCCTAGACGAGTCAGTTGTTCAAGTACAGCTGGAACATTTCATGCTATCCAAGCAACATCCTTGAACAATTGTTTTGACAGTTCAGAGTTCCAAATTTTGTTCAGATCAGTACATTTTTGCTTTCTATATTGAGATTGACAAAGCATGGTTTTAAGGTGTTTCTTTTAATGCATTTTTGTCCGGGTCTAGAACATTCCAGTAACCTTAAATTATTAGATATGTACTTTGGATCAAATCTGGATGACCCTCATGGATTTCAGGCCCCTTTTCTACCTTTCTAAGGATGTTTGTATTACCATTACATATGTTAGACTCTTCTACACAGACCTGTTGTCTGGATTTACCTTCACCAAGAAAAGAAAAAAAAAACCAAAAACATAATAAGAATTTTAAAAAGCATAATAATATTTTTTCTGATATCTCTGAAACCTTTATACTATCTAATTTTTTAAAATGTTTGAATAACAAGGTGTGAGATGCTGAAATGTTAAGGGTGAATGACTTAAGAAATTTGCAAAAGCAGCATGTGCTTTGCTGAGGCCAGGTTTGCATCCCCTAGCTGAAGGGAAGGGGTTTTGTCATATAAGCTACTTTATTATATATTATATATTATATAAACACTCATTCTCCTTCCTTCCTTCCTTCCTTCCTTCCTTCCTTCCTTCCTTCCTTCCTTCCTTCCTTCCTTCCTTCCTTCCTTCCTTCCTTCCTTCCTTCCTTCCTTCCTTCCTTCCTTCCTTCCTTCCTTCCTTCCTTCCTTCCTTCCTTCCTTCCTTCCTTCCTTCCTTCCTTCCTTCCTTCCTTCCTTCCTTCCTTCCTTCCTTCCTTCCTTCCTTCCTTCCTTCCTTCCTTCCTTCCTTCCTTCCTTCCTTCCTTCCTTCCTTCCTTCCTTCCTTCCTTCCTTCCTTCCTTCCTTCCTTCCTTCCTTCCTTCCTTCCTTCCTTCCTTCCTTCCTTCCTTCCTTCCTTCCTTCCTTCCTTCCTTCCTTCCTTCCTTCCTTCCTTCCTTCCTTCCTTCCTTCCTTCCTTCCTTCCTTCCTTCCTTCCTTCCTTCCTTCCTTCCTTCCTTCCTTCCTTCCTTCCTTCCTTCCTTCCTTCCTTCCTTCCTTCCTTCCTTCCTTCCTTCCTTCCTTCCTTCCTTCCTTCCTTCCTTCCTTCCTTCCTTCCTTCCTTCCTTCCTTCCTTTCCTTCCTTCCTTTCCTTCCTTTCCTTCCTTCCTTTCCTTCCTTCCTTTCCTTCCTTTCCTTCCTTTCCTTCCTTTCCTTCCTTCCTTCCTCTTTAAATAAAGAAAAACAGACTAATGTGGATAAGTCCTCTGACCCAGGTATCATGCCATAATTTTGAAATAACCATGTTTATCTAGCTACAGCTCTTGGTGGCTGGTTTTGAAAGTGATCTCCAATGCATTTTAGCTGTCTTCCATTCTGGTTTACACAGAAGTTAATAATCTCATTTTGCAACAAAAAGTACATGACACTACAACAGACTTCTGATTTTTCAATTTCCTTTTAAAAATAATAACAAAAATATTTAGCAATTATTTCACCAAGGCAGGAAATATTCCCACTAAAAACACACAATTTGACAGTTACAGAGCTATGAAATAATATGAAAATAATAAGACAAAATTATGAGCAACCATGTAAAATTAATTCCAGCATTTTGTGGTTTATTTATAAAATTTTAACTACTTACATTTTTATTGTGGTTTTCAAATTGATAAACATGGTCAACAAATGTGGTATATATAGACAAGTGCAGAAAGAAGGAGAAGAAAACAGAACGAATAAGCAACAATGCTACTATTTTTGTTTGTCTGGAAAATGACTGGGTGACAATTGTATATAACCTTTGCAGCAGCTTAAAAGCAACAAGGTGTTTTCTATTATTTGTACAATTCATACTTTTGAAAAAAATATGTGCTGCAGCCTAGGCAACTCAGACGTGCAATAATCTAGGTTGCTGCTAGTGGCACAATGAGCCCTCAAAACTCACAGGTTTGCCACCTGATATGAAAATATCTAAAGAAATAAAATCCATTCCCAATTGTACTCTCTGCTCTCAAACATATTTTCTTTTCTCATAAGCCTGCCAATATAAGTTATTTGTGGAACAATTTATCTAAACTGAAAACGGCTTTACCTGCCAGTTGAAAACATATCCCAATCTATTTATCCAAATTAAACTCAGAATCTGTGACTGTCATGGTAAGCTGATAACTCTGCACTGATGTATATTATGCGTTTTTAAATGATTGTTTCTTTGTTTGGTACCTGCTTCTGGGAGTTGTGTAGCACTTCTGTTTACATTTTAGCTGAATAATTTTCCAGAATCTTTCCATTCTTAGTCGCGGTTACATTTTCCTAGCCAGGAGCTTTCAGCAATATGGTTGAATGTCTCAATTATATTTATTGTCATCTGCCCCTTATAAGGTAGTATCCAGACACTTTCCTGCATCTTACTTTGCAAATATGGACATTTACAGAAGGCCTAAGATGGACAAGGGGACAAGAAATATATTTTATCCACTTTTTTCATAGGTGATGTTTTACTGGACTGCATGATTGTATGTCAAAAAGTATAATTTCTCTAACACATTTTAAGAGTCTATTTTCCCTAATGGACCCTTATCTAATTTGTTAGTAAGTGGTGTATTCCTGCTGGAGGACTAAGAATGCACCTTACATGTAACTGATATAAAAATAATAATTCATTTGTGTCTGTTTCCTTTTGTGAGCATGAATTTTTAGGTATCACATCTTAAAAGCTCTCTGTAACAACAAGAAACTTCCTTTAAAGAGGTGTATGGAGACAAGCATAAATCCACAACAAATATTTTTGGATTATGTGGGGAGAAACATTAAAGATAATCAGGTCGAGAACTTCAGGAAATATAATTTCCCCTCAAGAGCCCAATCTTACATTGTTTAAGGAAAAGTAGAGCTCTCATATCCCCCCATTAGGGAAAAATGAAGAATATCTCAATTATCCAGACATTGAGTAGTCCAGGTCCTGCACTAGTACAAGGCATTGACAAATTAAAAACCTCTTTGAGATATATAGATGAATATTTTTTTCAAATTGATTCTTTCTCATGTGCTAGGACTAAACTAAACTACCACAGCCAACTTCTTTAGAACATCATTGTTTGGTAAATATGTTTTAATTATCTTTATGTTTTAAATATCTTTTAGGACTTAATATTTTCAATTAAAATAGTATGGAGTACTAAGTTTGTTTCTTTTCCATTTTTCTGAGGCTGTTTGTTTGAGAGATCTACTGAGGGAAAAAAAAGACAATGATTATAGCCAAGAAGTACATAATCTGAATCATAAGGAAAATTCCAAATTAGTAGTATTTTTCATCCAGAAGGCCACTAGTGGTGACTTTTTACTTATGCTTTTACTTTACTTTTTTCAAGGGAGAACTTAAAATGATGACTGGATATATTTTTTTTCGTAGTAAAAAAGGAAAAAAACCATATATTAGTAAATTAATAATACAGTGATAGCTGGCAGCAGTGAAAGCACAGCTATAGTTCATCATCTGCATCAAGTGGCTGGTAGCACTCGACAGGCATATACTGCTTGTAGATATTGCCTTAATTCAAATGTTTGGAAGAAATCTGCAGCCTCACACAACAGTTTGGGAATGAGCCATTAGTACCCTTGCTGTGCATCCCTCTTTGCAGCAGTCACCTGGCAAACAGGTGGCTAGTTCTATGTGAAGAGAAGCAAAACATGAGCAGCAACCACAGCAGCAACAACTTCTTGTGAACCTTCAAAAAGAAAAATCACATTTTAGAAGTTTGGGGATAAACTGTTGCTTTAAAATCCTAAAGGTGTTCTTTTATATAGAGAAAACTACTAATACATCTGACACTATACAATGACCTCATTGCATTTGTGTTTGCTATCCTAGGGTACCATCTGCCCCTTACCCAATTAGCCTTTGATTCTGGAAAAGCAGCTTAGAGGACAGAACTCTTGCAGCCCTCTGCAGAAATGTTTCTGTGCATGCTCTGAAAGTAGTTTGGACAATTTCAGCAACTAGCAGATAAACATGCTGAGAAAATTAACTTGGTGATATTTTTGACATTTGCATCACTTAATGACGTAAAACTATAGCATAAAAATGGCTTGATTCGAGTTTGAATCTGCACTATGAACCTCGGAGTTCAGAATAAGATAATGTTGGAAACATAATTTGATAAAAATAATATTAGTGCAAAATCATATTTTAATATTTGTGTTTTCATCATTCCTCTATAACCTTGAGAAACAGAATTTAGCAGAATTATTTCATGTGAAAGTCAAAAGACCTTATGCTTTCTTCCTGAGTATTTTGACTTTAAGAAGGTTCTCAGACACAGAAAAAAAGTAATGAAATGTCACTTCAAGGGGTAAAAGGCAAAATCTTATTATCAGTAAAGAAACCTGCTGGCTTCTCTGACACCAGCCTGTTATCCATCTCTCCTAAGCCACACCTGGGGGAAAGAAAAAACCCACCAACAAACAAACAAAAAAATCCAACTCATAATTACATT
The DNA here is from genome assembly GCF_963513975.1 of Fringilla coelebs. Lineage (NCBI taxonomy): Eukaryota > Metazoa > Chordata > Aves > Passeriformes > Fringillidae > Fringilla > Fringilla coelebs. The sequence goes on along the minus strand of NC_140030.1, from coordinate 13,704,619 downwards.
TGGTTTGATGGAACAAAGTGAATTTCAGTGCTGTGCAGCACAAACATCCCTACTGACCCACTATCTGCACACGGTCACTCTTTTTAAGTAGATCTGAACTAGTTTAGCAGCAGAATTCTCTGCAGCCACAGTGGAGAACAGTGGAGAAGACAGCAAGACCATGAAACTGTATGATTAAATATTTCTTCTGAAAAAAAAAAAAAAAGAATTGATTGCAATAGCTGTAAGAGTACAAGTACCATGAAATCCCTTGTATCTAATGTACTTATTAGGCATTCTGCTTTGAATTTACCAAACAGGTATGCAAGTGACATTTAAAAAGGCACTTTTTCAGCCAAACACTCCTTTTCTGTGTTTTGGTCATTTTTGGAAGTGGCATCAGCATAGGGAATCTAATCCAGTTGAAGAAGCATGTCTTCAGCATTCTGGACTTGAATGTTGCCTATATTCCCTGAATTTTGAAGTAATAACAGTTCCAAAGTTTTATTGCAGAGACTTTCACTTCACCTAAAGACTGCCAAAGACAAATCATCACATTTCACTGGACTTGTGCTGATTCCTGGAAGAAGTTGCCTGTTTTTTTCACAGCTGTCATCTACCTGCCATTGACATCTCTTTCTTGACATTCCCTCTGGCTTGATGTCTCACTTCTCACTTATAACTTTCCAGTGATTCTTCACTGTTGGTTGCTGCTTCACCAATTCCTTCTCACCTCTGTGGCTGTCCTCTATCTCCTAAAGAGTTGTTCCTAGGTCCCAGCCAGACCCAAGTCTGTTCTTCCTTAATATCTTTCACTAATTGCTCAGACCTCCAGGCTGCTCCAGATTTCCTCCTAATGCTCAGAGGCTTCCTGCAATATCTGCCTTCTCTGTGGAGATCTCCTGCTCTTTATTGTCAGGTGTACTGTCTCTACCCCACTGAATTTTTTAACTCTAGCTGAAAAAAAATAAGATATAAAGGGAGATAAAAGCAGCGTCCTAACCTAGCTGAGCAGCATCCTAACACAGCTGTCATACAAGCACAAAGAGAGGCAGAAACATGCCTGAGGCTAGTGGGGCAACGTAACCATATTACATTTCTTTGAACTGCAATGTTTTGCTTCCCATGGGTCACTCAGTAGATTCCAGACTCTGGTTCCAAAGAGAACAGACCAGGTCAGTCAATTTAAAGAATAGCAAAACTGGCATTTTCTGAAACTCAAAAAGACTTATTTTACAACTATGAGATTATATTTTTCTTCATGTTGCTTCTGAATTGGATTTTTCTGTGGAATTCATTCCCATAAATCCTTCGATAATGGCAGCAAAATATATCCAGCTGTATCTATTTTCTTGTGTTAGTAGATAACTTGCTTCTTGAAAGAATGTCCTTTTGTTTTGGAAAGTATAATTTAGACTCTGAAGCTGTATTGTGCTCTGAGCATCTGCATATTGTTATATCTGAAATTTTACACTAAAGTGTAAAATTTTCTTGGTGTATTGTAAAAGAGCTGAATACAGACTACTGCAGAACACTTTAACTTTCAGCCATATATTATGCACAACACTACATTATTTCTACAACTTCTTTTAATAGTTGTGAGGTGTAACATGACAAGCATATCTCTAAAAGCCATCTTTCTATGCTTGAACAGAATTATAAAATTTCAGATTTCATAATTAGGAGACAATGAAAAGCTGTGGCAATTGTCTAGCTGTCAGCTTCTTCAAGCCATGGCAGTAAATCAACCTGCATGGAAAGTTTGTGATCAAGGTCACATAATTTCTTACCTGGTGGAGAGCACAAGCTCTGACTGTGAAGAAAAGGAAGCAGACCTATGTCTGAACCCCAGCAGAAAGCAGTCAAGTAGCTTTTATTTCCAAAATAAGCTGATTTGGAAAATAAACCATGGTAAACCTCCATTTATGAACCTGTGCACTCTGACTGCTATGAGCTGCAGTTTTCCTGTGTGTTGCTGTATTCCTGAAACAGCCAAACTGACTTTGACAGCAGCACAGACTCAGAGCAGGACAAAAAAGTTTTGCTTTTGACCCCCACTTTTTCTGTTTTGTCTTCTCTTGGGAGCAAAACAAGTGCACTCAAGCAGACTACCTAGAAGGGCATTTCTAATCAAATATTTCTTCATACATTCTTCATTCCTAGAAATAGGCTAACAGGTAGAAAATGTGAGTTGTTATCCCACTCGTGATTTTCAGAAAGACTTCTTTCTTTTTCTTTCTTATTGTATCTACTATTCTTCTTTTGGTTGCAAAAGAACTTGCTGCTTCTAAAATTCAGTAAACCTTGGGTAAGATTTCTTGGTCCATTAAAGCCACATTGCTCTTGGCACAGATTTGAAAGCAGCATGGAAATGATATAAGTAATTTGTCCTAGGCAGGATAGCTCTGTTGAAATCTGGCAGAAGAGGTTTTCTCTACCTAGACCTTTATGGATCACAGTACAGTACAGTTGTTCCCAACATTTTTTAAGGTTAATCTTCTTATGAGACAGCAAAGCCAACTCACATTGTCACAAGTATATTTTCTCTTTCTTCCCTGATCACTCCTAAAATTTCTTATTCTCATGTCTTTTCTGTACTAAATATAACTTCTTTTGAATAAAATTATTTTTCAGTTTTATAAATAATCATGTAAATAAATATAAGGATAAGGAAATTTGTAATATGGAGTGTAGGTTGATGCCTAATGCAGTTTTATATGTAAAATAAGATATAATTTTATAATAAAACATTGTTACTTATATAGTAATGTATATACACTTAAAATTTTGCAAAAGGCCTGCTAGCAATTTTGCTCTTTTTAAGGATAGCAAAATACAAATATTTAACCATACTTATAAAAATAATGCATTTCATAAATTCTGAAAAATAGCATACTTCATCCTTTTATTACTGAATGTTGTGCTTATTTTACTGTAGAAGTAAAACCACCTACATGTTCACCCATAAGAGTTTTATAGACATTCTCTTATTGAACCTTTCAGTGAAAATATAGTAAAATGAGGGCATGTATAACAATGAGAAGCACTAAAATATAAGATCTATAAAAGTTAATCTGAAATTATTTGGCAGTGGCATTTACATAAAAAATAATCTTCACATTCTACGTCATTATGATTTTCTTTATGATACTTTGCAATGTGAAATTTAATAAGTAATTCCTGTCATTAGGAAAAATACCACCCACAGTTTTAAAGACAAGTAAGAATATGTTTATATGTAGGAATGAGAAATTTACAGAGTTATCAAAGGACAGTAGTGTCTCCAAACCATCTACAGTCTTACTGCAATATCCATAATAAAAAAAAATCCTGAAATATTGTCTGCATACTTCTGAAGATAATTTTAACTCAATGTCTGTTGGGAAGTATATTCACTGTGCTATCTTCAGTGAGCCCACAGTTTGCTCAAAAAATGATTGAACAGACAGACACAATACAGCACTAATGTTCATATATGAACATCTAGAATGCATGACTAAATAAAGAAGAAATATGCATGTGTCACTGAAAAAATACAAGGGGAAATAAAACTGAACTGAACCTTAATTTTTAATACTAATTGCTTTTTTTGTCTATTATCTGCATCTATCTGCCAGTCAGTAGTTTGCAAGGAAATTTGGTCTGATTCCCACTGTGGTGTCAGACCTCTACTACAACTTTCCCTTGCAGTCTTGATTAGCTTGGAGATTCTGAAATGGTTTTTCAATCCATCATTTTCTTCTTTAAATTAATAGTATGAAGGCTGATAATTCATATCCCCAAAAAATGGCCTATTTTTCATTGTCTTCATTTTCTGTTAGGATTGCAATTATGGCCAATAATTGCTATTATTACTATTAAAGTAACAAATTACTGTAAAAATAACAAAAGTAAAAGAGTTTTTCAGAGAAAGAAAGAAGGAAAAGAGAATTTGCAGATTTTAATAATTTTTGTTATGAAAATTTTGAAATAGTTAAGTATATTATCAGTATCATTTTATAATTTTTGTTATTTATCTGCATATTAACATAACATTAACAACTCTACATTTCATTCACTAGAAGGAGAGCATATGACTCTCAAATTCTTGGTATTTTTATAACCTTTTGGAGTCTGTTTTAATTTAGAGAGAAAAAATTCTCTTGTTTGACATGAAAACAAAACTATTTTCCAGAAGTCGCTATAAATGATGGGCTGTTCTGAATGAAAAATGTGATATTGGACATTCTTTTTTTTCCCAAATAGAATAAAAAATTAAAGAAAACGTGTCACTGGCTTACATAAGATTCATTAAAAAAAATCAAGTCTAAAAGTATGGTAATCACAAAAGAAAAGAACTATTTTAGTGTTTCCTAAGTGGATGCTATCATTGCCATGATAATTGCAGTCTATTTCCCCTTTTTCTTCACCATGTAATTTGTCTGTAAGGCAGAGCAGATGCAGTAGTACAGCAAACTTTCACAAATGGGTCAGCTACACAGCTGTAAAATAACTGTGATTTCAAACCTTTCATTTGCCAGACACAGACCAGCCCCAAGAATTCCACGTGAAGAGGTCAGATGGAGGGGCTTTGGTGGGCACCTGCCATCCAGGCAGGACCAGCCTGCCAGAGGCAGAAAAAGCCTCTCTTACATCACCAGCAGGACCAGCAGGGCTAAGTGGAACCTCAGCAGCTTAAGCTGTGTTTGATGGACAGAAGAAAAATATTTCCCCTAAATTTCTGCCTTTTCTACCTCCCTTTTTCATCTTTCATTTCCTTCCTCTCCTCACCATTCTCTCCAACATCAGTGTGACTCTTCCCTGCTGCTGTCCCAGACTATTCCTTATTGATTGGGTTTTTGTAGTCTGTCTTTATTATTACAACTGTCTCTGTATCTGATCAAAGGTCTGCTAAAAATGGTGAGAGTACTCTCACTACAGCAACTGCATCATAAACACATCCCTTTTAATACTTTGGATACCTATACTTAAAATATCATTTTTTCCCTCAACAAAATAAACTCCATTTAACATGCCTATAGGGGATTAAACTGTGACAAGTCTGCTCTGTCAAAAAATTTTGGGATTACTCTCATTTCCAAAAATTGGTTTTGGGTGTCTTTGGATGGAACATCTAGAAGCAGACACTTCAGCAGCTCCACAGGTATTGCTTCATGTGCTGAAGAATGTTGCTTTTTTTATTTTTTATTTTTATTTTCTTCTTTTAATTGAAAGATGGCACATAGCTGCTTCTTTCTGCTTTTGCTTCTTCCTATCAAACCAGGAAACAGTATCTGTACATGCCTAGGAGATGACATTGAGTTACTAAAGTTTATTTCAAGTTGAACAAAAGACATACAGTGAATTTTGGAATAGAATTACAATTAATGGCATTGACAGTATAAATTTGCACCTCCTTTTTTACTCCTTCCATGTGCTGCATATTTGGCATTCAGTCCTTTGTTCTACCACTGCAACTTGTGTGTGTCTAAACAGACAGAGAACTAACACAGTTATAGAAAAAAAGAGAGAGAAAAATATTCTATTTTGTTTATTTTGCTTAATGGATTCAATAGAAAATGAATGTTGGGCAAAAAGTAAAAGCGCACACACAGGATGGCAGGAATAGGGACAGAAAGGGCAAAGTAGGAAAAAGGGATGTTTGGATGTTTATCTTATACCTAGAAACCCTTTAAGTATCTCAGGCATTTCATGCAAGTCCTCCCCTGTGTTTACCTAGGGGTAGTTTGGAACAAAGGTTTGTGGAGCTGCTTTTACACATCAGCCTTTAATTGTTCTATTTCAGACACCAAATTACTTTGTACTTAATTTAAAATGCTTATGTACCTTGCAGAATCAGGGTCAAAAATTCTAGCTCATGTTTGGAGCAGGAGGTGGAGGAGGGAATGCATTATGTACTAAATGAATAAAATGACCCAGAAAAACAGTCAGAAAATGGACTTTTCTGACTACTGAGTTGAAGTTATGAGTGTATTGTATTCTCTGTAGTACAGAAGTATTTTTCAACTAACACTGATAAGCCAGGGAGCCACAGATCGAGTTTATCAGGTCCATCCTGCACATCTTGTCAATGATTTTCATGTGCAATTAATTACATCAAAAATTATTTCTGTCAGATCAAATAAAAGTATTTTCTGCTTTTACAGGAATGACTTCAGTTGCTCAGCTTTTCTTTGGGGCTCACTTTTGCCCTGAATACTTTTAAAATCTCTTCCAATTTATTGCTCATATACATAATCATTATATGCTATTAGGTGTGTCGTGAGTCTCTCAAGAGTAATAAAAATGTTGAAACTGTTTCAGGAGTGATACAAACATTTGAACTTTACTCAAACTACCATTTCCCTGTAGTAATCTCTTTTGCATGATAATATGTTATTTTAGTAGCTCTGTTGCAACCACTCCCTTCCTTTAACCAGAATATTCCTGATGTCTTCTACACCCATGGAAATCACAGTTTTCTCACTGGAAATGTAAACAGAAAACCATGTGTTCACATAGCTTCTTTCTTCATTCTTATTAAAATCTGGTGGTACAGATTCCTTGGGTTTCTGCATCTTTTTCTCATGTTAGCTATTTTATTCATCCATGTATAATTTAGGCCTTTTCATAAAAGAGGCAAAATGGTTTTATAGAGCAAGTAAGCTCCTGTGCTGATGTTAGTGGTTTTCCATAACATGAGAGCAAAAGAGGTGAAGAAAGTTTCCAAAATAATTTTTTAGAGTTTTTTTGTTTTGTTTTGATTTTTTGTTTGTTTTTTTTTTATTTGGTTGGTTGGGGTTTTTTGTGGAATATTAAATATAAATTGCCTTTAGCCTTTCAAAAAATCAAGTTTGTAATGTTTGAAGACCTTAATGACAGGAATGTAGTTCAGAAAGAAAATGATTCTGCTATATTTCATCATGAAAGCTCTTTACCATGAAATTTTGCAAGTTAAATAATCTGGAAATATTTATCAGCGTTAGAAGACTACTTTTTTTCAAAGACAAGGACTTGATTCTTCAGTAGTCCTAGGACAACAGCAGGGTTCAGTACATTATCAAAAAATTTAAAAGTGTTTAATGTGGGATTTTGACTTGTAACCCCTACTGGCATCCCATCTGTTTCTTGAATAAATAATATAATTCATCAGAAAGAGAAAAAATTGTGTCAAAACATCCAGATACCAGATGAATCCTCAAGTAAATTCTTACACAGTTGTCAGTGTGGAAAATCTGTAGTAACTTAAATAACAGTTAGTTTTACAAAGTTGGTATAAATATTCAGTCATGCTAAGTTGACTTAGGGGTAAATAGAATTCTATCATCCAGCCATTGAGGTAAGATAAAGTAACATACAAATATCTCTTTCCCTGGAATTAACTTTGAATGAAGAATACACTGGCTATGTTGGACATGTATAGCTTATATGAAGCAGTTTGACACACACAAGTATTACAAAACCATCATCTCAAAGAAACTCCAGTCCAGCCATCTTTGTGAGAATAAATCTTTATATTTTAGGAAAGTTTTTAGTTAAATGGAAATCACTGGAGTAATCCCTCTCTGGAATGGGTTATCTCCATCTTTGCAAGTTTTCAAAAATTGGCTAGAGAAAACAGACTGACTTCACCTAGAGCTAGCAATAAATCCAGCTAGAAGTCTGGTCTGAAAAACCTCCAGGATTCTCTTCTGACTAACATTTCTGTTAGTCTTCCTGACAGAACTGCCTGATAAAGACATTCTCACCTGAACAAGGATGCTTCATACTGACAGAGAACACAATCCAAAGTGCTCCATATATTATTCAGTGGAACTGAAGATACCACTTTCCAGAAATGTCAGTTTGTATCCTTTGAATGACTTAATTTTAACAGTGAAGGTTTACTGGGAAGGACAGTGAAAACCTTCCCTTTCTGAAAGGTTTTTAAAGAAGTTTTTATGACAAAGGCAGAAAAAAAAAGAGAACAAATGGGACTTCTCCATATCCAAAATAATCATAGAGCAAGTTGTAAGTTTGGGCAAGCACTGTTTAGAGAGAGAAAAAAAATAGAGTGATTTGGATTCACAGAGGATTCAGATAAGCAGGAGAGGAGCTGGGCATCTCTAGACAAATTAGGACAGCAACTGCCTTGGCATCTTGCTGCTATGAGATAAATAGAACACGTGTGCTGATATTCTCCAGACAACAACCGAGGTCACCAGCACAACTATTGTCAACAACAGTTTTTATCATTTATAAGTGGAAGACCAGTATCACTGCCAGTAACAAAGCAGTTTGATTTAAAAAAATAAATAATAACAAAAAAAATTATCAAGTTTTTGTGGCAATGTCAGCAGTGGGATTCATGCTGTGAGAAGAAACATCCCTTTTCCTTTATCAACTCAGCAGAGTGTTATGATCCTCACATTCATTAAGGTTTTTTAATTAATGAAAAAAACACATTGTTCAGCAATCAATTGTTCAAAAGCAAGAACTTTCAAAAGGAGTTTCAAAAGCAAGGGTTTTGAACAGTATGTGATAAGTATTGGGCCAAAGGGCCATGGGTCAGAGCTCTGATGGCAGCAAAAATGTAAAGAGTGCAGGAAGATGTGTTATTCATTTAGTAGGTGACACTGCTGCCTCAGACTGTAATAAAAGTCTGACCTAGAACATATTTGATTCTCTACATGGATCAAGATACTATTTCTTAGAGAAAAGCTAGGGTCAAATATTATTGAATATGAGGTAGTACAAAGAAGTATCTCCTGATTATTCACATTTTCTTGCTGAATCCATCAGTACAAAGTGAGCTAGAACAGGCAGGATTTAAAGCAAAAAGACTATTTAAACCAGTAGGAATGGTGTCAAGGTTTAATGAAGACTTAGGATGTCTTGAGGAAAACAGTAAATCTTATACATTTCCAGGATAATTTTCTTTGCCTTAACCAATGAATATTTCATATTCTTTTTAAAAACGATCTACAAATAACAGAATGAATGCACAGTTTGTTTGGACACACTTAGAGCTTATTTTACAGTGCCAACAATGCTGAAAACTATTTCAGTTCATTACAAAAATGTCCTTTTTATGATGCAATTACAGAAATTACTTATAAAACCTATATATATATATAGGCAATTACAGCAATTGTTTATTTTTTACTTCAGTGCTATGTGAGCGGAAAATAAAAACTCAATGAATCTTCAATGTAATCCTAGAAATACATTGTATTTTTAAATCCTGCAACAAACATATAGCAAGAATCTATGTGCAACATCCCTCAATACTTTCCCTTTCCCTTTCCCTTTCCCTTTCCCTTTCCCTTTCCCTTTCCCTTTCCCTTTCCCTTTCCCTTTCCCTTTCCCTTTCCCTTTCCCACAGAACAGTGTAAAATACCACTTAGGAATGGATTTTAGCCAAGTTCCAAGTTGCTCTGGTAGAAATTACACCAAGAGTATTTTGAGGAGCTTTTTTTTGCCTTAACCCTTTTCAAGGAGCTAAGAAGTTTAAGATGTAAAAATTCAACACATTTTCAAAAAAAAATTACTCTTATTTCATCCATAATTATTACTCTTGAGCTGTTCCCAATTTTTAAATGGTAAACAATTCTTATTAGCAAACCCAGAAGCCTTTCATGCTTTTCTTCTTTTTTTTTTTTACTGTCACATGCTCCCACCTGCATAATTCAAGGCTCACCTGCAGTGGTTTACATGCGTGCCTGTCCCTAGAGCAATTTCTCTATTGCTGTGGCTGTACCCCTTTCTGATGTACTGTCACTTGTGGTTACCCTCTGCTTCACCTTGCCTGTGGGGCCCTTGACCCAGAATCCATATTTTAACTAAATTATAGCCTAGTTTTGAGTTCATTAATATTTTAAAGTAATTCAAACACCTGTTCCAAATTCATCAGAAAACAGTTTCCCCCAAAAGTTATTGGAGGAGTAGTTGCAAACAAAAGAAAAAAAGACTAAAAGGTTCTTTCCTGGTACAAACAGATGTATATTTGCACAAAGTGAATTGTCACTTGGATCTGTTTTAGATGATCACCTTCAACACAGTAAACAAAAAAGGATTGTCAATGGGTCTTGCAGACACATTTTAGACAATAGAGTAATTCTCTCCCTTCAACTTCTCACAGTCAAGTTTCAGGTCACTCAAGCATCTTAAAGACATTGGTCATCAAATTGCAGTTAGATTATACAGAGTTTCCTTTGTAATTTCCTCCTGATTTTACTGTTCAGTTTTGAGTGATAATGCGAAAATTGCGATATGAACTCACAATTTGACTTTAACAGAAACTAAGAATTAGTTGTAGAATTTATATTCTTTCTTGCTTTTAAAAACTACAGAAAGTTTCAAATAAATAGAACTTAAATCAGTTCTCATACATAATGCAAATAATCTATTTTGCATCTACATAATTACATAATTTCTATACTTGCAACATAATTGAGACACAATCAATGATTTTACACAGGTTTCACTAAAGCAATTTTACCTTTCAATGTTTGGACAAATACATTTCAAAACTCCTTCTGTCCTGTAAAGCTTCATTTTTTTCTCTGTGCAGCCAGGTTGATGCTGTAGAAAGGCTAAGCATGCAGAGCATATATATGCACAATAAATATATAAAAATATTTACATTCAATATATGAAAATACATAAAACACAGGCAGAAACATGGAGCACTCAGAAAACAGACAGCAGAAATGATCACGTTCTTCTCCCCTCTCTGACTGGTCCTTTTGTGAGGAAAAAATATATATAAAATATTAATATGTACATATTACATGAATATATTTTAATATATTAGATAGAAAATAAATATATAAATTTTTATCTATATATCAATATATAGATAGATATATACATATATTTAATTTTTATATTTCTGTGAATGTATATTTTTTTTAATATATATATTTATGCCAGTTAGGAACCATTTTCTTCACACATTTAGCTGAAATTTTAGAGTAACTCAAAGTTATGTTCCTGTCTGTGTTGTGAAATCAATATTCTGCCATCCATGAAATCACATGCAGCTCAGGGGCACTTCTGGTTGTGCAAGAGGAATCTCTTTTTGAGAAGGCAGGGAGCATGTAAATCCTGATGGAATTTATGCACAATGTAAAATTACATACATTTTTCACTGGGGAAAAAAGCAATCATACTGGAAAAATGTAAAATCTGATCCAAACTAACCCAAAATTGATATAATTTAAATTTAACTGTCTTGTGACTATACACATCACTGAGTCACAGGAGTCCAAGCAGTTCATATTACATGTAATGGAATGCAACCATTTCTATTGAGACCAAAATTGCAAATATATAGGTAGTTTTAATCATGTCAAAGTCCTTAGACCTTAATATCAGAACCATATACTTTAAAAAAAACAGTAGAGCATTTCTTTTCCAAGTCCAGAATGCTATTTACTTTTATTATTTATTTAAGTAAGGTTAAATTGCTTTTGTCCCAGGAAAAAGCCTTTTGTTTTGTGCAGAGAAAAATAAGATCTTGAAGTGTATTTATTTATTTACTTAGTTAGGTATATTTCCTTGGGTGAGTTAGAGAACATTATATATTATTAACATAACTGCATTATAATGAGATGATGGATCTGAAAATCAGAATGTTCTTGGCTATCTGAACAGCTGTTTGAGTATCAGCAATTATTCTCTGTGACAAGGAGAAACAAGAAGGTAAATGAAAACTTTATTTTCCTCACTCTCCAGGAAATACAAGAAGGATGTCCCAGGCAAAAAATGGCATTCCCTATCAGTGTCACTACTGATCACAAATGTCCTGAGGCTCAGAGTTATCCCACAAGCCTTGGTAAGTACCACACCTCATGCCTGAGTGGGAAATGACACAAGTGATGGACAGGCTACCAGAGGAGAGGAAAATGCTTGTCCATCAGCTTGTGTCGCTGACCATTAGGAAATTTAAAATACAATTTGTTTCTAGGAAGGTTTGAGTCATTTAGCATCATCAGGCTCAATCAGTAGTAGCTGATCTAGATATTCAAGAGAAAGCTCAAGTGTCAGGGAGAGAGACAAAATGTTTCCTGTGATGTTGGTCCACCTAAACGACTTTCTGCTCGCATGTGCTACAGTGACACACTGGCTCTGGTGGGGACTGTGCCCTTTGCAAGGGTTTTGCAACACTTATGGCACCAAAGCACAGCAGAGTAAACCAGAAAAATATACAAACACAGAAAAAATAGGAAGATACAGTCTCATGTCTCCATAGCTGCGTTGTGGAGTTTTTGTGAAGGCACATAATATTTTGGAGGTGACAATTTTGACACTGCCCTTGATTGCTGACAGTATGACCTGACCCTGACTTATATATCTCTTTAGGGGTTTATCAGGAGCTTCTTGTTTGTCCATGAAGACCTCCTGCTGCCTTTCTGTTGTTTTATATTTATTTCAGAATCATTCTTTCTTAAACTTAAAGGAGATCATCCTTTAAAATCAGCCAGCTCTCTTCAGCTCACTTCCAGGAGTTTATCTCACAGACTTCTTCCAAGAAACTGTCCAAACAGGTCAAAGTTTTTTCTCTTGATAATTAGGGTTGCAGTCCTGCTATTTTCATCTTTTCCTATTCCCAGGTTCCTCACCACCACATCTCATGCTTTAAGGTACTGGGCAATATTCAGGTGGTAGGGATCTAAAGTATCAAGTTATTGCTTCTGCCTTATAGGTCAATATTTGAGATACTGTAAGAGACAGAAATTCCTGAATTTTCCCATCAAGATAAGTCCAGACCACTGTTATGGTACTTTTTGGGATGTCTATGATGATTCCTAGGCCCAAATTGAGGAAAGGTAGATAAGAGTAAAAGTATGTGCATAGCCTAGATGTTGCCACAGCTGCTAACAAAAATTTTTTTCTGGATAAATTTTATGTGGATAAAATTCCTTCCTTGTGAGGAAGACCATTTGAAGAGTTCAATTTTTACCAGCCCTTAACAACTTGATTTCTCTCTCTGTCCATTTTCTTCATTTTCTCCACAATCCCTTTTATAATCCTCTTTTACACTAGTTATGTTCAATAATTCCCACATGGTTTGAAATAGTAATATGTGTGTGTGATGTTATAGCTATATGGAACAGAAAATTGAATTATCATAATAATTTTTTGGGCTTAACTTCTTTGAATATCTACTTTTACTCAAAATCCAAATTTGTATTGTCACCTAGGAATACTCTGTTTTCCCAGAATATAATAAAGTTGACCCAAAGCTCATTAAAATCACTGCAGAGATGCTTACTGCCTTCAGGCCCCTACTGAACAATGAAATATTATAGACCATAAAGCTCCTAAAAATGTGTAAAATAAAGATTTAGGATATAGGGACTGAAATCTTCATTATATCTCTGCAGAAATACTACTGTTGAGCTTATAAAAATTCTACCAGTCTTAAAATATGCTCACTAGTAACTGTTCATAGCTCAATCTAAGAAAAATCACATAAAAATAGTATTTATGTATCTCAAATGTGGCCTGCAGAGTTGAAGTAGTGGGCATATATTATTCGTATTTTTAGCAGTCTTTGTATAACATTATGCCTGAAAATCATTCAAAGTCTGATCCAGAAAATCCAAGAGGAGTTTTAACACTGATCTATGAGGGAAACAGAGGTAACACAAATTGTAAGGTAGAAAAGAATTCAGGTCAGATTGATGTCTTTGCAATGACTGCTGAAAGGTCTATAAAATCTCTTCTTTTTCTTCCTTCATTTAAAAAAGAATAAAATTCCAGTATCGATGGAAATGGAGTAGATAGCCAACCCAAAATGTAAGATAATTCTAAAAGAACAGAAAAATATATTAAGCACTATTTATAGTTCAACCGAAATACTGAAGGTGAAGCAGCCCTTTCTCTCTCATTTTTAAATTTATAAAATCCTAATACCGCACACAGATTGTAGAGTATTTCCTTACTATTTTATTCACAGACTGAGGAAAATATGTATGTAACTACCTGTGACTAAACACATTAAAACATCTGTTTTAATGAGACTTTTCTCACAGTGAACTGTGAAAAGATTTCTCTTTTAGCAATTACCTCTCAGGGAACTTTGTTGAAATTTCATCCTGTAAGCTTCTGGAATACAAGTATGTAAATATTTACTGGAGCCTAGCAATTTTTTAAGATTATGGTGGGTTGAACCTGGTCAGGTGGCAAGGGCACAGCACTAGGTGCTGGGGAGAGGGGAGAAAATGAATGAAAGGCCCATGGCTGCACCAGGGCTGCAGGGGAATCTCTGCTCCAGCACCTTTTATTTGATAAAAATATCACAGAAAATATCAAGGAAAAAAATTAAACAATCACCCTGTTGCCATAGCCTCGGACAGACAAAACTGCCAAGTCATTTAATAGCTAGTTTTTGAAAAGCAAAAATGTGAATTGCAATATCTTTCTTTGACCTTTGCTTCCCCTGCCATTCATCATGCATAACTTTCTGCCTCAGCTTTGACTAGGAACAGCAAAGCAGGAGTTTATTATGGAAGAAACCTTTGGAAGTCAGAGGAGGCTGTAGGATAATGGCATTGACAGACTCTTGGAAATAGAAGCATGAAATTTGTTCCCACTAAACACCAGTCCCCGGTTTTTAGAGGTGAATTAACAGTTCCATTTCTGGACCTCTGTCCTGCACTGAACAGTACCAGTTTTGTCTTTTACTTAGAATTTTTCCCTTCTTGTTATTTACTCTTTTATTCTCATTTTCACCTCACCTGAATTTTTAGGAGGATCATTGACCTTTTGTCTACAGGAAGTCTTTGTGAGGGCCTGTACTAGAGTGTCCTTTCTTGCAAGCAGCCCTTCAGCAGAGTGCTGCATGAGTACTTCTTCACAGGCAGCAACTGACTAGAAATTATTGGTGAAACCCACCTGAATGTAGGTGCTAATGTAAACTACACTGAATTTGTGCCAGATACCATCATCTACTCTTTGGCATCCTCTAACTCTTAAAAATGCATTTCATACCAACATGTTAACTGGGTTATTTTTCCAGTTTCTGCCCTATATAATGATGTCTGAACCTCAGGGCTGGGGACTTCTAAAAGCGCACATATTCCACCTGTCAGTACAGAGAATGGAAACGTCTTGCTAAAATTTTGTAGCCTATGGTGGTCTAAACAGTATTTTGTCCAACTGTTTTATTAGCCCACAGGATGTGATCAGAAAAGCATTCAAAGGCTGGCAGCATTGGAAGTTATTGTGAGGTGATGTACCAGAGCACCTGCCTGGATGGAACAGGACACTCATAAGAGGGGAGAATGGCCAAATAAGTGATAGATGATCCTCACCTGCTGGTAATTAGACAAAATAGTCATACTTGGAGATGGGGAAATTATCACATCAGCTGTAGAAAGGGTTACTTTTGATGACTTGAATAAGATTCTCCTATTTTAATTTTTATGTTTCATTTACTGAAGAGTGAGTAATAACGGAGTTCAGTGTTAAGGGTAACATCCAATATGTTGCAAAGTTTAATTCTACACTACTGAGAACAGAGGGGTTCATTTTTCCAACACTGTTATAATATTGTTTCCAAAGTATTGTGTATATACAAATGTTTTAATTGACACTAATAATCTCCTCAAGAAAATAGAGCAGAGCCTTGGAAGATAGCAGCTGAGAGAACACCAGGCAGCACCAGCAGTTTTGAGAATGTAAGTGTTTACAGGAGATACTGGAGCAAACCAGAAAATAGGCCAGTTATTTCTCCAAGCGCTAATTTTGGCGTGAGTAAAAATCAAATAATAATGGCACTATAGGCTCATCTTTTAATAAATATTTAATCAAGAATCTAATGACCTTTATCAACTTTTTTGTAGCAACAAGTCCTTATCTGAATGCAAGGCCCATAATTATATTTCATTTCAATATATACAGTAACAGATATTTCTAAAACTTTTAAACATTTTGGCATCTTGATATCATTCTTGTGAGACAAATGTTGGCAAGAGATTTACATATGTGTAAAATAAAATTCTAAATACACATAATTTTAAAAATTTTTTTTATTTATATTTTCATGCACTCAGTTTAGGTATTTCTAAAGAGATTAAGTCACAAGCTGACATTGTGGATTCTTCTATTCTTGGAGCTTTTTTACTTTGAGAAAGTTTTAAATGCTCATTATATAATCTGATTTTCAGTCTCTGAATGAAGAGCTACTAAGTTATCTAACTTTAATGAAAATCATATGAAACGTAAAGGTCAACAATGACGTTATCCTCACAGCATTGTATTGATTTGAGCTTATAGAGATAAACTATAATGTTATTTATTAAAGATTTAATAAACCACTGGTTATCAATGAACTTTTGAAAAACTAGAAGGAATAAAGAAAACCTCCTGCTTAGTCAGAAAATACTGAATTTGCATTTCTACGGAAAAAAACTAAGTAAGGAAAAAACTAAGTAAGGAAAAAAAAGAAATCCCCTTCTAAATTATGCACTGACAAACTCCATGCAAACTATTTAAATTTTGTGCCTACAATGGATTTCATGCAATGTATTTCATCCTTAGAATTAAATATTAGAAACATATCAGGCATTGCTGACACTTCATGTAACTGGAACTAAGGACCATATCTTTCAAATACTTTCTAGCATTTTCCATGGGTTTAAAAGACGGATACTGGGAACCTTACCTACATGGATTTACTCCCCTTCTCATAATTGCTCCCACTGACATTACAAGCACTAACAGTATGATAATTTGTGATTTAAGGTTGCAAGCTGTATCATTAAGTTGCATGATTATGCTATGTAATCAAAATTTCCAGGCTTATTGCAAAATAAAAACTCTAGCACTTATCTATCTAAAGTTCCATCATGAAAGAAAAAGCAGCCTCTCACAATTTATTTTCAATTGGATAGATGATTAGGGTCTTTCTCAATTAGATCACAAATGAGTGAATAAAATTGTACCAGATTTTTAAGTTTAAGGCATAAAATAGTTTTTGAACACTCAGTGTGATTCAGCACTCAAAGCAAGATTATCTAGACCTTCAGAATTCAAATCAAAAGAAAACCACACTTATACCAACTTCCAAAATACCAGTATTAAACAATTTTAGATTTTATTAATAAATCTTAAAAATTTAAGATCTCAAACCTTTTTCTTGCATCTAATTATGTAAGGTCACATCTAAGAGAATGTGAAGCTTCAAACATTTTTTATTTTCACTGAAAAGGAATTGAATTTATTTGACTAAATAGTGTAGGTTCTTACATTTACTAAACTTACCATAAGGATTATTATATTTTCATAAGCCACATCTTCAGTGGCTAAAAGTGAGGACGACTGAAAAGAAGCTGTCATTAGGTAAATTCCTCTAGCAGAAGGCAATGTTTTCACAAATATATGTTTCATAGTTGTTCAGAATGTTGGTTTTGCCCTATCAAGTTTTCTGAATCCTTACCTCAAAAGAAAACATTCAATATTTAAATTCCATTTAACACAGAAGTAAAATTTACTCCCTAAGTCACTGTAATTATATTTTCACCAATCTTTGATTTTCAGAGAAAATTCTGTTCATCATGAGGACAAAGTTGTGAATAACTTGTTAAGGTCAGGTTTTTAATTTGTGTTTTATTATGTAGGGGTAGATGCAAACTGAAAGCTAACATGGGAAGGTTTAAAATTGTGTATTTTTTCATTTTTGGTATATTTTTGGTAAATCATTACTGAAATCACTATTAAGACACCAGTAAGAACTAATACATATGTATGTTTGTGGCTATGTGCGCATGTTAACGTTCACCTAAAATTTATGGTTATGGGAATTGTCCTTAACATCCAGTGCCTTCAGGAGAAATCTGATTTGTGAAGTCATTCAGGTTAGAAGAGATCTCAGGGAAAATCTAGACCAGCCACCAGCTCCAAGCAGGGTGAAAACTGAATTCTGACCAGTTGTTCATGGTTTTGTCCAACTAGAATTTGAAGATCTCCAAAGACAAATGCTAAACAATCCGTAAAGAACAACACATCCTCATGCTTGATTATTCACATAGTCAACCCTCCTGAATTTCAATTTATGACCAATTTCTAACTTTTTTTTCTGTACCTCTCAGTAAAGAACTCTCTCTTCTTGGCACTCTACTCTGCAACTTTTAAAAATTTCTGTTAGGTCCCCTTCAAGACTTCCCTTTTCCAGGATAAACACCCTAGCTCCTTGACTCTCTCCTCTTATCTGGGCCATTAAAGAGGAAATAGCCTTTAATGTGATCAAGTGCAACCGAGTTTTCCTCAAATTATCCATGACAAGCACAGGAAAAAAATATGTATCTTCAAGATGTTTTATATCTTCACACCTTCCCCCTAAGGACTTGACCTGTGGTCCAGTGAAGTCAGCAGCACAACACCTATTGATTTCAAGAGTTTTACATCAAGCCAAAACAAAAAGAATTTTTTCAGGTTTTTTATGAGTTCTTGAACTTTGACCAGTAATTTAATATAGGGGTTTTTCAAATCCTAAACACAGAACATTTGGGAGGACTTAAAGTGGAAAAGCATCTATAATATGAATAATAACTACATGAACAAATTGAAATAAACCACCTTCTTTTTTTTTTACAAAAGCAGGTCAGGAAGAAAAAAAAACAACCCAGAATTTTTTGGGGGGTTTTTTGTTTGTCTGTTTGGAGGCTTTTGTTTAGTTTTGGGGTTTTTTGGTTTTTTGGTTTTTTTTGTTTGGTTTGGGTTTTTTGCTTGATTTTTTTGGTGGGTTTTGTTTGTATGTTTGTTTGCTTGCTTTGTAATTAAACATAATACCTACAAGTTTCCTAGCAAATGAGACAATCTCTTTTTGGGGAAAAATTCTTCCCTAACCTATCAGAGTAATCAAATGAAAAGTTTTAAAACAGAAAATCTTTTGCTGGCACATCTGAACAAGATGGGGTTTTTTTGTTTTTTTTTTAACAGAAAGGATTTCAAAAGTATTTAGTATAGGAAAATTGCAAGACAATATTATGCAAATTCCAATATTAGTGATTGAGAAGCTAATAAGGAGAGGTGCTCTGCTGGACCTCACGTTCATTAACAACTTATTGCTGCTTATTGGAGAGAAAAAGGTTGAAGGCACCATTGACTTCAGTGACAACAAGATGGCAGAGTTCAGGATTCTGAGAGGAAAGAGCCAGGCAAAAAGCAAGATCACAACCCTGGACTTCAGAAGAGCAGATTTTTTCCTCTTCAATGATCTACCTGAAAGAATCCCATGGGATAAGGCCCTGTCAAGAAGAAGGGCCCAAGAAAGTTTATTGATATTCAACAATCCCCTTTTCCTAGCTCAAAAGCAATTCACCCAAGAGATACCCATGAGCAAGGAGCTCCTGGCTAAACTTAAACACAAAAAGAAAGCCTAAAAATATTTGAATCCTCGGCAGTATTAAACAAAGTATTGCCAGCAGGTTGAGGAAAGGTATCATTCCCCTTTCCTCACTGATGGTGGGGCAGCATTTTGTGTCTTGAATCTAGTTCTAGGCTCCTCAGTATGAGACAGACATCCTGAAGAGAGTCCAATAAAAGTACACAAAGATGTTTAAGGAACTGGAGCATTTATCCTGTGAGGAAACACTAAAAGAGCTGGGTGTCTTTTATCTGAAGAGGAGGCTAAGAAACATTCTTAACTTATTTTTCTTATTGCCCAGTGGCAAGGCAAGAAGCAACAGACACAAACTGAAACACAGAGTATCATCTAAATACAGAAAACACTTTTTCTGTTAGAATGACTGAACACAGGCACAGATTGCCCAGATATCTGGTGGAGTCTCCCACCTTGGGGATACTCAAAGCCACCAGAACACAGTCCTGGGTAAGTGGGTTGAGCAGACAGACTGATTTGAAAGAGCTCTGAAAGTCCCACACTCCAGAGGAAACTGGCGTCAACTATTCTCTCATTTTGTGTTTCTCTGACTGTGGTTGCTTGATCATGTGCTCACCTATAAATAAGGAAGATTAGATGTAGATATTTTATAAGGAATGCATAATTCATTTTCAGCATGTCTGTCATATAATCTTAATTAATTTTTTGCAAGAAAATTCAGGGCTGAGAATAAACAGATTTGCAGCAAACTGCATATGCTCTCCTATAGAAATCTCGACAATAGTTGTTTTCTCTTTTAATGAAAATTTTTCTCCAGAGCCAGCATGTAATTCTTGGAAAGTACTTCAAAGAAAATAAAGCATCATATTTTAAAGAAAGTTTTGCAAGCGTGACTTCTTTTAACCTTCTCAAACCTCTGTCAGTCTTTCAGTTTCAATGGTACACTATGCCTCATTTATCCCTACAGTATCCACTGACTCTTGCATGACAGGGAATTGAATGAACCAGTTTTGCTTAAGCTCACACTTTCAATTTCTTTTGCCAAATGCAGTACTTATGATTATGTTGAGAATGAACTTCAGTCAATTCCATTTGCTATCATTAAGGATTCCAGACTTTGTTCATTTCGTTATGTATCATTAAATAATCTAAGTGGTACTACAGCTGATATTGTCAAACCCTAGACAGATGTTAATATAGAAATATTATAAAAATAGTATGGTTTGTTTTTTAGTTTTCTTGTTAGCACAGCATTTCATTTTTTTACGGAATATAACATACTTACCAGAAATTATGTAATTTCAGAACTAACTGAATGTAAAATCATTTCTCAAATTAAGCATTATTTAATATTGTATTATTTATATATTCACTCCTGAAGCCTATCAGTTTTTCTTTCTCCAGGGAGAGAATAGCTAATGATATAACATTTATAAAGCTTGAAAATATTGTGAACATCTAAATGTTACTTTGGGCCTCAAGCAGAAATGGAAAAGGTCTTGTGACCTTTGTACTATTCAGCATTATACATTGTTCACATAGTTTCATTAACCTTTAATTTACTTATTAATAGATGAAATATATATATGCAGACGCCATCAGAATGCCCGTTTTAATCAATATTTGGCTATAACAGATCATTTTTCATGTTTCTACTGGGAAGTGAATCACAGAACATTATAGAAGATGTTTTCCATTTTGTGTTCATTGTGACATTTTAAAATTCAAACCAGAAGTTTCCTAGTGGCTTAATCTAGTTTAAATGGACTTCTGGAATTCAATTCTCTAAAATGGCCTATCTGTCTCTTTTGCTTTCTTATTGCATAATACCAGGGCTCTGCACTGTTGGCATTCATTATTTCTTTAACTTTCTAAATTAACTTCGACACAGTTCAAGCCTCTCTTCTACTATCAGTGCTTAAATTTACATCCTTTCAGACATTTCTCAGTGCATTGCACTACTTAAACCTAACACAGGCTAAATGGTTCTTTGTTACCCAAATTGGCATCATTTAGGGGTGATATGAAATAAACAGGCTGGTTACCAAGATTTTGAAAGACCCTTTGTAACTGACATAGATGATTCCTGGTTGTTTTGATTAATATGTTGGACTTGTCTGCATTTGATTTACTTCTAAAATTGAGTTTTGTATATTAATTTGATAAAACCACTACTACAAACAGTCTGTGATAGCTTCTCAAATTTACCTTTTACTTTGCTTGAAGCTAGCTGTGTTCCCTTGGCATGTAAAAAGGTAAGTAATGGGAGTGACAGAGTCATTTGACAATGACCAGAGAGTTTGTGACAGCTGTCAGAACTCCCCTTGTAGAGACGGTTGTGCTGCACATCTGCTGCACTCAATTCTTCAGCTATTTACATGTACAGTGAACTCTTGTCAGATTAATTCCTTTTACACTAGCAAGTGCCAATTCCGCAACTCAAAGAAAGGGTTAATCCTCATTAGTTTTTCTCTCACAAAAGAGCTGTTTTAGAAGACTTAAACTCATTATTAATTTATGGGGTCCTGTTCAAAACCCTTCACCCCAGGGGTAGACCTTCATATCCAAATAAAATTTATCCTTCCCCTTCCAACCACCCACATTTCTGCTTTGCACTGAGCTGATCTTATAACTAATGTTAACAAATGAGCTGAAAAAATATGGAAGCATTAAAGGACTAAGGAAATTATATCATCAGCATTATATTTCTCAAAAGAAAAGACAACATGACATGCCAGATAGACACACAGATAGCTGAGAAAAATTAGGCCTTTTAACATACCTGTGAAACTCCATTGCAGCACACACTACTTACCACAGTTATGGTAACATTTCAGATGAGTCCTGGAAGGTGAAGGTAGGGAAGGAAATATGAATCTTAATGTTCTTTTCCCCAAAGTAGCAAATCAAGTGTGAAATGGTATTTTCCACACTGGTGATCTAAAGTATAATTTACAAGGAAAATAGACTGCATGTGCCTCAGCCTCATATGCTTTCATGACTATATATCAAATTGCTCTCATAATATCTTTGCTAATTAAGTACTTATAGAATTATCTGTGTTTATTGATTTTGATAAGATTCAATATGACAGATTAGTGCCTGTTCTGGAATATGCTGGTGACCCAAAATACAACCCACCATATTTAGGATAATCTGCACTAGCCATAGAAAGAGCAATATGAATAAACCATATAACACATCATATGTGTTGTGCTCCATTTCAACAAAAATATAAAGTAGGTATTGAATCAGAAAGTTTAGGAGATACTGAGAAAAGTGCAAAATTAGTTAAATTATATATTAATAACAAAAGATGTACGAAACAATGAAGTAGCTATTAAAAACTATGAAATTTAAGAAACCTAAAGTCCATTTAAATCTAAATGGTCAAGATCTGGGCCAAAATTACCAAGTGACATACCTCATGATTGATTCCTATGAATCTAATATAGGAGATTAGCAGTCTAATAACACAGAGAACTGAAACGAAAGAAGTAATAAATGGAAAGATGTTTATCTAAAAAAATACTTTTGACAGATTCTGAAAGGAGGTTTGGGATAGATTCTTCAACTTCTTCATTCCTCTGTGACTAATGAAATATTATATGGCAAAGAAAGTGTTAGGGAAAAGATATGAATCAGTGCTGCCATAAAAGAAGTGCTGTGTGAAGTGCTAGGCAACTATTAACAGGTTTGTGTGAATGATTGCATTTAAGTATTTTAATTTTCATAAACAAAACAAGGAAGTAGAGACAGAACAGATATATAAGAAATTTTGCAGAACACAGTACTATATGAGAGACAGCAGATGAATTTACACTTGTCAGGATAATAAAACACATCACTGGCTCCCTGCAGTGAATTGACCCCATCTGGAACCTAAATGCCCATCTAGTTTCTCTCTCACCCTTTCACTCCTGGACAGGGGGCAGAAGATGATCAGAGGGCTGGATCACCTTCCCTGTGAAGACTTGCTGAGACAGTTGGTGTCCCAACTCTCTGGAGAAGAGAAAGCTGCAGACAGACTTTCTACTGATCTTCCAGTATCTAAGGAGGCCACAAGAGAGCTGGAGAGGGACTTTTTAAAGGGGCAAATAGTGACAGCAAGAGGGTAAAGGGCTTTAAACTGCAAGAGTGTAGACTTATATTTGCTATTAGGAAGAGCTTCCTTGACTGTGAGGGTGATGAGGCATGGAATAGGTTGCCCAGAAAAGTTGTGAATGCCTCATCTCTGGCAGTGTTCAAGATGGGACTGAGCAGCCTGGTTTAAGGGAAGGTGTCCCTGGCCATGGCAGGGGGCTTGAAACCAAAACCATTCTATGATTCTATTATTTTATGATTTTTTAATTTTATTTCTGGTATGTTATCAAGGCTGTCTTAGCCATAAATCCAAACCACAGCACCATCTAACCTCCTACAAAGGAAATTAACCCTTTCCCAGGCAGATCTAGAATAATCTCCATCCCTTATTCTTCATTAACTTCATGTTGAGCAACACAAACTGAAGAGATTGGATTCTAGGGTAGAAACCAGAGAGTAGCAGGGTGTCAGTCCTCTTGTTGAACTCAATGACTGAATTTCCATTGCTTTATTTTGATGGGATTTTTTTCCTTCCTCTTCCCTCAGTTTTTGGAATTATATTATTTTTACCCCAGCAGTTTCCTCTATGTTTTTTTCTTTTTCACTCCCCCATCTCTTGAAGGGTCTGAAGTGAACAAAGAGCTGTGGAGTGCTCATCTTCAGCGGTGTCTGCCCACTACACCCCTTTATTCACAGGCCTTATTTCAGAGAGAGCTGAAACTTAGCTGTAAGATTGGATGAACAGCTGAGTGACAGACGTGAAATTATTTTCTTTTCACCCTAGATAGCAACTTTATTGGTATGATCCATGTTTTTGTTATTCAAATATGCATTACTGATAATGTAATACTTTACTATTTTAGAAGAAGCAGCAAGTTCATAATGCAGTGAGCATCTTCCTTGTCAAGCAAAACATCTCACCATGAATATATAATTCCTATAGTTCATCAGACTATGAACTTTATCACCTTTTAGCAGTGTGACATTTTGTGTACAGTTCTGCAGAAGCCTATTGAGAACTCTTTTTTTTTTTCAGAAATCATTTTTTTGCCTGTTGCTAAATTACTCAGTCTTTGGCATGAGTACATCATCTTGACCCTTTGTCCTTTGTAAAGAAAGGACCATAAGGCATTTGCCATGAGGGAGTGTTGATTAAAAAAGATAAGCAGTTTGTCGAATTTCATTGTACACTGAATTCAAAACTCTAAAACTTTTCAGCTTAGGATCATGCTGCCTGAACCTCAGGGTTGAGGAGATTTGTCTTTATATGGATGTTCCATAGAGAAAAGAGAAATGAGAGCTCTAACCATCCTGTTCACTCCATGTCACAGCATGTCTACTTACTCAATCTACAGATGAAAGACAGAGGCTGGTATTGGTTATTATGATTAATAGAAACAAGTAAATAAGGTAATAAATAATGTTACCACAGTAACTGTATTTTATATTCCTAGCTTCATCTCCTCGTTTCATTCCACGCAGTGACAACCCTTGAAACCACGAGTCTTAACTATCAGTCATAGGAAACTACATCTCTGAAATAGCCAATTTGCACAGAACCAGACCTGGGAAAATATATCAGTGAAAGAGTTGGGAGGTAGATAGAAATCATGACATGAAAATTAGCCTTCTAGTCTAGCTGGTCTTGGTGGGTTATTAGTGAGGTATTGGAAAGAAACGCAGTAAAGACAGTGACTTGTCTACAGTTCTTAAGGTCTGCTGTATTCCCAAAATATGAGGTAAAAAAACAGTGATATTTCTGCCATGGACATATTACAACCATAGGCCCAGTGACTGTAGCTGCTGTTATACCACAGAGCACTGCCCAAAGCTCATGAAGTGGAATATGTCAATTTTTGATGGGAAAAAGAGTTAGAATCCACTTCACAATTCAGCAGTTCTGAGGGGATTGAAAATAAGAAAAAAATTAAACCCCCACCTTTGAGATTTTATGGCTAATTTAACAAAAATTTAGGGGTCCACACAACAGACATTTAGGTGTTTTGTCTTTGCCCATTAAAATTCAAGTAATATGAAATATAATTACCAAAATGTCTCTGGGCACTCAGTCTCCTCCTCATACACAATTAAAATATTACAGTATTTCAGGATAGCACATTAAGAACAAATAAAGCACTCAGAAATGGCTTTGAAGCATATATTATTTGTGGTTTTGTCATTTATAAAATATAGTGTCTCATCTTAATTGAAAAATATTCAGATTCAGAAAACTTTTTCTAAGAAAAGCATCCATATTATATATACTTATTTTAAGCCTTTTATTTAACATAGTGTAAACATAACATGCATTGAAATAAGCATAGCATTCAGCTTTATTTTTTCCCTCTTTCAATGTATTGATTTCATTTTAAAGCATGTGTGACTTAATTCTGTGATTCTATTTTGGTCTCCGCACTTCAAGAGGGAAGGCTGGAGTGTGTCCAGAGAAAGGCAGCAGAGGCAGTGAAGGACCACAAGCCTTGTGAGGAGCAGCTGAGGAACTTTGTGTTTGTTTAAGCTGGAGAAAAGGATGCTGAATAGTGTGCATATGTCTCTTCTTTTATTCCTTGTTCTAGACGCTGTTTTAAAAATTGTTTCCATAGCTGTCATTCTAGGGAACTAAATTTAAAATTAACAGACAAAATGCTATATCATTGAAGGATAAAAAAGCATTCTAGATGAGCAAACCTTAAAATCTTCTAAGTTTTTATGACAGTTTGTTTGGAAACATGCTTTATTACTAAATTGGTCCCTGCTTTTTAGACCCAGAGAGAAATAAAGAAAAAACAATAAAAAATCCCTACAAAAATTTAAGAGGAATATTGGATTTTTTTTTAAACTCCATTTTTGCAAGTTACAACATTGCCTTCAACCCATAAGGGTACATCCACTGATTCATCAATCTAAAGTGTACCGAATCAAGACAAAAACAAAATTACTTAAACCATGGTCAACATAATTTTGAAATTCAATTTCTCTCAGCTAGTGAGAGTTTTCATGATACGAGGACTGGAAGATGTCATTGATGAAAAATGACTACACAGATTGGTAGGATCATATATAAAATTTTGAGGAGCTTTCATGCATGGTGTTAGTTAAGAATAGCATTTTTAAGCATCCAGTGATTCTGACTTCCTGATTTTCTATCTGCCTCTGAATACTGTTAACTACCATTGAAGGACACTCTCTGTTCCATTTTGGACTATATTTCAACCATACCAAAGGAAAACTATCTCAGTTGAGAGCTCAGACATTCATCACAGCACAAGCTGCTGAGACTTTCTAAGCTGTCAATCTCTTGTATCTGGAAATAGAGGAATTCTATCAGACTTTCAAGAGAAAGCTGTTCACTTGAGATCAGCTTCACCAGTGGTACAAACTAGGAGTTTGACCTTGCTGTAAGAGATTCACCTAGCAGGCAGCATCTTTGCTATGCTGTGTTGTGAAAATGCCTCCAGGCCATTTCAGAAAATGAAACAGGGATGACACGTGGGTATAATGATTCATGGTTTCTGTCAGCTTTCATTGTGGTGTCTGAGCAGATTGCCTCTTCCAGCTGGGCAAACAGTGACCTCTTGAGCCACTGAAGTTAATTCTGACAAGAAATGTGCATCAGAGGCTTGAAATGTCATGCTTCATAGTCCAATATATTAATATAAAATGAAACAGATGGCCATTTAGAGTAGTATAGAACATGGTGAACAGCAACAGTGCAAGGATGAACAGGTCATCCGTTTATACGCTGACCTGGACAAAATTTTATTGGTATGAGATGCAGGTTTTCATTGTTTTTTAAAATGAGGTAAGAACACATATATTTTTTGATTGCAACATAATCTCATCTGTTAAAAAAACTCCACCAAACAAAATAATCTCACTCCCCTCAGAGTTATATACATGACAGAAACTGTGAGAAATAAACCAATCAACATTGTCACAAGTGACCATTTTCTGTATTTCCATCTTGGGTGCATGGCTTAGGAATAAGGACACAAAAGCTCTGATCTGATATCTAACATTGTCAAAAATTCTGTAGAAACAAAGGTTATGGATTTTGATATCATTCTTAAAAGTCTGTTGATGTTCTTTGGCAAAAAGGCCCTTCATCCTTGGAAGTATCTTTTGGGTGGTTGGGAAATTCACAACATTACGCTGTGCATCTCATCTCAAACCACAAACTTAAGGTTTCTTTAGCACAGCAACAAGCCTCACGTGCTTTGTGGTGTGAGTAGCTGCCTCACATACCAAATTATTGTAGCTCTCACATACTGTCCATAAGTTCTGACCATGTTGAAATCCGTGGAAATTCTGCCAAATTTTCACAGTTCTGCTTTAGGCTAAATGCTATGAAAGTCATTTGGGGCTGTTGCTGTCAGGAGTCCAGGAGTCCAGTCCTAATCATCTTTAATTACAGATAATCCGTTAAAACTCAGTTTGGCAAAGTCATGAGCAATTTCCTTAGCTATTCCTTCCTTCTAAAAAGAACAGGATGTCTCTATTTCACTGTTTGTTGCCACTTCAGGCATTAATTCTTTGACTGTTCAAGTCTCTTTCAAATATCACAGACTTCATACTTTTTCTGTTGGGGAATCAAAAAATCTATTTCAACTGCTCTGGGTAAGGATGACTTTCTGCTGTGATAAGAATAACTGGGAAAAATGCCCCCCAGAATATCACAAAAAAATCAACAAACAAACAAACAAACAAAACACACAAAAAACAAACAAAAAAAATACAAAAAGAAGTTATAGATGCCATGTACAGACCTCTGCTATTTTAGTACACTGCATTTCATGATGCTTGTCTATTCATTAATTAATAAGTACTTCTTAAGACAGCAGCCTTTGCTGGTATCCCTCTGCTGTGCATATATTAGGTCTTTAGAAAGATTGAGGTGTTTTGTGACGTTGTAACATTTCCTTCAAAGGAAGCGTTACCACAAATCTAAACCAGATCACTAAAAATACGCCACGTTGGATCAGAGCAGTAGTGGCCTTCCTAGTCCATAAAGTCCAAGTAGATTTTTTTCCTTCTCAGCAACTGATGGGCAAAAGTTTTTTCCCAAATGACAAATAAAACTTAAAGGATGTCACATAGGACATAGAACAGACAAATAAGAGGTGTTTGTTTTCAAGAGCTGTGTTAGATTGCAATACAAACCCACACCAGCTGAGAGATCTATTACCTGCTTCTTCCATGCTTGGAAACTGAAAACAATCCTCTCATCTGCAGAGTCAGAAGCAGTTTGTTACTAGAGAAGCTACCAAATGATAGAAAGGATGTTAAGAGAATGGAAGAAAACTTGATCAATTTTTTGTTTATTTTCATGTCAGATTTTTTCACAAAATTTACGTTTTATAACACCTGCTTTTGAATGTGTTTCTCTAATAGCTGCCTTGTTATTTTTCTATCAGTATTTTAAAAATTTATGTCTCCCTTAAAGTTATGTGTACCTTTTCCAAATCAAGTTGCAATTCTCATGATCAGATACGCAAAAATTGAATTTACTAATTTACGGCTTAATGTTTTCAGCAGAAAGTGATTCCAAGACCTTGAACTATCACATTCATGGAGTAGCAATTTGCAATTAACAGAAATCTGTATTCTATAAACAGAAACAGAAATAAACAAGTGAAAAGATGTCTCATTTTTCTAATGGGTCCTCCAGTGACTGAATTCAGAATGTCACTAAAACAGACACTTTCTTCTTATTGTGGTGTTGATGGGTATAAGATACAACAACAGTTGAACATAAAATACTAACAATTTAAATTTCTGCCTTCATTTTTTTTCTTAGAAATTTGTATGTGAAGTATTTTTATGCATTTTTTCCCTGTCTCCAAAGCATAGATATCTTGAGGTGTTAAGCACGGTTTATTATTATGCCATTCACAATGTTACCTTTTTTATTTTATATCTGTTTTGAAGACACAAGGCAATAGTTTTATATCATTCACCTTTAATTGGTCTCCACATGGACATTGAGATGTTGACCACAACTGCATGAGTAAAAACATCTAGCCAAATCCTCATCCACTAAGTAGTTCATTCATCAAATCCATGTCCCTTCAGTTTAAATATGAGGTTGCCATCTGGGACAGTGCCAAGAGCTCTGCACAAGTCCAGGTAGAACATATTAGTTGCTCTTCTTTTATCCACCAGCACTCCAACTCTTTGGAGAAGATTGCCAAGTCTGTAGGCACGAATCTTTCACTTCATCACATTGAATATTTGTCCAGATGCATATTAAGATTTATAATCTATTCACAGCAAAAAGAAATATTAGTACTAAGAAATGATTTTTCAAAGACTGATAATACTGGTACAATTTAAGTCAAATTTTGCTTAAGGATCTGGCAAGAAGCATAAACTCACCTAAACATGCTTGAATGATTTACAGCTATAGTATCCTGGTTTAGTCTTAATTATAACCTTCCTCTGGCAGTAACCCCACTGGAATGGTAGAATAAGTACATTAAGTGTGGCAGCCAGCAAATGTGGACAACTTCCCTCTGGAATACCCCTCTCCTTAGATAAATATATGAAAGACTTCCTTAAAATGTAGTTTTTCAAGTAGACAGCAATGACTGACTAATGTGGGCTTACTTACTCAAGCTAATGTAGGCTTGAGTCTTCTCCCTTGGTCTATCCCCAGATAATTAATTAGCCTCTCATAACGGGACTGCATCTTGGGGACTTTGATAGGTTAATTAGTGGATAACTGTGCCCAGTTCTGGAAGAAGCCATTGTCATCTACCACACCAGTAGAGATTAAAGGGAAGAAAATGCATGCAGATCATCACAGGTCTTAATGAAATGCATTTTTTGCAACAGCCTTTTATGGCTTCACAAATATCCCTGAAAATGTTTTGAGAAATTCTTATAAAGGTTTGCTTCAGAATATTTAATTACTTTTGGTTCATGAGAAGCAACATTAAAAATGAAGCCACTGGTAAATATTGAGTTTTTCTTAATACAGTACGGACTTTTAATGTTTCATATCACTAGAATTTGTTAGTGGGGGGGAGGGGTTTTGAGTAAAAGTATCTGTGCTACAAAACCAACATCTTTATTACAGAAAAGATAATAACATCTTTCTTGTAACAGAATTTGTAGTGAGAATCAATTTCTCTTTTTACTCATGTTTTAAAGTTGAATTGGATTTTTACAATCCTTTACAAAAGTATGAAAACCTTGGGTTTATGTTCCTACACCATACAGCATCCATATTTATTATAGGAAACTACTTCAGTTTAGAACAGGACTTATTATTTGCAAATTTGTTGAGGCCAACCATCTTATCTATCTAATATGTCTAACCATGTTGAAGCATGAAATTTAACTTTGGCTCTTGCAATATGGTTATGCTGTCTGCACAGGACAGGTATGGATTGATAGTTACACCATTTGGTATCTTCTTGCAACAATACCAGCCATAAGCTATGAACTCAGAGAATTTTTCTTGGGGAAAATATTTTTGCCTAAAAATATGATTTTTCTTTTTTAAAATTATACAGCTGAAGTAGTTTTGAGAGTTCTACCAATTCCAAACTATCTTGTATAAAAATATCTTGATGTTACCATGTATGCTGCTCTTTGTACCCAGTATTTTATATATGATAAGATTTTATTGTCTTAGAGGAACAATTTTAAAAATTAAAAACTTAGGAAAATGCAATAACTATTCAAAAATGCATAAGTTATAGCAGAAATTGTAGGGTATCAGATAATACAGACACCTTTTCCTTTCATAAACAGATACACATGTGCATTTAAAAATGGTAAAGTTTATGAAAAAAACACAATTAAAATTTTCAGAAAGCTGCAAAAAACTCTTCATAATTATTTCATAGAAATTAACCCTTTCATTACTCTATTTACTTATCTGAGATTACAAAACCTTTTGGAAAGTTTTATGCACATGGGATATACAAAGTTTAAATATCAGAAACAGGGTAATCACTTAATATTCAGTAAAAAAACCTGAAGGTGAATTTCCAGAACATGGATTTTATTGAAATTTTATTGAAACTTCAAATACTTGTCTGAAATCCTCAAAATTAATTTAACTTCTCAAATATGGAATAGTTTATATAGTATATTCCCTATTTGGAGATGCATTTCTATTGATCTAAGAGGAATGGATTAAAAAAGAACAGCGAGAGAGAGAATTAAGATATTTTTTTAAGGCAGAACATGCATCTCACATAAGTATCTCCTTTTAAATCCCGTTTGTCTCATTCAGAACGCCCTGTGGTTTCTTCTGGATTTGTTTTTAGTTTTGTTTGAGGGGAGAGGGGGAGAAAAGAATCACTTTTCTCATAAGCCATATGAATAAAACTGATAATTTTAACAGCAGGTTTTCTGGAACATATATATGTCTGAATATATATATCAGAAAAATAGTATAATATGTTTCTTTGCAATAAGAACATAGTACAAAGGCAAGTACTACTGACAAAGACCCAAAGGTGCACTTACTGCCTTTTATTCACAAGAATATAACAAAGTAGTAAATAAATTGAAATAATTAAAATTTTAATTCCCCCTAGGGATCTATACAGAATGTGTTAGATTGGTTCTGCAGCTTTTATTTCTTTTTGGGTAGGTTTTCAGAAAACCGGACAGTCCTGACTGGCAGTTAAGGTGCAATGGGCAAATTAGCATTTTCTGATACAAAACTCTTCAATTGGAAATGACTTTTGACCAGTTCTTCAATAAGACTGCCTTAATTCCAAGCCTGCTCACAGTATAGTAAAATTGATTTTGCCTATTCAATAACCTACCTGCAGTCAAGAGGCAATTAGAGTGTACCACATTCTTCATTGCTTTTCAAATTGTGTATCTTACTATGGATCACCGATGTTATCAGCTAAGTGAGGGACAAGCTATTCTGAAGTGGTTTTCAGAGAGTAAGCCTCACAGGGACTGAAATTAAAAATCCACTTTGGTACTACAACTGAAAAGAGTATAAGCTTTTCTAATCTTCTGGAGAAAAGTGCATTTACCTTCCAGTGATGACTGACGCCCTCATGCAGAATCATGTAAAGATTTTGTCTTGACATTCATGACAAGTCTTGAAATTCATGACAAGACTTATCCATGTCTTGAAATTTGTGACAAGTTCTGTGCTCCAGCTGAAGTTACACTTTCTAGCTCTTGCACTGGAGAAAACAGCAATGTGAACAACTAAGTCTACACACAGCACCAAAGTTGCTGTGCTGCTTATACTTAATTCTTTATGATCATTGAAACCCTGTTATGCTTAGTGGGATTCAGTTCATGAATTCTGAACACATAGAGCTGGTAATGTTAGGTAAAGCATTCAAACTCCAGATGTAACTGCAAAAATTCTTTCCAAATGTTCAAAGCAGGGATCTTGGGTCAGTTTTATGGATCTTTGAACCTTTATGGTCCAAGCAGAGAAAAGGAAATCAGTAAGTGGCCCTTTGAGAAATCCATTGTTAAAAAGAAATTTACTGGTGGTATGCAAGTTTTGGATTGAGAATCTATTCTTAGTTCCTAGCCAAAGTGAGCTTTTGCTGGACAGAGGGGAGCACTTTGTGTTCTTGTGTGGTCTTGATTTTACCCACACCAGATGTGGGCTAGGATTTTGACAGGGCTTAAAGACTTCTATATGTTAGGAACACAAAATATAACATTTCATTATGTCTTAAGGGTAAGAGAACCTTTCAAAAAGTCTTCCAAGAGAAATTAATCTTCTGTATGCTTTCAATATTTTATAGTTTATAGGCTACTAAATGGAAATATTGGAAGTAACTGATGTCCCATTTTCCTTAGTGCCCCCTGCTTCTACATACGGATGGAAAATGGCCTTATAAAACTTCCTGTGGTTTCTGAAGTACGGAGGTGGCATTTTAAAGATGTGTCTTTAAGCTGCAGTTTCATTGTGAAAGCTATTACATAGCCTTTATTGCCTCATCAAAGTATTTAGACTGAAATTGAACTACTGAAATCCTGGTTTCCCAGAAGTATGGGAACTGCTAAGAAAATGAGACAAAAGGCATGTCACTTCAGCTGCCTTAAATAAAAGACTGGATCTGCAAGGCTTTGACTTTAATTTTTAATGTTAAACGACCTCTTGAAATCTCTACCCTTTGAGAAGACATGGAGACCAGGTGCTGAATATTGAAAATATAGAAACAAGGTGGGTCCATAAATATGCCTTAACTAGCAAGGTTTTGGGGAGAGGAGTGTGTTTCCAGAACTGTCGGGATCTCTAGCTGGTCAGAGTGACCCCAAGAAAAGTTAGAAAGTCTCTTTTCCCAGCCCAGCGCTTGAAGAAGGGGTCAGAGCTCTTCATTTCTCGGTCTCAAGGTTATTTATTGTATCTTATCTACAAAATTCTTTCTCCTGTCTTGCCGAGGTCAGCTCAGCAGGACAGTCAGAGGCATTCTGCCTGCCCCCAGGGTGGTGCTATGTCTTTATACTAAAAACTATGTATACAATGTTTACAATTACTTTCCAATACCTATCACCAATGTTAGACAGTGAGCTTCTACTCTAAACCAATCTAAAAGTGCCAACATCACAGCAGGAGATGGAGGCCAAGAAGAAGGAGAAAGGCTGGACATGCCCAGATCCCTCCATCTTGCCCCCTGAACCTCCATTCTAAAAACCCCAAAATCTACTTTTTCACCTCATGATAAATTGACTACCATTCTACTTAATTTGTCATGGTTTGCAGATCTTCATCTAAGGTTGGTAACTTGCTCCACGGGTCATAATCAAAAGCACAGGCATTTCTGGGCTCTGTGCCAGGGTCTCTGAGACCCCTGGCAGGGGTCTTGGCTGCTCAGGACAGACAGAGGGATGTCCTGGGTCCTGACACAGAACTTCTTCAGACTTTTCAGATTTCACCTGCAGAAACAAATCTCCCAAGACGTGCTTGTCTCTTGTCACTGCCCAGTTCACTGTCTCCTGGTATAAACTGCTGACTTGTTTTCTTCAGGGGTTTTGGACTTTTGTGTTTTCACAGCAGCTAGGAATAGGCCTCATGTTTCTGGGGAATGAGGGGTTATACACCATAAACCTTCCCATACACATGATGTAGGGTTTAATAGTTGTGGTATATTTGCATAGTGCTTCAACTGGTAATAAAGTGAGGTAAAGCCGATGCTGTCATGCCAAATTTAAGAATTTAAGCAGGACAAGCACCTGGTTCTCCTATGTACTTTTACTGTTGCCACAATATTCCAACACTATAGTGTTAACTCTTCATTCTGGCTGATTTATTTTCTGCTGTCCTATGGTCAGCATGGGCTGTGTGACAAGTTCATCCTATTCTGTGTTCAGTCTAGTTGTGACATAACTTGGTATTCCTGTCCAGAAATACCTATAAACACACAAAGGTTGTACTATTGTATTGCTATAATTCTCATTTTCATCAAAACTTTCAGCATCAGGCTGAACTGCTTAGAGAGAAATATTCAAAGAGTTGAGGAGTTTGGAACTCCAAATCCTCTCTCATACATACTTTTCCTTAAGAAAATAATACTACATATTTTTCATATTCTTTTATATTAAGTAACATGCAAAAATACAACTGTCACATGGATTATTTAACTTTTCATGTGTGATACTCCTCTATTCCTCATGAGGAATTACAACTTTTTCTAGGTCCTGTGGAGCTGAGGTGCTATCCATAAATATTTGAAGATGCTTGCTTATACATTTTAATAGTTCATGTCTCTTGAAGAGAAAACTTCTAAGAAAATTCTAGGGATTTGTAGTCCTAGATATGGTGGTTGTAAGCTGTGAGTATTCCTTTCATACCAGCAACAAACTTTGTGGATTGGCTCAGCTGTGTCCCGCAGTGTAGAGTTTGCTGTAACTGGCTGTGTCTAGAAAGGAAAATGCCAATTTTTTTTTCCCCAGTTATTCTTCACCTGCTCATTCTCACTTCCCAAAACCACAGTGCTCACAAAAAACTTATGTTCTTCTTTTAATGGCAAAAGAAATCAAAGTCTTATGCTCTCATGGCATTTGAAGGGATAGCAAAATTTTTTCAATAGCAGAATGCAGTGGGGTCTGGAGAGAGATGTGCCTTGCAAAAATGAAAATTTGTTTCAAACCTCTGAGAGTTACTGCAGATCAATCTGCCAGTGAAACCGCAGAGGGCAAGTGATTTTGATTCCTGTATCAGCAAGCAGGAGGTTTTCCTATGAACATTTTTCTTCTTCATCTTCTAGTACACATATTGGCAAAATAATCAAAAGATCCAATGGTGAGGTTAGTGATTTTTCTTCCATTTGCTGCTGAAATTTGGACCTAGTGACTGAAACATCAGCCATGCTTAAAAAAAGCTACCTGTACTATTAACATGCCTCACACCAGAAAATTCTCGGTTATCATTGTCTATTGCTGTTTGTCTTCTGGAGGATTTTATTTAATTTTTTCAAAGATCTGAGTGAAAAAAATAGGGATATATTAAATTGTAAAGTGGAAGCATGTAAGGTATTTGAGAGCAAAGTATTCAAGGAATCAAAATTTGCAGCCAATATATACAGCTTAAATAATTTCTTGTCTGCTTTGGTGATTTTCAAGCCTTAGTTCACATGTGGGATATGAAAAATTGACCTAAAATTGGAAAGACTATTTCAGTTATACAACTAGATTTCTACTCATGTTGGTTCTCAAAAAATCAAATACAATAGAGTAGGAATCATTTTTGTAAAACTTTGAAAGCCCAAACATATAAAATCTGGGAAACTGGATTTTCCTTATCACCCTTGTAAAGATTAGACTGCAAATGATGTTGAATAACAAATTTAGATGTGAAATTGATCTGACTGATTATGTTAGGCTGGTAAGGAAATTACTAGAATGATATATTTAGGGAAATTCTGTAGTTGATTGAGGGAAAAAAAAAATAACATCTTAATATAAAATTTTGATAGATGTGAAAACAGTAATAGGCATATTGAATATTTTCATTTCATTAGTTAGAAAGATTAAAGAACCCACATTTCCTTGAATCTAGAGTTATGTTACTATGAAAACAACAGAAAATAGAGAGAAAAATGTATTTGCTCATTCCATGAAGCAGGCTTTATTCTGCAAGACAGAACAAATATAGCCAAAATGTCACAGCAAGAAGTGAAATTAATAATAGTATTATGGAATTACACACCAATTTATTTTTAATAAGAAATATGTCCGTTTCCCTTG
Source organism: Fringilla coelebs (assembly GCF_963513975.1). NCBI lineage: Eukaryota > Metazoa > Chordata > Aves > Passeriformes > Fringillidae > Fringilla > Fringilla coelebs. The sequence goes on along the minus strand of NC_140030.1, from coordinate 13,668,054 downwards.
AGTTGAAAAAAAAGCAATATTTCTCTTGTGGTAGCTGTGTAAATTTCATCATCATCCCCAATAAAAATAGTTTTTGGACCTTTAGATAATTATTTAGTCTGTAATTTGATTCTGTCTTTCTTTGGTTGATGATCAAATCAGAGACCCTGTTTGCTTGTAAATTGTTTTATGCTCTGTGCAGTACATGGGAAAGTAAAACCCAGAGTTTACTTGAAGAATGGATAAATGTGATTACAAGCCTGATTTTAAACATGTTGAAAAGAAAATGCTATTTTAAAAAATCCTTTTTATTAGAGTATGAAACTAAAGTACTACATTTATGATTTATGGTTTTCATAAATCCATATATGACAATAATTTATGAGTGAGATTTAAGTTCTTGTATATCATAGGTTGTTGAAGATATCTGCACCAATTCTAGGGATTTTAGCTATAAAGTCTACTTATTTTAGGACCTCAGGTGGATTTGTTCATACTCTTGACACAACTTCTTGGTCATTTCCGTTATTTAGCAGAATACGAGCATATATGCACCTCTGAAGTCTAACAGCATCAAGTGAAAAATAGGTATTGAGCAGCATGTTGCCTGAGTAGATGAAGAAAGCACATTTAAAAGGAATGTTTGTCATATTTGAATTTACTGTGACCATTATCCCTTTCATTATAAAAAAAAAAAAAGGAAATACTGGAGTCACTAAATAGTGCTTTATTGACCTGAGTATTGTGAGTAAAAGGATGACCTAAATATGACCTAACTTGTGGATCCTTGAATAATTCAGACTCACGTTCTGGAATTACACAAAAAATCAGCAATACCATTGTTTGTGTAAAAAAATAATTTTAAAAAAACGTTGTGGTCAAATTGTTGTCTATCCTCAAGAGGACTTACTCTTTGAATCTCCACAGATATTATTATACATTTATATAAATATTATATATTAACAAAGTATGATTATATTATTGTTCACTTATATTTGGTTGAGGTTGATTTTGCGGGAGCAAAATTTCAGGTAGACATTTCTTGTAATTGAGATTGATGTTTTCGTTTCTTGTGCTGTTTCTGTCCATACAAAAACAGATATATTACTTCCACAAATATGTATGGAAGTAATAAACTATTCTTTAAAATTTCCTAATTATCCCAGCTTAGGACAAAGGATATTGGGAATTAAGGATTCTTTAACTGAAGTGCCTTACCCTTCCAGTTAACTCGTTAGGGACAGGTATCTGCTGTTCACCTGTCCTAGTGTAATGCTAGCACCTTATGTCAAAGAGCTGAGTTAGCAACCCACCTGCCCTTGCCAGCCCAGTGCATACTGCTGACCTCTCCCAAAGACCACTGAATCATTCATCTCTTCCATTACCTACAAAGTTTTGGTGGCTATTTTAAGTGTAACAAGTTATTTACAGTCTTTGGGAAATCAAGTTGACAAAGGCTACGGCCAGTATATTATTTATGCTTAATAGTAACTCAACAAAGTGGTAACTGGGAATGACATGACCTCAAATTGTCAGCAGCTGATCAAATGCTTCACATTGCACATAAAAACCCCCATACATTCGAAACACCTTAAATCCAATCAGGAAGAGAAATTGCTTTTCATATTTCATAATCCAAATAACTAATTTGTTTCAGATATTTACAAAAATAGATCCTCCCAGTTCTCATACATTTTACTCATCACTCTTCTATTCATGATAATCTGAGTTTTTAAAGAACCTCTGCAGTAAATAGGATCACATCAAACTGGGCAAGCGTAGGCTGTAAAAGCATTCACTGTTAAAATGAGCTTAGAAACTATTATCTAACATTTTTATGGGAAAATTTCCAAGTACTAACCTATGGCAGTAAGAGTTTGCAGAGAAAAATATACAGAAACCATAACAACTACAAGAAAATTCGAAAACTGATAAAGAATGAAAATCCTTTAAACTCTGTAATCTTAAATGGTAGCTGTTTACTGAAAGGCTGATTACTGAAATTAAAGATTTGCTTTATTATTTCACTCATTTTCATATTTCTTTTAGCTCATTAACCTTGCCAGAACTGTTAAAAAAAAAAAGGAGGTAATTGCACTGAGCTTTCTTCTGCCTGATCTCACTAACCTTTCTTCTACTTATGAATTAAAATTTGAAGGGGTAATATAGAATTATATTTATCTGAAATCATGGGAATAATATTTATATTGATGTTGATGTTGTCACTGATACTAGCAGATATTTTCCCAGTGGCTAGTTATTGATGCAGCAGGAGGTAATCTGAATAGCTAAATATTGGACAGCGTTCTTGACTCACCATGGCAAGAAAAAGAGTATCTCTATGTAGAGTACATTGACAACATCTTCCAATTTTCCTGTTTCAGGCTATGCATAAACATTTGTTTATCCTCTTCATTCATCACATGATCTTTGCTTGTTTCTCCAAATTGCTGCTCAACATCAAGTTCCCAATCCCGCTTCCAGGATTTTGCCTAAACTAAGAAATTCAGCTGGTTGTATTTATGTCTGCCCTGGTTATATCTTCTCAATTTTGATGTTGTCCCACTGGTTAATTTGACCTTGGACATAGGTCACTATGACAGACCAGCATCACACCAGGGCTAACCCTGACCATGTCAGCACAGTGGACCCTGTCTCCAACATTCTAGGCCCACACCAAAGCTCTTGGCTAGTGAGGGAATTGATCATGCTTCAGAGTATTTAAAAACAGTATTTAAGGAAAGGAGGGGCAGCCTTCCAGCTTTTTTCATAATAGCTTCTACCAGTGAAAGACATGATCTAGATTCCATTTGGATTCAGCCAGCTGAACTCCTAGAAGGTGAGTTGTGCTCAGTACAGTCACTGCTATTTCTTTCCTATCCATAATTCTGACCATCTCTTCATACACACTTCATACATGACTGTGTCTTTTGTAGGCCTATACAAATAAATAAAAATAGATTTCTTTTTTTTTTTTCTTTTTTTTTTTTTTTTTTTTTTGCAGGGTGAGGTTTTAAATTATATGTAGGATATTTTGCTCTTGTTCTGTTTATAAAGAAAGCAATCAGTTATTTCCACCTGAAAAACCATCTCTTGTATAATCAGTGCCCTGTTATTATGCCTAGTTGTTTTTACATGGCAGTACTTGGGCATGCTAACAGGTATTCCTGAAGTTTAACAGTCCAACAGATTTCTGAAAATAAAACAAGTACTGCTGTAAGTTCTTGGATAGTTTTGCCCTGAGTCTACTTTGCTAATATACCATGTTGGTTTGCTTTACTGAGAAAGGCCATGTTCTGAGGAGTTTTCTGGGCTCAGAAAAAGCTAAGAAAAATTAAGTGTTTGTGAGTTCTTGTAACTTTGAACAGCTGTGATTTGGGGGTTTATGTCCTATTAGTGCTGGAAATGTTATTCTGACAATCCCATTTAATTTGATTATAGAAACACAATATGTAAGAAGTAAGGTTAAACATTTCAAAAAACAAAGTTGCTAATATTGCACATACCAGGAGTCACAGTGTCCATTTTTCTTCAGGTGTATTATGTTCTACCAAAAAGAACCCTGCTTATCATGATTCTATTCATGATGAAAGATGTTGCCTACTTTTTCTCATGGAGGGACAAACTTTTTTTTATCATGCAAGGATATTTTTAAATAGCATAGAAGAGATAACAGCAAATTTGTGCAACTGAAACATGAACAGTAACAAATATTTGTAAGCTTCCTATTTTTGTTATTGGATGATCTCATCACTGAAAAAAACATAGAACAGCATCTGGTCTCTTAATCAGATTAAAAATGTGTTAAACTTGTGACAGTAAAGTGCATCAGATGTTTCTGTAAATATTTGGTACTTTATTGTTTTTCACTGCTCAGACACTTTCTTGATTAGGCCACTCGAAAAACGAAAGGGATAGAGACATACAGGAGTAAGAGTAATGTGGAGAGCAGAATGGCACAGAATATGTACAGACACAATTTTCTTCAAACCAGGTTGAAGGCAGAGTGATGACTCCAGGATAATGATGGCCCTTGCTCTCATTGTCAAAAACAAAAGTAACATGAATAACACAGGATGCTCCAGGATGGCAGATGTCCCCTCTAGGCTGTGCATGAGGTGGCTTCCTCTTTGCTTTAAAACTAACAATCCAAGGATTTCTATCTCATGGTTTTTTTTTTCTTCCATTAGTCTGTATTGGAGCATGGTTTTGGTTTTTGGGTTTTTGGCTGGTTTTTTTTTCCAAACAGGATTTTAAAAGACTTGAAATGTTTTCAGGTTCAATAATCAAACTCATTTTATACAATGATTTAGATTAATCTTAAAAAATAATTTTCTTGGGTTTTTTTTTTTGTCTTGATGCTCCTTCTGAAAGGCTGCTATCAGTATTTTATTTTTTTAGAAAATCTTCAAATTTCTGGTTTAAATATACTAACATCCAGTAATTTATTCTTTAACCTCAGGTTGTGCTTCCTCCTTTCCTTCTTCTTCTCCTCTCCATATTTAATAACCATACTGTTTGAATATATAAGACAAAAATGTTACCTTCTTAGGCAGTAAATTATTTATTCCACCATCACACCAAATTTTCCTGGTCCACACACATGTATGGGACAAATACATCTACTTTTTTAAAATTTAATTTATTAATTTGTTATATGGATAAGATCTCAGCAGAACTATTTAAGATAAAGTGAACAGCTTTCTGATAAACAATTTTCTGGTGTCCTCTGCTACAAGCTATGGCTGGAATGCTCCAGCCATATAATATATTCTGATATATGCAATTTATTTAATATTTACATTTAATATATTCTGAGATAACATTTGCCATTTCATTACTGAGTTATTAGTAATTAATCTATCATAGAATGATGGAAAAAACAATATTTTTAAACTAGTGAGTTGCAATTAGTAGGCTTGTAGCACAATTTGTTATTAATCCCCAAGGGGCAGTGATCTTGCCCTCTATAATTTATCTGATTTTCTGTTACTCTGGTCATCATATTTATGTGGCTCTTCATGCATGGTATCTTAATATCCTTCCAAATTATTTCCATGCTTACATTATCAAAACTTCCTGGGCCACGGCAGGTTAATATGAATTACTGTTACTTTTAGGAAATCAAAGTTTGATTTTTAATTGGTTGTGGTTCAAGCAAGAAATAGAATAAAGAACCACTGAGACAAAGAAGAAATAAATGGTAATTCCTCTTCTCTGACAATAATGAAGATCATTTTTAAGTCGATATAAATTACTATTTGAAACTGACCATTGAAGGGCCTAACTCTTCTCCATGTGAACTGGGACTTGGTAAATTTTGGGTTCTTGTGCAGAAGTGCTTACTGTGAGATAAAGCCACTTTTTAACCATAGTATTTCAATGAGAAGTTTCCAAAAGTGTCCTGAATTATTAAATATGCATTACACAATGGCAATATGAGGATTTTAAAATAATGACTGAGCTCTGAAGGAAACGGAAGTATACTAATCCAGACTTTGTTTGATCATAATTGAAAGCCAGGAGGTTGGAGATGAAACAGAGACACTTCCATTGCCATTGACAGTTCCTGTGACTAGGTCCTGACAATCATATTATTTATTTATTTATTTATAAAACTCATTTATTATTGAGTCATTCTCAGTGAAATATCTTGCAACACCTTTCATGAAGTTAGATATATTGATGTTTTGTTAAAAGATCTGCTAATTTGCAAATTATATTACTGAGGTTTCTATGTGGTGAGAGAATTATTTGTGATTTTCATTAGTGCTTCTTAATCAACACCTGCTTAGCATTTTTATTTTTTTTAATTGAAAAGAAACTTGCTTATTGTCTTATTAAATCACACAAAAAATGTTCCAATCAAAGTTATATGAAGTTTTTTTATTCTAAACGTTTAATTTTTTATTAGGAAATGTATTAATAAATATACTATTTGTGTTTTTACAGCAAAATAATATTTGAAAAGAGAGAAAACAAAACCCTCAACACCTTTGACACATGCATCATAGTTTTTATATCATAGGAATGAAAAAATAATTCCCAATGGTACTTAAATATACCAAGTATATGTTCCAATCAGAAACTCTTAATATGCTGCAATTTCAAGTGGTGTTGTCTTCTTTTATCTGGAAATTGTCCAGGATAAAAATTCCCAAAAAAGAAAACTTCCTTTCTTTTGACTTTTTTTAGGGATTTATTTTCTTTTATTTGATGGTAGAAACTTACAATTGATGTAGTATCATTTAGATGGTTTTTATATTATGTTTTTGTTCAACATGGGTGATATCAAATGTTTCAATGGTAGTTTAGTGGTTCACCTGGCAAAATAGTTTGTTCGTCTATTTCATTGTTATCTCTTCCAAAATTTTGAATTCTATGTTACATTATTTATGCTATGTTCTTCTTACACTGACTCTTTATTTCAACATCTGTTATTACATAGGAACCCTTCTTTTCTTACTAAAGGCAATCATGGACATCCTGGAGAACAAAATCCAATTCTTCACATATGCAATTTTTACTGTTCAGTTTCATCATTCATTCCAAAACCAAGCAAAAGAGTCATAAAGTATCAGAGAAGATTATTCCAGGTTGTAAAAAGGTCCAGGCTTATTTTTCTCCTTCCACTGTCCTTCTAATCCTCCTAATATTTTATTTCACATTCTTTTCACTATTTATATGCAATCTTTTATTTAGAGATAGTCAAGGAAAAACATAAATCTGTAAACCTGTAAGCAAGACCTGTAAGCGGACACTAAACTTCTACACTTGCTTATGTTTTCTCAGCTTTCCCAGATGAACTGACAGAAGGAGTTTGTGGGTTTATGCAAAGTTGTTTCCAAAGAGTAGATTTTAATAATTTTACTTCAGAATAACTTAAAAGAAGTTGTCCAGACAGTACTGAATTGATGTTAATTTTTTTTCCAAAAATTCTAACTATGGTACACAACAGAATGGTCTTTAAATATGATTGTGAAAATTGAGGAATCAATTAATTACTTTTTTATAAATTATTTTCCCCTTGTTTATGAAGACAGAACATTTGATTGACATAGTTTATAACAGTAAGGTGTCTTCATGTGGCATCCTATGGAAAGCACGGCAAAAATTTCCTTATCACATTTTAGAACTTTTTGCTTTTTTGGCAATTTTTTTTCATGTCAGTCTTGGCTAATGTCCACTGATGAGTGATGAATGTCTGTGAATTCAGATATACACGGCTGGCTAGGATGTCTTTCAATGTTAATTTGAAATTGGGCCTTCAGATGGTGATTTTGCCACTTAAATATCGCACAGCAGAGCCTTAAGTCTAGCATATATTCTGAAAAATCCAGAATTTTAACTTCTGATTTTATTATAGTCAGTGCTTCTTCATTCAACACTGTGCCTATGGAATAGTCTGAGAATTAGCTGAAGGAACTTGCAGTGGTTATGTTTTGTACTGCCACTTTTATAGGTTGCTCCAGATGCTCTCAGTAATTCAGGAAAATGTGAAATAGGACTTATTTAAATGCATCTGTTCATTCTTGTTATAAATGACCACAAATAAGTGCAAACTTTAAAAGTTCTTTATTATCTTATATGAAAATATATATATGTGTACAGATTATGAACTGGATACTATTAATCATTATTTCAAAAATTATCTATGTAGCAAGAATTTATTTTATTCCCTGTTGCATCTAGAACACTAATGGAAATGTCCTTTAGGCATATTATCACCTCATGAAGAACAAACATCACACTGAGACATCTGTATTGCATGTTACATAAATATCCAGAATCACATGTAGCTTATCTGGAGTCTTCTGTGTAAAACTTCAGCAGCATTCACAGTTATTTAAGATAGAGATTCCTGTCTTTATGTGTGTGTTTATGTACAAAGGTAAATGCTTAACTTGATCATAAACCTTCAACATGTCATGGTGTCCACACAGAATATAACAGTTAAGCAGAATGATCTAAGTAAGAATTAAGGACATAAAAAATGAATAATTTTGGAGTAGAGAATAAACACACATACACAAGGGGGATGGACTTATTTGAATAACTGCAGTATCAAACAGGTTAAAAAGGTTACAGTGAAGTAAATAAATTATAAAGCACAAAGGGCAAACACAAACTAAAAATTATTATAGCAACTAGTCAATCATACAGAGATATGTGTATAGATAGTTAAATAATTTATTTCCTAAGTCTGAAGCAAGGCTGCATTGGTAGGTAATTATAATTTGACAGTTATTTAATTTGAATATAGATCAGTTGAGCTCATATGATATCAGTTGAACTCATATGAGCATGAATCACTTGTGTAGATTACATTTAATTCAGTGTTCAGATTGAACAGAAATGTGCTTCCATCATTCTGCTTGAAGTAGCTATCTGATGAATGACCTCCACTAAATTACTTTTTTAGAACTTTGAACTGTAGTTTTGCCCTTCAGATGTATTATAATAATATGATTACCTGTGTCCTAATTCAATTTTATACTGTTGAGTATTACTTATTGATATTTCTACAAACAAACTCAATATTTTTATATTCCTAATAGATGAAAAAAGTCATTCATCCATTTATTATTTTTTTTAAAAATCATTCCATCAGTCTATAAATAAAAGAAAGCTGCATGTAATTTTTTCATGGTTAACTCATGCTTTATGGTTAAGTACAACCAATGCACAAAAGTTTTCTTGGGTGCGATTCCACACTTGAAAAAGGGAGGAGACATGACTGAGACATGTTGAGACAAAGCATAGAGACCAACAAGTACTAAAAAAGACATTATTTAATCAAATTGTTCATTTAACATTGTTCTATCTCCTCTTTCTCATTTGGGTTTTTTTTTTTCCTTTTGCTTGAATTGAATTGGTTCAGTTCTTTAGTATTGATTTCCCTTACAAATTCAAAGGCATGGTTAAAAGGATTCAAGAAATGTCTGATCCTCTGCCATAGTCTCATTTCTCACTTCACTCCAGCAACAGCTTTAGCCAGAACAGCTGCAGCATATTGCAAACACACCGTGGAGAGGGAGCTTGTAACTTGCTTTTGAAAGCTGACAAAAAAGCAATATAACTGAATGAGAGAAAAGATAAACACTGAGAAGAGAGCTAATATATGTGGAGTCTGTTAAAAAGTTTGAATTTGAAATGCATATATTAAATACTGACCAAAGGTGAACAGTTTTTTGTATGTGTATTTACATAATGCAGGAATTAATTGCTCTTGGGAGTGAGGAAGACAACAAGTGGATTAAGGGGAGGTGGTAGTAAAAGACAACACTCATGAGTTGATAAAGTGAGAATTAAAGTTTATTTTACAGTTGTGCACTACTAGAAGCATTTTAAGTATAATTATAATTTAAAGATTTCCAAAATGACTCACACAATATGAAATTATCTAAAGACAAAACTGCAATTTTTCTTGTTGTTTAAGTAGTATTAGATAAAAACATAATCCAATGCAGTGTCCTAAAAGGAATTTTTCAGCCAAGTTTCAAACTGGAATCTGAATAAATGTTACTTCTAGAAGCCTACAGCCAATGCTTATTAAATCCTTGTTATAATGTCAACAGTTTTAAATTATACAATCTGTTAACAGCTATCTTTAACTTATAAATTTAGTATTTTTCAAACCTTTATATTTTCATAAAGTTTGACACCACAAATTAGTCACAATGATCTTCCAATTTGTACATATATGACATATTTACATTGCATATTTACATTGAAATATTTATATTTCAATTTTTATTTTGCTAAGTATTTTTAACAAATTCATTACAAATATAGTATTTTTACTCTTAGTTTTTCATATGAGACTGTTTCTTTTACCTGAATTACTAAAATTTCCAACAACAAAACTTTTGACAGGAAGTGACTGGTCACTTAGCAGCATACATTTTTAAGAACTACACCTTGATGCTAAAATTTCTTAAATCCTATATTCACCAAAAAAAAAAAAAAATCAACAACAAACAAACCACAAACACTCAGCATTTATAATATACTCTAGGTTATCCTAGGTAACCCTCATATTTGCGCTGCCTGACAACTGCATCATCCACATTCCCATTTTACAGCGCAGATAATGAAGGAGACCAATTCTTTATCAGCCCTTTACTAACATGAGTATGACACAATGGCTATCTAAAAAGATCTCCTCTTGAGCAGTCATTTCATGCTCCATATTCCTTGGTGCATAACTTCTTAAGACCAGGTCTATTTTTTTTTAATAATTGCATCTTTAAATTTTGTTTGTGATGATCATCCTAGTCAGTAATTCATGTCCAACATACTGGTTATTAAAAATACATTCAGTTCTGCCTAGACTGAAAAGCATCTTTGGTACTGTTATGAATGGAGAGGGGAGAGCTTAGATAAATCCCTGCCTTTCCAGGTTTCTGGCAGTAGGCAAAATTTTATTGAGGGATCCAGCACCTCAAAACTCACTTTCACTGGCAAGTTTTTAATAATGACCAATCAGGCTTACTACAACATGAACTATTTATTTAAATGTGCCCAGGAATCAGACATAAGACTTAAACAGATTACTTCTACACAGGATAACACAGAGGAACTACTAGAGATAAAAAAATACAGTTCAGATAATATCAGTAAAGGTTCCTTATGTTACAGCTAGCAAAGAAGTAGGATAGATTAGGAGTCAATGTCTCTTACCAAGGAAGGACAGCAATGGGCAGAGACTCTTCCAGTTTCTCTCAATCCCAGGGAAATAACTCGTTGCCAACATCTTAACACCGAGAACTCTCCACACACTCAGAGAATTTATAAGAGATTTCTGGTTTCATCAAAATGGTCTTTTATAGTTGCAAAATGGTTTGTGTTCTGCAGTCACTAATTTTAGGTTTTACTTTCTTACCATTCAAGCCAGGATGTATTTTGCCAGCTAAGGAGGTTCTCAGCCGAGATAATTCATCACATGACAACTCATTCCAGCTTAACCTAGCCACATGTTATGGGGAGATAAGCATTTGCTGTATAAGGGGTTAAAGGTCCTGCCACAGGTACTGACACCTAAGAAAACTTTTCTCAAAGATATCACTACTTTTTCCTTACAGTAATGTTTATGTCAGTGTCACGACTACAGATTACACTTTGAGAATTTATTCTTCCTTATAGCAAAGCTAACTACATTATGGAGCATGGAAGACTGAAAATATTATAAAGCTTAATAAACCTCAAATGAAAAAAAATATTTTATGTTGCATTATTTTTTTTAGTAACTTAGGGATATTAACTGTTACTGTGGAGACATCAAATCTTTCACTCAGAATGAAAATGACATTGTTAATAACATTAATTCCATCCTCCTACAGGAGCTCTTAGAAAAATCTTTCAGCATCATGATCATGAAAAATAATCCCTAAGATGAGATGCTGAATATTGAATATTTTGTCTAAAGACTGATTAAAAATATTTCATTTCTCTTCACTCACATTTTTGCTATCTGGCTACGTTAGCTGTAGGTAGATGTACAGAAGTAATGAGGTTGTCTACTAATCTTTCTTACCAGTTAGAGAGTGGGGTGGGAAGAGGGGCAAAGGTCATGCATCCAGAGCCACTAACAAGTTGAGGAATATTTTTTGAGAAATGAAATCTTATCAGGAAAATGTTATTATTAGCAGAGTCTACACTATTGGTCCACTCTGGGTGTAGTCATTTATCTGATCATTTTTAAGAAGGTGATAAAGGAAAACCAAAAGAGAACTTCAAGCCATCAGGGAGTCTAAGGGTGCACAATGGAGTGCAGTATTCTTTTCTTACCCCTGAGAACAACAGCCTCATGCAATGGAAAATTAAACTTGTTCATTATTTGCTGCCTTCTGAACTGTGCTATTCTAAAATCCCATCCTCTCCAGGGACCTCCATCTGATAACCAGAAGGAAACAGTGTCCTAGGAAAGAGGATCATATGGTTCCATTTCTCCTGTTAAACTGAACTACTGCTAGTTTTGATGAACCCAAAGCTTTCAAGATTTAGCTCTGGAAACGTTAACTTGCTGATAAACTAAAAGCCTTATTCCCTCAAAATGAATTTGATTGTCACAAATTGCACATGCTCAAGTGTTAGAAGTTCCCAGTTTTTCCTAACACAAAGCGATTGAGGCTAAATCTCTTACATTTAAAGACCAAGTTAGTGAAACATTCCAGTCATTGGATCTCGCTGTGTAGTTACCAAAGAGCCTGAAAATCCTCTACTATCAGGTATTTTTCTTAATTTTTTTCCTGATGAACTTTTTTGTCTTTTAATATTTTTAAATAAGAGATTCTACTGTAGTGCATGTCTTCCAGCAATATTTAATGTTGATTTCATTTGAAATCTTAAAACCAGCAGATCACAAATATCTGTCTTAAGGAAGCTGAGAACTTCAGAAGAACTGAGCTTCTCTCAGGATTTCCACACTGCTCACACAAACTGTGCCCCCACTTCAGGTGGTGTTCCTAACATTTTACAGTATTCATTGTTTTCTTGAACTGGGTATAGAATTTTAGCTGTTCTACATACTCTCTAAACTAAAAAAACCCTTCCTTTCTGGTGTTCCTCTTTACCTTTTTTCTCCAAGAAGAGTATAAGTGACAATTTATGTAGAATCAAATTTTGTTGCCAAAATCTGTCTTCTTTTAAATTGCTGGTCTACAGAATTATACAATTTATATAGATGTATATCACATACATTGCTTACTCTCAAATGCAAAATTTGCAATCACTTGGATTTAGCTATACTAAAAGGGAAAAGATTTGTTAGTTTTGCTTACTAGTTCTTCCCTCATCAACCAGGTGTCATTTAGCAGCCATACTAGAAAGTTACCATTCATATAGGTCATAGGTAAAAAATCCAAAAGATATTTTTCAAAAATATGCCTTACCATATTATTTCTCTGTTGGATTATAGGGAATTGCAGTTAACAAACCACTTTTTAAATACATCAACCCATTGCTGTGATAATTAATTACATATAGAATAATATTTTTTGAAAAAAATCTAGTATACTACTCAAATACCTTGTAGAAATCAAAATACACATCCTCACAGTAGAATTTATCAGGTAGATCAGCAATTCTATCAGTATAAATATTTTGAAAAAAACCTTCATTCTATTATTACTCCATCATGCTACAGACTTGTAGCTGGTTTATAATTCCTGAGAAACTTTTCTCAGATACACCTATGAACTTACACTCTGTTTTCTTTCACATTTTCCAGTTCTTCAGAATTTTCTCATATTTCCTGAACTGAATGAAAATTAAATAATCTTGTTAATGTATCCTGTATTTTTTAATAATAGAATTAATTTGTAAGTCTGTCTCTATCTGCATGTGTATAATGCTGGAACTAGGAAGTTTCCTGGATATACTACATGCCTTGACACACCCCTTACCTAGTATGAACCTTGATATCATCACTGCTGTCTGTATAAGCAACAACACTGCTGTGACAGTGGCTATTAGGACTGACCAGATTATTTTACCAGTATTTCAGTGTAACTCCAGTGAATTTTGGTTATTATGGTGTTAATATAATGCAAATATTTTTCAACAAAAACATATTGTTAAAGAGAATAATTTTGAATACATTTGGCAGTTTTCAGTTTACTCTCTGTTCTTGAAATTTGAGGAAGGATATTGTGGGCAATAAATAGCTGCTTTATAGAAGATAGTTCACTCTGAAAAGCCTTTGAATTTCAGTCCTTTAGCACCATACATGTAGGTGTACTACTACAGTATCCAAGATTAGGTAATTTATAACAAAATGTTGACAAACCATTCTAACTGTACTGTTATTATATGAAACAGTTGCAATATCCATACCAGATCATAATCCTTCACTGACTTTGACATGTTTGTCATATTTAGCAGTTCTGTTATTCACGCTGTAAAATCTCTGATGGATTGCAATAAAAAATGAAGCTCATACATCAAGATCTAATTGAATACAAGGTGTGCTATTAAATGAACATAATAACTTGAAGCATACAAAGCAGCCTTCATGACTTCTGCAGCATTTCTTGAAAAGCAGTTCATCTTCTTTATATGAAACCAAAACAAAACCTATGTTTTTGACTGACTCCACACATGCAGGTACAAAGCAGACTTAAAAAAAAAAAAATGTCATTTAATGTTGTTCTTCCAAAGAAAAGAATCAGAACAAAGTTTAGGTGATTCTTTAAGTCACCATTTTAAAGTGAGTTTGAGTCGTAGTAAATTTTTATTGACTGAAATACAGTCCTACAAATTACCTGACATTCAATTTAGAAGCTGAAAGAAATACACAGATGGAGTTCTTATAATACCTTTCAGCAAAAGTTATGAAATAGGCTTGCAGTATTTAACCTATGACTAAAATTTTGTGAGTCAAATACTTTGTCTAGAGAGAAAATTAGTCTTGTTGCAGAAGCTGCACTTTGCCTGAGATTAAAGACAAGACTCGCCAGTAAACATTTTGCAGTTTTCACAAATATGCAGTTTCTAATACACAGTGATAATTTTATTTATATTGTCAAAACCTGAAAACTGAATGGAGAAACTTTATTACAAACCAATACAGAACCACAAAATATTCTGAGTTGGAAGGGACCCACAAGGGTCATTGAGCCCAGCTCTTAAGTGAGTGGCCCATTGGGGGATTGAAGCTTTGACCTTGACATTTTTAACAGCATGCTCTAAATATACATCTCATACAAGAAACTCCCTCTTTTTCATAGTAAATATGAACATGAAACATCTTTTTCCTTTTTATGGGGCCTTTAGGACTTTATCTTCTTCCTAATAAATACATTCTTCATTTCTAATACTGTAAAACTCTTGCCAAGCCCAAGCCTATATTTATTTTTTGCTCAAGTGCACAAATTAATGAACCTGAGAAATTAATTTCCCTTGTACGTTCCTCTGTCTCTTCATGGCTAGGAGCAACCCAGGACACTTAACTCTTTTAAATTGTTTTCATCTAATGTGAAGGGAACATGAAAAGTTTAACAACAGCAAGAGGAGGTGACTAAGCAGACTCATTTCACTCAGTTTTAAAGGAGTGACTATCATTCCTAACATGTATGTGCTTGTTTGCCTGGGAGAAAGATATAAAAATGGCTTAAAGAATGAAGCCTAGAACTTTCCCAGTACACTGAAAAACCAATGAATGATATGCAACATCAGCTCTAAAATTTATGAAATCTAACATGTGTCCTCTCCAGACGCCCATAAGTCATGATGGAGTAACTTAGATTTACCCAAATCCACACTAAGCAATCTACAAAGTGGTCCCAAAAGTAGATGGATAAATCTGAAATCAAATTCATCTACAATCTGAGGCACAGTATTAAAGAGAGTTTAATGGATAAAATTCCAGAAAATCAAAGAATAAAGCATTAAAATCTTCAAGTCTTATGCTGTAGTTGTGAATTTTACTTTCTGTTTCAATTTAAGAATATAAAGGTAGTTTAGAAAAGTGCTGTAGTTTTTGTGTATTATTGCATGCATTCTGCTCTTTGCCAATGACAAATATGATCCAATCCATTCTAAAAGCTACCACCAAGCTTTCATGGAGCAGATTTTGGCCTAAATTTTAATTTAGCTTCTTAAATACATGATGATAACTGGGATGAAAACTTAGGATGCAATTTAAACCCACTCCATTCTTTCTGCACAAAGAATGTTTGTCTTGTTTTATGTTATGATAAACAAAATGGATATTCCTAGGCTTGAACACAAACCAAATTTAAATATTAGATCCTAAAAACCATGGGGAAAAAAAAACCAGTTCATAAACTTAAAGGCCAGTTATACCAATAAATAGTGCATTAAGTATATGCACTTGTATTTTTATCTAAAAATAAAGTTTAAAAAAGCATATCTCAGAAGTCTATTACCCTATTACCTCCTGTGTTTCTCCTTCTTCATAAACACTAGTTAAAAGAGGGAAATAAACTTATACCCTACGACTTCATTGTGCCAAACTGTGCCTTATTTTCTTGCAATTTTTTACTCACAATTTTGGGAAGTTTCATGTTGGTTTTCTCCTTTTTTCCCATACTACTACTAGTACTGTTACTAATACTACTACTATTATTATTACCATTAGCATTATTATTACTGTTGATATTGTTTGATATATCTTTTTATTTATTAAACTATTTTTATCTCAATTCTTGTGTTTCTTTCTCACTTTTAGGCTTCTGATTCTTTCCCCATCCTACCAGGGAACGGGAGCATGAACAAGCAGCTGAGTGTTCAGATAGCAACGCTGCATCTCCTCATCCTCATGCCTGGATAAAAAAATCTATTTAATTAAATATGGTTTTTTAATTCCCTTTGAGGTTCTAAATTATTTGAAATACATCAAAATTTTCTCTTACACAATGCCTTCAACACCACAAAAATTATTATCTCAACTCATGAAGTGTGCCCTCTAGATAACGATATGGATGAAAACATTTGAAAATCAGACATCTTGCCGAGTTTAACCAAATGGTATCAAAAAGCTAACCCAATATTTCCTAGATAAATGTATGATAGGTAAATAGACAGATTGACTAAATGTTAGACAGTAGTCACAAAAAAACCAAAAAAAAAAAAACCCCAAACAATCCAAAACCCAAGAGAAAGATACTGACAGATGTCAGAGACAAATGTGGCTTAACCCCCCAGGTACTGAAACACCTTTGTCCTCTCTTCATTGCTCCACAATGGGATGGGGTAGAGAATCCAAAGGTAAAACTTAGGGTTTGAGAGAAAGACAATTTATGAGGACAGAAGAGGAAGGGATAATAATGATAATCATAACAAACTCAATTGTCAGGTAGTTCCCAAGCAGTCACCACTACTCCCTGCCCAGCTCCTCCAGAATTTTTTTTTTTTGTTTTTTTTCATCATAAGGCCGTAAATTCTGGGAAATCCCTTTGGTAATTGGAGTCAGCTGTCCCAGCTGTGATCCCTCCCAGCTACTTGTGCTCCCCCAGCCGCCTCACTGGTCAAGTGGAGGAAAAGGCAAAAATTCCTTAGCTTAATGTAAGGACTTCTCAGCAAAACCTAAACCATCAGTGTCTTATCTGCATTATTTTCATCCCAAAATACAGCACTATACCAGTTACTATGAAGAAAATTATCTCTATCCCAGACAAAACCAAAGGACTCTATCTTAAAATAGAAAATCCATCTCTTACAAGACAAGCTATGAATAAAATCTAATGGTGTGTATTCAGATGTCCACATTGTTTCTTGACAGATGGACATGCTGGTTTCTTGTACTACATAGTTTAAAAATAAATTAGTATTTCCTGTTTTCTGCCTTGCTTAGTCACTGATTAATCTATATGATCTATGTATTTTTAATTATTTCCTTTCCTCCTTTTTCCCCTCTAATATAAGTATGTGTTTTGGCATGGTTTACAGCAGAATCTCAGTCACTAAATTCTAAAATAGAAATGAATACATCATAAAAAGTAAGCACAATTTATTGAAGATCATATTGAGGTTATTTAGTGTGCAATTCATCCCTGTGTTAAGAGCAAAACCAAAGTCAAGCAGTCAAACAGCTTGACAGCTTTCCCTCCTTCTTCTCCTGAAAAAAAAAGTGACTGCTTTAAATCATGGAACCAAAGAACGAGCCTTTTAACTTTTGAGCCTTCAAGAAGTAATCACCTCTTGACCATTATTTCAGGTCATCTCCATCTCTGTATTCCTGTAAATACAGAACATTGGGCTTCTAACTACTCAAAAGAGACAAGTGCTTTCCTCTAATTGCCTTGTTCTATCGCTGTGTTTTTACAATGATTTATGCCTTTCATATTTTTAATTATTCTAACATTATTCTAAGTTTAGGCTCATCTTTTTTTTCATATATATTCAATATTTTATATTTTTTTCACATAACAAATAACAATCCCATTTTCTGAATCCCTTCTGAATCCCTAATCCATCTTTTGGTTTTGTATTATCTGTATTCTTGTTTTCTTAAAATTTGTCTGATTCAAAATATGAAAGAATGCAGCAGCCTCTCCTGTCTGCCTCTTGAGGAGAGGATGGGGAGGGAGGGGGAAGGGAGAGAAAGACAAAACCAACAGGGAAACCTCAACAAAACCTAAACAAAAAGAAAACAAACAAAATCAAAAACCACAAACAGACAAGAGTCTTTCCCACTAGGAGTATATCTTTCAATACAAATGAAAACATCTTGACAAAGATCACTTGTAGTTCTTTGAGATACAAGAGCATCAATACCCATTTCAAGAAAAGTGAGACTTAGGTCCTTAGTGAAAATTACAGCTTTAGGTAAAAATGATCTCATGAGCTTAATAGTGCTGTAAAAACTATTCCAACATTGAAATCAGTGTCAACTCTCGAATTATATGGGGTTTTTCCTGATTTTCTTGCTTTTTCTTACTAAAGATTTCTTCATGACCATGCAAACTGAAAACTACTAAAATAAAAATTTTCATATCCAAAGTTACTGTTATTCTAGAATCTCAGCCTGAAAGAAATTCCTGCAAGCTGTGTAAAATTCATAATCAAATCATTCAGTGAACACACATTATGCTCTTCATTTGAATTGTTTCACTGACACAAATGAAATGCAGTCCTTGAAACTGTCCAGAACCATTTAATAGGCATTATTTAACAGGTAAAAAGTGCTTTTTATAAATTTTAAAGTACACTTCTAGAAATGCCTGTATTAGTTTTGTGTGTCCCCTTTCCTTAAATATAATATTATTTAACAGGAGAATCAAACAGGTCAAGACTCATGCACCAATGTGAGAAGTTTTCATTTAATACTATTTTAAAAATAGGGAAAAAAGTGCTGCTGCCTATTGATTTTGTAAACAAAACACTTCTGTGATATCTCATGTGACCAGACATTAAGTCTGTATTTGAACAAGATAAGCTATCATTACCACTGTAATTAGAATTATACTGGCATCAAATCCTAAAGTCCCAATCAATGCTACTTCAAGAGAATAAACCTGCAGTGTTTTTTAAAAGGATTGCACTAATAGTAAAAAAATTAAAATAGAAATGTGTACCACAAAAAAAAACCCAAAAAAACCCAACCAACCAACCAACCAACCAACCAACCAACCAACCAACCAACCAAAACAACAACAACAACAACAGCACAGGAAAAGAATAATTAGTTACATATTTTTCCTAGACTATCACATCAATACCAAAGTGACTCTCCAGACCCTCCACCAGCTCCATTGCCCTTCTCTGGACGCACCCCAGAACCTCAATGTCCTCCAAGGTACGGCCTCACCAGTGCTGAGTGCAGGGGGACAATCCCTGCCCTGCTCCTGCTGGCCACAGTGGTGTTGACACAGGCCAGGTGCCATTGGCCTTCTTGGCCACCTGGGCAACTCTGGCTCAGGTTCAGCCAGAAGTTACCCAGCCCCAGCTGGTCCTTCTCTGCTGGGCAGCCTTCCTGCCACTCTTCCTCAGCCCACAGCACTGCTTGGGGTTGGTGTGACCCAGGTGCAGGACTCAGCACTTCACTTTGTGGTACCCATGGAATTTGCCTTGGCCCATCGATGCAGCCTGTTCAGATCTCTCTGTAGGGAGCCTCCCCACCATCCAGCAGATCAACACTCCCATCCAACTTGGTGCAGTTTGCAAATGGACAGAGTCTGCACTTGACCCCACCTCCAGGCTGACAGCAAAGATATGAAACAAAGTTGTATTTTACCTAGCAAAGAGTGCACCCACCCATGCAAGCCACAAGCAGCCAGTTTCTCCAGGAGAATGTTGTGTTAAAGACTTTACTAAGTCCAGGTAGAAAACATACACAGCCTTTCCTCATTCACAAAGTACTAGAAGGAGATAAGATTGGTTAACCCAGGCATGCCTTTCATGAGCCCATGATGGCTGGGCCTGATATTAGAAACCAGGGCATGGTCTCAACCTTTGGGACAAAGGTTTTATCCAATGAATAGAAAAGAATGAATTATTTTTCCAGAGTTAATTTAAGTGTACAAAATTTTTTGAGGAGGAATGTTTGGAATTGAATGGAAAACAATAGATCATTCTTTATTTTGTGTCCTGTGTGTATAGAGCTATGCCATTGTGTCCTGTGTATATAGACCTGTGCAAAGAGCAATAAACATTGCCTCATTTTCATGGGGGCAGTTACAGTCTGTTCTATGAAGCACAGGGTATATTTTGCACATGGTTGGTATAGACTAGAGTGTCAGCAAAGATTGGGGTTTGTGTGTATTCATAGGAGGAAATACAGAGTACATATTCTTAAGAAAATAAAATTTTTGCTGTACTTGAGCATGATGGATAGTGAGCTTTTTATGAAAGATCAGTTGTGAGTGAACAAGACAGAGGCTTCAGTTCTTATAAATGTTATTACTTTGATGAGAAAAATTTTTCTTGCTGTTTATGATAAAGCAGCTGAGAGACCACAAACACAATGCAGTTCAAAACTGAAATATATGGAACATGATAACCTTAACTTACATTTGTACATGAGATGAGACAAAATCCCTCTTGTAACTTAGTTTCTAATATAAAAAAATTCCTCTTTCTCAGGAAAGCTGATTGTCTTGGAATACTGAAGGGATAAAGAAACAAAAATCCTTTGAATGTTTCTTTAAGCATCTATAATCTATTTTTCACTCATTTGTTTCCTTGCATTAACTGCCTGCATATGTTTTTTAGGATTTTTTTCTCTGGTAATTTTGAATTCTCAAGACTTGAATGCTTGGAAAACATAAGAAAACAAAACACCTATGGCTACTAACATAAAGGGATTAATTTTCACTTAGACTTTTATGTAACTCAATAAGTGAGAATTAAAGCAAAGCCTTCTGAAGTCAGTCACTTCTCAAATTTGTGAGAAGATCATAAATAAGACAGTAACCTAGTTCACTATTTGGTTTTGAAAGAGCCTTCTGTCTCCCTTCTGAAGACTTTTTTGGTTTTTTAAGCATAACCTGTGGAAATCTATCAAAAAGGATTAAGTGATAAAACTCCAGTCTCCATTGACTGGGGCAGACAGAATATCTGGCCAAAACAGTAAATAATAAGATGCCACTAACAGCAAAAAAAATGCTGCCTTAAAGAAGTGGTTCAGCAAATTAGATGGACATCACCGAAGAAGCAACGCAACAAATTTCCAAAGCAGAGAAGAAAGCAGAAAGTTTTTCAGCTTTTCATGGGGTAGGGGGAGAATTATAGAATTTTTTTTCATTTTTCCTTAGAGGTTCTTCTCTTTGCATCTCTAGAAATGCAAAGTTTATGTATCTAAGCCTGAAAGAAATAGAAGCTAATTGAGAAATGAATGTCTGAAAAAAGAGAAAATTTTAACAATTTACTGATTTAATACTTTTGATCCACTTTATTTATTATCTTGATTTCATTCTAAGATGTTGCTAAGCAGACAAGATTTTGGTTGGATGTATTTTCATATTCTTTGTGAGTTGTTAATAAGTGTAGATAAATGAAAGGAGATTTGACTATAAATTCTTTTTCCCTTTTTTAAGATGTTATGAAGCTGATAAATTATGAGTGCTGATAGTATCATGCTCTAGAATGAAGAAGTAGGCTCCTAGAAGTATCATTTCACACTTCCTTTAATGAATTGATGAGACCTTATGTAGGTCTAAATTTTACATAGGACCAGGAAGATGAAAAATTTACAAATAAATTATCATATGCTCTCACACGGAAGGAATCCTAACTCTGTATTTATTCTGACTTCCTAAACCAGGAACAAACCAAGGGAAGACAGAAATGACTGTTCTCTGCCAGTTACCTCAAATACCTTGAGTTTTAAAAAGGATACCTGAAGGCTAGAGATTTCATAGGTCTGAATTTCCAGCTTTTTAACAAAAAATCACTACTTAGAGGTGAAAGAAGGCTGTAAAATTGACTTGATAGTTATATTTTCTGTTTGATCTGCTGGCTGTCCAGCAATACATATAGAGCAGCTGGGAGTCTGGTGGAGCAAATGCTGACTCTTGGTGCCAGTACTGAGTACACCACAGAGAGCTGGGTGGAATTTGAGGGTGAAATTTTCATATTGGTGCAAGCTAGAAAATATTAGGGGGAAGAGAGAAGGAGAAATCAACCAAGTGTAGTTTATTTCACAGGTAGTAAGGTCTAGAAAACAAATTTATAAGAAACAAGTTGTTATGTCTATTGCTCACCCAACAATTCATTGATTTTAACTTTGTGTATCCTCATGGAATTTTTTTTTCAGAAGTTTCAGGTCAAATGGACTTAAGTGCAGAAATTACTATGTCAAGCTCCACATTCTGGGTGTTTCTATCATGTTGCAGTGATTTACGAAACCCTGAAATTTTCCTAATGTTGCTTAATGTCATGGCTATCATGACCTGGAAATCAAGGATTACATGTGGGAAACCAGATGCTCATCTTAGTTGGAGTAAAATATTATTTCTCTAGAGTTACTCTATATTTATAATGGCTTAATCAAGATAAGACTCTGGTCTGGTACAGCATATAATTAATCACATACAGGTTTTGGAGTTCTAACAGATATGTCCAACTGGGGCAGGGTTGGGAGAAAAAGATTTTTCATCTTGTTGCCATACGCCAGTTCATCTTCCATCATGATGATAATTCCCTGCAATGTGCTTAATAACCAGTGAGCTCTAGTCAGAGACTAAAAATTTTTTATGTTTTCTTGGGATTAGAAAACAGCAAGGTCTCCTTATCTCAAGGCAGTAAGATTAAACTGTGGAGTACAATGCACTTTGCATTTTCATCTCTTATGACCTTGTCAGAATAATGGCTGTCATTGGGAAAAGAAAAGGTACCCATGATGACCAGGTATTTGTGAATTAAGCAGAAGGTGAAACAAATTCTTAAAACAGATGTTAAGACAACTCTTTCTTTTCATGATCTGTGTCTCTCTCATCCTTTCTTCCCTTTCATCCTCCCCACTTTTTTTTTTTTTTTGAAAAATTGTCTTTTGATTTAACTTTGCAGAAAGCTTTGATGAAAACCATACGAGGTTGCTCTAGGTATTCTATCTACTCCAGGTCTAAATGAAATAGACCATGTTTAACACAGCTGCTCATGAAAACTGTCATATCTACCCACCCAGCCAAAGGAAAAAGAAGTGATCAATAAAGACTATTTGATAGGAACTTGAGTAGGTGAGAGCAAAAAGTTGTGTGAGTAATGCAGTGTGGGAGTAATGCAATATGAGGGCAATACATAAATCAGTGGAGGAAAACAATAAAACTGTGCAAGGAATAGTTTGCTTACCAATAACTTCTGACAGAAATACAGTTATGATAATAACTAGGATCATGAAAGCAGTTCTATATAAGCCTGCATTAGCTTTCTTTCTTTTGCATTAGAATATGAACTAAATGAAGTACAAGAGAATAAAATGATCATAAAATTAGCTTTTATTTTTAGTAACACTTGCTTTATGCATGTGTTTTACTCATGCAAATGCATTTTCCACTGATTCAGGTTATCTGATGAAGTCCAATTATTCTGTACATTTCTTTTTCTCTTTTCCTCCATCTCTAGCTCAATCTTACACATTTTAATTTTATCAAAAGCACAACAATAGGGCTTAAGTACCCTTTCTCTTTTGTACATTTTGATTAATTCTGTTTTTGCATTTTGTCCTTCCAGAATCTTACACACACTGATAACAGTCTGTCACTCTTGAGGGGTCTTTTAGCAGACATTCAAGCTTGAAATTTTGTACATTAAAAGTACAAGATTTTCCATCTTCCAAATTTTCTTCTAGTATGCAAAAGAGTTTGAAGTATTGAATAAATCTAGTAAATGGATTTTGGTGGCATAGAGTTGTCATCTTTGAATCACATACACAATTGTAGAAAACTTAAAAGAAACAGTTATTTCCACAGCTCTGTGGTATCTTTCCAAATGAGATTACAAAATTACAAAGTAAGAATTTCTGCTTCATGACGGGGGCTATATTAAATTAAGATACAAAAATTAAGATACATTAAGATACATTCATACAATGTCCCCAAAATAAACTGCAAATTCTTCAAGGGAGGGAATCCTACCTCCCTTTCTAGTTTTGAAGTGTTTTGATAAATGGAAACTATAAACAAGTCCAGGCATACTTTTGGGTGTTTTGCTGTATTGTGGATAAACATTCATGTGTGGTTTTGATATCAAAAGCTAGTTTCACAAAAAGGTGATGATAGCCTTGCCCAGGAATCAGGACTTTTCAGCCTCATTTCTGCTTGCCCCTATGCCTGTGTATAATTGTCAAAATTGTGGTGGTGTTCATCCAGTCAATGTAGAGTGTTGTGTACTATAACACTCTTGAGAAGTCTCTTTAAGAGAGATTACTCTGGCCTGGTTGCCTTATTTTATTATCTAAGAGGTTTAGACAACTTCATAACCCTCCAAAAAAAATGAAGGAGGAAAGCAACTAAAGGGAATAGGCTCCATCTGATAACATTATATGGGTAGTCATCACCCAATACTGCACATGGTCATATGTTCAGGTGGCAATCCTTTCTTCCCACTGTCACTTTTCTCCTTACAACCAAGGGTTCAAATGCCTGATTTGTGAAAAGTAATAATTTTAGATTATGTATCTAAATTACATAGTACATCTGTTTTAAATATTTACTACCACTAGGACCTTCATCATCTTCTTGTATGTACCCAAATCTATGAGCTGCGGTATCACTTTAATACAGAGCTTATGCTTATATTGGTCAAAAATAAAGTCATCAAAGGAACTTGATAAGTACTGGAATGTGATTATAATATTAAATTTTTTAAAATGTGACTGGTGCTGCCTTGGTCCAGGCCAACAAGAACTTCCCTATGCAATTCCTGAGTAAATTATGGGAGTTATGGAGAGGGAACAGTTTCAGAGGACAATCTTCAGGCAGCTGCTTCCCTTTGGATGATGAGAGCTGTAACTCAAGCATGAGGACCTTTCTATGCTATTTGACATCAGTACAAGCAACAGGCTGGCCACATTTCACACGTCTACCAACAACCACTCCTTTTCTAACTCAAAGAATATTGAAATATTTCCAGGAAAAAGGAAGAGCTCCAACACATGGAATTGCATGGCCTGCTTTAGAGTCCTGCGGTTCTGAAGCCTAGGCAGATGGAGACTGGTAATGTGGATTTGAATACAGCTGTGAAAGCAGAGTTTGGTCCTTTAGTTTCCAATGAATTAACTGACTTGTCGGGAGAAATAAAGGGCAGTATGCTACATTTTCAAGTACTGACTTCCTGAGTGTTTCAAGTGCTTCTAACTTCAGAATTAAACTGTCCAAGATGAAAGATATTGTTTGGTAGTACATGTCCTCTTAGTTTCATTCAGCTATGCAATCTTACGAGGACCAAACTTGCAGCCTTTTACTGGCACTGTAGAGGAAATGTCCCATGCAAGTTCCTAACCATCATCTTGTTGGGAGTAAATTCCACTTGGACATCTGGACATTGTGCTGCTGAGATTCATTACTTGAATACAATGAGCTCCAGAAGCTGGCAGGTTATTTTAAAGATGGGAAAAAACTAACACCTCCCCTAAAAATATTAGGAAAAAAAAAAGGAAAGGAAACTGTAGCAGTTTTACACCATTCTTTTCAGATCTTAATTCCCTCATACATATCTAGCTCAGCATAATTATGTAAAAATTAACAAGAAAAAACTCTGACAAGGTGAAAGTTCAGTTTGATTGTTTTATTCATGTTACTCCTGATTCTTCACCTCAATGAACAAGTTTTGCTTTGCTTTGACTCTGTTGACAGGAGTTCAGTCACACTGGCATGGAACCAGTTTAATGAGGTAGATGATTATGCCAACAAGAGTCCTAAAAACAATATCTCTTCAGAAAGTAAGTTAAGCACTTTAATTCAGGGATACTAGAATTTATATTACTGAGGAAACATCTCCTAATACCTTTGATTGTCTTATCTTTGCCTGCCATTTTCTGAACCCCATAAGAACCATGATAACTTCAGTATAATACATTAGTGGCAACTCAGAACAGAGACTGATACATGTTTTTCCTACATCTTTTAAGGGCAATCCCACTGTATTTACTAATATTCATTGAAATGCTGTACAATATATATAGATGGTTATTTTGCTTCCTGGAATTTAAAACTGTAGTAGACCTGATGTCTCATTTATGGATGCCCTTCTTAGTGTAAGACAGCATTTCAGAAATGAGGACAAGCCTCTACTAAAAATTTCTTATGTGGTCCTGGCTGTGCACCACCACATCTTGGACCTCTTGCCACCCAGCAATTTGAGAATATGTGTCGCTACCTTTGCAACGTACTCACTCTCCCATTTGTCTCAGTGATAAGTGTGAATGTTTACCACTATACATATGAAGTTTTAGGGTTGTGCAAGATGTCATAAATGAGAGCTAAATCATTATCAAAAAGTAATGACAAAAGGCTTGTCATGTAATTCATAATACCACAGGAAACTTGTAGCTGAGGCAGGAATTAAAATGGAGTTTTTGTTGATAGTTTTCAGAGAGTATTTTTTGTTTATTCTCTTTGAGATTGGGTTTTAAATTTTGGTTTTTGTTGGCATTCACTGAAATAATGAGATTTAAACTTTTGCTTTTGCAGTTCTTCTTTATTGTCTATGTAAATCTCAGTATCTAGAGAAAATTGAAGTATTCTTCCTTCCACCATCACTCCATATGATGGCTTTTTACTTCTTTACCTGAAGCTGATTCTTCAGCATGCTGAATACATCAGGAGTGCTTTGCCAGCATAAATACCAAGTATTATTTTAATGTTTATGTCCAAAGGACTTGTATCAAATGTTGGCATTTTCCTACTGTTGTGGTTTAACCGAGTTGGCAGCTTAGCTCCACAGAGCCTCTTGCTCACTGCCCCAATGGGATGTTGGACAGAATTAGAAGGGTAAAAGCTAGAAAACTCAGGGCTTGAGATAAAGACAGTTTAATAGGGAAAGCAAAAGCCCCACACTCCAGCAAAGTAAAGCAAGGAATTAATTCACAAATTCACATGTGCAGGCAGGTGTTCAGTCGTCCCCAGGAGAGCAGGGCACCATCACACTTAACAATGACTCGGGAAGACAAATGCCCAGAGAAGCTGACTTTAGTCACAGAATGGATTGTGGTGCTGCATCCCCCTCCTCCCCAGCCTCCCTGTGACCTGAGAAATGCTTGTTAGGCCTTGGCCTTAACAAACTGCAGCTGGACTAAGCCCCTCTTGAGCTTATGAGAAACACAGTTGGCTCTCAGGAACTTGTGTTGCCTAATGAGCATCTGTTTTTTAATGAAGAGCCTTGAGAAACTTATTTTTCTCACCTGAATAACAACTCAAGTGGAATAATACCCTTTTTGTTAAACTTTCAGAGAAAGTTACTGACTCAAATTGCAGCCAGGATGGATAATTGCTATGACTAAAGCCCTTGCAATCCTATAGAGTGGTGTAAAGTGAGACCCATTTGAGCTCTCAGTTCCCAGAAGATAAGGGGCTAATGTGCTTATCTCAAGCACCAATAACCAGATGGCTGTGGAGCCAACAAAGGGCTTTTGGTAATAACAGACAAGAATCACTGGTAGTTACCATGGATTATTGGTGCTAAGATGCTGTAAGAACAAACAATATTTGGCTGAAGAAGGTGGGACAGGTGGAGATAGGGCTGAAATTTTCTGTGAAAAGAACCACAACACAGTACATTGCAAGTGCAGGAATGAGTGGTAGGAAGTGGACATGGGCAATAGGGTGGAATTAAGACCACCAAAGTTCTCAGCTCCATTTCCAGAAACACCTGAAAGAAAGGATCGCATATAACTAACTTACATGGATAACTAATTTATATGGAAAGCACAAAACCTGTCTTTTGAATGCAGAAGCCTCTCCACAAAAAGGTAACCTGACAAGTTCAGGCAGCACCCCCAGGACCCTGGACAGGTTATTCAGCAGACTGACATGGCCAGATCAACACTAATCAGTTTATAAGTTCTATTGTCTCTGAAATGAGGATGGACATCTCACCAGCTGGATTGCTGCTGGAACCAGGACTGGCAATCCTTTTTTCCCCCTCTTTTCTCTCTTTTTTTGTTTATTTCTTTCTTTTTTTCCTCCCTTTTTCCTCTCTGTCTTCTGTTTTCTTTCCCTTTTTCTTTCTCTCTGCATTTTCTTAAAAATCTCTCCCCCTTTAATTTCTCTCTTCCCTTTCACCCTACTTCATTATCCAAAATGCACTGCTGTGTGCTTATGTAGTTAACCAGGGATTAATATACCAATTTCCATACCAAGTGTGTAATTTACTAATAACTGTCTCTAATTGCATGCATATCCTGTGACTTTTACCAGTCCTTTCAATCAATGCACCTCCAAGAATCTGAGGTGCTTCCTCCCCCTTAATGGGAGGTCATCACAATGCCATCACTCTGGACATCCTTTCCTTCCTTTCTGCCCAGCTCTAAGTGCTGGGCGTGACACCACATGGTCTGAGACCTCCCTTAGGTCAGCTGGGATCATCTGTGTGCCCTCCCAACTCCATGGGCGCCCCCAGCCTCCTTGTTGGTGGGGTGAGGAGTAGAGAATTCCTTGAGTTAGCATAAACACTGCTCAGCAACAACTGAAACATCAATGTGTTACCAACATTATTTTAAGACTAAATGAAAGCCAGAGAATTATAGCAGCTACTAGGAAGAAAATTAATCCAGCTCAAACCAGGACACCTACTCTGAGCCATTAAAATGCATATAGATTTAAGATATCAAAAATTATTTTTGTTTTTTATATTTAACTGAAAGAGGTAGACACAAAACAGTTTGTACGGCTTTGGTGGAATCCTTCACTTTTTTTTTTTTTCCCTAATGAATGCTCCTTTCCTTTTGCTGCATTGGTAGCTTGGGTGTCAGATGATCTCACCTACAGACTATGTAAAAACGCTCTCATACTCTCTCTCTGGTGACTGTTAAACTTGTATCTATTTATGCAAATACATTTATAATTTATTTTTATTTTTAAGATGTAGAAAAGCCCAAGCCAAGATTATGAAATGAAGCTTTTGATAAAAAATTCTGTAAAGATATGTTAGTCATAAATCTATGTTATTTTCCACCCTATATCCTACTTTTTTGTTGTAATTTTGTTGTATTTATTATCTGCATACAATAAAGGCACAGGTTTCAGCTGCCATACCTTTTATTTTCTCTGCCACAGCAGTCCAACAAAAAACCTTTTATTTGATGGGAGTACAAGTGCTCCATACACTCCATAACTCACAGGTCCCACTAATAAAGAATAGAAATATATTCTAAAGAATAAAAACAGGTTACTTACTATTCAAAGTATTTGAATAATCTGTGAATGCTGCATAAATTTCTCACCTTGAAAATGTATTTTAAATCATAAATATTCAACAAATTGCTTTTAATAAGCAGTTGACTTGGCTCTTCTCAAAGCAGTTGCTTGTACTTAGCAAAGTCTGCTCTGTGTGCTATACCATGGAAAACATACCTATGTATTTTCTTTTTCTTTGCTGGATGAAGAGCCTTTATAGAAATTGCAGCCACATATCTGTCATGGTCTATGTGTTAGGAAAATTATTTGCATGCTGTGCACACAAACCACACCATATCATAATGACATACAAATTCTCCCTGGAGTCTGAATGCTAAATGAGAAAATTTTAGTTGACAATAGAATTTTTTGTGTTCTTTATCCATTCCAATTTTGGGCATGCTTAAAACTTTTATTAATGCAATGCTTCTTTATTTTAATAGCATGATCTCAAGAAAAAAAATTTATAGGATTAATTTCTTTAAAACAGTTAAACAATGGAATTTATATCAACCTGGGGCAAGACACAATACTGAAATCCTACTTGGCAATCTTAAGGTTTAGAATCTATTTAGAAGGCTGGTAATAAGTTCTGTTTCAAATTGCAACAGATTTTCAAGAGATTTTGAGCAAAACATGCATTAAAATTGTTCTCTGATT
Organism: Fringilla coelebs; assembly: GCF_963513975.1. Lineage (NCBI taxonomy): Eukaryota > Metazoa > Chordata > Aves > Passeriformes > Fringillidae > Fringilla > Fringilla coelebs. The sequence continues at coordinate 13,638,118 of NC_140030.1, read as the reverse complement.
TACTTGTTCTCTGGAGGTCAGAAGAAGCTGCTGAGACAGAGCATAATAAAGGAAGAATTTGGACTCAAATATTTTTCTGCTTTAGTTCCTCATCAATAAAACATAGCCAAGCAATGGAACATTCTATCATGAGACTGTCATGATGGAAAGATCTTCTGAGTAAGAGGTGGTGATGGCCTGCCCAGAGTTGTTGGCAAGTGTGGAGTTCTGTGTTTTCATGTACAAAACAGCAAAACTGTTTGGTTTTGTATTTAAACCATAGCAAAACATCTTTTAATGTGCTAGTTTCTCTTCAAAGTCACCTCCCAGAGACAAAAAACATACAAGCTCTAGGAATTTATTGCATATCCTTGTGTGAGGCATATGTCTAGTTTATTAATCTCAGTTTAGTGTTAGGAAATAAATAATCAGTGTAGAGTGCTGCTTCTGAATCCGAGTAGAGTACAATTGCAGTTAATCTTTCTTCAATTTAAAAAATCTCTTGGTTTTCCCTGCTTTGGTTTATGGCTGGGAAATGGTTATCCTCCTCTCTCTTTCGCTTAACTGTTCTAATTCTTGTTGAACTGGTGGTTCTGAAGAAAACTGATATTAAATACAAAGTTTTTCTGTTCTCATCTATGGTTTGGTGGGGTTTTTAAACCAGCATTACAAAAATAGGTCCTATCATTGCCCCAACAATGAGGTTTGCAATTTCCAAAGATGTACTGTTACAGAATTCTAAAGGGTCTAGAAACAGAAATAGGTTACATAAGTTAATTTTCTTAAAAGCTGCTCATGATCTTTTTCAGCATTTATATGCTTAAGATAAGCAGAATTTTTCCTAAGCAGTAGCATAAATCTGGATGTTTGTATTTCTCTCTTCCAGTATTCAAAGAAAGAGAACATTCTCCAGTTTTCTAACAGAAGAAAGATTAAATTCTAGAACTAGCTGTTAAAAATTATTATTATCTCACTGAACTCAGTGCAGGTGCAGCCTCACTGTGAATACTGTGTGCAGTTCTGGGACCTGAAATTTAGGAAGGAAGTGAAAATCCTTGAATGTGCCCTGAGAAGGACAACAGAGTTGGTGAGAGGGCTGGAGGGAGCATCCTGGGAAGGGTGGCTAAGGACTCTGGGTTTGTCTACTTTGGAAAAAAGGAGGCTGAGGGATGATGTCATTGCTCTTCACAGCTTCCTAGGAGGAAAAATTGTGGAGGGAGGTGCAGATCACTTCTCCCTTACATTCAGCAATAGAATGTGAGGTAATGTTCAAAGCTGTACCAGGGGAGATTTAGGGTGTATATTAGGGAGTATTTCTTTTCTGAGAGGGTGGTCAAACACTGGAACAGGCTTAAGAGGGAGTTTGTCAATGCCTTAAGCCTGTTAGTGGTTAAAAGGCATTTGGTCAATGCCCTTACAATATGGTTTACATTTTCATGGAAAAAGCCCTGAAGTGGTCAGATAATTGAATTGGATGATCACTGTACGTTCCTTCCTATTCTATTCCAGCCAGAACTCTTCTGTTTTCCCTCTTGCTTTTACCAATATGTTATTGTATTGATAAAAACACAGCTTGTCCCATGTTAAAAACAATTTATTATATTTATTTTAATTCCTATATTGGGAGAAACATTATTTGAGACTACAACATATGAGATAGACCTTTAGAAAACAATGGGATAGAAAAGTTTGGGTTCTTAAGGTATTTGTGCAAAAAATTGGGACCATCATTAAAAATTATATCTTTTTTCCCCCCAGTAATATTTGATAGGATGTATTTGAGATTTCAGTGTCTCTCTTCCATTTTTTTATTAATTTCAAGGAAATTTTATCATCATCCTTGGAGGCTTCATTGTGGCAAAATATCACTTTTTAAAGTCACAACCACTATGTAATTCAGTATCATTCCACTGCATCTGAGAGTGTTAAATATTGCTACCCCAACTCACTGCACAGTCTGCTAAGTCCTCAGGTGGAGAACAAAGGCATCCGGACATTAATTCTACATGAGACTTTCATGCGTCTGTCAACTTGCTAGAATGATGATAAAATGTCTTGCAAAAGCCACTTAAAAAATTCTAAAGCTCAAAGAATAAAAATTTGGTGTAGTTCTACACACCTCTTACCACGAGTGATTGTGTTATTTAAGCAACAAGAAATGACAGACTATGCAGCAGTGGTGATTAATGGACACCTTGGGTGTGCAGCGAGGCATGAAGTGAAGCTGATGCAAACAAGAAATACATTAATCACAAGAAGTTCAGAATCCTGAAGCAACTTATTGTCACTCCATAATTAATAGTTTCTACATATAGGAAAATACTCTTTCTGCTTATTTTTACTGCTATCATATGCATTAAGGTTTTATAGCCTTTTTTTCTATTTTAAAATGTGAATTATACAAGCAGCTTGGAAACAGATAAATACTTTTGAGCACAGCTACTTTAAATAGGTAGAGGTTAAAGTCTTTAAGCACTGTTGAAAACGTCATTTCATAGATATATATTTATATATATTTTTAATATATATATGTGGCAGTTTTGTAATAAATACTGTATTTACTTACATTTCATTAAAAAAGGTACCCTATATCATTAAAAAGGTACCCTATATATGAGATTATGCTTTAAGAAAATTATAAGCTTGGTTAAGAAAGCAGCAGCAGAAAAGAACCCTCCTTCCTTTTATCACCTCAAATGTTCTTTATTTTGCTTGCCTAAATATTTGTCTCCTATTAGCAAGTTATGTTTGTTTGACAGTGAAGCCTCTGCTTAATGAAAATTATTTTATATATATATATCTTACCAACAGCAGGGGAACATAAACGATTTAATAATTAGCCAATTATTTTAATCTTTTACTCACACCCTAGGGAGACCATTATGCTTTAACATATACTGAACAATTTTTTGTATTTCTCTATTAAACTCTCTAAATAACAGCCTGCTATACACTTTTGCATACTAAATTAATGTAAATATGGACACTATTCTATTCACACTAGGGATGAAACTGTCTACCCTTAAAAAATAACCTCTCACAGAAAGGGTAAGTTTCTTTAGATTAAATCTGTCTGATTTAATTTTCAGGAAATACTGAAAAATCAACTTTCCCAAGCAGCTGAGTACTGAAAGACCAAAGTCTGTTCAATGGTTCATGACAGCTTCATTCTAAAAAAGTACTTCCTGATTTTGCACATGTAGTGTTCAAAAGGGCAGCTGATGATCTGCATGACATATTTTATGTAATAATGTTCCCTTACATTCAGCTCGTGACATTTCCTGATGCTCCTTCCTATAATCAGGACACTTCTGTGTCATACAAAATGTATTTAATTTATTCCTGTTCCTTAGCAATGAACAATGGGATTTGAAAAATTCCAAAAGAAGCTTATGTTTCTACCTGGTAGCACATCTGTGTCATTAATATGTTCCTGTGTGCATCAGCAAGGTTAGAGATCAACACAGAGTTCTCTTGAGAAATTGCAGTAGATCTTGCTAAGGTCACAGAGCTCACCACCACGGCAAGATGTTAGTGCTGTGTTAGGGGACTATATCAGGATTTTTTCATTGTGGTGCTGATAGTTTTGGTTTCACCCATCTTACCCCTTAGCTGTACAAATCTTTTTACTACAAATATTTCTTTTCCATCTTCCTTTCACTTAGGTCAGTGTTTGTTTATGTATCAATTTTTTATGATGCCTGCCTTAAAGATGAATGTTCCAAGGGAAGTTAGAAATCCTCTACCAGCACTTTAGCAAAGAATATTTTTTTTCTGCCAGTGCATAGCTCAGATAACAATTTTGTCTTGGAATGCATTTTAGAAAATAAAGTTAAAACATTTATTTCATTATACTAGGGGTAGAATAAGGTACATCAGGAAAAATATATCAATTACATAAAGCTCTGAAACAAATCCAATGTTTATAGGACAATTTTGTCTAGCTGCATTCAATATTTTCACAATTCTATTAGAATTTTAAGTACATTGTCTGTTGACTTCTCTTTAGTGCTGTTAATTCCATTTAAAAAAAATTAATGATTGTCCAATCCAATCATTAAAATTGGACAATCATTAAAATTGGACAATCATTAATGATTGTCCAATCCAATAATTAAAATTTCTATCCCCTATATCCTTTACCTAAATAACTACACATTTACTTAAATTTATTACATTATTAAAATTTTAGGATATTTTCCTGCTTAGATTTTCTCTATTTTCTTACTCTATTCTTTTTCATTGTACCAAGAAGTTTGGAAGTTTGAAGACAACTGAAGACAGTGCTATAAAAAGTCAACTTTCTTTTAGAGTTATGATGTTTTCTGAAACTTCAATGGACCCAGAAATCTGCAAGAGCAAAAATTGTTTTACAGTCATATCAAAATCCTTTAATGACCTTTGGTTCTGTCCTATTTCATGCAATCTGCTAGAAATTACTCCTAGAAATTGCAAATATCCAGTTGTGGTTTTCTGACCACTCCCAAGCACTGCAACAGTGTTTTGATACAACTGCTTTATGTCTAGTATATATTTTTTGTTATAACTACTCTGGGATTTTACCTTGCAATCAAAGATAGGGGATTTTGTTCAAGCACATAACTGGCATTCATTGGTGCTGAATTTAATTTTATTTTATCATTTAAAATGTGAATTTGATTGTTAATTTAGCAAACATTTTAATGACTTTCCGCTTACTGTGACTTTTATTAGTACTTTCAAAAGCAAAAGCCTTAGAACAGGTCCCTGTAGATCTCCATTGGTGACTTCTATACACTGTGAAAGCAGTGTAATTATTCCTATCCTTGATTTTCTATCTTCTGACTAGTAATTAACTTACAAGACTAATGGTTTCCCCCATTATGTTTTTTTTTTATTTTTCTAAAATCTTTAATTGAAAAATGTTGTCAAGTACCTTTCAGAAAACTAATTAGGCTTTTTTGACACTATCCTTCTTGTCCTCACACTTTTTGACTCCTTTAAAAATTATTTATATTCAGACTTTATTTTACAAGAACCAGGATGACTTTTCCATAATATTAGTATTAATCCTTAGGAAAAACAATCTCATTCTTTCATTTTCTATTACTTTCTTGTCTTTCTGGTTACCACTTCATTATGTCCTCCCCAAAGTATTTTGAGAAAAAAAGAACACTGAAGAATTTAAAAACACTGTCATATTTTAAATTAATTTTTTTTATCATATTCCTTGCCATATTGTCATTTCTACAGAAAAAAACAAACAAGAATCCCTGCATATTATTGATGAGATATTAACAATTGCATGGCTAATAGCTGCTCAAATAGAGGCTCACCTGTGCCTCACAGAGAGTGGAAGCTACAGGTTAGAGAGCTGAGACTTTGGGCACCACCTGTAGTCTAAAAACAAATAGTTCTATTCAATTTGTAAAATTATAAATTGGACGAGCCAACAAACCCCCACATTAATACAAGTACAAATAAAACAACGTTTTTTGTGGTTGGATGGATGTGCTTGGGCAGAAAGTCAGTTTCCAAATTGATTCAATCATAAAAATAGTCGTGCCCCAGTGCAAGATCATAGAATAATAGAATGTTAAGGGGTTGGAATGGACTTTAGAAATCATCCAGTCCCAACCCCTCCTGTCATGGGCAGGGACACCTCCCACTAGACCAGTTGCTCAATGGCTTATCCAATCTGGCTTTGAACACTGCCAGGGTTGGGACATCTGCAACTTCCCTGGGCAACAGGTTCCAGGTCTCACCACCCTCACTAAAGAATTCCTTTCTAATATCTAAACTAAATTTCTCCTTTTTCAATTTGTATCCATTACTCCTTGTCCTATCACCACAGTTCCTGGTAATGAGTCCTTCTCCAGCTTCCCCATAGGTCCCTTTCAGATAATGGTACTGAATTTAATTTGATTTTACCTTTTCGAATGTGAATTTGATAGCTAATTTAGCAAATATGGTCATGACTTTCCACTTACTATGACTTTATTAGTATTTTCAAGATACTGGCAGGCTGCTAAATAGTCTCCATGCAATCTTCTCTTCTCTGGGTTGAACAGCTCCAACTTTCTCTACCTCTCTTCGTAGGGGAGGTGCTCTGGCCCTCTTATAAACTTCATGGGCCTCCTCTGGACTTGCTCCAACAGTTCCATGTCCTTCTTATATATTTGGGACATCAAAACTGTATGCAGTACTCTAGGTGGGGAAAGGAAAAGATTATTCAGAATATGCATGAAGGGAGGGACCTTTTAAATGTTGCAATGAAATTCATAGCATTATGAGCAAGAGATGAATCAAATATGTAGTGGACCAACATTAGTAAGATTCATTTATACATTAGGAATTAATCAAGGTGAATATAGATTAGTCCTTTCTTGGATCAATCTTGACTCGTAGTGAATTTGGACACTGAGAATTAAATGGCATTTCTACTTCACTTCAGCAGCTCTGAAATTTTTAGGTATGAATCCTACAATTTCCATAACAGCATCTCTACCTATTTGCATGCTAAAAACTAGTGAGACTTATGATGATGAAGGCTGTTGAATATACAAAAAGATTACCAGCACATTAAATAACAGAAGTACTCAATTCTTTTTTTTAATTGAATAAATGAGTCCTAATATAGTCTATGCTCCTTTCAGAAAGGTTCAATAGGAGATAAAGTGTTGATCTAAAATAACTGCCCGTCATGTTTATAAATTCAGAATTGTTCCTTGCACTTATTTAAACCAGGACAAGGAAAAATGTATTCCATCAAAAACATGTCCTTTATAAATCACCCTCTACAGGTGAAAAGCAAAGAACATACAAGTGACCCTTCGAGCCTCATGAAGATTTACATTGGTCTCCTGGGGAATATCATACATGAATTATACTACCAACTGATATTATTTCTCCCCTGTTAATCTATGAATGAGGAGATAGAAAGGCATAGATTTCAATTTTCAATGAAGAGCTTCATGGTCAGATCAAAAATCACAAAGACATCCAAAGGTGAAAGCTGGATACAACACCACTACAAAAAAATCAAGGGATGCCAGCTTAATCACAACTGTGTTGCAAGCTGTCTTGCTCTGGACTGTGACCTGGGCTGGGTCTGTGTGGTCTGCAGGGGAAGGAGTTGGGATGGAAGCTGTGATTCCTGCTCCTGATTTGTGTTTCATGCTGTTGACAAAATGACATATCCAGTTGATCTATTGAGTTTAAATTGCTACCTGTTGAAGGTTAAAATGCAATCTTCCTCACGAACCACTTTGTTCTGGTGCTATTTTACTGTGTGAAGAGACTTGGCAAGCAGAGATGCACTGTCAGCAGTACACACAGGTAGGACTGACATGCCACCAACCTGCCTGTTCACATGCTCACTGCCATCCACCCTTGCCTTAAACTCTTTGTAAACAGGATATACCCAGTCAGCCCACAGTGCCACTGAGTGCACACTTGGACTTTTTCCTTTGTCATGTTTTAGAATTCAGGCATTGCTTTTTTCTTATAAAGATTTTTAAATTGAACCCTGATGTTTTCAATACATAATAAAAAAAAATCTGAGCATTTGCAGTGAAATATTTTATATTTACTATAATCTTAATTTTCACTAATCTCTGGTTTATCATTTGGAAGTAATTTTTTTATCCTATTTACTATTATGTTTTGAAAATATTTTCTTTACTATGTCAGAGGAACTGTTTCATGATGCTCAAATTCTTAGAAGAACCTGATTAGCATTCAGTATTATCATGAATCAATTAACATCATGTATGGTGGGGGGAGTTATAACCTTTATATAAACAGTACAGAAATATCTGTACTCCTGTTTTACTGATCACTACACTGTACTTAAGTGTTTGGAAATATTTCAGCAATGCTGTTATTCAAAAGATGTGCCAACCCCAGAAGAAATCTGTTCCTTCCAAGTCATAGAAGTGTAGTCACTTTCTGTAACAGTTCCATAGTTGAGATAAACATTTTGACAGAAAATATTTGGTGGTGAATGCAGCGTACAACTATCGAGAATAAATGTACTGTGACTTGGAACACAACATACAATTTTCTTTGCATAGAGGCAAAATGAAGAGATGACAGAGTTCGTAAAACCTATCTTTCCTCCTAAAATTGCAATTTGACCTTGATTTTCAAGAGGAGTCTTTCAAAAGGTTAAACTTGACAGTGCAAGAAATTTCACAGATATTTGTCCATAAGGTGTCAGTTGCAATAGGAGAATGCACAAATTCTTGAGTGTTCTGTACATTGAGGCTTTTTTTACTTTCACTCTTCCACTTCTCTTCCCATCTCACTCTGAGGAGTGAGTGAATGGTTGAGCAGAGTTTAATCACCAGACTGCATTGAACAACCACAGCTTGGTACCAGGGGACTCCCATTGTTCACATGAGTTACTTGTAAATGAGGTGCAAATATCAAAGCAGGATATTACAAGTACGTTTAACCTTTCTCGTGCAGCAACGTATCAAAGCAATATAAATAAAAGCTTTGTTTCCATACATTTATACTAAGAACTGTTTCTATCATTTAGATTGTATTTGCACAGAGCAAGAATTTAGCATTGTAAATTAAATCACTGAAATATTGTATGCTACATCTCTTAGCAAGGTATATACCCTGTAGCAGCCTCAGGAAACAACGAGTAAGCTGAATGGTTTGCATTATAGCACAGACCTGTGCTTAAATTAAATTATAAAATACAGCCTATAGTAATCAAGCAGACTGCTCAGGTCCAGGGAAAGGTAAAAACTCTGATGCATAGACACATATCTGCTTCCATCTCAGAATGCTAAACATGTTGTACAAAACATATTGAGGCAAATCCTCACTTGATGTTAATTGATGCAATTCCTAGAACTGAATGAATCTACCCTATCCAGTCAACTCCATCAACATAAAATAATTTTCCTTCCTATAAGAAGACCATTGAAATACTTAGACCTCATATGAAATAAGAAAAAAAAAGAAAAAAGAAAAAAAAGAAAAAATACTCTTAAGGAAATTAGCAAGTCCTGGGAAGGGAACTGGAAATGAAAGTTTCACATTGAAGAAAGAAAACAACTAAACAAAATGAGAAAACAAACAAAAAATAAAAAGAAAAAAGGAAAAGAAAAAGAGAGAGTTTTCAATTATCTATTTTAAATTCCAAAAAGCTAAGTAAGGGAAGGCAAATATTGCACTGAGGCTAGTAGAGGCTAATGTATAAATTAAGGATCTGTAAAAGGTCATGCTGGGGTGACAGCTTGCTGATGGCTCATTTAATTGAGTCTAGTATGTAGTGAGATTATGAGGAGTTTTAAAGCCACAGAACAATGGCACAGGAAGTCTTATAACTTCAAAGTAAGGCAAATTGGACAGAACGTATTGAGCTACTCAAGCAAACCTAGGAGACCCTCTGGAACTGTAAACCTTCTTTAATTTCCTGAATTAATTTAGAAAAAGTCAACAAAAAAAAGGATGAAGAATGCTTGGCAGCAAAACAAGAATTACCATCAGCTAACCACAAACAAAAAAAAAAAGCTGAGAATCAAAGCTCTCTGAAAAGGTTTTCTCCTTAGGTAGCATAGCTCATTCCAATATTCCCCAGGGTAGTGTTTCAGTTAAGTGATATATATTAGAAAATGTTGCTCCTGGATATGTTTTAAGACCACATCTGTGACTGTTTCTATCCCCATCCAAGGTAGTGACTTCCCCATGTTCAAAATTGATCTTCTGAATTGCTCAATGAGTGCTGTTTTTCACAGGTTATAGTACTATAGGAGAGGGATATGAAGGGACTTTATTTATAGTTAATAAGCAACGACAGAGTTTGATATGTTATGATGCTATTGATTTTTTTAAAAATCATGGATCAATGAGTGATATATCCTCTATAACTTCATATTGGGACTTTTTAAAATGCGGGGAAAAGTAATTTGATGATATTTCTATTGTCCCTTCTCTCTTTTGCCTGCATCAATATTTGAATTGGGTAGCTGTAGCAGGTAGGTATTAGCTGTCCCATACAGCAGCCTACACTGGGAGACACAGAGGCATGAAAGAGTCTGCAGCCAGAGCAGCACCCAGGCAGATTCTGAAAAATGGTTTTACACAGAGATGAATTTCTCCCACATTTTCAGTCCAGATATCTGAGTTTGCTGTTGACTTGCAAACAAGATTAATGAAATCTCCAATTTTTGTTTTCAGTTTTGGATTTTTTGGATTTTTTTTCTGATTTAAAAAAGATGAAAACCAGACAAATAGATGTTTTGAAAAGCTGAGGCATGGTAGGCTTTGCAGGTTTATTATTTTGGTTTGCCTTTTAATGCGTTCTGGGTGGGAACCCTGAATCCCTGAAGGTTTAGCTTCAAGCACTATTTTTTATAACAGTTGAGTTATAAACTTCCACAGAAAGAGTTATAATAGAAACACTGACAGGCATTTAACTATAACAGTAGTAGCAGGGTTGTTATAATAATTGGATTTGGGGTGAAATACAAAGCTAAATTTACAGATTCTTTCTGCCTTGGGGGAGCCATTCATTTCTGTCTGAAAAAGCTAAGGAAAAGCTTAACATCAGCAACAGGAAAAAGACACTAGAAAAATGAATGGTTCCATCTCTATTAGCTCCAAGAAAAAAATTGTTGCTTGATAGATTTAGTGATGCATGAAATATCAAAGTCTACATCTGGCAATCATGACAAAAAGAATAAATTGATTTATATTGACTGTCTTACATTGTTGCTTTAAGCTAAAATGTGGAAGTTCATAGTTTACAATTTTTTTTCATTGAATAGTTCACTGAAGTGTTAAATTAAACAAAAACACTCAAACAATACTGAAGAAATAAAGGTGGAAGCAATTAAGAGCTTATCCCCCAGATCATCTGAGGGTCATATGGTTTAATTCAATTTACAGAAAAAAACCCTTTTTTTTTAAATTGCCAAGTTTCTGAGATCTTGATAACATCTTAATGTTTATGCAAGTGAATGAAATTGCTTTCTTCTGTCAGATAAATAAATGAGATAAAGTCATCAACAAATTACCCCCAGTAGAAGTATCGGTATTGCCTGGGGTAACACAAAAAGCTTGTAGAAGATTTTTCACATCTCAGGATATCTTTCAGTTTTAGATCCTTGACAAGCCTATAGTGTTTCCATGTATCTCAATATCTCTTAAAAATACCCATTATTTTGTCTTGTTACTGACTCTCCTTTAACTGAGAAAGTTTGATTTGTATTTGAAGTAGGAAAGTATGCCAGGTCATATCTGGAACTCAACCCAGTGGACTTCACTGCTCCAGATATATAAGCAGCATGCACTATGAAAAACCAGTTTTGATCAGTTGATAAGGGGGTATCATTTTTTTGGAAATTCGTACTTACTGTCACCTAGATTATGATGTTCAGTTATCTGGAACTCAAACAGAGCCCTTCTATTAAGATACAGTCAAGAATCTTTAAAACTCAGCTTAAGCAGCAGGATTTGATGAGATAAAGCCAAAGTAGAATTTAAATTTAAGGATGCTTGCATCAAAAGTGGTTTTAATGACTGCATTTTGAAATTGTCTTTGAGCAGAAGAAAGGTTGTTCAGTGACTTACATGGGATCTGTTCTCCCTCCCTGGACTGAGTTGGTGGCTTACATTCCTTTCAGTACATTACCAGGTAAAATGAAAGTGCAGCTAGGCATCATATTCAGAAAAATTCTTTCAATGATAATTAAAAATAGTTGGTATGTGTAGAGAGTTTTGTAGACGCCTGGTTAGAAGAGAGGGGACATGATAAGTTGCAGCTGGTTAAGCGATAGAGTCTTGGGCAAGGACACTGTCTCCTGGAGCAAGCAGTTATATAAGAACAAGACAGAGAAAACAGGGTCTAGCCAGAGTAGAAAACCACAAGCATCCTGAGAATGTGATAGTAGAGGTGGAGCTGACCTCCACCTGCGGACCAACTATGAGCTCTACTTTTGCAATATGTATGAGCCTTATTACTATGCTTATAAAAGTATGCTTATTGCCTAAACAAAGTTGAGACTGGTTGCTCATCATCAGATGTGCTTGTCTCCCGTCGACTCCGACAGGTATGAGCTTTATATGAGTCCATTTCAGTTCTATTCCAAGCTTCTGAGAGCACAGCACTGAACAGACACTGGATTAGCATTGAACAGACACTGGATTACACTTTCTTAATTATTTGACAAGAGGCATCTCTTAAATCTGTCCAGTTAATTTGGTACCCTACATGTGCTGACTGCTTACACTGCTGCTTACATTGCCTTTAGACAAAGACAGATGTGAGACTCAGCAAGGGGCTTCCTCTTGCTCTTGGACAAGAAGCAAAGGCAAAAGGGAATCTTCTCTGAGACTGGTTTCACCAGCCCACCACAGGAGACTGCAGAGTTTTTATAAGTAACTTAATTCAAGTATAGGTTGTGGAATTGTGAGTTGAAAGTTTACACATGATAAATCATGAATCATTAATTCCCTTTTAAATGCTTTAAGAAGTAAACTAAAAAAAAATTAGCTTTAGGATTAGTTTTAACCTTGGTTATAGAGGTGCCTGTGGGAGCAGCATAATCTGCCTTTGTATTGGTTCTGTCAAACCTTGTTTTTAAATCAGCCTCTGTATTTGAAATGTCTTCTTTTTTTCTTTCATCCCAAGGATATATTCATAATAATGATAGTGTAGTTATCTGTTAGCATCCCCACAGTGCTCTTCATAAGTGAGTACTACCTTTTGTCTTGGGACTGAATAGCTGCTGCTGAGGACAGTGATTCGTTAGACAAATGTTGCTACAGGAAACCTAACTAAAGAATTTGCTATATGGCACTTTCAAGTATCAAAGTGCTAACATAGTTGGTTAACCAGAAGTGTATAAGAAATTATATTTATAGCTTACATAAATATTGAATGCAAGCAAAAACCCAGAAAATTGCCAGAAGTTGAATTGTGACTTTTCATTTAAACAAGTAATGAAAATGGAAATAGATGTAAAAACCTTCCTGGTAATTCTTTCTTTTTAAATATTTTTCTATACCTGTCATCTGCTTTTCCAGGAGTAGTATTGTACAATGCCAAAAAATTTTCTGTTAGGAAGTCTCCGCTAACCAAAATGAAATACGTTTGTATATTTATCTCTTTCTTTTTTCTAATATTCTCAGTATTTACCAAGACTTTCTTGTCTCATCTATGTAACAGTGGCCTAATCTCTGATTTCTGTGATTTTTGTGCTTGGCTGTCATTTACCCACAGCGCTAACTCCTACTACAGCTGCTTTCATTGTTCTCAGAAACTGTAAGAGGAATAAGAACTATATGGCCACTCTTTATTATGTTCTTTTATTTCTTCTTTGGTTTTTGTTTGTTTTATTTTTGGTTTGGTTTTGCAAAAAGTAATACTCAACTCCTCATCTATAGCTTTGTTTACAATTAACATGGCCTTTTCACTTTAGATCCTGCAGCAAGATCATTTGTATAACAGGAAGATATGGGTCTACAGGAAAAAAACTGATCAGTTTTCTACAATCATTCATGTTCCATCATTTGATTTGAACAAAATAGTTCTATCTCAGAGCAGTTTCACAGTGGTTGCTCACCATTTTGAATGGCACATTTCAGTTTATTTCAGAATGAAATTCTCTATAGATGAACAGAATATAGAATAGTCAATGCGAAATACTTATTCCAAAATATTAGGTAGATTTCCTGCATGTTCCTTGGCTTCTTAGCATTCTTTAGTTAAATGTAAATTACACTGTGTGTGTTCTGGTTGCAGAGAGGGGGCAGAGTGTATGGGTGTGACCAGGTTGTTCTATACCCTGCACACCATCTCTGGGGAACATGGTGTCAGGAAAAAGAAAAGGTGAGTAGGTGAGTACACCTTTTCTGGAACTATACAATTTTGTTTCCATCTCTTCCTGAGAGAGGTTGCCAGGACCCTGCCCTTTCTTCTCTCTGCTTGCACCTTCTGGTCCTGTCAGAACACAACTCTGGAAGTGGCAAACGTGGCTGGATTGTGAGTGCAGCCCCAAGATGCTGCTCCAAGAAAAGGGGCAGTGAGACCGAGACCATCAGAATGTGTGCCCTGCTCCAAGAAAGAAAAGAAATGATGCAGCTCCAGAGTGTGGTGCTGAAGGAAAGTAGCTGCTGAGCTCAGCAGAGAAGGCACAGCACAAAGTAAAAACCCCAGCAGAGCCTGACCCCACTGCAGCAGGGAGGCATGGTGGTGTGGTACAGATGATCCAGAGTTTGATATTTTTTTTCCATTGTCTCAGGCTCAGGGATGGGAGGGGGACCCAGCAGGGCAGGAATGTTGTCATTCTTGTTTTTATTTGCAAAAATGTGCTCTACACTGTAGCCAAGGGGAATGGTCCTTCCTGCAGTCTCTGGCAAAAAGCACCCAGGGAGACATGAGAGTGAAACATGGGTTCTGAAGTTGGACATAAAAAGGATCTGAGGCCTCTAACACCACAACTGAAAAAGGGATCTTGGCAGCTTATGAAGGGGTTTGATCTATTTCAGAAGTGACTGGTACGAAGAACAGCTCCTCTTGCTTCCCTGACTAGCAATGCAGGGCTGGATGTTCAAAGGTAAAGTCCCTTCCACAAATCATGCCACAGATGCCACATGGAGCAAGAGGATCCCTCTGATTACACAGCAATCTTGGGTAAGATATCCCAGTTACCCAGGGATCTCTAAGATCATCATGAATTGTCCTTAAGGTGAAAATTCTATGTCATAAGAGGAGGAGAAGAAGGTGATGTGCTGAGGAGGCCTCACCATATAAGCACATATCTAAAAATAAAAAGCAATACACTCTATTCACTGACTTTCCTTGCCATATCATAGGGACAAATTGAAAATGGAAAGCTGCTGTATGGAGGCAGTCCTATGAGGTGAGTGACAGATGCTGTTGAGGGACAAGGTGGATCAAATCAGGTTGCAGAGCTTAAAGTCGTCTCCTTGGCTTTAGATGTTGTCAATATGAGAGATGAGAGAAGTGGCCAAGACTCTACCTCTAAGCTGACTCATGGATGGTAGCAAACACGTTTTTGGCCTGTCTGGAAAGATGAAAAAATGCCAATTGGCAGCAGAGAGGAAAACACATAGGGGCTAAGAGTGGCGAGACCTACCTACTCTGCCAGGGTAGAGAAGCTGGCTGTAAAAGTCCACCTTGTAGATGTGCACATACCCAAGGATAGAGTTACCAAAGAGCATTGCAACAATGGTGGATCAAGCTGCCAAGATCAGATAGATCTTGACTGGAAATGCCAGGGTGATAACTTCTGGCTCAGTGGGCTCGTGATGCCTCAGGTCACCAGTGAAGTGATGCGACATAGAGAAGGTCTTGTGATCAAGGGGTAAACCTACCCATGGACACTGTATTTCAAGGTTATTCTAACTGTGAAACATGTGCTGCACTCAAGCAGGCCAAGCAGGTAAAGTTCCTGTGGTGTGGGAGACAATGGTGAAAACAGAAATATGGGGGGCCTGGCAGACCAATTGCATCACACTGTTGCAAACCTGCCAAGGCAAATACTATGCGCTGACAATGGTGGAAACCACCACTGGATGGTTGAAGATGAACCCCATGCCTCCCTGAACAGAACACTATCTTGGGTCTTGAAAAGAGAGTCCTGTGGTGACAGGGCACCCCAGAAAGAATTCATTTGGACAGTGGGACTCATTTCTAAAAGACAGTTTTCCTCCACTTCCAAATCGCATCTTGATTTTTACTGTTGTGACACTATAACTTCCTAGGAACACATATACTAGCAAGTGAACATTAAATTGCTCATGACTGCAGAAATTTTCATATAAGTTTTATATCCAGTGTTTCCCTACTTGAAATCTGCCCTTTCATGATGAGAAATTAGCCACTTAGTATGTAAGACCATACACACAATTGTATATGTTAAACTGAAGGTCTATTAAGACTAGAAAATAAGAGAGGATGTGAGTAAGACTATAAGGATGGACTGACACCTTTCTGCTATGCATTCACAGGGTAGGTCTGTGGCAGAAGTAACTCTTTAGAGAGTGAGCCTTAGAAGTAAAAAAGTAGTTCACTCTGAGCTCATCCTTGGGTAGGTAAGTAAGGCTCATACTGAGCACTTAGATGCCTGCACTTTTTCTATAATGATGGAGGAAGCAAGTCCTCTTCAGAGAGGGAGCATGTCTTAAATTTTCTCCAGACCAGCCATGAAGAGCACTTCAGGGATGATGGGATACCTTCCAAAGATATTATTCCTAAATCAGGCACCTCAGGTAAGTGCTTAAAACACTGCAGGATAGATAGATAGATCTTTTCTTGGATGATTAGATAATCATCCTGGTAAGAGTCCAGAGGGTCTATGGTGTTCAGGGCTGTCCAAGAGCCCAAGGCTCTGAAAAATCAAGTTCCTCTGTGCTTTATTTCTAAAGGGAGAGAGAAAGAAAATCTCCTGAAGAATAAGCAGCTGAAATTCTCAAAGCAAAGCCCTTGTGGATTGACTTTTCCTCTCCTCAGAGTTGACATGCTGGGGGGTTCTAGAAGAACCTGAGATGTTCAACTCCTCACATGAAAAAAGATCTCATTTAAAAGAGTAAGGAGTACAGATGAGGAGAAAAGTAATTTGAAGATGATTCTGAGTTGCTAAATGTTTGGATTGCCTCGATTAGAATTTATAGCTTTTATTAATCTGCACAATATTGGAATATAAGATGATTCAAGACCTTTTATACCCTCTGACTCATTTTTTAGTGTTTTCTTAATATAGTCTTTTTACACAATGCATTTTTCTGTCATTTTAAACACAAAATTTAATGATTCGGCATACAAGAGTACACTTAGGAAGCCAGTTTATCTCTAGAGTCTGGGCATGTGGATCTGATTTGAACAAAGATAAATGGCTCATTTTATTACAGGAACTTTTCATTAATAATACCAGGTATGTCATGTACATTATAACAGGTTCATTGCATTTGGTTCTTTTGACATTTTATGAGGCAGTGGTCATGAAAGATGTAAGCTGCTACATAGCTTTGTGCTAAAAAAAAACGAACACTGGAGATTATTTACAAAAGTCTATTAAAAATGTCAGATAAAGAAATGAGTTATTTTTGCGAGATGTTACAAATTCAATAAGGAACTGAGAAGAAACTTTCTTAAAACTATGTAGCATTTCACAGGACTTCTGAAAATTATTCATACTAAAAATGTGATAGCTCTACAATGAAGACATTCATTGCAGTTATCAGTAAATATGAAATAATTAGTAATCTGGACTTTGTGAACCACACAGATAAGATTGTAAATTAGGCTTTAGTGTGTTCCTATATTTTCTCTTCATATGAAAGCAAATTTCTTAATTTGTAGCTGCTCTGGGATTTAAACACTGTGAGTTTTGGTACTTTTTTGTTATAGCTAAGTTCCCATCTTTGGTAAAATACAACAAAAAGAATCCTAGCCATACCACTAGGAGTAGTACTAGTGGGAAATCTAGTCCTTTGAAATTGTCACAGTAATTTGTTCTTGTAATATTAGGCTAAGTCACCAATTGGTTTATATTCATAAGTAATACACAAGTAGTGAAAAAATGAGGAAGAAGAAATATTTAACATGAATTTAGGAGGCACAAGTCTATTTTTGTACATAGTTCTCCAGTTGACTGAAGAATTATATTGGAAATTGTACTATAGCACTCATCTATAGGATAAAGAACATAATCTATCAATCTGCTATAATGATTTTTTTCATTTAATATCTGTAAATTGGTATCAAACTTAAAAGTGTTCAATTACAAGGAAGAATTTTCTGGGTTATGAAAAAGCTCAACAGCTCATTCCATAAAGGAAGAGTGACACGGTATTGTCATGGCAATGGCTGCATCATTACAGATTGTGGATTAATTGTGCTTCCACTGCCACTTTAAACAAATAAGAATAATTGTCTGGTAGGAGAAAAAAATCTTTCCTCAAATCTTGACAGCAAAAGGAAGCTATTAGCAAAATATAGAAGAGAAAATACATACACTGCAAAAAATAACTATATTTCAGTTAAATTATGATGTGTGGATTTGGAAAGTTTTCTCAGTCAGAAAATCTCCCTTTAACAGACTGAAGAAGCGCAGTCAGGGTTTACAGAAATGTCTCTAATGGGAACTGATACTTGAAAGCAAAGGCTAGTGGGACTGATTACTTTTCTCATTAGGCAGCATCTCTAACAAAATAAATCAGATGTTGCCATATAACGTTTCACATATCTGTCAAACTGAAGGATATAATCTGGAAACACACCATGAAATTAGCATAGATACATGCCGAATTGGAATCAACAAACATTTTCATCTCATACTAATTGACAAAAAGCAGTGTCACTGCTGCACGCAATTTCATCTGCAATTATTATTAGAGGGACAAGTGATAACCCTGTGAACTACAAATTCCTCCTCATTTTTTGATGTCAAGTACTGCCTAAACCAATGTCTGCAGGAAGCAGAGTTCTCTTTTTGCAATATTTCCTTTTTTAGTGTCTTCCCCTTTCCAGAGAAAAAGATTAAATGAGATCCTTTCCCTTCACAGCTCTGGGCAGCTGTGCAGACAAGAGGGAGTGTGGAATGATCTCATCACGCTGGCAGAGACTCCAGTGTGTTGGGTTCAGTGCCACAGAGCGAGGTGGGCACGGAGGACATGGGGCCCCTAGGCTAAAGTCGTTTGCTCCAGGGTCTCTGTGTGGGTAGCAGGGAACAACATCCTCCTCCAGAGCTGGCTGAGGGCTCCTGATGGGGCTGCTCTGAAGATGTTCTGTGCTGAATGAGTGACAAACTAATCAGAGGTGGGGTGAGGCAGAGGGAGAGGTTGTAGGGCTGTGCATTGGGCTGTTTGTAGCCAAAATGAATATTTAATTCTTCCAAGAAGAAAGGCTTTGTTTTAACTGTCAAGATGAAGAAAGCATCTGTGATAAGTTATTGTGATAGCACTACAAGCACATTTTGGTGTGAAGACCTAAGTTCAAATCACTGCTTTAGGTCAAGAAAAGGAGGAAATTTTGCTGTCTCCTATATGCTGTGTGAATGCTCAACAAAGCACTGTGTTTATGTGTGTGGCAACATCAACGTGGTCATTTGGGAATACATCTACTTCATTGACACTAATTATTCTATTATCAGAGGTGTATTGAACACTCTGGGCAAATGAACAAATATCTCTTTGTTGTGTTCCATTTTTGACATGTTCACCAAACATAGAAGTAGTATATATATGGGAAAACATAAAGATAGCAGCTCTTCTTTTGAGTCACTTTGGCCTCACCTCTCCTTAAATGTCTCCAGCTCTGGTAGAAGACATGGAGAGTTGAAGCTGGGGCTAGTAATCATCTCATTGTCAAAGGGTTACATTTGACAGATTTTTGACTGTTTCTGTTTATCAGGATGGCACATTTTGTGCAGACGTACCTTCAGCAAAGCTCCTATCTCTAGCTGAGCCTTATGCAAGCTTTCTTGGTTGGCTGAGGGCTTTTTATATTTTATTCCCTTTGTTACATGAAGCATATCTTTCTTGATAAATTAACAGTAAACAGACAATACACTACACTCTCTCCATTATCAGGCTGTCCAATGAAGCATGACATTCAGTTTCCTTGCAATTTCTATTTTAGCATAATTCATACTGAATAGTCACCGGTGTTTAAGCCTTTGTAACATTATCCAGCTTTCTCCTATTTCTGCTAATTTATCCACCTTCTGTGGCAGAGAATGGTCAAATTTAATATGTACTGCCCAAAGGGACGTCTCTTGCAGTCCACTATGAAATTGGACTTCTTTTGTTTTGTTGCTTGTTAATGTTCTTGTTGAACAAAAGAAAAAGTGCTGAGGCAAAACATCCTCCCAAAGCTTGTGTGGTTTGCTCTTATAGAAGTGGTCATCTAAGTGACTACATCGATGATCAATGGAAGGGCTGCAGACATCATTTATCTGGACTTCTGCAAAGCCTTTGACATGCTCTCCCACAATATTCTTCTCTCTAAATCAGAAAGATGGATTCAATGAGTAGATTGTGTGTAAACACACCTGAAGGAAAGGATGCCATCCAGAGGGACCTGGACAAGCTCAAGAAATTAGCCTACAGGAAACACATGAAGTTCAGCAAGGCCAAGTTCAAGGGGCTGCACCTGGGTTGAGTCAACCTCCAGTATCAGTCCAGGCTGGGGGATGAACAGATCTGGAGCAGCCTGGCCGAGAAGGACTTGGGGGTGCTGTGGGTGAGAGGCTGGACATGACCCATGTGCCTGTGCCCCTGCAGCCCAGAAAGCCAAACCTGCCCTGGGCTGCATCCAAAGCAGCGTGGGCAGCAGGTAGGGAGGGGATTCTGCCCCTCTGCTCTGGTGAGACCCCACCTGCAGAGCTGCCCCCAGCCCTGGGGTTCTGAGCACAGGAAGGACATGGAGCTGTTGGAGTGAGTCCAGAGGAGGCCGCCAAGAGGGTTTGAGGGATGGAGCATGTCTCATGTGAGGAAAGGCTGAGAGAGTTGGGATTTTTCAGCCTGGAGAACAGAAGGCTTCGGGGGATCTAATTGTGGCCTTCTAGTACCTGAAAGGAGCCTACAGGAAAACTGAAGAGAAAGCTTTTTCAAGAGCATGTAGTGACAAGACAGGGAGGAAAGGCTTCAAATCAAAAGAGAGTAGGTTTACGTTAGATATTGGGAAGAAATTCTTTAATGTGAGGTACTGGAACAGGTTCTCCAGAGAAGTTGTGAATACTCCTCCCCGAAAATGTTCAAGGCCAGATTGGACAGGGCTCTGAGCAACCCAGTCTAGTTGAAGATTCCCCACCCTGTTCAAGGGGTTTTCAACTAGGTGATCTTCCAACCCAAGCTTTCAGGTTGATGGAATGATCTTTTATTCACTGGCAAGGAAATTAGTGGTTACTGAAAGGTCAATCCCAACTGCTTCACATACCAATATTCTGCTTAATGCATGCAAAGGACATGAAAGAGAAAGCAAACATTAGGACAGCATTTCAGATTCTAATAATTCTCACTAAGTAATTAAACACCTTATTTACTCTAATCAGTGACTGTACTGGTGAGATTCTACCATTATGAAATCTGTGGTTTCAAAGAAAAGATCTCCTAATGTAGGTAACATTTACAAAACATTGGCACAGTTCAAAATCATGTGTGTTCTCCTGTGTAAAGGAAAAAAAGATGCAGGATAGTAGCTAGATATATTAGCACTGGTAGGAAAAGAGGATAATTAAAAGATAACTAGGAAGATAATTAAATGAAAACAGAGACTAACCTGATGTGCTTTAGGCTAAGTGCAATAATTAATCTTGATAGATGGTATATAATAAGGGCTTTTGAATATAGTCGCCTACAAAAGCTTGCTATTATGAAATCACAGTGCTTTGTGCAGGAAATAACTGTTCTAAAGTGAAATGTTCCTGTTGGATTTAGATCCTGTTAGATCTTCTCTGGAAGGTGCATTTTAGAGAGTAGGCAGGAGGAACTGAATAACTCAATTAGCTATGGAATTTCCAAGGCTTGAAAATACATAGGAATCCTCTGCACCTTCCTGTTCCTTGTTTTCAAAGACTTTAATGAAAAATGCTGGGGTCTGGAGACTAGAGAATCCCTGTAGAGAGAATTGTCCGTTGAACAGAGAGTGTTTAGGCACTGAAACAGCGTCCCCAGGGAAGTGATCACAGCACCAAATCTGTTCGAGGAGTATTTGTACAAAGCTCTCAGGCATGTGGTGTGATTTCTGGGGCCAGGGGTTTGGTTTGAAGATCCTTCCAGGTCAGCATATTCCATGATTCTATGCTTCTCTGAACTGCAAGGTTACTTAAATTCTATTTTAGAAGGGAACACTTCTTAGGAAGAACACTTCTTTCTATTCCAAAATATGAGCCTTGGGGCATTTTGCAGATTGCTTGCTTATTTAAACCGATTTAAATATTCATAATCAGAATCCCTAGAAAGGATAAACTGAGTGAAACTATGCCAGTTTGTACCAATATGGAATGCAGTTATACTTTCTGTCTTTGGCTTGCCTGGCCTCATGCAAATTGCTATTTTGCAAGTTGCAGTGACTCACATGTGCCACTTTACCATCTATATGTAGGTATCCACATACCAGAAAGCAAAGGGAAAGCTCAGAGGATGCTCTGCAGCAAGGGAATGAAGGGTGCAGAATTCTGTTTGGATCTTATTCTAAAAGGTGCAACAGCAAATACTGTAATAAAATTGATTCAAGAAAAGATAGAAATAGGAATAGAAATATAATTAGTACATGTATCTTGTGTCCCTTCATATGCTAGGAGCCCCACTTTTGTGAAGCATTGGGAAAGTCCACAGCTTGCTCCACAGACTCCACCTGTGGAGAGGTTCAGTATTCCTCACATACTCTGCTGTGTGTTAAAACAAGCATTTATCTTCTCGAAAGGTGGGGCAATGTCCACCACTGAGCAGCCTAGGGCATGCCAGCTTTTCTTTAAGACTACATTTGCAATTTTCCTTCAGAAAATTAGAAAATAATGACTGATTAGTGATAAAACAAAAATGATGACAACTTATTTAATACACTAAAATACAGGGTTGATGACTGATTTGCAGATTTGTAGCTCTGTATATTTGTTAATTAGTTAACATTTGTTTAATGTTTTGAACATGAAAAACACCATGAAAGAGCTAAGAAAAATTAGTTACACTTTTGAAGACTTTAGTTGAAAGAATTGACTCAGATGGATTAGAGGGGAAATAACTACTGACTAAGTAGATGGATTTAAAAGATGACATTTCATTAATTGTGAGGATAAGAAGCAATAGACATAAGGATTGCAGAGGAAAAATGAGGGACAATGCTAAGAACGCCGTGTGTGTAACATTGCCTTTAGCCTCCACAAATGGGATAGCTCCTGTATGGGTTTGGCACGGTTAGGGTTTGGTAGTGCAGGTAAGGAGGACTTCTCTGAGCAGCTGTCTGAAGTTTCCCCCCTGTCTGACAAAATCCATGCCAGCTGGTGCCAGGATGGACATGCACTGGCCAAGGCAGAGCCCATCAGTGATGGTGGTAATGCCTCAGGGATAACACTGTCAAAGAAGGAGAGGGAAAACCCCTGAACAAGGGCAGCTGCAGCTGGAGAGAAGGGTGAGAATATGTGAGAACTGCCCTGCAGACCCAAGGTCCGTGCAGAAGGAAGGGCAGGAGTGCTGGAGCAGAGATTCCCCTACAGCCCCTGGTGCAGCCCATGGAGAGGCAGCTGTGCCCCTGGGGCCCATGAAGGACCATGGGGAGCAGAGATCCACCTGCAGCCCATGGAGAGGCAGCTGTGCCCCTACAGCCCATGAAGGACCATGGGGAGCAGAGATCCACCTGCAGCCCAGGGAGCACCCCACAGTGGAGCTGGGGGTGCCTGAAGGAGGCTGTGACTGTGCCAAGTCTCTGCTTGAGCAGGATCCTGGCAGGACCTGTGGCCCCATGAAGAGAGGAGGCCACTCTGGAGCAGATTTGCTGGCAGCACTTGTGACCCCATGGGGCACCAAAACTGGAGCAGCCTGTTCCTAAAGGATTTTACCCCATGGAAAAGGATCCACACTGGAGCAGTTCATACCCTGCAGCCTATGTCATGTTGGGGAAGCTAATGGAGCACTATCCCCCACAGCAGCAACCCCACACTGGAGCAGGGGAAGAGTGCAAGGAGTTCTTCCCTTGAGAATGAAGAATGCAATGAACTGATCATAGACCTCATTCCCTGTCCCTTGAGTCACTGGAGGGAAGAAGGGAGAGAATCTGGGAATGAAGTTGAATCTGGGAAGAAGGAAGGAATGGAGACAAGGTGTTTTAAGTTTATTTCTCATTCTATTATATCAGTTTGATTGGTAATAAATCAAATATTTTATTCCCTAAGTGGAGTCTGTTTTTCTTGCAACAATCACTGGTGATTGATCTCTCCCTGTCCTTATCTTGACCCACAAGCCTTTTGTATTTTCTCTTCCCCACCCTGCCCATGAGGGGAGCAATGGAACATCTTCACTGGGCATCTGGAGTCCACCCAGAGTGAACACCTACATTTCCCTGTTATGTGACATGACAACAGTGATAGGGCTGTGCAGCTTTTTGACTGTGCCTTCACATGTCACACTAGCAATTTCTTTCACTAATCTTGAACTCTCTATTCTTTCATTAGTCACTCTTCTGTGAGTTTTGATCCCTACCTATCCTTATTCACCAACTCAGAGCAATAAATGACATTTGATATATCTAAGAATAAAATCCAACACCCTTGAGTTTGATCTCCTGTATCCTACAGCCCAGAGAGTTTCCCATGACTTGCTGTAGCCACACATTATAGCTGAACTGGATTTTCTTCTTCCTTTCTAAAGATGTGATAAAGAATATGTCTTTATTCTGTCCTATTCTCAACAGAATACTTACCTAGTCTTATCAATCATGTCTTAACAAAAAGAAAAAAAAAAAAAATTGAAAGAGATTGTAGCTATCGCAGCACCAAATAAAATAATAAGTAAGTGTATTTTCCTGTGAGTTTATACGGAGTTCTACAAATTCATTGTGAAGAGGATGTAAGAGGAATGGCATGCTCTGGATGTTATCCTGGGTGGACAGTGTTATAGTGGGAACAAAATCTGTATTTAAGTGTAAACCATTCTTCTTTGTTAGAGAGAAAAGAAAAAGGCATGTATAAGGAATTGAAGAGAAAAAAAAAAACCTTCTAAATACCCAAGACAACCACTGTGATTTTGGTTTATCTCCTTGTTTACTGAAACTGACTTATTAATGTTTAAAATGCCCTTATAATGTCTGCAAGCAGTTCACTAGAGTTTTAAATAATGTATATGGTATTTGGCTAGAGCTATATCCCATATTTCTATTTGATGAATCTAGATTATATTTCCTTCATGGTGAGACCATGGCTGAAAGTGCTATATTGATTGACCAGAGAAAAAGGGAATTAAATAGTACTCACCATTCTAAAGAATGTGAAACTACTGAATGGTGTCTTGCATCTTCCTCCTTGTAATCTCCCAGGTGGTGGGATTCAGTGCTTTCCCATAAGTTTTAATCATCCTTTCCAAAATTAGAAATTTATTTCCTTTTGGAGAAAAAAATTTGAATTAAGAGCTCAGAATATTCTTTCTTCTGGGCAGCCCCTAGGAGTCACTATACACTAAATGCTGCATTAGAAACAGTATCAGGCTGCAAATCTTCTTCAGGATCAAATGCTAACCCAGTTCTGTTAACAGACCCTGGTACATAATGTTGATAACCTGATCACTGTCTGGTGAGTCTAAAATAGGACAAAGGGTTTGTCTCACAAGAACGTGCCACCATGCACAAAGGTTATCACAGCTAATTAAAACATTTTTAAGAACCCCTTTGTAGTCCAAAATTAGAATGATATGAGAGTTAGGTAGATACTGCTAAACTATCACCATGACTAGGAGGATTTTGTATTAAGTGCTTCTGAGTGAGTGTTCGGTCACAGGAAAAACAGTATAGTAACATCTACTTGAGTTATTTTTGCAAACTTTAAAACAATTACTTTGATTTTAACAGTTGTTTGTCTTGATTTTGTTTCTTTTATCAAAGGCATCATCATTGGCTGATACATTGCTGATGTGCCTCTAACTCAGCATCAGGCTTCGAGTTCAGCTTTTATAGCACAGACAACTGACCTTCCCCTTTCTCAGCACAGCCTGTTCATTTAGAGATGTCTAGAGACAAAGCTGATGATGGGAGGCAATCTCACTTGACTGAAATTACCTCATGATAATAAACTGTCCTACCAAAACAGCCCTTGGAGTTGTCTCAGATTTAAAAATCTTTTAATTTGTTTCATTAATCTTCATCAGAATGAATAGGAAATATCTGGCAACGGCTTTCTTTGCCTGTTCCATTAGGTTGGTCTGATGTATCTCTTATTGAATTGCTGTAGCATCAGATCATGCAAGCAATATACATCAGTGACTGTCAGTAACTGCTGCAGCACAGGGTGCCCCACAAAAAAATGAGATGTGCTCTATGAAACAGCAGCAGCTAATAACTTACTGCTGCTGTTCAATGGGTGACAACGGTGCAAAGGAAACAAGGAAAACAAGAGAACAAAAAAAAAAAAAAATTACTTACTAGAGCCAGTTCTACTTCCAGGTACTTGTGCTATTGTCCCAGTTTGTTTGCCTTGCTGTAGTCAGTATCTTGCTGTCAAACTAGTTGCCTTACGTATGACTTTGTGTATGCATGTGCTTCATGGATGGAAAATGCTGCCTTGCCTGATGCTGTAGCATTATTTAAAGTAAAATTATAAAATTATAAAATAAATTTTGCAATATTATTAGCAATTCTAGCATGTTTTAGTTATCAAGAAAAGCTGATCATTTTTCCTTTCTCTTGGAAGTCTGTTATACCTGAAGAAATTGCACAAGGGTCAGCTGATCCTTTAAGAGGACTCTTGGAGAAAGCTTAAGAGTGATGGAGTGGACATTAACACATAGGAATAGACACCCAAAATGAAAGTGTGCACTACTGTTTTGTTCATAAGAGAATAAGATGATTATTTCAGATAAGAATAAAATTGAAATAAATTTTCCATTTTTAAAAGTTTGATATATTCATGTAAGAATTTTCTCATTGCTAAATATACTTAAATAATTTTATTAAATTGTACAAAACCCTCCAAAACTGGGTAAAAATGTATATTAACAGGCATATGTCCTACCCCAATGGAAATTATTTTTCTCATTATTTTCAATTCAGAACAACAACATCTAGTGGAGAAAGAAGTAGCGTATAACAAGTATAATCAAAATGGGAAATCATATTCCAACAACAGATCAGATAGATATGGCACTTAGAGACATGGTTTAGTGCTTGATTTGGCAGTAGAGTTTAGCAGTGGCATACAACGCTATCAAATGTTTTTTCCAACGTAAATAATTCTATGATTTTAGTAAAAATAAAGTGTTACACCTCCCTGTGATTGTCTGTCACAGTAGTAGAGCTAATGGGATGCTTTGCATGCTCAGTTTGCAGTATTAATGCAGTGTAGCAGCTGTAACGTGAGGTGATCTGGGACTGCACCTGCCACCTGCAGTGGGCCAAGAAACGCATTTTGAAACAAACATTGTTAAAGTTAACTGCTGGAACTGCCTTGCAGACTGGTGACCCAGATGGATGAAGACTTCTGCATGTGAGAACAGAAAGATCTGGCACAGAACTACTCTTTCTTAAGAATTATGATTTGAGATAAAACACCATGCTGAATTTGGAAGATGATGAAAAATGGAACGGAAAATTCACTGAAGAGAGAAAAGAGGAAGTAAGGCAGGACAAACTGGAGACCAGCTGAGAGATCCAGAACCAATTTTTTACCTCATGGCTCCCTATTTTCTCTTTTACACTTGTTATCCAGGCAGTGGAGTTCAGATTCCTGGATCCTGATTAATGTGGAGCTGAGAAGAGGTACAGCACATCCAGAAAAGCAGAGCTTCAGGACTGCCAGAGAAAAATCTGTAAAACAGCTTGAGCAGCCTGGAGAGCTGTCTCCCAGTGACCAACAAGTGTAAAGTAGTGGAGCTCTGCAGTGCTGTGTGCTGCCTGACACCTCACAGAGCTATACCACAACCTGTAAAGAAGAAGCAGCAGATGATCCACCAAAAGAGTGAGAATGAAACTTTTGCGGCTGCTGAGGATTGCTGATGCTGGAAGAGCACTTTGGCACTTTGGCACGCTGTGCTGCCCTGCTCAGCAGCAGCTCAGTGCCAAGAACCAGGAGTGTGGGCACACCTGCAGTGCTGTGCACAGGAGTGAGGTCAGACCAGACAACCATCAGATATTCCTTCCAATTTATAAAGGGAGTGACAGCAGGAGTGCCTGGGCAGCTAACACACACCAACCTGAGACTGATCCAAAAGGAAGCAGAGGATGCTCTTTTACTAGTCAGAATGAGTATGCAGGGGAAAAAAAAGGCTTTTCTGGAGTAGAGGAGAAAGGATGACGAATGTTGACAGATAAAATTATGTTCTGTCTGAACATCTAATGAAGATGCTATCAGAAACTAACAGAAGAGATGAAACACAACTTGAATAATGGCTCATTAAGAACAGGGAATAATTGCAAGTTGAGGTATAAGCTACTGAAGAGCAGAATGATGACCAACACCTCTTTTAAAAAGAATAAAAGTTGCTCAAATGCTATGTGTCCTCATGTTTTTAAACTGATCAACTTTGCAGGGCATAGAAATCACACTCTTAAACTGCCAGCTAATTAGTGTACTGATTAGGAAAAGGAAAGTAAAAAAATAAAACCAAACAAAAGTAGCCCTTCAACTGGAGGAGCTTACATTGTGAAAGCTGTCCAGCTGGAAAGCCATGGTAACCCATGGATGAGCTAACTCATCCATACAAGGTTTAGCCTTCCAGTTAAAGAACTAAATCAGCAGCCAGCATCTGGAGATGCATTGTTCCTATGCAAGGCATAGCCTTAAAGAGCAATCTGTTATTCCCCAAGGCTATTCAACAGAAAGAAGATCCAGAGACACCACAGATGGAAAAGCAGATTGCTTGGGGTGTACAAAAGACATTATACTGCTGCAGCATACAGTGAATCTGTCTGCAGATGGGCAAGGCCCCAGAGAAAATGTATGTTAAACTATCCCTTTGATGGAGCTCACAGTTCATTAATCTGTGACTTGGTTGCATCTTAGTTGAGGTCATGAGAGGAAAACATGAGCAGAAGCTCATTGTGTTGGGGGATAAAAAGACAGGCAATTCCCTGCTTCAAGTAGCAGGAGGACTGTTATTGCAGGAGTACTGTGAATTTAGGTTGAACACACTCTGTGGCTAGCAAAGAACAGGAAGACACATTCTGAAGAGCCTTTATCAGGATAGTAATAATACCTTTGAATATGAATAGTTTTCTATATGTGAAGGAACAACATGTTGATTATTTCAGAATGAATTAATTTCTCTAGGAAAAAATACTGAAAAAACTGACCACAAAAAGACAATTATTCCCATAGATGTGAATGAAGCTCAGTACAGACAGGTTTAATATGATTTGTCATTATTAGAGTTGCTAAGGTTAGCTATCTTTACTTCATCTTACATTTCAGATAGTAAATATAGCTTGCTAAAAATAAACATTAACATCTGAAATTTACTAGACCAGATTTTGTATGTTTTTTGATCTTTGCATGTTTTTAAAGATGCTCTAAAGAAGTTTCTGATGCATATCCAAAATGTACAGGTATTCAAGGTCTCCAAGAGACCTAAAGAAAAACCTTCTAAAGGCCTGATCATATTGAAAACTAACACAACATTTTATAAGTCAAAATATTATGTTAGAAGTCCTTTCAAATCATTAGAGAAGGCAAAATTGTTCTGCAGTGGTCACAAAGAAAAGGAACACTTTATTTGTATGGAATTAACAGAGATAGTTCAGATGGACTCCACAGCCAAAGTTAAAGATGTGTATTTAAAACTCCTCAGGATCCTTGGTACATTTTTTTCTCCCAAATAGCTTAACAGCGCAGCAAATGAAGCTTGGGTCAATGAGTAATCCACTTGCTTTCTTTTAATGTGAATAGTCTTCTGACATCTGTGATGTTTAAGTGTTTCAAGATTTAAAAAAAATGAGCATTAGTTGGCCAGAAAAATTCAGATTTAGGTCATTTAGTAATCTTGTGCAATTCAGCTAGACATGCAGTTTTTAAATAGTTTATACCTGGTAAATGTTGCTTAATATCTTTCACAGTTACTAATGGTCTGGAAAGTGTTTTGTCATGCTTGTGTGTTGTAATCAATCACCCTGTTATTTCTTAAATTCTGGGGAAAAAATTATTGAACACTTGTGGATTTTCTGCAGTATTTTAAGCAATCTATGTCCATGTACTAATGAACTCAAATTGTTCTCCATTTTTATAATTTATAAAGAAATAGCAACAATTGTCATTACCTCTATTAGCCATGGATTTCTTTGTTTGCTTATTGGGGAAAGATGACTGGGGTAAAATTAGAGGAAACTGAGAAATTCACATCCTAACAGAAGTTACAATAGCACAGAAATTATAGGGTAAATCACAGTTGCTGCTCCCTGGATGGAATGCAGTTGCCATGCTTGTAATTTATTCCATGGAGATTCCTCACAGCCCCAGTCTGCAGCCACAGCCCCTGCAAAGGGGATGGAACAGAGCAGGGAGCAGAGTGCAGGCACCACCACCAGGCTCTGCTGGAATCCTCCCAGGCAGGGGAATTCAATGCTGCTTTGCAGCTGAAAAACCACCCAGCCCCTGTCAGCCAGGGGAGAGAGAGGAGGTGTCCTGCTGCTGAGCCAACAGCTGGGCTGAAATCCCTCTCCTCAAATGGACTTGGCTCATGGTAACCCAATTGTAACATTAACACACACCTCCAACCCAAAGGTACCACTTCCAAGGCACAGCCACTCCTCACTGGTCATGTGCTCTAAATTTTATTGACTGAATCTTTAAAAGCAAAGCAAGAGAATTCTACACCAACCAGTAACAAAGGTACGTATTACTAGAATCACATAAGCTTCAGCTAAGCACTAAGAAATAGTATAAAAATTGAGAATGGAGAAAAGTTAGGGAACACTCCATGACAGCTGCTGGGATCAGTCGAAGGGCTGAACCTGTCTTCTCCCCCATAGGGACACCTATTGGGAAAGAGCCACACTCTGTGTGTGCTGAATGCTTTATTGGGGGATTACAGCTCCTCTGTGTTGCTCTGAATGCATTTTTGCAATCAGATACTGTCAACAACAGCCCTCAAACCTTAACCTGTGTCAATTTTATATTAATAAAGAGTGTTATTCCATGAACTGTTGGTGTGACTTCTTCAGGAGCTCTGGCAGTCACTGGCAGCAGGGAACAGACCCAAATGAAGAGAAAGACCTGCTGAGTTACCATAAAGTGGAAAGACCCTCTAAAGAATCTCCCCTATGCTGTTGGGATGTGCCCCTGAACAAGTCAGTCAAAGCACCCTCCCATTGAGCAGGACTGGGCAGTGTCCCCACAATGGGACACTGGCAGACTGGGCAGGCACAAGGGGCTCTGCTTTCCACGGTGCTGACAGACAAATCAAACTCTGCAGATATAGAAAATCCCCCCACACTAAGAGTGAGGGTCTCCCCTTCTCACATGACATTTATCTTCCCTTGTCAAAATATTAAAATCCTTAACCTTTAATTTATATACATTGTTGAACACATCTCCTTTCTTTCATAGAATACTATGAATTCTTATTGCTGCTTTTGCTTAATGAAATTTCATCTAATGTCATCCTCTTCCCCGATTATGGAATTTTAGCTGTGAAGACATGCAATGAGCCCTTCCTAAATACCTGCAAAGTCATGATTTTTTTTCTCTTTTTCTTGGTTGAATTATCTCAAGACTTCCGTTTTCCATCTGCAAGCAATGAACACATATTTATAGATTTTTAGGCTGTTTCTTTGTTTGCTGATTTTAAACACAAATAGATCAGGATCACTTGATCCTAGACAATATTGAAGTAACCTGACAAGCTATTAAGGTATCTTGAGCTCTCATAATGAGATCCTGACAAGTGATTTGGTGGCAGAACAAGCCAACTTAGGCATATATCAGTTCCCAATCAATAAAGAAAAAATATGCCTATAAAACCTACAGCCAACTTACTTTTGTCTGTCCATCTTCACACTTGATGGGCAGAAAAAAAGTAATGAATTTCAGAGAGGTCAAAATTTTTGTATTTCTTCTTTTTTGTCCCTCAATAAATCATATTCTGTAATCTCAATCATATTCTGTAATGAGTGAATTATGAATTTTTATTATTAATAATTACACCTATAACCCTTTAAACATAACTGCAAAAAGGGTGTTCTTATTACAAGGTCAAAAGTTTTACCTTTTACTGAAGGAAAATATGTCACTTAATAAACTCATAATAATGATGTTTTACCCTATATGGTGCTGAGGTAACTCCATCATGGGCTGCCTGATAGTTCCTGGCAGACTATTAAGGTTATTAAAACATATTTGGATTAGACTATATTATGGACTACATCATGCTACATCAAATTGATATCTTATATGTATGAAAATATATGTATAAAAAATGTATGTAGGTGCAGCGCACAACACCTCAAAACCTTCTCAGATATGAAGAACAAGTGATGCAATCTCTGCTTCATTTCCTCCACTGCAGTGATTTTCTCTTCCAGTTTGAGCTGTCTATTTAGATGGAAAGCTCTTCAGGGCAGAGACTGACTCCTGTCTTCCTGTACTCACAAGCACAATGGACCTTGATTTTCTGTATCTCTAGGCTCTGTGATAATACTAATAATTAACTAATTCACTTGATTTACACTAAGTATGGTTTTGAGCAATACAGCATTTTTTCTGTTTAAATTAGTTTCTTGTACTTAAATAATCACCAAAACAACTTATTTCTTTCCTATGTGCCAAGGTTTGGTATAGTTAGATGACAAGTTTTCAGCAAAACTAAGATCTGATTTTTACAACAGATGACTTGCAGGGACGCAATATATTACAAGTGTTCTAAGGCAACTCTAGTGAGATTTTTGTAAAATAGCTGTAAATAGCTTCAGTGTTTTTAAAGGTTTTTTAAGAGGAGCTACTATAATTTCCTTATATTAATAAGTCATTGCCAAGTATTTATGTACAAATTTTGGTTTTTAAATTTCCCTTAATAACTAGGATGCCTTTTGAATATAAAGTGTAAATTTTAAGTCCAAAAGGGTTTTTTTTTTCCTATTTTTCAGTTTATTATTTATCTTTCGTCTAAGATATGCTAAGTAGGGACTTTTCAGAAAAAGAGCTGGACCCCTGACTTATGACTTGAGAATTATATTTTCAAATCTAAGAATATTTCTTAGATAAAGTTCTAACTTTAATGGTGTAATGATGTGTGCCCTTGGCCTGGCACATAAATATTCTCAGATGGGTTCTGAAGCTTAATAGGGTCTTACTTTGATATTTTGTTGCCCTTAGCTTCTCCTATGCATAATCAAGGTCTTAAACTGCAAATAAAGCTCCAGATATGAAAAATTTGCTCTTGCTGCTCTTACTTAGCCATATCAATATATTTGTCAACAGCAACAGAACTGCTGCCAGAGTAAGGATGGATCAGCATATGGAATTGCTCCACTGTTGGCTCAGAACTACACCGAGAGTATTCCAGTGCAAATCACTAAAAACATATTTCTTTCTTTCAGAACATCTGACTATATCACTTTGTCAAACTGCAAAATTTCAGAAAAGAGTTTTCGTTAGATTGTGTCATTAAGAGATTATGAATTCTTGCAAGCTTTACTGAATGGTTGGGACAGAGAAAACACAGAAGCGTAGCAACAGTTGATTGACACAGCCCTTTATTGTGCTGCTGATTTCAGGGGGTGAAAGGAAATATGCTGCACAGATGATACCAGCTGCCTCTGGTTTTTCCTACTGAATATTATTAAAGGTAATATAAATATTTCTTTTAATATTACTTTTCCAGCAAAGTAATTGTTGTAATTTCCTTTAGGCAGTGATAAGAATAAAACAGAGTAGGTGGGTTCAGGGAACAATCTTCCTTTTAAAATATGATCCTCCCCATAGATAATGTGCCTTTGCAGCATAGATGGAGAAATGCACAGTTGTAAAGTTTGAAATATTTTACCAGTCACAGAGATGCCTCACCTTCCAAGTGTTTTTGCAAGGATATTATTATAGCTAGTCACCTCATTACAAACTTAATTACTTCAACAGAAATAATTTCTGGTTTGTCCCTTTTTAGATGTACACAGCTTCTGCAACATCTGCACACACAATAATATGCTTAGAGAGTGCTCATGCATGTTGAGCAAGGCCTGATTAAAACTGCTGGAATAATAGATGCCTCTGTACAAAAATTCAGTATAAATCCTAGCTTATAAAGTCCTTCTGTGTCAATGTAATAGCTGCCACTATGGCAAATGTCACGGTTGGAGGTGAATCAGCAACAGCCTGCAGCACGTATACAGACCTCCTAATCACTCATAGAGACAAGACAAAATGCAGGAAAAAAAAAAAAACCACCCCAAAATGTTTTAAGGGGAAATAAGGCAACATCCATACTTTACAAATGAGGTTTTGCTTAAGGATCTGGAGTAATGATTCATAGCATCCTGGCAGGAATCCTCCAGGTGATGCAGCATGCTCTCTGCACATGACTGAGAACAAGAATTGCTTTAATAGATCTCTGGACTAAGAATCTTAGTTTTAGGACCCAAACCTCTGAAAGTTTGGAATGGGTGAAAAAGCAGCATGAATTGTTCTGTTCAGGCAATGTTACACTTCTAAGCAGATGGCAAAAGACTCTTTGTGAGATTTGACATGAATGCATCGCTCCCAGTGAACACATGAAACATCACAACAGTATGTGTGAAATTAGTATGAGAATGTCCTTTTCTTGATACTGTCTGCCTTGATGTCATTTATGGCAGACCAACATCATAGAATGGCAACAGCAGCAAAGTGCTTTGTGCTCCTCCTCTGTGGGTGCCTGTGCTGAGCGCTCCAACCGCTGAGATCGGTGAATTTCAGGCTTCGTCTGAAACCAGATTAATTATTACAATCTTTAACACTGACCATCTCTGGACACACACTGTAAGTACAGAT
The DNA here is from genome assembly GCF_963513975.1 of Fringilla coelebs. Classification (NCBI taxonomy): domain Eukaryota; kingdom Metazoa; phylum Chordata; class Aves; order Passeriformes; family Fringillidae; genus Fringilla; species Fringilla coelebs. Next base: position 13,603,514 of record NC_140030.1, on the reverse strand, counting down.
GGAACCTGGCCCTTGTTAATTAAGAAACTTGACACATTTTCCTACTTGTCAGGAACATTTTGGATCAGTAGACAATATTGTCCCTTTCTTTCTCTTTCTTGCTGGCTGTATTTGTAGGCAAAGACCTCTTCTCTTCCCCCTCTAAGGTTTAATTTTGTATAGTGACCAAGTTTCTAATTAACATGTGAGTCTGTGCTGAACTAATTGACACATTTTATTTGCTATATTTTTCAGATATTTAATTGGAGAATAGTTTAAAAAAAAAAAAAAGTGCTCTTAATAGCCAAATTCAACTACAACTTTTCTCAGGTCAGTTTTATCTCCTATTTTTCCCCTCTACATTTATCCTTGTACCCCTTTTAACCCTCACTGACCACATGATTCTATTCTACTCTTCTAAACTACAACCAGCTGCAGGGATTTCAATAAGCAATTTTCTCTGAGTGCTTTCTCCTGTGATGCCTGCACCTTTCCTATATAACTCACAATTTTTCATACTGAAACAGAAGTTTTGTGATCATTCTGGCTAACAAAAGCATAAATGAGAAATCAGACCTCATTTTGACAGTGTGCTTGCTGTGGGAGATTCACGTATTCACTGAGAGCTCTGCACAAATTCCTACTTCACCCTTGGAAATACCTCCCTGTATAAAACCTCTGCTGAACTCGGTAATGGGTGTATTCAAAATAATTCTGTGGCAGCAGATTGTACAAGGATAATGTCTCTGTCCAGCAGATATCTGCTCTTCTCCACTGCAGCATAGCTATAGCAAGCTAAAACAGCAGAGAATACCAGTCTTGGAACACATTTCTATCCCAGATTCTGAAGTGGTTTTGGTAGAGATATGGCAGTTTTGGCAATGCTGTGCATGACGAGGGAAATATCAGCCTGTATTATCTTGTAATAGCCTTAGAATACTACTAAAAAGGCAAAAGTGTGCCTCTAAAATATATTTTTGACATTAATTCTGGCAAAAACTGAATTTTCACTATAGAAATCTATAGTACTCTCTAAATATTAGTAAGAAAGTTAAATCAAACAACACTGCTTTCAAGTCCAACAGGTGTTTGCATTTGGATGTCATCCCAGTATTAAACCTTGAGGGACATTCCTTGTGCCAGCCTCCAAATCAACCCCGTGACACTGATTGCAGCCCTTTGGGATCTGCCCATCAGCCAGCTCTCAATCCACCTCCCTGTCTGCTTATCCCATCCAGACTTTCTGAGTTTGCCTGTGAGGTTGTTGTGTGAGACAGTGTTGAAAGGATTGCTGAAGTCAAGGTAGACAATGACCTCTTCTCTCCTCTCATGACAGATGGCAATCAGGTTGGACAAGCATGACTCACCTTTAGGGTCCATGCTGATTACTCCTGATCACCTTCTTGTCACTCATGTGGATAGAGATGGCTTCCTGATTGATTCATCACATTTTTAACTGACTGAAAAAGAATATGGATTATTTTTCAAATACTGAATAGAAACTGACAGCTGTAAATGATCAACAGCTGATGGGAATGACGCTAAGATCATTTTTCAGATTATATTATTCTGTATTATTTTGAGTAAATTTTAAGACTGCAACACTAGTGGAAAGCAGATTAGAACCCAAATTAACATCTTTGTGTTATATTTAATGTTCTTACCCTCCCAAGGGTGTTTTCCCTCTGAAATAGACACAATATGTAAACAATTGTAGTTTTCAAATTGCTTTGAAACTGGGGGTTATCTTGGAATTATTTGAATCTAAAAGTATTTAATAATATAATTATTAAATTATATCTGCACAAAATTCTGCAGATGCAGATTTACTGGAGGCAGGGGAGGAAGAGATGGACAGGACAGGGATATTGACCTCCCCCGCCAGGAGCAGCTGGTCCAAGCTATTTTGTCACATCAGCATGTGTTGCACTCCCATCCCCACTGTTGTGAAGGTCACTAGTAGTTGGCCAGTAGGCAGACAAACAAATCAAAAAAGTTCATGCTATTACACACTCACATGATTTGTCGAATCAGGAATTTCAGCAACAAACTGAGCAAAACAAGTTTGTGGGAATGTGGGAAGCCAGAAATCAATGAGCCTTGAGTATGGGTCATAAATATTTTTGTAGTTAATATAATAGTACCTTGCAATAAAGCAGCAGGCTGTGGCATTTTTTACTCTACCATCATGTGCTGCCACCTTCCAGATATTGCCACATTTGTTCTAACCAGCTGGACATTTCTGAAGCTGCTCAACACAGACCTGCTTTTCAAATCAAGGACTGCTTCCTTTTGCAGATGCATTGACAAGACTGTGAAATCTCAGAGGATGCAGAAAAAGGATTTTTTGCAGGTTACTGGTCTTTGAATAAGCACCACACATGCTTTTCCTCAAGTGTGTTTAAAAGGTCAGTGTCAAGTCAAAAACTGAGTCAGATTCTCTATTTTTCTATACTGATGCATTCAGAGTCTTAATCCCATATACCTCTTTGAATCTAGGAAGATGGAAAACTGGTTGTAGGGATCATTTTTCATCTTATTGTGATTTTTTTGTCCATGTGTTTTCTTCTTCTCTTCATCAATGAAAGAACCAAAAAACTATAACTACCAAAAAGAGAAAGGGACTGTTACATTTCAAGCACACACGGGCCACTATTTGCAGACATTGCTTTGCCTTCTGAGAAAGCTTCATTATAGCTATGAAAGAAACTTCCTGTCACCATCCTCTTTTTCATGCCTTCCTGCCTTGTGCTCTATGTGAAGAAGGAAGAGAAATGGGAAGTCTTGTGCAAGTTTTTGTAATGTGTTAGATTCTGATGAGATGGCAATTACAGACCTTTCCAAAAATGTTTTCAACACTGTGCCACAGCATGTATACCTTGGAAGGGACCTGAGGATAAGTCCATTCTGGAGAAGACACGCTTCAAAATACCAAAAGTTCATGCTGCAGCACCTTGAAGAATCAGTGGCTGTGCTTGAGACTAGCTCAAGGCAGCCTGGAGAGACTGCACCTCATAGTTTAAGCTTCTCTTGGAGCTAAACCCAAGGTACAACCCAAGGGACCCATGGGCCAGAGAAAGGGCAATGGGAGCAGTTCCCTGCAATGCTAAACTCAGTCTGGTCTAAAGGGACCAGTGGTTGAGGTTTTAATGGATATACCTTTAAATTTTTATAATCCATTATTTGAGGTGCATGCTATGAAAATTACTGTAACAGAAGCCACAGGAACCACTCAGTGGGGAACAAGCCTTACAAGAAGTAGTGCAAGTGCAGCAGAAATGCCACCTGAGATGGCTTTGGTAAAACACTAAGAACTCTTCAGGCATAGAACTAGGTGTAAAAATGTCTACATGATGCCTCTCAGATGTTCATATATTATCCATGGGCTTACTGATTCCCAGACCAGAGTTCTTAGGAGAGAATGTTTTGGTTTGAAGAGTCACAGTCTCAATGAGCAGTTTGATGTGCCCAGTGACTGAGAGAAACAGCATTTGGTCATGGTTTTGCATGTGGACTGAAGAGAATTTTCAACAATATGTGCTTTCTTGTTTTGGTTTGCATTGGGCAGGGGCTGTAATTTAAAGGCATTCCAGCCAAATTTACTGCTAAAACTACTCAATATTCTCCCATTTACCTTAATCTCACTGATGAGAGAAAATTCTTGTCCCTCCTTCTAGCCCAATGCTCTGGTACTTTTAATACAGTCATTGTAATCTCTGCCCCTCGCTCACATCTGAGGTTGACAAACTCACAGCAGGCCAATTCAGAACAGCAGAATGAGCTGAAGTCTCTCTTGTTTATCCCTGAAGCTACTGTGATTCTGGGAGAGTTTTCTGACATCTGTGAGACCTGAGGGAGCCTTTTCCTACCTCTGCTTACCCAGCACCCTGTAGCACATAATAGCCCTCCATAGTATCCATACTGAAATATGCCTTTTAGGGAAAAAATTACCATTGAAAAGTTGCTGGCAATTTGAAGACGTTTAAGTGGAAGACCTGTTCACACCAGGCTGAATTTCAGTCTTTGAAACATTACAGTCTTCCAGGATGCACAGAGAACTATCAGATTCCTTGCTCTGTGTCATTTATTGGAATCGTGTCTCTTCCTTGGGGAAGCTCGTTTATTACTTTGGCTGAACCTGCTTTATTGTTATAAAATTTTATTTACTTAATGTGTACCAGCAAAGAGAACCTCTACTCAGATGATATTAAAGAGTGGGAATTAATCCCCAAGGGATTAATTCTAGCAAAAGTCTGTTGTGAAAGATAAAACTTTCGTCTTAGGGACCCTACATAACCCATTCATTACAGGGAGTGAATCTTGGAATGACATATTTTCCTCATACTTGTGACAGAAAAGCAAAGTTTTCTGAACTTCTTCTGCTAACTGGAAAACATTTTATGTATCTTCAAGAAAAGGCAAAAATTGAAGCATTAAGAAAGGATTATCTCTTCAACTGCCACTAAATTGCTAGTTCCATTTGCTGTCAAGCTCATAAGAAGTCATGAGGCAGGCCAACTAATCTGGTTTGTATTGCTTTCCTGACATAAAACATCTGCAAATCTGCCTAAACTGATACTAATTCATGAATTATTGTTGATTAATTCAATGAGTGCTACCAATTTGCTTTAGGGAAAAACAGAATGATTTTCCCTCACTGATTAGTGAAAAAATATGTTATTTTCTTAGCTCTTCATAAATTAAAATAAAAACCAAATCCAAAAGATCTCCTTGTGTTTCTATAACCTGAATTTACCTAATTCCACAGACCCATATAAAAAGAGAATAGCATGAATTTCTGATGAATTCCAGTATCAAGCTTCATTCATGGTGTCTTAATCAGCATAACAAAGCTATAATTTTATGTGATTGTTAATTATTTTCTACTCTCACATTTGAGACTATTCTCCTCTCTCCTTTGCATATGATTAAAAGAAGAATATATTTTATTATTTTTCATTCTTCATTTAAAGCTTTTCATAGAGAGAATGCCAATATTATCACAATTAAAATGAAATGTTCAAGCAGAGCTGCTGCCTTTCACATCTTTGAGTGGAGCTGCATGCAGCTAGTTGCTTTCATGGAAATAATGAATTCAGGCTTCAGTATTCTATGCAGATATTCCTTTACTTTAGCAGCTATATTAAAGGTTTTCTATCAAAAATCACAATACATTGAAAAATTTATTTGTCTGCATATCCTGAAATATCTATGTTGAGTTCTCCAATTATGTGTCTGATTGTATGACGCTTTGTAATATTTACAGGAGCATCCACAAAGCGTTGAAAATCACAAGATTTGTAGACTTTGGTTAGAAAAGCAATGTTCTTGGAGGTAAAAGAATCTATTTATCGTTTACATTGAATTTAATTGCGATTTTTGTTTTCCTTGCATACTCCCTACTGGTATTGCACTAAACACCACTTTGCTGGTAAGATTCACAGAATGGCCAAGGGCTGAGGGCAGATTCAGCTGCTATTAAAGCTGACGTGATTTGGACTGTGGCTGAGCTGAGCTTTTTCTTTTAGGGTTTGATATAACTCATTTTTTAGTCAGCCCTACCCTTAAGGCCCAATTCAGCTATACACTGAATTCCATCAAAAAACAGACATTGTCTCCAGCTGGGTTGGACTGGGCCCTCAAGGGCCTGCTAAGCATGTTTACACCATGGACACAGAGGCCATATTTTTTTTTTTTCTTTGAAGAAATAGAGGACATTAACTTTCAGAAGAGGCAGCTAAGACTGATATTCAACCATTGTATTAAAAAAATAAAAATGCAAAATATTGCTCTCTGAGCAAAGCTGGAATCTGCTTGTACTAGGGTTTTTTTTCAGATAAGCTTCTTATATAGTTATCTACATTATTTATATTTATAAATGTAACTATTTAATTTGGTTCATTTGTTGAAGGAAAGAAATAGCAAAAATCTTGCAAAATGTAAAATATGCAAGTTTCTTACAAGTTTCTGCATTTTTAATGTAGGTAGTAAACACCAATTAATTCAGGGCAAGATTAATTTATTTTTTAGAGTTTAATATATCTAGCTGACACACTGCTACCAAGGGATTTTATTTGACTTAACATTATTTTGTATTATTTGGTATTCTCTGCTGCCTAAAAATAATTTTAAAACTATGGTTTCTAGGAACACTATAAGAAACATCAGAAACCCCAAGGCAACAGAACATCCCTGAATTAAGGAGAATCCAGTCTAAATGAAAGCTTTTTGTTTTACTTTGTGGAGTGCACAAATTTCTGCTGTGATGTATGGGAACTAAATGCACCAAAATTACAGTAATTCAGTCTTAAAATAGAATCACAGAAATGCTTTGTTGCATTACTTCACAGCTGTGCAGAAGTGAAGTGTAGAAGTGTAGAGGAGAAGTGAAGAAGAAGAACCCTCACAGGGCTACATAATTCTCTCCAGATATAAAGAGAGATTCAAACCTTGTGCATTGAGTATTTGAAGAAGGATTAAAAACTTAATCTGCAATACCAGTCCCATAATTTTTTAAAAAATTTATGTGATTCACTATATAATTTGATCACTTTTCTGAAATAAAAACCAAATATTTATTGAAGAGTGTGAAAGGAAAAAATAAGAATTATCATAGAGCTTGGACTAAGCATTTAAATTTTTTAATGGAAAACTGAAAATTAAATTATTAATCCTGCTGTATTATAATATTTATTGTATGGTTGTGAACTCTTTTTTCCCAATGTGATTGAATAGATATTAAAACATCTCATTTTGTAATATGTGGACTTACATTCAACTGCTTTTCATAAAACAGTGTTATACATCTTGCACCATTTCCCCCATTTGCACTCAGAATTTTGTTTTTCACTAATAACAGTAAATTTTTATTTCCATAAGGTCTTGTAAAATAAACAGAGTATTATGCCCACTGTACTAAATAAGGTTTGTTGCCCTTTGATTGATTAAATTCAATGGTTTCTAGAAATTCTAAGTGTCCAGTATAAAAAAAGTATGATCTCATTTTGAAGAGTGTTTATGTTGCATTTTATACATTCAAAGCACAATTTCTGTAGACTGCATTTGCACTTTGATAAATCAGACCCTACAGACTCAAGTTTGATGGCTAAAAAATGAGAAATATGTAGTTGGTACTGTTCTCTAAGTTCCACTGAGTAAAGTACAATCAGGGAATTTATTCCCATGCAAGTTCTCTGCTGCCTAGGTCACCAAGTAACTGCTCTAAGACTCTTCTTGCTTTTTATGCAGAGTTTCAAGGGTGAAAAATTTAGATATCCTCTGTGGATCATATAAATTAATACAAAACAACTAGAGGCACCTGTGAGTTGTCATCCATTATGAAAATTAGCATGCTAGACAGATGTGACAAATGCATACTCACTTAATGAGTTTCACAGGTATTTGCTTACAGGGGAAGGCAATCTCTGTGCTAAAGATGGCCAAAACTCCTTAGGAATTATGCAGAAATCTAAGGAAAATTCTGTGCAAATTCTGTGAATAATTTCAAATTCTGTGAATAATTTCAAAATTTTAGCAGTTTTTCATGGGGAATTGAAGATATTTCATCACTTAATTTTCTCTATTAAAAAGAAAAGGAACCTGTGAGTAGAATAGTTGTTTTGTGGCTTTATCTTTGTAAAAGCTGTATTTCTTAGGCTCCCTGTTTGGGAGGAGAGAGTTTTTGCTCTCTTTAATAGACTGAGATAACATGCCTTGCAAATGTCAATCGGATTATTTTTTTGTTAAACTGTAACCAAGTAAAAATACCTAGAGGTCTAAATTTTTGTTGTACCCTAATGAAAATGCATTGCTGATGTGTCCCTTCCACGATGGGAAGTTGGATGACTCCAGCATTTAATTAGGAGAGATGACTGGCAGTGCACAGCTTCCAGGCTCCATGGCAAGCAGGTTCCAGCTCTTTCTTGGCGTTATTAGGAACAGCTTGATTACAGCTCCAAGTGGCACCTTACAAAACTTCTGTTTCTGTCATTTCTAGTATTTTCTTGGGTATTGGGTCTGGAATGGAGAGAGAAATTTTGAAGACAATATAGCATTTTTATAAAAGCTACAAGAAAGTGAAAATGAAAACCTAGAACAGCAGCATGAGACCATATGCATATTGTTTTTAGTTTAGTTTAAATATTCTCACCAGTCTACATATCCCATTGAAGGAACACAATCTCAGTATGGAAACTTGGCCTGCATTCATTGTCAAGTTTAGGGAGAAGAAATATTTCTGTCAGAGCTCTTCTTCATACCTTAATTAATAATAGAAAGTTATTAATAAGACAATTAATATGATAGATTTTCAATACATACCTGGAAAATGATGGCAATTCAGCCACTGAAAACATCTGGTGACATAATTTCTTAAAATATCAGGTGGCTCCCAGGTTTTGCTTCCATGAAACAACATCACAAAAAATAAATAACATTGTCATTTTATCTTATTTCATCTGTTTTATTAAATCATATGCACTGAAAACACAAGTGTTTTTAATTTCAGATGCTTTTTCTCAGACTCCAATGGCAAACAAGAGTCTAATAAGGCTTTGTTACTCTAAGATAGAAAATAAATAGGATGTTACTCTTCGTTTCTATCTGTTGCCATTTTATTGTCAGACTAGGGACATATTATTTGGAGTAGAGCATTGACAACAGCCAATATCAACTTTCTGGTCTAGAAATGTCTTTTTTAATGCAATGCCTTAAAATTTAGGATCTTTAGTTTGATTTAAATATTTTGGGGTAATGCAACATAACTTTTGATAATAATAGCCACTACCTACTGAAGTAAAGTCTGGTGGAATATTCCTTTTATGGCTTCTGGGAAGAATCAAAATAGGTCTTCAGGTCTGAAAAACAGAAGAAATATAAATATTGCAGGCAAGCTGTAATAAAAATATTATAAAGCTCTTTCACAAAAGAGATGTCTTTACTTGCCAAAGTATTCACAGTTAGAGAGAACCTTAATTTTCAAAGATATCTCCTTTTCAATATTCTGGAATAAGTAAAGATCATCATCTCTTATGTTTTTTTTACTCTAATTGGATGCAGAAAAAAAATTTTTGTCAATCTTGCTGACACCTGCACTAAATTCTTTTCTGGCTTTGAATGTGCTTTCAGATACAATTCAGAATATTAATGATGATTTTTATAGCCTTGCATAGTCTGAGATTTGAATTCTAAGAGCTTATTGTTATTCTATTTGCTCCCAATTACTAAGATAGAAGGTTTGGACTAGCATGCTCTTAAACACTTTTGTAGCTTTAATATGTCGATTATTCTAGAATTGTCTATGTAGTATAGCCATACATACACATATTACATACATATATATATATATATATACACACACACACTATATCTATGTCATTCAAACAAAAGCAACAACAAATAATATAGGCAAAGGCAGTATAGTAGGTTGACCTTGGCTGGATGCCAGCAGCCCCCCAAGCCAATCTATCAGTTCCCTTCCCAGAGGGAGAGGGTAGAGAAAATGAGATGGAAAATATCTCACAGGCCGAGATAAGGCAGTTTACTAAGGCAAAAAAAGTGAAAGTTAACACATGCATAATAAGCAAGGGGAAAAGAAAGTTCCAATCAGTGAGGGATGTTCAGCCAATTCCCAGAAAGCAGGGCTTCAGCACACAGACTGGTTGCTATGGAAAGCAAATACTGTAAAATAACAAATGCCCCCAGTTTCTCCTCCTTTCCTTAACTTTTGTATCTAAGCTGATGTCGTATGGTATGGAATACCCCTTTGGTTAATTTGGATTATCTGGCCGGGTTGTGCCCTCCCAGGATCCTGCCCACCCCCAGCCCATTGCTGGGGAAGGAATGTTGGAGAGACAGTGCTGGTGCTGTGCCAGTGCTGCTCAGCAGACCCCAAACACCAAAACACTGGTGTGTTGCCAGCACCCTTCCACCTTGTCTCCTACTATTCACTGGTAAGGACTTCTACTATTCACTGGTAAGGACTTAAAGAGGCAACCTTGTGACCTAAAGGTTTACTTGCATCCTCAGGCTTTGGGTCCTGCACTACATGCCAGGCGTTCAGTGGTTTGTTTCTTTTGTTTTTTCTGATGGTCCCACTACTGCTCTGTAATAAAAACAAAAAAGAAATTAAAATTTGCTTATTAGAGTAATTTTATGTTCCTGTATTTATCAGCCCTATCTACATATATTCTACCTGTTTCTCTCTGTGTTCTCTCTACTCATTTTGACAAATGCCTTATGCAAATCAGGAATTTCAAATCTCTCTAGTTCACCCAGAAAGAGCAAAGTAACATTTCAGAATTCTCATAATTAGTCATTTCAAACCTCTAAATGGGCACATTTCTACTTTTGCACAAAACATACTTAGCTCTCTGGAATTTACCCAGCCAGAATATCTTCCTGAGGCTAAGCACTATCTATGCAGGATCTAGGCAGCCCCTGACTTCTGCACAGTTAACCTAAATACCCACAGTGCTTTTAATACATCTTTGTATAATAAAGGTTCTGGGAAAATTCTCATTTTCATAGCTTCATTATGAATTAAGAGGAGGTTTTTCCCACTAAATATTATTCCAGCCAATCCTGATGCAATCCCTTGAACTTTCTGTGCTACATCTGCTGTGATTCCACAATGAATGAGACACTGCAGTGGTGAGACAGTGTGAGAATATCAGTGCCTGCTGGTCCCCAAATGCTGGCACAGCTGTGCTAGGGAACACACAGCTGCCCTGGCAGTGAGCACAGGTCTGTGCAGAGTGGAGGAGGATGTTCTGTGCATGGGATTGGAGATCCATATGGTGTGGGAGCTAACAGGAGATTCTGTGAATGACAATGGGGGTGTCAGTGAATGGACACTGGGGGTGGTTAAGCTGGAAAGATGCAGAAGCTGAAGCTCAGGAGAATGGTGGTACAGGAAAGAGCATGCTCCCTATAAAAAAGCAGGAAAGTGTAGTGGTAGCCACTCTGCTGCAAAAAGAAAAAAAAAATCAAGAAGAAGAAGAAGATCAGAACATCATCCACTGCCTAGAGGCAGCTTACAAGTATCCTTTGCATGACTCAGTACGCTGTGTCCAGCACCCGGGAAGGGAGCAGGAGCAACACCCACCCATGAACTGCTGAGTGCCTTTTTGGAGCTGGGATTCCCCTCTCTGCCCTCGGCTTGTGCCCCAATGAACGCTTTTTCTCCCATTCATTTTTACAGAGCTTAGCACGAATCTGTTTAAGGATAGTTTTGCTACTGGAAGCAACTGAAGTTGTGACTAATTATGCCACTGTACATGAATTATGTGACAGCTTTTACCCACATTTTTTTCTTTTCAATTATTTCTGTGAAAAAATTAGAATTATCTCAATGCAGTCCATATGAAGCAATTGCCTCTTCCAAACTGTTATGAGAAAAGTTAGAACTGGTCTAATAAGATCTAGAATCCTGTCTTAGACTCATGCCAGCAGCTACATCTGGTGTGATTTTTTTATTTTAAATATCCCTCAGTGCATTTGTAGAATTAAAAATCTCCTTTTAACAATACAGATTGCTGTTAGATGTAACTATACTCCTACTTAATACAGAGCTGTTTGAGCAAGCAAGCACCCCATTAATGGAGTACACACATTGCTGTCAGAAGTGGAATGGAGTGTGCTTTATTTGAGACAGAAATTTGGGTAATGCTGGCTGGCCTACATTTCTGAATAGAAAACAGTAAAAAGGATACTGTAGTAATTTATCTAAGGGCTACTTGAACCTAATTAGAAATTTTTAGTGTCACAAGGGCCCAAAACTTTATCTGGAAACAGTTATTCAAATATTTATTTCTACCCTGAAAAAAAAAAGGAAAGGAAAAAAACCCATCTAATTTTGTAAAAGCTTTCACATCTATGGAAAAAAGATGATCATAAATTTATGAATTGCTGGACTGTGGTTGCTTCACCACATATTTTAAAGATAAATTCAGCCTCTAAGTAACATTGAATTAATGAATGTGAGTTTGAAACAATGGACGTTTTCCTGTGAGGCTGAGTTTTACTTTCTGAATTATGTGTAATATAAACAACACTTAATTTAAGAAGGGGAGGTTTTGTCACTTTAATCCCTGTAGGGGTTATTTTTCCTTTTGAGCAATAACAACTTTGATATGTAAGAAAAGCTATCATAAATTGCTAAATTTTGTCTTAATTTGATTTTTTTTCTTACAGGTGTTAAAAGAACCATGACTAGCTTTCCCTTTTTTTTTTTTTCTCAAGTTCTCTTTTTTGATGCATACTGAACTGAGAAACTGGAGAAAAAAAGTGCTTCTCCAATCCTTTTCTATTATTTTCCAACAGCAATTTCTTTTTTTTTTTTTCCTAGTGATATTAAAAACATAGAGAAAAGCATGTTATTTGATACTGAATGTTGTCAGGTAAAATTGAGTAGCAGCTGCCAGATTCATGTCTTCTACTAGTTAGTAATCATACAATCTAATTCAGCCACTAGAGTTAAAAAAGCAGGTAACAATAATATTGGCCTTGATTTATTACTTCTATGACTACACTGTCAGCATTTAATATAAGACACTCTCTAATCATTCCCTATCATCAGCCTATTCCCCCCCTCCTTCTTTCTTTTCCTTACAGGGTATTTACTCTTTCTGTAATGAGAAAAGGAAAAAGTAAAATGTGTCTCCATTTCTCTCTTTGGAAGAATCCCAAGGCAATCTGATGATGTTTAACTCAGGAGGTTTGTCTCCAAAGTCTCAGTTTAAATTTGACCTCAGGCTTAATGGGGCTCACATAACTGTGGGAACAATGACCACAGGAGGTAAACAGTTTTTAATGATATTGTTCACAGTGCTGGTACCATTAGGGGCACCATCCTTAGATTGCAGTACTTCAAATGGTTTTGTTAAATGCTACATTTTTCATAGGTCATGACATCTAAATGAGGAGTAAAAGGAATTTTATTGGTCAACACTTCACTGACAAAAAACTAGCAGTCAAATCTGAGGGGTTTTTTTAAATTTAGTTATTTCACCTTGATGTTGCCATTATGCCTGGGGTACAGCTTCCTACATAATGAAGTGTTCTTTTATTATTACTTCCTTCTTCATCAACACCATCATAATCTTTGTCATTTTCATAACCATCAATTATGGTTTGCAGATGTTAGTTACCACTTTTGTAAAAAAGAGCATCCTTAAAGTGATCTTTCTTTTCTATCATTACATGTATTGCTTTCCATTTGAATTGATTGAATTTAGAAAGGATTAGATATGTTTCCAGTTTGAGTATAATGGCAACATCTCAAAATTTGTTGAAATCTCTTATTGACATTTTACTTTGTGTTTCCAGTCCAGTTGCTTACTGAATTTAAAATGCAGGATTACAAATGCTTGCATCAGAACACATTTGAAATAGCTGTGTATATTTTGAGAGGTTTTTGCAGTAAGCTACTTTCTTCCAAATAGACTTCTTCCTTCCCTGGAGACCTTTAAGTTTTCTTCTCAGAGACAATCCCAAGATGAACCAGGCTACAACTTCACTGGTAGCCAGAGCAATGCCAGGGCAGTGGTGCAAGTCTGGGAACTGGACTGTCTTGTAGGTGTTTACTATGATTTTGGCACTCTATATAACAGCTCCATCCAAGGGTCAGGTGTTGAGAGGTCAGTAATTTTCCCAGCTTGTGATTTAATCCCTGCTTGCACTTTCAGAGGTTAAGATACCTCTTTAAGTAGGCAAAATGTCCAGGAACACTTCAGTTTACCTTTAAAGCTATAGCCCTTTTCTAGCAGAAACACAAAAGTCTGGTAAAGTGTTTTTCTACTCTTTCAGACAAGGAAACTGGTTACTGATTTACTTGCAACTTAGTAATATCAGCAGTACATCATATAATTATATGCTCTAAAATGTTGAGAGTCTAACTATCCTCTTAAAACATAATTGTCTGTTTTCTGCTCCTACACCCATATGTTTTAAGGAAGGCTGAGTTATTATCCAAGATCCTGTAAAAGCCTGAATTACCTCCTCTGTGAGTAGCTCTCTTCAAGCCAAAACAGCACCTACTTTGTGGTGCACTGTAAACTGCAGCATGGATCAGAGCACATCCTCCTCTTCCCAGCTCTTACTAAAGCTGCAAAGGAACTGATCACAGGAAAGAGCTTCAACTTGAAGACTTTTATAGATAATTAGGAAAATTACAAGTGTTCATGGATGCACTGCAACTTTGATCTCTTAATAAATTATCCCAAAATGTCTATACCAATGAAAAAATGCCAGATTCTTTTTTTTTTCCTCTTTTCTCTTCTCAACAGAGAACTCACAATGTCAATAACCAGTTTGAAAAGAGGGGAAAGATTAGTGCTGCTAGCAATAAGAATAATGAGAACGAGATATTGAATAGAGCAGAGTTTTTTTGTGTGCAGCACCTTTGATAAACCAACCATAAAACAGGGCTCTTATTACTGTGGCAACTATTTTAAGAAAAATGTTCCCCTGCTGAATTTGTCTTTTGACTTTAAACATAACAATAACCTCACACATTCAGCAGAATTCACCTCTCAAAGCCACAGCCATGCTTTCTGCTTCCAGAAAATAATGCACTGAAGTGTTCTCACAGACTTGGCAATCAATTAGAAGAACCCATTCTCAGGGAATTTATATATTTATATATAAAAGCTACCAAGTTGCTCCTTTACTGCTCTTTTGGAAAAGTGTTTCATTGGTTACACTCTGTTTCAAATACTATGACAGGCTGCGTTTTCATTTTTTTCAGCGGATCTACTTTTTTATACTTCACTTGTGCAGGGCACTCAAGTAGAATGCCATTGTAAAAGAGTACTTTTTCAAATGAGAACTTGGGTCATTAAATTTTTGCAGAGAATTCCACACCACAGAATTTGAGTGCAATGAAAACCCCTTAACTGCAGAGATTTGGTGGCAATATTCATAGCTAGAGATGGACAGCAAATTAGGCCTGCTGTGTTACATGCATTGTCCTGCTAGAGTGAGGCACATTAACTGAATTCAACTCTGCAGTCAATAGATGTCTTTCCTCCTCTTAAATGTATAACTCACTGGTGGGCAGCAGAGAAGACAGGAAGCAGAAGGGCAAATGGAAAAAGAATCTAATAATTATGCACAATACATTTAAAACGCTTACTATAGAGAACACTTGCTCATTCTGAATTTTAGACTTCAACAGCTATTTTTGCAATAAAAAGTAAGGTTTAGTGTTATACTTAAAGATATATGTATTGATTATGATGTTCAGGGAAATGTAAGTAGTTATATCTATCTAAAAAGCAATGTCATTAACAGGAGAACTAAAAATCTATGTCAGAATAACATTAAAACAACAAAACATTTAATTAAATGGCTGAATATTATTATTTGCTTTTTATAACTGACTTAGAGAAAAAAAATCTAAATTCAGACTCTTCTTGTTCAATTACATTTACTAACAAATGAAATTACATCTCAAAATTTCTAGCCGAATTTCTCAGTCATATATTTTCAAAATAAAGTATTTTAAATGTTTATAAATTTGTTAAGGGTGAGTAAATTTTCATGTCAAAGCAGACCTCACATTTCCTAAATCAAAATGGCAGCCAGTCTCTCTCAAAAATTTTCTTCAAGAATACACAGTTTTTATTTCTTATTGCTGCTACTTAAGTAGTTTCAAACCAGTTTCACAAAATCTCAGATAGTGACTTGGACACTATCTTTCTCTATTTATTATTGGGCAAAGCTGCCAGCAGACAAAAAGAAATAGCCATCAGAGACAGAGATAGGAAGCTCAGAGAGAGTTTTTAACATGCTCTGCAAAGTCCATTGTGAAGTTTATACCAGTTTCCATCTAAAGTATATTATCCTACTAGTGGTTCTTTCACACTCCATTTACCCATCCCTCTTGCAGTTAAGTACCTTGAAAACCAGAGTGGAAACCCTCTGGGACGCAGGGTTACCCTGTCAATTTGTGTGCTGCTCGCAATATTGGGAGCCATGCCTGGTGTGGACTTTCAGATACTCCTGCACATTGTGAAAAAAATAAATAACATATTAAGGTTTATTTGTTTATAACATTACAGACAGAAATTGTGTTATGCTGTACTTCTGAGGTCAGCTTGCCCACATAACAGTTCTCCTGAAAGTCTTCCTCTTTCCTCAGTGCATTTTTCCCTATCAATAAATTTCCTGCTGCAAGATCCACATGAAAGTATATATGAATATAAGAAATCAATGAAAGTACTCATTTCATATATTTGATTGCTTTTCAGTGAACAAATAAATAAGAAAATACTTTTAAGCCTGGCTATTTGTACTATAAAACTAGATTTTAATGTGATGCAACAGGATAAAAAATACTATCATCTTAAAATAAAATCCTGGTACAGGCCTACTTGTAAAAGAGAAATATTTTCCACCTACCAGATTTTAGATGGATGTTCAGAGCCACAGATAAAAAAGCAGTATCTTTATTAGTCTATTTTCTTTCATGAATACCATTTTACAGCATTTAATTATTTTAGTAGTGAAGGATCCTTTCACCATCCGGTTTCCAGAATGGATGGTTATTTCAGAAAGAACCGGGGAGTGGGGAAAGCATGACTCTATGTGGATTGGTCAATTTATTACAGAAATTGAGTAGAACATTGTCATTTAGCAGAAATTCCATAATGTTGTTTGGTGGCATGAAGGCCACTAAATTAAGGATATCATTCATCATATAATTTGAGATATTAAGTATAAAGCTGAAGCCTATTTTGTGAGCTTGTCTTTAGGAATGTTAGTTCATTCAGGACACATGGTCACTAGCACAGTCACTTTGGTTCTTGAGAGCTTTTGAGCTCTCTTCTAGAGAGATGAATATGCTGCAATTCAACATGCCCTGAGAACGTCATGGTGTTCCATCAGCAGGTGGGGGAGGATTCAAGATGTACTCCTTAAAAAAAAGGGTTTGTTAGCCCCTTTTTCATCTCAGTTTCATCTCTTGTGAAAGGTAGACACTTCCATCTGAATTCTCATATTAACATAAACCCACTTCATAAATATACTTGAAGTACAGGTCTGTCAAAGGAATATATTGCTTCACTTCTCCCAGTATGAGCTATAAATAGTATAGAATTTTAGCATATAAGACACAACACTAGACAAAGACTATTAATATTGACTTTAAATCTTTTTGTTTTTTTCAGCTTTCTTAAGGTATGATTTTGATGTTTGTGCTATTGCTATTATTCTGGTGATTTAACTACAGTTGTGGAAATAAATTTACTTATGAGCTGCAACCACTGTTTCCAGCTAAGCACAGCAGTGTCATTTTTCTTCAGGAGCCAAGGTATGGTTGGTTGTCCTCTGCTGAGGTGTTAGAGACACTCATAATGAATGAAGGCACGTGTATGCCCTCAGCCTGTCTTCAAAAGTCATAGTGGAGCCCTCAAACAGATGATGTACTGAGATAATTTGCTCTATATTAGGTTTTAGTACCTTGAGAGCAGGGCAAACACCTGATGGCAGGATCAGCACATAGCACTAACAGTAATTATGGGACTGAACCAATTATTTTATCAGCAAAATGTGAGCAATTTTTTTTTGTCTTTATGTCACTCTGCTGCTCCACAATTGGAAAACTAAGCTGAGTTTAAATCCCATCCATGGCCACATAACGTTATGGTCTTCCACCAGGATGATTACTTCCTGCTGACTATAATGAATTAATTAAAGGTATTCAGAAATTCTTAGGTACATCCCAGACTCAGAAATTAACTACTTCCATATCACACTCAAGTTCCACAGATTTGCTTGGTTAGTAGTTGGACTCAATGATGTTAGAGCTCTTTCTCAACCTACATGATTCTATGATTCATGCAAAAGGTGTTTTTTGAAGTCAAACTAAAAAGTATTCAGTTGATCTTCTTATTTAAAATCAGCCAGACTGCTGCAGCACCATAGCATCCTAAAACACACAGCTGAGATCTAAACACTAGCCTCTCTCAAGTGCAAAGAAAGAACAATTTCTAATATGGTTTATGCTTTAACCTAGCAAGGTTTAACCAGGCAAGGGAAGTATCATCCTCCTTCTGCTACTTCAATCCCTCCCTTTATTTGGGAGGGATTGAAATAGCAGAAATAGGCCTGGAAGAACAGCAATCCAGCTCTACCTGCATGATGTCTGCACTGATATGTCAGCCTGGAAGGAGTGCCACACAGATGTCAATGAATTGCTTACAGATGCTTGCACCAGTGTCCCTATGCTCTATGCACGTACCACCAGATTAAGCAGCATAAGAGGGGACCCACTGTCAGAGCAATCCTTTACTGTTCCTGCCTCAGGTGAAGTCTCCCAAAGAATTCATAGGCATAGAGACAGATTAAAAGTAAGCTTCAGAGGAAAAAAATGGCCTCTCACACTGTTTATTTTACTATTATAGGCATATTTGCATAAGCCTGTTCAATAATATACTGAGTACTTATGAGAATAAAATGGGAAGGATTTTCTAATTTACTCATTTGGGGAATACTTCTTTAGCCATAAAACTGGACAATCCAATTTTCTTCCCCATGGCTCTTATCTATTAATGTCATTTCTCAAAAAAGGAGATCTCTGTTTGAATACCAGCAATCAGACATTGCTGTAGTTGCAAATTCTTTCCTGATAGGTAATAAAAATTGTCATTTTAAAAGTCCTTTGAAGAGACTCATGTTATCGAGGTATATCAAGAAAATAACCTTATCAGGAGCAGTGTTGTCCCAGCATGACATTGGATGTGAGACCAAAAGAGGTCAGGAACCCCATAAACCCAATACACTGGGCTATAAGCAAATTCAATTCAACCACTTTGACACAGTGGTGGGTCTAGAGATTGATCTGGTCTTGAAGCTTTCAACCTGTGCATTTTAATGTCTTAAATATGCAGACAGACTCACTGAAGAATGAAAAACTGTTACCTCTCTTATGAAGTGAACCAGAGAGGGCCTCACCATCAAGGTCTAGCAAATGGCACAGGATTTATCAAAAGTCTTGATATTTTTCCTTCTGTTCCAACTTCCCTGAATCCTGACTAAAGTAATTATGATTTCCAACCTTTTATCTCTACCCGAGCCCTCGTCCTTGATAATTCTTAGAAATATGAAAACTCCCATGGAACTTTTCCCTCTGGTTTCATCCCAAAGTTTACTTGTCACTAACCTGCTTTAATAACCTCTTTTTTTTAAAGTATCATTTTTTTACTACAAAGAAAGAAAGAATTAGAAGATATTAATGCATTTTCAGAGACATCTACATAAAGCTGTAGGAATGTTAAATGAACAGCGAATTCAAAGACTTTAGTTTATATCTTTAAATGTGAAATTAAAGTAAATTTGTGGGAATAGGTTTGCAACTTACAACAAGACATCTGTTTTTCACAGTGGAAATCTGTTTAACTGGTGGAAATCATTGCCTTAATACGACTGAGTTCAAGAGCTTGGTAAGCTTTAAAACAACTAACCATTTACATGGATAATGTGAACACCCACTGTTATATTAGACAGAAAATAAAGATTTTGTTCAGAATGGTAATAAATCTTCATGCTTTTACACCTCAACGTATCATTAGTTTTCAAGCAGTAAGAAACAATTTACATAATAATAAACTACCCTAAATAAAATACCCTAAAGAACAACAGAATCCCAAAGTATGTCTGCAAAAAGTCAATGTTTGGTAAAATGAAAAGAAAATGCAATGTGTATCAAAAAGAACCTTCCATTTGATTTGCAGCAATATTCTAAATTAAATTCATTGCTTAAGAATATTTAAAATAAATAATAATAATAATAATAGTATAAAAATAATAATAAATAATGGTATTAAAAATATATATACACACAAGCATCAACTTCTAGAGACCTGTCTCTGAGGCTGATGGCTGAGGATGCCTCAGCCTGGTACAGGCTGGTACAGACCTCAAGGGCAGATTGCTGAGGTCCTTCCTGAGACCAAGGCTGGCTGTTGTCACATGTGTCACTCCAGGGACACACAGGACATCCAGGGCTGAGGCACAAAACAACCCAGGATGTAGCTGAGGGATGGATGGTGGGATCAGTCCTGACTACCTGCAGAAGGGACTGTTACACAGCATGTGATGCTTTATGTCATTGCATATTAGTCACCTCAAGCAGATCAGTGGGACATATCCTACATATCCTTATTCATCTGTATCATTTATAGAACTTAGGGTTCCTTTAGAAAAGCATTTAAAGAGATTTACAGGTAACCACAGTGCATGGCAGTGAACCTACACATTCACTTTAATGTCAGATGTTTACTGTACTCACTGCTAAGTAGCTATTACTCACTTCAGCACTAGTCTGGTTTTGTTTTAATAAGGTTCTTCGACCAGCATCATGCATTCATCACAGTTTTGTCTGCATGAGAAGGCTGCAACATGTAACCTTTTTCGTCTACAATTATAGGATCTTCTATTTATGGATCATGGAACAATAACTGAGTCTTCTTCATTCAGATCAGTTGATACCATTTTTAGAGATTATATTCTGCCTGATTATAGTCTGACTGGTCACCTGTAACCAGTGTCCACTAGGAAGAGGTTGTCACTGGATTCTTCAGCTTTCTGTACTTGCCTTGGAAGCCCAGAGTACAAGCTCAGGACCAAGGTTTAGACATTTGAGCATAATAATTGCCTTTAAGAACCCAAAGCTCAGCAAGGGACAACACTGCATTCCTGCTAAAGATTATGGACTAAAAACAACCTGAATGTTAAGTAATTAAAGGTTAAACAATTTCTTCAGCCATGCAAGTGTTTTTTGATAATTCTTATTTTATTTGTTTTTTTCTTTCTTTTCTCTTTTTATAATCTCAAAAATTGTGTGATTCATGAGAAGGATATTTATTAAACTCTCCATTATTAGGAACATAAACCTGCAAAGGAGGTTTATGCTCTTCTGGCATGTCTCGAACCTTCTCCAGTTAGACATTCACATTTAACCATACTCATCAAATAAATTAAATGCTATTGCATTGTGATTATTATTATTGTTGTTGTTGTTGTTGTTGGCAAATAAAATTCTACATTGTTTGCTTTAGCATATTATACTGAGCTTTAAAAGGCTGTGAAATTTATATCCATCATTAAACTGTTCCTCAAGATGCAGTTCAATTTTCTTTAAAAGGTGAGCAAACCAAGCTCATTGGCATTTTGATGAAATTAAGAGGAAAGGTCTAAGAACTTGATTGTATTCTAATGTAAAATAGCAATTTAAAGGAGAAAAAAGTGATAGAAGAAAAAATAGTACAGATTCAGAAACTCAAAAGTTGCACTGGAAAGATCTATGCTTCATTATGCATGATGAACCAAATAGCTTTTTGATAAACTGTTTTATAATTGGATTTGAGACCAGAAGTCAGAAAAATTTAAAAAATACCAGTTCCAATCCCCACAGTTACAAAGTATTACTTAATTTCACTTTTGAAATAAAGTGCTTGAAATACATTTTTTAAAATGAAAACTGCTTCAAATAGACTCCGTTTCAGCAATGGCTATATGCATAGTCCAAATCAAACATTCAGGAAATCACAATGTGAGAATGATCACAGTTCATTACATTCAAAAATAAACAACAGTGCACACATGTTTTATTTGTTTGTTGAATTCTATAGATGGTTTAATTTTACAGATGAACTAAGAAGTGAAATAAATCATTGCACTTTCATTTTTAGATATTTTCTAGATTTTTTTTTCCCAATCAGGAAAACGGAGGAAAATTCTAGGTTTGTATGACCAAAACTTGTAAGTTCATTGTTTCTTTCACCACAAAGGTAATTTTCAGCCTATTGGTTAAGAAATTTTCCAGAGGTGTTCAGAACCAGGCAATACTTTCCTTACCTTTTACAAATCATGCCTGATCTGCTCATGACTGTAGCCTGAGTTGGTTTGTTTCACATTTCCAAACACTTCTTTCTTCTAACTCAGCTCAAATTCAATATTAACTTCAGGCAACTCAAAGATACATTTGTTTTAGAAAATAGTCTTTGTAAAATATTTGTTCAGACACAAGGCTGAGCCCTCAGGGCTCAAACTGAGCTGAAGACAATGCAAGAAATATAGACAACATTAGTAACACACTCTGCTGTGTTAGAGAAACACCCAAATATATATGAATGTCTACAGTAGAGATTTATCCTAAAGGACCTGACTGGTCTGATATTGTCTGTCTTCCTTTATTCTCATTAAAGGCAACAGAAACTTTGGAATCAACTCTTTTCAAAGTGGTATTTTAGAAATCCCCCTTTTAAAATAGAAATCAAAATATATATGCCAGTTGATCTCTCTTAGCTGACAAAAAGATGTGGTACTGAAAGTGGCTGAGTTTCTTGAACAGTTGGCTTCAGACTCAAAACATTCCCTTTTCTCCTGCACTGAACCATTGTTTGGGCTCTTAAATGGCAACTGCTAAAGAGCACAGTAAGTCTGGGCAGTCAGAAGTTCTGATTTATTTCAACTTGTTCCCCTTAACTGTGGCACTCATCTGGAAATTATTTTCAAAACATTCTCCTTCTAACTTTCTTTTCTTTTTAGTCTTTTAAGGAGAGACTGCCATTGTTCATATTCAAAAAAATCTGATCTGATTGAAGATTTATATGTTGATATGAATACATTCACAAAATTAAATGTTCTGCACTAATTTTAAACATAGCTAACAAGTCAATCTAGGCACAGTTGATTTAAGTTCCTCTGGAGAAAAAAAAATAATTTGCAAGATTTAGGTGGTTACAAATTCATATGTACAAGATAGTGTTTAGAAAAGAAATAAGAAAAATAATGATCATTCTTCCAGGATATCAAAAGCAAAATCCACTGAATGAAATAAAAAGAATAAAAAATAGCTTCTGAAAGTGTGTAATGAAATTTTACAAATAGGGAATTGCAGTGGATATAAATCTAGTATGAATCAATTCTCCTTTCCAGTCATATTCAACCTTAATAAGATAGTTTTAACAGGTTTATAGCTTTCTGCCAATTTCAGAAAAGGCTTTTACTGATCAATAGCATTTGTTTCAAAGAGAGCAAAGTGAGGAGGAGATGCTGGTAACTGGAGGCACACTTTTTCTCAGAAGATGGCTGAATAATGCTGTAAAACTGTGTGAAACACAGAAGCAATATACCAGATAATCATCAGTGCTGTCTGTCACTCATGAAGCTTTCATTTCCAATCTACTGTTCTGTTTATTTTCTTATTTAATGCCTTAAAGAACACAAACCAGTTTCCACTATTTGGAACAATGCATTTTCTCGATTTTGGGATAGAAAACTTTGTACAAAATTTGCCTCAGAAGAAATTTCAATAGTATTGAGATATGGAGACACAACTCTGGACACAGTACACTACTGAGCATATTCCCTACTGTGAGAAGCCTTTTTGTCTCAAATCCAGACTGAGACACTACAAATCCTACTTTTATGTCTGCCTTTCAGAAATGAGCTTGTATGCTTCTGGTTCTGCTGCTCCAGTCCTCGGAATCTCTGTTTACATAGAAAACCCTGCGCCTTTAAAACAGTTTTTCTTGATTTCTTTTTTTAAAGATTTTCTTTAAAATGTTCATTGTTATTTATTTTTCAGATCATGCTTCAAAAATTTTGCGGTCTAAATAGAGAAATAATTTTATGAGCTTCATTTGCTACTCTCCATCCAGTTCCCATGACTTTTGACATTGAGTTTTCTTTTTTCCATCATCCAATATTTCCTTTTGTTTCTCTTCCCAGCACAAAATTACACCATTACTCATTATTAGCTCATTGAATTCTCAGCTGTACCTGTAAATAAAAGAGGGCAGGGAGTGTTCCCTGGCAGAGAGGTGACTGTTCTGTGCCATTAAAATCCTTCATATCCAGAACAAGGTGGCCATACCCAGGCTCGTTATTAAAAGTGATTGCTGGGCTACAATGCTGGGACAGTCCTAGCTGAAACCAGGCCAAAATGAGGTAAGGACCTCCACCTCCATGAATGATCCAGTTCTGGGCCCAGGCCAGGACACTGTTTAGATTAGAGCCTCCTGTTAACCTCCTGTTCACATGAGAATGGTGGTGGGGTTTGGGGCATGTGTTTTTGGTTGGTATGTTTCTATGGTTGTTGCCTCTTTCTCTTTCTTTTTCTTTTTTTCCCTTTGGTGTTAATGATAATTATGTGTCTGTTACGTTATAATGATAATGTTATCCAATTTTTGATGAGTTCAGGAAAAGTTAAGTACTCCCCACGATGCAGCCACCACTTTCTGCCCTTCCTGGGAAACAGATGGTGCTGCCACCTCTGCTCATTTGGGGATTATAGCTAAAGAAGAAGGAAAGCACAGGTCAAAATAAAGCTTATAAAATCCTTAAGCTGGTATGTGTCTTATGTCCAGGACTAGGATTCACTCACAGATTTTCTGTAATGGGTTGTGCAACACCAGGGCAACACTGTTGTGTGTTTATGAGATTTTGCACTGCCTACAGACTGCAAAATGGGCAGTGAGCTCATATGCTATGCCCAGGGCTGGCCAGCCACATCTTAGTCTCTAGACAACCTAGCAGACATTGATTTTGAGATCACTTAGACTGATTTTTAAAGATTGTTCCAATCATAGAGTCATAGAATTATTTGGGTTGGAAGGAAATTTAAGATCATCTAGTTCCAACCCCCTGCCGTGGGAGGGGGTACTTTCCACTACACCAGGTGGCTCAAAGCCCCATCCAGTGGCCTTGAAGTCTTCCAGGGATGAGGTACCCACAGTTTCTCTAAAATGTCTCTGAGCAAACTGAGTTGCCCAGTTTGACCTGAAGATGCTAATATTTCTCCTAAACTGATGCTAGTTCACATGCTGACTATCTTAGGGTCAAGGGAACTCAGATTTGCCTTCACTTTCTCATGTTGTCACACATCTTCAAGCAGTTAACCCAGGATGTCTCCATCCAGTACCTGGCTCTGTGAAGTCCAAGTTCATGGCATGTGTAGCCAAAACAATGCTCAGAAGTACCTTGGATTAAAAACCTGTAAAGTTCTGATACTTAGTAGTTGACAGGCAGAATCTGCTGAAATGCTAAATAAAAAGCCGTGGTTAAACTAAATAACACTTTGAGGAATGTTGAGTATTTGAGTACATCTGACTCATGCAGGTATGTACTAAAATTTTTAAGCTTTCCTGCTGGCAGATGCCTATTTTTTCTAAGTTTTTTTTAATTTAAAATTCATTTTTGGTGCCTGTTTGTCTGTACAGTGTTTCCATTGTTGCAGCATAGTGGTGTGATGACTGTGACATAATAGTTCATCAAAAAACACAGTGTAGATATTTGTAAAGAAAAAACAAACAAAGCAAACAAAAATTAATTCTAGAGATTAAATGCAGTTGATTATGCAATGAAAAGCACTGTGGGATTCATAAAAGTGACATGGTAAAATAGAATAATAATTTTTCAGAAATATTTGAATGAGGAATGAGCAGCAATGTACCCCAAAAGCCTAAAATAGAATCTGTTGTTGTAAAGACCAGAGAGGCTGAAAGTGTGGCCAGCGCCTCTTTCTCTGTGACACTGTTTATTGCAGGTAACAACCCTTTGGTGTATATGCTACATGCAGCACACAGACAGCACTTTTTCTTTTATAATGTGTAGCATTATGAAGCAAATACAAATGAAACTAAAATAAAAAGCATTAATGAGTGCATAAACAAAAATGTCTTATGTTTTATTTTGAAACAGCTGCATACAACAGCACCGGAACAATCTTTTTTTAAAATTACCTAACCATTTTCATTGACTCATGTTTTGATAAACCAACTTTCATATCTTTATACATTGTATGTCTTTCAAGTTTTAGAGCAATCTAAAGGTATGCCTTTAACATTGTCTTCCAAAATATTGTCATAGCCCTCTAGACCACATGAGTCAATTACAAGATGCATGAAATAATGGTTAGATATTTGGCCTGCAAGAGTAGCTGTTGATGGATTAAATCCAAACATTGAAACTGGCAGTATAAGACTAGATTTTGATATTGGATAGAGCACTTTCACCCATTAATCCCCAGGTCTAAATATTATTTTTTTCAAATTTTCCAGACATAACCTGTATTTTATTTTGTGTCTCTGTTTAAGTTCCTGCAGAATGTTCAAAGAAATCTATAAACAGAGATTTCTCTCCCTGAAAAATTATGCTTTAATATGAGAGACCTGCTTTGCTACTTCAGGCAATGTAACTTTGTGCAACTCTCTGTTCTTACTGTGAACTCCAAGTCAACAGTGTTTACTCAAGCTGCAAGGCACACATTGTAATTTATTGCTTAAGTGATTTACCAATGTGTTTATATCCTGTCTTTGTCTAGTTTAGTAGGTACAACAACATTTAGTAATTATTTCTATTTAAAGATTAGTAGCTGATGGATGATGATGGTATTTTAGTGAATTGCTTCTTTACAAGAGAGTGACAGTGTTGGGTTTTTTGTTCCTCAGCTATATAGGGTTTCTTTGCACTGGAAACATGGACTGTAGTAACTGTCCTGGAAAGAATGAGTAGCTGTCCCAGTGTGGGTATGGATGAAGTTATAATTATCAGATGATGATTAGATTTATCAGATGATGATTAGGGCAGGCATAGCTATTTCCATAAAGGATACACTATTTATAATTAACTTCTGAATTAGTGGAACTGCACCCACCGTTCATTTGTGTCCAAGCTACTCTAGTTAATGCTGGGATCTGGCACCGTAATATAATGCAGGTTGGAAGGAACCTCAGGAGGCTTCTGGCTCAACCTTATGCTTAAAGAAGAGACAGCTCTAAGGCTGCTTAATGCTCAGTTTATCTAGTTGGATTTCAAAAATTTCCAAAGATGGGACAGCCCTTAACTCTCAGAGTTCCACTGCATGATTTTCATGTAAGCTACCTTGTATATAAACACAGTTTCACTCTCCTTCCTTCCTTCCTTCCTTCCTTCCTTCCTTCCTTCCTTCCTTCCTTCCTTCCTTCCTTCCTTCCTTCCTTCCTTCCTTCCTTCCTTCCTTCCTTCCTTCCTTCCTTCCTTCCTTCCTTCCTTCCTTCCTTCCTTCCTTCCTTCCTTCCTTCCTTCCTTCCTTCCTTCCTTCCTTCCTTCCTTCCTTCCTTCCTTCCTTCCTTCCTTCCTTCCTTCCTTCCTTCCTTCCTTCCTTCCTTCCTTCCTTCCTTCCTTCCTTCCTTCCTTCCTTCCTTCCTTCCTTCCTTCCTTCCTTCCTTCCTTCCTTCCTTCCTTCCTTCCTTCCTCCCTCCCTCCCTCC
Organism: Fringilla coelebs; assembly: GCF_963513975.1. Taxonomy (NCBI): domain Eukaryota; kingdom Metazoa; phylum Chordata; class Aves; order Passeriformes; family Fringillidae; genus Fringilla; species Fringilla coelebs. The sequence goes on along the minus strand of NC_140030.1, from coordinate 13,576,279 downwards.
CTCCCTCCCTCCTTCCCTCCTTCCCTCCTTCCCTCCTTCCCTCCTTCCCTCCTTCCCTCCTTCCCTCCTTCCTTCCCTCCTTCCTTCCTCCCCCTCATCATCTGCTTGCATGGCACTTACTCACCATTCCTCTGCTTTCTTCACAAGTTTTTTCTAATTATTTTCTCCCAATAACCTGTTACTGCATCCTCATCAATATTTCCTTGTATATAACAAAGACACAGCCATGCTTCTTGTACAAATCAGACATATTATGTATATTGACTTTCAAATTATTGCATTCATTTAAAAATCTTTCACTTTTGTGGAGATTTGAAAACACAGCATTGTGAACACTTTCAATCTTGAAATTATTTTTTCTTTTCTTCCTGTTTTTCTACCCAGATTTTTGAATTTTTAATTTTTAATTTTTATCATACTTATCTTGTCATAAGTAGCAACTGAAATAATGCTGCAACCTTTCCCTAACCATTTTAAACAGTAATGTGAGAACTAAATTAAGTTTAACGCTATCAGAGGCCAAGCACCATAATTTTGTCATCGCTTGCAAGTGGTTTTGGCACATTTTTGACTTGGGCCAGCAACCATGCTTCCATGGACTATATTTGCATGTTTCTGGAGATATTACAAGCAATTTTGGACTGGGTTTGTATAGCAAGGTTTTGGTAGTGAGGGAATACAGGGGTGGCTATTGCGAGATGCTCCCAGAAGCTCCCCCATGCCTGACAGAGCCAATCCCAGGGGGCTCTAAGTGGGATCTGCTGTAGGCAGAACCCATCAGTAAGGGTGGCAACGCCTCTGGGATAACATGGTTAAGGGGATAAATCTGCTGCAGAACAGTGGAAGGAAAGAGGAGTGAGAATATGTGAGAGCAACAACCCTGCAGACCTCAAGGTCAGCGAACATGGAGGAAGAAGATGTGCTCCAGGTGCTGGAGCAGAGATTTACTCCTTGGCAGCCCATGGTGAGGGAGCTGTGCTCCTGCACAGGGTCCACAGTGAAGCAGGGATCCAGCTGTAGCATGTGGAGGGATCCAGCTGTAGCACGTGGAGGGATCCAGCTGTAGCACATGGAGGGATCCAGTTGTAGCACAGGGAGGGATCCAGGTGTAGCATGGGGAAGGATCCAGCTGTAGCACATGGAGGGATCCAGCTGTAGCACGTGGAGGGATCCAGCTGTAGCACAGGGAGGGATCCAGCTGTAGCACAGGGAGGGATCCAGCTGTAGCACAGGGAGGGATCCAGCTGTAGCACGTGGAGGGATCCAGCTGTAGCACGGGGAGGACCCCGTGCTGGAGTTCACATCCCCCATCTTCACTGGGGGTGGAGGGAAAGCAGAGAAAATGAGCAGTGAAGAAGAAGGGAGGGGTAGGGGGAAATGTTTTAAGATTTGTTCTGGTTGCTCTTTATCCCACTCTGACTGATGGCAATAAATTGTATTAATTTCCTCAAGTCTTATCTTGGTTTTTTTGTTATAGTAAATGTTAAGTGATCTCTCACTGCTCTTATCTCAATCTATGAATGTTCCATCATATTTTCTCTTTCCTGTCACTTGAGAGGGGAGTGATAGCATGGTTTGGTGGCCACCTGGGATCAAAACAAAGCCAACTACCACACAAATGATTAATTTTCCATGGGTATTTTGAAATCTGTCATCTTATTTAGAAGGTAAGAGCCTCTATCTATGGATATCTATCTTACAGAAATGAACAGTGCTTGTCTGCTGTCTTCAAACCCAAAGTGACACAAAAAGGGCTTGATGTGTTAATATTGACATCTTTAGAACCTCAGGTCATCACAAGAGAATAATGTGCATTCCTCCCACCTTACTATAGCATGGAAGGCTCGCAGAGAATTACTTTTCTTATGGATGTTGTTTCCTCGTGCTCCTTCAGCTGCAGTGCATAAGGTGCTCACATTAATGTGGGCTGTGTGGACACACCAAGTATGACATGGTTTCTTATTCTAATTCTAATGTCTTGCTCAACTCTTTTTGCTTTTTGTTTTTCATAAAATTATATCTCTGGAAACTTGTCTTGTTTTAAAATTCCTAATCTATCAAACATAAGGTTAATTGCTAAATTAATTTTTAAAATTTTGAATGGTATTGAAATGCCATACTCTGGGCTATTTTTTCTAGGGCTTACACTTGTTTCTAAAAAAAGTTTGTTGCAATGCGACTCAATAGTCTTCCTTTTCCTTAGGCAAAAATTTACTGATTTGATTAAAAATATTTTCTGTCATACCTTTCAAAGTATCAAAACTTGTAAAATACAAGGTTCTTTAAATTCTCATCATTTCTTTGTCTATGAGGATCTAGTCATACTATTATGCAAACAGGGCAATTTCATTATAATCACATAATAAAATTAAATGAAACAAGATTTTTGCAGATATAACTTCATTCAGTACTTACAAATACATGTACACGTATTGTGCCTGTGCACACATACCTACCTGCCTGTGCACATGCAATGCATGGAGAGAGGTCAGATTCCCTCTCTGGAAGAACCAAAGAGTTTTTGATAAACTGATCAGCTCTGCTTAGGGACCTAACAGTATCTGTGGAAGCATTTTATTCAGAAAATGCTAATAAACCATAGTTTTTGATATCTGAATTTGAAAAACACCCCTAGTTACATTGACACTAGGAAGGCTACCTCAGTGTAAACCTGCAGGGAATGTGACTCAAATTCACATTTTGAGATAATTTTATTTGACATTTCTAGCATGCCAGGTAATATTTCAGGTCCAGCTAGTTTAATCAGGTCTTTCACAGGCACTGACAATACATTATGTCACTCTAGATGTGTATTTATATTAAAGAGCAATGTGTTTTTCTTATTTTAATGCAGCTCATTGGCAGCCTTCTCCTAATCTTGTGAGTGACTAACTCCTGTTACATTCCGTAGAAGTTATTTATCTTATGGAAGTGGAAAACAGGATTCTCTGTATCTATTTCAGCCCTCATAACTAAGTTCAAATGTGCTGTTGGTGGAAAGGTCAATATGTAATGTGTCAGAGGACACAAAGCACTTTTACTTTCCTAGCTGGAAACATAGAAATTACTGCAAATAAAGAATTCATTAGTGCCACCTATTTGCGAGAGTCTAAAACTGCAGATAATCCCTGCAAAACTGCATTCAGTTAATCAGCAATTATGTCTACCTCTGCCAACTCAGGTGAAAGAACAAGACATATAAGCCAGATATCAAAGACTCCAAGGAATTTTTTTCGATTCTATATTGTTCAAAATACAATAAATATCATATGTACAATATACTGAAATATTTATATGTACAATAGACACAAATATAAGTGGAAATTATATTTATTTATGCAATATAAAAAGTATGTACTTATATAAATATATAAGATTTCCACTTACAGCTTAATACACATATCCTCATTTACAGAAACGCTGGTGCAAAAAAGCCAGACAGGACAAGCCACTGAAGTCATGGGAATGTATTAACATGTAAAAAGTAAAGATTTCCAAGGAAAGTTATATACTAAAGTATAAGTTGGGAAAACATTTTAGGAAAGAACCGTTTTTTCTCTTCTTTACCAGTTATCCAGTACTGCATTAGATGAAGAAGGATTATGTAGAATGTGATGAATAAAACAAATCTAAGAAAAAGCCTTGGAGTATTACTAATGCCCTTGCATCACCTCACTATTGAAGTAGTGGATATTGCTGAAACTGGCACATTTTTTGTTTTGCTAGTTAAAGTTCAACTGTCTGGAGAGGTTTTTTTTTAAATATCTTCATTTCTTTCTGAAATTAGACACCACATTTTCAAGTTCCTAAAGAGACCTAAACCTTTGAGTGACAGGAGGGAGGTTTGTCATTAATACAGAGTAAATTTATGTTGACATATAGCTTTAAACTTCAGAGGGACATCTGTAGCCTGAGGTAAAAGACCGGGAAGCATGATTGTTATATAACTAAATGTACATATGAAGCTTTTTAAAATATGTTTGCCTAAGTGCAAATAGGCACAGATTTTTCAGAAAACAGATAAACAAATGATAGAATATCAAATATTGTTCATTATCTGTTAATTCCTTTGTTGTCATTGACTTCCCTATGAGAATGACAGTTTAATTTGAAAACATGTACAGGAATGTGCTGTAAAAATCCTTTGGCTGACAATATGCGTGGGTTGGCACAAGTACATAAATAAGTAACTATGTCAAAAGGGATGAGGCTTTGGGAGTAAAAATCAATTAAAAAAAAAATCTCTAATTTCAAGTATCTTTCAGTTGAATGACTCCTGTAACACAGCTTGAATAGAGCAGCTCAGATTTTGAATCCATATAGAAAATTGTACATAGCTCACATGTTGTTTCCAAGACAATGAAGATACCACATACAGGGAAATGGAAGCAGATGGTTTTTTAAAAATGCTGAGAATTTTGCAAGTCTTTTCTGTCAGAAGTTCTTCTGACTTTGCCATAATAATGACGAGAGCCTGTCACAAAAAAAAAAAAAAAAGCCATCAGTATTTAAAAAAAAAATAAAATTCAGATGTATAAACAAAGCCAGATTAATTTCATTTAAGATATACAAGGGTTTTTTATCTTTCTGCCATAGTGTGCTTACTACAAGGCTTCAAGACCAGGCTGGATGGGGCTCTGAGCAGCCTAGCCTAATGGAAGGTGTCCCTGCCCCTGTATGGGGTTTGGAAGTAGATGATATTTAAGATCCTTTCCAACCCAAACCATTCTATGATTTTGTGGTCCCATAAACTTGCACAACCAGACATCCCTGGAGACATTAAAAATTGCTTGTGTTTCTATTCTTCACATATCTTTAGATGCATTGATTATCTCAAATATAAGGGTTTATTCAGCCATTTTACTGTCTTTATAAATATATTTGACTCAATGGACTATTCTTTCAAGTATAAGTTGTCTTCTTCAGTTTAGTTGGCTGCAATCATGTTAGTTTATATCCATGATGGGTTGATTGTGGTATCTGATCTAAGGCTCAAAATCCTGACTGAAAACCTTGCAACTAAGCTCAGCCAGATGACTGCCTGAGGAAAGCAAACACAAAATGGTGCTAAATATACCAAAATAATTTAATTTAAAAAAATATTATGATGATGTGTAAAATATTCCTCAAACTTAATATTTGTCAGTTTGGCATACAATCAGAAAATAAACATTGACAGTCCCACAAGGCTCTGTAGAAGTAGAATGTAGCAGGTGGTTCTATATGCTAGCAATAATGCCAGGGTATTTGAGAGAAGAAATGTAAATCACAGTAATATACCCAAAAATGTATCTAGGTTGTGTCTTACTAGAAATAATATCTAAGTCCAAGTCAGAAATTGAAAGAAAAATTGAAAGTTTTCGGTTTTTCTTATGCGTACTGAAATTTAATGATATAATCAAAGTGTGATTCTGTTTCTCAAGACCCCTGACTCATTCAATGTGTAGGTTTGCTGATGATCATTTGGGAACAGCTGTTCAAGATTTTGTCTCTTTTCATTGTTAGGTATGTGGCTCCATGTTTTATTATTACATCCTAATCAAGCCCTCTTTTAAAGACAAGATGCATACTCATGGCTTCAAAGTACTATTCTAGTTTTCAATGCTGTTTTCCACCTCAAAATCTCAGAAATAATTTAAAATATTCATGACTGCTATTTTTAAATGCCCTTTAAATACCAGCTAATTATTAATATCTTTTAATATGTAGTGGATATTTATGTATCTTAGTATGAATTTAACCCCTAATGAGGTATACTTCAGTTAGAATGCTAGATTTTTAAAATTCTGTTTTCTTGGCCTTAATTGATTAGTTATGTGAGGAAAAAAAAAATTACAGATAATGTTTTTTAGAAAATGGATTTTATATTTTACTTTTCAAATAGAAAGTAAACACAATGAAGATGATGAAAAGCTTTTTTCTCTAAGAAAATTTAGAGAAAACATTGACATCTCTGAAAAAAAATAAACTTGTTAACACATGAATATAAGGATTGCAGCATTATTTTAATGATCAAGCACCTAACTACTTCAGCTGTTTAGAAATAATAGCAATGGCATGGCCTACAGGAACCATATTAGCTATGAATCCAATGCCTGGCATGGGATAAGAATTTGTCTTTCAGCACAGAAGGAAGACTTCTTCAGTATAACATCCTTTGAATTCTCTTATCTTTATCTGCTTGCTTAGAATCTCTTTCACTCCTATGTATACCTTTCACTCCAGTGTATACCTATTAGAAATCCCTAAGATCATTAAAATTATCTATTTTTTACTGCTATTATTGGCACTCTAATGAATAAAGAGTCTTTTGTCTAACTTTTTACACTCTGCACTGTGATTCAGTGAGATATTTCAATTCCAGCTGATCCATACTTGAATTGCCTCTAAATATCAAAATGCACATTGTAGCTGTGGTAATTCATCAGTGGCACACCTTGCTCTGAATCACCCTCATCCATCCCTCCAGCCTGAAATAACAATTCCAGATGTATTTTCCAAGCAGTTGTGCCTAACATTTACAGATGTATTTCTTACAAAGAATGCAATGCTGCATAAACCTGATGTTCCAATGATGTTTCCACATCTTATGCAAAAAAATAGTTTTCATTTTTGAAACTTGAAATGCAATAATCATATTTATTTATACATTTATTTGCTTACTTATGTACATTTACATAGGGCTGCAGTTTGACAATCCTTCAGATTTCCTTGCAGCTCTTTTTGAAACTGGCAGTTGTGTAATGAAATTTTTTCATTCTTTTGAGAAGCTGCTCAGTTTCAGAGCAGAATGAAGTTTGCTTTCCTAGCTTCTTCCTAAGTTAATTAAATAATTGTTAGAGTTCTGGTATGCTCTGAGAACCTCTTAAAAATCCCATACAACTGTCAGTCATTATTTGTTTAAAATTAATTTATATGGTATTTGTCTTTTATTTAAAATTCAATATTTGCTTTTTATTGTTGTAACCTAGGGAACAAACTATAACATGGACCAACAGCACTATAATAAAGTCAATAGCATGTATTATTTTAAGCCTTAGAAGTGCTATAATCAAATTGCAGGCATGAATTTACAAGGGAGGCCATTATACTGTTATATTTTCTGCTACATCTATCACAGAGCAGCTTGCTGAAACAAACTGAACACACTCCTCCTTTTCAAGGGTAAAGCTCTCCCACAGTCAAACCCACTTTTTTTTTTTCCAGTACAGTGTGTTTAACAGAAACCAGAAATCCTCTGCAAACAAAAGATATCTTTGTTCCATATTGCTTGTCTTTTTACCAGTATGTTTTACTAAGTGTACAGTCAAGGTTTCAGACTGAATACTAAGAACAGTAAGGTACAGGAGGATGATACCAGTGAGCCTGTGAACTCAGTGATGTATCCCTTGCATGAATACTCTACCATAATCTTTAACTTCAGGTGAGTCTGTAGGCAGGTGATAGCAGAACACACATTGTTATTTTGTCAGCAGATTTCTGTGATTCATTCCACTCTGGTATGTTCTGCCAAGCCTTTTCTCAATAAATAGTTGGTCACTACAGAAGTGTTCAGGTGACACGTGATATAAAAATCGACCTACCAAAATCTTACCTGTCAGGCATTCATGAATAAATCACCTAGTCATGCAAACTTCAAAGAAAGATGCTGTCAAATCTGTGATTTAATCTGCTGCCAATCTTACAGAAAAATCTTTGCAACGTCACACACTAAAGCAGAAACTTCAAAGAAATGCTGATTGCTGAGAACTGCAAAAGAGCGGGTTTTTTTCCCATGCTTTAAATTTTAGAAATAAAAAACAAGTGTTTTTCTTCTTTAGATACAGTCAGGAGTTTGGTACCTAACCACAAAATTTCTGTATGAGTAGTGTATATGTAAAGAAACCAGTGCCCAAGTGCAGGTCATCACAGGGGAAAGTCTGCTAACTTTTTCTAAGAAAGGACCAGATAAAAATAAGACAAAATGGTTATGATTCTGGCACCAAAATCCTCTGGATTTTTGGAAAGAAGGACAAAGGAACAAAGAGCAAAATGTTTTTGGTATTAGAAAGCCTTAGGTAGGGTTGTTGCATCCTGGTTTATTCAACTGTAGAACTTTAAATTTGCTTTGATCGGCTAGAATTGCATAAATTATGCAGGCATGAAAGGCACAGTGCTTACTTAGAACTTCTGAGCATGGTCACAGTTTTTAAAAGATGTGTGCAGATTTGCTGCAGAGTTTTCATTTCATTGCTAGTTGCCCACAGGCAAAGTTTTCATACAATTGGTGCTACAGGTCACCTTCAGTCACAGTACAGCAAAGGTCAAACACATTTGACTGTCATATTTATTAGTGATACAAATAATCTGGGGAATTCAGCTAGATTTAAAAGACATTAAATAGCAAATACAAAATACATCTGATTCTGTTAGAATCCCTTTTTTCCAATTTGGAAATCAAATGGCAAGACTAACCAAAAGATCATTTCTTGGCTTATGATGAATGTGAAAGAAAACATATTAGAATGAAACACAGGACATTTTCTGCTGTTTGGAAGATAATTGGAACAGATGATTCTTTTTGTCAATCGTGAACTCATGTAGGATGCAATCAACAGGATTATATCATAGAATACTTGTAGAGTCTGAACTATAGAAAGAAAATGTGCAAGACTTGGGTATAAAGCTTCTGATGTGCCTAGGAACAAACAAGATTTGCGTTGCTGCTTGGGCAAGAGCCAGTGAGAGTGTATAGCAGCAGTAAAAGAACTTCCAAACCTCCACAGGGCAAGTCTTTATTCAGTGAGAGGTTTGCACAGGCAAGAACTGCCGGGTCAGTCTCTTTGAGACAGTGAGCTTAATCATAAGCTGCTAAAGGCCTACCTACAGGAAAGTGTTGAACATTTTTAGAATGAAGTAGAGAAAGAAAGATGTGTGGAATAAGTATAGGAAAACTTGATTTTCAGTTTAGGTAACTGAAAAGACAAGTTTCCACCTATTATTATCAGTTGAAGTAGGGACATGAGACTCAGGATAAGTTTATTTGATTCCACATGCGAAATGTCCTACAACATAATCATTTATTAAACAAAATTAATTGAAATGGTGAAGGAAGATCATCCCTAAGTTGCAGTTCAGATTTTAACAGTGATATCTCTTTTATATTCACAGAAAAAAATCAATCTGCTATTCTTTTTGTATCAGAGAAAAACACTATTGCCTTTTTATCTAAAGGTGGAATGATCCTATTTGAATGGGCTAGAAAAAAAAAGAATTCTTTTCATAGGTAGCTGTGAAAATATCTGAAAATATGTTCATGATTTCACTTCTTTTTTCCAGTGAAGAGCAAATGATATTGAAGAAATAGGAAACTAACAAAACAAATAAACCAGCTGTACACTGAATTACATTTTGTGACTCCATGCTGAAATAACTGTGGCATTAACCAGACAAAAAAATCTGTATTATTCCATGATAGCTCTTATGTTAACACTCAGCTTGTTTCTGCAGCATGACTTCAATTTGATACCTTGTTGTAAAACCAAAAGACAAATTTTGTTAATGAAAAAAAGGCATGCAGCTTTATATATCTGAAACTTTTCAAAACATGATTTGAATTTGTGATCCTTTTTCTGACATACTGGAGGAGAATACTGTGTCTCATTCTACAGAGCAAATATTTTCCAGAGTTTGGTCTCTCCTCTTTGAAAATCTTGGAATTTGGAGCTTAATATGAACTTATTGGAAATTCTCCTTAGTAAGCTGATATTTATGGTAAAAAGTTGAAGCTTAGCATGACATTCAAAAGGTATTTTGAAAAAGCAGTAAAATTTCAGAAATAAAAGAGGGAAATTTGTGTTCCTTTTAACAACACTGATCAAATCTGCACAAACCCATACAAATCAAAACTGGATATTGCTGGAATAACTTAGCAGGGTTTCATCTTTTTTTAACTTTTAAACATTAAGACTTGTAATTTAAGCAAAAGAATATTTATTTCTATCTGATTAAGACTTCATATGTTTGGAGGTTATCTATTTACTTTTAGAAGTGGATATTATTTTTGTGTAGATAATGGAATAAGTATTTAAAATTGAAGCAGATTTACACTGAAGACCTTCATACATTTGCAATATGAAAATAGCAAGTAGAGAGGGCTGTGTGTTTGAAGAGTGTAATTGCAGCTGGAGCAGCCTGCCTGGCCCTCATTGGTATTCCTGTGTGCATCTCCATCCCTGGTGCACCCTGTGTACGTTGTATATATGCAGGCTGACTTATGTAGGCTGCCCACTCCGCTCTGAATGTCTTCAAGGCATCTTTAATCTTTGACCTCCGAGACAGACAGATGGTCAAGACAGGATCTTGACTGAATCTTTATTTTATGAAAGAACAGCAAAATATCTCAGCATGCAGCACAGGCCAGTAGCTCTCGGGGCTAGGAGAAGCAGGATCTCCCCCGGGATGTCAGGGCAGCTGCAGCAGCCAGGACCCATCCCAGCAGGCAGCCAGCTCCAGGGCATCCAGGGGCAGCTGGGGACATTCCAGCCTTGGGCATCAGGAACTTCCCTGGGGCTGGGGACACTGAGGCCAGCAGGGTGTCAGCCCTGGGCTTGGGCTTGGCATGCTGGTAGATGATAGACTATCATATCATTCCAGACATCTAGCAAATATCTTTAGACAGAAAACAAGCAGAGCCAAGAACTGACAGCCCATCTTGAGTACTCAGTTTCAGAGTGGTACAGACAGAGCCATCATGCTCACTGGTGCTGCTAAAATCTGGCTGTGCCCTCAATGGCATTAGGATTCAATATCTTTCCGTCAAGCTACTTTGGCTTGAGAGGAAGTGAATTATTACGTGGGCAAAAAGAAGCGAGGAAAATAGGAATATTTTAACGCTGCACATAAGAGAATTGGGGTGGGTGGGGGGGGAAGCCTCCAAAACTGCTGAACTCAAGCTAGTAGGTTAAAACCAAAGTCTCATGGTGGAATCTGCCCTCCTAAAGAGTGCATTTCCCATGGCTGTCATGTCACTTTCCTGTACAGGAAACTCTTCAAGATTTTCCAGCTTCACATTTTCAACCCAGAGGAAATTCTCAGAAGGATGGCCAGGAACTTTTATAAATTCAAAATCTATGAAATCAAAATACTAGTGTATGTTCCATGGATTCTGGTCAGAATCATCTTAGAAGAGATAAAAAGGGACTCAATGAAGTTCTGGACTGACAGTAACTGCCATGAAATTAAAGTCCTTTGTAAATTGTTGATTAAATGCAATGAGCAGCAGCATTCTTAAGTACATGAAATATTATTTTCTATAGGATTTTTATTCTATTTGAGAGCTTATTATCAGTGTTGGATAGCACTAATTTTAACTGGAATAAAATTTATTATTTTTAATACAAAATTACGATTATTATTGTATTACATTTTAATGCAAAATTTAATGACAGGGCACACAAATCACAGAGTTTAGGGATTCTAAGGAAGATGCCCTGGGTTTATTTCTTTCCTCTGAAAGAAAAGAAACTAAAAACATAAGGGTGATTGGGTTTCTATGAAAGGAATACAGAGATTAATTTATGAGTGAGAAAGCTTAGGCTGTATTTCACAGATATGGAATAACTGAAAACAATTAATATTAAAGGACAGCTGTTTCTTCTTCCTCAAAGAATAAGTGAACCATATTTACCAGTCAGAGTCAATAGCTGAAATTATCATGCATTACTAATTTCATAGCCAAAGGCAAAACTTACACTAATAAAACTGCCTGCAAGAAATTGAACAGCCTATTTTCCTCACATCATGGTTATAGTCTTTAGTCATATTGCTATTCTCAGCTTGTTTCCTATTACCTTTTAACTTGAATTTATGACTGGTTTTCAGTCTTAATTATCATTGTATTCTGAGGAAAATTTAAATTATATCAAGCAAACAAAAAAACCCCAAACATATACTGAGATATTTTAAAATAAAAATTTCAGATTTTCTTTCCAGAAATTTTAAGTACTTATGTGTGTTGTTTAATTTGTGGATGTTTTTCCAGAACCCTTTTCACAAACTGAAATCAGGCATTTCCTTTGAGGTCTGATTGCTTAGTACTTTCCAGGTTTAGTTTGAAAATATGACAAAATTCCACCCTTCGCTATCCCAAAAAAGAGAAGAAATTGTTAAATCTTGTGATAGAGTTTGAATTATAGCTTCTTTCAATCTTTTGATCCTATTTTTCTTCCCTCTCAGGTTTTAGCCTGTTTAGTATAATTATGTATCATTGCTAAACTTACCATGAAATAAAATGTAAATGCATTGTCCAAATATATTCATAAACAGCTCCCCAGCTGCAAAACACATTTTCAAATAAGATATCACAAAGGGCTTTAACCTTCTGCAATATCTATATTTAATGAGATAAATGAAAGAGGATGGCATTAAAACTTCAAAGCAGCAAAGATGATATATTTTCAATCATGTGAGATCTACAAACAGCAAATTGGTACTCAAAGAACTGTTTCATTTACTGGAGTTCAAGCATGGCCTCATCTCAAATAATATCTTATTCTTCTCGTACTTCAAATCCACCAAAAGCCACTGAAATAGCACGACTAATATATGTGTTGTTTTGGTACATTGATACCTTAACACAAAGAGTTAAATTGTTTACTCTGTCTCAGTTTGCTGATCTAAATTTACAGGACTAGGATTGTTAATCATCATTGTTAATCATCTGATATGACTGTATGTGTATCGAAAAGACTGTGTATGCAACAGAATGCCAAATGCAATTTAATTGCTTGAAGTCAACATTCTAAATAAAAACTGCCCTCTGTCTTTTCAGTAGTTCAGGCTATGGGCTGTTTAAAACCACTTAATCTGATTGGACTGAAATTTTGAATTGGCTTCATCTCCCAGAGGTATCTCAAGGAATGTTGTCGGAGGCAAAACAGGTGGTATGAAATCGCCTTGGGTTTAGTCTATGTGGAGAAACAGGTCCTTCAGATACCAATTCAAGTTCCCTTAAGATGGTGGTGTAGAATAATTGAATTGATCCTCACAGGTGCTTTGAACTTCCCATTGTTAATTAAGGAGCCCAAAGTATATAATTTGAAATTGGATGTCCAATTTACAGAAGTCTGAAATTAGATGAGATTAAAAACCACTTTTAAAAAACAGAGAAAATGATGATAACATTCTTAAATAATGTTGTGATGGTTATATATCTTTTTAAAAGAAAGTGACTACCATGCGATTTCCTTCACTTTCTATTTTTAACCTGCCTTTTGTTGGGCTGAACTTCAACCTGTCTATTTCTTGTCCATAAATTGATCTCTGTACAGCATTTTACTACCTCTGTGGTGCTCAAGTGCCATAATTGACAAAATAATCACTCTGAATCTTGTATTAGTCTCTTAAGTATTGAGTGTGAGCACAGCAGAAGGGGTTGAGAGTATAAATTGGCCAGAATATCCTCAGGACTGGGCACAGCATCCAACTTAACAATTAAAGCAGTTTCACATAAAATGACATGTGTTTTTTACCTAATGGCTTTATTATTTTATGAGGTTCCTCAAAATCTATAAAATACATATATAAAATATGACAGGCTGGAAGAGCACTCTTTTCTGAAACACAGAAATTCCATATCAGGCTGAGTCAAGTGTATCTTGTAGGTAATCCTTCTCCATTATTCAGCACTGCATTAACCTCTGTTAGTTTTGGCTTCCTATGTCATTAAAGGTTGAGATTAAGAGAATAGACTTTAGAAAAAAGATCAGAGTTCTGATCTCATAGACAACATAAGCAGTGAGGAAGACTGAAAGTTTTGCATTTTAATTTTCAGTTTAAAGAGAATTCAAAGGGGAGTATGACCTGTAAAATGGGGGTGGTAGTGGAGAATTAATACTCCTCAAATACACATTAGAAGTGTTTTAAAGTGTATCCTCAGACATTTGTGTTCTTGACAGTTTAGACAAGAATAAACTGACATGAACTGATATATAGAATATATACAATTCATATAGAGATAAAAACTGATAAGACTAGTGACAGATTGCTTTAGGGCATCATGGGAAACTCAGAAAATGTGCATCTTGAAGAAAAGTCTAATCAGATGTCTATTAATATATAAAGTATAAAATACATAAAGTATATGATTCTTAGGCCTAAGTATAAACTAGGTAATACACTACAGGTCTCTCCTCATTGTATGACTCTGTGATTCTATACAATTTAAGTGCTGTAACTTTATCTATGCAAGTAATATTTAAATATGTAACATAACTTACTAAACATATTTTAATTCCTTTCCAGGTTTTGCAGGTCAAATGAAATTATCTCTTGCAAAGAACCTACAGCAAACCTTGCTCTGATAAAAGACTTTCATGATTACAGAATGAATTTGGTCAATTTAATACATATGAAATAGAGAACACAAAGGTGAAAAGAAATCATATGGATTTGCTCATAGAGTAAGGTGCTGCTCAGTGTAAGAAAAACAGAACTAGGTTCAAAAGAGCTTTTCACTGTGTTACCAGCTTTAGAAAGCTTTAATTTGCAGTTAAAGGAACTATTCTTAGGAATCTCTTTTCATGTTTGGTCTTATATGATTGCAAAGAACTTTAAGAATGGTTATGTCATTTTGAGGAAGAGTCAGCAGAACATACATCTGCTTTGAAAGGGAGTTTCATTCTAAAAGTGTTTGGAAAAAAATGCATAAGGATAGCTAAGAATTAAGAAATAATATTAAATTGGAAATGGTGCCTTTTCTATTTAATTTCAAATGCAGAAGCATGTCTCTTGACAAAGCCCAAAGGAAATCATTAATGGATATATAAGTGCATGAAGGTCAATGAGAGGGTATATTCTTCCTAGAGAAGTGTAAATAATGTGATATGTCTAAGGGACAACACTGTTCAGATGGCAGTCCAATTGTTTCCAATGAAGAAATCTGATAAAGCAGTTGCCTTTTCTTGTACCCCTAGTTATATTGTAGTTAATTTGTATGTAATCTGTTCATGGACTATTGTCAGCATTATTTTGCAGCACTATTTCTTCTTTTTTCTCCTGTAAATTTCAGGAAATGCATACTTTTTTTTTATCTGAGTGGCACCTGGCTGGATTTCATGGCACCAACCTTTTCCTGAATGCTAACTAGTTTTCTCCAAGATTCCAAAGGAAAGTATATGCAACACTGTTCATATTATAGCCACAGATGAAGAAAAATTACAGTACAGATCCTGAGACAGAAGCATTTGAGCATCCATCAAAGTTGTATGCAGATAAGAGTTGTTCACACAATTATTTTCATCACAGAAGGAAAATAGTCAGTGCATTTCAACAGCCTGCCCTACCAAAAGGGTCCTCCATCAGGTTCTGTTTGTGCATAAACTATAAAATCAGTCTCCCACTTGTTAACATAAGAGCTCTCAAGATCCCTTATAATGTACAGACTGAAACAGAATTGAACACAGAGTTAGACAGAGAAATACCTGAGAGCTGCAGGCATACACAAAGACCAGAGTGAGCAGATTTTATTGATGAAAGTTCTTCACTCAGGACAGCAGCCATACTCACTTCACCTAACATGAAATCTATTCTCAGACAACGACCAAAATGAATGCCTGGAGTCAAGTGCAAAATGAAGGCAAGGACACTTCTACTGAGGACTATATCAGCTTTGAAAAATGTGCAGCTTAGGAATTTCCTCTTCCAGAATGGTTTGTCAGTATATAATAACCTACAGTAGATTTCTATGCCATTAATTTTTCCAATCTTCCTATGAAATGTGTAAGCTCTTAGCAACCACAGCACCCAGAGACAACAATTTCCACAGCTGTGCATTATATTAGAAACTACCAATACAGCTAATGCCACCCAAAAACTTCCACTAAATCACAAGAAGGGTCAGCATTTAGTATGTTTGGAAAATTCAGTCTTACTGTAGTTTGCCTATTATTCAAACCAGTTTTACACCATAAATCTTATAACTAGAGTTATTTAAATAAATTATAGGCTGTGGTCTGAAATTATGACAGTTTATGAGAACAATATAGAATGCTAAATAAACAAATGTTTCAAATGAAATTGCTGTCACAAGGAAAACAGTTTATTTAAATCGTGCATATTTTACCTTTGTACAGCAGCTTTAGTGTTCTGTAGCAGGCATTTAGGCTGCAGAAATACCTAAGGCTGTGAAAAAACCTACAGGAAAGTGGTCTGTAATATTTATAGAAACAAGCAATTTTGCAGCCATGTGGAATTTAATATATCAATAGTTTTATTCTTGTTGTGCACTAACTACAGTTAAGTTGTAGCAAGAAGCCTCCTTCACCTGTGGTGCATCTGACAGGAGACAGCATCAACATCTTGTAGCACCCATATATAGAATATAACGAGTAACTGATCTGCTTGCTCTCCAGAAGAGAGAAATCCTTACCTTGTACTTTTAAAATACTTGATGAAAGTCAGTTTGGAAACCTTTGAGGTCAGCTACCTCTACAGAAAAATCAGGATTTCCCCTTCTAATCCTTTCTCTGATATTCCCTCACACACAGCTCTTAAAATATCTTTAATGCAAGTGAATTTCACATATTAACTGCTTCTTTGGCTTGTTCAGACTGTAGCCTGAAGGGCCCTATCTTAATTTTTTATTCAAGTCACTTTTTAGATCCCCAATGATATTAATGGTGCAAGATGAAGCATTAAAAGTCTTACCCTTTAAAGTTATTTCCTAAAATATTACCTAAATATTCCTCTACAGTGTATTCAACTTCCAAATTTTTTCTGACTTTTTTTCCACTCAATTTGTATTTCCCAGAGTTTATAGCCTATGTTGATGGTAGAAGAGACACTACAGTAAATAATCTTATAATAACTCTCATTCTTTACCTCTGAGGTATTTGTATGCAGTCATATCATTCTTTACAGTCTTTCCTTCAAGCAGCAGCATAGTATATTAAATTGTCTTAATCTCTTCTCATATGTCACAGCCTTTAATCCTTCTCTCTGGATTTTTTCCTACGTTTATAAAATGTTCTTTCCATATTGTGCATATTCACAGAAGATTCAAAGTGCAGTAGCAACAACAGTGCACAGCTTACTGGGACCTATAAAGGTTCACATGTTCATTCTCATTTAAATTCACTGAAGAATGACAGTTACATTTTATTGAAGCAACACACTGGAAAATAAAGTCTTATCTTCCAGTCACAGTGTCCATGATTCTCTTCTGCTCTTCCTGCACAGAGGGTTCTCTGATAGAGCAGAGGTACAAAATCAGGTAATCATTCTGCCTGGCATCTACCCGCTGCATTTTTACATAAGATCCATCTAAATCCATTCTTGTGCACAGAGGCTTCTGTTTTTCCTGAAAACAGGTATCCTTGCCCCTGAAAAGCAGAAAGAACCCTTGCAAAAGTGATCTACATATCTCCATACATTTCCCCACCCCTTTTTCCAGTTCCCTCAAGATATTTAAGAGTTCAAAACTTGATTTCTGGTACCATTAAATACATGGCCTAAAATAATGCTAGTAACAAAAAAGGACATGATTATCCCTAGAAACTATTCCCTTCTGCTTATACTGTTATTGTGAGGCTGGATGGGCTGGTTTAGAACATGACAGATACCAAAAGCAGTATTGCACATGAAAAGAACTGAAGCAAACAATCCCCAGAGATACTGAGAAAATAGTTAGAAAATATTTTAGTGCAAAAATCCTCAGCAGCTGTCCTCCACGAGGCAACAGCCAGGAAATTGCAAGTTTATTTAACCTGTGTCATCTGCTGACATCGCTGTTCAAAATACTGCAGTTGGAAGTTAAGGGTGAAAACACAGAGTGCTTTGTCACCTAACCAGATATGAAACTTGCCAGCATCTGTTTGCAGCAGTGCTCAGTAATTTCTAGCACATCCATCAGAAGGATGTAGGACAGTACCGAGTCCTAATACTTTCTCTGTAATTATGGCCTTCTCTATTAACAAACTAACTTCAGAAGCCTCAACAATTTCAACTGTCTACAGATCTTCAGCAAAAAGAAATGGAGAGGCTTACAGGATTGTGTTATCTTGCTAAAAGCCACATGTTAACTAAGAAACTTAATCTTAATTTAGGAGTAGATCTAGAACATTGCAATTTTAATAGAAAATCTGATTTCTATAACATCAGAATTGGACCACGAGGTTTAAAACCAGCTGGAAATTAAACTCAAAAGAAGCTGCTCCCCTTCTCCATGCATTCCATCCGGTGAGAGAGGGATAAAGGCAAGGACCGTGGCTTGAGATGATAATTTACGGAAAACAAACGGGAAGAAAATAAGAAATGCCTAGTAGCAGCAACAATATTAATAACCAAAGAGAAGATGATTTACAGACAAAAAGGTGTTCACCACCTTTACTCAGTCCCACATGGCCAACAAGACAGAAACCAAGACAGCAGCTAATCCTGCAGCTCTGCAGCGACACACGGTCACTCCCGAGACAAAGACAAGATGGTGGGTGCTCTCTGCAGTTGGTGTTGCCCTTCCCTGAGCCCAAGACAACGAAAACAATAAAGAAAATCCCCCAGGAAAACAGATTATCTGCATTGAGATTGCTCTGCTCCTCTGGGCTCAGCTCCTTTCAGCTGCACTCAGCTCCGTTCAGTCTCAGCTGCGCTCTCCTGAGAGCTGGGAAGGAATGGGCAGCAGTGGGAGAGGGACAGAGATGTAGTGTTGGTACTGGCAACTTTCCCGAGGAAAAAAGGGAACAAAATGATGCACTAGAGCCACATTTTTCTTCCCTGGAGCCCACGCCCCAGCAATGATGTGGGTGGTACAGAATAGCAATTGAGCCACACCCCCACAGTTCTAGGCCATACCCTTTTCTGCAACCAGGGTAGACCATGACCCTGTAAAGCATCTGTTAAGGCAAAATAAGTTTGGTAATAACGCCCAGCACATGTGTAGCTTCTTATTTCACTCATATTACAGTCCTTTTGTTCAACTCCCAGTTTTAGCCTAAGCCTAAACTCCCAACTTTCACCTAAGTTTCCTGAGTAGCATGAAAATATCCTACTTTATAGTAAGAATAAGGAATATAACTTATTTCCATTCAAAATTAACTTTAATTAGTGCCATTCTTTATGATCCTATTCATGTTTGATTATTTGTGGGGAATTTTCAAAGAAACCTTTACAAAAAGGCAGAAAGCAACTAGTGAAATGGATGCTTTCTTTTACACAAATAAATTTCTACTTTTCATGGCTAGTTCATAAACAGAAAACACTCTATGTGTTAGTCCTATGAGTCACTAAAAAGTGCTACTACTTTTAATGCACTATTTGTTTTACCATCTTACTTCTCACTTCATAGCTTTATGTCAGTGGTTCAGAAGTAGTCTCCCTCTTGAATTGATTGTTTTTAACAGATTCATTTATACAAGTCTGCGGTTATTTCTGTCAGTCCTGACTGAAACATATTTTCAACTCCATTATTCACCATTTTTAGCAGCTTAATGTCAACAGTGCATTTAGTCAGTATGAAACTGTGGTTTTCCTAATACCCTTGTTCACTTCCTGTCTTACCACATGCTTTGATTGATGCCCCAATGGTCTGTTGAGCTCTCTTACTTTTTCCTTTCTTTTATGTAGATACTGTATATGCTTCCCTGTCATGTTTCAATTTTTGATTAACTCTCTCTCTAGTTCTCCCACATTCATCCTCCATTGCTTATTCTTAGTGGATTGCTTTTCTTTTCTGTCTTCCTTGTGAGATTGCCCACTCTGAATTTATCTATTTATTGCTTAACATCTCTGCTCATGGGATTTGGGCCATTTTTAATGTCTTACACAATGAAGTGTATGCTCAATTAAATGAAAGCAATTTAAACACATCAACTCTAGTGGAAGTCCATTATTTGCCTCACAATGTTTTATGGATTTGGGCTCACTGCCTCCTATCCTACACATTCCTAGTACCAACAAAGAACTTTTGCCTTTCTAATTATTTATCTTTTAAAGGCTTTGAAGAGAGAAGAATAATCAGATTAATCCTGCCCTTCTCCTATCCTACCTTGTACAGGGGACGAGGATGGGTAATTTTCAAAAGGAAACTGCTCACTGTCAAAACTTCTTCCTCCAATGGTGTTATGACCTTTGCTAGCTTTATTTACTGATCAAGAAGCAAAAATTAACAATTATACCAAGAATCAGAAATTGCATAAACTGGAACTACAGAGTCCATTTCTTCTGTGAGAATCAATTATTTTTAATGATCTATAGTTCCAAAGCAATCTTTCATATAAATTCCTAGAAGCCTGAGATTGATCAATAAGAAAATTGCATAAGGGAGATGTTCACCTCACGCTCCAATTATGGAAACTGCTACAGTTCACTGGTATTTTATGGATTTTGTTTCAGCGTGTTTTTATCTCAGAAATGCCACTCTGATCTACAGGTGAGCCTGCTTTGTGCCCATCATCAAAGGCTTTTTGTAAGGAGATAATGGCTAAAACTAGACAAGTTAATATGCTGCAGTAATAAAGCTGAGAACTCATTACAACACATGAAGAACCAAATGTCCCTATCTTGTTGCATCTATTTTAAAGGACCAAATCAAGGAAAGCTTCTTCACACTTTGAAACTCCTGCCATTCTGTTTACTCATGGCTGTCATTACAGAATTCTCCTCTTTCATGACTTAAACTTCATGCTTTCATTCAATTTTTCTTTGAAAAAAAATCACTTCATGTCCCTTTATTAATAGAATAAACATAGACGTCATTTTATTTAAGGAATGGGATGAAAAGGAGTGAAAATCTGAATGAGAATAGTTTTTCTAACCCTCATTAATTTCGTTGTTTTTTTTTTTTTTTTTAATTTGCAAAAAGGAATGAGAACCATATTTTATGAAATACTGTCCAAGCAGATCTACTTTCAGTTTTCTGTTGTTTCTGTTTAGGGCTAACATTAATTCTGGACAAAATCTGACTACAGAATCATTTTGGGCTAGGTTATTGCCATTTTTATAGCTCTAAAATACTTTTTTAAAAAAATGGAGGATTTACAAGTTAAAATGATAGATCTTTAACAGGCTTAAATATTTAGCTTATGACTAAATTCTTTCACAACAGAAGGAATAGTCACAGTCAGATGTGACTGTGAAGTCTTATGTGGATTTAGATTTTTTTTATCTAGTCAGAGCTTCTTTTGTGTATAGCAACAGTCACACATACAGTTTTTGTAGATCTGAAATCTGTCTATGTGTAAATTTAAAATAACTAACAAATGGATGGAGAGACAAAACATTTAAAATAATTGTGTACATTATTGAAAACAATAATTGTGCAAATTATTGAAAGCAATTATTTAATTACAAGTGTTTTAAAAACCTTTATTCTTCTTCTACAGAAATGGCCAAAGAAGGTCCTTGCTACAAATTGTCTGGATACAAACTTGAACGTTTATGTTTAACGCAGAATTTTAATTCAACTTAATGAGAAGCCTGAGCAATATACCTGTGGTCTGTCCAGCCAGGAGGAAGCATCCCCTCAGACTGGAAGGTAAAACACATGTGTTCCATATTGTTCACTTCAGACACTTGCACAGCCAAAGCCATTGTCAATACAGAAGGAATTGCATAGTAATGCTCTTCAGATTCTTACTTGGTTCTTGGATAAAGGCCAGATGCCCAACTCAATTAAGTCCTTCAGAGAAAGCCTCTGAGATCAGTTACTTCTAACAATGTCATTTAGGATGGAGACAAAAGAAATATTTCATACTAGAGAGGATTTTTTCCACAATATTATTTTAAAGAATGAAACTGGTCAACATGGGAGGAGAAAAATAGATTTTCAATGTTGTAATGACTGTGATTGCGCAGGATCTATTTTGAGGCACTATTGATCTTTACAGGGTTGTGTTTATGGGACAATACTTGTTGCCTCTTCCAGGCTGTGTAAGTAATTTCAGTTAAGCTAGATCTCTAGCTGAAACTGAATTTCAGGTAAGCTTAGATCTCTAAAGGCTTGTACATATGGTTTGGTTCTCAATAAGCTCAGTCAACACCATTTCTATGGTGAGCTAAAATAGATAAGGCACTTACTGAGACATTAAAAGTATTCTTGTTTAGATAACACACAGGTAGTTAATCCAGGACTCTAAATAAACTTGGAAAATTGTGATTGAGGTAAATAGGAGTCCTGAAATACCACATTCTGATATGGGGCATGATCCAAAATGAATCCAGATTACAGATCTTCAGCATTTAAAAAAAAAAAAAAAGACATGGCCCTGGGAGGATATCAGAAGGATACAGAAATAAAAATGAAAACTCCGTCACATTCTTCAAATAAAAAATTTGAATTCTTAGGCACCAGAAAAAAAACCATAAGAAATATCTTTCTGTGGCTTTCTTAACTATATAGTGTGGTATAGAAACGATTTAAAAAATATTTTAATTAAGAATTTTAGCTTAAAGGAGTGTACCTTATTTTTCAGCAAAGACTAGCAAACAGCTGGAGAATCTACATATGTGTACTCTCTTATCACTTTTAGAAACTGCTTTTGAAAAAAATTTACAGCTGATACATGTTACTAAAGAAGTTTTTTTTAAATTGCCTTTGGGTCAAACTGTTACGTTAATTTTTATCTTGTTT
Source organism: Fringilla coelebs (assembly GCF_963513975.1). Classification (NCBI taxonomy): domain Eukaryota; kingdom Metazoa; phylum Chordata; class Aves; order Passeriformes; family Fringillidae; genus Fringilla; species Fringilla coelebs. The sequence continues at coordinate 13,553,676 of NC_140030.1, read as the reverse complement.
CTTAGTGAGAATATCCATAATTTTAAAGCTGAAATGTCATGAGGAGAAATATTCATCTGAGATTTAATGTGTATAGCAATACCCTGACTTTTCCTTAGCATTTAGGAAAGGACTAGAATATCTACCCAGACATATTTATTTAAACCCTTTATAATTCACACATATACAAAAGGCATATGGAATTTGTACCTACAATGTTTAAGAGGAATTTTTGTTTGGGTTTTTTTTTTGTTTTATAGCTAAAATACAGGCTGAATAACATTATTTGATCCAAGGCTTTTCACTCTAGAAAATCAAAACAGAATCATTGAATATGGTGTCAATAAACAATTTGAGATGCATAGCATATATTTTTATGAGTCAGTGAGAATATTTTATAACTACTATAACTCATTTGATTATAAATATTGATTGGGAAGAGTGTTTTGTATATCTATCAACACTGATATCAATATAGATCCTTCACATTTATATGTATGTGTGTGTGTATATATATATAAAATTTAGATTTATATAAAGGACTCAAACTCTTGAAACATGTATCTCATTAGCTCCGTTATATTTAGAACAAAAATTGTACATCTTGGAAAGAAATGTCATGCAGCATAGTTAAGAAAACATATTTAAATGTGTTACTTTTTGCAGAAATGAATGTACATGAGGAGATAAGAACATAAATCTCTAATCAGAAAAATTTATAGACTCTGGACTGTGTTTTTGATTTAGACAGTGGCTTGTCAAGTGGCAGAAGAATAGCACAAGTATTGGGTGATACACCCAAAATACCCAATTTCTGACAAATTGAAGTTTAAGTAGAGAATAACACGTTTCCTTTTTTAAATTTAATAACCTTTGAGAACTTTGGCACTGTAAATTGGCTTAATCACTTCTTAAAATTCAATTACACTTTTGGTATCTGCAGCATTTCAACAGTGAATTTGACTATAAAAAGATTAATACTGTAAAAAAAATATTTTGTGTTTACTTGCTGTTATTCCTACCTAAATAGCTAATCTTTATGTGGGTTACCAACTGTGGACACATTAAAGGATCTGGAGACTGATACTGGCACTTCAGCATATTTTATTTGATAGCTAAGTGCAGGTAAAATGTCATGGACCTAAAGTCAACTGGAACTATAAATCTCAATATTTTCATAAACGAATGCATTGATGTCATCCTGTCTCTTCTTTGCATTCATAAAGTGAGATAATAATGATTGTTTACTACAGCTCCTGGAAGCAAGGTATGAAGCAGTCATTAACTTTATAGCAGGAAAATAAAAAATAGCTTAGTTACAAGGAAAACTGGATACCATATAAAGAACTGCAGGAATCAGAAAAGAGGGAAGATGCAGAACCTTTTCCCTGAGGTCTGCAGGAAAATGGTAGGTAAAAAGCTAAAAGGTCATCCCAGTCACCCCATAGGGTCCCTTTCAATCCCATAGATTTGTTTCACAAGTAAGCTTTTAGTAAGCTCAAGTTGTTCTTTTTCACGCTCTTTAAAAATCAGCAGTAAAGGAGTTTTGATAGCGTGCTTTGATATTCCAGAAACCCAGTGAGGTGCCTACAGAAAGGGAAAGTAATTTTCTATTAAATTAGTAAGGATTATCTATAACATTTTTCACAACTGCGTAATTAAAAACCTGATGTGTGTTCGCTCAGCATGGAATGAAAAAATACTTGATCCTAAATACCTCAGGACAAGATCAACATTAGTATCTAGTACTAAATTAACTTTGGGCAAATATAAACTGTTGTTGTTACTTGACTACTATAAAATTGGACTGTCTTGGCATGTTCCTGTGGAGTCGTATCTTTGAAGGTGAAGATTAATCAGAAAGTGTTGCTCAGCCAGATTACAAGGGGTAAGCATGGCATATGGGTATGAGGGAGATGCATAAAGGAAAAGTATTAGATTGAATGAAGGTAGAGATTAGGAACACTTCATAAGTGCTTACCTTGTGCTGTTGTAACCAGCGTTACTCTTATTTAAATAGCATAAAAAGTGACATTCCTGGTTTATGAAAGCAGCTCTACACATCCTTTGCCTTAAATTCACACCCAGACTCTGTTGTTTTCCACTCACTTTTTTTGGGAGCGTGATTACACAGTTCCTACATGTTCACCTGCTTAGAGGCCTCTGGTTAAAAAAAATAATTAATTGGCCCATGACAGTTTCTTTACCAAGAAAATGAAAGCTTCACTCAGTAGTCTCACGATTAGTAATAATCATAAAATATAATACATAAAAAAGCAGCAATCCACAATAAAACATTTCTCATCATGGATATTTCACAGTTCTGCATCTTCAAAAAGAAATTTAACATTAAATAAGTAACTAATGCTCAGTATACATCTTTTTATAATATGCTGTATCATTTTAAAAGATGCTGAAGTGATAAAAGCAATCAGTTAATATTAGAAAAGGAATTGTCCAATTCCAACCTTCCTCCAGCTCAGGTAAAAGTGACCAAGAGCCTTGTGGGCAAGTGTCATGGTTTAACACTAGCTAAGCAGCAGGTACTCACAAAAATAATTTCCTTACTCTCCTGCTACAGCTGGCCAGAGGAGAGAAGGAAAAAAAGTTAAGGACCAAGAGAAAACACTCTAAGGGCAAAACAGGCTCAAATTTAAAATGTATAATGAAAAAAAAATTAACATAATTAAAGGAAGATAATGAGAACTAAAATAAACTTTCAGAACACCTTTTTCTCCCCTCCAGCCCCTCCCTCCTTCCCACCGACAGCACAGGGAGACATAGTGGGGGTTTTGGTCAGTTTTTCACTCAAAATCTTTCTTCAGTTTGCTTAGGGAGAGGAGTTTCTTCTCCTATGCCATAACGTCCTTCCCCACAGTTCTCTGGGAACTTCTTCAGGGTGGAGAAGTGTAATTTTCAGGAGTAAGAGTCCTGCCCACCCTGCTGGAATGGGAGTCCCTCCCACAGTCTTCCCGAAACTGTTTTGTGTGGGTCATTAGTTCATGAGGTGTAGCCTTGTAAGGATAGGCTGTTCTAGTTTGGAGCAAAGGTCCTCTTTCCCTTTCTGGAAGCAAGAGCCTTCTCTCTCTGTTTGAGTCTCCCAATAGATTAGAGCTTTTCAGCATCCCCCTCTTTTAGCATGAGCACCCTTTCCCACGGGCTGTGAGTGGATCTCTGCATCTCCCCAAACACTTCATGAATTGCAGAAAGACAGTTTGTTGCATTATAGTCCTCAGTATGGCTTGCAGAAGAATCTCAGCTGCGATGTTTGGAGCACCTCCTCCCCTCCTTCCTTTCACTGACCTTTGTGCTGCCATATTGTCTTTCTCTACATGTCCTCCCTTTCTCCTCTTTCTCCAACCAAGAGGAAAAATACTGCTGCTTTGAAGTACCACTGCAAATTCCACAAGTTCAAAGATTTCTGCAGCGCTGAGAAGTTGATTTTCTCCAGGTTCCGTGTCAGGGAATAGCTCGTCATGCCCCACACCACCACCACGCTGGCAGTGCCGGCTGCCGTGGCACTGAAAAGGATGAACCACCGCCACCACCCTGCCCGCAGCACGGCTGGCTGAAAGCGTCCAAGCAGGCGCAGTTCACTGCGGACCGTGCTGAGATGGCCGCGGCCTGGGCGCCCGCGTGGCCGTGCTGCAGCGCAGGAAAGGAGAGCCGCGGCCGCTGCGGCTGCCTTGCGGCCTGTGGCGGGGCAGGCTAGGGGCGGGCAGCAGGCAAAGGCCGCTGCTGGCCGGGCCGTGAGGCGGCGGCGGCCGTGAGGCGGCGGGGGCCGCGTGGCAGTGGTGGCCTGTGTTCCGCTACTGGGCCTCTTCTTAGCCGGATAGCGAGACGGGTCTAGAGTTCTTTCAAGCGAGCAGTCTCAGGCTAGGCAGCTCAGCCTTCAGCAGGCTGAGTGTCTGAGCTGTAAGTGCCTTTTAGCCTGACACCTTAGCGAGCTCAGTGATTATCAGCTCTTAGTGATTTTCAGCTCTTTTAATTTCAGCTCTTTGCTCGCTAAGATGCGGCTTCAGTAGCATCTACACAGCAGACAGAGAGAAAGGAGAAGGCAGCTTCAGAGATTCCACGACAGCTTATTTGCGGGAAGTTCGCGAAGAGTTCTGAAGGCAGCTCCTCTCCCAGAATGAGCCAAGGAAGTTGCTTATATAGAGTTAGGGGAGATTGAAAACTGACCAATTGTAAGAGTTAGGGAAAACTAGCCTATAGGGTCACAGGGATAAGCTTAAGCCAGAAGACCTAAGTGAAAACTCCAAGCTTAGCTATACTGGCTCAGCAAATACTTATCTTAGGTTTACATCCTCCACGAAGCCCTAGCCATCTCAGTGTCCGCTACAGTGGCCATGTGGTGGCAATGGCCATGTGGCAGCAGGGGCCACGTGGCAGTGGTGGCCATGTGGTGCCAGGGGCCATGTGGTGCCAGGGGCCATGTGGTGCCAGAGGCCATTTGGTGGCAGTGGTGGCGGTGTGGCAGCAGGGGCCACATGGCAGCGGTGGCCATGTGGTGGCAATGGCCGTGTGGCAGCGGTGGCCGTGTGGCGGCAGTGTCTGTGTGGTGGCAGGGGCCGCATGGCTGCTCGTGGTGCCAGGATAGCCCCGGCCATGGCGCCTCCCCACCCCTTGGAAAAGTTGCCTGCAGTTTTGATTTCTTTCTTAAATTTGTCACCACAGAGGTATTACCAACTTCTCTAATTGGCTTAGCAGCATGTCTATTGTCAGAGCCACTCAGGGGTTGGCTTTACCCGGTGCGGAGGAAGCTTCTAGTAGCTTCTCATGGAAAATCACTTCTGTGGCTGGCTTCTTTCCTCCTCACCAAAAACTAAGCCATGCAAAACCAACACAGCAAGTTAATTCTGCAGGCATCCAAAGGGGAGAAGGGTGGCAAAGATTATTAATGAGGCACACTTTATACGGAGTATTTATATAGCACTTTCTGTTGAGTAGTTCAGATATTTTAAAACACTAAGGCTAACCAACCCATTATTTTGGCCCCTGAAATTGGCAGTTTTATACAATCCCCTAAAAATGTTTTACAGATACAGTCCTAATATCTGTGATCAGAAACTTTCATTGTTATTGTTTGAGCAAAATTTTAACTGCCGCTAATTTGGCTAAAATTATATGAAGCTTGCAAGCAAAATATATGGTTCAGTTACAAATGAAAATGCTCAATTGCCCACAAGCTATCGTCATGCATGTCAAAAAAATAAGTATATTGAAAGTTGAATGGAAATTCTTAAATGAACATAGCAGTAACAGAGTAAAAAGACTTTTTTAATATGGAAACAGAAGTTATGTATTGTAAAGTCACATTAACCTTGAGACAATTTATTAAAAGTACATCTTTTAATATCTGAATTGCAGGGTGGATAATTGGCTACTTTAGAAGAAGGTATATGTTGTGGCAGACAAATATACATAACAATAAAAGTAAACTGGGGTATGGTGAAACCCACTCTTCTGTATGACAAATAAGTTCGAGGTAAGCTTATTTACCTGTTTCTGGAATTACAGATGCTAACATTAGTTCACTGATGGGTCCTAAGTACTGCTGGTAGAAAGCCCACACAGCTTCCATTCTAACTTTGATATTAAACTGTTATGACATCCCAAATGGCACACAAGACAGGATGAAAACTGGCACTTTTTTCTACTGCCTCCACACTTGTTTAGTGTTAAAATGGATTTCAGGTACAGAGTGGTTCAAAAATCCCTTGAGCCAGAAAGTTCAGAAAAGAAAAACTGAGATTTATTTTAGGCTACAAGGAGAAGATTTTAAATTTTAAAAATAAACACAAGAAAATTCAGTATGACTTTTCAGTTTGTCTGAAGATTTAAGTTTAACCATATGCACTTACGGTCTAGCCTTGTGAACTACAGCTGCACCCACAAATCCCCAATCAATACCAACTCATATGTCCAACAGAATCATAAAATGACAATGCAGTCAATCCTTTTTTTCTATTATTATTTTTTAATGTACTGGAAAAGTTTTTACTTCCTAGTTTTTACTTTTGTCTTCTTTGAAAGACAGAACTTACTATCTTATATTAACCTTTTATAAACTTATATTCTTAAAAATAAATCTCACCTCACATCATATGTTTTTAAGTTCCTCTTGTTCTCTACCAGCTATAATCTCTTTGTGCCTCTGTTTATGTGGGACACTAGCTTTGACCCCAATGCCTCAATGTTTTAATTTACATAGAGCTGATTTGGGGTGAAACTGCAGTGAAAATGCCTGCTAAAGTAGAACATGACTCTTTTTCCTTTTAAAAGTTTTGCTAGTCAGAGAAATTACTGCTGTTTGAGTACTAGAAGGGGTAAAAAATTGAAAAAAGAAGCATTATTAAGAGACTGCAGGCATCTAAATCTCCTTGGGGATGATCATTACAGTAAAATGGGTGCAGTAAAAGTGGTTTTGATTTCTTAGTTAGTGCAAAAATACTCATTTTTCTATTTTTAGACAAAAAAGTTTATTGGACAGTTTTCTTTTTTTTTTTTTCTCCTCTTTTCTACCATTATCAGCTTCATGGAAATAATGATTATACTGACACTGAAAATGCAAAGACCATACATAAAAAATAATCCAAATATCTTATAAGCTGATGTAAGTACATGGTATTCCATTTATTTCAGAGGAATAATGGGGTTTATCTAATATAGAATTAGTTCAATCCCTTGCTGCACTCATTGTGCAGAAACCAAAATCTCAATGGGATCAGTGAAAAGACTCTCAGGGTCTGAGTATACGTACTGAATACATGATTTTGCTAAAAGCATGTACCAAATTTATGAAACACTACATCAGAGACAGCAGAGAAAAATCAGTTGCTAATGACCATTTTTCAGTCTTAGGCATATGTTTTCCTCTGGTATCCCCTTCTCCAATCTGTCTGGTAGCCTGATTTGCCTGGGCACAAAAGAAATAATTTTTTTTCTTTCTTTACTTTATGCTAATGTAATGCACATTCTTCTAAATGATAAATGCAGCTAGATTTTAATAGCATACGAATTGAAGGAGAAAAAAGCCAAACCATTAAGGGCATGCTAAATTCAGATACACACGGATGATATAACTAAACCCTGTAACTAAGCACTGAATCTAAGGACAACAAGAAAGACAATTTCTTCTGTATTTACTTTGTGCAAGCTTTGCCTTCATCTGCTGTGAAGAAAATTATCCCATGTAAATAAGTATCATACAGGTGTACTTGCAAGAAAAAGTTAAGGCTGAAAAGAAATTCTACCAAATTCTACACCAAAGTAATGTGATGTTACAGAAAAAGGTCTTGAACATAAACCATAAAGACTATAGAATCCTTTTTAAACCAACCATAAATGTATAAAATACTTATTTTAACCTTCATAGTTTATTCACAAAGCTGTGGGTTTAACTGGTTTTGTACAGTTTACTAGATTAACATATTCGCCACAAGATTTAAACTTGTAAAAGTAATTAAAATGCTGCAATATACTCATTTTATGTTCTGCCTACTTGATATTTCTTGGGATGCCACAAAAAGACAGAGCTTTTCAGATAAACCAGATGTGTTTAAAATTTCTTTTTTTCATTTGAAGGCAATGTTTAAGTCAGTAAATGTCCTGGGTTCCGCCTACCATTACCTTGGCAGAATACTTCTGTTTCCAGCAGCCTTATTTCAGATTTGTATACTTACTTGCCTCTTCTGTCTAGATTCAGTTTGTTAGATTTCTTGTAAATGAAAAGGTTAGGAAGTAAATATTTAGCATTCTGCATAATATTTTTCCCCTGGTTTCACAGAAATTCAGAAACAATTGCTTCTTTCAAATGTCTCTCATATCCCATTTACCAAAATTAGTCCATTTTAGCAACTTTCAGGAAAGATAGTGACCATCAACATTGTGAAGAAATGGGAACTATTTAGTCCTACTAAAATTGAGTGGATATTATCTTTCTCCAAAATGATCACCAAAATGGTCGCTTTGGTCTTTTTTTCCATAAAGGTTTAGAGAAGTGGAACAGTTAAATTTTTTTTTAAATTCAATTTCATATAATAATGTTGTTCTTTTATATATATATATATATATATATATATATAAAATCAAACCTGGCCCAGAACTATTTAACTATTTAACCAGGACTTAGTTCTACAGCTCTGTGTTATCCTAACACTAACATAATTAAAATGTACAATTTTAACAAGTTTCCTTTTGTTTTCAAATCAAAAGCCTATTATAAATTAGATATATGTGACAGGTAGCACAGGTCCTGTGGTCTAGTTTTACTGACTGCTACAATCTGAAGAAGGGGAATCTCTCTCTCTACAGTACCTGAAGTATAAATCTTATGCACAATTTTATGCACTGGACTTACCAGTTATCGGTATGTTCATCAGTGTCAGACTGGAAAAAGGTTAGTGGAATGAAATTTAAATGCCTTTAATGATAAATTTTCAGAGAATTACTTAGTATGATTTTTGGCCTGGGCCAGTTACTTCCTAAAAAAAAGATTCTAGGCATGGTTCAGAGGTTAGCAGAAATATGCTGGTTACAGACTAAGATAATTTCATAAGAGTGGATGTAGTCAAATTCTGCCAGCTGGACTCAGAACTGGAGAAAATCTCTGGCACTGCTCTGATTCATATAACAATATCTATGAATGAATATTAATAACTCCTTTTTCCTGTACTTTGCAAAACTGAAAAGGGAAAGAGTATCATTAAACTGTATTCTTGGTACAGTGGCACCTTGATTCTAACAGCAAGTTGTAGCAATTTCTGAAAATGCTGAGAAGTGTATTGGTATGAATTGTAGGCAATCAGAAATTACTCTTCTTCCCAAATATACCTGGTATGATATAAGATGATGCAAAGTCCTTGCTTGGCAAGTCTGTTTAAAAGGGGCTTAAGATACTATCTTTCCTTGAGTCAGTGCAAAGGAAAACTCAACAAAAGTTCTCATGAGGTTAAAAGAGCCCAGACTTTACTGACAAGCAAACATTCAATTGAGATAAAGAGTTTTGCAAAGTATTGACTTAGCAAACTCTAACCCATCCAACCTTAAACTACCCAGATTTCAAGAGGTGATTATAAGTAGAAAAAGAGAGAAAGAGAGGAAGAGAGAGAAGCAACATATAGCTATGGCCTTGGATCCAGGATGTTGTCCACTACCACAAAACCAAAGGACACCAGGGATGTGACCACATGAGTGTCTGTGCAGTGGTTTTAATCTGCTCTGGCCTCCTGTGGGATGAGGAGCAGTGCACATCCCTCCAGCATGGAACTTGCCCTGCCCACTCCCCCCCCCCCCCCCCCCCACACACACACACTCTGGTTGTTTTTAGCCAGTAATCATTTCTTCCAGTCTCTCACAGATGATAAGATGGAATATTTATCTGAAAAGACTTTCATTTCAATATTACCTCATCACATGCTTTTTGTACCTTTTTAATAGGGGGTCTTAGGACCATTATTTTGTGGTGCTGCATTGAAAATGCAATGGTGTCTTTTCCAGCTTTTATAACACCTCAAGATTTCTGAAATTCTGAACCCATCCTCCTCATTCATGTTTATTTAAGCAACACATTTTTATTTTAAGTAAGCAGAACTCAGTATCAGCCATGAGGGAACATGTTTAGGTTTTTGTTTGTTGGGGTTTGTTTCTTTTTCAATAATTTCCAAATATTTTTTATCAGTTTAACAGCAGCACAACAATGTTTCTTCCACTAGGAGAAAACCAGCATTAACAGTGATTGCTAGACAGACCTTTGCTTTGTACCTCACAGTATTTTGTTTTGATAAAGATGTCATGTCCAGTGCATAGCCAAATCTGCAAATCTGGTCTGAACCCTCATTGAGGTTAATTAGATGCTGTGAGATAAAGAGGACTGGAAATCATTGAAACCCTGTGATAGAACATGGCAGACGTGGTTGCAGTCTCTATTTTGAGTCTGAGGCATGGAGCAAAGGCCATGTCATGCTCTGTCAAAACAGAGATAAATAGATGGGTAAGCAAGGTAAAGTGTAACAGCCAAAACTCTTGATGAGCAAATCAACATCTTGGGCTACTTAAGACTGCTGTTTGGGGGTGGGGATTATTTTCAGTTGTGGTTCCTGCAGTACACAGAGAAACCCTCAGAACAACTCTCTGGGACACTGCTGAGCCCTTAGCCTGGTAGTAAAATGCGCACATTGGTTGCAGTCGCTGTGCTTTCACACAGGCAAGCTGCCCATCACAGGGGGCAGAGGATGGCTGGCTGGCTCCAAGAATAACGTTAGTTATGGGTTCCCTGGACTACAAATAAAAATCTCAGTAAAACGCTTACACAGAAATCCTTTCACTGCGCCTGATTCTTCTGTAAGTGGAAGATTTTGCAGCTTTTTTTGCAGCTATTTTGAAATGGAGAAGGTGAGAAATGGGCACATAGCAAAGTTTTTTCTTCTCAATCTTTAATCATAACAAGGGACAGATTACTGACCTTCAACCTTGAGTGTGTTATTTTCCTAATGCTCAGCTGTTTGGTTTTTTTTTTTCTGTTCCCATGTTCTATTAAACAGTTACTATATAAAGCAATGATTTCAGAAGAAAAGAAAGTAATGACTTTGAAAGGCACCCTTCAAAATTGTTTCACTCCCACTGAATTCAGAAAGCGTTTTTGTCCCAGAAGATCTGAACAGTGCTGTAGGCTGATTCAATTTGTTTTAAAGTTACTGGGTATCCAAACCAGTTCCTTGACACGAAGGAAGGGATTTACCCTCCTGTCTTTCTTTGCACTGCATGCACAATAGAACTCTTTTCTCTTCACCTTTGATCCAATCTTTTGGGAAATTTTTTTTCTTTTCTTTTTTTTTTTTGCTTCTTTTCTACTGTGTGATTTATCTGACACCCCCCTCTGTGCTCTCCTCACACCACATACAAATCCAATACTGACAAGCCAGCACAGTTTAAATTATTCACGCTTCCATGTACGTGAGCTGCAGCGCAACAATCAGCCGAGCAATCATTCCTTTCATTGCTCTCTTCTGAACTTATTGACAAAAAATTGCAAGAAGACAGGAATCCTGTGTTGCCTGAGTCTAAGTAAAATAATTTTCTTATAAGCAAACAAACAAAAAAACCTTAGCAAGAATTGTAGTAAATGTATGAACACATTAACAAACAAAAATTTAGTATTCAAAGACTGTGTAGCAATTATTCAGAATTATTTTGCCTATCTGATATGATAGCATAATCACAAGAAAATCATACAACTTTTGTTTTCTAACAAATTGCAAGATCATCACAGCAGGATCATTTACTAGACTTCTGGTATACCTGTCAGAGGTAAATTCAAGCTAGTAGGGACTGTAAAGGAGGACAGGAAACAATTCTATCTCGTGCTGTTTCCCAGAAGAAACAGAACCTTCCCTTTCCCCCTTTCTTTTCTCTGGTTTTATAATTGCTTTTCTTTGCTAGAAAGCAATTGGCAAGGAAAACTCTGTCAATTGCTTCATGGTTACAGCTTGAAGTTAAAAGTATTGCAAATAATCTATATGGGACTGATTCCCACAGTAATTTTAAAAGCTGAAGTTTAGTCCTTTTACAAGAAATGTACAGTTTTAGTAGCTTCTCTCTGTGTTTCAGGAATACAAGTGGCAGTTGCTGATTGTCCTACCTTCAAAGAGTAAAATCACACACTGAGCTCCTTGTAGGGCTCTTCTTCAGTCTTACCTCTTACAGAGTGTTCATCCCAGACAGGCAGAAAAGGATATTGTACTGCTAACAATTCCTTCTCCCCTTTCTCACCCTGCATTAGATGACTGTCAGGTCTCTTTGACAGCCTTTTAGAAGTAGAAGGGATCAAACTCACACAAATGTATACAAAGTATTTTAAAGTAGCAAGTTATTCAAAAATTATCATACAACATTTTCAGAAAATAGGGATTCAGTTGGTGTGAAATTGTACTGCTTTCAAGAACATTCATTCACTGTTATTTCAGGAATCGGGAGGGAAGGATGGGTGACAAGGAGGTTATTTTCAAGCAGTTTGACATGCTGTCTTTGCAAAAACAAAGATATTGATTATATGACTGCCTTTCATGTGAGCAGAGCAAGATTTGGAAATGTTCTTTTCAGTTTAGATTCCCTGCTAAATTCCATGCTGGGTGGAATGCCAGAAGTCTAATCTGAGTACTACCCAAGTTTTCCCTGAAGAGCAGATATCAAGTACCAGACACAGGCCTGAATAGTCTTTTATGTATGGACACAGGGAAGCATGAATCAAATTTTCTGGAGTCTGAGAGCACAAGCTAAGCTGCTACACAGCCAAAGGGTTTTATATTTCCCCAATAGATCTGAGCACTTCTGACTGAGGCACTGTTTGGCAACAGAAGGAAATACTTCTGATCCATATGTTTGTAGTTAACAAATATGTCACTGGATTCTCTTGCTTGGACACAGATCAGTTCTCCCAGGAATGCCCCTCATGAGAACAGAGAGCTTGCTTCAAAAGAACCAGGTCACATACTAGAAGCTGTCTGGCCTTGGCAATGTGGAGAACCTCTTAACGTGGAAAACGAGCCTCTCTGCTGCAAAGAGCAAAGTTAGCTCGTTTCAACTTAGCTCTGCACTGCTGCCTGGGAAGCATAAGTTATTTCCAGCTGTGCTAGATGCCAGCACTAGCTATTCTACGTTTGTTCTGATATATTTCCCTGGACCTAACTCTTTCCATTTCAGGGAAAAGTAGGTGTTCTAAACCATCTGGTGAGAAAATCTTATAATGATAGTTTAAATTCTTCTCTTATGCACACACAAATTATTGTACAATTATCATAAAGTATTTACTGCCTGTGCTACCATCCACATTGTTTTGACCTCTTTCCAAGCTGATCATATCTGAAGGGCATCATTCCTTTGTAATGGGCACCATACCTCCTCAAATGAGAGACAGTGAATCAATGGTGCTGCACTTGGGATGTCCTGATCCATATTTCACTGTGACTGTTATCATCATGAATACATTTTGGTTCTACTAAACAACGAGTAGATTGCATATTTTCTAAAAACACTCAGGAAAGCATGGGAAATCAACCTTCTGTCTTGCTTGGCTGTGAGATCTCAGTCAGTAGCATGAGACCCATTTAGAAGATACAATATCCCAGAAAACTGGAGTATATTGCATAAGGGAAATAAGTGCAAACTAAGAAGAATCAACACTATTTTCTTAATCTGGTCACAATTTCTTTACATTGTTATCTGTGGAAAAGGAGTATAAGATTGCTTTGAAAATGGTTGTGTAGATGCCTGAGTCAGTCCCGGAGAGATACAGCACACATATATAATCTCAGGATATCCTGAAAAAGAATCTGAGAGAGGTAGGATGAATGTGTTGAGACACCAAACAAGACATCTAAAAATGAAGTGTAAATAGTCATGTAAACTCTGTTTCTAATCTTTACATAGCAAGAATTTAGAAGATTACTGAGATCTTGCTAGATTGAGGCAGGTCCAGAGTTCACTTCCCCCAACTCATCTTAGACAACATGTTAGCTCTCCTCCTGTCTGTTTTAAAAATTGTCTTTAAAATATTTTCAGACATAACTAGGCTGGAGATTCTGTTTCCCATAGATGGAGAAAGACCAAAGCATAATAATTCCCACCTGTTAGAAACGTGAAGTGCATAGGGCTCTGTATCCCTCATGCACATCCCTCAAAGGCAGGCAAACATTCAGTATTGTCCTACGTATTTATCTGAAAATTATCTGATTTATATGATGTAATTTACATTTATATTTACAGGTGAGGAGAGCAAAACCTAAGAGTTTTATGTATCTTCCTTAAAGAGAAACAATTTTCACTCAAATATAAAGTCTCTTACAGCATTTTTATTTCAATAGTTATTTATTAAATGGTCCTTATTAACATATGATATTAAAATTAATTTAAGCAATGCCAGCATTCTTTCTGTAAATATAAACACACAAGACAGTGGGGTACTGTCCTAACAGAATGAGTGACAATGCTGTAAGCCATTTATGCCAGCAGATGTAGATTGGATCCTGTCTGAATCAAGCTTCCTTTGACTTCACATGGGCTTGTTGTTGGGAAAACCTGGTTTTTGTACCCAGATGCACCCCTGAGAACCTGCTGATTATTGATGAAAAGAAGGGGAAAAGAGGAAGGACTAAGGTAACAATGTACAGACTTCCTATGCCTGAAATCATTCTAAATAGTCAAAAACCTCAGCTCGGAAATGCCAGTCATTGTCACCAAAAAAAAGCCCCAACAACAACAACAACAAAAACCAAAAACAACAAAAAACAACCCCAAAAAACCCCCAAAAAATCCCAAAACCCCCAAACAAACACTTGAGAAGAAAAACTAAAATGAAAAACAAAATGTCAGCTTATCTTCTGAAAGTGACAGAAGTGAAAGAATGCAACAGTGTAAGTATCAAAACGCACCCCACAGAAAAAATTGTTCTCTTCCAAAGTTCTGTTGCCTGAAACAGTGGCTAATGTGGGTTTTCTTAACAAATTGTTTTAGTGTAAACACAATTGAGCAGGTTGGTCCAATTACTATATTGGGCAGCTGAAGTACAGAAAAGAATCTAATCTTAACTCCAGAAGAACAAACATGCCAATACGTTGGTTGAGTCAGCAGTACTTAGGATTTGGGCTTGAATGGCAAGGTAAAACACATGGCAGAAATCTGGTCAATTTTGATACTACAAATCTTTACTGATATTTTAAGTCATGAAAGAAATCAAAATTACCTATGAAACAATTTTCATTATTATTGGAAATATTTTTTTCTTATTTTTATAATCTAGATGTGTTTTAAGAGCGCAAGAGCCGCATTTTCAAGTTTTTTATGGCAACCTATTAATTTATTAACGAGAACTGAGATTCTGACATAGTCACATGGACTCAAGCTTCCGAAAAACACTGAATAGTGAACAGCTCTACACAGTCCTGTAACTTACAGCTTTGGCACTGGCAGAGCTCCCCTAGACATCAGCAGAACCATATTGGTGTAGATTCACAGGACAATTTTACAATGCATGTCTAAGTGAAAGATATCACTGGAATGATTTAATAAGAGAGCTGGAACTGGGAAGGTAAAAATTTTGACTATTTCTGCACTAGTAAAAAAAATAACACCAGGCCCTCCTCTTTTGTTCCCAGCTGTCATAACTTGGTTATGTCCATTCTGTGAAAGCCTCTTAGCCCCCTCCCCATAAATCTGGATGCATTTCAGCTGTGTACTTATCCTGCAAGCAGCCCCTGTACTACACCTGGGATATAATTTCAAGAGCGCTAGTCTGCCAAAGTGAAAAGCAGGGTAGGGATTATTGCAACAGTCAAATAAGGAGCATAAGCAACTGAGTTCTAGTGCCTGCATAAGAGGAATATTCCTTCAGTTCTAGCCTGGCTAAGATCTGCAGATGATGCTATTGTAGCTCATATGGCTAATGAGGCTCCAATCATCTGTGCAGCAAAGCAAAGAGAGGCAACCAAACTACAATGTGGAGATGGTGGAGGAGGGAGAAAGGATGAGAACTGCTTCTTATGGAAAGGCAAAATGTTGATTCTGCTGAGCCAATATTGTCATTATTTGCTTCTGCTCTCCCATCTGGCTGTCAGGGAAGAACAAAAAAGCTCAGTCTGCATGTGAAAAATTTTCACTAATAGCTGAAGTCAAGGTCAAGAGGTTGTAGTAAGAGGCCAGCGGTTCTTTGGGGGACCTGAAACTGAGGAGCACCTTTGGGAACAGAAGAAAAACAGGAGTTGATAAGATGAGAGAGATCCTGAAAATGTAAGGAAGCAATGAAGATGGGACCGACTTTAGGACTGAGGAGCTAAACTTTAGATTTGAGCAGAAGTTATTTGGGATTTGAATGGCTAAAGGGGCATTGAAACAGTCAGAAGTCTTGTTCAAAAAAAAGAAAACAAAAACTTCAGGGGAGTGAGGAAAGATGCTAGCTGTGCCTAAAGGTCCTTAAAATAATTCATTACATAAAAGAACTCACTCACAGTTTGGAATTTCTTCCTATGAGGACCTTGATACGTGGAGAAAAAAGAGTATCCCCAAAATCCTTCTGCCACTAATATTCTACAAGACAGAATGACCAGTCTGATAATCTCCATGCATTCAACACAGATGATATAAGGTTCACCCAGGGACCTGGATGATATTTTGAGGACAAGGGCAAAACTGTGTTTTCATTACTCTGACACTCTGGTTCTTCTCTGCTGGCTTGGGGGGATTTGGGGGAGATTTTTAAAACAAAACAAAACAAACACATTATATTTCATGTCCTGAAGAAAAAGAAGCACAGTAAAAAAAAATAAAAAGGATTATTTTCATTGCTTGCAAATGTTAGTATATAAAAACATGGAAATAGTGAAACAGCCAAATCAATTTGAAATGCTTGGCTGCAAAAGTTATTTTCAAGCTGGATGTACAAGAACTCAATCCCTAATCTCCTGACAAACTCTCTCCTGACATGGGCAAGAATATGCTTTCATCAATATAGAAAGCTTTCACTGAAATAGTTGAAAGAAAGATCTGGATCCAAGCAGTAAAGGAAAATTGTAATGAGAACATTCAATGCAGTCTTAGATGGGCTCCCACAAGTCCTCATGTGTGTTCACATAAAAGCTGGATATGTTTATCACTGGCTGTATGCTCAAATGAAGCTGCCTTTACACATAGTTCACTGCCCAGATGGGATCAAATTATACAGATTTTTCAACAGAACTAACTCAACTTACAACCCAAACCAGGATAGTGCAATCCAGTTCTGGTCCCAAAGTAAATGTGTTAGAAGCGCAGGAATATGCCTACAGGCTAGCAAGCCACCTGAGAGACGGAATGCATTAACACTCTGCCCAGTCATGTCATGTCAGTGCATGCAAATTTATCTAAATGGTATCAGTGCTTGGTTTGTCCTGTGTCCCAGTGCTTTGGGACACTGGGGAACTGACTTATGACTATCAGCACTTAACAGTCTAAACAAACTGCATGGGATTATTCTTATCTAATTTGGGCACCTAAAAATTTGTTTTGGTCAGCAGTAATTCCCAAGGATGATTCAACGCGCATATTTAGCCTAAGGTAATTAGTTTGAACTGTAGCAGCTAATGCATAGCTACCTAAGTAGCCAAGTTAGATTAAACTCAGTATGCAACTGCAAATACCTTTTGAATACAAAACAATTTATTGCCCTTATAATAGCTATACTTGCATCTGAAAAGCCAGTGCTTTTTCTTTCTGAAGGAATAATCACTTAGTATGCATTGTAATGAATTTTTAATGGGGGTGAATGAATTTATAGGAAAAAAAAAAGGAGAGCTTTAGAAGCATCCCATAGTACATAATGCTATTTTCTAGAGTCATTCTCTTCAGGGTAAGAATCTGACTCAGGTCAGATAGTGCTTGGCCTCTCTAAGGAAGGCTGCCAACATACTATGGTGTCAATTGAGGTGATTTTTACTGAACATATTCTTTGGAAACTACAGCTCCTTTCCTCAAAACTGGAGTCAGGCTGGGAAATCATTTTACTGCTCCATCAGATTGAAAGAACAATCTGTTAGGAATGGCCAAAGATATTTTTAAATTGGTGATCTACCAGTAAAATTGCAGTGAAAAGTCATTATGCAAATGGAAGAGCAGAAATTTTTAACTACAGGCTTTGAAAATTAAGAACTGTGTAAGGAGAAGTTGTAAATCTGTGGATGTCTAATAATCTGAAACAAGGAATATCTGGCTTCTATAAGGGTGTCTGCCTACTTTTCAGGTGTCCTCAAAATGCAGCTCATGTTGTTAAAATCAGCTAAAAGAGGGTTCCACAGGGTAAAATAAGGACAGGCATTACTGAAAATACACATTAACCTATACTGATTGATCCCATCTGTTTAGGAGAAAAATTTTCTTCTAGTTTTGTATCCTTCACAGGAAAATATTGGCTTTGATTCCCCATCTTCTCTTGTATAAATAGTA
The DNA here is from genome assembly GCF_963513975.1 of Fringilla coelebs. Taxonomy (NCBI): domain Eukaryota; kingdom Metazoa; phylum Chordata; class Aves; order Passeriformes; family Fringillidae; genus Fringilla; species Fringilla coelebs. The sequence continues at coordinate 13,535,727 of NC_140030.1, read as the reverse complement.
CGTTCACGTAATAGCTCCAAATGTAACTATTTATAATGGTGACATGAATTAGGTAGAGAAATGTCAATGGCTGTTGCCTGGAACAAAAAAAGTAAAATTGCGTATCAAGTCCCTGTGACAAGCAATATTCACAAATGGCACCTCCAGAAAAAAGAGAGGATGTACTGAAGAAACTTTTTAGAGCTGTGCAGGGTAGATTAGATATGAAGTTCCCCTTAACATTTACAGAAATTACATGCTTAAACTGCCATAAATCCTGTCGAGATTTCTTTCTGTGTTATAAGGCAAAAGCCATTGATTTCCACTAAAAAAATAAAGTTCCACAGTCAAAGAAGTAGATGCAGAATGTATTCCTATGTTGTCAACAGTCACAGATTGTGAGCACCAAAACAGTCACAGCTAAAGAGAAAAGAAAAACTAGCTTTTACAAGCGTGGCTATAACACCTTTTACTCACAGTTTACTATCATTTACATTTTAGTTAGTGCTATAACTAAATTCCCAGCCTTCAAGTAACATCTAAGTCCTGATTAGGCCTTTCCAGTTCTTTAGAAATAGATAGGGAGCTGAACTGCACAAATTAATCATTTATCAGCAATAAATTAAGAAGTCTTTTTTGTGAATAACCAGCCTCTCAAATGAAGGCTGTTGCTTGAAAACAACCTGAAAAGTGCAGTACAGGTAGAAATCACTTTTAAAAGTCCTATTGCACAAGATGTATAATCTTACATTTCCCTTTCCAAGTGCAACTTGTAATGGTTTTCATCACAGAGATAACTGAGGCTATAAAAAAATTATCTATGCATTTAATTTTCTAGAAGCTCCTAACTTCAACAGTGTTATCCACAATTTTTATTGATGGGAATTTGAGCAAAATCTGCTTTCCCTGGGGAAGGTATGAAGTCTGCCAGAGATATCTATGAGCATGGATCAAGGTCTGCCACTTTAGCCTGATGGCATTTGGACTCACAGTCATTTTCCTTTCTTCGCTGGCGGTTCCTTTGGTTTGTGGACAGTTTTGGAATGCAGCTTTGGCTCCTGAAGATTAACTGTGCTGCTGTGACTGACAGCTTCACTGATAACCTTGTAATCTAAAGGGAGAGAATGATGGGTGTGGCACACTGGCATGATAAGCTTTCAGAAGCCTGTATTGATCCTTCTGCTGAAAAAGTGTCCAACTATATTTTTGGGTGCTATTGTTATGTGGTGTCATAACAGTTGTTATCTGTTCTTTCTTTTTGTAAAAAGAGACAAACCTGCAACACCTGCCCCAGGTGAACAAGCATTTGTGACATTCAAGCAAAGAATAATTAAGAATAAATTACAGTGTCACAGAAAACACTATTTTTTATGTTTCAGCTGTTAGTGTTCTTTATTTGAGATTAATTTACGAACTCTATGGTTACAACTGTGACACAGCTGGAGTTAGAAATATAGCCTTTAGGATCTGTAGTTGATACTTACCACTACTTTTGTGCTTTTAAACATAATCAGGTTCATAACATTACAAAGGTGTAAGTTGTTCTGATATGCTAGTTTCTGGATTTATAAGCAAAACTACAGAAGAGTTAAGATTGCTCAGTGTTTGCCTCTGAAATGTGCAAACCAAAGTCATGATTGCTCTGAATAGGGTCTTCCTGTTGTAAGACATGGCAACAGACACAAAGAAAAAAACCTAAAAAGGCAGATAATGTTATTTAACAGTAATTAATGAGAGTGATGAGGCACTGGAACAGGCTGCCAAGAGGAACTGTGGCTGCTCCATCCCTAGCAGTGTTCAAGGCCAGGTTGGATGGAGCCCTGAGTACCCTGGTCTAGTGGAATGTGTGTCTGCCTACAGCAGGGAGATTGGAATGAGATGATCATTAAGGTCCCTTTCAACCCAAACCTTTCTATGACTCTATGATCAACTGAAAATAATTATTTCATTCAGTTATTTTTTGTGGTTTTCCAATAATTCAGGTATGCTCTACTCTGAAGTTTTTATGCATCTTGTTCATGTTTATTATTTTTTAACAATTATTTTTGATCAAACTGTTACGAATCACAGTCTTTAAAAAGTTCCTTGATGTAAATGTTAAAATACTGAAGTCAGATTCTAATGTTTCTGAGTTTGTCTTTCTTTGGATCAGTGATTTCCAGCTATTTCCATGTTATAAAGAAATTTGAAATCTTTCTTGTTTAGCTGGAAAGAACTTTGGTTCTGACAACACTCTGTACCAGTGGACATGCAGCATTCCTGAAATGACATGTCCTAGAAGCTCTTTTTATGTTGAAACACATAGAGAGCTGCACTAGGCATCCTTGTCTTTCCATTCTGCCCTCCAGTGCTAGAAATCCTGGCAGAGAAATTAAACGATAAGTAGTCCACGTTTTAAGCTAAAAGTACATTTACACTGTCAAAGAACTTTGCTCTGTCCCCTTAGTTCTGTCCCTTTGCTCTGTCTCAGAAACCCATTCATTTAATTGTCTTGGAGTCTCTTATGGAGTGAACCAACTTGGCTGCTTATATACTAGTTTCAAAGTATATATATAAAAAAAAGAGGCTTTCAGAGGATTTCAGACATTTTGGAATAGATAAAATACAAAAGCTAATAATTGTTTCTCACACACCAAGAGATACAATATATGGTGCAAAGCAGACTTCTGCCTGCATTGTTAACTTTGACTGCAGCAGTATATTGGACACAGTCACAGCATCTATGAGCATGCTTTTGACCAGTGTCCTTGCATACAAACTAAAGAGAGTTGGACTGGATGGAACACAGACTGAACACAGGGTTCAAAGTGTCATGATCATCAGGAAGAAGTCTAACTGATTACTATTAGAACTCCCTAAGGGCAGTGTCTGGGAATAATACTGTTTAATAACTTCATGACCCAGTTTGCAGAGGACACAAAACTGATGTGGAAAGTGATCAATACACAGGCAGGCAAAATGCTGTTCAGACTGGTTGGCTGCATAGGGCAAAAACTGACTGTCAGTAACCTCATGATCTCAGCAAAGGGAAATGCAGAGTACTGTACCTGTGATGAAGTAAATCTGTGGAAGAGAACTGGTCAGAAAGATTGCTCAGTTTTACAGAAAAGGAACTGGGGGTATTGCCAAGGAGGATGGACTAGAATCAAGTGCTCCCTTTCAGCAAAGACAAAAGGCACAGAGGACTGTGCTAGCTGAGGTGAACCCAGCAGGTTGAGGTTCATTCTTCCCTTCTATTCACACTTATGGGTTGACATTTGGATACTGTCAGATCCAAATGTGTCCAGATATACCCCAATACAATAAATAAAAAATACAGAAGTGATTCCTGTGGAGGTCCTTTAAGATTGTCAGGGGATTTGAGCACATAACATAAAGACAGAACCATAGAATGACTTGGGTTGGAAAAGACCTTAAAGATAATTTAGTTGCAATTCCCCTGCCATGGGCAGGGACACCTTCTAAGACACCAGGTTGCTCAAAGCCTAATCCAACCTGGCCTTGAACACTTCCAGGGATGGGACATCCACCACCTCTCTGGGCAACATATTCCAGTAGCTCATCACCCTCACTGTCAATAATGTCTTCCTAATATCTAATCAAGCCTACCCCCTTTTAGTTTAAAGCCACTCTCTCTTTTTCTGCCTCTACAATCCCTTGTAAAAAGTCCCTCTCCAATTCTCCTGTAGTGCTTTTTTTTTTACTGATGTCTGCTCTAAAGTCACCCCTGAATCTTATTCAAACTGAAGAGCCCCAACTCTCTCAGCCTGGCTTCATAGGAGAGGTGCTCTAACCTTCTCCTTCACCTGTTCCAACAGGTCCTTCCTATTTTGGAGGCCCCAGAGCTGGATGCAGCACTCCAGGTGGAGTCTCACAAGAGCAGAAAAGAAGTTGAGAATCACCTCCTTGCCCTGCTGACCACATGGCTTTGGATGCAGGCCAGGGTAAGGTTGACTTTCTGGTCTGCAAGTACACATTGCTTGATTGTGAACTCTTCATCCACCCACAGACTCAAGGCCTTTTCCCGAGGACTGCTCTCAATCCATTCTCATCCCAGACCTCACTTGTAATTGCCCCAGACAGGTTCAGGACCTTGCACTTGGCTTTTCTGAACTTCCTAAGCCACTCACAGGCCCACTTCCCAAGTCTGTCCAAGTCCTGCTGGATAACATCTCTTCCCTCCAGTCCATTGACTGCACAGCTTGGTGTCATCAGCAAACCTGCTGAGGGTGCCCTCGATCCCTTTATCTATGGCACCAACAAAGATGGCAAACAGTGCTGGCCACTTACATCTTCCAGCAACAAAGGAGTCAAGGCTTTGTGGCATTGCCAGGAAGACACCACAGTCTGTGGGACTGATGAGGCAAAAAAGTGAGAGAATTCACACAACCATAACTGAGCTGGCAAATGAAAAATGTAGGAAATGATAGGCCATTGCAGTCATTAGTGAAGATGACATGAGAAGGAAACTAGAACTTTTTTTGCAATCAGTATTTTTAGTTTGCATTTTCTTACAGAAAAAATATGATAAACTGCTTTGAAAAACACCCGTATTAAAGTAATGATTCAAAGTCAGGCTATAGAGGCTTGTAGAGGAGAGAAAATAATCTCTGAGTTAGAATTATGATAATATTTATGTATTGGAATTAGGCTGTGTTTTCATTATTTTTATTTTTATTGAGATGTTGGGAAGCTTTATTTATTTGTTTATTTATTTATTTATTTAAATATTTTTTAGTTTATTTTAAATATTTATAAAGACTCAAAGAGGCTCTCTAGGTGCTTCCAATTTAGATTTCATGATATCTAAAATTAGCCTCTAGGGTGGATCAATGGATACAGTCAGACATCCAGGCTCTCCAAAAGGGACATGATGAAAGAGACATTCTGCAAACAGCACAAAACATTCTGATGGCACACAGAGTCCATGAGTGAAGTTTTTATACAGGAGAACCATATGTGGGCTTCCTATCTGGCAGAAGATACCTCATGTATGACTCACTGTTTTTGAAACAATTTCTAAGGGTGACTGGCCAGTTCTTATGAAATACTCAAGTGTTGCATAGGATGTACTCCACTCTCGAGAATAAGATATCTTGGATTATTGTGTATTTTTTATGCAATACTACCCCAGTAGTATTAGAACTATTAGAACAAAACAGTGGGGTTTGCAGATGTTCAAGCAGAAGTCTTTATGATTGCTTTTTTTTCATTTAAATAAATTCTAGAATAATTTAAAAGTAAGTTAAATAAAGTTAGAAATAAATGTTATATTACACCCTATTTTTAGTACATTTCTTCAGGAAAATTTTTATTGGCCACAGAAGAAGGGATCGCTGGGACTATTGTACTCTTCTTTGAAACCAAGGGAAAAGATTTTAGCTACTGCCTGAAGGATGCAATTTCTTCAAACAAAAAGATAAAAAGCAAAATTCAAACTATCCCAGCATTATAAAATATTCCTATTGTGACATATAGATTTGTTTTTTCTAAATTGTGTTTCCACGTATTAGACATACTGGAGCTTATTTAGGGTTTGCTGACTGAGGAAGTGGGTCTAAGATTATTCTTCATTACTAAAAATATTTTAACCTATGTATTTTAACACACTGAAGTCAAAGAGTTGTGTTGGGAATGATTGTACCTTTGCATCCTTTCCCTCTCTGCAGCCTTGGGTTTGTGTTAGTGAACTCCAGGTCACTTACTGCAACTTAGTTATCTACTGTTAAAATATTTGCATGTTTCTTGACAATATTTTTGCCTAGACCACTCTCCCAAACAAGTACTTACAGTAATTCAAAATTTAGCTGGAGTGAGGGACATATTTCAGTTGATTTACATAGATTGAATCCTATATATTTTTTTTTTTATCTTAGGAGATTTTAGTAGCCTTTATTTAGTAAGTATTAGTCTTGTAGTCAGAAAATGAATACCTAAAAATTTAGTCCTGTATGTAGTCAGTTGGATGGGGGAAGAAAATGGAAGCAAACTAAAATCACACCACAAAACAAACAAACAAATGAGTAAACAAAAACCCTCCTTTCCAAGGTGGTTATAGCTGGGGTGCAGTGCTTCTTTTCTTTGTCTAAATAATGATAATGCATAAATGTAGTTAAATACTGGTACTGCAATACTGCAATAATACTGCAGTACTGCAGACCTACCCTCCTCAATGCATGCTGGAAAGGTTTTGCAGAGGGAGAACAGCATAAAATCACAATTGCACTCTTTTCACTCACACAATTAGAAGGACTGATTGTTTCATTCCCATGAAAGCCCTGGATTTTCAGCAGTCCCTCATACATAATTTTTCTGATATTTCAAGCTGCTGAATTATCTGCCTTTCAAATAGCACATATGTTAATTAAATTCTCCCTGTGGGTTTTGGCTACTGTGTCCGGGAGTCTAATAGGCCCTAAGACTGCCTCTGGGCTTCACCTAAATTGCACTAAAATCAGCCTTCCCATACCTGCAAAACACAATCTAGCTGCTGAGAATTTTGGGTATGAGTCACTCCACAAATATGTTAGATCTGCAATTAATTTTTTACTAGCTTCAGTTGATGAAGCAGCGTCTTCTGTGGTATCCAAGACCTTTTCTCTACTGTGTCTTGGAACTGTAAGTTTGAGAAAGCAGAGAAAGGCTTTTAACCAGAAAGCTTTCACAAGGGTTTTGAATACTTGTGAACAATGTGAGACCCCCAAATGTACTGAAAGGGCCAGAGTTTGACAAATGTTAATGCCTTTTATATATTCACATACTTAATTTGCAAATGAGCAATATTGATTGAGTGTGTTTCTTTAATGACAATGCCAAGCCGTGGAGTAGAGGTGACATGTAAATTGTCTTTTCTTCGCTCTCTCTGAAAAATGGATTTTGCTATTATGAGCCATTGTTTCTATTCAGTAGGCAGTTCACAGTTGAATGCATTAAGAACTGAGTTATCACAGAATAATGGTGACATGAACATGTTTCACCTTTGTTAGACTGTACATTTAAGATTTTTTCTGAATAAATTGTATTGATTTAATATATTTCACAAATGTTCCTACTTTAAAAGATTTATGTAGTCAGTACTTCCAATATGTGTGTTAACTGAAAGCTTTTTGCTGTTGAAATTATAGAAATGACCTTTGCTTTCATAGACCTTATATTTTGAGTGCTTATTATAAGGTACACAAGGTAGAATTAGGTAGAATTTAATTTCACTGGTTTACTCTTCACAGTTCTAACAATCAGTTGGCATTTTGACCATTTTTTTCTGTTTATTTCTGTCTAATTTAATTTTCTGGAGGTTATTTCAGTTTTGTTTGGTGGGGGTTTTTAATCTAAGATTGAGGACAAAACTATATCATTTCCTGTAGAGTCTTAACTTTCATATTACAAGAAAACATATGGATCAATTAATTCACAATCGTAAGTTATAAGCAGCAATCAAATGCTGCTTCTAATGGAACAATACTTATTAACAGATATGTTTTCATGTCTCCCTATTTTTGCAAGATTCTATTAATGAAAGGCCTAATTTGTTCTAAGTATTGTCAGTCTGGTGGCAAAATTCTTTGCATCCCTACTTAAAACACACTAAAATTAATGGCTTAGTCTTAATTGTCAAAATCTGCTCTCAGGCTTGCCAGGTTAAAGTCATCAAATATTGTTACAATCTGCCCAGAATAAAAGAACATCCTCCCTTGGAGATATTTAAAACAAGCAATGTGTTGGATCGGTCCTCATCACACTTCAGGCTTCCAGAAACAACTCCATTCTGATTCCTCCAGAGAAACCCACATCAGCAGAGTTAATGTTTAAGTTAATGACACAGGAAGAGTAATTCCAAAAGTTTCTTTGGAAATTAATAGCCAAAACTTTCTGATGAATTCTTCTTCCTATTTTCAGCATAATTCCCCTCAAAATTAGGGTCATATCCATAATGTAGACCACACTGACAAGCACCAACAAGAGAACTGAGAGGGCAGTTTGCAAGAAATTAAAAAAGAATTTTCCAGAAGGAAGAGGAATATATGATAAAATGCAAAAATGCAAGTTGAAGAGCTTAAAAAAAAGGAAGGGTTGGGGATATGACAGGCAGAAAGGGTAAGGAACATGAAACTGCAATAGATGATAAATAATAGTGATCCAGCTGGAAAGGAAGAATATGAAGAACTGAATGGAAACTGTTTAATTATCACCTTTGCATTATAATCTTAGTAGCTGCAGAACTCAGAATTACAGCACATTTCCCTGTCTCTACTATCATCACTCTTTTAATCCACTTTCTCTTTGATTCCTATTTTTCATTTAAAAACTTGGCCCTGCACCGGCTGATTTGGCTTTGTCTCACTTAATATGACTCTCTACCTTCCTTTCATCTTTTCCCATGGATCAGATATGTCAGTACATACGGCCATACAGGGGGAAGTATAGATAGTTACTGGGTTTTACCTACCTGCCTGTTCTAAATTTAGTATGATATTTCAGAGTCTGAAACATCTGAAACACCACTATCAGTGTTGTCTGGATCCTTAATGGTATTCACAGAATATACAAGATGAGATTTAGGAAGTTACTGTTCAAATAGCTGAAATATTAAAAATTCTAGAATGCACCTTGCTCCTTTTCTTTACCTTGTTCCCTTTTTGTTTTGATAGATGAAATGTATCAAACACACTCCCCAGTTATATCTCCACTTACTTGAAGCATAATCGCATTAGGAGGAGTTTTGCTTTCCTGGTGCCTTTACTGCTAATCTCAGATTATCACACACAGAGAAATAAAAGAAAGCAACATTAGGATTTCTACCTATCTAAGTAATATCTGCCACAGGAAGCCATATAACAGTCTTATCAATACAATAGGTGGCATACTGGCCTCAAAGATATTTCACTAGTATGCCTAACAATAAACATTTACTAGCAAGAGCAGGGCTCATTAAAAATACGTTTAAAGACTGAAATCCTACCTAAGAAGAGGAAGATAGCATGACTGTTAGAAGAGAAATACTAAAATTTATTTCTAACTCCAGACACTTAGTACTGTGCACTTGTCATTGCCATATTTGCACTTGTCCACAGCTAATCAAGTCCCTTTGGAGAGCAGAATGGATGCCTTTCACTCACTGGCACACATAGCCTGGGATGCAGTGTAGGTAGAAATCTCATGCACACTTGCAAATTAAACAATATTGGATTTGTTGTCTTGCCCTTCCGTCAAGCCACATGCTGACTCCCACTTTGTACCAAAGGATAAACTGGGTAATGCCAACTGGCCCCAATCCTACCCATGGTAATGACTGTTCAAATAAGTTAGCTGTCTAGTTGTGGGTATTTCACTGCTCATGCAGATCACTAGTTTAATTTACTAATACAGTGGCTATAGGTTTAACAGCAATGTGGAACATTATCAGGAAAAGTGCATTCTTCTGTACAGATTCCCTGAGCTTCTCATAGTAAACCAAGAAATTATTTCTGTGCATTGTGCATCTTATCTGGAAATAGACTAAGTAATGTGCTAAATAGATCAAGTTCTAAAATGTTTTTTTTGAGTATGAAGTTGGGTGTCAGAAAGTCAAAGTATACAGAGCAGATTTCTAAACTGCAGTGGAATTAATGCTATTCTGGATATGTGATATCACCCATATTTCAGTTCATTCAGAGTTGAAAAGAAACTGTATGATATCATGAACATTTTTTTGCTAATTCTGGGAAGTTTTGAGGGAAAAGCTTTGCTTATTTGCATTGTTTAATGTATTTAAACATGCTGAATTTAGATAAGCTGTATGTTGGGAATAAATCAATGTGAAAGCTATCATTTTATTCTATCACATGTGATAGAATGAAATAAAATTGCAAAAAAAGCTCAGAAAAAAGCTTTGCTGTATTTTAAGAGGTCCCTGCCAATGATTTGTAAGCCAGTCCCTTCTACTCCCATTGACCAGGGTATAACACATTTCCAGTGGCATGTCACTGTCAAAAGAGTGGTTTATGGTCTCCCATTTCAGTGAAAACAGTTCTGCAGCCTATAACTGTTGTAACTATACCAACAAAATGTTTCTATAGCAATTTGTTGACTATATTCCCAAATGTTATATCAACAGCACTTAAATAGATTTCAGGGTGAAAACCAGAATTTTATTTAGTATCCATAGGTACATTAACTGAGATATCCATACTGAGTATTGAGCTATTTTCACAAATAGCTCAAATTTTTACAGAGCTATTTTCCTCAAATTCTGTTTTACTCTCAGGAAAAAGATGGATAGGGAGCCTACACTGGATAGCACAAGCAAAATTAGGATCACAGGAAATGAAATACATCTCTCATGTTAAATGGATTATGAAAAAATAAGCACAGGACTCAATGAATCAGAAACATATTTTGTCCACATTTTGCTCATAGGACTCTTCCAAGTTAAATAAAGCAGTCAAGAGACCAGGTAAACATTACATAAGCAATTTCAAATGTTATTTTCCTTCTCAGGGAGATATAAATTTCAGCCAAAAAGTCATAGTAGTTTTTGTAGCACAAATTTTTAACAGGAAAAGAAACAAAGAGAGCAAGACTAGGAGAGAAGCAGTCAGAAGTGCATAAATATAATTTCTATAGATTCCAAAGGAAATATAGTGAGATGCGTTTTTTGCATTCAGTTTTGATGCAGCCTTTAATTACAGGTTCACATAGAGCTTTTTGCTTTAGTGTTGCTTTCAGGGTAGAGAATGGCAACTGTCCATGTAACGAGCAACTATTCAATTGCTGTTTTCTCATTTATGCCCAATGAGAGGTTCAACAGATTACCTACTGCATGTTATTTAAACCCTGCTCTGAATACAGAGTTATTCATTTCCTGTGCCTTTTTTTTCTGGTACTTCTCAGTGTAGTATCTGAGTGCTCTTCTTAGACTAATGACTGCTTCCACAACCATCTGATGAAATTATCATCCCCATTTCACAGATTGAGAACTGAGGCACACAGATACAAACGTCCAAAGTGCCCACTAATTTTCTCATTCAATCACAGACATACAGAACCTGATTTTTTGAAGTACTAAGAATTACACAGCAGTTCAGATGTTCAAAGCAGCATCCCACAGACAGTCATGGCAGCTGTAAGTGTACACAATTTCTGCAAATCAGACCCTAGAGCCTCAATAGAGGAAGTTAGAAAATAAGGATCACACAATTATGTGTGTCTACATGGTATGTTGCAGATATTTGAGAGATATCTGGGGCAGGAATGAACAATTTGGATACCACAAGCATCACAGTTGTGCTTATACAACATTCTAAATTAACTATTTATCTCTGTGAAGTAGGATATTTCAAGCCTGCTGCATCATTTTTCTGCTTTCCTCCCAAGAGCTTCTCACCTCAACTCATGGCCTCCTGCCTCACTCACTGTTCACCTGACTCCTTCTGCAGCAAATTACTCCAGAGTGCCTGTGACAATGACAAGGAGGGCTTTTTGTAATTGCACAGTCCTGGGCTATTACATGAGGGGCCTCCTTACTCTACCCTGATGAAATGCTCAGTGGTAAAAAACTAGTATATAATTATGTAACTCTATCAAAAAAGTCTAGTCACTAGGAAGACAAATTAAGATAGCACTGCCATTTCTTTGACTGCTTCATGGGCAGCAATCCTGAGCAAAATACTCTGGTTTAAAAATAAAAACATTCCTTTTTTTTGGTTAAAAAAAATCCAAACAAAACAGAACTGGCTGCATGAACACCTCTAGGTAATTTTAGCCCAAACAATCCAAGCTTGGGAAAATTATCAGAAACTGAAATGGAGTCCAACATTTAGCAGTCTTGAAATTCAATTTTTATTAAATACCAATTATTTTAGTTAATAAAAATTAATTAGGTGTTTAATTTTTAAGTTTTAGAAGTGCAATTATTAATTTGACATATTTCATCTAGCCCTTTGATATGGACTGATGCTTATTGAGATCATTACAAACTAAGGATATGAACAATAGTTCCTTTGTATCCAGTTAAACATATGTAATGGCTTGGTTAATGATGGCCCAAAGAGTAAAGTGTAATTAAATATGGGACCTTCTTAATTATATTTGGATGAAAGTATTCTGAACAGTGCACAATTCAGAATGAAAAAAAAAACAAACGTTTTTTTGTTTTTCACCTAGAATTTGGATTACAAAAGTACAGAAATCAGTAGAAAATACAATCTTCAGTGCTTTATTTTTCATTCTCCTTTATCTTAGAGTCTCATGACATATTAACATCGAGTTTTCAATCTTGTTTCTTTTTTTCTCACAGTCTTAAATCAAGAAGCTGGCAAATGTGCAAAGCAAACTCATGAATTTTAAACATGAGATAGATCAGGAATTTAGCTAAAGTGCTGGCCTTTATATTGTTTGAAATTCACCAGGTATCTGTTCCAGAGCAGTTTTAGACAGGAGGATCAGAGGGATTATCTATTTCTAGAGAACATTAATAAAATACAAAAAAATTCAGCACTTAATAGCACTGTTAGCTTCAGCGTTTGGGACCATTAAAGAGAAATACTTCAAATGTATGTTAAAATATTGTTAATTGTCACAGCAAATGGAAACAGAAGCAGATAAACACATTTTCAAGGAGGAAAGAAGTGAAAGGAAATACTACAGGTAATAGAAACCTATTTATGTTAAAATCTACTTCACTCAAAAGCAGATTAGATTTTAGGTAGAGTTCAGCCCAGGTAATTCAGACACCTGACTGGCATGCATTCTTACAAAACTCCTAGATGCCTGTCTTGAAGGTGAGTTGGGTTTGATGTTCCAGTCTCCCTGTCATATTCTCAACAGATAGAGAAAGAAACTGCTGAAAGAAGGGGGATCTCCCACCCCATTTTGTGTTCTTTCCCTTTTATATCAGAGATCTCTGTATATATACATCCCACTCCTTCTTTTGGAAAGGAATAATGGACCCAATAGGAAATACTAGATTCTTCTGTGTATTTGGGATGTTTGAGAATGGTGGTTTTTGCCTCTTAGTGAAATCTCAGATTAGATAACAGTAATTAAAATAGACCCATTTGCCCCAGCAGCAGACTTAACTGCAGAAGACCAAATCCACATCTCAGTGCAGCCATAGTCACGAAGTGTCTGGTCTGTGCACAGTGGCAGTGTCTGTGCCAGGCCTTTCCTTGAAGCTGGATCCCTTTCCAGTCCCTTGAGTGTGCTGGATCTGACTAGGAAGTGGCATAGCTGACAGGTCAGCTTAATTAACAGGTTAACTAATTACTCATGGAATGACCCCCAGCACAGGTCAAGTTTTGCTCAAAAAGCCACTAATTTAAGGAATGTGTCTACAAGGTTTAGCACTGCATGCAGTAGGTAAGCTGCATTATTTTCTGGGTTTTGAGTGGATTTCACAACTATAACTCACAGTATGTTCAGTGCTCAGGAGACACCACATTTGTTTGCAATTAGAAACACTTAAAAACAAAATGGTGTTTGGTAATTAGCAGGATTATGAAATGTAGTCAAAAATAACAAATATCTGACGCCAGAGAAAGGTCCAGAGAATGTACATAAAGATGTCTCTTGATATTTATAACTCCTTTGTTCTTCCTGTAGCCTTCCTGTCAATGCTGTTTTGACTCTGCCTCAGCACGTGGGGATGTAGTGTAAAATAGGCAGTATTCAAACTCTTATATTTTGCACCTGAGAGTTAAGGGAGCAAACAGACAGAAACTCAGCTGAGGTTATGGATGGGCCTCGAGTGGCCCCCTGGATCAGAAGAGGAAAGAAAGAAAAGCCCTTGGGAAATTTTATTATCTGGAAAGGACACTGATAAATTGGAGATATTCTGCAAAGAAAATTAGAAAGAAGGCATTGAAACATACTAAAAGAGAAGTCACAATCTGAGTTTTAGAAAGGCTGGAATACCTGGAGGAGCAGGGTAAATGTCAGAGAAAAGAATGTGAACTCGTCATCTCTTTACACTCATGTGTGTGCACTGTTATTAATATTCCCAAAAAAAACCCCAACAAACAACAAAAACCCACCAAAACCCAACCAACACAGTTTTAAATGGGAATATACAAACTGCAAATTCAGTCCCTGGGAGTGATTATTCTACAGAGCAGAGTTTCTTTATGAATTAAACCTTCCTGGCTCCATGCTGTAGAAAATTACCCTCAGATGTGGTGAATCTTCTGGAAACCTGCCTTCCACCCACTGTTTATGACACTGGGAAAACGCTGAGGAAGCACTCCTTTGAAACTGGTATGTCTGTGAGCTCATCCTTGGCATACAGCAGTGCTGAAACAAATTCATTCGTAGATATTAAATATACCGAGATAAGTAATATATGGGGTGCACTGTAAGCAGTATTAATCAGATAGAAGAAATGTGACTAAACATAGATGTTTAGAGAGGTGGTACAAGGCTGGACCAATAGTCTAAGAGGGAAGAAAATATGAATTAAGGTTTAAAAACATATCACACTTAGCACCATTTATCTGAGCAAAATTCAAACTTTTTTACTCCCAAGCTGTTCATGTACTTTTGGAAATTCTACACTAGTGTGTCTGTGCACATGTTTATATTCAAATAAATAGACTTTTTATCAGAGTGAAGTAAACAACCAAAAAACCAAAACCAAAATCAAACAATAATTAGAACTGAGCTTTTTCCTAATCCCAAAGGATTTTTTTGTGTGTGTTTTGTAGATACCAGCCATATACATTCTGTCGTACAAATTAATTTAAATTCGCTCTAAATTCCTTGGGATATTTCAACGTCTTTTGCCGTTCACATGCTTAGGAAAAAAGGCCCTAATCATCCTCAGCTGACAAAAACAAAGCCACATTGTAAGTTAAAACACAAAATGGAAGTATATAAGAATAAATCAATCTCTACTCCAAAATTAGTTATAAGTCCTGTAGTGGAATTATAGCAGGGTGGACATTACAGGTGTCAACAGTGTCAGGGGATGAAGTTATGCTCCACCTTTCCTTTATTTCTTTAATCTGTAGGAGTTTTCCCCCACACAATCTGTGCTGTAGTTAAAAAAAGCAGTATGCTCATGCAAGTGATAGTTTGAGCAGACAGCTGTTTATTGAGCTGTGCAGTTTTTCTACAAATAGCGTCCATGGCATTAACTGAAATTTCTCAACATTTTAAAATCTCAAAAATATTCCCTTTAACTTTTTTCTCACCCCTTCCCCCCTTACTCTACTTTTCTTATGGACTATCAATCCCCTGTACTGAGTTTAGCACCAGGACCCTTGAAGTGAAATGCAACAGGAGTCAAATTCTTGGGGTGTGTTTGGCCACCTACTATTCCAGGGTCAGAAAACCATCCCACTCTGAAATGGAAGAAAGGAAATAATTACCCACTGGCTGGCTTTATTTAAAAATGAGCTCAGAAACCCTCTTATGAGGTTAGGAAAGTAGACACCAATTTTTGTTTATATTTTTGCTTCATTTATCTTTGAATATTATTAAGTCCGTCCCAACAGCAAAGCATTGCCAATGAAGTCTCATGGATACATGGAGCTCATAAAGATACTGAATTTTCTTCTGCTGAGGCATGCTGAGAAAACCTGGCATCTGATCTGGTATTGATGCCATCATTTGCCATCCTTTCAGCACCATTTGGATTAGGAAAAAACCTTTTATTTCAAATGAAAAACATTTAGTAACTGCTTTTTTTTCCACCCATTGTTCTTCAAGTGTTGCTGAAAAATCTTGCTGTAGGAGACCTATCTTCATTGATTGTTGTGTATCAGATATTGAGCCAAGGAAAATCTATTGATAAACCAATTGCAACCATTTGAAAAAAAGGCACATGCAGTTGATTTTGAATAGCAATTTGTAAAGCACATTATGTACTGATTTTAATATGTCAGACTGTGTTTTCTTAAATGTGAAATGCTCAGTGTTGTTGACATGGGGGTTATAAGATTAGAAAATGGACTTCTGTGAAAATCTTTTTTTTCTGATTGTATAGCTACTGGGTATTGTGAATGATTTTATGCATGCTCCAGTTTTGCAGCTTTATAAAGCACTGCTTTTGTATGCACTCCTACACATATATCCACATGCACAGCCAACACTGACCCTTGCAGCTATGAATATTTGGCATGGAGATGTTTTATGACCACATGATTTATTTTTTTATAAACTAGAAAGCTCATTTTGATAAACACCCAGTTAACAAATTTAACACATTTGGTTTTATTCTCCAGAGAAATAGAATCAAAAACTTCAAAATTTGTCTTTTTTTATTTCTCTCATTAAAAAAAAAAAAAATTAATGCAAGTCCCCCAGATTTACAGACCCAGCCACTGAAGACAGGAAGAGCTAAGTCTTGGTCATACTTACAGCTTGCTTACTGGGCTTTAACCAACTTTAAAATCCCCTCAACAAAAAGCTCACTGCAAATTGACAATGTTATAACATTCTTAAGTCAAAGAAGTTCTCATGAACACATAAGAAGGCAGAAAGGCAAGAACAAGCTATTCTACAGAATTAAATTGGACTGATGATCCACTATATGCTATGTCTTTTGCACAACAGAACATTCCTGATATTTAATAAAGTCACATCAAATTCATGGTAAAGACAGGAAAAAATGTTAAGTGGATCTATACCATACATTTATATGTGCAGATAATAATGTAAAGCGGCCTGTATGTGCATGTATACACAGTTTTTCATGTACTTATGTATAGATGCATACGAATATATATCTGTATATATCAGTGTTATATGTGTTTCCTAATATTTCACTTTGCTATAACCATAGAGTTGCAGTTTCAGTGACTGTAGTCCAGAATTCTGGAAGGTGAGAGGTTATTACAGGAAAGCATTACAGTGTGCTCACTCTATTCTTACAATTTTTTACTAAGCATCAGTTTTTGGCCGCTGTCAAAGACAGAATATTGGTAGATTCTAAATCTGACCCCATGGTGCTGTGCTTGCTTTTAAAAGTAAATAATTTTTATTTTTAATACTTCAAAGTAAGATCATGTCCTATAGTAAAAATATGTATATATGCAGTGCATGTGCTCTTCAAGGGCTATCTCAGCATTGAACAAATATTTCATATTTGTGCTGTATACTTTAGATCTTGAAAACCAAACCCTTGCTTATGTAGCTCTTCAAAAAGGGGTGATCTCTCTTCCTTCGTGGCTTTGACTCTATGTGACATTGATTCAGCCATATACCAGGAACAGTTAAAAGCTATTTCAGGCACCTGTGGAACTTGTCCTTTCTTCCCCACTGATGTCCTTGCCACAGGAACATATTCCCACAGGATCCTGACATGCCATTACTCTTTCAACAAAACAGGCTTTCATTTCAGCAAGAGTTCCTTCATTTTCCAGCTTCAGATGAATTTTGCTTTGACAGTTTGTCCATAAAAGGCTCATCATTTTTGATTTTGGCTGCTAATAAAATTGCTTATTGGCCTCAAATTGACCTGTCTATTATTTTAAACAGTTAATTCTCTATTTCTGACACAATTCAGCATAATTGACCACCATCTTTCTAGACTGCTTTCTACTTTTCCATTCTCTTTATTTTTTTTTTCTTTTAAATTTTTTTAAATTCTTCTGTTAATTAAAATGGCTATGGAATTCACTGAGTTAACTTCATGCTTGGGTGAAGAATTTTTAAAAATTCCCTTAATTCATTAACAAATTCACTGTTAATTTGATTAGTGAAGGTAAACCTTACAAAGATGCTGCTCCTTCGCCTGAGCCATTCTGAGCTGGAGGATCTTTTCCACACATAGAGAGATCTTTTCTATTTTAGCAAGGTGATTAGCTAGAACTAAATATTTTCTAGTTGTCATCAATCAGTAAAGACCTTATACATATAAATCCACAAATAAATGTATACTATATGTGTGCATGAAACTGTTATGATGTTACAGACTTTTCAACAGTAATTTTTCCAATGTTTCATAAGCATTCTGGTTCACTGAGATGAACAAAATTTGAGATAGAACTTAAAAAAATTGTATACACAGGACGTTTCATCCTCTGACTAATATCAAGCTCTGTGTTAGAGACTGCATACTTATTAGTATGCAATATACTTTGTTCTTTTCTTTCTAAGCCTGAGTCAACACAGCCATGCTGTCTTCAGTCAGTGCTGCAAACATTTCTTATTCCATAAAGAGACCTTTTAAATTTTAAGTAACTTGCATGTTCTTAAAAGCTAGCAAGATGAGTGGTAATTACCACGTAGAATTGCAGACATTAGTAGGAGACACTGGTCTTTACTCCTGCTGATACATGCTAATTAAAAAAAGGAGAAGTGATATTGGTAGCAGTAATCTTGAACTCTGTGTGGATATAACATGACATTACTGGGTCTTCTCTGTTAAGCTTGAATAGCATGTTGCAGCAGTACAGGCAGCAATGCCCAAGTTAAATAAAGGAAGGAGGCACTTTTAGAAGGACCTTGCTGGATTTTCATCTGTCTTCAATATTTCAGCATTAGTAGACTCAGTTCCACTCTAGCTTGTCACACTTGTGTCCAAGATAAAGATTATGTTTTCCCTTTCATGACAGGACAACAAAGAATAGCTGAGCTTGGAAAGGAGCTCTGGAGATGGTCGAGTTCAGCTCAAAGCTGGGCTTGTTAATTAGCCAGATTTTAATATTATGAAGGCCTTGTTAATATTGTATTAGATTGCAGTACCTGACCAAGGTGAATAACTACAAAATTTTAAGTAAGTTATTTAAACCCTGTTGCTTTTATTAATCATGTTTGTCATTTCATCTTTCATAAGCCCATGTTGGCCACTCACTTTGTGTCCAGCACATATTAATGTTGCCTGGGAGTACATGTACATTTTATTATTTCAAATATTGTTTTAGACATTTTTTACTTCTTAGTGATATAAAATTAGTGAAATTCAAATTATATTTTAGGATCAAGTTTCCAACTTGGCTAACTTAAAAATGCTGATTTTTTAAAGTAAGTTTTCATTTGCATATGCAGATTTAGCAGCATTTCTAAAGAGGGTCCTGTTTGCCCCACAGTACCACCCAGAGCCCTGTGCAAGCTCTAAATCCTGTGACACACTTCTGCAGCTCTGGCTTGCCATGGAAACCTCAGGCAGCATCCTCATGAGGGAAACTGAGTAACTGGAAAGGTGATAAAGCACTGCAACTCGCTTTTACCTTATCTTGTTTTCATGTCAGAGGGTCATCATCTTCACCCTTCCCTAACAATAATATCCACAAAATTCCTTGAAGGAAGAAAAATATCAGCCCTTGCATCAAATTGCGAGCTTCCCAAAAGAAATGTTAGCCATTTAAAAAAGAAAAAAGAAAAAAAGATATTGTAGACATTTCCCTCTTTGTAATTTCTGCTGTGGCTTTTGAGTCATGTATGTATTGTTAATTTTTCTTGTATTTGTCAGAACATATTGAAACTGCTTCTTTAAGAAGGTGTTGCTGTTTATGTTCTCATATCAGATTGATAAGGACTAAATTAAAATCACCAGTCTCACTGCTGTCTGAAAATGCATAGAGATGCTTCTCACAGAAAGTCTAATCTTTTTCAGGCTGAAGGAATACCAAAAGACTCAGCTGTGGTCTCTGGGTCACATCTAGCACAGTTCCACCGTGACCTTAAGTCATTATCACCTGGCAAATGTCTTCTGACCTATGGGAAATCAGTTTATTTTCAAACTTCACCTCCTATAAAATGCTGGATTTCCTATATATTTCCATGTCCCTGATGCAAGGCATGACAGCTAAGCAGACAGGCTGAGAATTGAGTGAGCACAGGCACTGAACACCTCTGCTCTGCTAGAAATGGCTTCTTCACAGCAGTCATGAAACCTGGTGATGCAAGCTACGTACAAAATGCTTACTGAAAACCTGGACAGTCCTTTGTCTTTGGAGAGGTAGGAGGGGCATGTTGCTAATGCTGCCATTAGAAATCACCCTAAAAATGTCACTGTATGAAGGAATGCAAATTCAAGGCTTGAGGGAAGAAGGGAGAACAGCCCTTCTATTTGTTTTATACCCATTTGGAAATGTGAAGGAACTGTTTCAAAATTAAATTGCCTGATCCTAAAAAAAGCTAATAATCACCAACTGCTACTGAAGCACTTAATTCTAATTAATCCCTCATTAACACTCAGTTAGGATGCCACTCCACATATACCCAATAGGAAGAAATAAATGAGATGAACAATTGATATTCTGCACTACTGTACAGAGTATTTTTTCCATTAAGCCGCATTCAGCATCAAGAGTGTCTCATTTAGTAGTGTCAGAAATCATCTCAATGTCCTTGTTGTGCTGATCAGAATGGATTTTTCTAATATTTTGGAAAGAAATGTTATCTCAAATCAGCATATTCTCACTTTATAAAAGAATCAGATATTTTTAATTAATTTTAAATTCCAACAAAGTGTTATGGATTTAGGATAATTATTTGTCTTCTAAATTGGAGGGATAGTTTACCAATTTCTGTTAATTGCATTTTGTGTATGGATGGAAAATGAAGTGATTTATGAGAATAAGCATTGAAGCTGCACTTTTAATTTAATAAACCTTAACTTCTGATATTATTTGGCATTCTCTTTACAATATTGATAGCTGCAGTGATTTTACTGAGAGTCTCACAATGTATGGTGTCTTAAATCAAGCCACAGCCGCTGGAATTAAATCTGCTTTTACTTGATAAAGTAAGTTGCTGTCCCTCACATTAGGAAACAAGAAGGAAGGGGGAAAGGGGATACTTGTCACACTACATTGGGTTAGTGGCATTCTTTAACATCTGGACTGAAATGATATTTATAGATTTTTTTTTCATTTGTTTTTGTCTCATTCAATGCTTAACCATGCTTTGGAAACCTTAAGTATGTCACCTGATTCCATTTTACCCTGGTTCAAAGATTCAAACTTGGATTCTAAATTCAATTTCTCAAAAATCAGGAGGCTTGGAGTCTTCACATTGCTTGAAGTCTCGAGGCAACATCGTCTCATAAGAAACAGATTATGATGGTGCTACATGAATCATATCTGTCAATATCTGATTGTCCATATCCTAATGCATGATAGAGATATAGCATTGTCTATTTATAGATTGTGGATTTTATATGAATCTGAATGAATATATAAATGTTTATACATGCATAACCAATATCTAGCTGCCTTGATAGCTATGGACACATATGCTTATAAATGTCATATCTTATAAAATGGATGACAAGGCACAAAAATCAGTCTCATGCTCAGGAACACCAGTATTATTAAAAATGCTTGTTTGTTAATTTTTTTTGGAAAGAGTTTTTAACTCAATTACTGTCTATGCTGGTCTTTTGATCCAGAGTTACTTAGAATTTCTCACAACCCATCATAAATATTATTATCAAGCATTTCCATTAAATTTAATTAATCTTGTGTTTCTAATGCTGTGGTTATTTTGCAAACCATCAGACTACCAGAACCATTGAGAAAAACCCATGTAGGAACATATGACATAGATAGTTTTTAAAATGTCATACTTCTGATCGTGAAGGCAAATTCATTTAATTCAAACATTTATTCTGTGATAAAAAGGGTACCTGGAGCCTCAGAGATGTGGTTGCATGCAAAAAAAAGTGGCAAGGTCTCATTTTCTTCATGATTTTCTTGTCACCCTCCAAAACAACTCTATATACACCCTTTTTAAAAACTCTACTAGCAATTAATATAAGTAAACCTTCTCACAACAATTCCCATGATAAGGAAATCTTTTCTAACCAGATGGACCTTTCCAACTGCCTGGAACAACATTTTACAAGGACTATTAATTGAGTCTGTTGTAATTAGATAATTAATACAAGGAAAAGTACTTGATGAAAAGCGTGGATTTAAAATTTTTAATGATGTATCATGAATTAGCTAGCACAATAAAATGAGTAGCTGAGTTTCCTATTTCCCATATTTCCTGCTTGAAAAAATTAACAGTCCAAAGGTTTTCAGTGCCTGTTTGGAACATCTAAATGTACAATTTCCTGGTCTTAATTAGAAGTATAATAAAACATTTTCATGGGCTGTCAAACATGGAAATGCATTACTTTTCTTAGCAGATATGGGCTTATAGTTAAAAACAATACATCTATCAGATGCTAAATTTTTCAAAGCTGCAGAAGTCTCAGCGTTATAGACTTCTCCTTTTCTTCATAACCTTTTCAAACTCATATCCCTATGAATCACTCTGTGAATTCCAGTGATTTGTGTTGGCTACACTGCAGCAGACCTGGAGGATGGTGTGAATTGTGCTTCTGTCAGTTTTTCCACTAAGCAATTCCTTTGACAGCAGCCTGGATTTGATGGAGTAATTGGCCAACTCTACAGCTGTGACTGAAATACCTGCCCAAAGTCAAGGGCAAATGGAAAGGTCTCTGAGACATCTTAATCCTCAGAGAATTATGAATTTTGCACCCTGTTGTATTAAGGTTTATATTTACTATTTTTTTGCTCTGTCTGAATGACAGATTTTCTTTTTTTCATATATGAATATAAACTTTGGAAGCTCTAAAAATTATTATTGGTCTACCTCTATACTTTGTAAGGTATACACTTACAGCAAAAACCAGTGTCATTTCTATTAGCCTGCATACTGGTCCTGTCACTATTTTAAAATGGAACAGTTGAGGCAAGTACTTTATAATCCTACAATAACATCTTTTTGGTTTTTTGGTTTGTATTGGTAGGGTGGAAGGGTTTTTTATCAGTAAGATTTATAATCCAAAATCTTATCTGTGTAGCAGAAAAAAACCACTATGACCTGTTCATGCTGAAAGCTCTTGCTAGAGAGTAAAGTGAAAGGACTGGATATATTTTCTGAGCTCCTACATGATATGCAGAGTAGACTCCTGTCAGGTATGCTCAGGAAGCAGGGCATACCCATTTTGTGTTCATTCTTCCTAACCCCAAAGTTTCCTGTTTGTATGGGTTATTCCTGAATGCCACAGCTCAGCTTCCAGTCCAAGTTACTGACCTGTGGGAATTAAGGAGGATGCAGACACAGATGACATGCACATATATGGATGAAAAGATGTATAACCTCAGTAAGGTCTTCTTTTCATTTCAGAAGAAAACTATATTTCTGATATTTTTCTACAATATATATTGGAACTTTCAGTGTTAATTAAAGTACACAACTTTATTATCATGATATTATAGCAATAGTATTTAATTTCTCCATGAAAATTACGACACAAATTGACCATGTGCCCAAACACATCATGTCAGATTGCCCTTCCATTCCTGAACAGACATAAAAACCCATGTGATATGAAGCTGTCACTGATGTCAGTATAAGAAGATCAGATAGTCTGTATTGCAAAGCACAGGGAAAGAAAAATGGGGAAATAAAGGCCTCTGGGAATTGCCATATAGCTAGAGCTGCTCAAGAAGTACATATATGAGCTAGGGCATATGTCCTCTCTTCTCCTCCAAACAATCTCTGACAGTGTAAAATTTCCCTCAAAGTACATTTCCACAGGAGGAGTAATAGGAAATACCCAAGATACAACAAAATACAAAAACAATTGAACCAGCTGTAGTTGTCTCCCCCTAACCAGCAACCCTGTGGTGGGCTCCTGCCAGCTGCATTTCAGTGAGCCCTCAGTAGACAAAGTTTTTTTGTTTTTAGGAAGCAGTTTGTGGGCTTCATGAACAAAAGTAGATCCTTTTCTAATTTTCATGTTTCTGAAGACCCTCTTCTTTGCACACCACACTAATTGTGTATGCATGAATAGCCAATCCAATGTTGCAGGGGAGAAAAATGCCTCTTTCCCCTCAAAACATTGGGAGTGCAGCTTACCCAGCTGGAAAGTTTGTGCAACATTGATCTTTATTGTTCAGAGCTTTTTTATGCTTTAGATTAATTAATTACAAGTGGTATGAGATCACAGTTTATTCTTCCTTGACACCTGGCTTGGAGAATTTGGGGGAACGTGACAGATCCTTTCTGGGGTTTCCATGACCAGTGAAGCTGACAGGGATTAATAACTCTTTGCCCATGAATAATTTTTATCTGCCAAGATGCACTCCATAGTCCTCCAAACTTTGCAGTGAACATGTTGCCTTTCCTCTGAGTCACACATTCCTGTTGGGGCTTGCACTGCAGAAATGTTGTCTGTCCTTATGTGTCTGCTCTTGCTGGAGCATCTGTAATTGCTGCACTTGTATCATTTTGACCTGTCATCCTCATTCATCAACCAAGTTAAGTTTCCAGATTGCAGGGACTATGCAAAATCTTAGAAGGCTCCATTCTAAAACACACTCCCAAAACAAATGCCAAAGAAAAACCATGAAGGTCAAAAGTTGATTAAAAGCCTGTCTACTTAAAGTGCCAGAGTCAAGTAAATTTTATATGCACATTTCTTGGTCTTCACCCATCACAGGTATCTATCATATCAGCTACTGCTTTTCTCATTAATGCCATTGTGCATCTAAGACTCAAAGTACCCTCAGTTCTCATTAGCTTCAGGAGAAAGCTGTGATTTAAGCAACTTTACATAGAGATTCATTTGGTATAATAAAACCTTGGGAGTGGTGTACTTTTTTCTAAATCCACTGTTTTTAAAATAAGATTTAAAATTGGAAGAAAATCATTTTGGCAATATGAAGAATGCCTCGGATTACTTAAGTGTAGCAAAAATGAGGAGATGTTTTATTAGTAGTTTTGCTACTTCAAATTACTAGAAATACAGTAAAATCAAATTTGTAGAGAATTTGGACTCTGCTCAATTTCAGTGAAAAGAGTAAAAAAAATCAAACACATTGATTGAAGTGGGGGTTTGAATAATACATTTTTTGATTTAAAGTTGTTGATTGACAGTAACCTATGCTATCACAACCAAATGTGTCCATATCTTTTCAAAATGAAAGCTGAGCTACATGTCTTAACAGGAATCTTGACAAATAACATACAGTTAGCTGTTGCTTAACATAGAGTAACCATGCCCTTGTCCATCATTAATCTGCCTCTGCCACGTTGCATAACTGCGCCTGGGAAAACACAGGCACACCCAGGCAAGGAATGAGAACCCAGTGAGCAAATAACCTTCTGCTAATCATGGAACATGAATGAATTTAGAAAGCATGATCATTTGAACTCATCCAAGGAAAGCTCTGAAACTCTGTACCTTTTGTGGGGAGGTAGAGATAAAGACATTATGTGAAAAAAAATTATTATTTAGAAGCCTGCCTGTGTAGAATTCTTCATTTAGTGGGATAAATAACACTGGGGAACACAGAAATGCTGTAGAACACTGTGTGAAAATGTGACTGACCAGAAGGAACGTGACACATTTCAGAGAAGGGGAACTGAGCAGGTACCCTGAACTTCCCGAGGTGGAAGGACTGAACTGGTGTCAGCCAGATTAGCTGAGGAGTGGCCCTGACTCCTTCCTACCTATTGCCTCAGGCCCTCAGCAGGCAGAAACTGCAGGGTTAGGCACGACCCAGACAATTCCTTCATTCTGAAAGCTCAGAAGGAGCTCTGATTGGAGCTGTATTTTCTGTGCTCAGCTCAACTTCTGCCGGTAAGGCCGTGGGCAGTAGGCTCAGGGTTAGAGAGGTTTTCCAAAAAGGCATATATCTCACTGGGACAACAGAAAATACACCATTTTCATACTTCCCACCAAACGTCTTGAAATCTGAGGAGATATAGCTAATATAATACACAATGACCAGATATAGTTCCTCATCTAACTTTGCTTCCAACCTTAAATGAGCTTCCATAAAGCTTGGAAGTTACTTTAATAATCCCTACTTTGTACCCTTATAACTTAAGACAATTGCAGAAACCTACCCAGGAAAATGAAAATCCCACTTAGAAGTGAATCTAAGCTAAAAAGATGGGAGTTATCAGAGTAGGAGATGACATCTGAACTAGTGGCCTAGACTCTGGCAGCCAAGAGAAATAGGTATTTCTTGGTGCCATTCTTTATTTCCTGATGTGGGTATATAAAACAGGCATGAGAAACTGCATTTCCAGGGTCTTTTTCTCCCTACAAACTACACCAGGAGGCAAGGCTGCTTCCCAAAATGTAGGTGCTTCTCTAAACAACCAACATTCAGTGATAATGAGATCCATTCTCTAGTGAATGAGGCTTAACTTGCTGCCCTTGCTGTCCATTTTCCTTTTTATGTAGTCCTTGTGCATTGCTTGGATGTTATTCAGTTTGTTGGATGGCCTGCTAAAATATAAAATGCTTCAGAACCCCATGCTATTCCAGAAAAACAGTGAAACAGAAGAGCCATTACACTCATTTTAGCCAACTTGCATCACTTCAGGGAGAGATTACATTTTCATGACTACTTGGTGTTCCAAGAGCAAGGCATGGCTATTACACTCAGTTTTGAGCTGCGCAGCCTTCCTGTTTGATTTACACAAGTATGAAAAAGTGAAAAATTATGACCTTTAAAATGCATTAATAGGTGCATTACTACTGAAAGAAAATGAAAAAAAAATTCTTCACTTCTCAATGCATCTAAGAGACTACTACAAAACTCAAATATTTAATATTTTTCAAAGCTTTGTGGCTGTAAAAAGAAATGTTGATCTCAGCCATGTGGGTTGTTTGTTCCTTTGGGTTTCTCTCCTGAAAATTTAACCAGGAAGAAGCATTATCTTTTCCCAATTAAGCTCTTCAAAACTAACTCAGCTTCAGTCAATCTTCACAACCAAGTAAAAACCATAACAGAGAGGTTTAAAAAGGAAAGCTGACATACTGTCTGGCACTGAAACTAAAAATTTTGTAGTATCATTTAAAGGTTCTTGCAAATTACTTCATTTTTTTTTCTTTTCTTTTCTATCTTGAGCTGAACTTTTGACAGACATATTAACATTTTCTTTGTTCATATTTGAGTGCTGAATTGTCATTAATTACCATGAACATTCTGCCTGCATAAAAGAGCTAACAAACCTTTACCATCGACTTTTGCATACATATGTTCTGCTTACACATGAGGTATCAAAGACTGAGAAGAGGAAATATTTACTGTAAGTAAATTAATATAAGTGGGCCCAGGAGCCTTTTAGAATGTAGAGTGGATTACAAGTTGAAAAAAAAAATTCCTTTCCCCATGAACTTTTCAGAATCTACAGCCTCTTTTATCACAAGTCTGAGGAAAAGAAAAAAAAAATAACCTTTTCACTTAATGGCCAAAATAATGTATTATACTTTCTCTAGGACAGAAACTGTTTTTCAAGCTCTTTCATGAGGAGGGGCGGCATAGGGGGTAAAATCATCTTACAAATCTTCTTCTGCTAACATGAGCAAAATATTTAAATAAAATTTCTCCTGATCTACAAGAAAACACTTTTTAATGGTTTATAAAAATAGCCGATATCCATATTATTCAAATACTAGTTATATATTATTCAAATAATAATTGCAGGCTATTATACAAATAGTAGTTACATGCTGAAGATCTAATCATGCCATGAGAAGTTCAGTACTTTTTACTCCACAAAACCAAATGCACTTTTGGACTCATACACAGTAAGGAATGTAAGGTCCACTTTTTGGAGTGTTTTTAAGAAGGAAGGGGGAAAACTTTCAAAGCAACAAACAAAACCAAGATAAATTGGTTTTGTTCTGCTTAATTTTGTTCCTCTTCTTACACTGAAGCTTTTCTCTCTTTTCCCATTATAGATGACTTGCTAAAAATACTAACTCTTGAATTGTATTCAAGCCACCTTATTTAATACTCTTTTCCCAAGTCCCAATCCCATACCAAGATTTGCTATTTAGAAATTTTATTTGTGATTGCAATAGGTGCAGAAGAGGACCCTAGGCAAAAAAAAATTGATAGATCCATTTAACTCAAAATGAAACCTCATAGTTTTACATATTTTAAATGATTACAACAGAAGCTTGCATTAAATATAGTCACTTCTGAGACTGGAAGTCTGGAAGACAAGAAAATAAAAAATATCACCACTGCAATCCAGAAAACAAGGTATTCTCTAGTTAGGTTTTACTTGTCTGTGTTTTGATGCTTTACTTTATTTTGTGTTATTACTTAGATTTGAATTTCCCTGCATGCCTCGCATTTACTTTCCCTTTATTTACAGGTCCCTTCTGAGCATGTAAATTGTCTCCATTGCCACAATCCCTCAATTTGTTTGAACATCTGTTATATGAAGCACTTTAATTGATTAGTTCATTCTCAAAAAAATTTGTCATGTGGCTTGGATGAAAAATGTTATTGAGATGAAAGAAACCCCCAAAAAACCGACTCAGAAAGCAGAAAGCCCATAGCCAATAATTCCTTTAGAGCAGTTACAAAACTCTACACAATAATTCAATAAATTCAAGACATTAGCAAAGACACAATTTTTGATCCCAGCTTTGAGCAGTTATTAAGCTCAAAAGGAATCATCAATCAGGGTTAGGAAAACAGGGTCTTTGAAACACTCTTCCTGAGGCATATAGTGCTGTGCACTAATTAAGTTTATACTGTATTATTTGTCAGGTTATTAGTTATTTATGACAATATCAGCATTGATAATCTTTTGAAGTATAGGTCACCATTACTTAATTATGTATGATCAAATCTAGAATTAATTTCTACATTGTATAGAAAGACTTCACAGTGGATGCACAGATGTCTGAGCTTAAAGTAAATAGAGATACTTGGGAAACAAGGTAGGTATGATGATTTTGGAAGATGCTCACCTGGCACTGGGTAGGTATCTCATTCGCAACAAAGACTTCCTTTGTAGTTCTATGTTTTAATGAAGTTATTTGGTTTCTGATTTAGTCTATTTAATTTTTTTTACCATCTTCCATCTTGCAGCATAACTAGTCTTGCTGCTAATTTTATTAATATTGCTCTTATGCATAAATTCCAGCAAGGCTTAGCTAGTAGGTTCTTCTTCTGGAACTATTCCAGGCTAAAATGTGTCCCAAATTGGTGGCAATTCCACTGGGCTCCTAAGACGTGCACATAAATACACACATATGCATGCAATATATACATAGTCATCCAAAATGACCAACTATGAATTAAATGCATGAAGCTTTGAATGATAGTTTTGTTTCTTTCATGCCAAGAGTTTATTCCATTTAGATTTTTTTGAATTTTCAGTTCCCATAAACTCAGAAACTTAAGTTTATCTTTATTTCCTGTGCCTCTCTGTACAAGCACCAACACCTCACAGCCAGGTGAGTCAGCATCACAGCTCTGCAGCTCTGGGTGATGTACTAAGACCTGATACAGCATAACAGTGCTGGTCTACCGAGTATTGCACCTCCAAATGTGAAAGAAAAGATGAACCTTCTTTCTTTCTCAAACTGAGGCTAAAGACCAAAGAGAAAAGTGATGATAAACCAAAAATCTTCAGTCTAAGCCCTGTAAGTTGGGAAAGAAAAGGAATGCTGAAAAAGAGGAATTATTTTGAACATCAAATGAACATTTATGTCATTTTTGGCTCTGCTAACACAAACCAATCCCAGAGGTTGACACTAATTCCAGTGCAGCCTGTAATTCCAGTTATACAATCTTCTATTACCACTGCTTCTGTGTGGAATGCATGGAGCTTATGGTAGCATCTTGCTGTGTCTTTGTGTGCTGTGCTCCAATTGCTCCAGCATCATTATGATTATTAGCTCTAACACTCACTAAACACTTTCACTGCCTCATCTGCTTTATGACTCTTGCAGAGAATGTATTTCATTATGACTAGTAAAACAGAGGTATTTAGAGAAGTATTTATGGATTAAATACTATTAAAATTTTAAGAAGAGGATATTTCTAACAGAGCTTGTTTATCGTATGAGAAATATCAGCCACAACAACAAAATCAAGAAGAGCAGAATGCACTCCAGCTGCCTCACATTTATATTTCTTATTAAAAATTTTATAATAACTCTGCTAAATCCCAGTCTAAATACACATAAAAAAAGGCTGAAATGCATGTACCACATGGAAAACAATGGTGCAACAGCCACTTACACCTTTTCAGCATTTGTCTCACATTGTGCTAACACATCTCCTAGTCCCAACTTGGAACAGCAGGTGTTGTTCCATGAATCATGAATTATACCCAATTACATTTGTTTTCTGTTGTGAAATATTTTTCACAGAGGAGTGAAATGAGAGTAAAACTAATTGAAGCCTTAATAGACATTAATCTCATCTCAGGTAGAACAGCTTGAATCAGAAGCAGCTTTACTGAAACCAATAGCACTGATCTCCATTGCCTTGTAATGGATAAAAAAAGCAGAACATGGACATTTTATACTCATTTAGTACAGGTCCATGAAACAAGTTAATAACAAGGAAGGTCTGCCATAGGCTTTCTATACTTCCTGTTCTGGGTTAACCCTGGTGGTTTGCTAAGCATCACACAGCTGATTGCTCACCTCCCCAGCTCTCAGTTGGATGAGGAATAAGGAAAAGAAAGAATAAAAGCAATAAAATTGGGTAAGATAAAAAGACAAAAAAAAAATAAAGTTAATAACTGAAGGATATGCAGAAGAAGAGACAAAAAACTCAAAAGCCCCCAACTGTTGCAAAGGCAATCACTCACCACCTCCCACAGGCTGAGCAATGCTCAGACATTTCCCAATCAAAAGATTGCTAATCTCCCTAAACCCCCTCTTTTCCCTTTTATTGCTGAGCATGATGTTATACAGCAAGGAATATCTCTTTGGATTGTTGAGGTTATCCCCCCTTCTAACCTGTCTGCATGCCCCAGTCTACTCTTTGGAGTGGGGCACACTGAGAACCAGAGAGAGCCTTGACGCTGTGAAAACACTGCTGGAAAATTAGTGCATTGTCAGTTGTGTGGTAACAAATCTAAAACAAAGTGCCATATAAGCATCTATGAAGAAAATTAACTCACTCTTAGCCAGTCTCAGTACATCTGCCTTATTATAAATTGGCATAATTATTCTGATTTTTTTTTTAAATTTAACCTGGAGTTCTAATAACTGGTAATTGAAAAAAAAATTTAGCTTACACACTTCAATGATTACCTCTGTGCTATTTGAAACTAACGGTGCTGCTTAAACTATGTTATTTGAAAACAATTAACATTCATTCTCTCTTCCCATTTTAAACCCCTACTAGCCTGTTTCTAACCAAACTGTGGAAGAATTACCACTTTCAAATCATGTTGGCACTTTTTCTAGAAATAAAACAGTCAAATATCTCTGGCAATATATTACATGTATAAAAGAAATTAAATATATTGGACACTTTAATTTCTGCATACCTTAGCATTGTTAAGGAAAAAATAGCAATTTTTCTGGCTTTAGATGAAAGTACATGTTCACTAAGAGTACAACTTAAGTTGGTTTTCATGACAGTTTTGGAACCTGGAACTCACTTTAGAGTTCTGTGCTGTGCTCTGAAGCAGCAGTGACTGTTCTCCTTAGGAGGGCAGACCTTAGGGCATGCACTGCTCTGAGAAGAGCAGGACCACGCCACAACAGGGGCCCTTCTCATTCCTAGCCGTGAACACCAAGAGCTGAGAGACCCGAACTGAAAGCTGAGAACCAGAAAAAGGGATCCAGAACTGCAGAGGGGCTGTTATTTTTGGTGTAGCCAGAGTGCTTTGAGGATGTGTCAATTCTGTTTCCAGATCCAAACTGGCTTGTGTGGAAGGCCGATGTTCCCTGGGCCTCCACTGTACCTCCCAGTACCTTCAGCTGACTCACGGAGCAGCAGCTGAATTGCCTTTGTATCTGCATCTGGGAGCAGCATCACAGGAGCAGTACCACATCTCTGTCTAGGAAAGGCTGGTGGGAGAAGATCTGCAGCACTGTTGTTAATGAGAGATTTCAAATTGCTTAAATTTCAGAAAATATTAATTCGTGCAATTATTGTTGTTTCTAATAGAAGAAAAGCAGTCTGCTGCAAAGGTGCTACATTACCTCACAATGAAATGTATTGTCCTTTGCTAGCATATTACCTTTTGGGTTGGGCCCAAAATAATGCTTCAGTAATAATTTTCAGTTTAAGTGGATTACTCTTCTTGCTCCCTGGCTGGAATGGAAGTCTGATGACCAAAGCTGATCAACACTGTAGAAGGCCTATGAGTTCCCTTTTTGTTGTAGTTATGTAGATATACTATGGCCAGACTTTCACCATGCATGCTGCTTCTTTTTCTTTGACCAGTTTGTGCAGCTATGATATCCTTTACAGATTAAATAAAACAATCAAAAGAATATGATGCACATTTTAATAACAAAGTGGAAGAGTACTTGCAATCAGCTTTCCCTTTACTCCCCAAAAAAACCCAGTTCCAAAATTATCAGTCTGTCCATTAAACATTCACAGTCCCTTACTCTTCTTCCCCTGCCTCTCCCTTTCTGTTGCAGGCATCATAACTGTACCAGTCATGTTTTAAAACACATTCAGTAATTGGTCCCATTAACCACCATCAGTGAGAGAGATTTAATTGCTTCTATTGCAGTTGGTCAACACATTGGAAATGTGTTTCATTTAATCTATGTCAAACTCTTACAGAAAGTCCAGGTACCATACTTTACTTTTCTGTTTATTTTCCAGTGCAGTATGTGTTATAATGTGCTGCATGCTGAGAATTCTCAGGTTATAAAGTACACAACCAAAGTCATTGCTTAAAAGCTTTTGGTGATTGCTTATGCCTCTCAGTCCTAATGCATCAGTGAAATCTTTGGAAGAAAATTACAGTGCATGGAGATTTTAGAAAATCCACATTGTTTATTTTTTTATTCGCATTTTAAATGTAGAAAATAATCTCGCACATTATTATTTCTCTTGGAGCCAGAAATCTCTCACACTGTGCAGAAGAAGGGAAGGCAGTGTTACAGGGATTAATAATGCATCTAATATGAATCTCTTGGTAAAATTAAAGATGAAAGAAACAACACAAAAATAGCATGAAAGCTGAGACATTAAAACAAAAAAGCATGGGCATTCTGAATTCAGACTGCCATTTCACTTTTATTACAAATCTTTTGTTCCCAGGTGTGTAACAAAGAACAACACAGATTCAGAGCATCTTTGAGCCAAATCATTGCATCCATTTATGGAAAAAAAAAATAGTTCAAGAGCTTTAATAAATGCCCAATCACATAGCAGTAACTTACATGTGCAGGAAGGTAGTAACTAGTGTACTATTGAGGCTCCCTGACACTTCAAATTACAAATTCCTGTTTTCACAGCTTATAATTTTGCAAAATATTAATGAATTGGGATCAAATTTTCTATGACAGATGCCTGCCTGAGGCTGTTTCTTTGGTGGGCAATATTCAATCAAAGAACTCAACCATTTGGGAGAATTGAATTAGGGGAAAATTAACATTAAAAAGTGTTAGCTACCTGATTTTATAAAGAGAAACCATGCTTTGAAGCCCAGACATCACAAGTGAACTCAAGGTGATTTTTTTTTTTACCATATTTTTAAAAATAAAAAGAAATTTGACCAGTTCTAAACATGAATAGGAAATTATAACCCCATTTCTGCATAATCTGGACAAAAGGTTGCTAGAATTTGTTTATTTGTTTGACTGAACACTGTTCTCAGTGCTGTGCATAGAACTACACATTTCTGGGCCTCAGAGAGACTGAGGGCACTGCACATCACTCAGCCACGTAGGAGTCATCCCAAATGAATGAATGAGCACACCTTATCCCTTGTGATTCCTGCACATCACACCTCTGCACTACATTTGTTCTGGTTTGCTCATGGTTTAGAGGCAAAGGCTGGACTAAGATGATGTTAACCAGCACCAAAGAAGGCAAAGAACCAGAATCTCCTCTGTAGTCAATGAATATTCTACTGGCAAAAAGCTCGAAGACATCACTGTAAAAAGTATCCATTAAACATAGTGAACCAATATGAAATACTAATTCATATCTTTATTTCTGAAGTATTGAGTATCATAAAGCTTACTGGCAATAGTTCTCTCCCATAGAACAACACAACAGCAGGGTCATTTGTTGGGGATAATGACCACTATGGGTAAGGAGAAGCTACATGACTACTAATGTAAGAGGTAATGCAGCATTCAATCTGCTTGACGAATCTAGGATATCAATTTTCATAAAAGTAATGGAGAAAAATTAATTCAGCAAGGAAATGAGTGAATGCTGATGGACAGGGTTGATAACCTGGCAAGCAAAACTGAAATACTTTGGGTTTTTCTCAGCCTTACCAGAAAAGCCTGCTCCAAACCCTCTTCTCCCAAGCAGAGTGATTATTTAGAAAAACTAGATTATTCAATCTGCAGAGCCTGAAAATAGCCCCAAGGCTGTGGAAGATTGGCCATTGTAATTCTAAAGAAAAAAACACAGCAATAACAGATCATGCCTTTAAAAAAGGGAAGAAGGACAATCCTTGGAACCATCAGCTGGACATACCAAGTGGAATCCCTGACTGGATGAAGGATGCATATCCTCCTTTTATGAGCATGCAAAAGACAAGAGGCAACCAAGACCAGCACAGATTTACAAAGGCAAATCCTACCTGGCCAACATGATTGCCTTCTATGACAAAATTATAGACTGGGAAAATAAATGGTAACAGCTCCTGTAACTTTTACTCCACTAAGGTATTTGGCAATGCCTTCCCCACATTCTTGTGGCTGAGAAACTATGGTGAGATAAACAGTCTTTTAACTAGGCTGGAAAGCGGCTGCAGCACTGTGTTCCGAGGCAATATTCAATGGCTTGAGGTGTAACAGTTGGTAATGAAACAAATACTCTAGGGCTGGAAAGCAGCCCAATATTTCCTCCTGGATGATGAAGCAGAATGTTCCCTCAGAAAATTCGCTGAAAAACTGTTTGACACACCATGTGATACAGATTCAGCTCTAGAGAACCTTGAGAAAAGTGAAGACTGGGTCAAGAGAAGGCTTGGGAAGCTCAGGAGGGAGAAGGCTTAAATTCTGCACGTGGGGTGGAATGACCTCATGAAGCAGAGCTGGCTGACCAAAAGAACCCAGGGGCTGCAGTAATTATCAAGCTGAATATGAGCAGAACTGCACCAGCAACATGAATAAGACAAAGTGCATATTAGGCTACACTAGCAGAAATGAGAAATGAGGCCAGTACTTAACGTGTCACTCTACACAGCACTGACAAGGCGGCACCTGGAGTGGCATGTCTAGTTTTTGGCTCCACAGCTCAGAAGGAGTGTCAGGAAACTAGAAAGAGTCCATCTGTTCAGGAGCCTAGAGGATATGGCCTACAATAAATGGAGAATCATGTAAGTGTTAGTCTGGAAAAGAGGAGGCTAAGGCACAGCCCAAAAGCAGCCTACCTCCTGAAGAGGTGCCATTGAAAACATGACCTGACCAAATATTTTGAATGACAGACAATTTAATAGGAAGCAGCTATAGCAAGTGGCAGCATGAGAAATTCAAATTGGACATTATGAAAACTTTTTCTCTGTACAGATAGTCTATAAAGTGGTGAAACCATCATCCTTTCTAAGACAAGGTTAGAAAAAGCCACATCTGACACCAATCCAGGCATTAGCCTCACTTTGAACAGGAGGTGCATTACATGGACCACCACATACCCCTTCCAGCTACAATTCTGTGAGTCTAGAACAGAAAAAAAACCCCAAAACCTTCTGCTAAGTCTTAGTCCCCCCCAAATAGTGCAATTCAGGTTATCTGAATTGTCTAGGAATAAAAACACAGCTGAACAAACATTACTAATAATTTCCATAGTCCACTCTTATTATGTTCAATACTCATTTTTCATTCCATTTCCACAAATGGATTTTACCTGGAGAAAGATTCAATGACTTCTAACTACTTGACATCAGCCATGGCAAGTAAATTTTTCCTCTGTAGTGGACCATATATTACCTAAATCTTATTTCATCTCCCTCTGCAGAGTTTAACAACTCTTCAGGGTCTTTCAGTTTTTATAGAAGGAGATTCTGTCAAGAAGAGTCTTACTGATACAGAGTTCTGCTAAGATGAAAGAATTTCTGAATATAATCACCAGGGGAATAAGTTGTAGCAATTCACAAGATTCACAGTTTTCAAAATTTTAAGGTCAGAATAGGAACATGGGGAATTACCTGATAATGCAACAGTTTCACAGAAAAAGGATTAATTGGGTGACAATCTAAATGTGAATTAACCGCGCCACTCCGATGCCAAAAGGCATAGACCATAATAAAAGTTAGAAATAGTCAGACAACCCATAAACAATTCTTCTGTTCTACTCTGCTCTGTTCAAGCCTCAGCTGGGTTTCTTTTTCCAATTTTGAACACCACAGTTTGTGAAAGATTTAAAATTGAAGAGAGCTCAGTGGAATAGGATGAACAAGTGGGATTCTAAAAAACATAACTGGAGAGAAAGAAAAACATGAATGAATTATGATTCTTTAACCTAGGAAAAAACAAAAACCTGAAAAGCAGAAATTTTTCAACTATATAAAAGGTTGCAAGTAGGAGAGAAGGAATAAATTATTTTCCATGGCCTAAGAGAGAGCACAAGAAATGATGCATTTAGACTGCAACAATGTTCAAAATTAGGATTAGAATATTAGAAAGTAGTAACAAAATGGTAAGAATAGTGAAGTGCTGAAATAGATTTTCTGGAAGATTATGGACTCTGGAATTCTAAAGACCTTTGAAAGACAGTTCGTGATTGACCAATACTCACAGAGATATTGCTCAGGAATGGTGCAGATTAGATAATGAATATACTGAAGTAGAATATATGGAAATCAATTAATTTATTAGCCTGTTCCATAAAATACATTGAGCATTAGATTGCATTGCTCTCTCTTTTTTTTTTTTTTTAATGAAAGGTTAAAAAATTTTGTTTAAAAATATAGTGGTTTATCTCTCCTTTAGATGTGATTTGGTTTCTTTCAGCTCTCTTGTACTGATGGGATGTTATCCTGATACCATGGAAATCCCCATTATTTCATTTACAAAGAGGATTTAGGAGTTTGAATTATGTGCCAGAAACATTTCCACACTATAAGTACTTTTTCAAGCCTTTTCTCATGAGCACACGTAATAATCCAGAAAGTGAATATGAAATCAAGACACAATTCCTGTTAATGAAAATTATTCAACAAAAAAATTTTGCTCAATTATATATTTGATAAAATAGATATTTTCTCATAAGCTACTTGTGAACAAAAGGGGGGGAAAAAGACAAGAAAGAAATAATGTCAAATAAATTATGCACTAAGAATCATGGGCCCAGTTAAAGCTGAGATGAACATTTGTGATTTACACCATTTTCAGTTCAACTTACTACAGTTGGATCTTTTCAGACTCTTTCCTCTTTATTAGCTTCATTTATCTCTAATCCTCAACTAGACACATAATAAGGCTTAATCACATTTGGTGTGGGTAGGTTATCAAAGCCCCATTTCCCTGTACAGGTATCTGTGGGGTTGCAAGGAATTCTCTGCTTCTGGTCTGGAAAAGCATCCATGTGTCCAATACTCTGTATGACTCCAGTTGTAAATCCAGCTTGCATGCTGCTGTCAGGATGTTTTATTTAAAACAGCTCCTTTTTTTTTTTTTTTTCTTTTGGCAAATAATCTGTGTATTAATAAATATATTACTCAGTCATCCAAAACGTTATTCAAGTCCAAGTTAAATTCAGCAAAACTTTTCATACAAAAATATTCAGCATTTTCCAGATTCTAAATATTTTGCTTTGAAATTAGAATTTATTCATTATAATTAATTAGGAAAAAACTCCTCATCTTTCAAAAGAAAATTTTACTTTCCACTTATGCTTCACATATAATTATCTCCTTTTTCCAATAAAAAATTCATATTTAGAAAAATTCCATTCTTCAGGTCAAAAACATTGACTTAATAGAAAATTTCACTTTCATAGGTTAATTTTTTTGGGGGTGGGGGAGAGGTTTAATGTCTAGTAAAGTTTGGAAAACTTCAGAACTTCTAAGCTGTCTTGTCTTTTTTGGTTTGGTTTTTTGTTGTTTTCTTTTTAACTGAGCTAAAAGACTCACTGGCCATATCAGGGGTGTATAATTGCGAATTTCACCATATTCTGGACATGGGTTACTATCTCAGCCTCAGGTGATTATCTCCCCATGAAATGGCCACAGAACAACAATCTCTACAAGCTTATCCCAGGGATCAAAGTCTTCAAAGGCCTTTTATCATTAGCAATCCTCTCATACTCTGCAAACACAGCACAGAGGCTGCATGGGCCATGCTTTCACACACAGAATTTCATTTCTACTGTGGATTATTACCCCACAAACTTGGTGACATCCAAAATAATATAATTCCTGTAGCCCTGTATATAAAACATCAATGATGGTCTAAGGATCAGGAAAGTGAAATGAAATGAGAATGCAGTTATACTACTGAAGTTTATTTGCATTTGACAGTACCCCCATATCCCATGTTTGTTGTAGTTCACTCATACCTCCCCTGGAGAGACATCTCCCCTGGAGACAGCCCTTGTCCTGTGTAATTGCTATCAGGCAACACAGAATACCTTCTGTGAGGCGAAAGGAGCATGAATATTCCCATTTACATAGGAGAAGGTAAGCAGAACAGAGATTAAGGGATAGAGCCAATGACGGATTTAAACATCTAAACAAGGATTTGGGGAAAATGGAGATGTTTAGGCAGAAACTGTAATCTGAAAAGCAAAGCAACAGCTGCCACCTAAACTTGGAGGCACTTAAACCCAGGAGAAACTGTAGATTTGAGTTTACAAGAGGTTAGTGCTTCTCATTAGAGGCATACCTGAAGTTTCCTGAATGTAAGCAGCACAGTCCCTATCAACAGGGGCCTGCCATGAACTCCTGCTAAATCCCCGGGGATCCTCCTCTGTGCTCTTCTGCGACACCAACCATCCACCTCAGCCCTGAGCACAACATGAAATCATGAGGTTTTAAAACATGCCTGACACAAATTGTGATGCATTTGACCACCCAATCCATAATCAGCAGTAAAATCTGAAACCATGACACCTGGAAAGATCAAAGCACCAATTTTTGGATGAACATGCTCATCTTAAGGCTATTTCCATTAAATAGTCTTTGAACTATGGGAACAGAAATAGGAATCCAGGTTCCTTTGCCCTCATGTGAGTACTCAAATCTCTAAGTTAAAAGTTTTGTTCATGTTTCTTTGAACAATTTTCTCAGTAAGGGCAGTTACAACATGGTAAGTGGAGAATAGGCTGTAGTGTGTTTTAACTAGTATGTACACACTTAAACTGAATGACAGAGTTTTAAACCACTGTGGCTACATAAAGAATTAAACCCAGAATTCTGAAACCTAAGATGAGTAATATGCCCATGTTTTAAACAGAAAAGTGCTTCTAGTTCTTTAAATAATAATTGATGGCACCGGCCTAAGTCTCAGTGATGTGACCAGGGTCACTAAAAGACTTTTTACCACAGCTAAGAGTAAAACAAACTGCTACAAAACCAGTCTTGTCTCAAGTCAGATATTTTTTTCTTTTCCTTCAGTCAGATTTTTTTCTCTACTAAAATCAAATTTATTTCTGCTTTTTTTAAAGGGGGAATGAAGAAGTTAAGGTACTACTCTCATACCTTATGCAACTTGTCCAAATCATGTTCAAATCATGCTGCATCTTCTAAACTTAGGGATGAACATGAATTTTTCATGTTTTTTTCTTCCATTATTATTGAAAGAACAACACAGCTAAGTAAAATGAGCTGTTGTCTACACTCATTTATGTATTATACATAAAGTTGCTGGTTACAGTTTAGTATGCTACAACTCTAAAAAATCCTTCTGTAAACAATAGTTTTGTATGCACACAATCAGCAAAAAAAGAGTATGAAGATAACAGGGTTAACCTGTGAGCCAATTAGCTGAGACAGACTTTTAGGTGAAAGAATTATATACATGAATATACATGACTCAATGGACCCAAGATTCTTTGGAGACTGGGAAAATGTAGTTTGGAAATTACTACTGGAAATAGTATTGAAATTACAAATTTGGGCTACTCAATTTTTGTTGAGCAGAAACTTATTTTTAATGGCATCACCATGCAATCTCAATGACTTTATTCAGTACTTATATACCTTAGGAAATGGAATGAATTCTAATTGTATGCATTTGTCATTCCTAGGCATCTACAGCTGTATTCTTTTTTTGAATGCAGACAGAAATCTCACTGGATTCAAAGAAAACTGTGTGCGTGTATCTCTGACAGCCTTTTCTTATTGTAGGCAGGATGATGCTGGTCTTGCCCTAAAACTGATATGCAACTTGAATGATTTAGGTCTCCAGGACTGGGCTCTGTATTTGAAAAAGAAAAATAGAAGC
Source organism: Fringilla coelebs (assembly GCF_963513975.1). NCBI lineage: Eukaryota > Metazoa > Chordata > Aves > Passeriformes > Fringillidae > Fringilla > Fringilla coelebs. Next base: position 13,495,493 of record NC_140030.1, on the reverse strand, counting down.
TCCCTTCAAAAGGTTTTCATATATAGCAAGGTATGATTCCCTTACTGAATCTAGTTCTGTAACTCAGTCAAAAGGGTTCAGCTAGCAGCATAAACCATGAGAGTGAATCTCAAAATGTTTATGAATAGCAAGTGTCACACAGATTGAATTTCTGCTTTGCTATTCAGTCAAGGGGTATTTGTTAGTGCTTATAATATTTAGAAAGTCATTTTCAACTTCAGGTATTGAAAGACTCACAGATAAAATACATTTTATAAAATATTAACTAGCCTAATAGAAAGAAACATTGGATGCTCATTTTATTTCAACATTTAATTTTCATGGGAGTCCTTCAGGGCAGCAGAAATATCATACATATTATTAAAAATGAGTGAAATTATAATAGAACGCAGTTACAGAACAATGACTTAATAAAGAATCCCAAAGCACATATGAAAATCGAAAAATTCAAGCAAATAACCCTGTTATAATAGAAGCAGACAGATATTTGGTTGTGTACAGCTTTACAATTAAAAATAAATTTTAAAAAAGGAAGTATAGTGGACAATGTCTCTAGTTTTAAAGGGGAAATGCAAGAAAATGTCATGTCATACTTAAGAAAACATTTTGCTTTTTCTCTTGTAGTAGTTTGGAAAAGAGCTAATAATAAGATAATCATAACTAAGTAACTACTGTGCACTTGCAAATATATTTATTATCTCTTTCTTGTTAAGCCATTTAGGGACAAAGTTAACACATCATCAGTGGAGATTCATACACTTGAAATGTAATTTTTGTGAAGATCCACTACTTTATTCCTTATGGTCTGATATTTCTGAAAAGGTTTCCAATCTTTAAAACTGATTTAGGAAACCCTGTCTGCAATTGCAAAATTGTTAATTGAAGAAAGACATCAAAATGTTGATCTGCCAATCTTGTTAGTAGCCCATCTAACAAGATTGCATTAGAATACAACTACAAGCCCTTTTGAATTTTTTTTTTCTAGGAGCTTATTTTTTGAAGTTCCACTTCTTTCCTGAGATATTTTTTCCCTGTACAAACATTACAATGTCATTTTTATTTCAGATTTATTTGTAGCAAGAACTAGAGGAGACTGTGGAAATTTTCCTAGTAGACTACCATTATTATTCTCCTCTTACACAATGAACAAGGTAACCACCTTTATTAAAGCCATGTCAAAATCCTATATTCAGAAGGGAACAATATTCATGACTGTTTCAGTTTCAGAGCACCAGCTCCTGAGTGCCAACACCTTTAAAAAAGATGTTTTCTTCTGGCAGATATTCAACATCTTGTTATAGCAGTGCTGTGGATTCAAGCTCACCCTGTAACTACATGATCAGAGAATAAGCTGTGAAAGAAGCTGAGGAAGTAGGTAGATGGGGTGAAAGTTTGCAATCAATTGGAATCCTCTTACTCACTATTAAACATAATATGAAACGGTGTCTTTACTGAAAAAAATAAAAAAAAACAAACCAAAACCACCCAACCAACCAGCCAATAAACCCCAAGCCCAAATGGGCAAAATGATTATAAAAAAAATTCTCTTATACTAAATTTACATGATATATGAGCTATATATGATTAAACTAGGAAATTTAAGATCAAGCTTGCTTTACTAAGATCTTTCAAACACAAAGTCACTGCTTCTGTGGCTACAATCACTTCGTTAGGCTCCCCACAAGGCTAGACTATATTTTAAATTATTTCATAACACAGAAAAAATTAAATAAAATTTATGGAAATAGTATGAAATTTACATTCTCAAACCTAAAAAAACCCAAAAACTTTGCCTAAGTATAATATTCTACTATGAATAAGTGAATTCTCCTTATTTGACCATGGTCATGTCTGCTTAAGGGGTTTTGATGTTGTTGTAGGTTTTTTGTTTAGTTTCTTCTGTCTCTATATGAAAATGGTGACATTCTGAAACACTCAACTTTGGTGAAGACATAATCCAGGAAATACAAGGATCAAGAAATAAAATTCACTGTTAATTGATCTAACTTCATGGTCATCAACATCCAATTCTTCCAAAGTTCATAAAGGATATTGTTGTAATCAAGAGGAAGGCTTCTTTGCTTATAGTATTAATTTAAGCTATAACATCCTCCCCCCTGAAAAAAAAAAAAAGCCTATGAATTCAGTTCAGCTTCCATTTACTGTACAGACACAGACATCTAAATGAAAATCTAGTCCGTCAGCTATTTTTCTTTCATACTCCCAAAGAATGAATATTATGGTACTGTCAGGGATCTGAGTGCATCGCTTCCTCAGGGTTTGCTATTTTCTGTTCAAGATCAGGTCTGACAAGATGAACCTTGGATAAGATGTCCAGAAGAAAAGCAAAGTTAATGAGAAAGAGTTTTGAGGAGCTAGGATGGGGCTTCAGGCTTCAGGTCCCTGGCTTGGGGGCTGCCTCAGAGCTCTGGCCCATGCTTGGACGAGGCTGCTGAGCTGGGATGGCCGTGCATGACTGCCATCACCTTCCTCAGCTCGGCCTCCACCGGCCCCAGCCCAGCACTCCTGCTCTGCTCCTCTTGCCAGGGCACTGCGAGGCTGCACCTGGGCGCAACTCCCGTTCCCCAAACCCTGCCCCTGCCCAGCACCCGGACCTGCTGCTCTCTGAGAACTTAAAAGTGACTAGCCCATTTGGGATTCTGTCTACATAACAGCTTTCCAAAGATGAACACTTTTAAATTAAGGTATTTCTTCCCATTCCTCCTCAAAATCTTTCCTATTGCAGTATCGTTTTGGTTGCATCGCTTGATCAGAAATTAAGTCTGGAGTCCTTAAAAGTGTTATTTCATAGAAAGGAGCTGGGTAGAGTCCAAGCAGTTGACTACACAGGCCCAGCCCAAGGATCAGTGAAGTATTATTCATAAAATTAGTATTATTCATAAAATTAATTGGTAGCACAGCCTTTTGAAAAGCTTTGGCACAAGTCAGATCCTATTTTTCCATATATTTTAGGGGTTAAAATGGATTAGGAAAAATTCCTAAGAGGTAATTTTGATGCAGTTATTTGGTTTTTGGAGTTTAGAACATTCAAACAGATAATTAATTATGTGGTTATACTGTACCTCAAGGCCAAAAAACATGTGCTGGATAATTTTACTTACAAGTGACCCTGTGAATGCAAGAATCATGAAGTCACCAGAAGCCATCAGAAGAGCAGAAAAGAGGCAAAAGAAAAACTGTGACCACAGTTATCTTGAGTTTTCACATTCTATATTTCACCATCACTGCATAAAAATGGCAAACGCTGTTCAAGGCTGAAGGGCCAAAATCTGGAAAGGACCACAGCAGGTCATCTGGTCCAACCTCCCTGCTCAAGCAGGGTTATCCCTGAGCACATAGCACAGGCTTGTGTGCAGACAGTTCTTGAATATCTCCAGTGAGGGAGACTCCACAGCCTCTCTGGGAAATCTGCTCCAGTGTCTGCCCATTTGCACAGTAAAGAATTTCTTCCTCATGTTCAGGTGGAGCTTCCTGTGCATCAGTTTCTGCCCTTGCCTCTTGTCCTACTGCTGGGCACCACCAAGCAGAGGCTGCTCAATCCCCTTGACATCCTCCCCTCAGATACTGATAGACACTGATGAGGTCTCCCTCAGTAATCCCAAGGCTGAACTGGCCCAGCTCTCTCAGCCTACCCAAAACCTCAGGACTCTCCCAGACTAGTTAGAAAATGTAAAAACTGTATTTAGTTTCTACCAAGTGTAGAGTTCCTGAAATAGATAAGAGCTTCTGGGCCTCTGAGATTGGATTTTAACAGGATTGTAATGGACAGATTTCTATGATCTAAAGTTCATAACAGATAGGAAAGTTTCCACCCTTATCATCAATTTTTTTTATCTCTGCTTGTTTTTTGAAACATGTGTTCCTAAATTTTTCTGCACAAATGTTCTCCACTCATTAAAATCAATGGTGGTTTCAGCTCCACTTTTAGCAACAGGGGTCCAAGGCTCCAAAGCTCAGCTCAAGGCAGGATGAAAAGAACATTTAAAAAATAAGGTTTAAAAAATAAGCTACTGATTATCTATTTTGCCACATATTTCAAGGGTTTTCGCTGTATGAAATTAAATATAAATGCAACAGTTACAAAATGCCAAGTATGAAAAAAGGCACAAAAAGAAAAAATAGCAATGGAAAAATATAAATTCACTCCCTCAGAGTAGACCAGGACAGAGCCAGAGATGATGATGTTATCGGGTTTCTTTCCAGGAGGATTGTAAATTCCCATGTCCTCGTGCAAGGAGAGATTCTGACCCTGGTTAATGAGGCTGAAGCTGGTCAATGGAAATGTGAACAGAGTCTTGCTGCACTGCCAGTGCCACCATCTAAGAGCAGCCAAGCCTGCACTCACTGCTTTGCTAAGGAAGAGCTCAGGAGTTAAATATCTAAAGCAGATAATAAATTCATTAATCAAATTAGCTCAGACAAAAGAGGCATCTCCAGCAGCGTCCTTTAATCATAGTTATATAATAAAAGTTTGGGGTTTGCTGGTTGATGGTAGTTTTTTGTATGTGCCTTCTTCTTTTAAATCAACTTCTTGACACAAGCATAAAACTGTAACTGAAGAGAAACTGAGGGAAAACTTCTTCCTGAGGAATAGCAGTAGAGCACAAAGCACTGATGAGACAGTGTACAGAGAAGAGAACAGAAATGAAACAAAGAAATGGCTGCTGGAAGTGTGTTGAATAGAGGTCATGAAGAGAAGTGAATTGTAAGGGATTGTAAGTGCTTCAACAAGAGACACAATACTCTCATTGAACAGACTTGCAAAACCACAGGGCATCACCAAAAAAGTTGTTAAAATTTGGCAGGAGATACTCCTCCTATTTCGAAGGGCAGAGCCTTTCCTATACCCAGACCATCCTTCTGCACCTGCAGTTTGCTGAAGCAGTCTGTTCCCCACTGTTTTGCATGGAAAGGATGAAATAATGTTTTGTTTGTTTAGAACTATCTAAAAATTACTCCACATAGCCTTGATGATTGGCAAACGTGGGAAGTGTGAACTGTGCGAGTGCAACCTAAAAAGATGCAGACTTTAAACGGGAAAAATGTAAAGTGTTTAGAAAACAGAAACTGTCGATCAAGGTCTACAGAAAACGGCTTTCAACTTGGACTAGCTTTAAAAATGAAGCACATTAACAGTTATTTAAAAAAAAATCAAAATATTTAAGCACTGTTTTACAGCCTTAGCTCTAAACCTATTAAAGTGTCCTCATAATTTAATTTAAAATGTTGCAGTTGGTGAAGGTCATGCTGTAAAAGAACATATAATTTCTAACAATCATTAGAAAAGTATTTACACAAGTCTAGAGATAAATAACATCCATCTGTTATGCTTAGTCCTCTGAAACTTTAAAAAGCATGTATTAGAAAACAATCTTTATTTTGAATGTTTTTTCAAATTATCTGTCTGATTCTACAGACCATGAATGTTGCATCCTTAACTGCTGCAAATCAGCTTAATTCCTGTGAATCTCAGGCCACAGCCCCTGAGTTTATGAGACATGGAAAGTCCATAACCATCAACAGATTAGTATCATTGCCACTAAAAATGGCAATTTTTAGTGAAAAAATGACTGATGTCAGTTTTTGAATTTCACTGAACACATCTTTTTTTTTCTCCTCCATTTATGATGCAATGCCTTTGCATATGCTAAAAAAATAATGAGAACAAAAAAATGCCATCCTAGAAAGATAGCTATATCAATATTTGAATGGAAAAAGAAAAGGGTCATTCAAACACATTTAGCTAGGAAATTCAGCATTTGATCCATATGAACATAGGCATACAGCTTGAAGCTCGAAAAACTGAAATTCACTATTTTTAAGGAATGTCTCTCTATAATGAGGATAAAGTGATGGCATTATTGTTCTCAGTTAACTAAACCTGAAGACTGACTGGGAAAAGGACAGCAGCAAAGAGAGATATTATCCATAAACACTGAAAGCAAAAATACTTATGGCTAGATGACAAAACTATTTTCACTGCAAAGAAATGAGTAGATTTACTTCCAGCTAAAAATGGTACTTTAATATGATTCATATCTGAACCAAATAATGCCATTAGATTTTTTTTCATGAAGTGTCTTAAATATTTAAATTCTCACTTCTCAAAAGTTCACACAGCTGTGTAGCAAGACTAAGAACACAGAAGGACCAGGTTACAATCCCATCATTGACACAGCCTCACGGGGGGAATAGTGGTCAAATGAACAAATAATTTCTGAGTTCCATTTCCATAATGTGCAAAATTAGGTGCAAAAGTGTCTATTGTTAGCAGCTACTACAGATGACAGATTTTTAGATTTTATACATTTTCAGAAGAAGTGGACTGCTACTGCCAGACAGACTCATTTTTTACTTAAGCCATAGCATGTCTTCTAGTCATATCTCAGAACAACCCACGACTGCTACTTTGTCCAGATGTAGACAGAGTCATCTCACCTACTGCCAAACATCAAGCATTCCGACTTCACATCTAGGCGATGGCAAGAGACAGGCACCTCCCTAAGGCACTTCATGCCGTCCTAAAATAGTAGGTGTAACAGGCAAGAGGAACAGCCCTCTGCAAACGCCTCTCACCTCAGCAAAAGGGAGCCCAGGGTATCAGCTTAGACCGCACAGGTGCAACTTGAGGTTGAAGTGAGGTGAGGGGCACCCACTCCCAGCCTCGAGGGACAGAGCGACTCGGCCACATGCGTCCCTCCTGGGCGGGTTAGTTTGACAGAAATTACTTTTTTTTTTTTTTCCCTTTTTTAAAATTTATTTTTATTTCTTTCTTTTATACCTCTGCCTGATGCAGTGGTAGCTGAGCAGCGGCTTCACGCGGTGGGCACGATCTCCAACCCCCTTTCCCCGGGACGCACCGCCTGCCGCAGCTCCGGGGCCCGGCGGGGGCAGCCCGGGGGTCGGGGCCCGGCGGGGGCAGCCCGGGGGTCGGGGCCCGGCGTGTCGGCGGGGGCAGCCCGGGGGTCGGGGCCCGGCGTGTCGGCGGTGGCGGCAGCGGGGCCCGGGCGGGCAGAGCCGCGGCCCAGCCCCGCCGCCGCCGGGCGCGGCCAATGAGCGCGGCCGGGGCGGGCTCGGGAGCGGCGCCGCCGCTACTTATCCTCGCCGGAGGGGCCGGGCAGCCCAGAGCGGCGCGGGCGGAGGAGCCGGGCGGCGGCGGCGGCGAGCACGGGTGGCGCTTCCTCTGCGGCGCCCATGGGGACAGGACGACTTTAAAGGAGTTTGGGGGGGTTCTGGCGCTGGGCGACCACGGGTACGGAAGGGGACGGGAAGGACCCCTCGGGCAGGGGGTGCCGATTGCCTGCTCTTTGCCTGTGCTTTGCGGGGTCCCGGCCGGGCTGGGCTGGTAGCTCCGGGGCCGTGCGCTCCTCCTGCCGCCTCCTCGCACGCAGCGCTGCCCGGCGCGGTTCGGCTGCGCACCGCTGGAGGGAGGGCTCGGGACCCTCCGGCCGGAGCCTCCCCGAGCCCCCGGAGCCCTCTCCCCTCGCAGAGTGGAGACTCCCGGTGCAACTCCGTCCCTCCGCGCCGAGGCGGCGGACGGCGGGGAGGCTCCTCTCCCGGTGCTCTGGAGTCGGGGCTCTGCCCTGCCCTGCCCCGCACCCCGGGGATAGGGGGAAGGGTCCGCACTGGGAGTTTCTCCCTTGTACGAAGGGGAGGGAAGGAGTCGGGAAGGGATGGGGGCTTAGGGCGGAATCGCTGAAATCTTTTGTATGTGCCTTGATTTTTTTTTTTCTTTCGTTCTTTCTTTCCTTTCTTCTGCGTGCACTCCCCTTCCCATCTCTTGTTCTTCTCTGTGTCTGCCCACCCCACCCTCCTCTAGATCCGGCGATTTCTGCCCTCGCCTCGCCCTGTCATTGATGGGAAATCAACTGGATCGCATCACTCACCTGAATTACAGCGAGCTGCCGACCGGGGACCCCTCGGGAATCGAGAAGGACGAGCTGCGCGTCGGGGTGGCTTACTTCTTTTCGGATGAGGAGGAGGACCTGGACGAGCGAGGCCAGCCAGACAAGTACGGCGTGAAGGGCTCCGGCAGCCCTGGGCAGGAGACGCCCACCCACCACCTCCACCACCAGCTGGTGCTGAACGAGACTCAGTTTTCCGCTTTCCGCGGCCAGGAATGCATCTTCTCCAAGGTCAGCAGCGGCCCCCAGGCTGGGGACCTCAGCGTCTACTCGGTGTCAGCCCTGCCAGCCCTCTGCAAGCCGGGGGACCTGCTGGAGCTGCTCTACCTGGGGCCGTCGGAGCACCCGCCGCCGCACTGGGCCGTGTACGTGGGCGGCGGGCAGATCATCCACCTGCACCAGGGGCAGATCCGCCAGGACAGCTTGTACGAGGCAGCCGCGGGCAACGTGGGCCGGGTGGTGAATAGTTGGTACCGCTTCCGCCCGCTGGTGGCGGAGCTGGTGGTGCAGAACGCCTGCGGGCACCTGGGCTTAAAAAGCGACGAGATCTGCTGGACTAACTCCGAGAGCTTCGCCGCCTGGTGCCGCTTCGGGAAACGGGAGTTCAAAGCCGGGGGGGAGCTGCAGGCGGCTGCTGGCACCCAGCACCAGCAGCAGTACTATCTCAAAATCCACTTGGCAGAGAACAAGGTGCATACGGTGAGGTTCCACAGCCTGGAGGATCTAATACGCGAGAAGCGCAGGATCGATGCCAGTGGCAAACTGAGGGTGATCAAGGACCTGGCTATAGTGGATGGGAAAGAATAGGGAGGAGCAGGAGAACGTGGCTATCTTCCTTCTGCCCTGCCCGGGGAGACCAGCCTGCCGTAGAGTCAGGAGGGGCTGCGCCCTCCTTCTGTGGGACGCGACTGGAAGCAGGATCCATGGCAACATTCCAAAAAAAACCAGCATTCTTTACACCCATAGCCAGTATTTTGTTTGGCTTTTAATAGCATTAATGCTGAAAGAGCGAGAGGAAGAAAAGAGGGGGGAGGTGCAGGAAGGCTGTTCTCAGAGTATGTGGACAAAGTCTCCCCTGTCAATTGATGTTGACCATTCTAGCAACATGCCAATAAAATTTCAAATTGAAATTTCTTTTTAAATTTTTATTTCATGGCTTTAATCCATGATAAGTTTTAAGCATCTGGGACTGTGGATGTGGATGTAGCTAAATGAGATTTTAGCTAATATTTGCTTTGTGGCCAACCAAAAGCATCAGTCATAGTTTTCTAACTGGGAGAGAAATGGGGTGTTGGGGTGGAAGGTAAATGCCTGTTTGTTTTGTTTCTCCACACTGCTGCTTCAGCCCATAGCTGCAACCCAAATTTTGTCCCAACCAACTCTGGCAAGCTATTTACTAGGAAAAATAGTTTCAAATTTCTGCTTGAAATCTATCACATTTAAGATATTTGCCTTTGCTTTCTCTTTGCAGCTCTCTGCTAAATAGCATCATAATGCATGAGCTCTTTCCACCTCTTCCCTCCTCCCACCCTCCCTGCCTTTTTCTTTTTTTTAAATACAAAAAAAAGTTGGTAAGCAGCTGTTTTCCTAAAACTAAATTCAGTGGTTAAAAGGAAGTGGTGTATTTTCGAGAGCAGTATACTCAGAGATCCAGCCACTGGGATTTCATGCTTGAGCTGTGGATTTTGTCCACTGCTTCAATATCTCTTCATACACAGGTCAATAGAATCTTGCAAGAAACAATTTTGAATTCTGCATGTTGCTTCCTTGGAACAGCAATTTATTGCATATTTACAATTCCACTCAAGAAATAGATGTAATGTGGCCAAGTTCATCTTGAATTTTAAATTCCCAGCAACTAAAAATTCTGTTCAGTGTAAGTTTAGAAAGCCACAGCAGCATTTAAAGGATGCCTTTTAATGTGATGTGAGCACTGCCTTCCTTGTCTGTATTTCAGATCCTGTTCACTCATTGCTTAATTCTAAGTTTTGAAGTGAAAGATCAGAGAATTAAATATATTTTGAAAAAATCTAAACAAGTATACTGGGGCATTTCTTTTTATTCTGAGCTGCATACAACTTGTAATTTTGTCTTTGCATGTTTCAGTGCTGGAAAGAAAATGCATTTGGTTTTGTTCTCTTTTCCCACATCTATGTCAGATGACAGAAGTAATAGCCATCTTTTGTATATATATAATACACTCCACCCCCTATCAATGTACTGTCCCAACTTTTTTTTTTTTTTAATTAAACAATGTCATAAGCAACCTTGCTGCAACAGTAATTTCCTTTCTACAAAGCATTTGCCTACTATAGCTGAAGATGCGAGGGTGGAGTGTACTTCATTATAATAAAAGTGTTAGCATAAGTATCTTTAAGAACAAGCAAACAAAAACCTGTCCCCCAAAACTGCACCTCTTCAGTGAAGGTCATCTAATTGGCTTTGTCCTGGCAAAATTATGTGGAAATAGGCAGCGTTACTTTTATCACTTTCCCTAAAGTACCTTGCTTAGTACAATATAGGGTAAAAATGCAAATTGTCATTACTGTCAAATACTGTTGAAATAGCCTCAAACCACATCATACTTTTTAATAAATGTGTAATATTTCGGCTTTAAGTAGGCAGTAGTGGCTGTCTGATGATAACTTTTCCCATAACATGAACAGAAGCATCTACCTAGCGTTTGTGTATCTTACTGTTGTACATTAGATTGCTTAAATCCTCTGTTAGAACTGATTTCCCTGTACCACTTGGTGGGAGCTGTGTGGGATTGCAGAATGGCATTGGCTTTACAACAAGGCACTTACAAAACATTAAAAAACTGATAGGACAAGGAAAGGTGGGCAAAAGCAATTAATTTGATTTTTCCTTTATAAAAAATATGCATTGGAGACATGAGGTTGCAAAAGGCAGGGAGAATTAAATGAAGAGGGAATAAGTGCCAGAATGTTTATGAATGAAGAAGAATAATGTAGAGTTATAGTGTTATTTTTGATTTCTGGAATGCTTTTTCTTCAAATTGCTGTTAGATTAATGGGGGATTAGGCAGACGTTCCTTGGAAGATCAGACTTTTATGTCCTCACTAGTGAAAATTAAAAACATACTAAATTTAAACTTCACTGTGCTTTCTGAATACTCTTTCACTCTAAACCCCATTTTAATGGTGGATTTTTTTGCAATGATTTAGTAACCTGGTTCATAAATATGATTTTCCTTGTCTTACCCAGCTAAATGTAGAATGGTATTTTGTAGTATATAAAAGAAATTACAGGAGTGTAAGCTTATTTACTCAAGCTCTGTGAGAGACCTCTGTCATCTCTCTGAATTCGTACAAATAAATGTACAACAATATAAGGCCTTAGTCCTATGCATAAGGACTGGAGAAAATATACTGGAAATAGTAAGAGCTGGTGTTGACCAAGGATATAGTATTGCCATGACTGTGTTCAAGTAGCAGTCTGTAATTCGCAGCAAGGGTACCAATATAGTTTCTTTTGTTATTTTTCTTTAGATAGACTTCAGTCCAGGGCTACTGGCAGCAATCTGGTCCTGATTCATAGCCCATTGAAGGTAATGGCTCTTGCTGACCAGTGAACTTTGCATCAGATTGTTAGGAGGTGGTTAAAATTTGTGGAGCTTGAGGAAGAGTGAGATTTAAGGTGACACTTCAGAGACCAGAAGAGCCACCTTTCTGAGATGGGAGACCATGGACACAGGCAACACTGAGGAAATATGGGAAGAAAACAGACAAGTTCTGAAACAAGCAGTGTTAACCTGAGATGGCAGTAAGGAATCTGTTTAAAAGACAATGAAAAGTTGTTCAGTGAATATAAAAAGTTGTTCAGTGCCTTGAAACAAGAGTTGGAAGACAGGGAGCAGTCAGCTGTGAGAAAGGCAATGATGCGAATGACTGACAGGAAAAAAATGTAATTGATTGTCTTCATCATTCAGGATCAGTGGGCCTGGCAGAGTTAACATTTCCATTTCCAGCACTAAAGTAAAGATACTGAAAAATTGTATTTTATCTCTGGAATCTGTTTACATTCTTTGGTCTAGCTACCTAGGGTAAATATTTACATCTCATTCATTGCTCTTGAAGTACTGACTTGTAATATGACAGCAATGTCAAGATGCTTTGTAGTCTTTCTTCCGTGTCACGTTTCAAGCTTTCTGTTAGTTATTTGAGTAACAGTTCTATAGAATTTCTTTTGCTTAGGTATGATTCTCTTCTCGAAATGCAATCTTTTGAATTGCTTTGAGACTTAACATTTTATTAAAAAATTCAATTCATGTCCTCTAGAAACATAGCCTTTGTGAAATGTTTTGCTGTCATGACCAGAATGTTTACTGCTTATTGGTCGTGCATATTGGGAGAGGACTCTAAGGATGGGCAGCAAAATAGGTTTTGCTGCTGTCAGATTTTGTCTCCATCTTCATTTTATGTCTCCAGAGGACTTTGTTTTCATTTTCTTAGGATTCTTTTTCTCAAGTGTTATGGTTGTATAAAATGGAAGGAAAAAAAAACAAACAACAAACCCAACCTAAACCAAAAACCTCCTAGCATGCTTTTTATGGCATATGCTATTGATCCGTATAGTGGATTTCAGGTTAAAAGCAGGGTGCAACAAGACACGGCCTTTGGGGTGTGACAAGAAGTGGCCCTTGGTCTGTGCAAGATGTGCACATTCTTAGTTCTTTTGCCTCATTTCGAGTGTCATTCAGGTGAGTAATGTGCAAAACTGCCAGAGTTTACAGACCCGTTTATGTGATGTATTGAATGTCTGTAAGTCCAGCCGTGTTTGCTGGAGTTGAGGCAATGCTGCCTCACACAGAGCATCATGTGGGATCAGGGGCCTCAGCCTGCCAAGCTCCCCTCCCTCTGTCTGCAGATGCAGAGGATGTAGTGGTCTGGGGAAGCTACTGCTGATTTCAAGATTTAGTTATTTTCTGTGAAAGATTTCTTCTACTGTATGGACAGTATCCTGCCCATAATTATACTTGGATGTGGCTAAAACATTCTATGTGCTCCTGCTTATGGTGAGAAAACACTCTGCTTCCTGCTTATAACCCAGGAGAAAGATAGAAATCCCAGTGCCAAAGAAGTAATCCAGAAATACTTAAGGGGTATGATTGGCTGCAATGCTGAGGGAGTTTCACTGCAGAATTAAGGTCTAAAGGATAACTTTACATGACTAGAGTGTGATCAAGTGCTGCTGTTAGTTTGAGTGTCAGTGTTTCCGTGGCAAGTGTGGAATTTATTTGCTTGCCTTATTGTTATGAAATATTTAACTTTTCTGTCCTGTGAGTTCAAATTTAATATGTGAAGCTGCCCTACGTTCATGGATCTTCTGACTCAATATTAGTTTGAGGTGTCAGAGTTTTTTACAAGTTTATTGTCAAGAAAATTAATGCATGCTGACTGGGAACAGATACTTTACTGAACTGCTAGTAAATCAAAAAGAGAGTAGTTAAGATGTAAGGCTGAAAAAAAGGGAATGAACTAAGAATCTTCTGTTACTGGGCATATCCACAGATTTTTTTCCAGATTATATAGATACAATCTATACAGATATAAACTGCCAATGCTGTATTTTTCTAAAGTGGTTGTGGCATTCTACATTCTCTCTTTTGCAAAATACTATTACCAGTCTTAATAATCTAAATCCCCTGTAAAGTTCTATTTTTTTATTTTGAAATTTCATTGAAGTTAACAGTTACTTTATTCATATTTTCCTTTGAGAAATAAGCTAAATTTTTTTTGTTAAAGGATTTATAATTGAGCAGCTAGCAATATGCACTTTCATTTCTTAATTTTAAATATTTTGCATCAAGCACAAATGTATTTAAGTTGATATGTCCAGAGGAATGATAGAATTTCCATTAGCAGAGTCCATTCAGATTAAGAATGTGGTTGGTTGTTGGTTTTTTCATATTTTAATTATGGAACCTTGGGGCATTTCTGATTCTACAGGTGATGCATGTATGTAAAACTGTTTGCCAGATCAGGATTTTTAAAATAAAAGATCTCTCCCCTTCATGTGGCACTAACTTTAGGCTAAAATAAAGGAGCAGGACTTAGCCAAGATCAAGACCTCAGCAACAACCTCCTATGGAATTTAATGGAAGGCTCATCTGTGTGATGTCTGCCATAAGGGCCTTAATTACCTTTTCTTACTTGTACATATAGTAATCATCTATGCAAACTGACATTTTCCTAGGTAAAGTGGGTTAATGCTTTTCAAACATCCCTTGGACTTCTCTCATGTGTCTGTGTGGGTAGATGTGTTGGGCACAAATAAAAAACCTGGAGTTCATTGCTGTAGAGCCAATATCTCCAGCTATTTTGACAGCAACTCAGGTGGAAGTTGGAACCAGTGTGGCTACAGCAGGAAAAGGTGGAAGAATTTGCAGTTAAACGTCAGGCTGTTCTAGGAAGATACTCAGAGCTAAGCTTGAAATTCCATTCTTTCTCTTCTCCAAGGCACAAGAGGGTGAGTGGCTGTGCACCCCTCAGACATAAAACCATTCACATTTTGGAGATCCATGCCACTGCCTAGGCAAAATAGGGTGAGTAAAATATGCAGTGTCTCATCAGCCTTAAGAAGCAAACAATTTTTCACAGTTTAAACACTATTTGGATACAGTGTGGTACTGGCAATCCATGTAGAAAAGTCCCATTTTTAAGCTGATAAACTAAACAGCATAATGTTTATAAATGGGAAACCTCAATAAGCCTTCTTGTTAATCTCTATACAGCAGAGGTAAGAGCTTGTTCCCACTTTATGTAAATAAAAGAGTAACCCTGATTCAAGAAAATTATCATGGGGTAGAATTTGGAAAAAAAATTAAACAATCCAACTCCAGGTTTAGTTCTGATGTGACACCATCACTGCTGCAGGTGAATAAATAGCAAATACCTAACAGTGTGAATAAATACCAACTTCTGTATTTTGACACTTCTTCACAGCAGAGTATTATATGCCACAGAAGGAATATTCCTTGTATGTTATTCAATATGAGTAAACATACCACAATCTGGTCTTAAAACAGATCTTTTCTTCCATATGTTCCTATTGTTTCCATATGCCCTTTCAGTCAGCTGAAAGCAATATAAAAACTAAGACTGAAAAATAGACTAATTGATTGTAAATATTTAGGCAGAAATTTATATGCATATTGACATATAACTAATAGATGTACTTGTATATACATACAGATTTGCATACCGTGTGTTATGCATACACACATACACAACAAGTCTTGACTATTTTGTTAGTATTGGTAACAAATGTCAGTCATTTCAGTATGTATATTATCTATGTAACAGATGGGTACCCAAGACTCTGCTGACAGGATTTTAGCACTGTTCAAATATTTGTTCTTTAGGGTATGCCATGGTCTTCTGACATCAAGAGAAGTGAGTTAAATATGTGGGGTTTGACATATTGCTACTTACTGGAGGAAAAATATCAAGAAACACTACACTTGGCAATAATGAAGAACACTTCTAGAACGAGCTATGCTGCTACTGACTTGTGTATTTATAAATAAAAGAATGATCCAATGAAGAATCCATCTATCTTTCTGTTTGGCATCTTTAAATGGATAGTGCCACAAGGGGTTTTTTTTCATAATATGAATGTGCTTCCCCTCATTTCAATGTTTTGGAATCATATCACTGAAATTAGTAGTGTTGTTCAGACATACTCAACTGTTGTGCAGTTGTTCTAAAGTAAAGAAGTGGCAGCATTGATATTTCTTGATTTTTCTCATCTTTCTTGGAATTGATATGTTTATTTCAAAGGCTAAAAGGTGTGACTTTGAAAAGCACTTACTACAGATTGGACAATCTCTATTGAATTCATTAGTGATTTTTCACCTGAATTATTTGGACCACAGGCTTATACTAACTTCTTTTAGAAACTTTACTTAATGGATAGAGCATGATAGGATTTTACCTATCCAAAATTCTTTGTCCTCATCAAACCACCTGAGGGTGATATGAGGCCCTTTTCCATGTACAAGCCCATGACTAGTAATCACTGACTATTGGAACCGAGTCCTTTCCCAGAGAGTTCTGTCACTTCCAGAGGCTGTGGGAAGTAAGAGAGTTTACTCATCTATCAAGCTGACGCCCTTTACTAAAAATATTTAATTGAAATAAATAAGTAAATGTATTGCTATTAAAGCTCAATCCAGTCTAACAGATAATGGACCACCATAACAGTGCTTATAATAAAAACATTGGACCAAGAATCAGCAGCAGCTTCTTTAAAGAAATGTAGATTGCATGTTAAGGTATGCCATGACTGTCAGAAGTACCTTAGATGAATGCAAGGACCTATTTATGTTTATCAGAGACTCTATGATACAACTGTTAATATGACAGAGCCTACTTTAGCTTTGGACTCAGACCTCGTTACATGATATGTCAGCCTGCCAGACTTTCTGGATTAGTATTTCCAGCCTGTTCTGACTTCATGCCATTGATTCTTCAGTTAGGGGTAATCAAAGGTCATTAATAGTGAAAAGTTCACTTTAATTGACCCATCGACTCATTTTAATTATGGCAGTATAAAAGAGTGTCAGGTGTTAGACCTCTACACGAAGGGTTAGTTAATATGCAGATTCATCCTGGCAGCAATACTGCCTGGATCCCATTAGCTCTAGCTAAGGGCTGTAGAAGAGTTTCCTACGTTATCTCTCAAGCTGAAGAAATAGGAAAAAAAAGACTGGTAGAAAAAAAAAGGTTCTGAAAAGAAAAGTCATATTCAGCAGAAATCTTGGGCTGTTCTTTTATGCTTGTGCTTTGTATACAGATAGAATCATGCAGATAAAACTTCTCTCAGTTAGAAGCACCAATTATAGAAATGATACCCTTTAAATTTTGCCATGCTAGAAGCTTGCATACGTACACTGAATAAAGAGGATAATCTTTTGCTTTTCCACTTCACAGCATGCTAGTAACTTTTTTTAATCTGTAGGAACCCAAAGTTCACTGTCTGCTGATAAGGTACCCCAAGAGCAACAGAAATGTCAAATTTTTGCATACTGCAAGAGTTCTCCTTACTGAAAACTGATCTTCTGTTTCATTCGCCTGAAAGCCTTAATCTCATACATACCTTTGAACTTTTAATGACTTTCCAAAGAATAATGTCCAAGATAACAAGAAAAGAATGTAGGAGCAAAAAATGTCAGAGAAGTAATTGGTTTCATGTTCATATGTGGGCTGTCATATATTTCTTTTTTCTTTGAGATAGAAATAAGATGCCTGTTAATATTTAGGGAACTGTTTGGTTAGCAGTCTTCATAAACTTAAAAAAAATCAGGTGTACTTTACTGAAAAAAAAAATTCTAAGGAAAAGGAATACAGTTTAAAGTTTCAAGTTTAAAAGAGTTGCTATATTGACAGGAAGACTCAATTCATGTTCTTTAACTATTTCAATCCTTATATGAACTAGTTCCAAACTGAATAGCTCAAAAACATGAAAGAGTTGTTCATTAGTTTTGTTCACAGTTTTACAAATACCACTAGTCATTTGTGGTACCTCAGCTTCTCAGTATTTCACTGAAGACCTGTCAGACTGATTATTTCTTCCAAATATTGTCAAATTTCTGTCTCCTGAAAATAAAGCAGACTCCAGTTAGAAACTGAACACTGAAGACAGATTATGTGGAGCTTGGAAAATATTACTCACATATTTTAAAAAGCTTTCATTTATGTAAAATAAATCTTACAAAATATAGAATTCAATATTCTATCCTACTGAATATTTAATATATTAGAATTTTTAACCATAAAAGTTATCATAGTGTACTACATGAAAAAAAAAAAGGTAACTGCTAAGCAGTTTATCTTAAAAATTGACTCTCTATATCTTGAACGAAGATGTAAAGGTTGAAAATGTATTATTTAAATCTGATTTATGTACTAGTCTACCCCTTCTGGGTGAGGTTTCCATTATCATATGAATAAATGTGTCTATGTAGATCAATGCTTGTGGATCTCTGGTTGGTTGTTTTGGGTTTTTTTGTACTTTTGCAGAAGAATGGCTGTGTGTGATCACAGCTAACCCCTACAAGGATACTGGCATCTCTATTATCTGTACATTGAGTGTGATCATTAACTGCTAGCCAGGAAGACAGCGGTAGAAAAATCAATACAACTTTGGTCAGAGGAAAAATAAGCCAGGGGTGATAGTTGTGGGAATGATCCTTCTACAAATGACATTTTGTCCAATGTCTGAGTGGGGGCAACACATCATGATGCAAATGCAACAGAGAGTGGAGATAAAAATCAATTCTAAGACTTACCAGACATAAAAACAGCGTTGGAAATGGCACAGTGGAACACATAGTGGCCCCTCCACGAGGGCCTGTAATAGCATATGAAACTGACAAATGATCACCAATGGAATGATATTTTAAAATGTCCTTGGAATTCCCATGGTGTCAGTGTCACCAGGTGATGTAAATATAAAACATGCAATGCAGCCAATCAATGTGGTTCCTGAGAAGCAGCCTGTGTTCTCTCAGACCTTGGTGAAATGCAAAATGTTGCCACATAAAGATCCGATTCACCTGATTTCAGTTATCAATATTGACTTAGGCTTTTTTGGTAGTTAATGGGAACAGGATATCTGAGCTATGTCATTCTCTGAAGATGCCTGGATCTCCAGTGGGTTCAGGGAAAGTTTAACATAGCTATGATCTTAGTCTACATATTGTAGTGAAAAGGGATAAAAACACACTGAAAGCTCTGATCTCCCCTCCTCCTCCAGTTTTTCTCATCAAAGAGCCTAAGTCACTCATCTGGACATGTTCAGAGGACAACTCATCCCATATCAACACGTATGTAATAAAATCATGCACTGCAAATGCCTTTCTCTCTCCCTGTTCAGTGTTTACACAACTAAAATTAACTTCAGGAGTAGCTTGCAAAGATGGGAGCAACTGAGGAAAAAATTCTCCTGAAATTACATATTTTCTTCCCTGCCAAACCAATAAATCTTGGTCTACTGAGTTGGAGAATGCTGTATGATCCCAAAACAATGACAGTCTGAAATAGATTATAAATAATAGATAAACCCTGTTATTAAACAAACAATAAATTATACAGAAATTATGTTTGAGCTATAAACAACATATTAATAAAAAAAATTAAGAATTTTAAAAGGTCTGCTGAATCATTTGCCCAATTCTAATCACATAGAGAGACAGGAAAACCTGCTGCCCTCTAGTAAGTTTACAGAACTCAATTATTTTAAGGATTTCCCAGGAACGGATTGCCAGAGCATCTGGACATCTTACAATAAATTAAAAGCAAATATTAATTACACAACTATCCATTCAGATGGCTCAATGCACTTTAGCTGCCATTTATTTGTCTCACAAAGGACCAACATACTGACACGTTAGTTAATTGAATGCTTGATTGAACAAGTAAACCTTACACTATACTACAGCCTGCCAAATTTGAATTCTGGTGGCCTGCCAGAGGAATAGTTTTTCACTGTGAGAACCCAGCACTAATTTCTTAGAAAATGTTGATCTGATGGCTTGTTCTACAAGGTTATAACTTTTCTGAGGTGATACAATGTGAGAGCTGTTCTAATGTATATGATGTAATGATATGAGAGATATTTTAAGTTTTAAATAACTTCAAGTTTTAAATATTGTTCAAGTTTTAAATACTGTTAATTAAATAACAATAACACTTCAAGTTTCAAATATTGTTAATTAAATCTTCAAGCATGTCTAAGAAAAGATTATCAGCACATATTTACAAATTCCTGTTTTATGCTTATTACAGCAGATTCTGTTAAAAAAAAAAGAAAGAACATACATTCTGTAGTTGCTGAGAACTCTCAAGTGATTATTGGCATTGGTTTTACCGTAATCTCAGGTAGCATACATGGAGACAGACAGAGAAGATATGGATAAATAATACAGATTACATTTGAAACAATGATTTGTGCTGGGAAAAAGAAGCTCACACTCTTCTAGAATATCAGCTAGGTAACCTTACTAATACAGTAAAGACTGTATTATGCTCTGCACTTCTATAGATGACAGGATGTCCAGTCAGATATATATTCACTTGTCTTCATCAAAACTTGGTTAGATAGTGTTAGTGATAGTCAGTACAGCAAGGAGACAGCAGATTGCTTTCAGGAGTCTGAAGTGTAAGAAATTATGTAACCACTTATGATTGAGTTAGTATGCTTTAAGATTAATAACTTACATTAGCTTTCACTCAAAACAATGACAAAAAATTGATTGACATTTTACCAGAGCTCTGAGAAATCTCAGATCCTAAAGTTGAGGTCCTGATGTTGAGCTAATGTAAGCTGAAGAAAGGCAAAATTAAGACAGAATTAAAGGCAGGCAGAAGACCCAAGTTTCATACCCTTAATTCCTCAAGTGATTAATTGCTGTATTTGGCTCATATGCTCAATGATTTATTCATTAACTAGATTCTTGTTTAGTCATTTGCAAGCAGAGGAAGCAGTTTGCTCTTCTGTAGCATATAGTGTAGTTCACTTTCTTACATCATGTGTAAAGTTTTATTTAAAAGTATTCATGCAACTCCCACAATCTCCTCTGCTTTATTCCTGTGACATGTGGATTATTGGAGATGTCTGTGGCTCATGAGGGTATGGTGGCACAAGGAGTAGATGTGAATTCCATTCATGTATAGCAAAAATACTAACTTTTTTTGAGGATTGGACAAGGTTATTCAAGTGATTCCACTCTTATGGTTAAAATCAGTTCACTAGCTGAAGACTTGTCATAGAAAACTGCTATATGAGGTCCATCTTTCATGGTTTGAAACTGCCAGTTTCTATTAGATTCAACGTCAAATTCATTTCCCCGTTTGTGTCTAGTACTTTTAAACTAATTGCTTTCCTGTCCTCAAACTTCAAAGTTACAGTAGCTGTTGCTTTTCTTCAAAGGAAAGATAGTCATATGTTTTGATGGCAATGCCATTTCACATTCTGTCAATGCAAATCTCTTTGACAAGACTGGTGACCTGCGGGTGAGTGCTCAGGCAGCAGGTGGTAAACCATTTGTCCTCCTTGTCATGTTCTTAGATCAGCACATTCCACTCACAGAAGGGGAGAGAAAGGCCACTAACTTTCAAAGACAGCCTTACTTTGTCAAATCACAGAAAGAGTCACGTCTTTGTCTTTTCTAAAGCAGAAAAGCTGTTATTTCTCAGGAACCTTGTTCTTGGTTTGACAGTCCCTTATAATATAGAAAATTCCTTATATCATTGCCACATATAATAGATGTATTTTATTATATATAATGCTTGATATGCTTGGATTCCTGTCTTTCCCCACTGTCATGCAGCTTTGAATCTGATGAAAATGCAATTAAAAATTGTTTTTTGCTATAACTTGATAACTGCAATTTTGAGCCAGGCCTGAATGGTTACAGAAGTAATTCTGATGTGGACAGTATTTCCTGTGCTCTTTTGTCCATCAGCATTCAAAATTACCTCACCTGTACAGTCACCCACCCCTGGTATAGTGTGATGGATGATATCCTAAATGCAAAATTTGTGTCACTGTGCAGGGAATCACAGAAAATTCAGTAGCATTAAAAAAAGGATTATGTTCTTGCATTCAGTTATAACATCATCCTTGCAGGCAAACATTCTATATCCCTGGTCCTTTTCCCAGAGCTGTTCAATACATATAATTAAGGTGCAATTGAATGAAATACATGGACAACATCTGGAGCTGTAATCAGAACCCAAGCCTGCCTGTAGAAGCTGGAAGAGTTCAAGCCAAAGCCCATCAAAGTCAATAGACACTCTTTCATCTGTTTCAAAAGGTTTTGAATGAGAGCCAGACTTGCTTCTGAAGCTCTCTCTAGACTCAATTTGTTCATGGCTATAGTCTGCCTGTAGTTGCCATGGCACAGAACATGAAACTACTTAAAATGAGGAAGATATTGAAGTGCTAATGCTGCACAGTTCAAAGTATCAAAGGTGAATTTAAGTAATAAAAAATTCTAGCTACCTCTCTGCAAGTTCTTTTCTTCACCTCCTGATTTCTCTGTATTGAATTTTAGTTCATAGCTAACCAATGCATGACAATGACAGGAAGCATTTTTAAATCCTTACTTCACTGCTCAACTGTACTTTCTTCAAGTTTATTGTAATGGTATATGCTCTGATAGATCAGATGCCATAAATCACTTTATCAAATCCCATCAAGTAGTGACATATCTAGAAAGAAAGATGAATAAAGGATACCCAGATTAAAAACTGATATGCAGAAATCTTAAATGCTTCCTTCATGAATTTCAGAGTTGACTGAAAATTATCAAATGAAAATGGCTGCCTGAGAAATTCCAACGCCACTCCAGAGTCCCTGCTTCAGTTATTCCTCAAGAAGGATAGAAAAAGAATCAGAGATAAAGCCAGTATTGAAACCGAATTATCATTTACAGTAATAAAATTTGCACCAGGTCTTTATTCACAGGCTTGAACTTCACTTTTTTTCATTACTGGAAAAATGTACAAATATATTTAAATAATTCCATCTTGAAACAAAAAGTGATAATATCAATTCCTGGAAAAATGTAGTAGTTAGCATTTGGTTTATTAAATTTAACTAGTCATTCATTCATTGTCTCATTATGAGTACACTTCAGAGTAAGATTTGAAAATGCATATAGAAACCCAAATACTTCAGAAATCCTCATTATTTTTATGAAAACACTTTTTCAGTTGTAAGTAGACATAATTAGTTTTATTTCCAGCTTGCATTTGAAGATTAAAACATTTTAACAGGTAACCAAAATAAATCTCTTTTCTCATACTTTTAGATATTACATTAAACTTCTGCTGATCAAATTGTCTTTTCATAACTTCTCCTGAAAATAAGATTACCTCTTGATCTGGACAAATAATGGTGGTTGGTTCTTTCTGGTCATAATATCAAAAACTAAACTATGTAAATATTCACACATGATCTTCAAAGTTGTATCTTTTACTCCATCAGACATAAGCATCAACCAATGGCACAGTAAAATCTATTTGGATTTTGGGGCATGTTATACTTTTTAATGCCACATGACAGTAATTTACATTACCTTTACATCAAAAAAAAAAAAAAAATAGACAAACATCTGCTGTAGGAATGCTAGTTCCTGGACTCTTCATAAACAAGTAGAAGTACTTTTTAAAAAATTCTTTGTTTAGTTGCCTATTGCCATTCAGTTTAACATACAGCAGTGAACAGCACAGTGCCTGCTTAAGATTCTGAAGCAGCCATACCATCTGCTCTTTGATTCAGCAGAAAACACGAGAGCAGACTACATTTTGGGATTTATTGTAAGTCCTCACCCAATAGTTCTCTTCAGAGGTCTGCATAATCTACCTGGTCAGCTCACTCAGCTTCTCAGGCTCTAAATGCTGCAGATGTCAGCTCTGCAGTCAGCCTTACAATTCATGATGCAGAATGACTTGCATCAAGATAGTGCTCCATTGTGGAACATCAAATTAGAGCTGATTTTTTTTTACTTCCATACACCTGCTTTCAAGTTCTTATTATTAGGAACTGTAGTATTTCTCTACTGGAGGAAAGAAGGAGGCTGGAGGGAGAGAAGTGAGGAGCAGAGTAGCTGTAACTTTTATGCTACACAATCCTGAAGCTTTTCTTGGTAGAAGCGGTAGAATAACAATATCAGTTCTAATTTAGAGACCAAAATTACTGAAGTAATGAATTGAAACTTCATGGAGCTTTTGGGACCAGATAACATAAGTGGAATGGCCATCAGACACTGTTTCCGACCAACACCTTTTTTTTCATGTGATAGGTGAGTCTCTCACTGGAGACTCACTTTTGCCTATTCAGTTTGCCAAGGTTGCTTGTTTTCTCCTTCTTTGTGTGCATGTGTATGATTCCTTATCTTTAAAGTCTAGAAGACTAGAAGGGAAAAAACCTCAACCACACAAAAAAAAAAAAGGTTGGCTGTAAAAACAAGCCTCACTTTTGTCTTGACCCTTGGGTAGAGTGTTCCAATGCTGCCTTAGCATACTGAAATACTGAAATCAACAGCAAATGAAAAAAGAACCCAAACCAAGCCCTCCTCCCCATCTTCCCCACCCCACCCTGCCATCCATTTTTTATTCCCAGGGCCTACAGATTTTCCTGTTGAAGTCCAATAGATCAGAGAGTCATCTAGTGGACAAACAAAGGAATTTTTAATAAATTTACTGCTCTGGAGGTCTTGCCTGTCCTCATCTCTTGTAGGCTACCTCAGACACTAACAGCAGATGAGAATCAGGCAGCAGCGAGTGAAGTGGTTGTTGGATAAAATAAAAAGGGAAATTAAATCCTGTCCTCTGTTGAAGAAATAAAACAGTGCACTCTCTCAGGGTCATTTTAAAGTTAATGTCAGCTGAAAATTTGAGCATGACTATATCAGCCACTGTAGAGTACTGAGAATTATAGTCTTAGCTTGACCATAGCAATTATTCATGATTTGGTGACACCAATGGCTTAATATAAATTTCATATATCCATGTAACTGAAAGGTAGAAAGTCTTAGGAATTTATCTTTTCAGTTTCCCTCTGTAGATACACAATGCAAATCAACAAATAAGCACTAGTCACTTCCCTAGGTTATTAGTTTTTATGCTTTGTCCAACTGTAATCCCTAAACTGGGTTTCATCTTCCTTTGATCAATGAACTTTTGAGTCTGTAAATTGAGTTTAAAATTTCAAACCCTAAAAGCCAAATATGATATTATTTACATTTTATTTTGAAAGGTTTTTTTTCTTACTAGAGTACTCCATGTGTTTTTCTAACTCACAAAGGCATCTTTTTACAGTGACCAACACCAGAGGCTCTAAAAGAATATGCAGATATTTATCTTTTTCTCTTCCAATTTAAAAAAAAGCCGCAATATCCTCTCCACAACATTAATTGCAATTGATTATAATTCCAAACACTCTGGAGAACTTACAAACACCCATTTCCTCTTTGTTTTCTATCAAATTCCTGTCTCAGCATTTACCATTTTTTTGATATCCTGCCTCCATTTCTCATGTAAAATCAATTCTCGTTCTATGATACAAGAATTTCCCAATCTACTTTCGATATATTACTAATGATTTTCTATCCTGTTTTTTTCACAGTGTTAAGGAAGGGAAACACTGTGGTTTTATTATGAGTTTTTCTAGGCCTAGTTTTTATGACTGTCTTCTGCATCCTTCCATTTAGTAAAACTTTTCTTGTGCCTTCAGGATACCTCATGCAAGACTCCAAATATTCATTGCTTATTTGGGACACAGGTTTGTAGAACGACCCTGTAAATCTCCGTGCATGCTCTATGATATTTTTTATACCTCTTAATACCTTCCTTGGTTCAAAAGCAAGTTTGCTCCCTTGAAGCAAATTCTTAATAACTCTTAAATTCATAAGATAATAATTAAGTCTCCTCCCAGGTTTTAATTTTCTCCTATAGATTATAAAAACTTTTGGCAGTATTTCCACAGTATCTGAAACCAATATAGGGCCAGTAAGAAAAGGAGAGATTAAGTGTTTTGGAGAGCTATCTTACACACTTTCACCAAATTATTTCTTTTTCCTCCGAGTGTATCTGCTATATCATGTTGTAAAACTCAAAAATTTTGCAAAATACAGATGAACTTCCAAATTGTTTCCAGATAAAGATTTTTTTTTCTCCCACAGCAAAATATTTTGAAGGTCCATTTTCAGAGGAAAGCAATAAATGAATTGCAGGTTTTTGATTATTAAATATTTAAATAGCTGTTTGGCCTCAATCCTAAATGGTTGCAATAAGTCAGTGTTACAGAACAATTAAAATACTAAAAATTCATAAATAGGAGTGAAGCAAACTTGCCACATTAATTTGAAAGACTTTCTGTGATCACCTATGTAACACTCTACCAGATCTACTGCAAAACCATCTTCTGTGTCAGGTTTTCAATTTGCAAAACATTACATGCAGTATTTTAAGATCTGCTGTCACTTTCTTCTATGTTTCTCTGCCTCCCAAGAGTGCAACCAAAATTCCTTGCTGCTTCTTCTGATCTAGGCTGGTCTTCTACATGTTCATTAAAGCCAATGAGTTTTATTTTCTTCTTTCAAATACTCACCTAGTGCCTGATACATATGTGGATTATCCCGTGGTGCTCTGAGGGAATGGGCTGGCCATGAGAAAAATGCAGAATAAGTTTTGAACTATCATTAAACATGTTTGCCCCACCCCCCACAACCCTTCCAGTGCTGGTAAAGGAGTCACATACAGTCACCTTTTTGTTCTTTTCTACTTTTTCTGGTATTTTGTCCTTGCTCCTCTGTTGGTAATCCATAGGGTCGCCTCTCCAGACACCCATTCAGGATCTACAGTAATCCCACCAACCACAAATTGACACACAGCTGTAATTAAATTCAGCACTCTTTGCCAGACAGGGCTAGAGATGTGATGCTAAATAAAGAGATGATAAGACCCCTTGCTTGTTGAGAAGTGCCCAAGCCCATATTAGAAGTATATAATGACTTTTTCATTACACTTATGGACCACCAGAAAGCTACAGGCTCTCCACAGCAGATTTCTGGAGTTCTTAGGCTCCAGACACATGGGAAAAATCTTATATATATTCCAGAGATAACATCCCATTTTTTTCCCCCAGCAAAAACCTTAACAAATAGCACATTATGATCTTTAAGTACCACATTGATAAAACTTTTCATTCAATTTAACCTTTGAAACATCCTCCCTGTCTCTCCCCCAGATATAATTTGTGAGTTCAGCAGGGAATATCATTATTGAACAATGAGTGTTTCTCAGAAAAAGGACAACATAGTGAGCTTGGAGAATAAGCAGCTTTTCAGTTTTCTCTCACTAAAGCCCTCTTGTAAATTTACTTGAACTCTGATGAGAAAAAGACAGCTGCATTCAAGAGGAGTAAGACCGTGTGAGTCACAAGGAGCGTTTATTCCCTGAAAGAAATGAGACAGAAAGCAGTTCTTTTACTGTGCCATTGATAGGGGTTCAAAATGTTGGTGGTGCTGGCAAGCATAACTGCCTGCTAAAAAACTTCAGGGGAGAATAATCTAGTCTTGCCTCAGACGTGAAAACATTAACATTTCAGAAGAATCATCACTGTGTGATTTCAGCCTAAAAATTATTTCAAGGAGAGTGCTAGTGTCAAACAGCTGGTATGAATAGACAAGTGGCTCACAAGTGTTTCTAAAGCCTGCTCTTTTTTTATTCTTTTTCCTCTTCTTCTGGATTCTTAGGGAAATATATTCTTTGAGTCCATTTATAGCATCTAGCATGTAATTATCACTAAATTGACAGGCAATTGAATCAGGCTGTCTTAAGCACTCATGAAAACTGTTAAATAAATAAAGAAAAACAGTCTTCCAAGGAGCAAATTGACAGCACAAGAATAATGAGAAATTCAGTCATTAGGGAGGTAAATAGGAGTAGGACTTCATTTTATAAGGATTTGTTGTGATCAGCATTATCCACAATTACACTGTAAGTTTTTTTAAAAGTCGTAATGGCAGTACTAATGGCTACAGAACTGAAAGAGCTCAGCCCACAACATGCAAAAGCTGATAACTTACCTTTATGCTTTAGTGGGAGTGATGCTGTCAGAGGTAGTGGCTAAAAAGCCATTAGGAGAGTGTGTGAGCTGCTCTGCACACAGGCTGAGCATCACTGAAAAGTGACACTCCTGTCTCCAGTCATTGAATCTGGTGTAGGTAAAATGTTTCCCTGTCAGCAGAGGAATCAGCTTGTGTTTTCACTGAACTTACAGAATATGCCAGTCTGTGGAAATTTGTAATGTTCAACACTGACTTCCTTTATATTTTGTTCCTCCACCTCTGCTCAGAGAACTGCCCATTTTGGGAGTTACACAGTTCTTGTTTTTCCAGGGAAGTGTCAACCTTGATCTGCCGCCAGAATATTTAGAGAGCTGAACAGCTCAGAAAGGAAGAGGTTTGTAGAGATAGCTTTAAGTCATGAAGAATTAGGCAGAAACATTATTCAGTGCAGGATTTTAATATCTGGCCCATGAAGATGTTAAATATCAGTTGTAGACTGTGAAGAAAATGGAAAATCTAGATCTTCTGTAAATCCATATGGGATCAGTAAGACAACAATGACTTTAAATTATTATTGTAACTATTTTCCTCATCAACCCTCCCAGTGTGACATGAGAAGGCAGACTGATGGTTGAGAGTCACAAACATCTGGACCTGTGGGAAGTATCTAATATTGGCCACTACCATTGGCCACTACCACTCCCAGTCAGGGAGAGATCCACAACTTTTAGAGAGCTGAGTTTTCATCTTGGTTGCAGAGAGGGTTTCTGCATCTCACATGACAATAATTCAACAGATATGCCTCAGTTTAAACCCTCCAAGAATTTGAAATAGCCTTGGTAGCCCAGCAGGGAATCGTCTCTTAGTGTTTTTCTTCCAGACTTGAATTATATCTGCAGAATTTAAAGGGAAAACAATTACATGGAGAGTTATGTGTCTGATCAACAATTCATGTTGGTGTCGAGCTACAGACTGGTGATTCAGTTTTAATTTTAAAAATTTGTTTATTATCAAAACTCTTTTCCCTTCAGGTACTTTTTATTGATGTCCTGTTTCTTCTTCTATGCATTTATGAAGATTTAATATCATTACTGCATGTTGAGAAAGCATCCTCTCTGTGTAACTTATATAACAAAAAACCCCATAAAAATTCAGTGGAAGGGAAAAGATGAATATGCAATATTTTAAAACTGTTTGAATATGGAAAGTATCATCATAAAAACAACAGATTCTGGTGACAGGCAAAGCAACACACACATTCACTGTTTAAATTAAATGCTTGAAGGCTCTAAGACTCTTCTGCAAACCTGCTGTTTTTCCTGTATGAATCTGGTGGGTGTTTTTTGCCTTTGTAATTTTGGAATACACTGATTCTATTTTTCAATGAAATGGCATGTTAATCTACAGAGAAGCCTGGGCTTCTTATGAAACCAGTGGAAATTAGATGTAAACTACTTTCTGCCTTTTATTTTGTTAGGAGGATGGATATAGATCTATTGAGATTTTGGAGAACTATTTTTTGTAATTATATGTGATTACTATTTACACAATGATTCTTCAAGGGGAATCCATTTATTTATGGTTTTCATCTGCCACAGGAAATGTTTAAATCACTGTGCCTTGCTGCATTGTTGTCACTCAGCTAAGGTGCTGCATAAGTCAGCCTTCAGCCTCAGAAGGGGTTAAGATCATGTTCTTAAAGTTGTCTCAAAGCTGCTAACATTAAAACATTTTCATAAATCTTTTTACTAACCTGTGAATCATTTTGGTTTTGCTATAATGTGTACATTACATACATGAGTTTTCCTTTTTTGCTCTCGAATAATTTTTGTATAAAACACTAAAGACTATCATATTATGGAGAATGTAAAAAAAAATTAAAAGTCTATGTAGACATGACCTCTTCCAAAAGGGACTTAAACTACAAAGTAGAGAACAGCTCTGGGATTTCAGTCCCTCCACTATCTGTCGACTCCTATTCATTTCACTTGAATCAGGCACTTTACAGTTTCTTAATAGACAAAGCAAACAACTTTCCATAATAATACTACAGAGGCAAAGACTGTATAATGCAATCATGCACATTTCTTTTTAAAACTATATGATTTTGTTCTGTTGATTAGCAGTAAAGTTATTCCTCGCAGTGAAACTTGAAATGTAAAAATTGCCCAATTCTCGACTCACTCATCTTCTGAGCCAACTGTTTTGTCTTTCATTCCCTTTCTTTTTTTGGTTATTTAACACACATAATGCTCAAGCCCAGCTGGTAGACTTACTCAGGACTCCTTTCTTCTGCTGAAAAATAAACATGCAAAACTATCTTTGATGCTTACTGTTCTCCAGCAAAGGAGATGAAAATTATTTGCAAATACTCTCTACTATATGCCTAGAATGTTTGCTCAGGTGTATTTTTTTCTTAATCTGAGGCTCATGGGAGGTAATGGTCTGCACCTGCACAACTAAAATTAAATCAGTTTTGCTAGTGATGTCAATGAAATTAGGATTTAAAGTTTAGCTAATTCCCTTGTCAGTCCTCATTGCCTGTGGTCGGGGGAATAATTCAGGTACCTAATCACAGTTGTGCGCTGCTATTTCAAATGTTGCAGTGTATCTGAGGCATCAGCCCACAGTTGGCAGACATAACAAAAACGTTATGCAAAAATCTACTCTCTTCAGGAGTGATGGCTGGAAGCCAAATGGAAATGGCATCTCAGACAGCACTGAACATCCATGTTTCAGAATCCAAAATTCATTTCAGGTGGGAAGTACTCTCACCTCAAAAAGAGAGAATCTAGAATTATAGTTTCTAGAATTTTTCCATTCCACTAGAACAGGCAAATAAAATTGTGATATGAGAGTTTTCCTTACCTCTCTCCACTGACTGTGAAGGTAGCCTAGCTGAATCTTCAGTTAGTTTTGGTGAGTTTTTTGTTTTACATTGCTAAAGTTACATGGTACCTCATGTCCTTGGAGTAAGCTTTACTGGAAATGAGATAAAATTATTTATGTGTGTCTGCCATTTTTATCTGAAAAGCTTGTCTGCCATTTACAAAGATCTAAACTCCAAGCAAAAATGAGTAAAGTATTTGAGTATAAATATTTGAACAAGAAGTTTAGTTTGAAATTATTCAAAGTAAAACAGAGCTGAATAGTCAAAGCTATTGCAGCATACCATTGAGTTATTCTCAGACAACACAAATGTTACATTCCCCAGCTACAAAGGGTTGCTTTCTGAGCTCAAGCTGTTGCATTTCATGTTCTTAGCTCTTGAGGTTCCTGCTTCAGTCCCTGCTGTATTAAGCAAGAGTTCAGCTGTCACACAAAGCTTGCAAACACAAAGCATAGAAAGTAAAACTGAGTTCATTAATGATATAGGAGGATAAAGCTCCCTGTGCTAATGTGTTCTATGGTAATTTTCCACCCAAAAGGACTATTTGAGATTCTATACACTTGGCTCTGCGAAAGAAAAAAAGAACTGAAGTCAAAGTTTTAAAAATTTCACATCTCAAAATCGATAAATTACAATCCTCTTTTCTTGCAATGATATTTTTACCCTCACTGATGGAAAGCTAAACCATATCCATCAGTACTGACTTCAATCAAACTGACAATAGGGTAAGATATTACCCAACATATGATTTTTGGCCTTGCATTTAGTTCTTGCTTCTGCCAATAATATGACTATGGCACAGCAAAAGCACTGGTTCTTAATACCCTCTAGTGAGCGATCTAAATGAATTGAATGCTATGATTTCAATGTTTCTCTTAATATTTTGTTGGAAGTGAATGTAAACAAAAAAGTGTATATAAAATAGTGTACAAAGATAACAGGAATCTTCTCGAATTTTTTTACTCTGAAAACTGCAATTTATGGTTATTCACATTAAGAATCTTCTCAGTGGGTCTATGTTTAGAATCTTTTTGGAAGCTATTTTATTAATAGAGAGCAAGAATGTTTGTCTTGACAGAGAATAAAAACATGAACTACTTTAGGAAAGTGCAAATACAATGCATGTTTTATGTAGACACCACCGTGAGGAGCAGCAAAACCCGTAAGCCTGAGTCATCATGCTCTTAATCCACACCTCTTCTGTCAGCTGGGTCAGAAGCCTGCTCCAACAAGTGTGAATTAATCTCTTTCTCCTGCCTTAACTACCAAGCTATGGAGAGATGTCCTCAAGAAGAGCATTATTTATTCCTTCCCTAATTTTTTCCAACCACCTGGAACCTTTATTCTCATTCATTGCCTCAATAACACTCATTTTCACAAAGGGCCCAGGGCCATGTATGTGTGCTGACACAAAATATGAAGCATGAGGAAGCAGTCCTGAGGAATTTACAGTCTCATTTCAGACAAGACAGCAGTCTGTGGCAGTCCTTGAACGGAGGATTACATGTCACGACATAAGTGAGGCAATGCACAGAAAAACCAAAAAGAGCAGGTGCAAATGGAGGAAATAACACTGGCAAGGAGATTTTTTATTTTTATTTTTCCTAAAGAAAGGAAAATTAAAATTAATGGAAGAAATCTCCCCATATTTATTATTTGAAACTCTTACATACTGCTCCTATAAAACAGTAAATTGTTGTCTTTCTTATTCTCTCATTCTTTGTCTTTTTTTTCCTCTCCTTCTCTGTATCTTCCCTTCCCCCCATCATTTTTGGTTGTTTTTTTTTTTTTTAATGTTCAGTCGCAGCTTGTTGCTAATAATTCAAATTCATTGCTCTGTGAATGCTTTCCAATTAGTGATAAATGACATTTCACACATTTGCTGCTTGTTTGTTTAACAGCTGCCACTCCTCAATATGTATGTTGTAGATATCTGGAAAAATGCCATGTTTGCGTTCTCTACAGTAGCAGGTTGGTTTTTGTGTTGAAATTGTTTTTGAGGAGCACTGTAATGTTCTCTTTATGGTCATTCACTGCCAAATTCAGGCACCAGACACATTATTTTCACTTTCAAGAGATGACATGACAGAAATAACAAGACAATAAATCACAATTATACTGCCTGAATAAACATCAGAAATGCTGATTACAGCACAATGATAGCAGCCTCCTCCTTATTTGCTGAAACATATTAGCCATCCATACACAAAATTTTGATTGAACATTTAAATTCTTGAATAAACTTAAAATAGGATTATTGAAGGCTTTTTAAAAAATGGGTTGTTGGGAGAAAGAATAATAAAAATTCTTGGGTTTGGAGTTTAAAATATAGTAACAGTCTGCACCTGGATAGTGTTGAAACTTTCTAACTTAAATAAGAAGAAATTCAGCAGTGTAAAGATAATTTTGGGATTCATTTTTATCCACTATGTACACATGGAGGTAAATATATTTCATTATAAATGCATTATAATTCATGCAAGCAATGACTTTAAAGTTTTAATACACTCCTCATTTTTTACTTATGATTTCTCAGTTAGTACAGATTTGTCTTTGTCTTAGCTATTGTTCTGCAAATTACCTTTCCTTCCCTTATTAAACAAAGACCTAAATAAATTCCACAGTCTGAAATATTTGACTTGACACTGTCAATATTGCATTTCATAGATCAAGGCTGTGATCACTGAGGCCTCAAAATCAGGTTATGAAGCATCAGTGAAAGATTTCAAAGTGTTTGCTTCCTGCTTCTACTAAATGAGTTTGAGTTCAGCAACAACTTCATTTTTCTGCCTTTCTATTGTTCAAAAAATATGCAGAAACTGTACTTTTGATCAAGTAAATAACATATACAGCTGTAACTGAATCCTAAATGTAATGTTTATAACACCAGTGCATAAGCCTTTATGCACTTGATCATTCTGATTACCTTGAGCAAACAGAAAGTTATTTGCTGAAGTGATCCAAAGCATTTGGATCTACTCCTGCTCCTTCTGGCTTCTAATTATTTTATAGATAGAAATTATTCAGCCCAATGTAGGACACTGAAGATAAACGCCTAAATTAGAGCCTGATGCTATTTTTTTTTTTATAATTTGGAAAATGTAATATAGAGATTTTGAGATGTATTCTGTTGATGACTTAGAACTTAATAGCAAAATAGGAAGCCTGATATAGGGTCTGTAGCACAAATATGGGATCAAGAATAGAAAAAGCATTCACTAGACCTTTTGGTAAAATTAAATATATAGATATTTTCAGATCAGTATGCACTAAAAATGGCTATGAGAATTTGACAGATTGGAGTTTGTTTATATGTGGGCAGAAATGAATATAGAGCTGAATTCAGAATCAATTAATAAATTGAATATAAACAAGTTTCAAGGACCACATGGAATCACTCAGGAAGTCTAAATTAATTATGATTAAATACTTCATATTTAGACATGTGCAGCTCTAATGGTGATTGGTAACTTTGACTTGTTGGTAGCTGAATTTGGTAACAGAATAAGAAAATTGCATTTAAGTAAAGGTTTGTGGGCTGATGCAAGGCCAGACAGTTGAAAAAGTAGGAATAAATATATATGGATAAATATGATATACAGAGTTCAATATTAATAATTAAATGGTTTTCTTGCAGAGGAAAGCTGTGCCTTACAGAGCTATTAAGTTTGTGATAAACTGAAATAGCACATCAACATGGGTGATCCATTTAGACTTTTCTAAGACTTTTATACACAAGGCTCTTACAAGCTTTTCACAACATACTTGATAAAAAAGGTTCTTTGAAAAATAAATCATCATTGGTCAGAAACAGGTTTCACTTACAAATAAGTAACTGTTTAAAATAAAAAAATCATTTCAACAAAACAGAACAAGAAAACCATCACAGAGGAAGAAAATCAATGCTAATGCTGATTACAGAATTGCATAAGTGAATGAGTAATAAAAGATATAAAAGATTCCGTGTTGAAAAATGCAAAATAATAAACATGGGGAAAACTATATAAAATGATAGGTTCTAAATTAGCTATTATCAGTTAGGGGACAAATTTTTTGAGTCATTGTAGATATTTCTTAAGAAAATGCCTGCTTAACAGAAGGCAAAATGGAAATATAAAGTTAAGAAATTTTTAAGAAATAAATTGCAAGCTAAACAGAAAACTTGGTATTTACACTGTGTGCAGCTGCATCCCAAACTCTCTATACAATATTTCTTAAAGGATAGACCAACACTAAAAAAGCTAATCTAAATAAATAAATAAATAGGAAACAAAACCAATGTATATAACTATTTCCGACTCTCTTAGTGGGCCATACTAAAAATCCACTTCAGCAGTACCTAAAACACTGCTGCAAGGACCTGCTTCCATCATTTTTTATACTTTTTTTTTTTGGTGGGGTCATAGCAGTGTCAATGAAAAAAAAAAAAATAGGTTCATCCAAAGGCTGACTGAAAACATGGAAAATAATAATTCACAAGTCATCATTCTTAAGGAGGAGTCCATCCTTCTCCTGGGACTATCCAGACAGACTGGGCTGACTCTTGTCCTAACTAAAGAGTTACCAAAGAGTTTCCAAAGTTGGCCAGCGTGGTGAAATCCCTTCACCTTTTTTTATACCAAAGATGAACTTGTAAAAATAAATATCCAGCATTTAAATTAGAAAAAATTGGGGTTTTTTTCTTTCCTAGTTCAAAAATGAACCAAATATATTCTTAAACTTTCCAAACTGCTTCACTTATACAATGAAGGGATAAATTTCTTATACTCTGAATGGACTAATTCCTGAGTAAACTTCAAGCTTTTATAATAAAAACATTGAAGCAAACTCAAGAGGACCATCTTAGCAATAAATTAATTGAAGTGACAGACATAAGCTTAGTGTACTCCAGAGCAAAAGGTCACCATGAGAATATTACTTTACTTCTCCTCTAATTCAATAAATGGCTCTCATGAGAGTTACAGTGAGTCCCAAAATGGGAATATTTTTGCAGTGGAGGGCATTATTTCTGTGGAGTGATGAAAGCCAAATATTTGCAGCAAGTATTTGCCATATCATCAGTTGCTGGAAAAGAAATTCTTTGCAACACAAAAATTAGGTAATCATCAGCTGTCTAATATTCATGTGAGTAGTTTGCTTGAGCACAGGACAACAGGACATGGACCCTAAACCACTGAAGTTTCACTGTAATATTTCATACTGATACTTGACAAAAAAAACACAAAACCTTTTTCAGTGAAAGGTTTACTTGTAAATGGCAGGCTTTTTCCCTTCATTTAATCAAGTTTCATTCAAATTCTCTTTGGAGACCTGTAGGATTGCTCTTGAGTACATGTACTGCTCTTTCTATCCATTTAGGATCTCACAGAATAGTCAACACTTTCCCACATGCTAAAGCAAATCAGCCATATGGATACTGAAAAAGGAATTTGCTTTTAAACACCCTCTTCATCTGGAGAACAAGCATCCTGAAATCATGATCTGCCAGAAAACAATATTCTAAATCTTCTGGACTGGCCAGGAAAAAACTGAAAGCACAACATAGAAGTCTACTGTATGATACAGATTGATTAAATAATCAGGGGAACTTGTTACTGGCACTGAATGTTGCGACTTAGTGAGGTAAATAAAATACAGGCATTTGGGAAAACACTTCAAGCATCTAAAGGTTAGAGAAAATAGTCTCAGTGCCAGACTGTTTGAAGATAAGGTGGTTTATAAAACATAGCATTGTGGAAGTAAGTATTTGAGTAGTTGACACAATAAAAAATTATTTCTGACAGTTATTGCCAGAATGAAGGAGGGAAAAATAATATCTCTGTGACATTCAGTATGGCATGAGGTCATGTTGCATTAATTCTACCATGCAAGTGTGTCATGATGAGCATGGTGTAAAGTCAGGGTCATTATGGCAGTGACATTCCTCTGGTTGTACCTTGGGGGAAAAAAAAAGAAGAGGGAGTCTTAGGAGAATTTGCAAAGCTGCAATGAAACAAAAGCTTACCTGTAAAAATCATATCTAATTTCAATTAAAATAGGTTTAAGC
The DNA here is from genome assembly GCF_963513975.1 of Fringilla coelebs. NCBI lineage: Eukaryota > Metazoa > Chordata > Aves > Passeriformes > Fringillidae > Fringilla > Fringilla coelebs. Next base: position 13,459,026 of record NC_140030.1, on the reverse strand, counting down.
TATTTAAGCAAGTCCTGCCATTCATGGTTGGGAAGATGTGATATGGGTAGAAAAGACATATGGCTAAAAGTGCCTTCAGTAATTTAAAAATTATGTTTCTATTTTAGGTGATTTAGTTTTCCAGCTATTTCCAGCTATTGCAGTATTGACCACTTTGTAAGTTCAAACCACAATCATAATCTCCAAATCCTTCTCTGGGGGTATTTCTTAAACATTTCCTGAGCTCAAACCCATGGGTTTGTTAGTACAAGTAGCCTTACATTTTGCTGGATTAAAAGTGAATGCTGTTGTATTTCTGTGCAGGGTTCCTCAGTCAGCATTGGAGGACTTGTGATTGGTACAGAATTTCACCCCTCATGCATGTTTCCCTCAGACTTCTCTTTCTCCCTCAACTTGTAGAACTATCAGACAGCAATATTGAATTAAGCCTTGGCAGGAAGTCTGTGTGCATATGCACCAGAGTTGAGATCGCTGTCGGTCTTGCATTGCAAAAAACCATGAACCAAATCTCTGAAGAAATAGAAAAATCCCTCATTCCCTACATCCAAAGGAAAGACAAAGATTTAGAGGGTTTCCAATGTAGCTTCATCTTACATTTACATATGAAAAAATTCATTGACACAATGGAGGAGAAATAAATAATATAGTAATTTGAACATCACTTTAAATATGTTAAATTATTTTCTCAGTCCCAGATGGTCTCTTCAGGGAAATTAAGTGTTAGGGGGAAAGAGATTAATCTATTTAATCTATTTTACTAGGAATAATCACAGTAAATTAATATGTGCTGATTTTCAAAATCAGCTAAAACAATATCAATCAGATTATATCAAGTATTTTCTGTTCTGTGGTAGCTACACCACATTATTTTGGCAGGCAATCTGGGAAACAGAAGGAATTGAGGAGCTAAACTAATGAAAACTATGTAGCAATATTTATAGGTCGACCTGACTATAAAGCAGAAAATCTGGTTCATTAAAAAAAAAACACAAAAAACAGCATATTGTGAAATGTGGTTTTGTTCTACATATGTTGAAAGATTTTTTCCTAAGATAAAACACTTGAGAAAGAAAAGGATAGATTTCAGCACACACTTAGGTCTTTCACACTAGGATTAGCAGGCCTCTTTCTGAATCCCTAATTTGTCCAGTTGATGCTATGGTTATACAGTAGAAGCATCAGAGCAAATTTTGACATCAACAACCTTCTGCAATGAGTTTTGAAATCTGGGTGGCCTAGAATATCTAAACTACTTGGAACTTTGTGCACCTACAGCTTGCTTTGTTGTCTAGGCAGGCACAAATATTCAAATACCATGTTACAGTCTGTAGAGTCAGTCTACCCTCAGTCTTGGAATTTAAACCTGGATTTTGATGTTTGATATGAGATTTTTAAACAGCTAGGAGATTGTCTTTTTCTAAAGTTGGTGCTAGGAATCTTTACTAGGTGCTTGTCTTTACTAGCTTTACCAGGTGCTAGGGTTTTTTGTTAAATGTTATGAAGATAATAATCAGGAACAGACAGGGAAGCAGTGCCCTGCATCTTTAGGTCAGACCCACTCTTGCTCAGTACTGAAAGAATACAGTCATGCTGTGTTCAAATTCTCAGCAGCTTGAAAGTCTACTTTTCTCAGTTTTGAGATCTAGAATATCTTGCTTGCTTCCTCCTGGCATCCTTTCTTATTGGAGATGGGAGAGGAACTGAAATATATGAGTTTAGTTTATGTTAATATAATACCCAAAATATAGTAGCATGAGGGTTAGGCAATCAAGGGAAGAGCTGTATTTCCAAGAGACCTAGACAGGTTGGAGGAATGGACTCATAAAATTCTTCAAGAATTGAAGTCATGTTCTTCACCTGGGAAGGAAAAAACTCCAAATTATAACATCTGTGAATGGGCTGAGTGGGGATGAGCTCTGCCTCACAGATGAACAGTGTAAACATGATTCAGCAGTGCATCCCAATCTATTGGGTTGTATTAACAGGCCAGGGGTCATTGGGTGGTTGTGGGGCTGGAGCACTGTCCTGTGAGAGCAGCTGAGCAAGTGAGGCTTGTTCAGTCTGGAGAAGAGCTGACTTCCAGGGGACATGACAGCAGCTCACAGCACCCAGGAGTGGGTCAGCAAGAAGATGGAACAGTGGCCTTTGTAGCTGTGCATGGGGGAATGGTGAGTGCAAACATCATAAACTGAATCAGAAGAGATTCCATCTGGAGGTGAGAAGAAAGCTCTCTTGAGGAGAGTCAAACAGTGGAATCCAAAGAGTCTGGAGAGATCCTGAAAACCTGGCTGGATAAAGTTCTGGGCATCTTGGTCCAAACTCAGTCTTGATCAGAAAGCTGGATTAAATGACCTTCTGATCTCCACTCCAAACTGAATGATTAGGCTAGATCCCACATTCCTGGCTATCCTATTAGAATACAGAGTAATATGACTTCCTTTAAATATTTAAATAGGCAAAGTATTTTATTTGCTGAACTTTAAACATCCAATTTAGTTACCATTTTATGTCCATTAAAATTTTAGTGCAGAGAATGAAAAAATGTGCTTTGTTTAGGAACACTTACCCAAGTACAGCAAAACTTCAAAGGTAAGTTGCAAAGAATTCATTTATCTAAATATTCCTGTCTACATACAATACAGATGATGACAGATGTCCACTAAAGCTCTGAAGTCAATGAAGAAAAATGGGCAATTTTAGGTACAATTCAGTATTTTCTGAAGTGGATATGCAAAGCAGACCTAATGAATCATGTCCTAGAATTTATTATTTCTTTCCACTCACCATAAAGTGCATGTAAGGTTATTAGTTCAGCCATGGAAGTTTACATGCAGCACAGCAGAAATGAGGGGCTATGAAACCCAGCCACTGTATCTAACACATTTGCTCTAAAAAATCACACAAACACTCCCAAACTACAAAAAAAAAAAAAAAATTAAATTAAAAAATAAGCACAGTACTGAAGCTTTGAACAAGTGAAAGATCAGTCCTGAGAACAGAAGAATACAGTTGAATAAAATAGAAACATCCTTAAAGTTTCTGGTAAAGTGGATCAGAGTTTACATTTTTCATGTCAATTTTTTTTTTTATTTTATTTTAGAGGGAAGAAAAAGCTAAGTAAAAAAAGAAAAAGAAAAAACGATAAACATAAATTTAATTCTGCCACTTTTCAACATGTGTATAAGAAATCAGGGGGAAATACCAGACATTCTCCACCTAGGCTTTGCATCCAGTCTGTCCCTTTAAAATGCTTATTTTAAAGTCAATACTTAGTAAAGTTGAATCTAATGAAAGTAATGTGATGTGTAGAAAATGTGGTCCTACTGTTCTACAGCATCCTCTGTTTACAGTACCTGCCAGGAATGAAAGAACTGTAATTTCATAGCATGCTCACTCTAAGCAGGTTTGATTTTATTGCTTCCAATTCCTAAGAGAGTACTTAATCACAGAATATGCTGAGTTGGAAGGGACTCACAAGGATCATTGAGTCCAACCTCTGGCCCTGCACAGCACCATCCCCAAGAGGCACACCATGTGCCTGGGAGTATTTTCCAAATGCTTCTTGAGCTCTGTCAGGCTGGTGCTGTGACCACTTCCCTGGGGAACATCTTCCAGTGCCCTACCACCCTCTGGGTGAAGAACCTTTTCCTAATATCCAACCCAAACTTACCCTGACAAAACTGCAGGCCATTCCCTCAGGTCCTGTCACTTCTCAGCAGAGAGAAGAGATAAGTGTCTTCCCCTGCTGCTGTTCTAGCATTTCTAGGTCATGCTCCTTACTAAACAATTTGTAGCTCAGCTAAAAGGATGCAAGATCCATAATCTTCCTGAAAGGGACCAGGTGTCATAAATCAGATTTCCACTGAAGAAAGAGGCATGCTTAAATAAAAATGTCTGTATAAAATATGTGTTTCCTTCAACTGAGCCTTTTATACTAGTTTGTGACCGGATTAAAACAATAAAAGTAAACAAACTCAGTTGCAGGAACAGTAATCAAAATAGTTACTGGGAAATGGCAAGAGCCACCTTTGCATCCTGATCGCTTCAAATTCTTCTTGTCCTGACTTTCATGTATCTTGTGTACTTAAATGTATAAACTTCAAGTATACTTCACTTATAAAAATGTTTCTCCAATGGCTTAGCACTAAGAGAACTCTCCTGGACTCAAAAAGAACTCCTTTTTAATTATGAGAATTCCATTCCCCTCAGGCCAAACTTCTCTTCTGGGATAAATATGTGATGTTACAAGTTCTTCAGTAATCTGTCACCAGCCTCACATCTCTCCTACTGATTCTTACAGCCACATTCTAGATCATGGTGAAGACCACAAAATACTTTCCTTTTAAATGCATTCCTTTTTCTACAATTTAGGACAGTTCCACCCATGCTTTTGTATCTGTAGCCAAGCATTAAGGAAAACTTTGGGCCATCCATAAAATCAAAAATCATTTGTTAGGGAAAACATGTGATGGTGTTCTAAGCAGAATTTGGGTTCTTCATCCTCATTTAAGACAGGATTTAAACAGCATAGTTCAACAGTTTCTTGACACTGTCATGCCCTCATGTCCTAGTTAAAACTTATATAGTATTAACAAAAAAACAAATTTTTGATGATTAATCATTTTGAGCCAAGTTTGTTTCTAGACAGTTGTAGAGTTTTTGGAGTTTTTTATATTATTTCTATTATTGCTCCTCATTCTTGCTGTTTGCTAAGGTATAAAGGGTATTTTTAAGTTGTTTTTTGTGATTGTTTTGAGGGGAGATCAAAGTAACAAAATACAAATTTTTCAATACTGTGGTGGCAGAACAAAATAATAGTGATCTTTTTTAACAGGTGTAGAGGGAAGAATCACACAGTTTGAAGGATGATATTCAGTACAGAATAACTCTCAGCAATTATCTACAAATGACCTTTTCCTGACAGACACAGGTTTAAGTTTTATTTTACTTTTTTCTTTGTTAGCTCTGGTCAGTTATTTTTGTTTTAATGAGAAACAAGCATTTACAAATTTCATAATGAAATATTCTACATATTTTTGATTAAAACACTTCAGGGATACCTGAGTGGTTATAGAATGCCTTCATATCCTTCTAATCAGACAACTTCCTATAACTTTTGCATTGACCTGACCCTGAAATATTTCACAAGAGGCTCTGTACTGGGCTGAAGAGTGAGTGCATTTTGGTATCTCCAGACAATAAACCTGAAGAAGAAGGTACTTACTGTTTTATTTTATTACATTCAAAACAAGCATTAATTTAGATTATTTTTGCAAATCTAAAATACCTTAACCCTTAAATAGTCAAAAATTTTCTTTTGTTTTTCTGCTTACAAAAAAAAGATTATTGAGAAATCACATCAGATTTTTACTGAAAAACTTTTAGATCATCATTAAATGGGCTTTAAGGACAATCCTTCTCCCAGAGAATATCTCTTCCTGAAAACAAAAAACAAACAAACAAACAAAAACCAAACAAACAAAAAACAAACAAACAAAACCAAAAACCAAAACCAAAACAAAAACAAACAAACAAAAAAACCCCGCCCAAACTATTATTTATGGAATTTAATAACAAGGGTTTTCTTGAAAGGAATCCATTCTCCACCAGAGTGCTGGAGCTTTTAACCCTAAATTCTAGAGCTACATATAAAAATTCACTCCTACTCCTCATTTTTTATGTGTCATGTGACATCCTAAATTGCATTTTAACAATTCCCTTTACCCTATTTTTCCCCACTGGAACTGTCTAAAACACCAACCAGATTAGTGCTTGTGATTCCTCTTTTCCTGTTTTCTCTATCATGTAGTACTATTTCTGTCGATTAAACACAAGAAAATTGTCACATATTAATTAAGGGGGGTTAGGGAGGCTTTTGTTTTTTAGGTACTTTTTTTTGTTTTGTTTTGTTTTGTTTTGTTTTCTTCAGATTCCCAGGTGGTTTTCAGTTGGGCTGTAATGGGTCTAAAAAGATGAAGAACAAAGTAAAAATAATAAGTTTAAAACAGACATTCATTTCTTGTCAAGATATGCCGTGCATAAATTATGCTTAAATAAGTATTATTTACCTATTTCTCTAGCTCAGAAATCACTTATTTTGCAAAGAAATATGTAAATATTATAATTAACTTCTGCTATACTTTAGCCATTAGTGACTCCCTGAACCTGGCTAATTTTTTTGTTTTAATTTGCAGTGAGTACATTTTTTCCCATCCTTTTCACGCCAGACTTTCTGTGTTGCCATCCCTGAACTCCTCTTCTGCCTTCTTGACTCTTCTCTCTGCATAAAGGAAACAACAACACACAGCTACATGAAGCAGATGTAGTGTTCACCCATGAGCAGTACAGTTCAAAAATAAATGCAGCATATTTTGTTTAATCAAAGAAAGTCATTACTTTGAAGATGCTGTCATTCCATCCAATCTGAATTGCTCTTGTAGCCTTCTTCCAGTCATTGTTACTTAAAATTAGGAGAACTTATGGTAGCCTACAGCTAACACATTGAAAAATCACAGATAAAATCATCTGGTTTTGCTGAAAATTGAGATACAGTGTTTTTCTTATTGTTAGGACTTCATTTCAGAAGAGAAAACTTCTGCCCACTCAGAGCTCAGTTGGGATGGATTCCATGGGAAGTTTCCATGGAGAATAAAGGAGCTAGCAACTGCTGGGGTTTTGTAAAAAATACTCTCCTGGAAACACAAAAACAGTTTCCCTCTAAAGGGAAAGGAAGTAGGTGGAGAAAGAAACCCCCCTGTCCTAGCTCTGATCCATTAAGTGCTGAGACTGCTCAAGACAAAAAGAGAGGCAAACCAGAGATGAATTGAGATCTACGAGGGTGTGCAAAGATGGAGCTGGAAAACCAAGAGCATGGACCAAACTGAAGTTAGCCCGTGGTCATGTGCTGCTGTGACAAGGAAAGCCAACAAGGTGTGGCCAACAGGGGCATTGCCAGCAGAGCTAAAGAAGCCCTTATCCAGCTCCATCCAGTGCTTGTCAGGCCACACCTGAAATTCTGTGTTCATTTTGGTCCTCATCAAAAAAAAAAGACATGGACAGGCTGGAGAGGGTCCAGAAAAGGGCCAAAAAATGTTCAAAGGACTGGGGACCCTGACACATGAGGAAAGGCTGGGAGTACTGGGGTTGTTAAGCCATGAGAAGAGAAGGCTTAGGGGAGACCTCATCACCATGTTCTGGTATTTCAGGGGTGGCTGCAGGGAGGATGGAGACTCCTTTTTTAAAAACAAGTCACATGAAAAAGATTAGGTGTAGTATTCCAATTGGACACAAGAGGAAATTTTTTCACCATGAGAACAATCAGCCTTTGGAATAATTTCCAGAGGAAAGTGGTGGATTCTCCAACATTGGCCACTTTTAAGATCCAGCCAGACAGGGTTCATGGCCATCTTGTCTGGATCATGCTTTTGCCAGGAAAGGTTCAACCAGATGATTCTTCTTTGATTCTATGATTTATTATCTTCTTACACTCACAGGCAGGTCTTACAGTCTCAAAAACCCCAGAAGAACCCAAATAAAAAAATGCAACTATTTTAATTAACCTCTGTACTCTTCCAATCATCTTTACTGCAGGATCACTCACATTCTGAAGCTTGCACTGACTCATCCTTTCCTTTCAGTTTCTAAAACTCAGTCATAGCAAGGGTTTCCAAACAAAGCTACTTAGATGACTATTGCTAGCTGCCTTAAAACAGCCACAAATAAAGCAGCTGAAAAAGCTGCAGTAATAAACTATGCAAATTATACCTTACTTCTCAAAGAAAAATGCAGAAAATGAGAGCTAAATCCTTTCCCCCCACTCTTCACCTACCAAGCATACAAAGAAGGAACAAGATGCTTAACAACAGTACCCATTTCATGGAGTGAAATTTTGTTCTCACTCCCACCTAACAGGTAATTTTGAGAAAGGGGGAAAATTGGAAGGATTATCCAGTTCACAGAACAGTATATTCAACAAAATAAACACGAAAAGATACATTTGATGGTAACAGATTACACTGTAAAACTTGCAATGTGCCCCTACTCAGTGATTTTTGACCTAAAGCATCGTTAATCATTCATGAACCTGTGCACTGCTAAAGGGAATAATGCAGTCTATAATCTTCAGGAAGTGTATTGGGGGAGAAATCCCTTTCTCTTATTGGAATAAATCAAAATGTGTTTAACTCACAAGTTGCTTGTGTTCTGCAGCTCTTTTCCAGAAGGACAGACAATGAATGTTGGAACGGAGTGGCAGCTACTATATCACAGACACTCCTTTACATAGTTTCAGACTCTGCTATTGACCATGTCAGATACACAACCTTTAACACAGCTTGTTTTCCCTATGGGTAAATTAAGAATAATGACAGTGGGTTTTTTCACTGCTGTATTTATAAGGTTTATTCAAAACACTACTCAGACCTATGGTCTTAGATCCTGTGTACCACAGATCCTTTATTTTCAACCTGTTATTTTTTGTTCTGAGTCCCATACTTCATTTTTGACTAGCAAGCCTTTTTCATAAATGTCTTAATCTGGAGACACTAGGAAGTGAAAAACCTACCTTTTGCATTAATGATTTGCTCCAGTGGCTCTAAACATTCACACATGGTATCTAAGTGTATCTGTTTTCAGCAATTAGCCATCTGTCTTTTTCCATACAACTACCTGTCCATGAGGCTGGTAGTTATGAGCCGTTTCTGCCTAATTTTGCTGCAGGAGAGCTGAGGCACTCCTTTGTCCATTCATGTACCCAGTGTAACACTCAAATGAACTTAGATGCATGAGGCTTTGGGCTCCATCTATACACTCAGCTGGTTTTCTGGCCAGGACTAGCACACAAACTATTGAACTTTCTTTTCTACCTGCTCCAAGTAGAGTAGCTTGCCTGTATTGCAGCGGGAGCTACCCCTGGCTAATGCTAATCTAAATTAGGCCATGCTTGGAAGGGAGATCTTTGTCCTGAGACAAAGCCATGACAGGGATCATGTAAACAATTATTCATTGCAGAGTGCTTCTGGCCAGTCAGCAAAATCATACCTGCTCCTGCTCAGTTTATTGCTCCATATCTAGCCTTCATTTCTATGAAAACATTTTTAAGTGCTTGCATGAGCAGTGTCCAGTGTCCTGAGCTTTATCATCTCCATCATGTTCCAGTCTCAGTGCTGACTGACAGGGTTTCTGAAGATATGTGTAAACCCTCCCAGTGAGTCACCCTGGCACAGAAAACAGCTGTGCACATGTCTAACAGCACTGCGGTGTACAATCATGAAAGGCTTACCTGGAGATCACAATTATCTTTGTGAGTACTGAATATAGTTTGTACACAAACAAAAATTAGCTTCATTTGATATTTTTTTTAAAAAAGGAGTGTATTTTCTCTATCTCTGACATGTACACAATATACATATTTGCACATGCAAAAGGACAAATCCTATTCATATCTCAAGGATGCAGACATCACAGGCTTAGGGTACTACTGTAGGGAGTGATTGGATGCTGTATACTCTAATAGGAGATGAAAATAGCCCTTTTGACAATTTCTGGAAGATGAAACAATATCTGCAGAGAAACCTTAAATCAGTCTGCAAATGTTTCACTGAGATCCTTGAAACAATATCATATGTGCCAAATATTCCAATCATAAATAAAAATCTGATTTATGCTAGCTAGATTGTTAAAAAAACCCAGATACCTGTTGGCCACTTATAAAAGTGTTCTCCTGTTGTGATGTTATTCATCTGTAGTATATGCCACCTTGCAGTTGTGCTACTTAGAAAAATTCTACTTCAGGGTTTACAAAGTATTCCTGTTTAGTGCATCTCATGCTTCTTTTGGGTTTCTTGTTTTTCTTTTTGCTTTTCTCTTTCATCCAGGCTCAGGAATTTTTCTTTTTATGTTGAAAAGTTATCCCCAAGCTAATTTATATCAAGTTTGTTGTAAGTACTAGATAGGAGAGAATGGTGTAAAACCTTCTCAGGCCCTATTCCCATGAGTTTATATCAAAATTCCCTTACATAAAGCTTCAGGAGAAATGCAGAGGGGTAGAAAGGAGTGTTTATGGTTTTTTTTTTTTTTTTTGCCTATGATAGATTTTGCTTTCCTCATAGTATCCTATACTTTGGTATATTTTATATTTGTGAATAAAATAGTTAGAGGATAAATATATGAAGCCAGTGGAGACCAGAGTAGGCCAGTGGTAGCATTGTATGGATGGGAATGACAAGAGGTCTAGGATTGTGTCTGTGGTAGGGAGAAATTGCCTCGATTGCATTTTGTTCCCTGGGAGCAGCCTGGTGGGAGAATGGCACCCAGTGGTGATGATGTGCTCGGAGAGACCAGCAGCCAAAGCAGCAGAGGCAGGGGACACAGTGACATGAGTGACTAATGGGGCCATGGCTTGGAGAGAGGTGTTTAGAGTGTCTGTGTGTCACAGACACACAGGAGCCTCAGGTGGGATGGAAAGCTAGGAAAGGTATGATGAAAGGTGAAGGAACACCTCAAGATGCAAACCAAAGGTTGTCATTGTAAAAGATAAATATTTGAGAAACTAGCATATATTGTGATTGACCTATTTGACTGCATTTAGGTCTCTTACTGCCCATAAATATATTTTGCAAAATCAGACAACTAGATTTTAAAGCATGTAGTTGAGATCAGTTCAAGCCCTTTCTTTTCTCAACTCGCCATTCAAAGTCTTGAGGCACATGTGCTCCTCGAGAATGAATTGTGTAAGCTTAAAAGAGGTGGTGTTTTTCAAAGAATGCCCTGAATGAAATGTTGGATGGAAACACTGACCAAGGTCCTGCACAGAAGCAACAAAATGAGCCTAATAATTTTCTGCTTAACCACTTTTCCTGCTCTACTGCATACATCTATGTCAAAATAAAATTGCCCTGGACTTTACTACTCTCCATCCAGAGAGAAAAAACAGTTCTCTGAGAGGGATAACCAAGTGAAAATGTTTTCTCTTAGGACTAGTGTTGCACTTAAAAAAAAAAAAAAAAAAAAGCAAAATCTGATTCTTTTTATTCTTCAGAAGATGTCAATGTTTGCAGACTTTGTCATCCTTTTTCATAATTCTTCTCCTAGCTTTATTCTTTTGAGGATGATAATTTGTGTGTACCATTTTGATGGTACAAAAGCACCTAGTTGTAATGTGACATATTAAGGTACAGTCAAAATCATGCTAGCTCATGTAAAAAAATCAAAAATTAAGTACTGAGTAGCCACAATAAATGAACCACAATGAAGCCACAGTTTCTAGGTGTATACATCTACTGCATATCTAATTCTACTCACTAATTACTTAAGGCAAAACTGAAATCTGCTTATTTCAATAGTCAATAAATGTGACCAAATAAGCCTACTAAGTTATGAAGTGACAATACTTCACTAGACTAACTGATTAATGATGTAGTATTTGAGGTAAATCTACTGCTATATATGGTAAATGTTCTTGTATGTTTCACTATTCCAAGCAGGGTTGCCATCATGCAACACAACTGAAAATTATGTGTTTTCACCATCAATTATATCAACAATAGAATAAAACTTCAATGTAATAGATAAGAAAAATTCAAATATCTGTGATCCAAAGAGGATTATCAGTGTAATAATACTCAATAATTGCAATGCTGGAAAGTTTTCTCTATTCCTGTAGTCCTGCAATGAACCATTGATAAGTGTCTGCATTTTCTGCCTGATGAGTGAGGAGCTAGACATCTGAAACAAGAAATCACAGTAGTTATTATAATAACTTACAGTAGGTAGTCATTAGGAACTACTGAAGGAAGCAGTATGAAGCAACCTAAAATTGGTTCCAAGTAGTCCCAGGTCGGATGCCTGTGAGGAAGTGGGTCAGGATTGAATTCGTGCCAGCAGGTTCACACATTAAAAGGTACAGCTAAAGGAAAAGTCTGTGGGGGTTTCTTTGTCTAAAGCAGCAAGAGTCAGGCTTTGCACCTCCCTTTTCCCACCCTTCCCACAGGCATTTTCTGTTCACTTGAAGTGTTAAAGTTCAGTGAGGTGATTCCAGAGATAATTAATCTGTGTTGTTAGAAGGCATCTTCTGCTTTGTATTTAAGATTGGTTTCTACTAGATTCTTCTACTTTAAAAATTGAACACAGAAATATTCAGATCTCATACTCATGCTGTGTTTCTTAATGAGGTGAATATTGCCATTGAAAGACAGTTTATAAAAGGTAACTTTTATGAGCATGGATTTGCAACATCTGGCTTTAAAAATTGTAGTTATTTATATTTGTCATGATAATTATGTCTAAAGTTTTCATTAAGAGGCGATGACCTACAATGAAGAGCAGTTATCTGTTAAAACAAAAGAAACTTTAAATTTCATAGTTAACGTCTAAAAGTTATGGAGATTTCAGACTAACCTTGGAGGGACAGAAGTGGAAATATGTGTTGTTAAGATTTTGTCAAGTGGACTGGAGTAAGCAAACAGTACAGAGGAAGTAACACTGAGGACAGACTGTGTGATCCAATTTGTCTTTATCATCTTCCCTAGGTTATTTCTTAGGGACAATGCCAAATGCAAAACACTATCACAATATTCTGTTACAACTGTAGTATGTGTACAGCTCTGGAGCCTCCAATATAAGAAGGACACAGACCTGCTAAAGCAAATCCAGAGGCCATGAAGATGCTCAGAGGGCTGCAACACCTATCCCATGGAGACAGGCTCAGGAGTTTGGGTTGTTCAGCCTGGAGAAAAGAAAACTCCAGGTGACTGTAGAGCTCCTTCCAGTACCCAAAGAGGGCTGGAAGAGAACTGGAGAGGAACTTTTTTAAATGGTATGGAGTGATAGAACAAGGGCAAAGGGCTTTAAATTGAAAGAGGGAAGATTTAGATTAGATTTTAGGAAGAAAATCTCTACTGTCAGGCTGGCAAGACATGGGTTCAGGTTGCCCAGAAAAACTGTGGCGCTGCTCCTACATCACAGAGAGGGTCAGACACTGTGTATGGAAGAAGAGAGGAGGAATATGCTCATAGTTCTCAATATTTGTACCAACTTTTTTCCCTCCTCCCTGCTCCTAGCTCCCTCAGACTGCCCTTGTTTATTCCTGCTACCCACTCTCTAATGCAAAGCTGTGACCACTGTTCAATTTCACACTTAGTTCTCAGCATGAGACTAACATCTTCTGGCTGAGAATCAAGTTAGTACATTTTTGCTAAGGATGTAGAATGAAATAACAATTCTACCCCTTTGGATGGCAGCATCTCAGCTAATTGTAATCACTGCTTTCATTACCCACCAAATGTTCTTTCCATAAAAAATATCTAGTTTCATATGAATATCTTCTGTGTACAGTTTAAATCTTTGGTAGCATTAAAAAAAAAAAAAAATCCACAGAAAAAAAAAAAAAACAAACTATGAAGTCCTTTTCAAAAGTTCTCCAGTAGCTTATTTATTCCCTAAGTTGTTGTTCTCCATGTTTTCATACTCCTCTGTGCTCCTGGAAAAAAAAAAAATCCCTTCTGTATTTTATATTGCTATAATTACCAGTTGTGTTAAGAGGTAGAACAGTGAAAATTCTGTGTCTAATCTACTCTATTCAAATATGAATAATGTCAAGCTGAGGAATGTTCTCTTTAATAATCTTGCCAGCCAAATCTCTTTCCCAGTGTTGCCATCGCTTTATACTCCTAAACAGTTTAAATAAAACAAATACAATACTCCAATTTCCCTTCCAGGGAGAACAAATACACTCAGTGTGTTCCAGCTGATATTCCTGCCTTGGTTATAGAACAACTGCCATCTTTTCATTGAGAAGTGTCCCACTAATTAAAAATGAACATCACCCTGCTGCATCCTGTAGACATATCTATATTGTCTAAACCTGTTCTCTGCACCACTAGCACAATTTTAATGTCCCACAAGATCTACAGAGCATTTCTTGCAACTCATCAGCATGATGTTGTCAAAAAAAAATGTTATGTTTGAAAAAAACAAAGTAATAAAACTAGTGTATAGTGATAAATAAAGGACAACATTTCAAAGTAAGACACAAAAGAGGCAGTCAAATCAGCAGTTGCTGTTCACTGGTGATGAGCCCTGGAAAAGGAAAGCACATCTGCTGGTTGCTGTTCCTTTTTGACAGGCTTAATGTAAAGCCCTCATTTGGTAATTTTTAAATACAACTGAAGCAGTCAGCCTAAAAGATAATTAAATTACTGACATTGTTTTTCACTGCTGTTTTGTTTTGAAAAAAAACCCAGCATGGTGGTGTTTGAGGGTTTGCCTTTTCTTTTTTCTCTGAAAGGGCAGGAAAAATTCTCTTTGTGTTTCTATTTGCTAAATATTCTCTCATGCAATCAGCTGACTGTTAGGGGACTGCTTAAGGTACCCTCTACTACCTGGCATGAAGGTTTAAACAATTGGGCTCAAACAAGCAAAGGAGGACTGTAATGGGATAGACCCCTATCTTTGCATAGAGCAGTGGCATCAATATTTGGAATACAAGTTTCTTGTTTACATTCTTAGCTGTAGCAGTTCTTTTAACTGGAGAAGCCACACTTCACAGTGGAATTTTTGGTTAGATTTGTTTCCATATGAAAATGTGAGTCACGCTGAGCTGCCCAGGAGTAACTCCCCTCCTGCATTCATAATGTTGAAGAGCGTGAAATTACCACTCCTCCAAGGCATTATATGAGAAAACAGCTGCTCAGAGAACCCTGAGAGTAGTGGACAAATATTCTGAGACCCACAGGTGTGGATCAACTCTACCTGCTCCTGGCTTAACAAGAAGAGTGAATCTTGCCCTGATAAGCTTTCTCAGGCAGGTGGGTATCTGCCCCACCCCTTCTCCAGTGATGTGCTGAGTGCTCAGAGTACAGTGTGGAAATGCACACTTCCCAGGCACTCACTAGGAAGCCATGTGAGGAATATTCATGCTGTCTGTTATAGCACCTATGAAGACATTTTTAACCATGATAGTTCTTAAAGCCAAAGAGTTATGGGCAATTCGGATTGCCTACTATTTAATACCACCTGACATTTAAAGTTGTTGAGGAGAAGTCCAGACATCTAACTTCTCAAATGTGGATATGTTACCTGAATTGAGCCATGCCTGGGAATCTTCCTGAGCTCTGGCACACTATTATTTACACTTCCAAACAGGCAGAAGTGTGCTTGGCATGGTTTCAGCCTATATCCACCAGCATTCTCTTTCCGGACTGCTCCCAGGGTCTACTAGGGGGCAGACAAAGTTCCCAAAGCTCCCAATATGCAGTCACAGTATGACTGGGACAATCCTGGTTTAATGTTTAAAAGCATAGAAAATACTGAAGGGGCAAGATCATGCCACCTGATCTCAGGGCCAAGAGGAGGATACCCACTTCTTAATTTACTACCCTAGATATGCCTCATCATCAACAGTCTGTCCAATTTAAGCATAGTTTGTTCCACTACCTGTTAAGAGTACATTGGGAGATGTGCCTGAAAGGCAGCCAGAACCTCTCACCACAGCTACAGCACCAAATTTATGGCAGGCAGCCTAAACACAGCTCCTAGTGCTATCCAGATGCACAGACCGCCATGCCCCACAGCCACAGATGGAGATGTTGAAATACAAGGTAGGCTGGTATTTTTAATGCTACCACCAGGCCTTTACAAGTTGTGAAAAACAGATGTTTAAATCACTGGGCTGTTAAAATCAACTGAATGTCTCCCTCAGTTATTTTTTGAAGAATTTATTTTTCAAGTTACAAGGAAAACGAAGCAGAACAAACAGCAAACTTCAAAACAAAACAAAAAAAACCCCAGAAAGCTCCTTCATATGATACTAAAGACTAGACAGAAAAGGTTTTTTATGAACAGAACTATTATACATATATGTATGTATACATATAAATATATATAAGTTATTTATTTATATATTTATTTATATTCATGTCTCTGAAAACATCTGTGTCCGTGTTTATAAAGAACCATGATCAGAAATAAAAATAGCTTTTCAGGTGATAGTAATTTTGTAACTGCTTTTGTCTGGAATATTGGATCACAGATTTTATTTGCATTGCCAGTGGCAGTAGCCCATCTTGGATTACTTGACATGATCCTATTTGACATGATCCAGACTAAAGAGATATAAGCACAGATGGATCCATGCCCTCTCCTCTCTTCTACACTAAAACCCGTAACAGAATCATAGAACCATTTGGGTTAGAAGGGATATTTAAATACCATCTTGTCCAAGCCCTGGCAATGAGCAGGGATATCTTCAACAGCTTGCTCAGAGCCTCATCCAACATGACCTTAAATGTTTCCAGGGATGGGGCATCTATAAGTTCTGTGGGAGCCCTGTTTCAGTGTTCTACCACCCTCACTGCATGACAAGGACCATGGTATGGCCAATGACCAGATCTATTTCCAGCTTGGCTCTTTAATATTTCATTTGTATGTCAGGTGCTGCAAATCCATTCCTTTGGTTGGTTTGCCTCTGTGTCATTTCTTGAGAGACTCTAAAATTCAGAATTATACGATACATTTCGGTCCAAAACCACCTGGAAAGACAACAGGGCCACTGTCTCAAGTTGCCATCAACACATTCCAGTTAAAATTCAAATATCCAGATTCAATGCTTGACTTCTTGGGGTTGGGTCTTTTAATGACTGTCAATGATGCAAATTGTATTTCATCATTGTCGTGAGGAAAGTTAAGCCAGTTTTCAGTAATTATTTTTTCCAGTAACACAATTTTGAGATTTAATAAAAGGCTTCATAAATTCATACAAAACCAAAGGATAGTTTTGATGAAGAAAAATTAGTAAAAAAGCACTGAAAAAAGCCAAAGTACTTTGTTCCTCAATTTCCATATGAAACATGCTGATTTGGATGAAATTCTTTTAAACGTATAAAATTATTTTGTGGAGTTGAACAAAAATAACAAGAAAAAAATTTCTTTTTTTCCAAAATGCCATTGGATTTTGTTCATTGCTTTGGTTTTTTTTTGATTTGATTTGTTTTGCAGAGGAGGGATTCCTAGAGGGAAAGGCTGTTTGGACAAGAAACAAAATATATTTATACCAGCTTGAATTTTAAATGTGCACAATTTATTAATTTTGTCAATAAAGCAGAACATTATTTGCACGGCAGTGGTTCTTTTTCTACAATTTTTTTCCTGCATTGATAAATGTCTTTTGTTCTGGTAATGGAATGATCGTTTTTAGGGGTTTTCTGCTTGCTTGCATTTTTATTCTTATTGTCTTCTTACCATTTGGTAATCATCAATTTGACAAATTTTAAACAATAGAAAATAGAAATTTGAGATTCACACTATAGTCTGATGACACCTATTTCTGCATGTTTTTTAATTGCTATAATGCAGGATGAACTATTCTCCTAGCTGCCTGTCTGCAACCCAGGGCATCATGGAGAGAGTGCAGTGGCTGTTCCTACCAGCAACTTACGACCTCTAGTTGTTACTCCGTGGATGCACCAATGACTCTGCACATTTAGGGAGCATTGAGTGAATCCAGAATGACTCTGGCAGCTAGGTTGAAAGAAGCAGGAGGCCAGATAAGGTTTTTCTCCATCCTCCTCCTAGGCAAGCAGATGGACCAGGGCAGGAGCAAAGGCATGCTGCAGATAAACATCTGCCACAGGGCTGCTTCCACCAGTGAGCCTTTAGTTGCTGTGACCCAGAGACCAGCTGCTGGTGAGAGACATGACTCGGGTGAGAACGTGGACCAGGAGCCTCTTTGCAAGCAAGCTTTCAGAAAAGCTTTAGATTCAGTTTTGCAGGTGATGAAGGCCAAATCTCAAAGAAAAATAGAGAAAGATGAAGTAAAAGAGAAGCAGAGACAGTTCATGGGAAAGGATAAGGCTTTCACAGTTTCTGGAGAAAGTGAGGAAATAGAAGATCTGTGTAAGCAGCCTGTACACAAATGAATGCAGCCAGGAAAACACATGGAAGGAACTGCATCTTAATGTGCAGTCACAGACCTGACACCACTGAGATTATACAAATGAGGTGGGACAGTTTTTATGACTAGAGTGTTTCCATGGATGCAGAATCTTAGGGAAAGGCAGGCAGGATAGTTAAGAAGATGGGGGTGCTCTTTACAAAAAGGAATAGTTTAAATGCATGGAGATCTGATATGGAATGGGGAAAAGAGCTGCTCAAGATTTTGAGGAGGAGGTTGGTAAGGGACACACCATAGTGGAAAATCACCTCACAGCCTAGGAGATGTGCTCAGCTGGAGCTGTAACTCTCTGACAAAGGACTGATAGGAGTGTGATAGGCAATGACAAGCTTGATTCCAGTGATTGGTAGAGGGAGGTTCCAGATCCTTAAAGAAGGCAAGTTAAAAGACTTGAACAGCAGGAAAAGAGATTTTCTTTTTTTGTTAGGGATATGAGGGACAGAATCACAAGGAAGCTGGCTCTGAGACAGCCCAGGTGAGCCAGGTGTTCTTCAGGGGCAGCCTCCTGATAGAACAAGAACAATTTGTTTTGTTTGCAGAAAATAGGGTAGAAAATAGATTAAGCGCAAATTTGATTAAGTATTTGCAAAATGAAAGTGAGGAGGGGCTATCCAGGGGAAACACCTGGACATGCAAGGATGAAATTAGGAAAGACTGGTTAGATGTAGTCAAAGGTTGAGTCAGGTATGAAGTGCAACATGAACGCTATCTAAAGTCATATCAGCAGCAAAATGATCAAGGAAAATGCTGATCATAACTGTTCCAGAGTGGGCCAAGTAATACAGTGACAAAGGAGAGAAAATAGTGAGAGACATTTTGCCTGTCTTCCCTTACCTCCCAGACATTCATGACTATTAGCAAAGTTCAAAGATCATATTCATGACAGAGAAGGATCAAGTTAGGCACTTGTTGCTTAAATTGAAAGTAAGAACCAGTCCATAGGACCAGTGAGGATGCATCTAAGGGTAATGAGATCAATGCCATTAAGGAACTACTGTCTCTTCTCTCTCAAAGATTGTGTAGATCAGAGAAAACTCCTGATGAATATTAAAATATTCATTCTAGGAGCTCCAACAAACTAGTTGTGCTCCTTATGGCACAATGCTTCCAAAGACAGGGAGGAGATTGCAAAACAGAAAATAAATGAAGTGTATAGACTGAAAAAAGTGGTGGCCTTTCAGAGCATCCATTCCCATAAAACTTTTAGATTGAGTTATTTACAACATTTATATTTTAGATTCCAAAGCAATTTTTTCATATTTTCTACTATATCAATTAATGACAATGTGGATTTTATGCTTCATTCTGTTGACACTTCTTTCTGCATGGAGTGCTCAAGACATTTAGACTCCCACTCCTCAATCCTGACCCAGGCAGTTTTGAGTTGCTATAGCTACCCAGGATTTTATGCACTCCTGAAAGACTGAGGAGATCAGCCAGCTGATACATATAGTGGAAGATCCGTGTTCCGTAGCTTTTCCCTGTCACTAATGCAGCAGAATAAATGTTACATTTTGGTGATATATAGTGGTTATGGATCATTGACACCATATTGTTCACTCTACCTTGCTGTGGCTCACATTGGTTCTGCTGAATTCCAGGCCTTTCATGGCCACAGAGGTTATGTGAAATGGGATTGTTCTGGTCATAGTTACTTTACCATGAAATTCTTTTGCAGAAAATTAAGACTCGATGGCTCTGTTTACATAAAGATAGAATATATCTTGGGAACTTTGGAGAAGATACTGTACTTGAGGAAGAGTTAAGGGTTTTGAGGAGGTTAGGTCTGTTTTATTGAGTCTTCTTAGGGCATGAGAAGTCCATAATTTACCATGAGTAACCACTGTATGAAAACCTCCAGGAGGGCCCCATGCCAGGCTGTGCAACATGTACAGGGCTGTTAGAACAGAGATGACAGTCCAGCCTCCCAACAAACTTTCTCTTAGGCAAACAGTTCACTAATATAACCCGTAATTTAAAACCTCCTGGAGAAAGGTGAAGTGTAGGTGGACCATGGGGTGACATGCAGTGATCCTGATGAGGACAGCAGTGAATATCAAGGTGTGAGGGACCCACACGACACTTAGCCTCAGCAGGGATGGGTCTGTGCTGGGCTGCCCTGTGCTGATGCTCTGCATGACCTTCAGGACTTGCTGAGCTGCACAAATCCCTTGGACACAGGTGCCAACTCACTGCAGCAGAGGAAGCTACAGGCAGCTTTCACTTGGCACCTGCAGTTCTGCAACCTCTCTTTACCTTTATCTAAAAGTGAAGCAAGTTCTCATGCAACTGTCTTTAACAAACAGAATTTCCTGTAAGAAAGTTATATGATAGCTCAAAGGACCAGAAGTGGGACACTTCTGCCACAGAAGTCAACTGCACAACATGCTGTGGGAAAATCCACATGGGGACATTGCACATGTGCAGGGTGCCCAGAACATTAAGGGACAGAACATTTATTTGCTATCTGCATTTCTCTTTTTAGTCTATCTCATTAAAATATCTCTATTATTAAGCTAGTTTTTGTTGGGCCCTGTCTTATTTAGACCCAGGATCTACCCTGCACCATCTCTCTCACCCCGTCTCCTTCCCTGGTGAAAACATAAACCTGCTTCAAAAATGCAGATTTCGCCCTGATTAAGCATGGAACTGAGGTGTATCTTTACTGTTTTCCATTGTTTGTGCTACAAACTTAGGTTAAAAAAAAAAAAAAAGGTCCAGACAGCAATTCAGCAGAGATTCAGTTCTTAGGTTCCTAGGGACTTAATCAAAATTTTACATTAAACATTTTCATAAATATAGGTGTTCAGTGTGAAAAAATTGCACTCACTCACATTCAAGTAGGAAAGGAAGAATCTCTATAGATCTTTAAAGATGAACTAAGCTGGCAGCCAGCTGAACTCACTGCACTGCTCCTGTGCTACAGGGACAGAACTTCTAAGATATGAGGAGTTGGCTGCTGCTCCAGACACTGATTCCTCTTCAGATATATCCTATCAGTTGTTCACATGTGGAGCAAAATGAGGTGATTAACAGTTATTGAAGACTTCTTTGACTAACCCAACTCATTATGATTGAAACATATTAGGAAATGTTAGATCCCTGCCCCAAAAGGAGGTTACCTACGTATGAAGCAACATCTTAACATACAGATGGAGTAACCTCCCAACAGGATTATGGTGGGAAATTTGCATGGAGGAAGGAATGGGGGGTGACTGTGTTTATTTTTGCTTCTGCCAGCTCGGGGTTATGCACCCATATTTACAGAAACATGCTCATCTCATGCCAGCTGAGGCTGGTGATTTAATCAAGCTACCTCTTTCAGGAACACCATTGCCCCAGGTCTCTTCTGCAGGCAAAGCAGATAAAAGGTATCTCGTGGGGCGGTTATCTTACCAAAAATATGAACTGCCTTTTGGATAGAACATATTTCTCTCTTGACTATAGCAGGCATCAAGTCTATATAGGCTTCTCATTTATATGCACTAAGTGTAAAGATGAACTTTTAAAGATAATTTTTTTAACGATAGACCGGTGAATCTCATCAGCTGGAGCATCCACTGCATGAGGTACGTAGGATTAAAATTTCAGAGCGCTGCATAATCAGCATCATCCTTCCTCCCCAGCCTTTTTAGAAGCAAGTCTGTCAATTATCTTTCATGCCCAGGTTGTGCTGAACCTTTCTCCCATAAAGACAGTTTCATTCCTTCAGAAATTTTGTCCCAGTTATCCAATGCCCATGTGCATCATCATATGATAGTGCTTATCATAATTGCTAAACAGTTAGTTGGAGAATATTTTTAGGAATATCTGACTTTCTACTGTCATTGCAGTGTCATTTATTTCAGTAATTATTCCTCTCCGATAGAATGAACAATTAAAATTCTGGAATAGTAGGTGTTTCCCCATGTACCAGAAGCTTTAAAAATAAGAAAAAATAATAAGAATAAACAGTAAATATGTTTGGTTATAAAAGCCGAGATATGCCCATTTTTGTTAATCTCCTGAAGAACAAGGTGATGTTAGGAACTGGGATATGCAACACTGCTGCTTTTCTGCTGCAGTATCTCAGGCTCCAGGTTTAGGATTTATTCTCATATTAGGCAGCTACCTCACCACTGTTGAAATTAACAATGAAATATCTACCCTTTTTTTGGTGGTACTGTTGAGGTTGTTGTTGTTGTTACCTTCAAAATCAAAACCAGAGGTAGTTTAATTTTAATCACCTTCTAGTTGTGCTCACATCTAACATATGAATCAGATCTTAGCCATATTTCTTAATCTCATTCACTTTTCTCAAGCAGGGTGTCCAAGACACTGAAGGGAGAGCAGTGCTGCTAAGTTTATCTCCATTTGGCTGGCTGCCTGCTTCACTAGGAAGCAACCAGGAGCTTCAGGTTCCCTCACAGCTCAGCAGAAGTCTGATGTCAGAGACCCCTCTGTCTTCACTTCTGGAATTTAGGCTGCTTCAGGAGGGACACCACCACTGCCCATGGAACTGAGGCATCAGATGTGTGAACTGCCCCATAACCAGGGTTAAACTCCTTTTGTTTTTTAATGATTTTTGGGATTTGAAGTTTGATCTCTTATTAGTAAGGAGACTAAATGTTTAATCTTTAAAAGACTACCTAAAGGACTATTTTTAAAAGAATTATTTCTCTGCTCACTTTTCTAGTCTTCTTACACAGCATGTTTTTAGAAGGTGGAAAATATCTTTGGCTAAATCTTAAGTTTTATTTAGGATATGATGCTCAGTGCTCTGCTGTTTTGCCATCATGAGTGCATCATTCTCCTCTGAGCTTCTTCATCTTCTTTCCCAGTCTTTTTCTTTCTGTTCCTGCCTAATAGCCTAGCTAAGACTGCCAAGTCAATTCCATTTCTTCTATTACTGATGGGAATGTATGACTAGAAGAGCAAACACAAAGCAATTATTTAAATAGATTGACACTGGAATAAGTTTTTTCAGCTTTAGACTGGCTGTCAAAACCTTATGCTGTGTCAGTAATATCCATCAGTAAGGTTCAAATAAAAAATAAACATTTCCATTTTCTGCCTCTTATACTATTCTTGCTAACATTTTATTGAAAATCATCCTGATTTCTTTTAAAGGGATATTCAACAGTAGAACAAGATCAAGTCTGTCTTCATCCCAATAAGAGAGTCAATATGAAATCAAAAATACCCGACAAAAGAATCACTCTTTTCCTGCTAAAAGGAAAGTGAGTAATTAGTACAGCTAATCCCCTACCCTCAACCAAAAAAACAAAAAAAAGGATTTTCCTTAAATTACAAATACTTAACTAAATTGTTTCTTCACCCCTCTCATCCCCCCATATTTAATGAAAGAATTAAGAATGTGTAATGGCAGCTGTTACAGAAAAGGTTTTCACCAGTGTCTTAATATAATATCCCAAACTAAATTTCACATTTTAATGCTGTAACAGTAGTAAATATATTAAAAATATATTATCTCAAAAATCTCTTTTATGAGCATAACAAGAATAGAAAAGTTCTTCAATTCCTCTTAGGAGGCATGCAAGGAAAGATCACAGCTGAGTGCTTTCAGCATCACTTAATACTGTAAATAACCTGTTGCAATATATGTCGACACAGAAGAAAAAATGAGGTCATAGTATGCAAGTTAGTTAATGCAAAAATGTATTTTTTTTCTCTGTCATGATACCAAAATTGGATAGTGCTTCACTAGGGTTAAATGCTATACAGGAATATCAATGCAAAAAGTCTAACATCAGACAGGCCTTGACAAGGAGCTGTTGCATGTAAAGTAATGGCATAATTAGCTAAATGATCAAACTCTGCAATCTCAAACCCAGGAAACCTTGTGAGAAATGACTATTTTCTACATCACTAAGAAATTAGATTGACTTTGTCTCGAGCTTTTACAATTTCATACTATTTCAGCAAATAATTAACTGGAGAAAAAATATTAATGAAAGTCATGTTTGTGACTAATTTCAGTATGGCTGTGTAAAATTCCACTGGTAATCTATGAGCCTTAGTAATAATAAAGTATTAAAAATGAATATCTCACAACACAAGAGGGAGATTTACACATCTTTGCCAGTTCAGAAGTTTTAAAAACACTTCTATTTTTTTTTCCCTAATATATGTCACATTGATATTTCATGGTTCCCATGGAGTACATGGTTTGTGGAGAGCAGCTTAAGTGAATTTGCATTGCCATGGTACTCATTGCAGAACCAACACAGAGTTTAATCTCCTTTGCTGGAACTGCACAGGGGAAGAGTTTTAGGCAGCTTTAATGGTAGCTTAATTCTAAAGCTATACAAATCAGTAGGGCTTAATGACACTTCTAGAACCATGAGAACTCCTTGAACCACATCTTAGAGCACAGAGGCCTGGGAGAGGGAAGCAGTGAAGACTAAGGCTAAGACAGCTTTGTTGGCTGTTGCCAAAATACCCACCCCATGCAGCAAAGAACTCACCTTTCACTTGTTAGGTGCTTGTAGTTTACCATCATATAGTAAGCTTTGGATCCATCTGGCTATGTGGGGAGAGAAATGTGTCTTGTAGTCAACAGTGAATATAGAAAAATAGATACATGTGGACTTACTGAATCTTTCAAGTAACATTCCTGAGAAAAGGGTAGTCAAGGAGGAAAAGTGCACAGAAGATATCTGACTGAAAATAAGCTGAGTAAGAATAAAATTAGAACTCCTAGTGTCACAGGGGAAAAGTTCCTGAAGTTTATGCTGCAAAGTCCTGTCCTATTATTACCAAGGCTCAAAGTCCTGCAGTCCTGCCCTGCAATAGCACTAGAAGCTGATGTGTCTCTTTCTTTTCACATGCTCTCTTTATTTTTTATCTCGCAGGGTTCCATTCCCAGATAGATCCATCTGTTACCATGCCCTCTTTTTTTGCTTATTATTTCTAATTCTAAATCTACTGAACACTTCTAGCTCCCGTTTTGGCTTGTGCTGCTTATTCCTTCAGGCTCTTGCCCAAGGCAGTTCCCCATTTGTTGAAAAATATGTATATTCTGGTTGATTCAGTTCCTTTTGCCTCTTGGTACCTCATGGGAGGGATAGATTACACCTCATAGCAAAGGACAAACAATAATGAATATTTTTTATATGTACCACCACTTCTAGGGGAGTAATTGGAGTACTTTTTTAGGAAATAATGTCTCCCCTAGTCTGCTTCTACTTAGTCTGCACCTACTGTAATTATCTTTATAGGTAAAAGATGAAGTTAGCGGTTGAAAAAGGCCTTTTATTTAAAAGTGATGTATAGAATGAAAGACCCCAGATCATCTCTATTACACCAGTTAAAGGAACCTCAGTCTGCAAAACCACCTGACAGTAATGAAATTGTGATGTAAACTAGCTTCAGTTTGGCCTAGAACACTGTAAATTCACCACAAATAAAATGTTTCTTCAAAAATGCGGTCAGGAAGCCCTCAAAGACAAAACACAGATTCTTCATCTTTGCCAGTAATGTTATGCATAGAAGCAGCCTCATAATCGAGTTGGAAATGAAAGGCAGGAAGATGCAATACATAATAAATACATAATAATTCACAGAATCAGTTTTCTTCCCATCCATTTGGTATTGTGATGAGTTTCTTGTTGCATACCATCTGCCAGCTGTATGAACAAATGTAATTGCACACACAGATGCAATCCAATGTTGGCAACAAAACATGGACCAGAAGCGATATGTAAATAAACATGAAAAATTTTGTCATAGATCATTTTTAGGCTATTTCCTTAGAAATTATTAATAATAAACCATGTGACTTTACAGTCATTCTAGTGGCTTTATTTCTGTTCTTTTCAAGTTGTTTATTTATGTTGTAAGGCATTAAACACCTCCAAAAGTAGTTAATTTGGTATTTCATTTAACTCAAAAAAATGCTTCATATAAATGAGGGCCAGACATCATTCACTCGTAGAATTTAACACCTACAATGAAAAGTAAAATGAAAATAATAATCTTATCAGTATTTCTTTACAGATGATTCAATTTGCTGTGAATATCCTATCAGTTTTTATCATGCTCTAAATTGTCCTTGAGAACATTATCTGTCTAGCATGTTTTTTAATCAGGCAACAGTTCTTTGCAACTTCCCCAAATTTCCATTAGGATTCCTTTTTGAATTGGTGAAGTGTGAATTCTTAATGTCTTCTTCAGCAGACTCTGTTTTCTTTTTACTAGAGTTCAATCAAGTCATCGCATCGATCAGGGTATTAAATACTTGGAAACAAATTTATTTCACACATGAAGAAGCCAGTGTAGCTGGCCTTCAATAGACTTGCACCAATCAAAAGCAATGGCAAATTTGCATTTTTCTTTTCCTCCAGGTTTCTAACTATTTTCTAACTATTTATATGGGCAGCTGTCATTTCACTAGTAGTTAAAAGTCCCCTTCCAGGTTCTTCCATAATGAAGTCACTGCTAATGTGAATGTATAAAATGCATGTGCTTTTCCAGCCTCAGGCACAATCTACTGGCATTTGGGGAGGGTTTTAACTGGACATCTGGGCACTTGCAGGTTGCATACAGCAGGAACAGTCTCTATAGGATTTTTGCAAGGTTCATGATACAGCCTTTCACTCAAAAGCCATTGCTTATGGCTTGGTTCAGAAGTATTTTTTCTTCTCACAGTGTAGCAGGAAAAAAACCACCTATATGCTGTAAGTGTGAGGAGCTAATAAAAGTTTTAAGTCTGATACTGAGTTAGGAACTGATATGCAGAGCTTCAAAACTGTGACCCTAAGCTTTTTGTTGGTGTAAGCGGGAATAATCTCTGCTTCAGGGGTCCTTAGGCAGAGCAAAATGCTGAGAGGAAAATATCTGATAAATCAGGATAATGTAGTTTTAAGTTCTGGTATCTCATTACTTGCCATGGCTCTTAGAATTCATGCCAGGCCTGGGGAGCTGAAAGATATCAGATCTCAGGACTAATCCTGTTTTCTTGTCTTCATTCTTTATCAGTAAGTGTTGCTGCCTGTTGCTTCTGTTACAGTAAGCAAATTAAATAAATTTTTCCTTCCTGCCACTGATAAGTAGAGGCCTGAGGTGAGGACTGGAGGGTGCACTGACTCCCAGTTTTTGGTTGAAACTGTGGAAAAGGGAAAAGAAAGAAAGAAAGAGAAAAGAAAGAGAAAAGAAAGAAGGAAAGAGAAAACAATTTCTCTGTTATCCAGATATAAATAACACATCTTTACTAAAAATATATGTGGGATGCAGTAGAACTTTATCGTTGATTTCTGTGTCCATTTGCCCCTTAGGCCTCTGAAAATCCTTAAGTTTTGCTGCTTTCTGCCCAAAAGCTATGAATTCCATTGTCACCAACTCTGTCAGTATTGTTTGCTTTTCTCAATTGCTCGTTTTGGGAGGTCTTCTGCCACCAAGATGACAATGATGTGTTGATTCATTGCCCTGTCACTAGACCACATGGAGGAGGTACTCAAAGATGTCAACTTGTTTTGATTTTGCCATCCTTCCTTCACTGTCGTTTTTTTTTTTCCTTTCTCATGGTGACAGATCTTTTCCTATTTTTATTTAAATACTGTCACAGAATCTACATTCCTACTGTAACTGTTAATTAAAAAATCTTTCCAAATATTTAACAAGATGAAAATTGTATTTAAAGTCATACTGACTTTTCTCTCTTTTTTTTTTCTTTCTTTTGTAAAAGTGTGAAAAAACCTTTCCCTCCAAATCCTTATGGCTGGCTAAAATCAATTTCAAACTGATTTAATTTGCAAACATAGCTAGATCCCTAATTAACTGATGTTAACATTCTTGAGTACCTGAGGTTCATCTTACCAAGCTATTACATCAGAAACTAAACACTGTTTCATTAAAATAACAATTGTAAGGCATATATTCTTACACACATTGAGACTTTGGAAACAAGAAACAATCTAAACCTCTTCTTTCTGTCCAGAATGACAAAGAGGAGCAGCAGTTGTGCTGGCTTCCCCTGCTGCCTGAAAATGTGGTTACATCTGAGTCAGAAGCACCATGCAACAGGGAAATAGGAAATTTTAAGTTCTCAGCTGAAACTACAACTGAAGAACAAAAGAGTAGAATCAGTGTGCTAAAACAACATATACTTTAAGAATGTGCCCAGGATACCAGCTGCCTCTGTATCACCCATCACCCTAAATCTGAAAATAACCACATAGTTCTCTTGAAGCACACTCTATTTCTGCAGAGTTTTCTCTCACTATTTCACCACTGGAGGGTTCAGTTATAATGCAATGAATGACTGGTTCTCTGAAGCTAACTGTGACATTTTTTATGTCAATGTACTTTCAATCCACCTTGAAGAGTTGGGCAGCTGTGTCACCCCTAAGTGCAATCCCAGAGCCCCACGTGACAAATTGTTCCATTTTCACAGTTGCCATGACACTACAAGATTTCCTTAAAAGTTAAATATAAGGAAAACTCAATCTAGGGTATTTCATAAACAATGTTCTAAAACAAGTAACTAGAGGAGGGAAAAAGTGATCTAATATTCAGGTTTCATTACATAAGAAATTATGAGTTCCACGGTGAACACATTTTTAGATACTTTGAATTGCTGAAATCAATCCTTTGGGCTCAGGAAACTGCTGAGAATACATAGTAGAGGATTAACTCCTAGCCCTCATGAACTTGAAAAGATCTAAGTTCCTCCTAGGATTTCCAGTGAGATATATCTCACCTATTTTTGATGGCTGCCACTGAGATTATCAAGTAAATAAGAAAGACACTTCATCAGACTGGTATGAAATCTCTGTTTTAGAATAAAATTATTCATGCTGTCATACAGCCATTTATTTATTGTTGACTTCAAGGACAGCCTTTAAAAAATTAGTTCATATGCAAATGCCTGAACTGTAGATATATCTGTTTGGAAAGATGGATCTCATCCAGAGTCTCAACTGGATTTCAATATCTAAAATGAAGTAAAAATTTTCTATATAAAAGCAAAGTAAGAAAAAGCCTAACTGAGATTGTCTATGAGGAAGACTGATCAGCTGTGTACCAAAATATTTTAATTCCAGCTTTTTCTGCACTTAATTTTACTTTCTGGTTCAAGATGAAATACCTATGGAAAAAGAGTCTCAAAAAAGTCTCATTGCACAAAGCTACCTATCTACCTAGAAACTAATTATGACCCTTGTGAAGGCTTGTGCAGGAGAGAGAAGTAATCTGAAATTCTTGGTTCTAATCACACATTATAGGGAGAAGGGGAAGATGTTTCATAGACAAGTCTCCAATCCCTTCATCCCAGGCTAATGGATGCCCACAACAAACTTTGTCACCTTCAAAAGTCACAGCCTCAATCTGTGTAAGGTAACATTTGGGGTGTTACAGTGAGAGCTCTGAGACAAGAGAGTCAAGAGCTGGACTTAAGATCTGTGCAAGGTGTCCAGACTCATGTCAAATACACGTCTGTATTTGCACAGTGGCAGATGTTCACATAAGCCTGAGGTGGGACATTTTTTACAGAAACAGAATTGCAGTATGAAATGTCCAGGGCTTCAACTGCTTCAACTGCCTTTCCCCAGGGTATACAAACCCTTCATCATGCAATGTAATGGAGATATCCTAGATAGCCTTGTATAACTCAAATGTCATTAGATTTTTTTTCTTGTGTTGTAGGCTCTTACCTGAGTTTAGGGAGCTGAATCAAACCATAAGAGTGGTATTTATTACATTAAATAAATATTAAATTCTACATTGTAGCTGTCAACATATGTAGCAAGTGTTTAAATCTCCATTATGTTCAAAGCAAATCATAGAATCATAGACTGTCTTGGGTGGGAACCCAAGAAACATCTTGTTCCAATCCCTCTACCATAGACAGGGGCACCTTCCACTACACCAGTTTGCTCATAGTCACATCCAGCCTGGCCTTGAAACAATCCCAGGGATAGGGCATCCCTGTTCAACTTGTCCCAGTGCCTCACCATCCTCTCAGCAAAGAATTTCTTTTTAACATCTAATAAAAAACTTCACTCCATCAGTTTAAAGCCATTCCCGCTTGTTCTGCCCCTACATGCTCTTGTAAAAAAGTCTCATTGCATTTCCTTGTAGGATCCCTTCATATCCTGGCTGGCCTCAAGGAGGTCACCTCAAAGTCTTCTCCAGGCTGAACAGTCCCAATTCCATTCTCTTAACCTTAGGTCTAGCCAGTGGAGCCTAGGCAGGGATTTAGCTGAAAGTACTGAAGGCAATGACTGGCCAGATTAGGCGCTTTTGGTCTTAGTGGTTAGCAGCCCAAATAAGGGGTCCCAAATGAAAGGCTACAGTATGCAGTGAAGAGAGGAGATCAGAAGCTGTTAGATTAAGAGGCTGCCTCGTTACTCATCTCTTCTGCTTCTAGGATGAAATTGTGGCCAAAAGGGATTTTATTAGGTTCCTGTTGTCAGGGGCTCAGATAAGACAGGAAACCTACAACAGAAGGGGGTTTTAGCAGCCTGCTTAGGTTAGAAGGGAAAGAGAAGGCTGGAGTAGTTCAGGTGCTGCTGTTATCTATGTTATTTCATTGGTCTGACCTCCAAAATTTTCCTTCTTTAAATAATTCTAAAGAATGTTTGAGTGTGTATGTGTTCTCTTTTAGCAATCTCAGTTCCCCTCCTGAGATTAGATTGTCACTTTTCCAGTTATCCTTACATCACATTGAATAATATTGAAAGAAATAGTTTGTGATTCTTTTTTCATTTGTTTCTACTGATAACACTACATGTAATCACAGAGTCTTTGTTTGTCTGTATATCCCTCTGGCAACTTTTGAACCTACTGTCCAATTTCAATCAAGACTAGAGCACCCATTGAGCATCTCCTAAAAACCATAAACTGGGTAAAGATGATATCAAGTTTGAAAATTTTTGTTTCCTCCCAATAGCTCTCAATCCTGTTTCTAGAATATAGCATTGAAAATCAGATATGGTCTTCATCTTGTCTTCCAAAATGCTCTGTGAGAAGACTTTTAAATACAGGCACAGATAATTAAAAATGTTATCATCATTGGACTTTAAAATCAACCAACTAAGAGCCATGAACCCATAGGAAATGAAGTTACATTTATTTGCAATTGTCATTGCAACTGATAAGCATGTGATTGACATTATAATTTTAAAGATTGCAAACATGAATGCAAATAAATGAACAGTTTACATAAGAAGTAGGTATACAGGAATATTTACATTTTTAGGGAGTATAATTCATTAATTCATTCAACAGTAGACATCCAAAGTGCCTTGCTGAGAATCAGTTCCAGTTTCCATTGATGTATTTACAGGCTTTGAAAGTGGACATGTCCATTTCAGGAGAATTGATTTCTTAAATATTTTCAAAGGCAGAAAAATTTCACACTTCTCTGAATGCCACTTGACTGCAAGTACAAATGTTAACAGCTTGTGAGAGTGCTAATTAGAACATCATAAAATTTTTTGGACTTCTTTGACACTAACTTAACCAGAAGATGAAACACAATCTGCTGTGAAAAAATGAAGATTTTACTTCTATCTTCATGTCTGAGAAAGGAATCATACCAGTCAAAATTCAGTTTTAGTTCATATAATGCCACTTTTTATGTTACACATCCTTTTATCATATTTTTGTATGCTTCCATATTCCAGAGTCACTTAATCACTGGCAGATCTGTTAGGTTTTTACTGGAAAAGAGAAATTCCTGTCTGCCTTTTTAAAAGCAGAGCACATAAGCGTACAAACATATACCCACGCACAATTTATAAAATTAACACAAGACATCCATTGTGACAGACAAAAATATGTACATAAATGTCCACAGCAGTGTGACTCAAATAACTATGACTTGATCTTTGTAGCTGTATACATGCATAAAAATGGGGACTCAAATTGTAATTAGTTTTTGAGCAGATGATTTATTCAAATATTTTTTCTTTAGGTGGTTTTCT
Source organism: Fringilla coelebs (assembly GCF_963513975.1). Taxonomy (NCBI): domain Eukaryota; kingdom Metazoa; phylum Chordata; class Aves; order Passeriformes; family Fringillidae; genus Fringilla; species Fringilla coelebs. The sequence goes on along the minus strand of NC_140030.1, from coordinate 13,427,154 downwards.
TTACAGGGCCTCAAAGAGAGGGGTAAATGTATGGCAACTGTGCTTTCTCTGTGAGAAAGGGTTAAAACTTGAATTCAGGAAGTAGATGTGCCTAAATTTTAAGTGTGTAATCAGAGTTGCTTCAAAGCATTTTGTCTCAGGGAAGAGATTCTGTCTGCTTCAGTTCTACTCCTGAAATTTGCAGACAGATCTTTCTCTGGAGGTCTCCACAAATATCCACCTATTCTCATTGGTCTTTATATATTTGTGGGGGGCCTTCCCTGGTGTGGTCACTTATATATGTGAGCCATTCTGTTCTCCCAGTTCCAAAAACTCACATGCAGGTTCAATTCACAGAAACAGAGAATGACTCAGGTCGGAAGGGACCACAGGAGGTCGTATGGTCCAGCCTTCCTGCTCAACAAAGGCCATCCCACAGCACAGGGCACAGGACTGTGTCCAGGTTGCTCTGGACTATCTAAAGCGAGGGAGGCTCCACAGCTTCTCTGGACAATCTGTTCCAGTGTGTGGTCACCTGCACAGTAAGGAATTTCGTCCACCTGTTCAGGTGGAACTTCCTGTGCATCAATTTCTGCCCATTGACTCTCACTTACTTCTGGGCACCACCAAGCATAGCCTGGTCCATCCTCTTGAGACCCTCCCTTCAGATAAACACTGATGAGGCCTCTAAGTCTTCTCTTCTTGAGCCTGAACAGGCACAACTCTGTCATCTTTCTCTCATAAGAGGGATGCTTCAGTCCCTTAATCATCTCCAGTCCCTTAATCATCTCCATAGCCCTACATGGGATCTGCTCCAGTAGCTCCTTGTCTCTCTTGTAATGAGGAGCCCAAAACTGGGCACAGCACTCCAGATGTGGCCTCACCAGGGCTGAGTAGAGGGACAGGATCAACTCCCTCCACCTGCTGCTCTTCCTGATGCACCCTGGGGTACCATTGGCCTTCCTGGCTACCAGGGAGCTGCTGGCCCATGGACACCAGGACTCCCAGGTCCTGCCTTCTCTGCAGAGCAGCTTTGCAACAGGTTCAGCACCCAACCCACACTGCTGCATGATTACCTGTTAGACAAACTGGGACTCCACATCCCTGCTCCAGACAAGACAGAAATGAAATCTTAATGAAATTAAGTTGGTGGAAAATAAAATTTTCCTGTTGTATTTCAGAAACTATTTTGCATACCAGTCTTCCTGTTTTCAGCATCTATGTGACACAGCAAACCACAGCTCCCACTGCTTTTCCCATTTTGGGGGGTTTGAAAATCTGTCTAACTTCTCTTGCAGTTAAGAATTTAATTTAGGTCTATTTTTCTTAAATGGACCCAAGATCTTCAAAGAACTTGACAGTAATTGCTCCTGTCAATTGCTCTGAAATCTGCATCTTAGTATTGGGAAACTATTAAAATATTACCTTGTCCTTCTTATCACTTCCTTAGCCTAGGAAAATGATTGATGCTTGATTTCAGTCTGCCTCAGGTAGTTTTAACTGTCTGATGAAGGAGCACTCCTGAGACAACTGTAAGACCATAGTTCCTGTGTAGCCAATGGAGCCAAGGGAGTTCCGCAAAAATTGTCCCTTATTTATCTGACTTTTTAATATGGGAGTAAATGAAAAACACAATTTTGAAAGTCTTAAATAATTCACTTTATTAGACTGACAAACATTATTATTTGCAGGGGCTTTTCTTATCAACATTGTAGCAGGGTGGGAATTGAAATCAATTGTGGAATATTGTGATGGTTTCCTCAAGCTGTATTCAACTACACAGAGAAATTCTTAAAAGCAATTAGAAGGATTTTTAAAGACATATTAAACGCTTCCATTCATTTTTCTAACTAGCTAGCAATTTGTTTATTTTTAAGGCCCATGCATTGGAGTGACAATGACTTATTTATGAATTGTTTTAAATGTCAAGTTGCTGTAGTTTGTATTGAATTAATCAATAATGTTTTAATGCTCAAAAAGCATAGTACATGCATAAAGGGGCAGTTTCCTCAGTACCAAGTTATTTGTAGTTCTATTTTTATGATGTAAATTACCACATTTATACATATATATATATATAATACAAAACCCTAACCTGCATTTTGTAAGCATTTTTGTTACTTTTCCTCCTAAAAGAAAGCACAAGTCCTTTTATGAAGAAACACTATAAGTGTTATGAAAAGGGCACACAAACTTTATTTCAATGACCACTTCTCCTCACACATCAGATTTTAAAACTGAGCACTTTTTGTACAATACTGATTTAACTTTAAATAGGATATGGATAATTTGGTCGACTTGAATGCTCTTTAAAATGCTCCTACTGAAGCACCTGAAGTAGGAACATGAAAAAATCCCTAAAATATTATCTAACACATAGGAAAAAAAAGTCCCATTTGCTTCCACAGATATCAAGGACTTTTATCTCACCTGCACAACACTACCAAGGAATGCATTGCCTGTGTATATTGTGACTAGGCTCCTGAAAATTAAAAGTTCTTTTTAGTAAAGATCAGTCTCTTTTGTAATTGCCGCTTATTTTTTTCATGTTCATATTTTCAACATTTCTGCAAAAGCCAGAGAGATTAAAATATGCCTTTATGACTTGAATATGAGAAAGGGATTGCAGGAGCTAGGTCTTTAAGAATACCAAATATCCAGACAACTGAACACATAGAAATTGCATAAATTGAGCCACACAAAATGCCTGAATCAGGGCTAAAGTAAATTTCTTCTCAGTAGCTGTTACATTGCTGTAGTTTGGATTCAGAATGAGAATGGTGTTGCTAACACACTGATATTTTGGTTTCTTGCTAAGTCATGTTTTTCCTAAGGAAATTTTCTGTCTCAGGCTCTGCCACTGAGGAGGAACACAAAAAAAACCTAACTGGGGGGACACTTAGCTGGGACAGGTGACATGAACTGACTAAAGGGATATTCCACATGCCCAGTATATAAACTGGGGGGAGTTACCCAGAAGGGAGCCAGTCTGGGTTCAGGAAGGAGGGGCTGTTGTTGTTGTTGTTATTATTATTGTTATTATTACTATTGCTATTGCTATTATTATTTACCACTGGTATTGTATTTTACTTTATTTTTAATTAAAATGTTTTTATCTCAACAGACAACTGTTCTTATCTCAACAGACAACAGACAACTGTTACTTCAATTCTCCTCCACACTCCACCCATGTTGGAGGGAAGAGGAGAATTGAGCTGTGTGGTGTTTCATCTCCAGCTGGGCCTAAAACCACTTCAGTCAGGTATAAAATGCTTGACATACGCAAGGCCCACAAAATGAATTCTGTCCAGTTCCTTCAGCTAATACAACTTTAGAAAAGATTGTGTTTATTAAGTTATTCCCTATTTATAGATACACATAAAATTATATTTTTAAGCATTTATCAATAGAATTTGACTTCTGTGCTTAAACATGCTTTGAGTTATATATATTACTATAATCTATATATTACTGCTTTGAGTTATATATATTACTATAATCTATATTAAATGACATATCTGTATATTTATACAGAAACATATGGTCTAAGGCAAGAATATACGTTAATTAGGAAACTTGAATAATTTCTAGAAAATTTCCATCTTCTCAGTGGAAGATGTGGACCTGTGATAGTCAAAATGCATGCATTGCATTATGAAAGCATGAATGCTTTCTCTAGAAAGAAGCAGCAGCATTATTGCATGCTATTTACAGTAGAGAGACTTTGTTCCAGGAGTCATTTTGCGAATGAGTTTTTAGTACAAAGAGACACATCTGAAAAAAAAAATTGAAGTTTCATATATGGGTTTTTCTGACAATTAACTTTTTTCTGGTCTCCTAAACAGTATTATCCCTTTATTCCCAGTTGTCAAACACCACAGCAACACTTGCTTGTCAGTGGTGATAATAAATTGTCAGAACAAGACACAAATCACACCTGAATCTCTTAATTTAGAATGTTATGTAGCAAAGTGTAAAGATAATTTTTACATGGTGATATTTTTGAAAGCTTTTCTAAAGATGTAGGTTTTTAACCTAGCAAATTTTTCCTGCATTCTTGGAATAAATCGTTCCAACACTATTGCAGACAGTTGATGTTCTGTCTTGGTCAACAGAACATTAATTTTCACCTAAGAATATATGCTTTTCTGTCTATGAAAAGAAGTTGCATTATAGAACCAGGTATGTGGTTTCCTTCTCACATCAGTTCCTTGCGCTATAAAGCTGTTTCCAGAAACATATTTTATGACAAAGCATTTGTAAGTTGGAACACCAGTTTTAGCATTGGTAATTGTAATCTTTTTTAAAATATTGCAAGTATCAAAATTTCCCACAGCAGGCCACTTATTTCCCTACTCTAGATATGCAAATCTCCCTTGGAAAATACTGTTGCACTCACTTTAGTAGCACAAGAGTTGTAGCATCATTTGGCTTTGATGCATTAAAAGGAGGAAGAGCTTTTCTCCAAATTTTTGCAAGCTCTTCAAGAGAAATCCATTATTTATGAGGATAATAAAGCAGTAATGGTATTATGTTATATTTGTGTGTTCCCTGAACTCAAAAAGAGTGGTTTGGCATTCAAGTTATAACAAAAGCTCAAACAGATCATGACCAATAAGAATAAGTAATGAAGAACAGGCTACAAGACTAAGCATCAGTAGTTGTGATTTTCCCTTTTCATGCTACTAAAATAAGATGTGCACACATATGCAAACATTGAGAGGATGCCAGAGCAATCAGTTCTGTATCCCAGGTTTTGAAGCAGATGCCAACACATCTGTTTGATTTGTGTGTATGTCTGGAACTTTTGGGGACAATGGCATGCACAGTGTAACCATTAATGACCTTTGCTCTGAAGGAATTGAATGTTGTTATACAGATATATGTTAGTCCATTGGGAAATACACTATGGTCATAGTGGTTTGGTAACTTCTAGAGATTAGAATCTATTAGCTACAGAAAATTACCACCTAAAACTGTAAAGAATACACTTTCTAAACTGTAGCACTATTCACTCATCTGTATTTACAGCTGGACAATGTTAAACCTTCCTCCTTGCTGTTCTACCCTAGTGCTCTTTCATGTCACTTGAGAGATATTTTTGTTTAATACTTTTAATTAGTATTTTAAGTATCTTGCAGGCAAACCAAAGTCAGGAAAGTGATACAGTATTCTAATTCCACAGTAAAGAACAACTTTTATATAAAACCATAGAGAATAAGACATTTCAGAAAAATTAATAAAATAAAATAAAATAAAATAAATTATAGAAAATATCTTTTAAATATTTTCTTGGTTAAAAAGAAATATTCGTGGCAGTTTTTCACAACTCTTGCAATTGAGAATGTCTTTAACCTAATCTAAGAACTAGTGAGTATTAGTCAAATCACTCTTCTTTTGACTTGTGTGGGAACAAGCGAGGATTAGGCAAGGTGACCTGCTGTCCTTAGCCAGGTATTGTTTTCCTGCAAGAGCTGATCCACAAGGAAGACATAAAAGGAAAAGCAAATAAAAGAAAAATAAAAAAACCCAACCCCCACAGAACATGCAAGGTTATTATCTAGTTTGGCGGATATTTTCATTGCATTCCTACTGTCCTTGTCCTTACAAGTGAGTCTTCCTTTCACCATTGCAGAAACTGTGCAACTGGCTACCTTGTTTCATCCTTCCACAAACACATAAAAAAGATGGTTGATTTACTAACTTTTTAAAAACCCCATAATTTATGACCTCTTGTTGAATGTCTTCATCAATATTTGAAAAAGGTATCATCTAAATCTGAAATCTGTCAAAAACATCTATATTTTATTTCCAGTCATGTTTCTGCTTTTAAAGTATAAGTATCTTCAAGCAAGTAAATTACTACTTTAGCTTCTCTTGAAACTTTGCAAACTTCAGTTACCTAAAAAAGCATTTTGGATGTCTTACTTAAATTGGGTGATTCTGTGACTTGCACTTATTCAAACAGGAAGTTCAGACCTTTCACATGAACCTCAAGTGCACACAGTGACAAGATCTCCTGTAGTTTGAGGATTGCATCTGTGAACCATGGACAAACGATTTTACAGAAGGTCAAGATATTGTTATTATTACCACAAGGATCTGGTTAATACCTAATGATAAGTTCATCTTCATAACTTCCAGATATCATATAAATATTTAAAAGGGGCATGCTTTTAAGCAGGACATGCAACTTGCCCTCTCTTAGACTTTAATAATTTTACCTGAATGCATATTTTTATACTATCACAGGAGTACCAGCAAAGCATAGGAAAGAAAAAACAATGTCATTACAGTGTGCATTACTCTATGCATTTCAGTTATTCTACATTATGCTTGTAATGTTACTTGTATTTTCCTCAATTTCCTCATTTTTGTTGGGTTTTTTTCAGAATCTACTGTTCTGCCTTCTTTAAGTACATTTTTAAAAATATTAATAAACCAGTTCAGCTTTCTATTTTTATGATCCTTTTTTTAAAAAAATCACACTGCATTCCTAAAAAAACTTCATTATTTTCTCCTCCTGCTTTCTCTCTTCAAGAGCTCCGTATGAATCTTTGACTATTTCATACCTCTTTTCAAAACTTTGTGTTGATATTTTGCTTTGAAAGTGTTCTAGGTATTGTTAGCAGATACAATGCCAATGATAAATTGTAAGTAATCAAAGTTTAGTGGCTCTTGCAATTGCAGAGTCTTTTTGGAGGATATTTAGATAATTAAAATTTCCTCCTGATTATATTTATCATATAATCCTGAAATGGGAATGTTATTGATATTTAAGGTCTTGAGATAGTTTTCTTTAAATACATCTATTCAAGAGGAGAGCAATCCTAATGAGTAACCTAATGTTTTGTGCAGGTACCTCAGCTCCCTGAAAGAACAGGAAAGCAGCCAGCAGAGACAGGACAATTTTGTTTTAATAAATTTCATCAGGGTAAAAAAAAATTGCTTAGAATCCTAGAATCTCTGAGGTACAGGAACACTTGCTGTGCACACGTATCAACTAAAATAAGACCATTCTACCCTTCATGCACTTCAAGACTGAACTCCATCAAAGAGTGTGAGAAACTTTTCCCAGCTGCTGATCCCTGACATTTCAGTGATGGGTCATCAGGTCAGCTTGCTTAACTGCAGTTTGTTTTGAATGTTTTGAAAACAGAGTTTAGTTTTTATTGCCACTTGCAGCTAGCCCAGTTTTCTCAAACGTTGCTTTTTAACTCATCTAAATAGATGAATGTCTGGCTTCAAGGTAAGTGTTGCTTGATTCATAGCTGTACAATGTCATTCCCTTGAAAGGAACTGCAGGAAATGGGCACATCAAGGATAATTGCTTTGCAATGGGCTTTAGCTCTTAGCTCCACACTTTTTCAAGATACAAAAGTAAAGATTAAGCTCAGGAAAGGAAAACCCACCATCTACCAGTGAAATAGGAGAAGCTCTCTTCTCCTTCCCTTTCTCACACCTCAAAAGTAGCCTCCAACATACTTGTAAAACTGTTTAGTGCGAGCATGTGGATCAAAAATCACCTTGTGTGTAGAGCCAGTGATGGCTTGAGACTTAATTTGGTAAAGGATATCTTTGATAATGAAGGAATTAAAGAAATAAACTGGGTTTTAACTGCTCTAAGAGTCTTCCAGAAAGCTGATCTTTAGATTAAGAAAAAAATTTAAAGAATATTTTATATTAACATTAAATTTCTTCATTGTCCTAACAGCTCATCTTCTACTCCATCCATATATCAAAATTTCAGTTAAATTTACCTGTGAATAATACTAATTTTTAAAATTAACAATTAGCTATAAAAGCTATAAAAACAAATAAATATAATTACTCCTTGATTGTCCAGATTTGGTTAAGTTTTTTTTAGTTGCTTGGGTTTTTTTGCTACTGTTTTTCAGAGTCTTTGATGCATTTAGAGTAAGTTTTCAGAGACAGAAAAAATTCCAGTAAAATAGTAATGATAAAAACCTGTTCAGATTTAGTGTATTCATATTTACCATGGGAATTCACACAAATCTGCATCTGAATATCAAAATTTAAAAAAAAGGAAAGTACAAAAGAGTATTTGCACAACCCACTGACTGGCATTTAGGCTGCACAATTTAACAGAAATGCTGTAACAGGATTATTGGATAGGCTTTCCAGTCTAAAAGCCAGGTACAGAACAAATGACTTGCCTGCTGTGCTTACATTCGGGTAATGGGCAGAAATGGCTGCTCGCTCAGGGGTTCCCACTCTGGCTGCTTGCAGAGCAAGCTGGTGGTCATGACTCTCCTCCACTTGAGCACCATCTGGTTTGTTCTTTTCCCTACTGACATGATTTTACTGACATGTTCAAATAAACACCACTTGCCCTTTGCCTACCCACTGTTAAGAAACCCAGCCTTATTTATGTCTCATGGAGAAGCTTACTTCCTTGGCCCTGCTGCAAAACCTTCTGCTTCACTACTGGTGGAAGGGCTGCCACCATTTGGCTAAGGAGACCTCAAATTATCAGCTGCCTTGACTGCTGCTTAAAGTCTGAGCCATATAGAGGGTTAAATAAATCTTTGATAAGAATATGATACCAGAACTGCTTGAGGTGTTCATCAAGACATCATAACACACATCAAACAATTAACATTATGCTTTGAAGTGCTGATGCACAAAATCTAGTAACAGTATCTTTCCTAGCAGCCCTCACTGTTAATAAAGGGAGTCTGATGATTGCATACTGAGTCTACAGGTGTTAGTTCCTCACACTTTTTCCAGTACTCTGTGAATTTTATTTTCTTCTGAGTATGAATGTTTATAAACCAATGTTCTGTTTTCTTCCATGTCCATATTAAAAGTTGATAGTTTTCAAGGTTCATGAAAATGGTTCATGAAAAGTGTTCAAGAATTGGTAGAGTGTTTTTTTCTTTACTCAAGGAACATTGATGTTTCCTCAAACCAGATATTATGTGAGAACCACAGTCAGCAAAAACTTGCTATAAAAATGAGATTGTTCCAAGAGTTCATTTTAAAAACTATCTTGAGATTTGGCGTTGAATGCTGAAGATTCCCTTCCCATAGCAATGGCCACTGTAATTTTCTATCACGTACAACACCTATGAAATTGAATGTTTTCGGTACAGTAGGGCATGGAAGGATTTTGTCCTCAGTGGATAATTTTGTACCTCTGGTTCCTCTGCAATTTTTTATTCTCAGAAATAAGGCTTTTAAACTTTGACCAGCCAATCAAGATGCACTGACCTGCTGAACTGTACATCTTGAAAAGGGAATTTACAAGACTGAACCATGGAGCAGGAGGCCAGCAGAGCCACCCTGTTGGAAGAACAGAAGTCGCATTCATTTTTGAAATAGTTTCTAAAAAAACCTCCAAAACTAATCTCACGAGAATTGCTAAAACAATCAAAGCTATGTTTATGATCTTGAGGAGTTAGGATGGATTTAAGCAATCCTTTTCTCCTCTGCAGTTCACACAAAGTGGTACAAACACACAATTTGGAGCATAGTTGCATGGTAATAAATGTCATGGAAAATGTAAGGAGCTAAAGTGGGGGGAGAGGTTCAAAAACAGAAGAGAGAGAACCAGAGAGGTTTATATGAGAGTAACATATCAAGAGAAGAAAAAACCTTATGCAAGTAATTATACTAACATGAAGAGGGCAGAATTCAATTATTCATATTGACTACATAAGAATTAAAGACCAATAAAGTATAGAAATATTTGGATGTAACTAAAACAAAGGAAAATTATTTTTTTTTAAAAATGAAGCACTAAAATTACCACTAAAATGAATATTACAATGATAAATAACACTATTCTTAGTAGGTTTGTTTTCTTATCATGGAAAGAGTAAAATGTGTTTAAACCAGTCCTGCCATTAGAGAAAAGGACTTGATAGCCATTACTGTAATTTCACTCTGACCTAATGGATTGCATGGTAAATTCAGGGTGAAGTTAAAACAAATGGCATTTACATTATCATAGAATTCAAGGACCAGTGACAAAATGGGGGAGAAAAAAAGTTGATTTGAATCATTCTGCTGCTGACCTTTTGAAATGTTGCAATATCTAGATAATGTACTTGGAATAGGCAGCCAGATCATGGTCTACATAACTCTTCCCTTTCCTGGAGGTAGGTCAGTCACTATCCAGAGAACAACAGAAGAATTGTCATGCTGGGTCAGAGGAAAGATCCATCCCATAGCAGGCAGAGGTAGAGGCACTGTGTCTGATCGGCCGTTTCAGTAATATTCAGCACAAAGTCTTCTTGAGGTGGTGGTTCAAGGGCTTTCCCCTTTATGTTCAAGGGACTGTTCAGAAGATTGTTCTTTTAACATTCTCTCTTTTAGAATCTGACAACTGTCCTTGTCTCATGAAAACACTCTCATGTCAGGGCTGACCCACAGAAGCTGAGTCTGTCTGTTTTGTTTTGTTTTGTTTTGTTTTGTTTTGTTTTGTTTTGTTTTGTTTTGTTTTGTTGGGCTTTTCAAAGTCCATTGCCATTATTCTGTTATTTTGTCTCTTTAAAAACATGAATGATGAAATTTTGTGATTGCTTTTGCACAAATTATCTTCCCTCCATCTCAGTTTTTCAATCAGCCTTTGGGACTCAGTCAAAATCAAATTAGAATCAAATGTAAAATAACTGATTTGTGTTACCAATCCTTTGTATTTCCTTTATTACTTCTGCACTTTACACAAATGTTGGAAATGTCTCTTTTTTTTAAAAAAAAAAGTGATCTGGTTAATGTTTCTCCAAACAGTAATGAAGGAATGAATGTTGCTGTTACCGAAATATTTATCCTATGGTCAAAGAAAAACATTATCTACGTGCTAGGGTAAGGTTCTAGGATAGACTTCTCCTACAACGTCCCTGTTTCCTTCCAAGCAAATCTCACTGTGCTTCTCATCTCATATTTCTGGAGAGCTCTATATAGAATATTTTCTCCTTGATATCTTTGCTGATCAGACTCTACACCAACATTCAAGTCCAGACATTATCTCACTAAACCTAAGTGATGCCAGAGGGCTGTTTTTATATTTTCAGTTTGTGCATACAAACATTAATATTCCTCTTTGTCTTTTTCATATAACATTGCACAGATAACGAAGATTTCAGCAAGTTATATTGCTGTGTCCCCTTGTATCTCTGATAATCACAAAGCTATTTCTGTGGATTTTCTCAGTGAGATTTCATTCTATGAGTCAAACTGTTTTCCTAGTTTGGTCCTAACCATACCTAAAACTTAAAACTGATTCATAAGTCAATGACCTTCCCCAATCTCAACCAAGATAAATGAGTGCATTTCCTGGCAGTCTTCTTTCATGGATTATCATGCAGTGCAATACAGGAAAGAATTGTCATGGACATACCAGTAAAAATTGCCTTTGGTGGCTCCTGAAGAATTCCTCTTCACAAAGGAAAGTTCCTTCAAAATTATACTTGTATTGTTGATCATATGATGACAGCCTCACCTTTTCTAAAGGCTGATTTGCTAAAAATGACCAAAAAGTAAAACTTTCTTGTTAATTCTTCACATTTTCTCAGCTGACCTTCAAAAAGTTCTCTCAGGAACTGCATCGAGTTTTTTACATGAATAGCAATTTGGAAAGAACACCCAGTTCATAGAAAAAAAAGAAAGTAATAAATAAATGAATATCTTTAAAGCTGCTCTGTGCTTCTGCTGGTCATTTCAATAAACAGCAGTATTTGTCTTGGGAACTGTGAAAGCCTGAAGGAAAAGTTACATAAAACAGTCTACCAGACAGTTATAAATAAGTTAAATGGCTATGAGCTGTTGAAATTTGGTGGAACTGTGAAACTCAAACAGTTTCTAGACTTATCTTTGGACTTCATATGGAATAGCCCACATAAAAAATGAACACTAGAAAACAGAAGAACCAATAAAACTTATTGGTGTAAGAGAGAGAGAAGTTAAGCTCTCCCATAAGGAGAGGAACTTTTTGACCTGGAGATGAGGAGTAACTTCTGTCAGACTGTGATATGGATGCCACCATCCTAAAGAGGTCAGAACAGTAATGTGGAATTGTGCCATTACACACACAAAAAAAAAGGAGGGGGCGGGGGGGGGGATGAAGTACAACAGACTCCCAAGAAGGGTTAGAGCACATCTGTGACATTCAGCACATTATATGTATGTATCACATACTTTGAAAGCCACAGATTATGAAATATTTTATTCCTCGCTTCAGGAAGTTACTGACCCTCTTCTAGTGCTCAACTAGCTTCATTAGAGTGAAGTGATGGCAGCTTTGCAAATTTATCCATACAGATATTCCTCTTTTCTTTGTTGTATTCCTGGAGAGCTGATACTCAACAGGGTTGAAGAATACTCAGACTCTCTAAGAAAAAAATCAAACCAATCAAAAAAAAAAAATCAATAGACAGCCTGTTCTAAACAGAAAGGCAGAGCTTGTTTTCAGACATTGTTTACAACTCTAATTCCATATAAAGGTGGTGAATTGCTGAATTCAAAATAAATATAAAAAATCCAACTCATTGTCTTCTCAAGATTAAGACTCATTTAGTGACAACAATGTATTTCGACTCATTTTTTGGACAATCTTAAAAGAGGATGGGAAAGTTTTTTCTGCTCATAATATTAGAGAATCCGTTTTGGTCAGATACTTAAAATACCAAAAATAAACCCCACATTTTTGAAATCAGTACAAAAGATATTAATTTAAAGAAAACATTTTATAAACAGATCCAAGTCAGCATCTTCTGAATCTAACAGGGTGAAACCTCCTGAGAGCTAGAAATTTTATGACATATAGAAATGGTTTTCACTTCTCAAGTCATTCTGTTTGCAAGAACAGAGATTATAAGAGACCAGATTCATTTTTAGAGAAAAAATTGGGACAGAAGTCATGCAACACACACATATAGTAGACAAAAATAAATGCTACAATTATATCTCTTATGGGAGTACTTCTCTCCTTTCACACCAGGTGTGTGCAAAGAATACACTGCCCATCTGCTTACTCTGGGGAATACTACCTCCATTAATCTGGCACTGTTTAGTCATCTAGCAGCCACACAAAAGGCAAACAGGAGAAGAAAAATTAAACTCTATCTCCTGGAAAAGTCTAGACAGCCCTGGTCATTCTGCAACTACATTATAACCCACAATTTCAAGACTTCTTCTTACAGCAAGTAAAATGTATGAGGAAGGCTGAAGAGGAGGAGACACCTGTGGATGTGCAGGTAGAGTTTCTAGAGTTTCTAGAGTTTCTAGACCTTTGCTTCCACTTCACATGGAAAGGAATAGTTCCACTGCAGGACTAGGAGAGGCCAGAATACTCACTCAGGAATAGGCATTTAAAACTGCTCCAAAGCCATCAGTTCTCGGTATATGCAAGCCTAAGCTGGGCTCTGGGACTCCATGAATGCAAAAAAAGAAAGAAAACAACAAAAATGGTCTGTTTGCCTCTGTTTGGCTCATTATATCCCAGAAAACCCCCACGGTATTTCTGTCCTGATAACTTAACTAAAGAAGTGCAAAAGCTCACAGTGTCTTCAACATCATCTTCTTCTTCAGGGACATCTGTTCAGGTGCTTATACAAAGCTCCTGGAGAGAACATGTGCTATTACCAGATCTTTTGAACAGCCAGTGCCAAGACAAAGGGAGCAAAATGTAAATTGCTCTGACAGCAGAGTGTTTCTCAGCAGGGTGTCCCTTTCCATCCTGTAGTCATGATTTTATGAAAGGCAATGAAAAGTACAAGATGAATTGGAGGCTCCAACATTCTTTGTCTGTTTCAGCAGTTGAGGAATTGTAAGTTCTAGGGCAAACCTGACCAGAGAGCTGTAATGGCAGCTTCAGCTGATCTAGGAATATGAGCCAGCTGCCTACTTAAAACAAACAAGCAAAGGGGAAAGGGATTTGGGGACATCAAGGAAATCTCAAGGCAGATTAGCCACCTGTGAGTAGTCTCTAAGAGCCTTACATGCTTCTCTGTATTTTGGGCCCCATGCCACTTATGATCAGCCACCTACAAGTACAGTAAGATGTTCCTAACATCAGGGATGCAAGGGCATTTTACAATGCTGCTTTCTCTCAAAATGCTTCTCCACACACAAACTGCAATTCTGGTAGTAACCTGCATATTTTAAAAATATTCCTCTGCACAACACCCTCTTCAAATGGCAAGACTATACCAGAGAAACTACTACACAGGGACTCTGAATAGGCAGCTAACCCACAGCCTTGAGGTTCACATCTCTGCAACTAAAAATTCAGTTTTGTGAGTCACAGCAGTGTCATCTTGACTCGATTTTACATAGAGATCTGTTGCCTTAGCTGTAAGACAGAGTGTAAGGTAAAACTATGCAAGATAATAAAAGAAAAAAACCACAAAGAATGTTGAAATGGATATTGATTTGAGGGTTCAAAATAAGAGTTTAAAAAAGATATAAATCCCAAGCACTAAAAATAATAGTGAGTCAGAAAAGAAAAACAAGTTCAAGAAGGAATTGCCTCAAGGAATAATGGAGGTTGATTCTACTCCAACTGGCTGATTCCTACCAGCTAACAGGGACTCACTGGGTGGCTCAGTGGGAATGGGGAACATATTAATGTCAGTAAGATGACAATCCCTGCCATCTGTTATTAACAGGAAAAACTTGCAGTACATTAGCAAGTTACATGAATCTTGCTTGTAGAAACTTTTTGTACATGGTGAAAGTTGGCCAAATAAAAGTGGCTGGTACAGGGAAGATTACAGGCCTGCACACAAGTAAACTATTAGGCAGAGGACACAGCTTCAGCACAACTGTTCTTCCAAGTGGGGTGGGGAACCAGCCAAGGGAGCTGAGATGGGTCCTCTCTGCATTCAGTAGTGTTTATGGGGAGGGTAAAGAAATGCATTTTCAACATGAAGTCACTGTCAAGCCAGTACTTATTCCAGCTTACTTCAAGGAGGTTCCTCACTGCAGGATGCTCTTCAGGCCCAACCCAAGCACAAGTCTGATGAGGAGCAGCTAGGGGTTGTTTAGCCTGGAGAAAAAGAAGCTCAGGGAGGACCTTATTGGTCTCTGCAACTATCTGAAAAAAGGTTGTATCCCGGTAGGGTTTGAGCTCTTCTCTCACTTGACAAGAGGAAAAGGCTTCAAGTTGCAACAGAGGAGGTTTAGTCTGGGTATTATGAAAAATTTCTTCACAGCAAGGGTTGGCAAGCATCAGGGCAGGCTGGCTGGGGAAGGGGTGGAGTCACCATCCCTGAAGATATTTCAAAGATGAGTGGTAGACGTTGCACTTAGGGACACGGCTAAGTTTGGAAGTGTCATGTTAATGGTTGCACCAGATGTCTTTTCCAACCTACACAATTCCATGAGTCAGCTTGTTATCTACATTTACATCACCTGTGAAACCCAATCTTGGTTTGGCCAACGATGTTTTATTTGAAATGTGTGGTTGCAGACTTTATCAATAAAAGTTACTGAGTTAGGAGTTCATGAAGTTTTAAAATTATGACAGGTTGCTGGACTACCTTGCATGCTACATATCCTCCAGTGAATTTTTTCCCAGAGTCTAACTAGGATCTGTAGTTGAGAAAGTTTCCTTCCTGACAGCTGTGGTCAGCTCAGCAAATAAGAGGAAGAAAAATCTACCTGGATTGCAGAGTTCATGGTGGACAAATGAAAACTAAATTGAAAGAAGATAAAATAGTTCATTTGGGATTGCTTATACATGTTGCAGAACTGAAGTTCTGTTTACCAACAGGGTCTCTGCCTGTTTGATCCCACAAATAATTTCTGCTTCCCTTAAGCTCTGAGTACCAGATATGCATGAAGTGATTTAATTTATAAACTTCTGCACTGAAACTACTCTCTTAGTTTTTACACAGAAATTAAAAACAGAAGATGCTAATTGCTGATACAGTTTTAGATATTTTTCTGAATTAAAAATTATTACTATTAGAGTTGTACAGTTCATACTTATTTATCTATTGTTAAAGTCAAACCTAGAAGGGTGTCAGGAAAAACCATCTTATAGCGCTGAGATATATGTACATGTATGCAAAATAAGATAATCTCTCTAGAGGGCACCTGAGAATGCAACTTGTGGAAGTGTTGATCCAGTTATCTTTAGTAAAACAAGGACACAAAGTGGGATACTTGGTTCTTGAACACTCATATTCAATTTCATCCCCTTTAGCTCTGTTTAAAGTATAATTGTCTGCAAAAACACTCTTGCTCAAAATAAGGGCAATTGTTATAGATGGAGTGCAAATAAAGAGGTGAAAAATCTTCAGTTGTTTAAATGCAGAAACTTTTCACTTTCAAACTACTCATCTCTCTGTTGCTGGTGGTGATTTTTTGAGGCAGTGGGGCATTGATAAATGATGCACAGTGATAACTGAAGAAACTGTTGAATCAGGTGCAGGCAATTAAAGACAGTTCTGCAACAAATGTCTGTCCAAACCTATAAGCCTGAGGCTTGTTCTGATTACAGACTGAGAAGCACTAAGCTTATGGGGACTGTATGATTTCAGACACTTTTGCTATTATTTACAAATCTCTGAGGTTTTCTACCTATCAGCCTCAACTTTTCAGTTCATGCTTGAGGGGGTTTCATTTTCTCTTTGTAGTTCTACGTTTTTTTGCTCTTCTGTCAGACCTGATAATATGCTTTTTACTTGCATACAGTTATCAGAGGTCTCCAGGCATACCTTAATCTTTATCACAAACAGAAGGACAGATTGGAGGACTGCCAGCTTTGCAGACAGCATGTTTGACAAACCTTGCAGAGCTGAGGCTTGTCAGTACAAACCACAAGCTGGCCTAGAGTTCCTGTTAGGTGTACCTGACCTGCACCTGTATCTGGCCAGGTTCAGTCATGTGACGCATCATATCTTAAAGCAGAAAGCAAAAAAGAAAAACCATCAAAGTTTAGACACTAAGAATAGAGTTTCCAGATTTAAAGCCAATCACACTAAGCTCCCCTTATAGTGATTGTGGAGTTACTTCCCTAGAAGATAATTCAGCTCATATTTGTGAAGTATCTAACTGAGATATCTGGCTTTATCATTACTAAGTTTAACATAAAAAGTGTTGATCAGAGACACTTCCAATAATAGTACCCTTTCCTGGTTTTAATATAATATTCCAATGTCATCTTTCTCCAAATCTTAAAATCCTGACTCCAGAAACAAAATAACTTCATAATCCTCTTCAATAACTTCAATCCTCTTTCAGCTGAAAGATTCACACCTCCCACTTTACAGATTTAAAGGAAGACGTTGACCCATACCTTGTATGCTGATGCTGGGTTTTTCAGCAGCTAGCAGCAGCAGAAGATGCAGGTGCAAAAAAAGCAAATTAAAACCACTGTAAATTTTAGGTATGCAGCCTTCATCTAACACTTATGATGGCTGAACTCTAGAAGGCACTGCCAACACTATCTTTCAACTTGACGATGATACCTTAGACAAAATGTAGATAAGAACAATGCTGGAATACAAAGTCCAGGTGTTCTAACCTCAGAGGGTAGGCACCAGCTCTGAATCTGCAGGTACCAAAGATCTCCCCTGCTGTTTATCATCATAGAGACAATGAATTTTGGTAAGAATATTCTGGGTATGAGCATTTTCTCCAGAGAGAATTTTTTCTGACTGGGTAGGGACTGGTCTAGCTGGTTGGTCTGTGGTCCTGTATCTGTGTGAACAAATGCAAATCCAGCTGAATATGTCAGATTGCATAGGATTTGAAAGACGTGTTTTCTCCTGACTGAGGCATGCAAGCATTTAAAATGCCAACACATAAATAAAAATTCTACAGGAGCTGGTGTCAAAGGCATCTACTCCCAGCACTGAGGGCCTATATTACAACACTGTAGTGCTAAATATCATAATGCTTAAGGCTTATAGGGGAACCAGCCTTAGGAACTTAGCAAGTTATGGAACCTACAAAACTTAATAAAATCTGAAACCTGAATCATCGGCCTGGCCAAATGTGTAACCAAAACTGCATGTATAGGGCACAAGTCTTGATGAAGGAGCTCTAAAACACCATCAAAGAAGCTAGAGTGAAGTACAGTCAGCTCAGATAGTTCTATGCCTTGCCATATTGCAGCAAAAGCAGCTAAGCAACCTTTCACAAGTTCACTTTATAGAAACAGAAACCATGTCTTAGGGAAGAATCTCCTTTAAGGTATCAGGACAAATCAGGAGATGGGTCAGAGACATGACCATGACATTCTGTTCCCATTAGCCATGGGCAACACTACTGTTGAGCTCAGTGAACAATGAATCCCATAAAAACTTATTCCCAAATATCTAAAGACAAATATTTTCTGTAAGTATTAATACGTTATTTCAGTTTGAAATTCCACATTTTGCAGTCTGTACCTTCAGATATAGAATCATAATGAATGAAACTGATTCAATATGAACAGCAAAGAAAGCAGTTTTTCTCGTACATAATTTTAATATACTGGTCAGCAAGTTTGCTATTAATACTGAAAAGAGATAAGCTTAGGATTTCATTTTTACATAAAGGCAGTATTGTGCTCTTCCACTAGCATGTGCAGGAAGGTAATAGGAAACTAGTAATGTATTTTATTTGTGCTTGCCCTGCTGTAAAATAAAAATTGTAATGTAAATGAAAACAGTACTGAAGGTAAGACAGGAAATTGCATTGAGGAAAGAAAAGATCAAAGTTCAGTGTTTTCTTTTTCTTATCCTGACTACAGAGAGCTGCAAAATAGAGTTATTAATTCTTCAGCATAAAGCAACAGGTCCAAAACAATAAGGAGAGGAAAATATTTATGCTGTAGAAGACTCAAACTACAAGCCACAAAAACTGCAAAGACTGGGGAAAAATATTCCACTAATAAGTTATCTCCTTTCCAGACAATAATAGTTCTTGTAACATCGAAAAGACTGTTCATAATTTTACCTATAACTGCATGGAAAACATATTTTTTTGCAAAATGAGCAGATAACAGAACAAATGACAGGGCCTTTGGAACAAAAGTAATGTATTGTGACTAGTGTTGCTCCAGATTCCTTGCCTTTCTTTTTCTTCAAATGTCAGATATTTCCATTTTAGAGCATTTTGTATTTACTTACAAATCATTTGACCATACTCTTGTTCAGCCAAAATCCAGACTGAAATAAGTGTGAAAGTTTCTTTTTTGTTCCTATCAACTGTTTTAAATGTTTTGTTCCAGTGACCCACTGTACAGATTTTTAGCATTTTCCTGAGTTCTTGGAGAAAGTCAACAGGTCACACGTGTTTTTTACACTTGTGAAGCAATGAAGACTATGGAGTTAATCTATAGGTAATTCACCTATACAATTTTAACTGGAGGTTCAGTGTTTCAAACCATTTTAGAGATTAAAATACCTAATTTCTATCTTCTACCTGTAATGTGACCCACTTGACCATAAGAGCATTGCATTATAAATGAAGGAAGATTTTTTGCCCATTTCCCATGCAAT
This sequence comes from Fringilla coelebs, assembly GCF_963513975.1. Classification (NCBI taxonomy): domain Eukaryota; kingdom Metazoa; phylum Chordata; class Aves; order Passeriformes; family Fringillidae; genus Fringilla; species Fringilla coelebs. The sequence goes on along the minus strand of NC_140030.1, from coordinate 13,407,715 downwards.
CTGCAAGCTCAGGCACTAGAGTACTTTGGAATTATTCCTTCAATTAAGTTATAACTTATCATAATAATAAAAATACACTCATATGCCTTATAACTTTCCAATTCAATCATTTAGAGAAACTAATTAATATAGCACTGATGGAAACTGCACCAACACTGTCACAACATGTGTTGAAGTGGCAGCTGAAAGTAGGTTTGCATTTCCTACTGCAAACCTACTTTTGCAGATGTCTTGCAGTTGCTCTCCTGAGTTAATGGAGAGCACAAGAGATTATAGTTTTCTGCTAGTAGTGTGAACAACAATAAAATGTTTGGTAGCATATTACATATCTGAATAATTATTTTTTTCTAAACTTGAGGACAGACCTCACTGCAGGTACAGCTTCCTTGGGAGGGGACGAGGAGGGGCAGGCACTGATCTCTGCTCTGTGGTGACAGCGACAGGACCTGAGGGAATGGCCTGAAGCTGAGCTGTGGTGGGAGGGATGGGGGCAGGCTGAATATCAGGAAAAGGCTCTTTCCCCAGAGGGTGGCTGGCCCTGGAGCAGGCTCCCCGGGGAAGCAGGCCTGACAGTGTTTAAGAAGTGTTTGGACAGTGGAGGGATTCTTGGATGTCGTGCACAGAGCCAGAAGTTGGTGCTCACGAGACTGATCTGTCCCCTCCAACTCGGCCTATTCTATGATTCTGTGATTCTATATCTACATCCAGATGAAATTATTTGAATAAGTTTTACAGAAGCCTCTCACACATCTCTCCATAAATTTTACATTCGTATGAAGAATTGCTTATGACTGCAGTACAGGACCTGATATGCCATGTTTGGATTGTGATGGGAATTATTAGATAGGGAACTCACTGTAAGTAAAGAAAAAATACATGCATTAGGCCTAAAGGGCTTCATATCAGTCCCCCAATTTATGCTTGTTTTGGCATTTTTTCTGTCAGAAAATACCAACACTAAAGAACGAAAATCTTTTCCTTTTTTGTTTTTACACCAGCAATGGTATTGTTGGGACCAACATCTAATGCATTACCACTAGAGGAGCAACCTGTGGGTGATGCTGAGCAACCTGGACTGATAGCTATATCCCCCTAATTTAGTATTTCATAATGAAGTGATGCTCCCTGAAGCACTCCAAGTAGTAGCTTTAACTTTTTAAGTAACAAAATGCTGTATCCTGAATATCATTTTTAAAATAAAGCCTAGCCAAAGGGAAAAGCTAGCAATGGGTTGTGAAAATAAATGGCTGGACATCTTTGTCAAATGGCTGAGATTTTTATGAGTTACTAGATGCTAGATCCTCTTTCCAATATGATTTTTTTTAAATTGTTTGTGGGGGTGCTCCTACCTGGAGATAAATTTATTTTGCTTGTTGGAGGGTAATTTCGTGCAGAAAATTCTAAATAACTGTTGTGATACAACATGGTGTAATTAACACTGGTGCACTGCATAAAATTACCGGTTTGGAAAATTATAACCAGCTAGGATTTTGACAGAAAAACTAAAACCAGATCTTTGCACACTCTTCTGCCACTTGCAGATTTTTCAGTTACATTATTACTCTATTTGCAATTTTAATTAGAAATAGAAATATAGATGCCAATGAAACATCTTGGGTTTTACAGAAATCTTCTGAAAAGGCAATCTGGAAAATTATTTTGCTTTAGGCATCTAGAAATTTGCTTCTACACCCAAAAAATACTGGTCTCATAAAAGTAAGAACATGTCAAGCTGTAAAATTTAATAGATGGATGCTATGCAAGATATAAAACCCAGTGGGGAATACATTCAGATTTTGGTAAACACTACCAAATTACATTATCTTTAACGTATTTTTAAGACAGCAAAATAAGGAACAATTCAGTCTTGATGTTAAGACTGTTCATAAAAACATCCATTTTGTCAAAAAAAAAGGAAAATATTTTGGAGCGATAAAAGACAAGAAATATTCTGAAATAGTTGCATGAGTTGTGGTTTTTAATTTGTAGGACAATATACAGTCCTCAGGTGATGAGAATTGCAAATGTCTTCCTTTAGCTCCATATTAATGTTATTCAGCCACTGGGGTCTGACACTGACCTTAAATTGACTTGTTTCTGGCAAAGTAAGAAATTCTTTTAGAATCTTACACAGCTTATTTCTGCTGTCCTTTAGATCACTGGCAATTTTCTACTCAACATCAGCATAAAGAGCATTGCCACTGTTGCTATGGGAATGTCATGTTTCTCTTCATTACATGCTCCCCCTCAACCACTGACTTACAGACATCCTTCAGCAATGCATTTGTGCTTTTTTGCATACACAGCCATGACAACATGCATACAGGAGAGAGAGAGAGGCATAAAATTCATGCTGAATGTCAAAATGCCAAATCAGTTCTTGTAAGGCAACCAAAACCAAAAGAAGATACACTGAAAAGATTTATCCTATTCTCAAGCCTAAAGCAACTCCTGTGGAGTCATCTAAAAATGAAGAAACTGTAATCTGAAAGCAAATCTCCTGAAGCAGTGGAAAAGGAAGGACTGTCACAGAGACTTGTAAAAAAGCTGGTTTCTAGTCATCCTTCAGGAATCATGATTTTTTTATTCAAATTTTATTTATTAATTTTTTGTTCATTTTTTGTCCTTTTACACTGCATAGTAAATAGAGTAGCTGTAGATTGGTAGTCAATCCAAACATATTTTCAGCAAATTAAGTTTATATCTTATTGATGCAATATTCTGAGGACTTTACAAATGCTATTGATTAACCTTCCAAATATACCCTGAGACACATTAGAACATTCCCATCAATTTTATAGCTGGAAAAATCAAGCCAATAGTTAAATGGCTCACCCTAGATCTGGCAGTAGGTAGTGTCAGAAGATGAAAATTACAGTTCCAGTTCTGAGATCATAATGGTCTGCAAATTATTGTCATGCAATTTTGTTTCATGTGTGCTGTTAATTGTACTATCCATAAAGGGATTTGGAGACAAGTGATAAAAATACATTTGAGTGCAAAGGCTCTAGACACTTACTAATGTAAAATGTTTTATAGCAGGCAAATCAAACTTAAATGCTGCCACTTATAGTCACATTCATTTAGGTTTCGAGGATCCTCCTTCCCTATTGAGGATGCTTAGAGAGTAGCTGTTTCCATTATTTTCCCATACAGCTGTAATCATTTCACTGCTTTCTATGGCTGTCTCACTCCCAGAGGTCTTCCTAACCACCTCTAAATGATTTGGATGCAGTTTCTCTCACATTAATATTAATACTTGACTGTGAACATCAAACCCTTTAATTGCTTTCATAGTGAATACTTGATGTGCCTGAGTAAACATTCCTTACTTAAAGCTGTAGCTCCATTAGTAATGATACAAACAGTACAATTTAGAAATAAATCCCTGATTTTCATATACTTAAAGAGTGCAAGACATGAATAACCAATTACTTTTTAGAAATAGAGAGTTGGGAGGAGCATAAGAGAAAATGTGACCACACAGAGATGAACTGGTGAATTGTTACATTATAAAATGCAAGTTCTTTTTAGAGGTCAGAGTACACATTACCATCTATAAATTTACCTTTTCCCCTTGCTTTTCTTTGCCCTGAAATCCATCTAACATGATTTCTTGGATGTAGCCAGAATTTTTTCTTTCTGAAGTGCAAGCCTGACTGAAATCCATTTCTTTATCATTTTCCATTAGAGTAGTTCTATTTCTTTTATGGCTTTCCAAACCCTGCACTGCAAACTACACAGGCTTGCAAAAGTCATTGCTCCTTCAGCAAATGCCTCCCTTTTAAAGTCACCTCCATCAACGTTTTCAGAAATAAATTTGTAGGCAGGAGCTGGGCCTTTACTCCCCTGCTTTTCTAATTCTGCTGGGTGCAGTGTGTGAGTTCTGGGTCAGAGACTGGGGAGGACAGAACCACCACTTCCAGCCCATTCCCACTGTGGCTGCCTTACTCACCAGAGCATTTCTGTTCCTGAGAGTAATTCATATGGATTTTCTATGCTCTGTGGTCTAATTGATCAATGGTGGCACAAGTGGAAATCACATTCTTCCCTTCAAAGAATTTCTAGTCTGAAAAAAGTCAAATATTTGTATAAGAGCACAAAGGATGACTGATTAGGTAAAACCTAATTGTAGTTTACTCATTATCACCCTTATCCTGCAAAGTTCCAAATGCCTCTTGATAAATCAATCAGAATGGAGATCACTCCATTTCTTAATGTCTTTTAGAAACCACACCTAAAGAAATTGGCAGGAAAGACTTCTGTCTTTTTAATGAAGCCAAATCTCTGCTTGTTCTTAAAATCAATCATGTCCCAGAAAAGAGTCAGCTACTAATATAAAGTAGTTCCCTTTTAGTCATCTGTCTACTTGGTGCTAACTTTGTACTTATGTACGATACTTATGTATCTTCTCTCCATATATTTTTTTCTATTAGCCCCTTATCTTCATATACTTTTCTATTAAACTAGATATTTTTCCATCTCTGTAGAAAATATACTGAATATATCCTCTGCCTGTAGGGAAGAAAAAAAGAAATGCTGCCGTATATATCAAAGTGCTTTTATAATTTCTCTCAGGTCATGTTGTGGAGACACACAAAAGTTATGATGAGACCCAACTAAACCAAGGCTAAGTTAGTTTGGATTTGCCTCAATTTTCTCCTTAGGTTCACTATCAAAAGAAATCCAAAGTCCTTTTAAGTGCACTCTCTGCCCAAGTTTTATTGCCATAAAAGAGTTAGCATAGTTAATATTTAAAACAGTTAAAACCTCAAATGACCAAGGAAGCAAGTACAGAAATAGAATGAAGTTAGGAGGAATTCCCTCTTTCCATTTGCTCTCTTCCAAAGAAGTATTTTTTTCTATTTTTTCCAGGTAAGTATTTGACACAAAAGATAGAGAAATAACTAAAGATGAGTCAACTGGTATTTCAAGAGGAAGGAACTGGTCAACTATGTTAACTATGTTCCTATTTAAAGAAAGAATTTGTATGGCAAAAAGATCATCAAATGAAGGGAATTAAGGACATAAAGAATATGAGGAAAATAAAGGCAAAATAACAAAATACAGGTTTTAGAAAGATACACTTCAAAAATAATCTTGAAAGTCAGCGAAAAGGAGGGGAAAGAGAAAAAAAAGTAAAAAGAAAAGGCAGGAGTTTGATTTAAGGGACACAAATACTAAATGTTTGGTTGCAGAGGAAAGACAGAAAGTACAGGAAGAGGTTAACATTTAAAAATAAGAAAACATTACATAGAATGCTTAAAATATGGCCTGTTTAGTGATCACAGGTGCAGAACTGTTTAAGTAATTAAGTCAGAAATATCAAGAGAAGAATGATATGGAAATTTAAAGGATTGTTAACACTAGAAAAAATCTTTCTGAAAGTACATTTCTAAATAACAATAAGAGAGAGGATGTGGTCTGTAAAAGACTGAAGTGTTTAACACATCTTTTTTTCTTTAATCTTTTCATACATCTTCACCTCCAATAATGCTTATAACCATAGAGCCATAAAAACATTAATTTTGGCAGTAAAATAGTAAGAAAAGGCTATGAATGCAGTTGAATAAAAGCAAGGCACAGTAAAAATCGCTTTTAGTTTAGAAAGTGCTTTTTTAGCTTTTCATATGTTTAGTTACAAAACTGGTTTGGAAAATTTTGGATATGTGATGCACTGGGAGGCTGGAAAAAGCAAACATAATGTGCATTAAATAAAAACCCTTCAGTATAGACCAGTTGACTTCTACTTACAGAAAAATACTGTAAAAAGTAGCCAGACTATTTCTGATTACCTACAAAATAGCATGGAGATGAGTAAAAGCCTACACAATCTTATAAGAAAAACCTGCAAATCAATCTAAACTACTTTTGCAAAATGGAAGCTGGTCCTGTGAGCATGGAGGAGAAAGAGCATGTATCATTTATCTTGACTGCTGAATGATTTCTTGGCAGTGTCTCAGATGTCCTTCTCATAAACAGCTTGACCAAGTAACATAGTTGAAGATAAAACATTCATGTATTTTTAAAGAAGAATGATTCAAAACCCATTCTTAGAGTGTAGTTATTAGTGGCAGTCTATCAAAATGAAAGACATATCCAATACAGCTCTTGAAAGATCTGTGTTGAACTCTGGATATGGAACAATTCAATATTTTAATTAATAAAATGGATGAAAAACCAGAGAAAATTAAATCCTCGTGCAATCTTCAAGATATGTTTGAAGACAAGACTAGAGCTCTGATCAATCTTAACAAATTGAAGATAGATAAAAATTGGGTGCTATTCAGGGAGACAAGTACAAGATATTACTTATGGGCACAAACACAGGATACAAACCTGGTGGTTAGGTAGCGATGTTACAACATATGGGAGTCCCTGAAGTCCTGAAATGAGAATGACCAACAAGGTCATCGAGCTGCAAAAACCACAACACACCTCTGTGCATGAAGAATAAAGTTGTGATAATACATGAAGCAATCCCTCTACTCTCCTCAGCACTGGTTGCACCTCGGTTGCAATGCTTCCAGCAATTTTTGGACATCAAATTTCAACATAAGAAAGGCTAGGAGAGAATAAAGAGACCATCATAACCCTGCAACAATTTTAGCAATGTTAACTATTTAGTTGGTAGTTTTTCATACTGCTTTTGCCAAGTGCTAATGTTTTGATTAATTACACCAATTTTTGTATGCACAATAACATTTTTATATTATAGAACAGCTCTTCCCACTAATGCACAAAAACAGAATTAGAATGTAGATGAAGCAGAGCTGTGCAGAGCTATGTGAAATGGAAACTTATACAGTCCTGTGCTATTTACTACAGAAGCTGGAAATGTCTAGTACTTGGGGAAAGGAAAGCAATGCTTTTATCAAAGAGGAAGATAAGTGTTTGGGGAATTGAGTGCTGGCTATGTAATGGAAAAATCATTCAACTCAAACATTTAACGGGTGATCATTAATTGCATGTTCTTCATTTCCTGTGTTTTTAATTAAAGGCAGTGATTTTTGGTTTGAATATTTTCAGCTGCAATTGAAATTATAGGAGCTGTGCTATATTTAAATCCAGAGTGCTGCACGATGCAATGCATGCTGACATAAATCAGATCTAGATACTCAAAACTGACCTCCAAAACCAATGGATGTTTCTGACTGTCATGCCTCTGTTTCCAGATTCCCCATATGTCAAATTAGAAAAACATGTCTTCATATTATGAAGCTGCTGAGAAAAAATAATAAATAAATCAATGTTTGTGAAGAACTTGAATATTATTATATTAAGGACAGCTACAAAAACCTGTAGGGAATATTATCACTTTTGTCTTCAGTGTAATAAAGACAACATGGGACCACACCAGTATTTGTTCATTAACTCCACAATAAGTGACACTGAGCCCTGGAGGAAGGATATGCTCTAATGTACACACAAAGGTTCAGAAATGCAAGCAATCCTCACAATTATATTTTGCAGCATTACATTGAACAGTCAAACTCTCTAAAGCTTTTAACGTGTTTTTTTTATATTTAATAAACATCTATATAACCAGGAAGTACCCAACAGTGTTATAGAAATTATATCACAATCAAAAAATTTGTGATTCTATAGTATCTATGAGCAAAAGAGACCGTATTTAAGTATATTTCACCCTTTTCAGCATGGCAATATTTTCTCTCAAGAAATACTTTTGATATCTCTGAGGTTATTCCTGTTGGTGAGGTAAACACACCTGCACTCCAGGGATTTAATTCAAACCTGAAGAAAACTGAGATTGGGATAAACTGTAAGCAATTCTCGTCACTCTTCAGTCTGAACCCGTTGCTCCCAATTTTGGAGAAAATGTCCTAAGGGGAAACAAAATATCCAAGGGAAAGAATCTGTTGTCATATACTTGGGAATATTAGTTTGACACCAGAACAAGGGCAAATACGGAGGAATTCGATGGTGCACCTTATTGCTTAAAGTTACTTGTGAAGGAGTCCCACAAATATAGTTTCTTTTTCATAGACTGCTTAAAATATTTAGATTTGAAAACTGTGATAAAGAAATATTCATAGACTTAGTCAGAAGAACACTTGGATATTATAACCCAAACGACTGAAGATAGGTATTTATAGGGTCGGTTTATCCAGGAGAATGCTAATTCTGGGCATGATCCAGATGATAATATGCATTTAACCACATTTATTCATGGAGAAGAGAGTTTTAGAAGCATTTTTAATGATCTAAATCCTGCATAAGCCTCATTTTAGCTTCATAATCATTTGGGTCTTTCTCAAAGTGTTGTCACAGGCAACTGCCATTTCCTCAGGTAAATGTATATAAACACAGATCTGGATTCAACCAACCTCTATTCAAACATGTCCAACATGATCTAAAACTTACAATTCAACTAGAACATCACTCAGTTTTAAACATAGCAATAAACCATAACTATAGAGGTAACAAAAAGGGGAGAGTGGGGCAAAATTGTTGATGGCATGGATTGTATAAAGATCTTATTTTAATAATCTTTCTGTGAGAGAATTTTCGTATTTTTACTTCCTCCAAAAACTTAAAAACCTTAAACTTAAAATAAAAATGGCAGAATTTATTTTCTTCAGTTGAACTTTTTTTCTTAGACTAAATAAAGGCAAACCATGGGCAGTAGCCAGTAATTTTCAATTGGTTAATCTTCAGCTACAGAAGCATTTTTCTTAGACCCTTTCTGGTGCTTTTTTAATGACAGTTTTATAGTGAAACTGTTCCACAGGGATGTCCTTGACTTAATTTTGTAGTCACACATAGTGTGACTACAATGGTGTCTCAATAGGAGAAAAAATATGGTAAAGATGAAATTAGTATTTCTTTTAATCTTTGTCTTTGAAAATTACCCAAAACCAGCACAGAGAGTGTATCTCAAAGAGCCATATGGTGAATCAATGTGGTTGTGTTTTAAGGCAAAGAAGTGTACAGTTTTCACCATAAGTTGAAACACATGATGAACAATTCAACTCTATTACTGCGTACCTGCATTGGGACACAGAGAGACAGGAGAAAGTCCATGGAGCACTGATGTTGCTCCAAAACCTCTCCCTCCTCAAAGCATTCTCCATCGCAAATAGGTGCTACCCTGGGTGCCACAGAAACTTACCCATTCCTGCCACATTCATCTCCAAAGTGACAGCAAGACAGAGAATTAGAAATATAGAAATAAGTCTCTATTACTATATTATTTTATCTTGCAATGTAGTCCTTAATAAATACACTAGAGTATCCCACCAAGAGAAATCCTGGTAAGCATTTCACTCAAAGAACTTTATCAAGCTAGTGGAAGTCTATTGGCAGATCCCCATCGGTTTAAAATATCAAGACTGTGCATTAGATCGTATATGTGGCATATATGTGATCTGAATATACACACATATATATATATATACTTCAGCATTTTAAACAAGAGATGTAGTATGTTTTTTTCAAGTACTTCTTGATATGCCATTCGAACTATTTATTCAAATTTAGGAAATAGTGCTAACAAAATGAAAAATCTCTTTTGTTGTCTTATTTTTAACATTTTATTAATGTTGAAATTAAATGGGTTTTTTAGTGTACTGTTATGTCGTGGTTTGAGAGGAAGTAGGTTTTTTTGGGATGCTGTGGTAAAACCAATAGGTGCTCAGATTTGAATATTGGCACCTGGTGTGGCCACTGAGGACATGGATACGCATCTGAGAATTTTAGGTGGGAGGAGCTGATGGAGTGGCCTTTAGCTGGACATTTCTTGTATAGCCTTGGACAGAACCATTTGTTCCTGTGACACAGAGACTGCATTTAGGGGGGAGGCAATGGCTTGGAGCCAATCGAGTGCGGTGATGTGATGTGAAGGAGTGGCGGGAACCGAGACGACGCGTGAGGAGGGTGGTGGTGGTGCCCTCCGGGAAGAAGAAGAGGACCTCTGTTCTCGAGACCCCTCAGCCCCAGGGGATGAATTTGGGGGAGACAAGTGTCCCAAAAGTGAGACACTGCTTTTTTTGGAACTGAGCAAAGCATCCTTGAAAAGGAAAACCCTAGAAGCAGCTCTGGTCCCTGCGCAGTGGTGAGAGCACTGGGCATGGAAGGAAGATGTCACGACGGCCGATGATCTCCGGGCAGCTCCATGTGTGACATGGAAACACAAGAGGTTCCAACTGTGTTTCCAGGGGAAGCCTGTGGTACAAGAGGGACTCCTCTCTCCTTGATGAACTGAGAATTGATTATCTAAAGGGTAGTGATGGACTGAGAGTTGATGATCTGAAGGGTGGATGTACTGGAAATTTGGTTGGGGGGGGAGGAGGAATGTGACATGTGAGGTTTTCATTCCAAATTCTGTGTATTTCTCTTTATGTATAGCTGTAGATTAATATAGATTTCCCCATTTATTTCTAAGCTAGAGCCTGCTTTGCTCTATTTCTGATCACATCTCACAGCACACACCAAGGAGAAGGTCTTTTCATGGGGGCACTGGCATTGCACCAGGCTCAAACCATGACATGTTATATGTTAGATAACAATGCTTGCCAATAATCTCTCTCTTAATCAAGAAGGTGCTTATAAAATAGTTTTCTGTCTCTTCAGTTCTTTTAAGTTTCAAGAAAAATCCAGCATGAGACATACAGACTTGAAGATCAAATAATTAAATATAAAAATAAATATGGAAAACTGTAAGTATAATATCTTTCCTATAAGTCTCATAGTAATATCACTTGGCACTGAAAGCTAAAATAACAAAATGAGACCATTGATTTATAGTCAACATTCTCTTTCTAAAATACTCTGCTTTCCAAGATAGCTTTCTCTCATCCTCATGCTGTATATAGTGAGATGTACAATTGATTTCACAGGTGTGTACAATAAAAAAGCATCATTAGGATTTAGAAATGACAGGACAACCAAAATACTTCTCATTCACTTCAGTGATCTATGAATAAAAAATAATTAATACAATAACTGTGGCTACTACTTGTGAGTCTGTTACTTTTCTGGATTTCATCATATCTGACGCAGTTTACTCTGCCATCAATATACAATTTCAGCTCAGGAGAAGAAAGTCCTATATCCTGGTCTTTGAACCCAAACCCTTTACCTCTCATAGTTCAAGCACAGATATTTCATCCCTGCTCTAAATTGAACACCATGCACTGGTCACCATGACAAGACATGATCACTAGATAATCGACTAAAACACCTTCAACTCGGTAAAATACTTAGCTAAAAATATAGGACCTTATAATTTCTTCTTCAAAAGAAAGTTATCTTTGTACAACCTTTCTGCATTCACACCACTCGTCACATGTTAATTTTACAGCAACTTATCTCTTCCCATATGAAAACATTTGAGATATGCCAGTTTTGTCAATTCATTAACTTCCAGTGGTTACTATATTAATAAATCTATGAGACTACTCATAATGGACAATTCCATTCATGTATATGTAAAAATTGCAAAATTCAGTTCACTATCATTCAGAGAGAATCAGCTGGAAAATTATAGACTTCTGAATTACCTTTTCTACTTCTGGAAGAAAATGAAGGAAACTGTGCATTTCAAATTGAACTGAATTAGTTTAGTATTATCATTATTTTAATATATTTTTAATTTTAAAGAAACTACCTAATTTCAAATTCTCTGTTGACCTATATGTTACATAAGATTCCAAATCTAAGTTACTGGTAGCTGCAGTCAGTAATAAACAAATGATGTGAACTTAATATCCACTTAGTTTAAGTTAAACAGAATTTGGAGACAAGAAAATACTTCATTAAGAAAGCTGGGGAATTATATATATGGCTTAGAAAGCATGGAAAGTACTTTGGTGAACATAGAGAATATATTTTTACATGTTTTACTGAAAAAATGTGTTCTGAATAAAATGGGATTTCAAATTTGGGAAAACAGATGGAAGGCTGAGGGTTGAAGGTGTGAAAAATGTACCAGATCTACAATAGTAGAAAAGATAAAGAAAATAGATTGATTAAGGAAACAGAGGAATCAGATCACCATCTCTCCATTGAAATTGGACTATTTATGTGGTAGAGTTGGGATACAATTTAGAAATGAAGTATTGAAATATAGGGGCTCTTTCAGTTATCAGTGAATAAATGTTTGTTTGTCATTTAAGTCAGAGAGACACCCTTGGTGTTCAAGAGGTTGGCACAAATTTAGTGCTTATGATAAAACTATTGTAGAAGACATAAATCTTTTTGGATCTTCAGATAAAGGCTGTACAAAAATTTTATCTTAAATGGTGCTCAGTGTCTGTGTAGGGACAATCAACTGCATATTAGCATCAATTTCAATTCAAGCTTCTAGGTCTCTATTGTCTGCCATGGACCTTCAGTCATCCAACATTTTTGTAAGCAGCTGCACATAGCCACCTACTGCTCAATTCACTGGGTCCTTTGCAATATCATAAGATCCCAAAATAATCCATATGGGGCTGGTGGATGTGACACAAAAGCAGTGGGAGACGCCTGACCTTTCCTACAACAGCAGGATATCAGGAAGCATAACCTACAATACATCAAATGGCACTTGATGCTTGAATCAAGACCTGAATCAAGTCCCTGCTGTTTAACAGGTTTTGGTTCAGTATCAGTGGGATTGCCTGTATAAGCTTGGAATTTTCTATAATCCTTTCTCCTACAGCTGCACTTAGTTTGGAGAGTTTAGAAAATATATTCCAGTATAATTTCTGTTGCATATGTTGCTTTCCCATTCTTCTATATGCCCTAAATATATAAGTCCTTCTGTGAATTTTTATTATTCATTTTTCCTGGAGAAAATAATATTGGTTATCAAATATTTTTAATGTATATTTTGGACAAATAACCATTAATTTTAAATTCCTCACTCAGTATCTGCGAGCATTACATAAATAACTGGAAGATATTCAGAAATGTTTAAAATAAAGTACATAATTTAGAACAAATTATTTGCAAAAAACATACATACAAAAATAATGTGGAGCTTTTTTGTTTCTATTTGATCAGCCTTTGTCCATAGTTAAAGGCAAACTCGAAGCCCAAGAGGATTTAAAAATCTTCATTTTTTTTAGCATTCATAGGAAATAAGAAAGAGGTGACTCATTGATTAATGTTAGAAAGGACTACACAAGTGTGTTATTATAATCAGAAAACAGAACTAATTCACCTACTTCATCTGAACCCTCTTGGGTTTAGAGAAATGCTAAGTCTTTGTATTTTAATATTGCATTAGCAGCAGGATTCCTTTTATTGGGGAAGTATCAAAAGGGATATATCCTCTGATTTCTAATGGCAATTACTTTTGTTACAAAAAAAATATTTACAGTATGGAAAATAGTGCACTCTATTCAATTTACATGGTTGCAAGTGGCTCATATTAGCATATTTTAAGAAACTACAACTAATTACAGTCTTCCAGTTGAAATTATGACATTTGCATTTCAGAGGAGGTATCATCGGTGCAAAGGGTGGCAAGTTCTTAAAAGTTACTTTCAGATTGAAATATGAACAAATGAGATCATTAAATGTCTCGTTAGATAAATATTTGTAAATTAAATGGGGTTTTTTTTGTACTGTATACATGAATTGGGCTACATTAGACTCAAAATGTACAGTCATTCCTATTCCTAAACAGCAAGCAGTCACTTTGAAAAAAAAAGTGAATCAATTGTTTTCCCCAAATCTATCAGGCTTCTCATCCCACTAAGCAGCTGTTTTGGGGATTTTTTTTTTCTCTTCACTCTCCTCCACTTTTTTCCTTTTTTCTTTTGTAAGATACTGAGGCAAAAGGTTGAAAACCATTGCCATGACATGGATAGCAGAAAAAAATTTTCAGTTTTTTTCAGGTGATACATTTATTTTAACAGAAAGTTTGGAACAGCATATTTATCCCAAACTATTCCTTAGATACAGGGAAGTCAAGGATGAAATTATAAAAATTTAGTAGCAGTGCAACTTTAGACAAGTTGGAAGAGGTTGGTTTTGGAAGGAATTTCAAAAGATTATCTAATTTGTCATCCTCAAATCAAGATCATCCGTGCCTATGTTATTTTTTACATTTTACATTTTTATTTTTATTTTTATTTGACTAACCTGTTCTCTGAGACCTCTGATAAATGAGATTAGTTTAGGATTGTCATTTCATTCTTTCAAAGATGACACACATTCATAAACTGGTTACTGCGGAGAATGGAGCTACAACTCTTTTTTCTTACATTTTATTTGATACTTTAAAATCTAGACTTTCAAGATATTTATTATAAAATACACATGAAGTTTGAGGAAATTCAGAAGATTATTTCTGGTTAATGACATGTTATGCCAGAAATTCTACTGACAATAGAAAGAATTTGCAATAACCTTTGGATTCCTCTATTCTGTCTTCAAAAACAATGAGATGAAGAATTTTCTGTGCTGGTGTTGAAAAATGGTGTAAGTAGAATGAAATAGTTGGCAAACAAGAACAAGCTATGGGCCTCCTCTTGGTCACTATACTGGGCTGCCTTTAACACTCCCTTATGTAAATTTAGATGGGACCATTCAAGATTTATCATTTGGAAAACTGAACCGCTTACCCACTTCCGAATTCAATCCCTTCATTGGAGTTTATGCATGTATAAACATCACAACTGAGAGAGGTTCACAAAATTTAATTTCTCCTTAGCAAATGGATCAGCCACAAAACACTGATGTGCAAACACTGGTCATCAGTGGTGAAAACTTTGCTGTGTCATCAACACTTTTTTGGCCACAAATTAAAACACAGCACCATATGAGTAACTGTGAAGAAAATTAACTCTACCCCACTCAAAACCAATACAATAAGACACTGTTTCTATCCTAAATAATCTATAGTCTAGGCAAAAACTATTGCAAATGACCTTTGTATGCAAAAAAAGCAAAACTAAAAGTTGAAAGTGGGACAGAAAATGAAAATGTCAGTGCTTTTCTTTTTAACAACCAATATTGAAGTCAAATAACAGGTAGACATAGTTCAGTAACAGCAGAACAAGAAAAAGTTATTTAAAATGTAGGACTTTTTTTCCCAAAATTATCCATCCACCAAAGACAGCATTGAAGTTAATAAAGAGCATTGTGGAAAAGTGGGTGCACTTTTTGCATTATCTTCTAAATGTTTGTGTTTTTTCCTCATTTCATATTATTTTTTTTCTTTTAATTTTCTTCAGGGGAGAAATATCAAGGGAAAAAATTGATTTCATGAAAAGTATAAAAAAATCTCAAACCATGTGCCAATGTGCTAAGGGCCATGTGCCAATGTTTTAATCTGCTTCTCCTAAGGTCTTCATGCAAAATCTCTTTCATTGCCAATTTTGCAGAAAAAGACCGCTTGCACACGCTTGATTTTGCAGTGATCTTTTTGAAACACAGAACAATCTGAGTAAAAATTCAGTTTGGTCAGTGGGAAGCAAGAGAGGAGGACAAACGAAATTTTGTCCTATATAATTTACTGAATATTTGTGTTGTCTTTCCAGTATTTAATTTGTAATTTCTGATAGTATCAAAGGCCCAAAATGCTCTCTATATTTTGAATATATCATCAGACCTTCTTGACCTGGAATTGACCCAACTGAAGTGTCCTTTTCTCTAAAGACACTTATTGAACAACTCTTTTTAAGTTTTGAAAGGAAAGCAGATGATGCTTTTCCTCCCCAGTGTTTTTATCACTTCAGTTGAAGTAGGGGATGTTCCTTAAATTGCAGAAGCTCAGGGGATGTTCCCTAAATTGCAGAAGCTCAGCTCTGTCCCAGAAATACAATACCACCTGAGCTTCCCCCTTACTACCTACATGTTCATGTTGCCGGTCCCTGGCTCTGAGATTATCATGAATTTCATCTCATTTTTCTTGATCTGAGTGTATGTTTTTCTCTTCAAGGTCTGTGACCTTGTAAATCCTGCATTTATGCTCCTCTGCCATGGTCTATGGGTTTTAACTACTCTCACTGTTTTATGGGACACTAGCTGCTGCAGGCATACCAGCATCAGATTGACTTTGGTGACGTGCTATTTGGTTCCCACTGGATGGCATGAATTTGTCATTTACAGACTTGAGATGGGAGAAGTTCGAATGAAATCAACAGTGCATAAAATACTTGAATATTTGTATGAAGAAACTGATTTTTTGAGTCTGCTTACCATCAAGTGAATTAAAAATTACAAGAAATGCTTTGAAATGTCACTAGGGCAGCTTACTGAAATACTGTAAATTTGCTGTTGGAAAAAAAATCCAGTAATGGAAACAGTCACAAAAATTAAATTCAAACTTTTCACAAGGCTTGACCTCTCTGTTTCAAGTTCTTCTTTTTCTATAGTAATCAAAATATCAGTTGGGTTGTGCATTTCCATCTCAAGACTTAATTTACTGTCAAAGATATTAAAAAAAATCCAATAAGCTTTTACAAAAACTATGCAATCATAGAGAACAGCACCAAATATCAGCCACAAAGTTACTTAAAAGTACATGTACATGACAGATTGCTGCACCATGCAAAAATACCCAAGACAGAATACAACCAGCCAGCTCAGGTGACATAAGAAATAGAGAAAAAGTATTCCCATTCTCTCTCCTTCTGCTTCATTACTACCTCCTTGTGTTTCCTGTTCTAACACCCACATGGGGAGTCACACTAGTTTCTAGGGTCTAGAATTACTTTCTATATCAGGTGTTTCATTACCTCAAGATCTGTTCAAGTTGTTTGTTTACATTCATACCATCATTTTGAAAGAAGTAATTTTTGTCTTCAAGATTTCATGAAGTGTATTCTCTGTCTGCACACAGCATATGGGTCAACATCCTCAATACCAGATCTTCAATTTGTGCAAATCAGTGTAGTTTAACTGCTAAATCTCAAAATCTGACAAAACAGAAAAGGAAGATTCAAAAACAACATCACCCAAAATTATAATTATGAGCCAAATACTCATCCAAAATGGACATAGATTATGCCCCAACATACCTAAAATCTTGTATGAACAGTTCATCTCCTTTACATCAGTCTAAAATATTGGAAAAATGATAGAAACTGCTCTTATTTCCAACCCCAGAGGGGTAAAAAAAGATTAATTAGTCTACTGAGATTTCTGTCTTTTCACATATTTTAAAATAAACCAACCTGTTTGAAATGATTCAGACTGGGGAATTAAAAAAATAGATCTTGTGGAAAACACTCAAAACTCTTTCTAACTCTTCCAACACTGCATGAAGTGAGAATTTTCTCAGGAACTAAACTTTAAAATACTGTTTTATCAAAACAAATCATCAGTAGATGATGTTCTGAGTTTACTTCAGGGACTAAAAATGTTTTAAATTAATCTTCTAATATATGGCATGATTTCCATAAAACCACCTACAGAAAAGACTGCTTTGAGAGAGACATTGTTCTTGGTAGATATAATTTTAAACTAATCAGCTTGTGTTTTGAACCACAGAAATCTGCAATTCCTCCTTACTTCTAAAAATAAGTATGTTTAAGTAATACAGTGTCAAAGCTTGTAAAGTGCTACTAATTACTTCAGGGGACATAGAGATCTTGCTACAATAAGCAGTAAAAGTAAAAGCTACTCGTAATCTTGAGGTAAGAATATTGAAATAAATCATTGATTATATTCTCCATTTCTGTTGTTAGAGATTAAATATTATTTCCAATTTAGTGCTAATATTACATAGGAGAATAATTAAGCCAGTGTAAGCAGCCCAAAAAAAATGTCACCATATGATTTCATATGTGCTAAAAACCAAATTACATGTTATTCCAATACTAATTATATCTGAGTTATATTTACATTTAAGAAATTCTTAGCCAAATTCCCTTGCCTACACCTAACTTGATCATCCCACAAGTACAATGTCAATTGCAATCCTAAAATTTTTGTTTTCCCCACAGCTGTGCTGAAACTTACAAGATGACACATCCTAGGATGACCCAGATCATACTACTGTTGAGGGCAGAGGAAGAACCCTGCCACCCTTCCCTGGGGAGACAAACTGATTGAAAAATATCTCAGCACTGAAAACAGTGCATAAAATTATCCAAGTGGCTTTAAAGATATAGGACAGCTTATTTCTCTTCTGAAACTCAGTTCAAAGAGCATGAAAGTATGTGTGCATGCATGATGAAACATTTTTTCAGTGAGTACATTCTTTGCTTGTTAAACTTTCATTTTCTTCCCTTTAGGTTGCAAAGAGTCAACATCTAAAATACTTCAGTCTCTTTAGTGGCAAGGTTTTTCAACCTAGAGTATTTTTTAATTTCATTTATAACAGACCAATAGCACAAATCAATCTCAGCATTTGCAACAGCTTTTAGGTCTTAGAGGCATATTTATTTGAGTTTGTTGCATTATGTGTGATATGGTTAATTTAATTTGTTGCATGGGAGTTCTCAGCTTTCAGTTCAGCTTAGGGTAGTTGCTTTGCTATTGACTGTATTGTTCTTCTACACTGAATTAAAGACAACTTGAAAGACTGCTCTTGTACTAATGTTTCCAACTTCTCCTTTAGTGTCTCAGTAATTATTGTTTTTTAATTTAACAGACTGAAGCTGTGTCTAACAGATAGAGAAAACCCAAACAAAATCTACTTTAAAATGTTTTTCAACCAACCAATTCAGTATTTAGTACTCATGGTTTCAGGTCACAACATCTAAAATTCTGTCCTTTTCCAACTCATTTGCTGAATAAAATGAATCATTTGAAATAAGCCTCACAATAACCTTTATAATAAGTGCAGATCAATCTGACTTGTTGATAACTTTGGATCTGAATAGTGCAAGTGCTGCAGTTTACAGTCAAGATCAATATCCTCACTGCAAGGATAAAATATTAAAACACAGTACGACGATGAATCCTTAAATCATCATATTTCAGGGATAGGAGGGAGCTTAATCTTAACAGCAGGTACAAATTTCTCCTCTGTACAAATATCCACTTGTACTCTTAAATTGGTTATAGCATTCCTGTGTTTGTAGTAAATTCTCCAAGGACATGATCCTTCTGTAGCTCTGAAAGAATAGGTAGACCAGTCTTTAAATCTCATTACAGTTTGTTGTAGCCCTCAATAGCTAATATGGCTTTTCATTAAGTGCTCCTCTGAGAAATCTCATCATTCAGTTCTTCCTTCAGTAATACAACTACAGTACTGTTTGGATGCTTTACAGCAGTGTTGAGAAATAAGACTGAATTTTTGGGGGCCTGTCAAACTATTAAAATAACAATAAAAGATAGATAGATAGATAGATAGATAGATAGATAGATAGATAGATAGATAGACAGACAGATAGATGATAGATTTAAACTAAGAGCAAACAACATATGAAACGTTTATTTTACTTTTTTTAATACCCTTTGAAACTAGTCAGTTAACTATTAATTTGCACAAATGAGGTAATGTTTTATTTTACTTTGTCTTTAGTACTTTGTCTTTATTTTACTTTGTCTTCAGGTTTGTCAGAAGGGTAAAACCAATATTTGTCACATCTGTACAGTCAGTGCTCAATTAGAGATGGAGACAAAGACTATTTCTGGAGTGGATTTATCAGAGGACACAGGTAGCATTGGCATGGCCTTCTGCACCAAACAATTCTTCTTGAGGGAGAGAACATGCTCATGTCAGAAGCTCAGTTCTGTGGTGGCAGTTCCTCACAGGATGAGGAGACACCCTAGCCTTCAGACAGGGCTCAGGCACAACATTCCCTCTGCTCCACATTCTAAAAGTTAGAAATAGAGTTTATGTGTGTTAATTCATTATGGTAATGAGAAGTATTAACATGTAGTCCAGAGGGAATTTGCCCCCCACTAAACACAGGATCTAAAGTACTTGAAAGCCACAGCTTACACTCAGGCTGAATCTAGAAGAAGCAGCATGAACCCAGAAGTGTCATTCACTTGCAGGCCTTAATAGTTAAAGTACAATTTATAGAGCTGAACATGGACAGGCTGCTGCAGTATCAGAACCGATATTTTCATTGCTCCCTGTGCAAGCATATGTGCCCGAAGAGAGCTGGAAGAGAGCTCAGAAAACAGCCCACTTTATTTTGAATTCCCATCCTTTATTTTGCTAAAACCATTTTCTATTTAAAATGGCCTCATGAAATTTAATGGAAGTATGCCAAAAATTCAGACTTAACTTCATTGAAGTCACACCTTGTAAGCTGCTATGAAATGGTGTAGCTGAAAGTCATAAAAAAATATTCATTTTCCTAAAGCTGATTACTTCAGATGTTTAGTTGATTACTATTTCAACAAAATAAATGGGACAATTAAAGAACACTATTGCTGGACACTGGTAAAAAGAGAAGATGAACAACATATCAAAACGATCCCATAAAATGCAGTATCCTCGTACATTTGCTGATCTAGTAATGTAAGCATCATTGAAATTCATGCAAAAAAAATGTGATGGCTGATGCACTACAATGAAAAATGAAAAGCAAACAGAATAAATTGCAAATTCTTGAGAATGATCAAAAGCTGCTATCAGGTAAATGAAAAAGGTTGATACACCATTAAATGCACTTTACAAACTCATTTGTGTCATAATAATGATGTACCTGGCTGTGCTCCAGGACCTGGGGAAGCAGGCAAGTTGCCACAAGTCTTTTTTTTTTCCACAAACAATACATCCTGTCATCTCTCTGTTTCATAATCTATCAGTGGTTTTTTCAGAGATTTGACTGTGATCTCTAAGGATTTGTTTGGTATGATCCCAGCCCACTGTGGAGATGAATTTTACCTCATTTGGCAGGATTTCCACGAAGGGCATAGGTGTATTTCTATGGGGAAAGGAGGTAACTGCATTCTGCTACTTAGCAGCAGATCTTTTGATTGCTGTACCCACTCAAGCAATTCTGTGCATATTCTTCATCTAAAATTACCTCAGAATTTAGAAGTTAAGAGTGGCAACTTTATTAAAATCCAAAGGATTTAGACTCTGAGGACTAATTTTTAATACCAAAAGTATTAGGATATTTAAAGCCCCTATCTTTTGAATCTTTCTGTATGATGGGTATTCAGGAGTATTGTGGATAAGATAAGATGAAAAAACCCCATCACAGCTCAAAGAGACCAATATAAACCAATTATTTCCCTAGCTGCAACTAAGGGACCAATTAGCAGCAGCTGACATAGAAGACTGGAGCCCAGTTAAAAAAGGAATAGCAGCCAAAGGGGTTAGGGTCTATTTTGGAAAAGGGCCTCAGATCATAAATGAAGTTTTTAAAGAAAAAGTAGGATATAGAACACAAAAGTCACAACTATTTGAGATGAAGATAGGAGACACCCAGAGAAGAGGAAAGCACAGACCCTCATATGCTACTGACTCGTCTGACTCATCTACACAGGATCAGGGAGGAACTGGCCTTTAAATATAAAGCAAAACAAGGGTCAGTCAACCTTCTGCACATGGAAGGGCTCATGTACGGAATGAGACCCAACTGACATTGCACTTTGTTTGTATTTTTATTGCACTTTGATTTCCCTCTTCCTCTGCCAGTTTGAACTTGCTGGAATAATTCTAGCGTGTCTCTTCAAAAGAGACTGAAAAAGGATCCTGCTCCTGCAGCTTTGAACTGCTGCCTCTGTAATCTACCATCTCACTGACCAGCTGAGATGAATGATTTAAAACCTTCATAAGGTAAAGACTGCCCAAAGAAATGATGGACAGAGCAAGGTCCTTTCCCCAAATTGAGAAGTCAGTAAATTTGCTACATTCCGTTCCATTTTGTTGGCTTCAACCCAGATTTGTTGGTATAGTGTTTGAATCTCATTTTGAAAGGGAAAATGGAAGAATTTTTTTCAGGTGTATCTTTAGAGTTAGAAGCATTCCTTGTCCTCCAGTTTTCTACAATGGAACTATTACTGTTTTTACTGTTCTATATGGGAAAAATAAATCCAGCCTTGAATTACTGAGTTGATCTATTTGTACAAGCATCTCATCTATTTATTCCTTGGGATTTCTTTGAAATGAGGACAGCAAATCTGAAGTGAAGAAATATACAAAGATCCCTTTCCCTGTTGCCAGATTATTTCAAGAACTGAAGCTAGCTTATTTAAAAGCAATTATGTGATTTTACAGGGCACAGGCATCTCTTAATATATTTTCCTTACTGTGGCATTTGTGCTGGGATGGGCCAAAAAGTGCCAACTGTTAGAAGAAAATCTGTGGGTTTCGTTATAGATCCCACACAAAATATAAAATTATTTATCAATTCTTGCAATATTTTGAGAACATTTTGAGAAGGAAAACTAGTTGCTATATATTGGACAGTTGATGTTGGGTGCTACATTTCTAATACAATGTTGTCAAAAGTCAGTGTCAGGAGTATCCTTAATACTAACTCTAAAATCATGAGGTTTTTCAAAACCAAAATTTGGATTTCAGTGTTAGCTCTTCTTTTAAAATCTTTTCCTCTCTAGTTTTTCTGGCACCTCCTGATTTATCACCTTGGTCACTGCATTGCAGAATAGATTTCAAAACATAAATATCAATAGAAATTTAAGGGATTACGTGTTACATTGGAATATCATTAGTCAGTCTTCATTTTTATTATCTAATCATAATCTTATCAGTGTCAGTTTGCAAAATAGACAAAATAACAGGGTTCATAAGATAACCTTGTAGTTTGTGTTTACTTGTGTAATGAAGACAGTTGCATGTGAATGTTGAGATAGCAGGTGTAGGGACAATGCAGGTATCTCACTCTTTATGACGGTACCTAAGATGACATTCACTAAGTGGAAAAAAGTATAAAATGACCACTAAAAATCCAGTGGTGACTTTTGTTTTCAGGTACACTAATCCTATATATTCTTTTATAACTGTAACCACAGTATGGATCTTAACGTAAAAATTCTGCTCTTGAGGTGCTTGAGTTCTTGAGGTGATAAAACAAACTAGTCACACTGGTCATTATGCAGATTTTTGTCATTGTTGATTTAAAAAATTTTTAAACATAACAAAGTATCCATTTTTCATGGATGAAAATGTTTATGTTTCCCCTGAAGTTGATTGTGGACATCAAGACATTTATTATTATTATTATTTTTAGTGCAATTTCAATAAAAGATCTCAGGGATGTGTGATGTCATGCATACCTGATCTGGTTCATATTTGATACCACCAATAAATACTTCTGTAAAACTCTGAGAGAAAGCTTTTCAGCTTGTGAGTATGTGTATGTGCATGCTTACTCCTCTATCTTGCTATCTGCCTTTTATGTCTTTTATAATATTGGCTTAAATTTAGATTCCTTGATAATAATGTATACTTGAAATGACTAAAAATAAAACTTGACATTGGAGCCTCTTTATTAAGCATTTTAATTCTGACTGTGAAGTCATATTATTCATAACACAGTAGTTTTACCCATTTGGTATTCTGCAATTATTAGCATTGTAATTAAATATATTAATCATATAGAATACTTCCTTATCATATAGTAGATTCATATATTGTCAATTTTATGAAAATAAAGGAAAGTTATGTCTCATATTGTCAAAAAGGAGAAAGTATTCTTTTTTCTGTAATAAATTTCCTTGGGAGAAATCTTGTAAGATACTCATCTTAATTACACTAGTATTTTAGTAATGCTGTAAGGGCAAGATAATGATGAGGGTGAGTCATGCTGAAAAGACCTCCAGCCTAAATTAAAGATTATTATTTCCAACTTACTTAAAGCATATTTCCCAAACTTTAAACTACAAAGGGCATCTGTGTACATAATATTCTGCCTAAGGCTGAGTGAATTTGCCAGAATGTAATTTAATGTAGAAAATAAGTTTTCTGAGGTGTACAATCAACACAGATTCATCCCAATTGTAAGCATATTTTTATGTTAGTTCAAGAAATGGAACTCTCAGTTTGAAAACACGACTTGTTAATTTGGACAAGAAAAATTTGACTGCCAAGCTAAAGAAAGTACAGCCCTCCTATCTTTCACATCTACAGTGAGCTAGTCAGAAAAACAGGCAGGAAAAAAACCCCAGAGCACAAAGGGTTGGGTAAGAGCAACAGTCAATTTGATAGTTACCAAAACACAAGTGACCATACTGAGATCATTAAAGTTTTGCTAGGTTAGTGCAAAGAAATGTAGTCTCTTTGGTTAGCAGAGTAGCAGAGTATAAAGAGAGATCTATTTTTCCAACTGTTAGCATGTGGTGTGATTTCAGATTCATAAGATATGAAAGATTTGTGCATGTAATATCTTGAGTAAGAAATAGAATATGCAGGAAACTTGTCTTCTGAAAAGCCAGATGCCCTCCAGAGTAGTTTGTATGGTGTGAGATGCCTACATATGGACAAGTCAAGCTCCCAGTGGCTGCTCTTGTGCTTCAGCCCTGGTTTAGGCAACATAATCAGTGTAAAATGTTAATTACAATGTCATGAAGAAATTCAGTACATATACAATGTTTTCAGAGATGCTTTTTAGAAATTATTGCATAATCCATTCTATTCCATGCTAACTCAACTGTGTTTGAAATAGCACTGATTTAACTTTGGCAGACAAAAGCTCACCCAGCTGCTCACTCATTCCTCCTCCTCTAAGGGGAAGGGGAGGAAAATAGAATGAGAAAGATGATGAGATGTGACAAAGACAGAGAGATTGCATACCAAGTACTGTTGCAGGCAAAGCAGACTCAGATTTATGTATAGTCAATTAAAAAAAGATTTGGGTTGTGAGAAACAAATAGAAACATTAAACAGCACCTTTCCTTCCACCTCTTCCAGGTTCAACCTGTTTCCAGATGAAGAATTGTTTGCACCTTGTGGCTTAATACAATGCTTATTCTTCAAAAACCACTGATTTATGGAACCTCACAATGCTTTTCCTGTGGGAAAAAGTGGAAAGCTACCAGCCCAGTTGTGCCAGCTTTTACCAGTTCAACAGGTGCTCAGGAATGACTCTGGGGTGCTGGCCACCAGGGACCACCAAGGAGACCCCCAGGACAGTAGAACCCAAGCTCAGAGGGGAGGGGACACCTGTTAATGATTTTGGGGGAATGATTATCCTTTGTGTGTTTATTGCAAAAAAGTCAAAGAATATGTATGTAAAATACAGCATCTAACAGGAGCTTTTTCTATAATCAGCATGTATGCTCGGTGGTGTTATCCCCCATACATCCGGCCAAATGCATAATGCCAGCTTCTTAATGCTACAGTGGTGCTAAGGAGTTTTATTTTTAGCAGGTTTTGGTAACAAGCTTCACTCCTTCACTCCTGACTTCTCTGCTGCCCCAAGCAGTGCAGAGGGAGAGTGGGATGGGGGATTAAGAGCAGTACATATTGGTTCCTCTCTGCAACTGCTTTCATGCTTTCTGCACCAGCACTAGTTTTCCCAGGGAATACAGCCCTGCTCAAAAAAAACACCCTAATCTTTTGCATGAGTCCTCCAAAGGTTCCTATTCCTTCAAGAAATGTTAATCTGCTCTTCCTTCCACCTTCTGGGGAGGTGAGCTTCCTCCACAGGTTGCAGTGACTATTCACTCCCTGCAGCAGCTCCTCTAACCTTGCTCTCCCTTCTGCTGCTCCCCACTATCTTTGCCTTAATCCACTTCTACCTTGCAATCCCTTTTTGCCCTCTTAAATACTATTTCACAGTAATCCCACACAGCTGATGGGCTCAGCTGTGTCCTATGGTGGGTCCATTGCAGGGTCATCTGGAACCAGATGGAACCAGCTGAACACAGCATGGGGCAGCCCCCCAAACTCTTCCCATGGACATCTCTGCAGCTAATTCACTGCCCAAGTCTTAACACCTATGTGCAGTTTAGAAGCCAAACAAAACAGAAAAACAAGGAAAAAATGAAACACAAATGTATTATTTACATCCAAGTAGTCCCTCTATAATTTGCATTCAGCAGTGAAACTGTCCAAAAGGCGTAATGGAACAGAATTTAATCAGCTCAGCAGTCATACCCATACCACTCAGAAGTCTGCCTTTCATGCTTTTGTAAATGGTGATGAGAGAAGCTCAGATCTTCCTGAGATGATAACAGAGGAGATCTTTGCAAGTAACACAGTATAACCTGATCCTATTGTTAAAAAGTCAGAAATAATTCTTACCATTGTACATGTCCAGGACTACATTTCTCATTGTTTCCTTCATATCACCACTTATCTTCATCTATATTAGAATAGCAGTAGAATCATTAAAAAATTCACTTCTTACCAGCAAAATGATTAAAGCACATACTTGTTTTCAATACAGTAGTGAGGTTCAAATATATGGACAGATTTGTGATCTTATTTACTTGCAGATCATTTCAGTTGAAGTCACCCAGCAGGTAGTAATGGTAAGGCTATGTCAGGTTCCCTATGTAATTATTGAAACGATTACAAGTTTCCAGACCCTGATTCATCCTGTCCTCTCCAGTGTATCACTTTTGGCTTCCAGCTGCTGTTCCAGAGAGGCCTGAGCACTCCATGGGCTCCTTTCATATTTAGTGTAGTTGCGTGAATTTCCTATATACACTATGATTCAAAAAAATGCACCAACTGCCCAGAGTCTTTGGTCAATGACTGATGCCAAATCACTCTTCACCAAAAGATGGATAGGCTCCAATAACTCTATAAATTTGATTTTTTCTGTCCATATTTGGAGTGTAGATAATCAGCATTCATGTGGATATTTATACTCCAATAAATTAATTTAGGTTTTCTAATCTACAGCTGAATGTCATTCCCAAAATCAGTGATCAGTGAGAGGAATTCCTTCTAAAGTTGCATGTGCACTAAAAAACTAAGCAATGCACAGATGCACTTGAAGTAACAGGAATATAACTACCTGCAGTGCTAAGTTTTAGGAATTTCAGTGAAGACCACATCTCTCAAAATATTTCTGGCTATGTTTTTACAGCATAGGATAGATACCATTCCCAGTAAGCAGTTTGGATGTGATTGCCCAGGCCTGAGATCTAATACATTTTATTAGTATATATGAGGCCAGACTGTGCTAGCTGGAATAAAAGGCAGAAAGAAAACTCTGGCACCATATTTACTTTGAAAGACATTGACAGAAGATGCCTCAATTAGTCAGATACAAATCTCCTTAGTGAAGATGCAATTTGCAGCTAGTTAGTTAAATGAAAGAAAATTGTGCCCTTCTGCATTATCCACATGGAAGACAGCACAGGCAGCATTCACCTAGGAATATAAAGTCATGCTTAGGTTGTCCTAAATGCACATGTACCCTTATTTTATGAGCTGTGTGTAAACCAAACCTGTCACAGCAGCACTAATGGATTCCAGACTATCTTACTCTGCCCTTCATCTTCTCTGCTCCATCTCACTCTGGGGCATCCACTCACTGTAGCTTTCCTTCAGTCAAAAATCTCAAAACAATAGAGTGGTTTGGGTTGGAAAGAACCTTAAAGACCATTTCATTCCCAAGTATGGGAATGCTGGGCATTTCTGCCATGGGCAGGGACACCTTTCATGAGACCAGGCTTCTTGGGATGATTAGGTATGTTGGTTCTACAACCTGACTTCTAAGGTCAGAAAAGTGCAAGTCCTATTTTGATATCACATATTCCACTGAGTCATTCAGAAACTATGGGTTTTTTCTCATGTTTCTTCCCTACATCTCTGTGTAAAGGAAAAAAAACATAGAAAAAGTAGCCACTGTTTTTGTGTGCTGAGGGTATATTAAATTATTAAAACATAAAGCTATTGAGCAGAAAATATATGCTATGCTTTTCCCTTAATAGAAATTGGCAAATGCTCACTTTTTAATGCCATTTATATGCAATATTTTTCTGTCTTAAAATGTCTCATGCTTTGTAAACTGTGCTTTAGCAGCCTCTAGAGATATGATAATGAAATATTGATTGTCATTTTCTTGACTTTTCCCACTCCCCAAACCCTCTTCACTACATGCAATTCTTCTGATTTATATTTTTTTATTATTTTGACAAATTGAAAACACTTCCTGCTGTGAAATAACTAGTAGCAAGGGAGAATTTCATACACACATACATAAGAAAGAAAAACAAACAAGCATGGAGCATATATATTTCCATTACTGCTAGATGAGCTAACTTTTCAAGCCCCAAACTCTAGCCTTCTCTTGAATTTATGAGCTGAATTCAGAACACTTAGTTCTTGATTCTGCAGACACTTGAGGGAATGCCAAACTTCAAGCTTATAAGCAATTATATGGAAGTCATATGTTAATAATTCAATATAATGTTAAGTGCTTATAGGTTCTTTATTGTTAGACTGACCTAAAAGCAATATTCTTATTTATTTCAGTCATACTAAATTTGATTTGGATTATCTTTTTTCTTTCTTTAGATTACTCCACGCCTTTTCTATATTAATCAAAATTATGATCTATAAATTTAACTAGAAGTGATGTATTCTGGATTACAAAAATCTGTGTGAGTTAACATCTCAAGTTAAATCTGTGAAATTTTCCCTATAGATGAAATATAACAGGTAAATGTGTAAGAGCAGGCAGACCTTCAAAAACCTGAAGGAAATTAAATTGTACCCACACTTACTGTAAGTTTTGTCTGCAAAGCAGCAACTACAAAATTATGAGTGCAAGGCTCATGACAGCTGGAAGAAAATTTTGGTCCAATAATCTGCATCCAAAATTTTGTGTTGCTGACCAGGAAACTGGCTCAAACTGTTAGTGACCTGATTTCACTTCAACCTTTAACTTAAGGTGTCCTAAAAAGGCTGCATCTACCCCATATATCCATGTGGAATCTCTCCTAGTAATGCCCCTCAAAATAAGATGGCTCACTTCCACGTGCCAAGAGGGCAAATCTCACCTGGAATTTACAGAATAAGAGAAGGTATGCCAAAATCTGGGAGGAAACTTGTCTATTCATATAAAAAATAATTTTAATATTCTATCATGATTCACAAATAGAAAAATGCAATATATTCATTAAAAATATAACAACTTGTATTCCAAAAAGAAAAATTAAATCAAAAAGAAAAATTAAGTCAAAAGTCACTATATAACAGTATCTGGTGTC
The DNA here is from genome assembly GCF_963513975.1 of Fringilla coelebs. NCBI lineage: Eukaryota > Metazoa > Chordata > Aves > Passeriformes > Fringillidae > Fringilla > Fringilla coelebs. The sequence goes on along the minus strand of NC_140030.1, from coordinate 13,378,714 downwards.
TTTTTAATAACTTGGGCTGTGAGAATCTATGAATATCTCACAATCTATCTTTCTGCTTACTCTAAGTTTTAAAAAACATAGGTCTATAATAAGGATATGGACAATTTTCAATGTTCCACTTTAGCACAAAGGATTTTCCCATTTTACAATTGGCTGTTATATTTCCATTGCAAATTCCATAGTGTTGCAGTAAGAGGCAAGCTAGCATGTTGATGACTCTCATAATTTTCATTCAGTAATTAACTGAAAATTTTAAAAAATCTGTGTATTTTCAAACAGCCTTTTAAATAATAACAGCAGCACAGTATTAGGTATCACTGTTAATGCAGAATAAGGGAAACTTGTACAGCTGAGTGCTAATCCTTCATGCATGCTGTAAATTCAGCTCTCTTTTCAGACCTACCCTCAATGACATTTATGCAGTACAGCAGAAACAGCTCAGAATATAAACTATAGGCCTGGCAATTACATCAACTAATCAGTAGCATTAGAAACAAGGTCATCTTTGGTACAGTAGTTATCACACACTGTTAATTCTTGACAATATACCAGTGGAGATTGATTAATGGATCATAGTTTTACATGTTGGTCTGCATGGTTGGCATCAGCATATGAAAGATTTG